>NC_056689.1:52455982-53889732 GCF_018350215.1 Panthera leo
ATCAAATAATTATGCAAATGAAGATCTTGCCATCATAAGCATGCATGACTTTATTTATTTATTTGTTTATTTAAAAAATTTTTTTTAACGTTTATTTATTTTTGAGGCAGAGAGAGACAAAGCATGAACAGGGGAGGGTCAGAGAGAGAGGGAGACACAGAATCTGAAGCAGGCTCCAGGCTCTGAGCTGTCAGCACAGAGCCCGACACGGGGCTCAAACTCACAGACCATGAGATCATGACCTGAGCCGAAGTCGGAAGCTCAACCGACTGAGCCACCCAGGTGCCCCATGCATGACTTTAAAAAGCAAAGACACAAACGTATTATATTGGCAAGCTGCTCCTATATCTTAAATGTAGTTTTATTTGTTTATTTTTATATATTACATTCAGTGAAATTCACTCTTTGCTGTGTAAACTTCTATGGGTTTAACGAATGCATAGAGGTGTATAACCATCATCACCCTTGGGATAAAGAACATTTCTGTCACTCAGACTCCCTCTTCATGCTGCCCCCTGTAGGCAGCCCCTCTTTTGACCCCCAAACCCTGATAACCAATTTGCTCTCAGACCCTATAGTTTTGTATTTTCTAGAATGTCCTATAAATAGTCATAGAGTGTAGGCCTTCTGAGCGTGGCTTTTTTTTACTTCATATAATACATTTGAGATTTATCTGTGTTCTTATGTTTAGAGATAGTTCTTTTATTGCTGAATGGCGTTCCGTAGTATGCCTGTGCCTGTGTATTTACCCATTCACCGTTTGAAGGACATTTGGATTATTTCCGGTTTTTGGTGATTACAAATAAAGCTGCTGTAAACAATTCCTGTAAAAGTTTTTATGGATATAAGTTTTTGTTTCTCTTGGGTAGATATTGTAGGAGTGGGATTTCTGAGTTACAGGATAAAGGCAGGTTTAATTTTGAGAAACTGCCAACCTGTTTTTCGGTTTCTTAGAGCGACAGTCACAAATTAACACAAATTTGAAGGCTTAAAATAATAGCAGTCTATTCCCTCACAGTGTGGAGGTTAGAAGTCCTGAGTCAAGGTGTTGACAGGGTTATGCTCTCTTTATTTTTAATGTTTATTTATTTTTGAGAGAAAGAGAGGCAGAGCACAAGCAGGAGAGGGGCAGAGAGAGAGAGAGAGAGAGAGGGAGACACAGAATCTGAAGCAGGCTCCAGGCTCTGAGCTGTCCGCACAGAGCCCAACTTGAGGCTCGAACTCATGAACTACAAGATCATGACTTGAGCTGAAGTTGGACGCTTAGCCAACTGAGCCACCCAGGTGCCCCAAGGATTATGGTCTCTTTGAAGGCTCTAGGGGAGAACCCTTCTTTGCCTCTTCTTACCCTGATGGCTCCTAGCCAGCCTTGGCATTCCTTGGCTTGCAGCTGCATTACTTCAATCTCTTTCTCAGTCTTCACATCATCTCTCATGTGTCTCTTTGTGTCCTTCCTCTTCTTTTGAGGACACCAGTCACTGGATTTAGGGCCCTCCCTAACCAACTGACCTTATCTTAATTAATTATATCTGCAAAGACCCTAGTTCCAAATAAGGTCACATAATGAGGTTCAGAGTGGACATGAATTTGGGGGGGACACTTACTTAATCCATTGCAGTGGCTGTACCATATTACATTCCCACCTGCAGTATATGACAGTTCCAGTTGCTCCCAGTTTGTTTTTAATGTTTATTTATTTATTTTGAGATAGAGAACGTGAGCAGGGGAGGGGCAGAGAGAGAGGGAGAGAATCCCAAGGGGGTTCACACTGTCAGCACAGAGCCCTATAGCAGGGTTCAATCTCAGAACTGTGAGATCATGACCTGAGTTGAAATCAAGAGTTGGATGCTTAACCAACTGAGCTTCACAGGCACCTCCCCAGTTGCTCTCGATTCTTATCAGCGCTTATTATTATCAGTTTTTTAAAGTTATTTTAGAGCGAGAGAGCGAGAGAGAGCACACAGGCAAGCAGGGGAGAGGGGCAGAGGGATAGAGAGAGAGAATCTTAAGCAGGCTCCATGTTTAGCATGAAGCCCAGCACAGGGCTTGATCCCACAACCCTGTGATCATGATCTGAGCTGAATTCAAGAGTCGGATGCTCAACAGACTGAGCCACCCAGCTGCCCTAATTGTCAGGTTTTGTGTGTTTTTTTTTAAAGCCATACTAATAGGTGTGAGATAGTGTCTCATTGTGGCTTGAATATGCATTTCTGTAATGACTATAACGTTGAAAATCTTTTCATGTACTTGTTGACCATCTGTATATCTTCTTTAGTAAAGTGTCTGTTCAAGTCTTTCCTCCATTTTTTTAGTTTTTTTTACTGAGTTTTGGAAGTTCTTTATATATTCTAGATATAAATCCTTTGTCAGATATGTGATTTGCAAATATTTTCTCCCAGTCTGTAGCTTGTCTTTTCATTCTCTTAACAGTGTTTTTCATAGAACAGAACTTAAAAATTTTGATGAAGTCCAACTTATCAATTTTTTCTTTAATGGCTCATGCTTTAGATGTTGTATCTAAGAACTCTGCCTATTACAAGGTGACAAAGATTTTCTCTTGATGTAATTTTGAAACAATAAACATTAAATTTGGTCAAACAGCAAGCTGGTTTGAGAGAAAAATGCTTGGGTTCATTTATTTATTAAAATACTTATTTTGAGAGGCACGGGAGGATGCAGAGAGAGGGAGACAGAGGATCTGATGCAAGCTCCATGTTGACAGCAGAGAGCTGGATGTAGGGCTCGAACTCACGAACAGTGAGATCATGAATCTGAGCCAAAGTTAGATGCTTAACTGACTGAGCCACCCAGGCATCTTAGGTTCACTTAATGTTATAGAGATGTTAGTTCAGTTAAATTACTTGATGGTCCAGCACTCAGACAATGTCTTTAGGACCCCATCACCATCTTTCAGGTCTTCCTTCCTCAGAACGCAGAGGTTTCCATCTCAGGCAGGGTCTCTCTTCACAGTTAGCAACTTCGGCCTTAGCAGCTTCAGGAGCTAGAAGAGTTTCTCTTTCCCAGTAGTTACATTAAAAAGTTCCAGGACTTTCTCTCGTTGAACTGTCTTGGCTGACACGCGTTTATCTCTGAACTGATTACTTTAGCCTAGATGTGGAATATGATTGTTGGCCAGGCCTTGCTCATGTCCCCACCCCTAAAGGTAGGGATGGGAGGAGTCAGCCCCACCTGAAACACACATGAATTGAAAGTGGGTAAGTGAATTCCTAGAAGAAAACTAGGCAAATATTAACAGGAAAAAAGGGGAACCAAAAAATTGTCAGGTAAAAACAACTAATTTTTACTAAATTGGGAAAGTGCTCTTTGTAACTTGCTAGGGACAGAATTGTGTTGCCTCCTCAAATTTGTATTTTGAAGCCCTAACCACTAATGGTATTCTGAGCTGGGGACCTTTGGGAGATAATTAGGTTTAGATTAGGCCTTGAGAGTAGGACCCCCATGATGGATTACTGACCCGGTAAGAAGGGCCATCAGATGTCTCTGTCTGTCTGCCCTCTCAGCCATGTGAGGACTCGGTGAGAAGGTGGTCGGTCATCTGTAGATCAGGAACATAGCTCTCACTGGAACCCAACCATGCTGGCACCCTCATCTCAGACTCTTGGCCTCCAGAATTGAAAGAAAATACATTTTTGTTGTTTAGGCCACCCAGGCTATATGATATTTTGTTATGGCAGTCTTAGCAGACTAATTCTTAACTGCTCTTTATCAGTTTCTAATAACTGCTGTGATTAAAGCGACAACCACCCTTTATCGATTGCTTCCTATGTACCAGAGACTGTGCTGTGTCTTACATGACTCCAGTTTTCCTAGCAATTTTCTGGGGAAGATATGTTACTCTCCTGCTTATTTTACATAAGAAAACTAAGGCTGACTGACTTTGGATAATGTACGTCAGGTCACATAGCTATTAGGTGGTGGATCCTGGATCCCAAGCCAGGTCTGTCTGATTTCATTACCCACCCTAATAACCACTATGATTTCCTGTTATCTTTCCCAGCTAAACTCAACTTTGCTTTGAATTGGTGGGGGCTCTTGGGCCCACCAGAGTTTTCTGTCCCTCACCCAGCAGCAGCAGACCTCTGTTTTGTGTCAGAGCTGGATCCCAGGCACAAGTGTGTCTCTTGCCCCAGTATCAGGGGCAGACACCCCTCCCCGTCTTGTCCTCATATAGGACTCAGGGTATGAAAGGGCTTCTCCAGTTGAGGCTCTACACTCAAACCGTGGCAGGTGCTGTGGGACTGTATCCTCAAGAGAAAAGATCTCTCAGGTCTACTGTCTGCTTACAGTCTTTCTCATGGGTACCCAGGAGAGGCCAATGGAAAAGAGATGGCAAGCAGCTAGGGATCCCTCTTGTGTCTGGTGTGCTTAGGGCTTTTAAGCTGTTATGCTAGCTTATATTCAGCCTTTAAGAATTTTTCTTCTTACCCAGTTCTGTGGTGATTGCCTATTCTTCTTATTCTTTGCCAGAAGAGAAATAGTTGGTGTGTCTTGTGTCTCGGCTCAGAAGGGCTTATCATCATTTAGAATTCAGTTCTCTGGTTGCTTTACAGCTCAGTTCTCTGATGGGCTCAACAAAGTGAGAGTTTTGTAGATTATCCATATTTTTTCTTGTTACTAGTGTGGGAGCAGCATTCCTTTGAGGCTTTCTTTCTTTCTTTCTTTCTTTCTTTCTTTCTTTCTTTCTTCTTAAGTTTATTTACTTATTTTGAGTGCGTGAGAGAGAGTGCACAAGCGAGGGTGCACGCACAAGCGGGGGCAGGGCAGAGAGAGAATCCCAAGCAGGCTGTGCACTGTCAGCACAGAGTTTGATGTGGGGCTTGAACCCATGAACCATGAGACCACCACCTGAGCTGAAATCAAGAGTCAAATGCTTAACTGACTGAGCCACCCAGACACCCTGGAACATTATCCTCTTAAAGGCTCTGAGAAGTCTTGCAGAATAGAGACATAAATGTAACTTTAAGAGGGTGTCTTTAAGATTTGTTTAGGGGCACCTGGCTGGCTCAGTCTGTAGAGCACCCGACTCTTGATCTCGACGTTGTGAGTTTGAGCCTCATGTTGGGTGTAGAAATCGCTTAAAAAATGTGTTTGATCATAGAACCCCTCTTGTGTAGCACCCATTATTTCCACTAGAATTACTATTCTTTGAATTCTGTTTGGAAAATAGAGGCCTAGATATTGATGGTTTATTCTCTGGGAACCTGGAACCCAAACAGAAAGCAGAGATCCCTCGAGATAGTATCTGAATCCCTGTGTGTATTCCTAGAAGCAAATCCTCCTGCAGATTGGTTGGGGGTGCTGGGTGGTACTGAGGCACTCAGTAGTTAGTGTCTAATCTTGTATGCTATGAGAATACCTGAATGAATGAGACACAAGATTAAACACAAGGTCAAAATAAAGCGTTTGGAGGTCCGTAGATCATTCCATGGGTTCTCTGCTCTGGCCCATCCCACCTCTTTCTCTGAAACCAATCGTCAATCTCGTCCTGGACACTGTGTTTATATAGCTTGCTCTCATGGCTAGTCGTCACTGTCTGAGGTGCTTGGGGAACATCCCCAGTATGGTGCTGCTGTTGTATAGTGAGGCTGGATGTGAGCCTGTTCTGTGGACCATCACCTCATGTAAGTTTGAAGTGAATCCTCAGCTTCTACTTTAAATTCTTTAGCTTCTGAGCCCTTGTCTGTCCTGTGGATTTGAGAGTGGGCCTTTGGTCCCTGCCCTCCAACCCTCAGTTACATTATCATTCTTGAAGTAGCCTAGACATCTGTTGTTTCCATCTCCTTGTATCCTTTTTGTTTCTCATCTTGGGACACCACCTCCCTCCCTTTGAAGAACTTAACCCCCCTCCACTGCATATTCAGGTGGGGTCTGCTGGTTAGTAATTGCTAGCAAGGACCAGATCTGGAATTCGAAGCCAAGGAGTCTGACTCCAAAGCCTACTTCCATACAAATCACACCAGCCTGTTTCCTAATTCTGAACTGTATCACTTTTCATTTATATAGCATTTATCTCTTATTACTCTATATAGTGAAGATATAGAAGATAACTTCTATTACAGAGTTTCTCCCCAGCCATTTGGATAACCTCATTTAAGACATATCTGAGTCAAGACTTATTATTAAAAAATGTTCTCATCTCATAATGGGGGAGAATTTCATCTTATTGTTTTGGTGGTGGCATAAATTAGATTCTGTTTGAAAAATAATTATTTTTAATCTAAGGTCTTTAGTCCTTTTTATTCCTTAGCTACTTCAGCTAAAGTGTGGCCATGAATGACGATTAAGGAAGCTAACAGCTTTTTTTTTCCAGAAGGATACAACTCTAATTACCCTGGAAATATCAACTATAAATCAAGAAGGGTATCATGACTTAATTGTTCATTACACAAAAATTATATGATCCCTATTCCTTCCCTGTCCTCTCTCTCAGTCTAAAAAGATATTTAACTAAGCAATCAGGGATATTAACTATTCACAGCCTAGGCAAGTGTGGGCAAATAACCCCTGTAATAACACATGGGCCGCCGCAGAAATGGCTGGCTATGAATAAGCACACAGCACTTAGTCTGGTCCTTCTTGTGTGTTTGCTGATACATTTGCAATTTCACGCACAGTTTTAAATGTTAGGCATTAATCTGAAATGGGCACTGAAGCATCAATAAAGTCTACATTTTGCCCCTTTTAATGAAAATGCTAGATATAGATTTAATGCAAAACTAAACATTTGACTCCCTATGTTCTACTCCAGTAAATTAGCCAGTGTTTGTCATCTTTTTAAAAAACCCGGAGTTTAATGCCTCATTTCACATGGTTTTGTTAGGGGCAGATAGAAAGCTGATAAACAATCCATTTGTTCTATTACAGTAGCTCCTAGCCACACCACTGGAGTTAAGCCTCCATGCTCATTTCCTTTACAAACCCTGTTGTGAGTTGAAGTGGTCTGCTTTTGAATATTTGACTGAAGCAGAGCTTTGACGAGAGTGCTTTCTCAGAGGAACACAGACCAGGCTTTGTTGGACGGCGGCCCCAGAGCACTGCGTTCTGAAATGACTCAGTGAACTTAAAAGGGAACAGCACATCAGTGAGCCCCTCCTGTGTGATGTTCTAGATTTTCATATGCATTATGCCCACCACAATCAGCATGGCTCTGAAGGGTCCATGTGACTACAAATGAGGAGCCCAGGGCTCACAGATGAAGCTGCATAGCTAGTAAGTGATGACATCTGGATTGGAGCCCACTCATTATACCACACTGCCTGGCAGATGGGGACTGTACTCCCCCATCTCTACTAGTAGTGCCTTATTTGTCATTTAAGGAAATTACTTAGGCCACCTCCTCCAGGAAGTCCTTGTTGATTGCCTGCTTATTGACTATCATTTTCATGTGTTTTTATCACGCTTTATCTCTGCCTCCAGTGTGGTCTTTAGGACAGTCTGCCTTTTATTATATTAACTGAATACCTGCTTGACTCACTGTAAGAGGAAGGGCTATCTCTTAAATCACCTTTGTAAATACTATAGGACTTTCCTTACCAAAGGCACCCAATAAATGTTCATTGACATTTTAATAAGGTAGATGGTTCTCAATATCTCAAATCTTATTTCCAGAAGTATGAGAGACACTACAGTGAAAGGGGCAGGTCCTAGAGGAAGTCTGCCCAGATTTGAATCCCAGCTGTAGGACCTTAGGTAAGTTACAGACCTTCTCTGAGTTTCAGATTCCTTGCTGTATAAACTAGGGATAATAATAGTACCTACGTCAAAAGGTTGTTGCAAAAGTTCAGTAATAGAAGGCACGTATAATGCTTGGAATAGTGCCTGGTATATAGGAAATGCTCGATGAATATTGGCTGTTATTTTCCTGAAAACTGGAGATTTTACAACATAGGCAAGAAACTATGTGGCACTTGATTTGTCTATAATTTTAAAATATATTTTAAGGGCCACCTGGGTGGCTCAGTCAGTTGAGCATCTGACTCTTGATTTTGGCTTAGGTCATGATCCCAGGGGCATGGGATCAAGCCCTTTCTTGGGCTTTGTGCTAAATGTGGAGCCTGCTTAAGATTCTCTCTCTGTCTTTCTGTCTCTCTCTCTCTTTCTCTTTCTCTCCCTCTCCCTCTGCCCCTCTCCCCTGCTCATGCTCTGTCTCTCTTAAAAAAATTAAAAAAATATATTTTGGAAAAGGGGGTGGATTGAGTAATGGTGGAACTGACAAAGCTGAAGAACCATTTAATAATGATCAATTGGATATGATTATGGAAAGAGAAATGATTCAGAAACCCAGGCTTTGGCAAGCCCCGGATTCAACATGTGCTTGGACCCAGCAGTGTGTTCTTCAATCCCAGTTCTGGACGTGGATATGTAAAGACGAGGTGTAGGCAATATGTGTAATGCTTGGTGAGAATGACTTCCCAAATAATTCTGTACCCACTGACACAGGTGTCGTATTTTCCAGAGCTACCTAATCATACTGATTAGGTACCAGAGAAAAAGAGAGAGAAAGAGATGTTCACGTAGTACAGAAAGCTCATTCGGTAAACCTGAAGGCCATTCTAACTAAATAACCTACTTGCCTATTTAACACTATTTGATTCAGGGTAAGCCTCTCAACATCTCTTTGAGCCTGAATTTTCTTATAGATAAATAGGGGTCAAAATACAGATACTTCCCTTCTCTCTCCCCTTCTGGGCCTCAGTTTCACATCTATCAAATGACCAGGCAGACTCTCAGCCCCTCCTCTGGCTCACCTTCCTTGGCTCTGCCTTCCCTGGGATGCTGTGAAGTCAGTTCAATAATATTGACCAAGCTGTTGGGGACTTGACTCACCAACTGACTAGAATCATTGATGGCCATACATGGAAGAATGTCTCTCTCCTGGCAGGAGGACAGCTGCCTGACAGGGGTCTGAGTGACTTCTCAGAAAGGAGAGGCTGGGGCAGCTGGCAATAGCTGTGTCTTCCCCCGTCTCCTGACCACCTGGCCTCTACTTGTATATAACAACTCTCCCTCTGGGCAGGAGGGCCAAGAAGTCTGAATTTTCTTTTCTTTTCTTTTCTTTTCTTTTCTTTTCTTTTCTTTTCTTTTCGTTTCGTTTCTTTTCTTTCTTTCATTTTTTTTTTAACATTTATTTATTTATTTTGAGAGAGAGAGAGAGAGAGAGAGAGAGTGAGTGGGGGGGAGGGGTAGAGAGAGATCTTACCCCAAGGAAATGAGCATGGAGGCTTAACTCCAGTGGTGTGGCTAGGAGCTACTGTAATAGAACAAATGGATTGTTTATCAGCTTTCTATCTGCCCCTAACAAAACCATGATCTAAGAATCCCAAGCAGGCTCCACGCTGTCAGCACATAGCCTGACGCGGGGCTCGATTCCACTAACCTGTGGGATCATGATCTGAGCCAAAATCAAGAGTCAGATGTTTAACCGACTGGGCCACCCAGGTGCCCTAGAAGTCTGAATTTTCTTAAGCAACCAGGCATCTTACAAGACTCTAGCCCCAACACAGCACCCTTGCTCTCATAGAACTACAGAAGCAGCCCACTTGGAAGGCAAGAGAAGGGCAAGAGGCCTCAAAGCTTAGACTCGTTGGCTCTAGCCACCGGAAAAAGTCAACAGCCTTAAACAGGGGTTCCCAGGCCCAGTATCCATGAACAGCACCCAAGGAGGTTGTTTTAAGACAGATTTGTGGGCTGTGGACTAGAACACTCTGATTCAGTAGGTGAACACTGGCCCTGAGCATCTTATTTTTGACAAACTCCATAGGGACTTCTTGTGCACAGCCAGGCTTGGGGATCCCGTTGGTTCAGGTCATGGGGAGACAGAGGATGTTAGAGAGGTCTAGTTGGTGAAGCACATCAGCTCTACCATGCCCCAGTGGGCTCAGCAGTATGTGGTGTCCCAGATCTTTCCAGCAGTGTCTATGGATGAGTCTTAACATTTCAAAGTCTTGGTTATCTCATCTTGAAAGTGGGAATCATGGTGATGACCCCAGCATATTCATGTGACGATTAAATAGACCGTGCCCACAGAGCATTTGGTAGAAGGCTCAGCACAGAGTGAGCATTGAGTAAATATTAGTTATTGTCATTATTGTCATTGTTATGACTTGTAAAGAAGTGTGATGGCTCTTCTATCCGTGTATTAGGAGCTAGTCCTATTCTAAAGAGTCTTTCTAGGAGGAGGCCAGTATATCTTCATCAGACTTAGAAAAAAAAAAAAGGAAATGAAAGAAAAAAGAAAGAGTAGCTAGCTTTTGGGAAGGGTCTAGGGATTCTGAAGAGGCAGAGGGAGGTGCAGGTACACTGCTGGAGACCTGTGGGCAGCTGATGGAGTGGGGAGCGCTGGGGAGGGCTTGGCTGTGTACAGATACCAGACTTTGGGTGAGTCACTGGACCACTCCTGGCCTTCTCCCCCCACCCGCCCCCCCGCCTCATTTGTAGAATGGGATTGCCCAGGACGATATCTAAGGTCTTGTCCACTACATGATTTACCCCAGAGCCCCTTGAGGAAACAGAGGAAACACACTTCCAAAAAAGATGGCTCATGGAATTAGGCTAAAAAATGTTCATATGTATGCAATCTGGGTGATGAATAAAGAAATGGCTGCCAGAATATTCCTTCAGTTTCCTGTACTTTTGAAATATTTAACAACAATAACAAACCAAACTGTCATTTGCAAATGCCAATATGATTGGTTCATGTTAATCCCAGCTGGCATGACCCTGATCAAAATAGGGAAGCTGGCAAAATGGCCTTCAGTGGCCCTCCTGCTGTGTGATGGCACCCCCTCTCTCCTTTGAGATCTATACTCCCTCTCAAGTTCGTCAGTGACCCAAGGCCTCTCTTCTTCAAGGACTTGACTCATTTTTCCAGGGGTCCTGGTCTCATCATGGACTGGTTTGATCTGAGGTATGAACAGCTGATGGTGACTTAATTTCAATTCCTGCTTCTACTTATAAACCAAATAGCATGTGTATCAGATCTGAGCCTGTGAATGGGGAGGCTGGTGCGGACGTTCTGTTGGAGGATGCAGGTTGCATGCTACCTCTCAAACTCCACCACGTGCAAAGCTGCTCCCTGGCTGCAGGGAAAAGATCAATTTTGTCTCCATGTTATGGTATTCTGTTCCTGCACAGAGTAATTCAAAGTGATGCCCAAATAGCTACTCACCTCAGGCACCTAGGTGCATGCGTGCATACGTGCATGCGTGCATATGTGCATGCCTGTGTGCCTGCTGCTGTTAATTAGTTGCCTTTAAGTAAACAAAATAACCAGTTTATTGGGAGAGTTTTCCCTTTTTTTTTTTTTTTTTTTTAAATGTTTATTTCTTTTTGAGAGAGGGAGAGCAGGCAAGGGGCAGAGAGAGAGGGAGACGCAGAGTCCAAAGCAGGCTCCAGGGTCTGAGCTGTCAGCATAGAGCCCAATGCGGGGCTGAAACTCACAAACCATGAGATCATGACCTGAGCTGAAGTTCCAGGCTTAACTGACTGAGCCACCCAGGCGCCCCAAGTTTCCCCTTTTTAACTAGTCATTGTATAGCCTTAGACAAAGCGAACTTTTTGCTAAATTGCTTTTCAGAATATTATGCAAACAAACACAAATTCTAAGTGGGACTTTCTTTTGTTTCTTTCCTCCCTGTGAATGTCTAATCTGATGCTCAATCTCTCTTCTTCCTTCAGTCCTCCAGATGACTTCTTTGATTTCCTTGGTCTTAATTCTATACCAAACATAAAATATATCTTGTGTATCTGCAGTGTTACCTAAACTCAGTCATTCCCAGACCAGTCTCTTACCTTTTTGTCACCCTTACCTGTGTGTCACCCTTCCTATCATTTAACCAGTTTTGTCACACACCTTACCTGCGTGTCACCCTTCCTATCATTTAACCAGTTTCTTTCTTTTTTCTTTTCTTTTCTTTTCTTTTCTTTTCTTTTCTTTTCTTTTCTTTACATCAAGTCACTTCTAAAATAAAATCATTGTCAGAGAGAACTTTAACTTATTACCATAAGTAGGAAACCAGTACCACTTGACCTAAATGGAAAGTAACTATAAAAATAAATATAATACAGGGATGCCTGGGTGGCTCAGTTGGTTAAGTGTCTGACTCTTGATTTTGGCTCAGGTCATGATCTCACAGTTTGTGAGTTTGAGCCCCATGTTGGGCTCTGCGCTGACAGAGTGGAGCCTGCTTGGGATTTTCTCTTTCTCTCTCTCTCTCTCTCTCTCTCTCCTACCTTCTCTGTTCCCCTCCTCAAAAAAAAAAAAAAAAGAATCTCAGTCTAAGACCTGTTTTCTCTCTCTCTTCTTAAGATTTAATTTTTTTAAGTAATCTCTACACCCAACATGGAGTTTGAATTCACAACCCCGAGATCAAGAGTAATACACTCTACCAACTGAGCCATCCAGGAGGCTCAGTTTTTGTCTTTTTTTAAAAAAATTTTTTTCTTTAACGTTTATTCATTTTTTGAGAGACAAAGAGAGAGCACAAGCAGGGGAGGGGCAGAGAGGGGGGAGACACAGAATCTGAAGCAGGCTCCAGGCTCTGAGCTGTCAGCACAGAGCCCGATGTGGGGTTTGAACTCACGAAATGCGAGATCATGACCTGAGCTGAAGTCAGATGCTTAACCGACTGAGCCACCCAGGTACCCCTCTTTTTTTTTTTTTAAAGGAAGTAGCCACTTAAAAACATATTAGTACCACAATCAGATTGTTCCCCCTTTGATTTAAATCCACACAACCAATCTTGAACTGAAAAAGCTAACATCCTTCTTTTTATGTGACTTATTGTTATTTAATGCCTATTGCAATTCCTTATATCACAAGTAGTTGTATTCCACACTTTGGAGCTCTGGACCCTTGCAGATGGTCTAATCAGACTACCTGATTCTATCCTGGCTTTCCCTCGAATGCCCAAGGTATCCCCTCCTTTGTTACTTTTGGGTGTCTTACATTCTCTCCAGGGCTCTTGCACGAGTCATTTGGGCCCTGTCCCTTACCTAACCCGTCACTCGTTCAAGTCTGCACAGAAGCAAATTCTCCTAAGCCCTGCCTCCAAATACTTTCAAGGAAGGCTGACAGTGCAGTCTTTCAGAGCCTTCATTTCCTCATCTGCAAATCAAGGAAGTATAAAAACACTGGCAAGGATTAAATGATCCAATGGAGAGAGAGTGCCTTGCACAATGGTCATAATAGGACCTCAATAAGCAGTAGCAATTGTTCTTAGCCATTAAGACATTAGGTCTGACCCCAGTGCCAGCTCCTTTCAAACACTCCACTCTTAAGTCACCCCCTTTGCCCTTGCTGCCTGCATTCACTGGCTCTTGCCAATGCCAGTAAGTGATTGTTTTACTTAAATTCCTGGTCAGTGATGGTTGATTGTCTGGAATGCCATTTGTGTTTGCATGGTACATCTCAAATCTGAGTTAGCTACCAAAGTCAAGTAGTTTGGAAAAACAATGTGATTGGAGGGCATGTCCTAATGTTCCCACCGGAGAGGCTCATGGCTTCCTGAAGAGACCTTTGTTTTTCTCCCTTTGTTGATACGTGTAGAGGGGGGAGCTTCTGAGAAGGGATACGGCCTTTAGCTCTGAAGGGGCTTTGGAGTGGCCAGGTCCTCCAGAGTATTGGGTAGTACACTCATAGTAAGCTCAGTTTCTTTGTGTGAGCCCTTCTTTGCCGTAGTAGATTAAGGCGAAGACATTAGACTCCTAGAAGCCAGGTTCATCCTCTCATAAAAGGACGCCAAGCAGAGAGTCATACAGTAAAGGGAGGTAAACATTCTTTTAAACTAATTTATCAATTTAACACAGCATAGTGGTGTTGGGTTCCCAGGGTCAACAGCCAGCAGTCACATTCCTCAGTTGTTTGATTGGTGAAACGCATTAACAAACAGCCGGTAAAACTCTTTCTGATTAATCATGTTGATAAGTTGTGTGTGTGTGTGTGTGTGTGTGTGTGTGTGTGTGTGTGTGTGTTTGTAGTGTGTTACAAGCTCTTCTAATTTAATCTGCTTGGACAGCAGCCCAGTCTGGTGAAGTGTCTTGACTTAATCTAAAGACGCATTGATGAGAAGGCTACCAGGCCTGGAATTTTATTGTGATATCACGTAATCATTAACATATGTGGCTAGTGCTTTCCTGCAGTTTGATTCCTTTCTTAAAATGAAGGAAGTGTTTGTAGAGTGAGGGCATAAAGTAAGGAGGATGAGCCCCGGAAGCAGTGAAAGGAAAGGCAGGTGCTGTTATTAGCTGAACCTAAAGACATTGTCATATTGTCAGGGATAAAAATATTTGAAAACACTATTTGAAAACACTGATAATGACTTCAATGAGGACTTATCTTTTAAAGGAAAAGAAAGGTAAGTATGCCTTTCTCTCAAAAAAGTGGAGATTTAGATCAGGTTTCTCAACCTTGGCACTACTGATGTTTTGAATTAGATAATTGTTTATTTCAGGGAGCTGTCCCGTGTCTTGTAGGATGTGTAGCCTCTACCTAGTAGATGCCAGTAGCCGTCCCTGATCCCTTTTGTGGCAACCAACAAGATCTTCAGACATTGCCGGGTGTTTCCTGGGGGGCAAAATTGCCCTCATTTGAGAACTACTATTCTAGATGTATAGTTCTGAAATCTCAAATAACCTATTATGACTCTGCTGACACCACTCCATATTACTATTTTTTTATAGTTTTTTTTAAATGTTTATTTATTATTGAGAGACAGAGAGACACAGAGCGTGAGCAGGGGAGGTATAGAGAGAGGGGAGACACAGAATCCGAAGCAGGCTCCAGGCTCTGGGCTGTCAGCACAGAGCCTGATGTGGGACTCAAACTCACAAACTGTGAGATCATGACCTGAGCTGAAGTCGGTTGGTTAACCAACTGAGCCACCCAGGCTCTCCGACTCCACTCTATATTATTGAAGACAAAGCAAAACATTTAGTTCTTCCAAAGGGCCCTTTCTCACCTGGATGGCTCCTTCCTCTGATCTTTCTATGTAGAGACCTTCAGTCCACACTGTCTTCTTCTCCTGCTCTTCCTTTTTCCACACACAGAACACTGTACTAAACGATTGATAACAGCTTGCTAAAGGGAATTCTTTCTCCCGTAGGTTTGTGACACCTCAGAGGCAGTCTAGACAAAAGTCCTCAAATTATTCAGAAATAAAAACGAATGTTCTTAAAAATTTTTTTTTTACATTTATTTATTTTTGAGAGACAGAGAGAGACAGAGCATGAGCAGGGGAGGGGCAGAGAGAGAGGGAGACACAGAATCTGAAGTAGGCTCCAGGCTCTGAGCTGTCAGCACAGAGCCCGACGCAGGGCTTGAACCCACAAACTACGAGATCATGAC
The DNA here is from genome assembly GCF_018350215.1 of Panthera leo. NCBI lineage: Eukaryota > Metazoa > Chordata > Mammalia > Carnivora > Felidae > Panthera > Panthera leo. The sequence continues at coordinate 52,471,347 of NC_056689.1, forward strand.
CTGAGTGGAAGTCGGATGCTTAACCAACTGAGCCACCCAGGCACCCCAAATGAATGTTCTTTAATTTAAAATAAATGTCTAGGTGCGCCTGGGTGGCTCAGTTGGTTGAGCATCCAACTCTTGATATCGGCTCAGGTCGTGATCTTGAGGTCATGAGATAGAGCCCTGTGTTGGGCTCCATGCTGAGTCTGGAGCCTGCTTGGGATTCTCTCCCTCTCTCTCTGCCCCTCCCCAGTCACCCTCTTTCTCTCTCAAAATAAATAAATAAATAAGTAAATAAATAAATAAATAAATATTTTTAAAAAGTGTCTAAATAATATCAATTTAAATGGGGTGGGAGGCAGCAGGAAGAAGTGGCAGAATTGCTGAAATTTAAAGGAGCTCACGTCCATGGACAGAGGACCCTAATAGACCCAAAGAAGACATACAGATGGCCAGGAGACACATGAAAAGATGCTCAACATCACTCATCATCAGGGAAATATAAATCAAAACCACACGGTGATATCACCTCACACCTGTCAGAATGGCTAGTACTAAAAAGATAAGAAATAAGTACTTTTTAATTCATGTTATTAACGTTTTATTTTATTTTTTGAGAGAGAGACACAGAGCATGAGCAGGGAAGGGGCAGAGAAGGAGACACAGAATCCGAAGCAGGCTCCAGGCTCTGAGGTGTCAGCACAAAGCCTGATGCGGGGCTCAGACTCACAAACCGCAAATCATGACCTGAGCCAAAGTCGAGTGCTCAACCGACTGAGTCCCCCAGACGCCCCAAGAAATAATAAGTATTGGCGAGGATGTGGAGAAAAGGGAGCCCCTTGTGCACTGTCAGTGGGAGTGCAAACTGGTACAACCACTGTGGAGAATAGTATGGAGTTTCCTCAAAAAAATAAAAATAGCAATAACATGTGATCCAGTAATTTCGCTACTGTGTATTTACTCAAAGAAAATGAAAACACTAATTTGAAAAGATATATGCACCTCTATATTTATGCAGCATAATTCATAATAGCCATGATATGGAAGCAACCCAAGCGTCCATCCACAGATGAATGGGTAAAGAAGATGTGGCATACATATACAATGGAATATTAGTAGTAAACAATGAGATCTTGCTGTTTGTAACAACATGGATGGACTTAGAGGATAATAAATGAATAAATGAAATAAATCAACCCGAGAAAGAAAAATACTATATGATTTCATTTATATGTGAAATCTAAAAAACAAAACAAATGAATAAACAAACAAAAGAACCAAACAGACTCTTAAATACTAACTGGTGGTTGCCAGAGGGGAGGTGACTGGAGACATGGGTGAAATGGATAAAGGATGTTAAGAGATACAACCTTCCAGTTATAAAATAAATCAGTCATGGAGATGAAAAGTACAACACAGCGAATATAGTGAAAGAAAAAAGCTCACATCTATTCAATGCTTGCTCGGGATCACACCCATTATCGTATTTAATTCAGATGTCACCCACATTTTACAGATGAGGAAATAGAAGTTTAGTGAAGTGATTTGTTCCGGTCTCCAGAGCTGAACTGGTAGCATGTGGATTTGAACCCAGGCAATCTGACCCTGGGGTGGGCACTTAGCCCTTATTCATTCAGCTTCCGTCCTAAATGGGTAGAGGATCACTGAATGGGGCTGTGGACCAAGAGGAGAGGTGACTTTTCAGGAGTCGTCAGAACAACTTGGCTGAATTCTAGAGGCCCCAGCTTTCAGTGTCTGGGCCTATGCAAATCTTCAAGTGAGTGTGGTCCCATTTCTTTGTTTCCATCTGTCTTAGTGAAACTGCCTCTGCTTAGCGGTGTGGAGTATTGCTTTCCTAAGTTTAGAAAGTTCATTTATAAAGGCAGCTGAAGTGAAGAATATGGTTCAAGAGGGTGCCCCAGCTTGCAGGTGTTAGGAGAATAGGGTGGGTGTGGGGAATGTAGGGCTGGGGAATCGAGAAATACGTTGAACCTTTGATCCTTGAGGAATGTGGGAGGGAAAAAAAAGTATGGACATCAGCCCAGAGCCTTGGCAGGACCTATCCCTGGACCTGTCCTAAAAACCCTGTTTTTGTTCACTTTGTATTTCTAATACAAAAGCACCAGGAGGTAGCAGTAGTTTCCAGTGACTTGGTGGCAAAGTTAAATGCAAACATCAGAGGAGGTTTCCACATGCCCTTGTGTACTATAAAAGTAAGCATGTTTATTGGAGAAAAATTAAAAACAAGAAAGAAAAATATAACTGGCAATGCCACTGCGTAGCAAAATCCACTGTTTGTAAATTGTGAACCATACTCTTGCAGGTCACAAAGACTATCTTCAAGAGAACTGTAATCAGATGATTGGTTGGACAGGATGAGAAGGAGGGAGGAAAGGAGAGGCCACGGTGAAGGCCAGCGTTCACAAAATGAACTGTGTATCAGCTGCTGTCTGACTGCTTTAACCAGCTCTTACGTTTTGCAAAGAGCGGCATGTCAGTTCCTATAGACAGGGCACCAGGAGGCCCCTCTTTGACCACTGACCATAAGTATCATCTCTACTTTGCTCTAAACGCCCTCCCTGAGCCTGGAGCAAGGACTCTCAAGGGCTTTTGAAAACCACCCAGGAGCCAGTCAACCATGCTGTGCCTGCCTGAATACGCTCTCCTGGTACTCTCTCCTGGGTAGTGCTCCGTGAGCCACAGCCTTAAAGGGCTCTCAAAACTACAGGGTTCTGTCTGGGAACCACCCTGCCTGGGGCTTCTGAAGGGCTGCACCGCTGGAAAATGCGCGGAAAGCTGAAATCAAACAATCATTGGGAAAGCTTTTGTGCGGGCTGAAATCTGTTGTCGGCCTGTGGCCTGTCTTCGCCTCTGTTGCTGTGTAACCTAATGTTGTGTGTGTTCATGTGTGATTTAGATACTTTCTCCTTTGAGGGCGGGGGATATTTTTCCTCTTAAGTTGATGGCTTGATTTGTTTTTAATAGAAAACCATCAACAGTACAGAAGAGCATATATAGTGGACATTGTTTCTCTTCAATGTCTCTCTTTTTTTAAAAAAAAAAAATTTTTTAACGTTTATTTATTTTTGAGGCAGAGAGAGACAGAGCATGAACAGGGGAGGGTCAGAGAGAGAGGGAGACACAGAATCTGAAGCAGGCTCCAGGCTCCGAGCTGTCAGCACAGAGCCCAACGCGGGGCTCAAACTCACAGACCATGAGATCATGACCTGAGGTGAAGTCAGAAGCTCAACCGACTGAGCCACCCAGGCGCCCCTCTCTTCAGTGTCTCTTATCTAATCTCCGAGTTCCCGTCCCCAGAGGCAGCAAGTGCTACTGAGTGACTGGACGGCTCTCTGTCAGTCCCTTTTGAGGTTTCCTAATACACAGAGGACCAAGACCCAAAGCTCCAACAGGGCCTCCAAAGCCCTGTCCAGCTGTCTAGTCCCCACCTCGAACCACATTTTTCCTTGCATTGTGCTCCAGCCACACTGGCCTTTCCTCCTTGGGACCTATGCCCATGGTGGCATCACCACCTGAGTGCTAACTCCTTCCTTTATCCAGCTAAGCAACTCAGGTCTTTGTTTACATATAACTTCCTCAGAGGGGCCTTCCTGACTTCCTTCTGTCAACTTCGTCCGTCTATAACCTCTCCACAGCCCCATCATTTCCTGTGAAGCATTTTCTTAACTTGTGGTTATGTATTTTTTTATGTGACTATGTGCTTAATGTCTGTCTCCAACTAGACTCTAAGCTCTCTGAGGGCAGGGACTCCAGCATCCCATACAGGTGGCATGGGATATCCTGCACATGGTGTTTGATTTACTGAGGGAATAAATGCTGTCTTGACTGAATATTTGGTAATGGGAGACAATTGTGTCTTTGTGTATTTTCTGCTTTTTAACTTTAAGAAATTTGTAGAAAATCTCAAATGTACATAAAAGTAGCACCAATGCATCGAACCCCTTTACGCATCACCTAGATTCACCAGCTGTCAAGGTTTTGCCATGTTTGCACAGTTTTACCCTTTTTTACTTTACTTTTTTCGTAGCCTTCTGAAGATGCAGAAACATTAATGATAGCTGTCATTTACTGAGTGTTTACTATGTGCTGGTAACTGTATTAGATGTTTCTAATGTGTAGTATTATTTAATCCTCTTAACAATCCTGCTAACTGAGCATTATTATCCCCATTTTAGAGATGAGGAAACTGAGACAGTTAAGATCACTTTGTGCAGTGTCCCCAACTCAATGGATGGAAAAGCTGGGGTTAGAATCCAGTCTCTGACTCCAAAGCCCAGATTCTCAACTAGTAAACTGCTTGCTGCAGGCTTCATCAAGTATACGTCTGTCCCACCTGCCTTCCTTCTTGATTCCTACAGACTTTTAAAATGTTTGAAGCATTTTTATTGTGCCTAAGCTGTAAGGGAATTATTCTCATGTCTGTGAAAGGAACACAGCAGTTGGCTTTATCGTATCCCTATAAAAACATCAACTCAGCCAATAAATATTTATTGAATCCTTTTTTATTTACCAAGCACTGTTTTGAGGGCTGGGAAAATAATAGTGAGACAAAAAAAATACTGTCCTTCCTTTGCTTTTGTGGAGCAGAGTCAAGTCCAGGTCCTCCAACATTAAGATGAAGCATCTTGATGCTAAGGGTTCGCAAGAGTTAATGGCACTGTTCAGTCTTTTCTGCGGGACCCTCATTTACTTTTTTCTTTTCCTCTGCTCATGACTACCCGAAGAAATACTGCTTTCATTTCTGATTGGGCAGAGGAAGGATAAGATACAGAATTCAAAATTATTCCAATGGCTAAATAGGGCTGCTGTGTACTGTTATGCAGTTAGTGTCCTGTACAAAGACACTTGGTTGAGGAGGCCAGTTGGAGCTGAATCCAGCCCGAGCCCCACTTGCCGAGATGAGACTCTGGCCTGAGGCTATATATCCCTAAAGAAGGGTGCCTTCTTCTTCTCCCATCCTTCCCACTGCAGACCCACAGAGGCATCACATAAGCCCAAGGTGGCCCTGTTGGTAGAGCTGAGAAAAGAATGGGAAGGGAGAGTTAAAACTGTTGTGCCAAATTGAAGTTTTAAGAGATTTCAGGAGATTTGTCCTGGGCATGTCTCCCATTGACTCACTTGATGGAATTTGAAACAACTTCAGGTTTTTGTTCTTGTTTTTATTTTTAAAAAATATTTGTTTAGAGACAGAGAGTGAGAGAGAGAGCAAGCACACACTTGTGAGCCAAGGAGGGGCAGAGAGAGAGAGGGAAAGAATCCCAGGCAGGCTCTATGCTATCAGAACAGAGCCGGACTGGCTCAGGGCTCGAACCCACCAACTGTGAGATCATGACCTGAGCTGAAATCAAGAGTCATCACTTAACCGACTGAGCTACCCAGGTGCCCCTTTTTTTGTTTTTGAATAGACATTACTTCTTAGAGCAGTTTTAGGTTTACAGCAAAATTGAACTGAAGGTACAGAGACTTCCCATATGTATACCTTCTGCCCCCACACATGCATGGTTTCCCTCAGTATCAACATCCCCCACCCGAGTGGTCCATTTGTTAGAATTGATGAACCTCCATTGACATACGATTATCACCCAAAGGCGTTGAAGTTTTGATGGCAGTAAGAATGCAAGTATTGATTCAATATAGGAAAAATGCATAGTGGTTAAAAGCATAAGATTTATAGGGTATATATTGTGATTTAAGAAACTTCCTGCCAGGGATGCCTGGCTGGCTCAGTCAGTAGAGCATGTGATTCTGGATCTCAGGGTCCTGAGTTTGAGCCTCATGTCAGAGGTAGAGATTACTTGCAAAAAAGAAAACAAGAAGCTTCCTGCCAGCATGTAACTGGAAATAATGGAAAGAATTGGTAATAGTTTCAATTATTGGTTCATTTCTTTTTCTTTTAATTTTTAATTTTAGAGCAAGAGACAGAGCGCTTGAGCAAAGGAGAGGGGCAGAAGGAGAGAGAGAGAATCTTAAGCAGGGTTCATGCTCAGCATGGAGATGGATGCAGGGCTCGATCTCACACCCTGGCATCATGACCTGGCCTGAAATCAAGACTCAACTGACTGAGCCACCCAGGAGCCCCTTGGTTCATTTCTTACACTTTCTTTCTTTCTTTCTTTCTTTCTTTCTTTCTTTCTTTCTTTCTTTCTTTCTTCTTCCTTCCTTCCTTCCTTCCTTCCTTCCTTTCTTTCTTTTTAATTTTTTAAATGTTTATTCATTTTTGAGACAGAGAGAGACAGAGTGCAAGTGGGGGTGGGGCAGAGAGAGAGGGAGACATAGAATCTGAAGCAGGCTCCAGGCTCTGGGCTGTTAGCACAGAGCCCAATGTGAGGCTTGAACCCACAAACCATGAGATCATGACCTGAGCTGAAGTCAGATGCTTAACTGACTGAGCCACCCAGACTCCCCTCTTATATTTAATTTCTAAAGTTAAGTGGATAATCTCATCATAATGAGGAAGAAAATAATAATTACAAAATTGTCTATGAATTAACCCAGAGGTTTTCCATTTAAAAACTTGAGATTTAATTGATATGTATGTAACATTGTATAAATTTAAGATATACATGTTAATCTGATATATTTATATATTGCAATATATTTGCCATTGTAGTGTTAGCTAAAACCTCTATGATATCATATAATTATTATTTTTTTTGTGGTGAGAATAATTAAGATCCAATCTCTTAGGAGGGCACCTGGGTGACTCAGTCGGTTAAGCACCTGACTCTTGATTTCAGCTCAGGTCATGATCTCACGGTTCCTGGGATCAGGCCATGTGGGGCTCCGTGCTGACAATGGGAAGCCTGCTTGGGATTCTGTCTCTCTCTCTGCCCCTTCCTTGCTCACTTGCATACACACACATACACACACACACACACTCTCTCTCTCTCCCTCAAAATAAATAAATAAACAAAAAAATAAACAAACTTTTAAAAAAGATCTAGTCTCTTAGCAAGTGTGATACTTCTAATACAGTACTGTTCTCTATAATCACCATACTGTACATTAGATCTCCAGGACTAATTTACTAGCTGCAGGTTTGTACCCTTAAACAACATCTTAACTATTTCCCCATCCCTCAGGCACTCATCACAACCACTGTATACTCTGTTTTCATGAGCGTGGCTCGTTTAAATTCCACAGACATGTGATACCATACAGTATTTCTGACTTACCTCACAGTGTCCTCAAGGTGCAGCCATATTGTCACAAATGGCAGGAGTTCCTTCTTTCTCATGGCTGAATAATATTCCAGTGTGTATAGGCACCACATCTTCTTTATCCATTCATCTTCTGGCAGATACTTGGGCTATTTCCATACGTTGGCTATTGTGAATAGCACTGCGTGTAACTCTTCAATACCATTTTTGTTTCCTTTGGCTATACACCCAGAAGTGGAATTGCTAGATCACATAGTAGTTCTATTTTTAATTTTTTGAGGAACCTCCATCCTGTTTTCCACAGTGGCTGTTACCAAGTTACGTTCCCACAAACCATGCACAAGGCTTCCTTTTCTCCACATCCTCGCCAACACTTGTTATCTCTTGTCTCCTTGGTGATAACCTTTCTAACAGGCGTGATGTGATCTCTCATGCTGGTTTTGATTTACATTTCCCTGAATATTAGTGATGGTGAGCATTTTTCAAGCAGTTATTGGGCATTTGGATGTCTTCTTTGGGAAAAAAGCTTATTTAGTTCCCCTGCTTATTTTTAAATTGATTGTCTCTTTGTTATTGAGTTGTAGGAGTTCTTTATATATTTTGGATATTAGCCCCTTACCTGTTTTTTTCTATTGTGTATGATAGTATTAACAACTTTAGTGGACACAGATATGTGCAGGGCCCTGTACTGAGAATTTTATACACGTTGCTTTTATTTAATTCTCTTCATAGTCTCCTAAGGTGGGTGCTATTATCTCAGTTTTATACATAGGGACACTGATACTTGAGTTAGTTACTCAAGGTCATGTAACAAAGAAGTGGGTAAAAATGGGGCTTAAACCCTGGTCTATTTGACTCCAAAACTACACATATAACCACCATTGTATGCTTTTCTGTTTTAGGAGAAGAGATCTATTCAGTCAGCTTTGTGGTCTTTGTCCTGACCAGAGCACCCACCACACAAATTTCAGACTTCTGTAAAATATTTCCAGTCTCTTCCAATTTAGAATCTTTCTCAGCTTTCCTTCCTTGAATACCCACTGCCCTCCTCGTGTATGACTGATTCCCAGGAGTCCTTCTTGGCTAGTGCAGCCAACTGACCACTCTTTTTTAGTGCAACTACGACTCACACTTACGTCACAAACCCCAAACCAACACCTTTTATCTCTGCCAACCTCAGCCAGAACTCTGACCTAAGAATATACAAAATCTCATAGGATTTTTCTCTTTGACAGTCTCCTCACAGATGTCCATAAGGGAGGACTGTAATTTAAAAGGACTAAGACAAGAAAGTTGTGTGTAATTCAATTTGGAAGGGATCAAAGAGACTTTGGTTTAACAGAATGAAGAGGGAAGTTGGGGCAGGAGGTAATGTCACTGGGAGATGGTTTGCATGGTCCTAAGATCACAAGTATGATCGGGAGTTGACTGTAATTATTTTTTGCTTTGGGTTTGTGGGAGATCTATTCGATAGTTGGCTTGCAATTCTTGAGCGGCATGGTATTTTATTTCACCTTTTACTCTAAGGAGCCTACAGCTTTTATAAGAAACTCACCAGTAATAATAACTTCACTTGTTCTGCTCTTATCCCTTCGTGTTTGGGGCGCTTCATAGACCTTTCATCTAATCCTCACAGCCATCCTGTCAATTCCTGCACTTTATAGATGACCAGATGGAGGCCCAGGAAGAGTACATAACTTGCTAGAGGAAACAGAACTAGTAAGTGACAGAGCGTGGATTCAAAACTAGGCAGCCTGCCTCCAGGCTGGGCTCTTCACCTCTATTCCAGGTACCCTCGAATTCTTGCGGTAGGGCAGAGGGACTGAGGAGGCCTATGCAACCCATTTTGCATATAGAGTTTGTTAGGTGGCAGATGCCTGGAATGCTTCTTGCTGACTTTTTATTTTCCAGGACAAGAGATTTTCCCCAAATACTCTTGGCCTCTGCCCCACTTTCACTGCTCCCCTGGGGAGATGGAGTGAGTTACTTGAATGGGAGAGGAAAGGAGCCTGCGAGGGCATATCTTCTTTCTCTCATTCTTTCTTTGGGTTGCAGTCTGCCTGTAGAGACTATACACTTTGATCTACTCCTCCAGGAGCAGGTCTCCACTCTGGGGTGAGGGTGGGGAGGCCCATGGTGGTCCAGTGCTCCTGAGTAGGTAAGGCAGCCTAACAGGTTCGGTGCAAGGGGGCCTCTTGCTTCACATAAATCCAGTTTCCATATCGGCTTCATAGAGGGGATACTTTGAACCTTATCTGATTGTCCTTTGTCTTATTTCTCAGTTGACCTACAATTCAGATGAAGAGAGGTATTATGTGTCCTTACCATACCCTCCCCCAAGAACTATTGAGGGAAACAAATAAAGAAATATAGGTAAATAATAATAGATCATGTGAATTAAAGACTCTTGATCTAGCATCCAGTGAATCCATCCCCTTCCAAGGTAATCAGTTCATCAATTAAGCTGAAGAAGGGAACATGGCAGATACTTTGCTTTACATGATCTCATTTAGCTCATCCAACAATCATGTGAGGTGAGGCTTATTATCTCTGTGTTATTTATAAGGAATCTGTAGCTTATTCAGTCAGAAAATATTGGATATGGCCCACCAAGCCAGACTTTGTTCTAGGAGGCTCAGAGAGGTCATGAGAATCACTCACTGTTGTATAGCTGGTCAGTGAGAGAGCTAAGATTTGAACCTAAGTCTGACCAATGACACAGGTTAGGCATTCCTTGGAGAGAGGGGAGGGTGGGAACAAATAAAAAAGTGATAACATGTATTGAGCCCTGATTTTATACCAGTGTGTAGCTTCATACGATTCAGTGCTTGTGGGGCATTATCTCATGAAATACTTGCATCGTCCTTATGAATTAGGTATGGTTTTCCTCATTAAACACACAAAGAGCCTGAGGCTTAATGATGTTAAACAGTTTACCAAAGGCTACACAGTAAATGGCAGAGCTCCAGTTGTAATCCAGGTTCTTCTCATTCCAAACCTTGAGTTTGTTTTTCTGGAGCTCTCAAAAGTAGTTGGGAGACATAGCCTCTGATATAACATCAGAGCATCTTGAAACCACTAATTAACAAGTGTAGATCAACGTAACGGGTGTGCATGGAGGTGCTGAAGGGTAGGGAGGGAAGACAGAGGAAATGGTGTGGGAGAGAAGGAAGGGGGGAGAGAAGTGTGGTCAGCATTGGGTAGGTTCACCCAAGCTTGCTGAATATGCTTGATGACGATGAAGAAAAATAGCCTGGCAACTTTGAGAATGAGGGAGAAGTTTTGAATGGCATGCCTTTGAAAGTGGTAAATTATTTGTAAGAAAGAAATAAAACAGTAGCAACAACAAAACCCCATTGTCTTTGAAAGTGAGAAGTTGCCCTGACATGAAGATTACCTCTCTCTAGGTCTTAAGGATTTTGTTTGGGTGAGACTCTGAAGACCCTAGATTTAGCCGTGGCTTTCTGTTGACTAAATGGTGATGATAGGGAGTCATTTAATTTTTCTGGACCCTCATATTCTTTTATTTAATGTTTATTTATTTTTGAGAGAGAGAGAGAGAGCTAGTGAGGGAGTTGCAGAGAGAGAGGGAGACAGAGGATCCGAAGTGGGCTCTGTGCAGAAAGCACAGAGCCTGATGCACGGCTTGAACCAATGATCTTCGACAGCATGAGCTGAAGTAGGGTGAGGCACCCAGCTGCCCCTGGACTTTAGTATTCTTATATTTGTTTTATTTTATTTTATTTTATTTTATTTTATTTTATTTTATTTTATTTTATTTTATTTATTTTATTTTATCTTATTTTATTTTATCTTATTTTTAATGTTTATTTATTTTTGAGAGAGAGCATGAGCAGGGGAAGGGCAGAGAGAGAGGGGGACAGAGGATCCAAAGCAGGCTATGTGCTGACAGCAGCGAGCCCCATATGGGGCTTGAACTCATGAACCATGAGATCATGACCTGAGCCAAAGTTGGACACTCAACTGACTGAACCATCCAGGAGCCCCTATTTGGTTATTTAATTTAATTTAATTTATTTTTGATTATTTAAAAAAAACCTTGTTTATCTATTTATTTTGAGAGAGAGAGCATGTGCATGTACACATGCAAGTAAGGACGGGATGGAGAGAGAAGGAGAAAGAATCCCAAGCAGGCTCCATGCTGTCACTTCGGGCCCAACTCAGGGCTTGATCTCCTAACCAGTGAGATCATGACCTGAGCCACAGTTGAGTCTGACACTCGACTGACTGAGCCACCCAGGTGTCCCAATATTCTTATCTTTAAAGTGGGAAATTAGAAATATGTGCCCTCCAAAATTCCATCTAGCAATAATATTTTTTTTCTTGCCCAATAGGGCAAGGAAGAATACCAGCCTTTCCCAGAATTTCTGGCACGTAGGTGATGGTCAATAAATGTTTGTTGAATTGAACTAATTAAAGGCAGTGATACTAACTGAAAAAGAGATTCCTTCACATAGTAAGCATATCCTGTTTGTTATATTCTTGTTGCTTATGTTCCATACTTCATCTGTCCTTGCGTCTGAGTTACCAAACATCATTTCCCTGTTGAGGAAACCTCTCCCCACAGATCACTCTGCTTTTCTCATTCTAAACTCTGTCTAGAATGGGCTCAATAACTCTATCAATCCCTTGCATTCTTTCTTTTTAAAATTTATTTATTTATTTTGAGAGAGACTGTGCACATGCAAGTGGGGGAGGGGCAAAGAGAGAGGGAGAGAGAGAATCCCAAGCAGGCTCCACACTGTCAGCGCAGAGCCTGATGCAGAGCTCAGTCTCATGAACCATGAGACCATGACCTGAGCCGAGATCAAGAGTTGGATGTTTCGCCAACTGAGCCGCCCAGGTGCCCCTGTAAATCCCTTGCATTCTTCATTCTTCTTACTTAGCCTTCTGATTTCTTAGGTTTTAACTACAGCTGAATTGGCTACATGCTTATTCTACATTTTTCATTTAATGGATGTGTGGAGAGTCTCATTTGCTCCCTCAGAACCTAAATATCCGCATGAAAGGTGTGAATGAAACTGCATAATGGCAGCAGGCTTTAATTGCAGGCTTAAGTTTTGATAGTGACTTAACTTCTTCAAAGTTAATTTTTTAATTAAGAACATACAAGGGCAATTCTCTTTCTCCCTCTCCCACTTGTGCATGCTGTGTCTCTCTCAAAAAAAGAATATACAGTGGTAAGAATAGCATTTTAAGGAGGAAAGATTATTCCAGGTGTTCGGTTAAGCAGATAGATTTAGTATTACATAGATAAAACAACTACGTATTTGATAGAATTTTTCATTTTTCATCCATACAAGCTTAGCAGCATATATGCAGAGACTGAATTTCTTTTCTCAAAATTTCAACTTGAAAAAGACCACTTTCGTCTAGGCTTCTGAGATTGAGTCCAAGCCTTGGAATCCAGTTAGTCTGATTGTTTGTGGCAGTAGTGTGACAGACACTCTTGGGTGGCCTTCCTATCTCCAGTATCCCCTTATTCCTCATTATTATACTTACAGTTGTGTGTCAGACAGTATGTCTGTTTAAGAACGTATACCTTCCCCAACTCATTTGTAGCTAGAGTGGCCACAACCCCAGTCTGGGGTTGAGATATAGGTAAAAGTTTCCTGTGTGGGGCTTCCAGGAAAGCCATTTTTTGTTTTCTTGATAAAGAGAGATGAGTCCAGTTGACACACACATTTTGCCCTTTATCTTTCCCCTTTTTCTGCCTGGAGTATGAATAGCATATTGGAGGGGCAACAGCCTAGCTTTTAATGCTGAGGAAGAAAGTTGGGCTCTAAGAGTGGCAGAGAAAGAAGTTAGAAGAGCCTGTGATTTTGCTGACTTCTTTTTATTTTTATTTTTTATTTTTGAGAGAGAGAGAGAGAGAGAAAGAGAGAGCAAGCGGGAGATGGGCAGAGAGAGAGGGAGACACAGAATCCAAAGGTGGTTCCAGGCTCTGAGCTGTCGGGCTCAAACCCACCAACCGTGAGATCATGACCTAACCAAAGTTGGATGCTTAACCGACTGAGCTACGCAGGCGCCCTTGCTGACGACTTTTACCAGTTGTTTTAGCCCTACTTCAAACCTTCTATTAGGAGAGAAAAATGAAAACTCTGTTTGTTTAACTGCGGTCAGTTATTTTCAGCCATGTAAAATGCTAATTGATACAAATATAAAATAGAGAAAAATATGAAAATTTAGGTTTCAAGAAAACTTAATGTATATTCAAGATATTGGCAATGAAATACATATGTCCATAGATATATTTTGATGAACTTTGGTCTATCTAGATTTTGTCAGTGATTACTTGAATTTTTTACTTCCTTCCTTCATTTCTTCCTTTAATGTTTTTAAAGCAAATTTGGTTGAGTAGCTCCTATACTCTTTATGTACTGGAGATAAAATGTAAAAGAATAAAACAAGTATGATTTCTGCCCTCAAATAATAAAAAAAAAATATGTAATTATAAGCAATATAAATACAATAAAGGAAATACAGGGAACAATGAGAACATGTAAATGAGGGACCAGATCTGGCTGGGGTGGTTTCTCTGAGGAGCTGAGGTCTGAGCTAAGATTAGAAGGATGAACAGGAGGGGCACCTGGGTGGCTGAGGTGGTTGAACGTCCGACTCGATTTCGTCTCAGGTCTTGATCTCATGGTTGTGTGGCTGAGCCCTAGTCCAGCTCTGCACTGAGCTGATTGTGGAGCCTGCTTAAAGATTCTCTCTCTCTTTTTCTCTGCCCCTCTCCCCCGCTTGTGTGCTCTTTTTCTCTTTCTAAAATAAAAAAATAATAATAATAAAAAAGAAGGATGAACAGGAGTTTTATTAGGCAAAAGTGGTAGATGGAATGAGAAGAAACAGCACATGTAAAGGCTGTAGAGAGCGGAGCACTTTTGAGGAACTGAAAGTAGTCCCCTGTGACTGAAATATTGAACACAAAATTAGGCTGGAGAGGTAAATGGGCCAGATGATGGAGGGTCCAGTGGTTAGTTTATATTAAGGAATTGGATGTTTGTCTTAAGAACAATGGAAAGTCATTGAAGGCTTTAAACCTTTAGCAATGACCTGGACAGATTTGAGTTTTAAAACCCAAATGCCATTCTATTCATATGACCTAGAATGGATTGGAGTTGTGAGGCTAGAGTTGATGTGGGGAGGCTGGTTAGGATACTAGATAGAAGATGGTGGACAAGGTGAGGACTGATGGTAGCTTGGATTCAGGGGGTGTCAGTGGAGATGGAGGAAAGTTTGGGATTTGAAAACTATTTAGAAGGTAAGATCAATAAGACCTAGTGATGGATTAGACACAGAGGTTGACAGTTGGGAGAGTTCAAAGAGGACCCCTAGATTCTGGCTTGCAGAATTGGATGGCTGGTTGGGTGTTGGATGGCATTTACTGAGAAAGGAAACATGGAGGAGTCCTGAGTTGGGTGGGGGCACTATGAGTTTCCACTGATCATGTTGACCGTGAAGAGCCTTGAGACACCCATGAGAGTATGTTACATAGCAGGTATAAGTAGAGGTCTGTAACACAGACAAGAGGTCAGGGCTGGAGATATCTAGTATATAGATGATGGATGAAGTTATATGTCATGGATCATTTAAGGAGAGAGGAGAGGGTGAAAAGAGGAAGCTTAGGACCAAGTTGATACAAAGATGAAGCTTATAAGAAGCTTGGTAGAGGTGATGAGCTACACATATATGTGTGTAATATATATGTGTGTGATTATAGTGTAGACAGAAAAGGACTTATATCCTACCAATTCCATTAATGATGCATCCAGAAGAGGGAAATACTCTATGAGCTAAAGGGATCAGAGACTATTTCATGGAGAAGCATTTAAGAACATCTTTGTTGGATAGCTAGCATACAGTGAGGTGGATGAGGGGTGGAATGGGCTTCCAGGTTGAGAGAATGACTTGACAAAAGGTTTGAAGCCTGAAAATGAAGACACATTGGGAGAACTTCAGGATTTTCAGTTTATCTAAAGATGGGGTATAAATAGGGGAATCATGAAAAGGTGAGCTGGAGCCAGACTGAGGAGAGCCGTAAATGCCAGGCTGAGATACTTTACCTGTAGGAGTGGGAACCTAGCTAAGATTTGTGTGTGTGTAGAGGAGAAGGCTATGTAATGAAGCAGCGATTGAAGAAGAATCTTCTGGTTTCCCATGTGAGGTGCACCGGAGAGTATCGATACTAGAGGCAGGAAGACCTAGTAGGAGGCTGGGGTGATGTAGACCAGTTTTCTCGGTGAGGCTCTTGGCCTCTGCTCTCCATTTACCATGGTTTGCATGGGGGTTGGTTTGCCATTGCACTTTCTCTGACCTGAATCCACTAGATCTAACAGCCCCAGAGCCCACCATCATTTGCCACCATCTCTACAATGATCATGTCATGAAGACACGCTGTCCCTTTGGGTGACAAAGCAGACTCCAAATTCATATCCCGGTCACACTAATATAACAATATAACAAATCTCCTTTTCACATTCCATGTTGATGGAACATTATAACACTTGTGCAGGTTTGCTGGCATGATTTGACTCACGTTGTTTCTACATTTGTGCAATAATAGGTTATTACCAGCTCCCAGAATGAGGGAAGGGACGATGTTTGTCTTGTCTAGCACTTTTTCTATTGCTAGGTAACAAATTACCCCAGAACTTCCTGGCTTAAAGCAACAATAGGTATTTATTATCTTACAGATTCTGTGATCAGGAATTTGGGAGCAGCTTGACTAGGTGGCTGTGGCTTGGGATCTCTTATGAAGTTGCAGTCAAAATGTTTCTGCGGTTGCAGTCATCTAAAGGCTTTATTGAAACTGGAGGATCCCCTTCCAGGTTGGTTCCCTTACATGGCTGATGGTGGAAGGCTTCAGTTCCTCACCACATGGACCTTTCCATAGGGCCGCTCCAGTGTCCTCATGTCTTGGTAGCTGGTTTTCCCAAGAATGAGTGATCCAAGAGAGATCAAGGAGGAAGCCACATTGCCTTTTATGACCGAGTCTCAGAAGTCATAGTGTAACATTTTGTTTGTTAAAATCAAGTCACTAAATTTGGCCCACATTCAAGGGAAGAGGCCCACATTCATAGCTTTATCATTTGAGGAGATAATTGTAAAACAATTTGTAGATATAATTTGCAATCACTACAACCACTATTAACTTCAGCACCTAGTACAGTGTCTGGGGGGGTGCTTAGTAAAGATTTGTGAAAAGAATCATTATTCCCTCTTCCAAACTTGAATTTACTAGCCCTGAGAAATAGTGCCACTAAGGCAAGCACCCACACTATGGAATGGCCATTTGAGGCTTCACTCAAGTTAAATGTAGTCTGCGGTGTCCCACCAACAAGTGGTTGGGCCATTTTGAGAAGTTGCCTGGCCATTCACACAACATATGAGCTGCTGGGATTCTCTGTCTTTCTCTGTCTCTGTCTCCTCATTTCTATGTCCATCTCCAATATCTCTATCTCCCCTTTTCCCTTCCCCAGCCTCCTACTTCTCCATCTCTCATCTCCACCTCCATCTCTCGTCTCCATCTCCGTCTCTCATCTCTCATGTCCATCTCTCATGTCCATCTCTCATCTCCACCTCCAACTCTCATCTCCATCTCCAGCTCTCATCTCCATCTCCGCCTCTCATCTTGGTCTCCATCTCTCATCTCTCCTTTCACATTCATCTTCATCACCATCCTTCTTCTTCATCCCTAGCTCTCATCTCTCCTCTCCATCACCATCTTTCATCTTCAACCCATCTCTCATCTCTGTTTCATCTTCATCTCTTATTTCCATTTTCATCATAGAAGATAGATACTCTAACTTAATCCTCTCCCACTGAATCCTGGAGAGATGGATCCAGTTACCCAGCGGATATATTTGGAGATTCACAAGGCTGTCTAAATTTATAAGTCCCAAAGTGAATTTATCTTTTCCTCAAAGCTGCACATTCTCCTAAACGTCTTGACTCAGAGATGGGCTCCATCATCCACCTGGCTCCTCCCGCCACTTTGGATATTATCCTGAAGGCTTGCTCCAGTTTACTAGCTCCTACCCACTATCAGTCACCAGCTCTATTTTTTCTCTGGCTATCACGTGGTTCTCTCCTCTTTTTTTTTTTTTCTGCCATCACTAGCTTTGTATAGTTTGCATCTCTTTTAGCTTGAGTTACTATGACTAATAATGACAACAAGCCTTTATTGAGTGTCTACCATGTGCCCTGCCCTTACATAAGATATCTTCTAGTCCTAGTCCTCTTCAATCTGTCCTGATTCCAGAAAGACCTCTATAAACACAAATGTAGTAAGTATAAATGTTTAGTCTCCCCAGTTCAGCTGATGAAGAAAAAATATAACTTTTTTCTATAATTCAATTTAATGATTATTTTAGACTTCCATTTTGTTGGCAGAAAATATAATCTCAAATAATTCTGAGTAAATAACGAATTCCTGCACTGTGCTTTTACATTTAATATTTCTTAATATTATAATTCTTAATACTACTACTAATAATATCGAGACCATCATCCTTTTTTACTGGCAATAGAGTATTCCAGTTATGAATATACCAAAACATTTAGCCAGTTTCCTATTTATGGACCTTTAGATCATTTGCAGTCTTTTGCTATCACAAGATTTGCATCAATGTATCAGTATAACCGAGGGTAAAATTCCTGAAATGGAAAAAAGGGTACGTACACTGTAAATTTTGATAGCTATTGCTGAGTTGCCCTTTAAAGAGCTTGTACCAATTTATACTCCCACAAATAGCATATGAAAATGCTGTTTCCCTTCATCAACATCAACAGTAGGTATTATGAAACTTTTAAATACTTACCTTACTTTGTCTTAATTATATTTCTTTAATTATAACTGAGGGTATTTTTTCATTATATACTTTAAGAATTGTTTTCATATTTTTAAAGTTCATTTATTTATTTTGAGAGGGAGTGCCCGCGTGCGTGTGAGCTGGGGAGCAGCAGAGAGAGAGAGAGAGAGAGAGAAGGAGAGAAAGAGAATCCCAAGCACGCTCTGTGCTGTCAGCACGGAGGGATGTGGGATTTGAACTCATGAACCGAGAGATCATGATGTCAGCTGAAATCAAGAGTTGGACGTTTAACTGACTGAGCCACCCAGGCGCCTGAGATTTTAGATTTTTCTAATAGGTATGTTAAAAAGGTGAAAAGAAACAGATGAATTTAAGTGAATTGTGTGTGTATATGTATATATATATGTGTGTATATATATATATATATGTGTATATATGTATGTGTATATGTGTGTATATATATACACACACATATATATATACACACATATACACATACATATATATATACACATATACACACACAATTATACATATATGTATATATGTACATATATTTTATTAAGTTTATTTATTTTGAGAGCAAGAGAGAATGAAAGTGGGAAAGGGCAGAGAGAGAGAGAGAGAGAGAGAGAGAGAGAGAGAGAATCCCAGCAGGCTCTGCACCACCAGCACAGAGCCCGACGTGGGGCTCGAACACACAAACTGTGAGATCATAACCTGAGTCAAAGTCAGATGCTTAACCCACTGAGTTACCCAGGGGCCCCTAAGTGAATAAAATATTTTTAACCCAACATATTCAAAATAGTGTCATTTTAATATATAATTGATGTAAAATTATTAATGAGACATTTTACATTCTCTTTTTGCCCTAAATCTTCTAAATCTAGTGTGTATTTTACTCTTATAAAACATCTCAATTTAACCAGCCACATTTCAAGCACTCAGTAGCCACATGTGGCTGGAGGCTACTGTGTTAGCACAGAGAAGTAGCTGTAAAGAAACTTCTCAGTGCATAGAAGCTACAGCTAACACCTAAATAACTTAAACTTGAGCATGACAACCTGCCTAGTTTTTTGAGGCCAAGTTCAGTGCCGTTTAGAGAGGAGGTACTCAAAGTTTATTTTTCTAATTGAGTTATTTTTATTTTTTCAATTGAATGTTCATACTTGTTTTATGTAGATATGGTCAAAATACCTCATTGTAGCAATGAATCATTTTGTTCGTCATGAAACAAAACACAATTCATACATTTTACTTTGTTTCTCAGAAATGAGAGATGTTTTAAGAATGTGTTTTCATAAGATTTGCCAAAAGTTTTCATCACACAATAGCTTTTTTTTTTCCCTCTTCCTTTTGGACAATTATTGAATTGATGAAGCTTTTAAGATAGGTAGGAACAGATGTGTTGACTCAATTTGGGAGGCAAAAACATTTTTACTTGAAGAGAAACCCTCAGGGAAATGGCAGTCTCTTAGGGGTGTTTAAAATCCAGTTTTAGGAAGTCCTGAGTCTTGAGCAGATGTTGTGATGGAGTTAAGAGCCAACAGAGCTTGACCCCACTCTCACAGTCCTCCAAATACTACAATGCAGTACTAGGACCAGACTCCCTAATTGGACATTTATTAAGGGGACTGACAGTTTAACTAGTGCCCTGAAGTTGCCCTTCCAATTGGTCCTTTTAGGGAAATGTTAATCCCCTTTACTTCTCTTTAATTTTAGTGCTCCAGAATCTGCTTAGGGAAGGAAAGAGAAATGCTCTGCAAAGTTGTGCAGGTGCTTTACAATACGGTGTGAGAAAGAAATTATTTTCATTAAAATATTAATGTTCAATTCAAACATGGGGGCCCTAACACAATTGAAATGGACTTGGAGAATAGCAGCTGGAGAAGCTCTGTATGCCACCTCATTCAATTGAATCCAATCCATTCTTCTTTCAGATTTGGAAAACAGACTTAGAGAGGCAGAGACACCTGCTTAAATCACATAGCTATCCGTTCAGAGGTCTGGATTTCAAGTTTTCTGGTTCTCTGTAGTATGAATTATAGCATTAAATAACATTTACTGAGTACTTACTAAGTGCTAGCCTCTGGGCTAAGTGATTTCCGTAGATGTCAATGATTTACAAAATCTTTGCAATATAAGGCATTTCAAATTTATTCATTTTTCTTTTTAAGAAAAATATTTGTTTATTTGAGAGAGAGAGAGCAAGGGAGGAGCAGAGAGAGAGGGAGACAGAGGATTCAAAGCGGGCTCCGCACTGATAGCAGAGAGCCATATGCGGGGCTGGAACTCACAAACTGTGAGATCATGACCTGAACTGAAGTCTGGTCCTTAACAGGCTGAGCCACCCAGGCAACCCTGAAATATTTCAAAAAAAAAAAAGCATAACTCTTCTTTAACAATTTTTTTCCTGAAACTTCATTTGTTTTCTTAAACAGAAGTTGCTGACGCATAGGTATCCAGAATCTTAATCTGCAAAGGATGCTTAGGTATACTCCACTGGGCTGTGTTTTGATGGCTAAATAAACAATAACTTATTCACAACTCAAGCCCAATCTATTTCTATTAAGGTTGCAGAGTGGTATGGAAAGCACAGCTTTTGCCTTTTTTCCTTCCTTAGTTTTGTTCACTAATGACTTCTTCCTTCTTTTCCTTCCTTTTTACCTTCTCTCCCTCCCTCCTTCTCTCTCCTCCAACCCCAGTCTTCTTCTGTCCTTCCTTCCTTCCTTCCTTCCTTCCTTCCTTCCTTCCTTCCTTCTTTCCATTCTATTATAGGAAGTGAGGTGCTAAGGACATTTTCTGTCAAGATTCTAAGCTTTTTTTATTTGTCTTGCCAACATATAGAATGTTGGACATGTAAGTGTCTTAGGCATCATCTGAAGAGAAGTAGAGGCCCAGAGAGGTAGAGGATTTTCTCTGAGGTCAACTAAATGAAACTGTACTGAGGTCAAAATGCTACTACATAGCAGGAATCCACTCAGCCCCAAGTCGAAAGTCATCAGAATAGCAAAGGCAATGTCTGGTTGGCCCTGAAGTGTCAATCCTTTTTTTAAAGAACTTGATTCAATCTCAAACCAGCAAATTCCCTAGCTTCAGGGCCAGGATCCCTTGTCACGAGCCTCAGAATCAAAAGCAAATCTCTAATCATACTCAGTGCTTCAAAACCCATCAGTTGAGGGCCAGGTAGCCAGTGGGGTTTACGCAGAGTAGGTTCTCAGAAACATAGGGGTCAGGGCTTGGAAATAGACACAAGAGGAAAAAATGACTTTTATTAACCTGTGCCTGAAAGATTTAAAGCATCACTTGATTGTGGAATAAAACCAACACATTAAGAAGCCCTAATGAAAGAAAACTTGAAGCTGGTTTTACATGTTGGAAGCCCAGTTTTTCAGATCCATTGTGATATTCTCAGCAGCAGGACATTCACTTTCCCATCCCAATGACTGCAGCAAAGGCATCTCCAAAGTCTATTTCTGGGCCTTAGTTTCTTTTGTAAAACAAGAGGATTTGTCCATATGGCGAGTGTATCTATATGTACAACCATGTGACTCTATAATCATATCAAAATAATAAAATGACATGGTTCGTTAAATTTTTTTATCATTCTGATTTTTCCCCCCTCCCAGTTTGTGGCTTGGCTGAACTGGCTGAACTGAGGGGAATACCTTTAATGCTCCAGATTACTTGTAGAGATTTTTATCTCACAATATTCCCCAAAGAATGTTAGGGCTGCTTCATTTCTCTGAGAGCCTTGCCTAGTAAACAATGTACAAACAAAACACTATTAGAGGTTCAGCAGTGTTTTCTGGAATAATCCCCAGTATGCTCACGATAAAGCCAAACTTCTTTACATGGCCTGCAAGGCCCTTGCCTGATCTGGCTCCTCTGTGCTTTCCAGGATTATATCAGACTCTCTCTCTCTCCTTATTTAATTTATTCTGGACACATGGCCTTCCTTTAGCTTCTGAAGGCACCATGCTGTTTGCCAACTCAAGGCCTTGATATGGCCTGTTTTCTCTGCCGAAACTGTCTTCCCTCCCTCTTGGTCTGCTTGAATGATTCAGGCCTAAATATCACATCATCAGGGAAGTGATCACCTCATCCAAAACCGAAATCAGGCCACCCTGTCCTTTCTCGTCAAAGCACTCAATAAAATTTGTGATTTACACATATTTCTATGTTTACTTTACTATTCATCTTCCTAACTAGTCTTTGAGGGAAGGGGCTGTTTCTTTCTGTGTTTGCTATTGTATTTCCTAGCACATAGTAGGTGCTCTTTGGGGAATATTGTGAGATAAAAATCTCTACAATATTTGCTATATTAGTAAAGGAGTAAATGTATTCACAGAAAATTCCCAGCACAGTCAGCCCTTATTGGTTGTTTAGATAGGACATGATTCTTGAGAACCCTTAGTGAAACCATGACTGACCTTGCTTTGGCATTGTGGAAATAGTTATTGGTCCTTCCATAATCTGACAACTCTTCCAATGTGTGTTTATTCAGACTGATTCAACCTCTTTAATGACTCAGTGGGAACACCATTAAGCCAGTTAATGCAAACTCAATTCCCTCAATTCGAGTTCTTGGTCAACTGCAGGGATGTTCTGGCCAAGAAGATACCTGAGATTTCGAGTTTGAACTAGAGTAATCTTAAGAGAAAAAAATCAAGTGAATCTCCAGTGATTGACACTGTCTATGAATAAAAGTGAGAATTAAGTCATATGTGGAAATACTACATAGTCACCTGACTGCAGTCCGTTTTATTTAGCTGTTGCTGGAGCCCCATGGAGAAGGGTTTATTTATTAAGAATGGAATAGTTCTTTTAAAATTCTGTAGCAATCATGTCTCTCTCTCTCTCTCTCTCTCTCTCTCTTTTTTTCTCCAGTCCATGGAAAGTGTTATCTCAGGCGGCTTTGTGCAGGAAGTTGGGTTTATCACTTCCTCACAGTTGCACTTTGTCTAGGACTTAACTACATGCTATCAGATTACATCAAAATGTAGGCCTTTGTGTGTTTAACTCATCAAAGGAGTGGACCCTCAGGACTTGATATCACTTCACTGCATATGCAGCCATGTAGCAAAACAAAGCCTATCTAAACAGGACAGAACTATTTCTGTTGCGAGGCGACTCTGCTAGCTCGAGCTTGCAGAAATGGTCGGGTTTCAGGTGTCTGTAGTGTTTCACTTCTTGTTTTTATATTTATCTCTTTTTAGAATTGCAGTCATTTGCCTGGCTGTGTGCAAGGAAGGAAACCCAAAATATTACCTACAAGGGAGGAGACAAGATTGCTCCAATCCCCAGTGTCAGTTGGAGGCAGCACTAACCTTTACCTCATCATCTTGATTTTCACTTGAAAGCTGAAGTGGCTGCGGTCAGAGTCTGGGCTCCAGGGATGGCCACACAGGGGGTTTGAATCCTGGCTCCTCTGTTTCCTGCTTGTGCGTCCTGGGGCAAGTTATTTCACCTCTTTGGGCTTCTGTTTCTCTGTCTGAAAAATGGAAAAATTACAGCACCTGCCTAATAGCCTTATGATATGGAATAAATGATAGGGATGAAATGGTGTGTGAAAAGTGCATATGGAATGTGCTCACCACAGGAGGCATATCAGTCTTGTGAAGCCGGAGGGGTCCTGCACGCCACACCCTGCAGAGTGAGTGGCAAGGCCGGCACAGTCGCGGGCCGGCTCAAGTTTCTCAGGCTGCACTTCCACCTTTGGGGCCTCGTTGCTAGTTTCTTCTCTGCGGAGTTCCCTCTTCTCTGCGGTGGGCTGGCTGCCAGATGCCGCCTCTATTGGCAGCCACAGGAAGCCAATGCAACTGTGAAGTAATACTTCTGCCCCGGGGCTGGCCCCGCCCTGTTGACCAAGGGTTTTAGATCTGCTCAGCCAACTCCTTTTAATATCTTGCCTAAAAAGGACTTCTCACCCTGCTCTGCTGCACTGGGCGATGGCTGCCTGCCCTAGAGGGCTCAGACAAACAGCTTTCGGGGGATAGAAATGGGGAAGGGAACTTCTTCCTCCCAGACGAATGTTTTGGGAGTTGGGGGTACCATCTTGCAGCAACTGTCTGCTATGGTGATCAGTTACCAAAATCATATGTCAAAGGAAGAGGGATAGGCTTGATTTTATAAAATCCTTCCAAGCCAGTGGAGTATAATGAGGTGCTCTGAAAAAAAAAAAAAAATTATTTGCATCATGGCAGTATGCAAATTTTCACAGACCTATGACTGGAAAGAAATTAAATTACACCTAAAAAACTTTATAATTTAAGAAGGTAAATGTTTTTTCTTTTCCTTTTTGAAAGTCTGAAACCATTCTAAATAGGAAATTGAAACAAGCATAATGCTTTATTGCTTCTTTATACTCTGGTTATTCACTGATGGCTCCCTACCTTGATGGTTTCCTCCCTTCCGGCTTCTGAGGTGGCAGATGCCCTGTGAGCCACACTCCACCTCAGCTGTTCAGATCACTTCAGAGCCACAGACACCTTCCATTCAGTGCCAGCTGGCTTTGGCTTGGTGTCAGAGGTTCTCATCCAGTGGATTTTGCCTCTCTGCCTGGCCCCATGGGGTGAGCTCTTTGTCTATCTCTTTAGCTTTTGTCCTTGGATGCTGTCACTTGGAGCTCCCGTTCGTGACCGGAGGGCCAGTCTCATGTCACCTTCAAGCTCTGCACAAGAGACAGATTCCCAGGCTGGAATCTAGCATCTTGGGCTCTGGGAAGACTTGAGACATTTGCCTACAACTCACTTGGAACAGTAGTGAATGCTAGTGGAAAACCAGGTCTTTCTTTTGGTTGATCATATTAAAATACATTTTTTTTCTAATTGCAAAAGCAATACATGCATACACACGTGCGTGCACACACCCCCCCCCCACACACACACAAGCTCCTAAACACAGAAATATGTCAAATTTAAAATTGAAGGGCTTCATATTAACCTCCTAGTGATAATTCTTTGTTATATACTGTCTCAGATTTATTTCAGTGCATATAAAAACATTTTTTACCTCACACAAAAAAAATGAGAATGGGATGCATACCTACTCTTCTGTAATTTGTGTGTTTTCCTTAACAGTATATCTTGAATAGATTGAAATGCCAGCATAGACAGATTTACTCCATTATTTTGTATGACTGTGGCTATTCCACAGTAGAGTGGACTATATTTACTCGATTCCTCATGGACCTTGCACTATTTAAGATTTT
The DNA here is from genome assembly GCF_018350215.1 of Panthera leo. NCBI lineage: Eukaryota > Metazoa > Chordata > Mammalia > Carnivora > Felidae > Panthera > Panthera leo. The sequence goes on from NC_056689.1 coordinate 52,496,558, forward strand.
TTTCTTTGGCTTAACAAGCAGTGCAATACTGAACATCCTTGTACAAACATCTTTGTGTGCATGTGTGAGTATTTCTGTAGAATTGTTGGGTTGAAGGGGATGCACATTTCAAAGTTTCATAAACTATGTTAAATTGTGTATCAGTGGACCAGTTTGCGATCTGCTAAGAAATCTGAGAAGGCCTGTTTCCTCAAATACTTACCAACTCTAGTATTACTAAATTTTGTAAGTCTACTGGGCAAAAAACTTGTTCATTGGTGTTGCTTTTATTATTAGCAATGTTGAACATCTTTTAGAATGTTTTTTTGACTATCCATATTTCCTCTTATGAGAGTTTTCTGTTTGTATCCTTTATCCAATTTTCTGTTGAGTTGTCTTTTTCTTTTTTTCATGTTTGTTTATTTTTGAGACAGAGACAGAGCGCGAGTCGGGGAGGGGCAGAGAGAGAGGGAGACACAGAATCTGAAACAGGCTCCAGGCTCTGAGCTGTCAGCACAGAGCCCGATGGTGGGGCTCGAACCCACGAACCGTGAGATCATGACCTGAGCGGAAGTCAGATGCTCAACCGACTGAGCCACCCAGGTGCCCCGATGAGTTGTCTTTTTCTTATTGATCTGTGCAGCAGTTAGGATGTTTTCAGAATGCTTACTTGTATTTATTGTTTATTATTCTAGAATATGATATCTAAAGATAAGGTATTCCCGAGTTGGGCAGTGGCTTAGCAGTCTTGGGCGCAGATACTTCTGCTGCTATGTTTTACTCAGCTTGTGCTTTTGTGGTTTTGAAATGGCTGCCATAGTTCCGGTCATCACATTGTAGACAGCTATCTCCACAGGTCCAAAAAAGGCTCACCTATCCCCAATTCTCAAGCTTCGTTTTTGATCATTAAGGAAAACTTCCAACTAGCTTGCCTGCAGATATCTGCCCCTACCCAGGTCCCACTGGCCGGGATTGAGTCACATGCCCCTTTTCAGGCTATGATACCCATGCATCTGCCATTAAAAAGAATATATTTATTTATTTTGAGAGAGAGAGAAAGTGTGTGCATGCAAGTGGAGGAAGGACAGAGAGGGGAACAGAGAATCCCAAGCAGGTTCTGCACCAGCAGCGCAGAGCCCAATGGGCTCGAATTCACCACCTGTGAGATCATGACCTGACTGGAAGTCAGACGCTTAATGACTGAGCCCCCCAGTGCCCCAACATCTGCCATTTTTTTTTTTTTAATTTTTTTTTTCAACATTTTTTATTTATTTTTGGGACAGAGAGAGACAGAGCATGAACGGGGGAGGGGACGAGAGAGAGGGAGACACAGAATCGGAAACAGGCTCCAGGCTCCCAGCCATCAGCCCAGAGCCTGACACGGGGCTCGAACTCACGGACCGCGAGATCGTGACCTGGCTGAAGTCGGACGCTTAACCGACTGCGCCACCCAGGCACCCCAACATCTGCCATTTTTAATGAGATTAGTCTCCATGCCATCTCCTGAATTAGTTGAATCAGGCAGATGCAATTTGATTATAGTGCAACAATTTGAATGTAGGCACAAATTCTGAATACCTAAATACCTGAATGCTCAATACCTGAAATACAAGATTATCTTTGGCTTTGAATGGTGAATCTTTAAAGGATCAGTGTATGACTTGAGCATGGGCAGACCAGCTCCTTAATATCTGGCCACTCTCAGTAAGTCATAATATCCTGCTTAAACCCCCAAAGCAGAATAGCGCATGGCTTTCTCCTCTGGGCAGCAAGAGGTGGTTGGACTTTACCTGGTCTGTGAAGCCACTGTTAGGCCAGTTGCGATCTTCTGGCAGAATTTCTGGACCTCTCCAGAGGGGATGAGGGCCCCACAGGTGGCTATAACAATACCTACCCTTTTAAATGGGTGCTGAGTTCTGACTGAAGGGATGGGAAGCTACAACCTCCTTCACTACTTTTGGAGTAGGGACCTCCCTCTTCTCCCTACTGGGCAGAGAGACAATGGGAAGTAGTAGTTATAGCTTATTTTTGCTTTACTTATTTCTTGTAAGTCAGTGGTCTCAGAGGAAAGAGAAATCTGATCTTAATTACATCTTTGTGAGATGAAAATTACCTTCTTTTAAAAATAAATCTTTGGGGCACCTGAGTGGCTCAGTTGGTTAAGCATCTGACTCTTGATTTCGGTTCAGGTCATGATCATACAGTTTGTGGGTTCGAGCCCTACATTGGGCTGCGTGCTGACAGCAGAACCTGCTTGGGATTCTGTCTCTCCTTCTTTCTCTGCCCCTCCCCTCCTTGTGTTCTCCTCCTCTCTCTCAAAGTAAACAAATAAACTTAAAAAAATGCTTATTCAGTTTTTAGAGAGAGAGAGAGAGAGAGCATGCGTGTGCACATGAGCAGGGGAGAGGCAAAGGGACAGGGTGACAGAGGATCCGAAGTGGGCTCTATGCTGACAGCAGCGAGCCGGATGCAGGGTTCAAACTCATGAACCAGGAGATCATGACCTGAGCCTAAGTCGGACCTCAATTGACTGAGCCACTCAGGTGCCCCAAGAAAATTATATTTTAATCGGACTAAGATACGTCCTCAGGTTCACCTTTTCTACTCCCAGAGTCTCAGTGGTATGTTCTGGATACCAAAACTCTTGATTTTTATTAAACTGAGGTTATGGACATGGAAGGCTGAGTTCCAGAATCACTTAGCTCATCTTTATCCTTCTGCCTTGATCTGTTCTAATTTCTCAACTTGACAACCCCAAAATGAAAATTCAAACAAAAGTCAGTCCCCTCTTCTTCCCTCTTAATCCTGTTCCCTACATCACAATAGTTACTGTGATAGCTGAGTGCTTATTAGGCTAAAAGTATTCACTTTCACTTTTAACCTTAGAGAATCCTACACAGCTGTTATTTAAATGTATCCCCATTTTATGTTTTTGCATGCTGTTGTACATAGACCTAAAAAAATTTCATTTCCAGTTTTTTGTTGCTTGTACATAAAAATATAATTGGGGGTGCCTGGGTGGCTTAGTTGATTGAGCGTCGACTCTTGATTTCAGCTCAAGTCATGATCCCAGGGCCACTGGATCAAGCCCCATGTTGGGCTCTGTGCTGAGTGTGAAACCTGCTTAAGATTCTCTCTCTCCCTCTCTCTTTGCCCTCCCCTGCACTCTCTCTCTTTCTCAAATTAAAAAACAAAACAAAAAAATGTTTAGAAACATAATTGATTTTTGTATGTTGACTTTGTGTCCTGTGACCTTGCTATTAGTTTTACTAGATTTTTTTGTAGATTCCTCAGTCTTTTCTACATATGTGATCATGTTGTTTGTGGATACAGATAATTTTACTTCTTCCTTTCCAATATGGATGGAAAGGCTCCAGGCGTAGCCCTAAAGGCAGCCAGCTTGATGAGCAGTCCTTTGGTTTAGATTTCAGACCTGGTAGTTCGTTGATTGGGCTGCCTCAAGAAATGAAATCACATGTAGTGGTCTTTTCTGACTCTGGTTTTATGCATGCTATTTGTTCTTTCTCTTTCCTTTATTTGAGGACTTCCTTCCTTACTTGATAAGTTTAATTTGAAAACTGGTTCACTCAGAGAAAGTACCTTATTTCTGAAGTATTTTTCCTCTGGCTGGTGGTCAAATCTGCCATTCTTGGAGGGTTGACCACCTTCTCTTTTCCATTTCCTTCTTTGGTTCCATAATGAAATAATCATTCCCTGCAGACTCATCAGCCAGTTTGTCCACTGGCTGTTCCCTGATTTTTGCTAAATGACTTTTACCAGCAAGTGGTCTGGTGTCCTTTGCAAATCAAAGTCTGGGACATGCTTTGCCCCTTGTTCCGCAGATTTTAAATGCCCTTTATCAAGCAGCTTCTCATGCTGGGAAAACCACAGTTGGTCTCTACTTCTCCCTCACTTCTTTAAAATTACTTGATAGTAATTTTACCTAACTCTTTGATTCTTTATCTTAGTTATTTGTACATTTGTTTACTTTAAATATTTTTCCTCCAAATATTACATATTCTTTCAACTGATTCTGATTATTTTTATTTACCCCTCCTTTATCTATTTTGGAAGCTACTTCTTTTTCTCTTTAGCTCTTTCTTTGTTAAAAGGAAAGGACAAAATAATATCCAATCAATAATATTCAATCCAGTGATTTTTAGACTTTCCTTCATGGAAATATAGTTACAAGAATCTTTAAACTTACTGAAGCTTTTTTTTTTTTTTTTTAGCTGATTATGGTAAAAGAAAAGTTTATCATAATTATACAGAAGGTGTCCCAGAGGATCAGCATGAATATTGGCCTACAGAGGATCCACTCTCAAGCATCGGGATAATCCTGGATTTTTACTGATCATTTCCTTTTCATTTTTCTTTGTCTTTTCTTTCCTGTTTGCTTTTGCATTTCCTTGCCTTTGGCACCAGCTCATTTTCCTTGAGTCCTTTTTCTTTTTGGAAAACAGCATGAGTAAGTGGAAGGAACACGGACTTTGGAGTATTAATAGGCCTGAGTTTCAACACCACTTTGCCTGTTACTAGTTGTGTATCCTTGGGAAAGTTACTTACCCTTTTGGAATTTCAGTTTTCTTCTAAGGACTGCCTGTGAAACTATGAATGAAATTCATAAGGCATTTAGCACAGTGCCTGGCCCATGGAAGATACTCAATACATGTTACCTATGACCATTACCTTTTACTCGTCTGACTTTCTTGCTCCTTTCTGTAATCATTTGACATTCATTATTGGACTTAGATGAATCTATACATTTGTGATCTTTGAAAGTAGTGGTTTACCTCTTCTGTCCTCTTTTTTTTTTTTAATGTTTATTTATTTATTTCGAGAGAGAGAGTGAGCAGGGGAGAGGAAGAGAGAATCCCAAGCAGACTCCATGCTCAGTGTGGAGAGCCTGACATGAGGCTCAATCTCATGACTGCAAGATCAGGACCTGAGCTGATATCAGGAGTTGGACACTTAACTGATGAGCCATCCAGGCGCCCCTCCTCTTCTTCCCTCTTAATAGTAGTCAGTGATATGATGTCAGAAAAATAGCTTATGCAGTCAGCCTGAATTACAAGAGAATGAATAAAAGTTGAATGTGTCTAGAATCATAATGGTAGAGCCTCAGTAGATTTTAGAGACCCAGCCGCTTCAACTCTTTTTATTTTATAGATGAACTGACATAACAAAGGTAAGCAATTTATTTGCGTTTCCTCCCTCACACCAGCCCCTGACAGTCACTAATCTGCTTTCTGTCTCTATGGACTTGCTTATTCTGGACATTTCATACAAATGGATTCATATAGCTGTGATCTTTTGTGTCTGACTTCTTTCACTCAGTATAATATCTTCAGTTCATACTTGTTTAATAATTCAAATGATAGGAAAGTATAATGAAGAAAATAAAAAATATTCTGTAATCCCACCTACCATTGATAAAGACTGTTAACAGTGTGGTGTCTCCCACATAAATACATTTACACTAGTCACACCTTTTACTTGAATTTGGTTTTCCACTTAGGACTTGTGAAACAGCTCCCTGTGTCAACACACATGCAGATCTCTTTATTCTCTTTTACATTCTGTGTGGTGTTGTATTATATGATTTTAGTCTAGGTTGTTTAACAAACCTGCTGAGGGTATCCTTCTCCTCCCCTCTCCTGCCTCACCCAACAGTTTGCATCCTAACTGCTGAATGTGAATTTATTTTGAAATCCCAATATTAGAGGAAAATAAACAGGAATAGCTTCCATTACTCTGAAGTTAGCTTGGTTACACTGGGAAATTCATACATCAGTACGAGCTAGATAAACTTTGAGGTTGCTTCTAATTTCAGATTCTTTAATTCCTGGGATTAGTTCCACAATCATGGTAGTTCTAGGGACATAGAGGCAAATGTCTAGGACTGGGAATTAGGAGGCCTAGGTTTAGCCTTCATTTTGCTAAGGACTAGCTCTGGGCCATTGGAAAGTTACTTATTTCTTCAGATTTCAGTTTCTTCATCTGTGAAATGAGGTGAATGGGCTAATCGGTTTCTGTCAACTGAGGTCACTGCCCAGTTTACAATGATTTCCCTTCTCCCGGAATAGCTTTACTCCCTTAGCGTAGGCCCTCAGTAGCCATGTTATATTATGAGACACTCCTTTCTCAGCCATATCTGATTTTTCTAGTGGAAGCCATTTGTCACAAGTCAATCCAATCAAAATCCTTCTTTAGGATTTTTTAATGTGAACCACAGACAATATGGGCAGTTCCTCTCTTGTGGTGGGGAGATGTGAGAAGTGAAACTTGGTAGCCATTGGTAACCATATTATCAGTGAATTGAGGTTCTAATGTAGAGAGGGAAGGGGTGAGACTTCTGTGCTATGAGTTAGTGGGAGAGTAGTCACATAAAAAAGGAGCTACCTCTAAATGCAATGTGAGGTTCTGAATTGGGTCCTGTAACGGAAAAAGGACAGTGGAAAAACTGATGATCCAAGTAATGTCTATAGTTAATAGTACTGTTCATAACCAATGTTAATTTTGTAGTTTTAATGAAGATGCCATGTTTATGTAAGATGTTGACATTAGGGGAAACAGGCTGAGAACTCTCTAAACTATCTCTGCAATATAAACATCATATGCTTCCTGATAGGATGCAACAAGAAGGGTACGGTATTACTTATGTGGTATTCTTTTAAAAAATATACACCTGAATTTAACCACTAGGAAATATGATTGAGAGACATTCTTTAAATGAGTAGATGGTGCCCTTCAAAAATGTCAAGGTCATGAAAGACAAAGAAAGATAGGAATTCTTCCAAATTGGGGAAATTTAGGAGACATGAAAACTACATGAAATGAATGATCTGGATTCCATCCTGGACCCAAAAAAAGATCATTAGTAAGATAATTGGAAGCATTTGAATACTTTTGAATAATTTATTAAATAAATTAATGTTTGTTTATTTATTTATTTTGAGAGAAAGAGCAAGCACACACCCTGTGCATGAGCAGGGGAGGGGCATAGAGAGAGAGAGAGAGAAGGAGAGAGAGAATCCTAAGCAGGCTCCGTGCTATCAGCTTGGAGCCTGATGTGGGGCTCAGTCCCATGAACTGTGAGATCATGACCTGAGCAGGAATTAAGAGTCAGAGCCTTAACTTACTGAGCCATCCAGGCACCCACTACTTGCTAATAGTATTGTATCAATACTAATTTCATGGTTTTGATTTTTTTTTTTTTTTTGGTCATAAAAGATGTTAACATTTGGGAAAGCTATAGGAACAGTATAGGAATTCTTTTTTTTTTTTTTACTACTTTTGCAACTTTTTAAATTTAAGTCTGAAATTATCTCAGAATTAAAAAGCTTACCAAAAGGTGATATCATTGGCATGGTGTAGGCAACTCCAAACACCCATCCCTCCACAGAAATATAAAAAAATATCAGAAACTGGTAAAACCAACTTTGTCAGAACTCAGGAAAATAGTAAACAATTTAGAGCAATGAAGCAAATGTTGAATCAAGAAAAAGAACCTAAAAGGGATAGGAAATCTCTGTGGCATTTTTCCTTGCCCTTGCCCTTGCCCTTGCCTCACACCTCCCTAGTAAAGTGACAGTCTTGAAGATAGCAACTTGAGTTCCCAGTGTGGAACCTTGGCCTTGGTTCTAGAGAGAGCAGAGCACACCTTATTAGCAAGTCATTGTGTTTGTCTGCTCTACTCTGAAGGCTACCTGAAGGACTAATTAACACAAGGTATGTCTGTGTTTCATCTAACTCAGAGATTACTCAGGACAGAAAAATGGTGGACATAGCGCAGACATTGTAAGGTATTAAAAACAAACAAACAAATCAAAACAACAACCACCCTGCAGCTTCTTGGGGCAAAAAGATTAAAGTTGAGACATACAATAGACCGCCTAAGACTTGGGAGGCAAGCTGGGAGAGATTTTTTTTTGAAACTTAGGTTATTCAGAAAAGCCTGTGTACATACTGGGGAATTTAGAAAGCCACGCGCATGCCCGAGACAAGACACATCCTCAGAAAAGACCCAGGAAGACCCTAGCTTTCAACGCTGGATGATCTTTAGGTTTGTTGCAAGTAGCAGGTGAAGGCTAAGGCAGTGTTGTAAGTAGCCTGCCTAAGCATTAAAGAATGCCCCAACATAGCCAATCTGCAAAGAATGCGAGAGATATTTATTTTTTGTTTGTTTGGTTTTTAAACTCTTGGCATCAGGGATATCTTTCTTTCTTCCTTTCTTTTTAAAAAAATTTTTAATGTTTATTTGGGAGGGAGGAGCAGAGAGAGAGGGAGGCACAGAATCTGAAGCAGGCTCCAGGCTCTGAGCTGTCAGTGTGGGGCTTGAACCCACAAATCATGAGATCAGGACCTGAACCTAAGTTGGAGGCCTAACTGACTGAATTACCCAGGCACTCCAAAGAAATCTATTTTGAAGGACTAGCTGAATGCAGGTAAGGAACAGAGACTTCAGTGACCATATACAATAAAGAATACAGTCTCTACAAAAAATAGTTTGGAAAAATCACAGACAAATGGACAGCAGTGGTCCTCAACAATCTAGAACAGTAAACACTGGAGAAGGAGGAAAATCTGATATCTGGAATTACCATATTATAATATTCAAATGTACAATGTTCTATGAAAAAAATCACAAAATTATACAAAGATACAGCAAAGTATGGTCTACTTAAGAGATAAAAATAAATTGACAGAAGACCAGATATTAGAGTTATTAGACAAAGGATTTTTAAAAAATTTAATGTTTATTTATTTTTGAGAAAGAGAGAGAGATAGCATGAGTAGGGGAGGGACAGAGAAAGAGGGAGACACAGAATCTGAAGCAGGCTCCAGGCTCTGAGCTGTCAATGGAGAGCCTGATGCGGGGCTCAAACTCATGAACCATGAGACCATGACCTGAACTGAAGTTGGACGCTTAACCGACTGAGCCACCCAGGCATCCCAAAATTAACAGTCTTAAATATGCTCAAAGAGCTAAAAGAAATCAGAAAAATAATGTATGAATACAATGAAAATATCAATAAAGAAATACAAGCTATAAAGAGGAGCCAAATAGAAATTCTGGAGCTGAAAAGTACAGTAACTGAAATAAAAAATTCACTAGAGGTATTCAACAGCAGATTGAGCAGAGAGAAGAAACAAATAAACGAACTTAATGATAGGACAATTGAAATTATATATACTGAGAAGCAGAAAGAACAAAAAAAAAAAAAGAAAAGTGAACAGAACCCAAGGTACCTATGGTACAATCAAGCCAACCAACATATATGTTTTGGGAGTCCCAGAAGGAGGAGACAGAGAAAGGGGCAGAGAGATTACTTAAAGAAATAGCGACCAAACACTTCCCAGTTTGATGACTCTATATGTCCAGGAAGCTCAACAAACTCCAAGTATGGTAAGCTCAAAGAAATTCATACTGAGACACATTATAATTAAAACAAAGACAGAATCTTGGAAAACAGTAAAAGAAACTCGTGTTCAAGGGATTCTTAATAACACTAACAGCCAATTTCTTAGGCAGTAGGCAATATTTAAAGTGCTGGGGAAAATCAAGAGTCTATATCTGGCTAAACTATCCTTCAAGAATGAAGGAGAAATTAAGACATTACCAGACAAATAAAAGCGGAGGGAGTTTGTTAAGAATAGACCTGCCCTGGGGCGCCTGAGTGGCTCAGTCGGTTGAGCGTCCAGCTTCGGCTCAGGTCTTGATCTCGCGGTTTGTGAGTTGAGCCGGCGACGGGCTCTGTGCTGACAGCTCAGAGCCTGGAGTCCGCTTCAGATTCTGTGTCTCCCTCTGTCTGCCCCTCCGCTGCTTGCACTCTGTCTCTCTCATTGTCTCAAAAATAAATAAACATTAAAAAAAAAAAAAAAAAAAGAATAGACCTGCCCTACAAGAAATGTTAAAGGGAGTTCTCAGGTCCAACTTTCAGCCATACAAAGAAATAAAAATCTTGGGTAAATGTAATTACACAAGTAAATAAAAAGCCAATATTATTGCATTTTAATTTGTAACTGTACTTTTAATTTCTTGCATGATTTGAAAGACAAATGCCCAAAATATGATAAATCTATGTTGTTGGCACACATAGTGAAAAATTCAAGGTGTGTAATGGTATAATTGAAAACTATCATTTTTGTAAAAAAAAAAAAAAGTGTGTGTGTTGTGCACATGTGTGTGTACACACCCAGGTCACAGATGTACACACACATGCCTGTATGGCATAGAACATCTATGGGCATACAACATCCCTGAAAGGGTATACAAGAACACTGATAAGTTGTTTCCCTTATAATTTTGCCAGCTAGATGGACATGTTCCCAGCAGTTAATTCTTATTCCTTGTCTCAAACCTGTTACTTTTTTCATTTCTCCATTTCCAGAAAAGCAATACCACTTATCCAGTTGATTATGACAGAATAATGGAAATCAGGTTTGTTTCTTCTCTTTTTCTCACCCACCCCCCATCCCCAGTTAAATTGATCATTAAATCCTGTTAATTTTATCTCTAAAACATATCTCAACTTCGTCTACTTCTATTTCAGAAGATGTTGTCTATTCCCAAATGTTTGTTGTTCCTTTCATCCTGGGTCATAGAACTCTTGATTTTCAGCTGGATCTGTAGTCTCTAGAGTAACCATTTTATTTCCCAACACTCCTTGCAACCAGATGGGGCCCATGTGAGTTCTTTCCAATGAATTGTAACTAAAAGTGTCATGCTTCATTTCTAAAAATGCTCTTAAGGGGAGGGGACATACCTTTTTTTTTTTCCCTTTCTCATTCATGTAGGCTGGAATGCAAACAGTATGATTGGAGTCAGAGCAGCCATCTTGGACTAGGCGGTGGAAGTCACATGTTGAGAAACAAGATAGAGGGAATCTGGTCCTTTGGAAATTGTGGAGCCACCAATCTAATTCTAGGTTGACTATGTGTAGACTTCAGTTATATGAGACGGACATAAACATCTGTCTGTCCAAGCCATTGTAATTTGGAGTTTTCTGTCCCAGCTATTGCTAATCCCAAATGATAAAATGTCTCTCCATTTTGGGGTGCCTGGGTGACTCAGTTGGTTGAGCATCCAACTCTGGGTTTTGGCTCAGGTCATGGTCTCACAGTTTGTGAGTTTGAGCCCCATGTGGGGCTCTGCACTGATGGTGGGGTGCCTGCTTGGGATTCTGTCTCCCTCTCTCTCTGCCCCTCCTCTGCTGGCTGTATATCTCTCTGTCTCTCAAAAATAAATAAATAAACATTAAAAAAAAAAAAAATCTCTCCAGGGCGCCTGGGTGGCTCAGTCGGTTGAGTGACCGACTTCAGCTCAGGTCATGATCTCACAATTTGTGGGTTTGAGCCCCACATCGGGCTCTGTGCTGACAGCTCAGAGCGTGGAGTCTGCTTTGGATTCTGTGTCTCCCTCTCTCTCTGCCCCTCTCCCGCTCATGCTCTGTCTCTCTCTGTCTCAGAAATAAATAAACATTAAAAAAAAAATCTCTCCATTTTGACCATTAACCCCTTGGTTCAAGTCCAACACATCTCACCTGAACTGCTGCATTAGCATCCTGACTGTTCCAACCACATCCAATCTTGACCTCTCTCTCCAATCAATTCCAACCAGACATTCCAACCAGAGTAGTCTTGTAACTATACATGCAAGAACACATCACTCCCTTGTTTATAATCCTTTAATGAATATTGATTAGTTTTAGAGTAAAGTTGGAAATTCTCAATACAGCCTATGCAATCTGTCATTATCTGGCCCCTGAAACTTCTTCAGCTCATCTCTTGACTTTTTCCCCTTATTCTCTGGCCTTCAATCGTATCAAAACTTCAAATATCCTATCTCCTCTACTGTTACATTTATCTTAAATCTTCTTTCCCCAATCCTTACTGCCTAACTTCTACTAATCTTTTACATCTCTGAGAAAATGTAATTTCTTCAGGAATTGGTCAGAAGCCATTACTGCACTTCCTCACGGCATCATAGACTTAAAAAGATAGTCTTTACTTCCACTTACATAATTATTTTTGCAATTCATTTAATGTTTCAAATGGTGTGTGAGCCTAATGTACCTACAGATGTATTCCATGGCCCACATAGATATTTTTTGCTTTTCTTAAAATTAAACTTGAAGAACTTTATTTAGTACATTTTTTTGGTTTGTCTCAGGTCCTACCCAGTCATTCTATGTCACAAATTTGTGTTCCTTTCCTGTGTACCCTAGACCTTTGTATTTGCCTGTCTCCATTAAACTAGAAGCTCCGTTAGAGTAAGGATGGTGCTTATCTTCCACATCACTCTATGCCCTCTATCTTAATATGCTTGAGGCATATCAAAAATTGTGGACATCTTGTCAAATGAATGAAGGTAATGAACGAACTGCCCTTGTCATAATTACTAATAGTCTTTTCCTTCCTTTGGCTTTATTTTCAATATAAGATACTATATGGAGATAAGTATGGGGAAGTAACCACTTGGTGACTATTTCAAAACAAATTTTGAATAAATTTAGCACAAGATTCTGCACTTTAAACCCAGCCTTCACACCCCCTCCCTTTTTTTTTTTTTTGCTAATGGACTAAATAGAAAGTGGAATTGTATGTTTATACTTTTGGAAGTTTCAATAAGGTTACAAAAGCAGTTCCTCTGGTCATTTCATTTCTTGGGGTGGGAACTCTGACTTTGTAATTTTTCTTAGATCTAAAATTATCCTCAAATACAAAGTTTTATAAAATGGTGGAGGGCGAGGGGAGCCTCCTTTTCTTGGATTTCCAAGTGTAACTATCAGCTCTATTTTTTTATTACTTAAAATTTTTAATGTTTATTTATTTTTGAGAGAGAGAGAGGGCGAGGGGCAGAGAGAGCTGGAGACACAGAATCTGACACAGTCTCTGGGCTCTGAGCTATCAGCACAGAGCCTGACCTGGGGCTTGAACCCACAAACTGTGAGATCATGACCTGAGCTGAAGTCTGACACTTAACCGACTGAGCCACCCAGGCGCCGTGTCAGCTCTGTTTTGAACAAACTAACGCTTCCTTCCCTATTGTATTTTCATCACACTCTAAACATCATTACATCAACATCTTAGCTAAAGCTTATTGAAAAGTTCCACTTTTGGAGAATGTGTTCATATGAGGCCATTGTGTATAGTTGTGCAATTTGTGCACTATGCCCAGGCACCCAGGTGGAAACCAGCGAGGGCTGAAACCAAGCCTATGTTTCCTACCTAAGCTGCTGGTGTGGGACTCCCTCAGCCCAGAAGAAGAAGGTACCAGTGGCAGATCTGTGCTCTTCCAGAGCAAGTGCTTCTCTTTGCTACCTCTAGCCTTGATCTTGCCACAGAGGAAAAGCTGAAAGAGAGAAAAAAAGCTAACACCCAGGGAGAGGCCAACACTAGTGATGGAGAGAGAGGGATTCTGGGTGGCAAACAGTCCTATGTCTTTTCTTGTCCTAATCAGAGGGCCACATTTCTGGTTTCCCTAAGGTTTGGTAGTTCAATCCTTCTTTCAATTAAATTTCTGCCTTTTTGCCTTAGCCAGATTGATTAGCTTTTCATTTCCTGCAGGATATCTTAGATCTCTTCTGGCTCTGACATACAATACAGTAACCCTAGGATCAGCTGGGACAGGTAGCTACAGTAGTATTATAGTAAATGCTTTAGTTATGATGGGAGGCAGGGGGCTTATCTGTAGCATTTTCTGATTCCCATGGTGTCAGTATGTGACCTTAGCCACCAACGTGATGTCATTGAATCATATAACTGGCTCTTGTTAGTCTGTAGGAGCTGGCTCCAGCAGACTACTGGAAAGCTTCCATTAGGTCCAACTTTGTCCACTGATGGAGTATGTGAATGATGTTGGTCACCATGTGGTAAGCCCCCAAGGATGAATATGACTTCAGATATGCTCTGTTTAGCCTATAAGTGTTGAGAATATTTTGGATGTATTCCCTGAATTTAAATATCATGATATTTTACCTAAAAACACATATTCCTACTTTTTCATGAGAAATAGAAATATGTTGTGGGGGCACTTAGGTAACTAACTCAGTTGGTTAGGGGTCTGACTGTTGATTTTGGCTCAGGTCATGATCTCACCATTCATGAAATTGAACGCTGTGTCAGCACTGCGCTGACAGTGTGGAGCCTGCTTGGGATTCTCTCTCTCCCTCTCTCTCTCTGCCCCTCCCCTACTTGTGGGCACATGATCTCTCTCTCTCTCTCTCTCTCTCAAAAATAAACAAATATACTTAAAAGAAATAAATGGGAATATATTGCAGTATCGGACTTGGTGCTCAGAAAGGCTCAGTGACGTATCCAAGGCGACAATGAGATTATCCAAGGTCACACGAAGCATAAGTGCTTGAACCAGAACAAGAACTAAGGTCTTGTGACTCACAAACCAAAACCTGTGCAACCTTTCCAGGTCGCCCTCTCAGTGCCTTGTCCATTATCCTCTTTACTGCTACTGCTTGCATGCCATTTTCTTTACAACTGGTGTTTTCCCTTCACAAAGCATTTATGTTGCTAAATAAGGGTTGTTAAAGTCGTATCTATGGTGCATCCTGGCAAAGATTCTGTGCGTTGACCCAACTCTATTCCTGTTCACTTTTACTTTTTAGAATACTGATTGCTTTTTTTGTAAACATAGTGCAGATCCACTTTAAAGAAGAAGAAGGAAGGGCTTCTGGGTGGCTCAGTTGGTTGGGTGTCTGATTTCAGCTCAGGTTATGATCTCACAGCTTGTGGGTTCGAGCACCATGTCGGGCTCTGTGCTGACAGCTTGGGGCCTGGCGCCTGCTTTGGATTTTGTGTCTCCCTCTCTTTCTCTGACCCTCCCCTGCTAGTGCTTTGTCCGTCTGTCTCTTTTTCTCAGAAACAAACAAAAAAAAAACATTAAAAAAATAAGGAGGGGAAGGAGAGGGTGGGGAGAAGGAGGAGTGGGAGAAGACTAAGGAGGAGGAGAAGAAGAAAAAGAAGAATATAGCAACAGATAGGAAAAAGTGAAAAATTACCCCCAAATCTGCCATTAACCCTTGTTATAAGAGAACATTGCCTCAAACGTGCTGTGTACAAACAGAAAAAAAGATTGCTAGTCAGGAATGGAGTCATTCTAGATATGCCAAAATAACGATATTAAATTTAATCCTATTTAAATTTGACTAAAGAGAAAGGAACTGAAATGAAGCTGGAACAAAAGTGAAAGTGAAGGAATTGAACTTTAAGTGTTTGTTTATTACAAGGAACATTAGTTCTTTAAAGATACTCCTAAAAAGAGAGGTTAGAGTGGGAGAGAGCCAAAGCATAAGAGACTCTTAAAAAATGAGAACAAACTGAGGGCTGATGGGGGGTGGGAGGGAGGGGAGGGTGGGTGATGGGCATTGAAGAGGGCATCTTTTGGGATGAGCACTGGATGTTGTATGGAAACCAATTTGACAGTAAATTTCATATATTTAAAAAAAAATAAAGATACTCCTAACATTTAGAAAAAATTATAATAAACATTGAGAGTTTTGAGTCATCATGGTTTTTTTATTTTTCACTTTCACGTTGCACTTTTAGAGAGCATCTTTCACGCTCTCCTAGGACAGCTAAGAACATTAGTACACCAAAAAGTCCTCTGTCTCCTCTTTCCTCTGCTGAGTCTAGTTGGTTCATTTCATTTTTATGTGGTTATGGTTTTTAATATTTACATTCTGTTTTGTAACCATAATTTCCACAGTTGGTTAATCTTTGTTCTATATTTAAGTGAATTCAGTGTTCTGCATCAGTTGTTTTTTTTTTTTTTTTTTTTTTTTTTAATCATATCTTCTTCATTCTGGAGTTCTTTGCTTTAATTCTTCTCTGGTTTGTGTATGGATTTCATCATCAAGTAACCCCCCTTCCCAAAAAGAGTCTATAGTAACTGTATTCCTTGATATTGTGTACTCTTGAGAATATCTTTCCATTTCCTTGGCAAAATAGCCTGGCTGGATATAAAATCTTGAGTCACACTTTTTCTCAAAACTTGGTAGATATTGCTCCTTTGGTTTTTGACATGAAAGAGCCTAGTTTGTATTTTCCTAATAGTTCAGTAGTGGGGCACCCGGGTGGCTCAGTCGGTTGAGCATCCGACTCTTGATTTCGGCTCAGGTCATGATCTCACGGTTTGTGAGTTGGAGCCCCGCGTCTCGGGCTCTGAGCTATCAGCACAGAGCTTGCTTGGGATTCTGTCTCTCCCTCTGTCTCTGCCCCTCCCCGCTTGTTCACATGTGTTCTCTCTCTCTCTCAAAAAAAAAAAAAAAAAAAAAAAAATTAAAAAAACTCTTCAGTAGTATTGCTTTGGCCCTTGATTTGTTTCCTTAACCTCTGTCTCCCTTTTCATCTCACTCTGCTGTTTTATCATCTTGTCATTTTCCTCATTTCTCTGTTGCAGCGTATTTGCATACACTGCCACACTGCTTTTGAAAATCTTCTCATGCTTAGTATGTGGAGCTATTTCTAGACCTTCCACATGTTCGGATGTAGTTTGGTGAATTCTTCCTTCTGCTTTACCGACTTTTCTTTTTTTCAAGTACTGACTTGAGGGCTAGGTTGTGTGCTCTCCTTGCCTTTTTTTTTTTTTTTTAATTTTAGAGAGAGAGCATAAGCAGAGGAGAAGTGCACAGGGACATAGAGAGAATCTTAGGCAGTCTCCATGCTGAGCATGCAGCCCCGATGCAGAGCTCTACCGTGGAGTCATGACCTGAGTCAAAATCAAGAGTCGGATGCTCAGTTGACTGAGCCACTCAGGCGCCCCTGCTCTCTCAATTTTAACTAGCTTGTGGATGTGAGGAGAAGGGGAGGAACTAGTTAGCTGAGCTGTACTTAGGGAAGATCCATCCCTGGGAGAAGATTCTAGATTTAGAGTCAGACAGTCTCACTGGCAGTACCAAGCATGGATAACCAAACCAGCAAAGTTCATCAGATGTCACAGGATGAAACAACCATGTGGTAAGTAACACTTTATTGAGCATTTACTCTGTGCCAGACATTGAAAAACAAATTAGCGACCTTTATTATGTGTTCATGATGGCAGGACTATGCTAAGTACATTATATATTATTTTATTGCTCAGTACAACAATGTGAAACACTCAGTAAAACAATGTTTTGAATGAGGGAGCTGAGGCTTAGAGAAACTAGATAATTTGCCAAAATTACACAGCGAATAATGACAGAATTGAGCTTTTAAACCATGTCTAAACCATAAATGCTTCGTATGGAAAGAGTCTTTTATCAGGAAATTTGATGTGATATTGGGGAGTATTTGTAGAACTTTACTTCACTGTGATTTGCATGTGATCTATTCAAAGCTTATCAATGTCTCTTTTCCAAAAATAATTCTAATTTATAGATGAAATATGATACAGACTTGTTTCTTTTTTTATTTTTTTTAAAGTTTATTTATTTATTTTGAGAGAGACAGACAGAGAGAGAGAGAGCACAAGCAGGGGAGGGGCAGAGAGAGAGGGGGACAGAGGATCTGAAGCGGGCTCTATGCTAACCACAGAGAGCCTGATGTGGGGCTCAGACTCATGTACCGTGAAATCATGGCCTGAGCTGAAGTCAGATGCTTCACTGACTGAGCCACCAAGGCGCCCCTAGACTTGTTTCAAATTAATCTGGGTGAGGGAGGGGAAACTGGGTGAAGGAATGGATGGAACAGGATTGGCCATGGGTTGATAATTGAAGCTCGGTGACTTGAAGCATGGAGGCTCATTGTATAGACTTATATAACAACTGCTCATTTAATGACTTTTCACTATAGTGACTCTTGAAATGTACCACTTTTTAAGCAACAACTCCCTTTCTTTTTTTTTTTAAATGTCTTCTATTTTTTTTTTTTTTTAATTTACATCCAAATTAGTTAGTATATAGTAACAACTCCCTTTCTTTTGGTGTGGTGATTTTTTATCATTATATCAGAAGTGTGAGAGAATAAATTTTTATTGTTTCATCCACCCAGGCTGTAGTATGTTATGGCAGGCTTAGCAAACTAATACACTTAACTGAATTTGTTTTCTTGTTTATTTAGAGGAAGCATTTTTAGGAATGGATTAAACTCATTGAGTGAGGGATAGCTGTTACTTTCTCTCTCTTTTTGGGTATGTTTGAAATTTTCTATAATAAAAACTTTAAAAATGTTAAAAAATATTTTGGGGTTCCTGGGTGGCTCAGTCATTAAGCATCTGACTTCGGCTCACGTCATGATCTCTCGGTTCATGAATTTGAGTCCCACATCGGGTGAGTTCGTGCCCCACTTTGGGTGAGCCCTGCTTCTCTTCTCTCTCTCTCTGTCTCCCTCTCGAGACCCTCCTCGGATTTTTTTCTCTCTCTCTCTGCCCCTTGCTCACTTGTGCCCTCTCTCTGTCTCAAAAAAAAAAATGTTTTGGCAAGTATGCTTTCAAGTAGAATATTATTGATCTCCAGTGACCTACTTTGATATTATGTGAATAAAAGTCATTCAAAGGGGTGATATTTAAAATAAGTAACAGCTGGTCAATGGAGAAGGTCTGCCCCTTTCCTGGGTGAGAACCTGAAATTAATCGTATTGGATACCTATGAATAATAATCTGAATTTTGGATCTTGACCATCTCTTATACATGGGTCAAGATTACTTCAAGATTAGGTTTGGTTGGACCCATCTGTACCGGTCTATTTCCTATTTTCAGGGGCTTTGGCTTTCAGATAAGGCAATATGGCAAAGTGATTTCAGAGCATTTTTCTAGAGTCAACAGACCTGAGTTGGGTGCTGGCTCCACTACTTACTATCTGGGTGATTGATCTTAGATACATTGTTTTCTCTAAATCCCACTGTCTTCATCTGTAAATTGGGGGTAATGATACCTGTCTTTTCGGATTGTTTGAAGGAGTAAATGAAATCATATATGTAATGTACTTAGCACAATGCCTGGTCACTATTATTATGTTGTCTTAAAAAGATGTGGCAATTCAGAATGACTAAATCTTTGGCTTATGTCCATTTGACATGACCTGGCCTGAACTATCATTTGTGTCATTTTCAGCATGTTGCCACTTCTCTTAAGGTGACTAAAGTCAGAAAGCATCCTTCCCTTTATTTCACAATTTTAAGCCTCATGTGAACTTCAGGAAATAAACAGATTTCAACATGCTTAGGGAAATAGGAAGGCTCAAATAGGAAGAAGGTGTACCTCTCATAGAACCCAACAGAGGTAAAAGATTCATTCATCCATTCACCAGATATTTATTGAGTGCCCTATTTAAGACAAGGACTATTTTATATGATGGGGATATAGTAGTAGACAAAAATGACAAAGATCCCAGCTTGGGAATGAAAGTTACATTCATGTGGGGAGTTGACACTATGCATCTTAATGGTGTTGTTATGGAGTATGCATAGTGAGTAGGAAATACTGGGCAAGTTTCCTGCGGTTGAACCAGTGATCAAGTTCCTCATGAGAATATAAAATAATATATGCTAGATGTACATGTGCTTTGCTCATAGGTCCAATAAATGAAGCGAGTAAATGATTGTGAACAATTGAAAGGATAGTGAAACTCAGAAAGAGAGTGTGGTTTCTAGGTGTAAAGGTTCAGGTATAAAAAAAAAATATCTGTCTATCTATCTATCTATCTATCTACCTATCTATTATATCTATATGTATATATAGATATATAAATATATTATTTAGAAAATTTTAAAATTAATCTCTACACCCAACGTGGGGCTTGAACTTGACCCCAAGATTAAGAGTTACATGCTCCACTGACTGAGTCAGACAGGTGCCCCGGTTCATGGATATACATTTTATAACATCTTTTAAACCAGTGATGTATATGATGTCTTAATTTTTTTTAAAAGAAATTAACAGAGGAAAAAAAAAAAAAAAACCAACCCTATAAGATAGAGGTCATTATCCCCATCCTTTACAAGAGGAAACTGAGACTCAGTTAACTATAATTTTCTCTAGGTCTTACAGCTAATAAGGGGGCAGAGATAGGATTTGAATGCAGTCCTAGAGTCTATTCTCTTTTGACTTAGGTGTAAACTTCCTTGGAAACATGGTGTTAACATTTTAAAGAACTTGTTCACTCAGGGCGCCTGGGTGGCTCAGTCGGTTGAGCATCCGACTTCAGCTCAGGTCATGATCTCAAGGTCCATGAGTTTGGGCCCTGCATGGGGCTCTGTGCTGATAGCTCAGAGCCTGGAGCCTGTTTTGGATTCTGTGTCTCCCACTGTCTCTGCCCTTCCCCCACTCGCGCTCTCTCTGTCTGTCTCCCTGCCTTTTAAAAATAAAGAAAACTAATTAAAAAAAGTAAAATAAAGAACTTGTTCATTCAAATTCATCTTTACTTTTTTAAATGTTTAATTTATTTTGAGAGAGCAAGCGAGCAAGAGTGCAAGCACAAGCTGGGGAGGGGCAGAGAGAGAGCAAGAGAGAGAATCTCAAGTAGGCTCTGTGGTGTCAGCACAGAGCCCGACATGGGCTTGAAATCACCAACTGTGAGATCATGACCTGAGCTGAGATCAAGAGTCAGACACTTAACCTATTGATCCACCCAGATGCCCCTACTCAGATTCATCTTTAATTGGTAGAATGGGTATTTATCACCCTATCTGTTCTCAGTGAGGAAAGAGTGATCTAAATCAGTCTGAGATACCCTTCCATATTCCTTTATGCATCCTCTTTCCACCTCTTCTTGCTTTTCCTTTCTATGTTTAGAGAGTGATTTCCTGGTACAGGTTTGAAGAAATGGAAAAGTCCAGCCTTGGTTTATCGGTAGATTAGTCTCCTATGGTTTTGCTTTTCACAGTTTCAGTTACCTGTGGTCAGCTGTGGTCCAGAGGTGATGATCTGATGTATTGTTAGGTCAGTAGTAGCCTAATGCTACATCACGATGCTTACATCAGTCACCTCAGTCATCTCATCATGTAGGCATTTTATCATCTCACATCATCACAAGAAAAAGTGTGAGTACAGTACAGTAAGATATTTTGAGAAAGAGACCACATTCACATAATTTTAGTTACAGTATATTGTAATTGTACTGTTATTGTTGTTAATCTCTAACTATGCCTGATTTATAAGTTAAACTGTATTATCAGCATGTACGGATAGGAAAGAACATAATATATATAGGGTTCATTATGATCTGTGCTTTTAGGCATCCACTCGGCGTCTTGGAATGTATCCTTCCCAAATAAGGTGGGGACTACTGTATTTCAATATCTCTGGTGAAAATTGGTTGTTTTTGACTGCCCAGGATCCATTCCCTATTCTTCTGGTAATAGCATCTGCAGCAGTTAGAATTGTATTTGGGCACAAGTAACTGGAAACACAATGAACAGTAGCTTAAACAAAGTTTCTTGCATCAGATAATAAGTCTGGAGGTTGACAGTCAAGGCTAGTGCAGGGGCTCATTGGAGCTATCAGGTACCCAGAAAATTTACATTTTTCTGGTCTACTAGCTTTGGGAGGGGGTATTCACATGCATCCTCATGCTTATTGCCTTATAGTGACAATATGGCTGCTGCCTCCCTGGCATCACATCCATATTCCTAGTAGAAAGAAGGGTAGAGAGCAAAAGAGCCGAAAGAATCATGGCAGATATTTTTTTCCGGCAAAGCACATCTTTCCGAAATGCTCTACTCAACACACTTCGGCTTATTTCTCATTGGTTGGAACTGAATCACATGACCAGCCCTAGAACAATAGTAGGGCTGAAGGAATAAGATTTCTAATCATAATTCATCCTGTAGTGCAGGGAGCAAATTCTTCCTACGATCAAGGGATCTCTATTCTACCTGAATAATTAGAATTCTGTGCAGGGAAGGGGGGAAATGTATGCTGAGTGGCAGTGGACAGTCTCTGATATGGAACCTCAGTTTTTCTTTGGGGAATCTACTCTCTCCCATATTCACCCCATGTGGATCACAGGGACCATCCCCATTCACAAGGCATGTGTAAGGAGGACAGCAGGACACCTCTAATTCCTGCAAGAACCTCCATTGGACTTATTTGAGGAAGTGAAGCCTTCTTGTTGGGAGAGCTGGCTGTAGGGAAACTTATGTCCTGTTCTACCAGGACCCCTACATGCATGGGGCTTTTTTAAGATTCAGAGGTCAGATGGAGAGAGGGCCTGATAGTGTGGGACCCTAGTCTGGTTGAGTCTAAATTTAAAGATTGACTCCTGGACTTTTTAGTTGCTTCAGCCTATGAGTTCTCTCTCTGTGCTTAGTCCAGGTGAAGGCGGATGTGGATTTTGCTATCAAGAGTCTTAACAAATAATGTATTCAGAGACTCTCTTCTCTCAGGAGGCCCCGACCCTTCAGATACTGTTAACTTCTTACCAAAGAATCAACCAGGCAGGCTGAAGGAGCCAGCCATAGTCTGTCATATGGCCAATGAAGCAAATGACCTAGCAAACTGTATGCAAGTATAAAAACACTGGGTCATTTCCTCAAATTGCAATTGGTATGTACTAGTTTTTGATAAATTTGTAAATTTCACTGTAATATTTTGTGCATTCTAAGTCTCGTCCATAATTGTGAAGCTCTCCATTATATAGACTCAGATTGCATAGTTTTTTTTTTTTTCCTTTCTTCTTTTTAAGGAGTGTATCACTCATGTAACTTGGGTTTCAGCTGTACTCACAGATAATAAATAAAAGAAAATTCCATTAAAAAAAAGGAAATTAGGCTATAAAGGTAAGAAGGAGAATGAAACAGCAGCTGTCTCTTTTAAGCATAGAATCAGAAAGTCAACCCAAGGAGAAGATGCACCTTTTAAGAAATATCATAGTGAATAAGAACTCACTTTGCAGGGGCACCTGGGTGGCTCATTTGGTTGAATGGCCGACTCTTGATCTCAGCTCAGATCATGACCTCACAGTTCGTGGAATTGAGCCCTGTGTAGGGCTCCGTGCTGATAGCATGGAGCCTGCTTGGGATTCGCTCTCTCCCTCTCTCTCTGCCCCTCCCCTGCTCACAGGCATGCTCCTTCTCTCTCTCTCTCTCTCTTTCTGTTTCAGAATAAGTAAATCAACTAAAAAAACACAAACAAAACTCACTTTCCCGCCCTAGCAAGTGAAAAGGAGAATGAAAGAGAATGTTATCAGAGCACCTGGGTGGTTCAGAGGGTTAACTGTCCAACTCTTGATTTTGGCTTAGGTCTTGATTCGTGGTTCGTGGGATTGAGTACTGTGTCGGGCTCTATGATGACAGCTCAGAGCCTGCTTGAGATTCTCTCCCTCTCTCTCTGCTCTCCCCCCTACTTGAGCTCTCTCTCCCTCTCTCTCTGCCCCTCCTCTGCTTTCACTGTCTCTCTCTCAAAATAAACAAACATTAAAAAAAGAGAGAATGTTATCACCAATAGGTAATGTCCTTAAACTAATAAGATGGTAAGGAGAGAGAGACCTCTAAATATTTTTGTTCATTTTTAAAACTTACATTGTTCTGGAAAAAAATATTTTCTGATCAGAAAGCCAGAATAACCTATAATGGAAAATCAGACAAATAACAAAGACAATTAAACGCTCATTTAAAAAGCAGTGACTCTTAATTGCAGAGGTCATTGTCTACTTTGATAATGTAATGAAAGCCAGTTGTCCTCTTCTCAGAAAAATGCACATATAATCCCCCAAATTTTGCACACAGTTTCAGGGATTTACAGACATCTTAAAAACCAATCCATGGACACTCTCATTCCCAACACACAGATCCATGGATTCTAGACTAAAACCTCTCTTCTCTTTTGAGCATGTTTTGAGCATATTTGTTTTGAAACTCTTTGGGGCAATATGTCCACTGACTGATGAATGGATAGAGAAGATGTGGTACACACACACACACACACACACACACACACCATCAAAAAAAAATTAAATCTTGCTATTTACAAGACATGGATGGAGCCAGAGTATATTATGTTAAGTGAAATAAGTCAGTTAGAGAAAGACAAATACCATATGATTTTACTCATATGGAATTTAAGAAACAAAACAGATGAACATATGGAAAGGAAAAAAAAAGAGAGGGAAGCAAACTACAAGAGACTCTTAAAGATAGAGAACAAACAGGGTTGATGGAGGGAGGTGGGTGAGGGATGGGCTAGATGGATGATGCGTATTAGGGAGGGTACTTGTTATGATGAGCACTGGGTGTTATATGTAATTGATGAATCATTACATTCTCCTGAAACCAATATTATACTATATGTTAATTAATTAGAATTTAAATAAATATTTGAAAATAGAATAGGATAAAACAAAATAAAATTCTTTGGGGTAAGAAAATTAAACTAATTTGTAACATTCTGGCAAATAATAATAGCTATTATTTGAAAAACTTAGAGTAGAGGTGCCTGGTTTTTCAGTCGGTTACTTCTGACTCTTGCTTTTGACTCAGGTCATGATCTCACAGTTTTATGAGTTTGAGCCCCGTGTTGGGCTCTGTGCTGACAGTGTGGAGCCTGCTTGGGATTCTCTCTCTCTCCTCTCTCTCTGCCCCTCCCACACTCGCTCTGACTCAAAATAAGTAAACTTAAAAAAAAAACTTTTACAGTACGACAAGGTACTGGGCTTGATAGTCATATATATCATCTCACTGAATTCTTATAAGTCTTATAAATCTGTAAAGCTGATACTTTACTTGGGCCTTGTTATACAGATGGGGAAACTGAGGCTGACTTAAGTTAAATAACTTCATAAAGGTCACACAGCAGGGCGGGGATTGAAAGCCATGTTTGTCTGATACCAAAATTCACCATCCTCTTCTGCTTGTCATGTTCTAGTCTCCTTGTCCCAACTTCTTGTTTTCAGTTGGGTACCACCTTTTCACCTTTCAGTTCATTTTTGAGAATCCCTGCAGTACCACAGGAAACATTTCATCACGTTCCTATTGATATTACTAAATCTAGTTCTTTAAAAACCCCTTCATCAACTGACGAATGGATAAAGAAGATGTGGTTTATATATACAATGGAATACTACTTGGCAACGAGAAAGAATGAAGTCTGGCCATTTACAACAATGTGGATGGGAACTGGAGGGTATTATGCTAAGTGAAATAAGTCGGAGAAAGACAGATACCATATGTTTTCACTCATATGTGGATCTTGAGAAACTTAACAGAAGACCAAGGGGAGGGGAAGGGGAAAAAAACAAAGTTACAGAGAGGGAGGGAGGCAAACTATAAGAGTCTCTAAAATACTGAAAACAAACTGAGGGTTGACGGGGGATGGAGGAGAGGGGAAAGTGGGTGTTGGGCTGGGCATTGAGGAGGGCACCTGTTGGGATGAGGACTGGGTGTTGTATGGAAACCAATTTGACAATAAGTTATATTTAATATAAAAAAATAAAAAATAAAAACACCTTCAGTCAGGTCTCTGCACCAACTTCACCCCCCTCAGAGAAGCCTTCCTCCATCTAAAATAGCACCCCAATACTTCATCCCTCTCTATTCCTTTACCTGCCTTGTTTTTCTTCATGGCACCTCTCATATCCCAACATGTTATCACATATCTATTTATTATATTATTGTTTGCCTCTCCCTCCACGAAAGCAAGGACTCTGTTTTATTTACTGATGCGACCTCAGCACCTAGCACATAACCTAGCACACGGGAGGCACTCTATCAATATATATTGATGAAGGAAAGAGTGAATGAATGAATATTTGGGGAAGCAAGAGGAGAAGTACATATCTGGTCTTTGTTTCTGCTTCACATGGCTCTTACTTCAACAGTGTCAGAACATTCCAGATCAGTGTTTCTGTAGCTGGGATGGGGCCTTCCAGGAGCAATTTTCAGGGAGTTCTGGTTAAGACCTGCCAAAGTGTGGTGCCTGGTAGCATACCTCTTCCCTCTGACCATCCCACCACCTTGGCAGTGACCTTCTTTTTTCCTGTATTAAAGGCTTCCCCACAGACCCTTTCAATACCACTGGACCCACAACTGACCTCTAAAGGCTCTCTGCAGTTCTTTAATTCATTGAAAATGTTTCCCTTTCCAGCCAAGAACAATATCACTAAACTCCTGTTTCCTGACCTTTTAGAAAGCCCGAGGAGGTGGGACAAAAGTCTCACGATAATTAGCCAGATCAGTTCTGCTCTGCTGCTACTCTGTATAATCTGCCTTCTTCTCCTGACCAGAATTTTCTTTAAAGTCAGTATCATGTACTTTGTTCTCTTGTGGGATTTAAAAATTGGTTTATTATTTTTTTCTCCAGTGTTTTCTTGGACACTAAAGTTAAGCTTACTGGTCTTTTTTTTTTTTTAAATTTTTTTTTTTAACGTTTATTTATTTTTGAGACAGAGAGAGACAGAGCATGAACGGGGGAGGGGCAGAGAGAGAGGGAGACACAGAATCCGAAGCAGGCTCCAGGCTCCGAGCCATCAGCCCAGAGCCCGACGATCGTGACCTGAGTTGAAGTTGGACGCTTAACCGACAGAGCCACCCAGGCGCCCCAGCTTACTGGTCTTTTTAATGTCCCTTTTATAACATAGTCACCTATGTAGATATATTTTTTAAATGTTTATTTATTTTGAGAGAGAGCATGTGAGTAGAGGAGGGGCAGAGAGATAGTATCCCAAGCTCCGTGCTGTCAGTGTAGAGCCTGATGCAGAGCCCCATCTCACAACTGCGAGATCATGACCTGAGCCAAAATCAAGAGTAAAACGCTTAACCAACTCAGCCACCCAGATGCCCAAATATTTTTAAATCTTCAGTATAAATTTGAAAGCATTTTGGAAGACCAAGTGCTGTGTAATAATTATGACATTTTATTTATTATAATTTTATAATAATAATTTTATTATTTTTTAATTTAATTTTTTAATTTTAATTTTAAAAATAAAGTTTATTTAATTTGAGAGAGAGAGTGTGAGCAGGGGAGGGGCAGAAAGAGAGGGAGAGAGAGAGAGAATCCCAAGCAGGGTCCCCAGTGTCAGTGCCAAGCCTGAGAAAGGGCTTGAACTCACAAACCATGAGGTCATGACCTGAGCAGTACAGGTTCACAGCAAAATTGAGTGGAAGTTACAGAGATCTCCCATAAACACCTTGCCCCCACACAGGTGTAGCCTCTTCGGTTGCTCATTTCTTTTTAGTACTGGATGCTATTTCATTGTCTGCATGTACCACAGTTTATCCATTCATTTAGTGAAGAAAATCTCAGTTGTTTCCATGTTTTGGCAGTTATGAATAAAGCTGCTATAAGCATTAGTATGCAAGTTTTTGTGTGGACATCTGTTTTCAACTCATTTGGGTAAATGTCAAGGAACACAATGGCAGGATCATACAGTAGGAACATGTTTAGTGTTGCGAGAAACTGCCAAACTGTCTTCCAAAGTGTCTATCATTTTGCGTTTCCATCAGCAATGAATGAAAGTTCCTGTTGCTCCACAGCCTTGCCAGCATTTGTGGTGTCGGTGTTTGGGATTCTGACCATTCAAGTAGGTGTGTAGTGGGATCTCATTGTTGTTTTAATTTGCAATTCTCTAACGACCTTTGATGTTGGGCATCTTTTCATATGCTTTTTTGCCATCTGTACATGTTCTTTAGTGATGTGTTCGGATATTTTGCCCATTTATTAATCAGGTTATTCATTCAAAAATTTTTTTTAAAATTTAGGTATAGCTGGCACATGATGTTACGTTAGTTTCAGGTGTAAAACACGCTGATTTAACCTCTCTATACATTATGCTGTGCTCACCACAGTGTAAGGCTGTTCGTTTTTTATTGTTGGGTTTTATTTTAGATAACAGTTCTTTATCACATATGTCTTTTGCAAATATTTTCTCCCAGTTTATGGCTTGTTTTCTCATTCTCTTGATACTTTCTTTTCACAGAGCAGAACTTTTTAATTTTAATGAAGTCCAGCGTATACATACCTTTAGAGTTGTAACTAAAAAGTCATCACCATACCCAAAGCCATCTAGGTTTTCTCCTATCTTATTTTCTAAGAGTTTTACAGTTTTGTGTTTTACATTTGGGTCTAGGATGCATTTTGAGTTAAATTCAAAGTGTGCAATGTCTGTGTCTAGATTCATTATTTTGTGTGTGGATATCCACATGTTCTAGTACCATTTGTTGAAAGGACTATTTTGCTCCATTTGTCTTGGCTCCTTTGTCAAAGATCAGTTCACTATATTTATGTGGGTCTATTTCTGGACTCTATGTTCTGCTCCACTGATCTATTTGTCTACTCTTTTGCCAATAGTACACTGTCTTGATTACTGCAGCTTTATAGTAATTCTTGAGGTTGGGTATTATCAGTTCTTCAGCTTTGTTCTTCTCCTTCAGTATTGTGTTGGCTATTCTGGGTCTTTTGCTTTTACGTATAAAGTTTAAACTCAGTATGCCAAAATCCACAAAATAACCTGCTGGGATTTTGATGAAGAATGACTTAAATTTACAAATCAAGTTGAGAAGAACTGCCATCTTAATGATATTGAGTCTTCCTATCTATGAATGAACATGGAATATCTCTCCATTCATTTAGTTCTTTGATTTCTGTCATCAGAGTTTTGTAGTTTTCCTCATATAGATCTTGTACATATTTTGTTAGATTTATACCCAAGTATTTCATTTTGGGGGGATGCTAATATAAATGATATTATTTTTTTTTTAATTTCAAGTCCCACTTGTTCATTGATAGTATATAAGAAAGTGATTGGTTTTGTATATTGTGATTGATTTTGTATATTGAACTTGAATCCTACAGTCTTGCTATAATCACTTATTAATTATGGGAGATTTTTTTGTCATTCCTTTCAGATTTTCTACGTAGATGATCATGTCATCTTTGAACAAAGACAGTTTTGTTTCTTCTTTCCCAGTCAGTATATCTTCTATTTCCTTTTCTTGTCTTACTGCATTATCTAGAACCTCCAGTATGATGTTAAAAACAAATGGTGAAAAGGGATATTTTTGCTTTGTTCCTGACTAGTGGGAGAGTTTTAAGTTTCTTACCATTAAATGTGATGTTAGTTGTAGGTTTTTTTTGTGGGTATTCTTTATCAAGTTGAGGAAGTTATTCTCCTCCTAGTTTACTGAGAGATTTTTTTTATTATCATGAATTGGTGTTTGTTGAATTTTGGCAGATGCTTTTTCTGCATCTTTTGATATGATGATATGATTTTTCCTCTTTAGCCTGTTGATATGATAGATTATAGTAATTGATTTTTGAATTGTGAACCAGTCTTGCATACCTGGGACAAGTCCCACTTGGTATGGTGTATAATTCCTTTTATACATTGTTGTTGGATTCAATTTGCTAATATTTTCTTAAGGAGTTCTGCATCTGTGTTCATAAGAGATATTGGCCTGCAGTTTTCTTTTCTTGCAATATCTTTATCTGGTTTTGATATTAAGGTAGTGCTGGTCTCATAGCACAAGTTCAGAAGATTTCCTCTGCTTCTGTCCTCTGAAGGAGGATATCCTTAGAAAGAGGATAGAGAATTGGTATAATTTCTTCTTTGAATTCACCAGTGGGCCCATCTGGGCCTGGCACTTTCTGTTTTGGAAGATTATTAAGTATTGATTCACTTTTTAAAATAGATATGGGCCTATTCAGATTGGCTATTTAAAAAAATTTTTTTTCTACATTTATTCATTTTTGAGAGACAGAGAGAGACAGAGCACAAGTGGGGGAGGAGCAGAAAGAGGGGAGACACAGAATCTGAAGCAGGCTCCAGGCTCTGAGCTGTCAGCACAGAGCCCGACGCAGGGCTTGAACTCACAAACTGTGAGATCATGACCCGAGCCAAGTTGGATGCTTAACCGACTGAGCCACCCAGGCGCCCCAAGATTGGCTACTTTTTCTTGTGTGAGTTTTGGCAGGTTGTGTTTTTCAAGGAATTGGTGCATTTCATCTAGGTTATCAAATGTGTGGGCATAGAGTTGTTTATAATATTCTTTTATTATCCTTTTAATGCCCATGGGATCTGTAGTGATATCTTCTCTTTCATTTCTGGCATTAGACTTAGTTTGGTAATAGATGTCCAGGTAGCCAGCTCTTCCGTCTAATCTCGTATGCCTACACCGTTGCAATGCTGGACCACTGTCGGAAAAGTTGGAACATTTTCTCATTGGATTTGCACACTTCTTATAATAATTGTCCTTTCCTGTTTCAGCTCATGCAAAAGCTTTCCCCTGCTTATCTGCTCTCATTCAATGCAGAACCAAGCTGAGCTGTCTTGGCTGCAGGAAGCCACACACACCTGCAGACTTTCCCCTGCAATCTGGCCTATGCTTCTCCAAGTGTGGCCAGAATCCCTAGGAAGCTTGTTTAAATGCACATTCTCACTTTCATAGATTTTGATTCATAGGAATAGGTGGAACAAGGGATCTGTGTGTTTTTTAAAAATTATTTATTTTAGAGAGCGAACGTGCGAGAGCATGAGCGGGGTGGGGGAGGGGAGGCAGAGAGAGAGAGAGGGAAAGGGAATCTCAAGCAGACTCTGCGCCATCGGCTCAGAGCTCAGAGCCTTACATGGGGCTGGATCTCACAAACCATGAGGTCACAACTTGAGCCACAATCAAGAGTCACATGCTCAACTGACTGAGCCACCCAGGTGCCCCCAGAACCTGTGTTTTAATAAGCCACCCCTCTCCCTCACTGAGATCTTACTTTAAAGCTCAAGAACCATGTATTGGTCCAGGTCCATCTGGTCTAGGAGAGAGTGAGGGTAAAGTGTAATGAAAGCATGCCTTTACCCACAGTTGCCCTTGACTCCTCTGGAATTCCCACTTCTCTCTACCCTAGTTTCTTGGGTCTTTGCATAATGGACTGCTACCACCATGCTGGGCTTGTTGCTCCCTAAGCCTTTTGACTCTACTGTAGACAAACGTGTTCTCCCTTCACCCCAGTGCAAGTGTGACGTTTACTGATTTTTTTTCCAGCCCTTGCTCTGCTGCTGATAAATAGCTTATGCCAAGTTCTGATCCTTCTGATTGAGAAAGAGCCCAATAGAGCATGCTTATGCTCTTGGCCACACAAGCTAGAGGGAACCAAAAATAAATCTTACCTCCACCCAGTATCATGGCTGTGTGATCATATATTTAGGTGACTTTGGGCTTCCCCTTTGGGCTTCCACTTTATCTGTAAAATGAAATGAGAATATTCGCTATGCCTGTGTCAAAGAGTTGATGACTGGAAAGAATGGGCTAATGGGTAAATGCATCCTAAAGGTGGGGTTGTGGCATCACTGCTGTGCTATAAAAGAAAAATATTTAAATTAGTTGGCGTGTTCTCTTAGAATAGTCTTTTATGTTGAGTGCCCCCTTCCCCCAGCTACAAGTAGTGGAGGGCATGTGGGGAAGTTTGCCTTTATATGAAACTTTTTAAAGTGTTGAAACTATAGCCTCCAATGAAAGCTGACCACCTACCATGAACCCAAGATCAAAGCCGTTCTCTTTTAAATGGAAAAGGAAAAGTTAGCTTGTTATGTTTGTCTTTCTTCACGTAGGGTGCCTTCTCAGGGCTTGCTACTTCAAGAGTGTGAGCCTAGACAAATGCCTCTAAAGTAAACCCATATCCTCACTTGTGAAATGGAAAGGACTAGGGTACCTCCCTGAAATTATGCGTTAGTTCACATACATACATTGTCAGGGAGAGAACTGCTCTTGGAGAGCTGAGGCCTTCACACCTGCCAGCCGAGGCACTTACGGCTATGCTGGCTGCTTCTAAGAAGGCTCTGTTTCTCATGCTTGACCAGCTTCGCGGCTGGGAACCAGAAAGCACTACCCAGCAGTGAATCCCCTCCTCCCAGGCTAAACTGCCCATGTTGCCCTCTGGAGGTTTATGCCCTTTTGGTGTCGAAGTAGCTGGCCTCCTGCTTTTAACATAATTAATGGCTGTACACATTTGGAGTCTACTGCATGTGGTGGGTGCAAACCTGAGCCTATGAGTCCATGCTTTAATTGTACAAAGGACTTTGAAGCAGGCCTTTCCCAAGCTGGTGGTGTGCATGGGAAATGCCTTGTAGATACCACTCACAATAGGGAAACCCTCTCCTGTGTACTGTGATTGGGGCAGAAAGCCTCAATAAAGGGCCGAGCTTTGAGGTATTTTAAAAGAGAGATTAACACTTATTGTAGAAGTGCTAATCACTGGTTGAATTAATCAAGGGCCAAACTACAAGGTGTTAACAAGAAAGATTAGTGACTTTGGGTGTGAATATTCAAAACCAGGGATTGGGAAACCTATGACCAGGGTTTTCCCTGGTGCATAATAGAAAAAAACAAAACAAAACAAATAGAAGACAAGGTAATGAACTACTACTTTTACCCAGCAATTTCCTCTTGAGCAGGCTGGGGAATTGCTGTTAAGAAAAAAAAAAAAAAAATTAAATGTCAAGTGCATGGAACTGTGCTGGGTTTATAACAG
Organism: Panthera leo; assembly: GCF_018350215.1. Lineage (NCBI taxonomy): Eukaryota > Metazoa > Chordata > Mammalia > Carnivora > Felidae > Panthera > Panthera leo. The sequence goes on from NC_056689.1 coordinate 52,528,930, forward strand.
ACTGTATAAATGTTGGCTATTGTTATTCCTTGTGTCCTTTAAGGTTCCTTGTTAGGAATGTCAGCGGAGGACTAGGGAGAAACTTTTGTTTTCTTTTTTTTTTTTTTTTGAAACTTTTGTTTTCTTAAGAGAAAAAACACATCTGGTTCAATTACTCTTTTTTTTTTAAAATTTTTTTAATGTTTTTTTTTTTTTTTTTTTTTTTTTTTAATTTTTGAGACAGAGAGAGACAGAGCATGAGCAGGGGAGGGGAAGAGAGACAGGGAGACACAGAATCCGAAGCAGGCTCCAGGCTCTGAGCTGTCAGCACAGAGCCCGACGCGGGGCTCGAACTCACAGACTGTGAGATCATGACCTGAGCCGAAGTCGGACGCTCAACCGACTGAGCCACCCAGGCGCCCCTCTTTTTTTTTTTTTTTTTTTTTTTTTTTTAATTTGCCTTAAATTAATTTGTCTTAATTTGCTTAATTCGCCTTCAGGGAATTGAACAGCTCTTAAACATACAGTTTAAGCTCAACTACTTTTATAAGAAAGGACTGGAGAAAATACTTCAGTGCTACCATATGTACTAAATTTTTCCCTCCTTTCTGGAAAAAAGTGATTTGTAATCTGAGAAGCAAATAACCAAGGAAATAGAATTTGAAAGTGAAATTAGAACAATAAGGAAATGGCTGATTCAAATAAACAGCTGTGTCCAAATCACTAAGTCTGAATAAATGGTTTTCTAGGAGGTCTGTGTTTGCAGCAAATAACAACGGGAGGGCAGAGGTGGTCACCTGGAGGAGGTTGCTGAGAAAATGAAGAGGTTTGAGAATGAGGTGTTAATTTTAGAAGAATATGATGAAAAAGCTTGAAGCAACCCAAAGGGGAGAAAAAAGGGAAATAAGTAATAAATTAGGTGGGGTGAATTTGAAAAAAAAATTATTTAAAAAAATCTGTGTGGAGCAATCGAAAATTGAATGGGTGTCTTTTTAGTACTGAATTGAGGAAGGATGAGAGCACTTACATTTATTGGGCCTAGAAGGGTTATTGAATGGGAGAAGTAAAAGGATAATTTGGTTTCAGCCTCCAGCCCAAAGATGACTTCACATTTAGACAATTCCAGACTAAGCACCTTAAACAGGCCATCTCTTGGGATCTTCATTATAATCCTACAAGGTAATGAGCTTTAGCTGAAGCTCAGTATGAAGTTTTGGAGATACCTACTCAGTGCATGTGTTGAATGTAAGCCAGCCAAAATGGATCCAAAGCTGATGAAGCACACATTTAAATTTTCTTCGATAGAAAAAAAATGTTTACTGTATAAATTTAATAGGATTATTCAGGTAATTGCCGTGTTTAAAATTTTCATCACCTAGACCAGCACTGTCCAACAGGAATGTAACATAAGCTACATGATGTAATTTAAAATCTTCCAGTAGTCACATTTAAAAAGGTAAAATAAATGAAAAACAAGTAAAATAAACGAATAAAATTAATTTAAGTAATATATTTTATTTAATGTATAATTTCAACCTGTAATAAATATACACAATATTATTAATGAGGTATTTTACTATTTTTGGTTTTGTTTTGTTTTTACTGAATCTTTGAATTCTGGTGTATATTTTGGGACAACCTATTTCAGCTTGGACTAGCCACATTTCAAGTGCTCATTAGCCTTGTGTAGCAACTGTAATGGACAACAGAAACATGGAGTAGGCCCTTTCTAGCCTTTGGAGATGACTCAGTAAGTCAAGAGTATCAGAGGCCCACCAGAATGTGAATGAGTGATTTGTGAATATCTCTCTCTATTTTTTTTTTTTTATTTATTCTTGAGAGAGAGAGAGAGAGAGAGGGAGAGAGAGAGAGAGAAAACGAGCAGATGAGAGGCAGAGCAAGAGAGGAATATAGAATCCAAAGCAGGCTCCAGGCTCTGAGCTATCAGCACAGAGACCGATGTGGGGCTCAAACTCACGAGCGGTAAGATCATGACCTGAGCCAAAGTCAGGCGCTTAACCAACTGAGCCATCCAGGAACCTCTTTCCTCTTTTATTTTCCAGAGGAAAAGGCCATAATTTGATTTTGCTTGTTTGTTTCCAGCACTGATACAGATAAAACAGAAGTTACTTGTGATCAGTTTTCCTTTGGTCCTAATCCTGTCTCTAGGAGCAGTGTGTTACCAGTGTGGTGCTTCTAGATCTATTTGTATGATTTTACATATATGCATACATCCAGAAATATATTGTTGACACGTGTTTTTTAGAAATTGGTGAAATAGCATACTTTTCCCAATTTGCTTTTCTCATTTAAGAATTTGGCTTTGAGAACTCTTCTTGTTGGTAGATTTTTATCAACTTCATTCTTTTAAACTGTTGCATAGTTGTCTATAATATAACTATTTCCTCATCAATGGACAGGCTCTTTCTTTCTTTTTTTAGTGTTTGTTTAGTTTTGAGAGGGGTGGGGGAGGGGCAGAGAGAGAGGGAGACAGAGAATCCTGAGCAGGCTCTGCGCTGACAGCAGAGAACCCAACATGGAGCTTGAACTCACGAACTGTGAGATCATGACCTGAGCTGAAGTCGAATGCTTAACTGACTGAGCCACCCAGGCACCCCTGGACAGGCTCTTTCTAACATAAATGTAATGGCTTTTTTTTTTTTAGTTTATTTATTTTTGTGTGTGAGAGAGAGCGAGTGAGCGAGCAGGTGGGGAAGGGGCAGAGAGAGAGAAGAAGAAAGAGGATCCAAAGTGGGCTCCATGCTGACAGCAGAGAGCCGGATGCGGGGCTTGAACTCATGAAACATGAGATCATTACCTGAGCCGAAGTCAGACGCATAACTGACTGAGCCACCCAGGCACCCCCGTAATGGCTTGTTTCTGGTGATGAAAATAGCATCATTTTCTGAGAGGAGGATGGCAGGTCTGTCAGAGATTGGGAAATTAAATAAATTGTTCAAACTGTATGGCTGAGAGCCACTGCTGATGCCTCTCTAACTTTCCCGAGCCCTCTCTTGGAGCTATGCCATTTCCCCCTTGAGATGCTCAAAATAAGTAATTGCAAGCATTTCTTTGCTAGAGGATACCTTGGCTTCTCAGGGGCTTGAAACTGGGGTGGAGGATGAATAGAAAGAAAATAATTTTGTTAAAGCTCAGGAGAGATACTATGTCCAACCAGAAATGATGTGATCCTAGTTTGGAAAATTCACTGGGATTCTTTACACCCTCACCACCATCCTCCAGGGGCTCAAAGCCCTCATGTTGCTTCTGCTTCTGGCTGCTCACTGATGTCCCGAACAGGACCTGCCTTCTCCTCTCCTCTCTGCTAGTGTCTCATACTCCAAATTTTTTGTCACTTCAACTTCTCCCAAGGAATGAAATTAATTCAACCCATCCACATTCATGACAACAACCAACAGACCTCTAACCTTCATGAAGAGATCTGTACTTTAAAAGATGTGTTAAATTGGTGGTTCTCTATTCTCTCCATCCAACTATCCATTCATTCAACAAACCTTTAGTGAATGTCTACCAAGTGCCGGGCACTAGGTTGGGCCCTGGAGAGGCAAAGAAACTTTTAGGTGCTGTATAGGGGGTTTTGGGGTGATATTGGAGGAGTGTGCTGTAAAAGGGAGACATTTCAGGGTTCTACCTAACACAGAATTTAAAGACAGCCCTGAGTAAAAACATAATAGAAAGGTAAAAGTCCATTTAAAGGTGCTCTGAAATACAACACACACTCTTCCACCCCATGCCCTGTCCCTAGGGCTTTTTCCTCTCTCTCTTTGTCCTCATGTTGTCCTGGCTGTGCAAGGTTCTTTGCCTCTTCTCTCTCCATAGCACAGCTGCTTCTTACTTCAGACAAGGAACAAATTTGGCACATTAGACACAGACAGTCCAGAGCCCGTGATATAAAGCATCAGTGATGAAATACTAAATCTCCTTTGTGAGACAGGTTTTTGTGCAAAGCAGATACTGTTTAAGCATGTGATTAGCAACTTTTTCCCCACGGAAGCACGTAATAAAACTATTTACATAATATGTTCAATAATAAACTATGCATCGTAGCATTGTACTAACATAAAATACTTTTGAAACAGATTTCTGCTTCCTCTCCGCCCCCATGTTGACCAGACAAACATGGCATCTACCCAAAAAGGATTTTAAATTAGTGAGTCATTAGGCTGTGTAAAAAGAACTTACCTTGTGTAAAGGTACCCTCTTCCACAAAACAGAAGGGCCTCAATGACCACCACCCATTTAAAGTGAAGATTAAACATTTTAACCAGAGCAGTGCCCTAATTCAGCAAATTTTATTTATGTCCAAATGCAGTGCTATTGGCAATGAAGAGCAATTCGAGAAGTCATAACCAAAGAAAATTATTGTGAGGGCCTTCAGAGTTTCCTATAAATTTACCCTGGTGACCTCAGAGCCAATGCTGGACCACATAGTCAAATATTTGTATTAGGTGTTCCTGTGTTTAACACACTAATTAAAAAGATGGAATTCTTTGATTCTATCTCAAATCATTTTACTTCTAATCTCTTTCTGGAAAAGCGTGCTGGATAAATGGAACTAAGAGTATGCTTTCTAAAAAGAGTTTTTACTGTGTTGCAATAAATCTGGGGACCGAGGACATTAATGTACCTGAAGTGGTCTTAATGAGTCTATGGTGGAGATCATCCTTCGAGTCCTGTTTCAGGGACCTTTACCTTGAAGGTTATAAATCCTTTGAGAAATGACTATAATGGAGGAAAGCTTTACCAAAGGAAACATTCAGTTCAAACATAGCTAAATGCACACTGGCCGGATAGGCAGGTTTAAGGACAGGTGAGGAAGCCATGACACTTTGAAGCATTAACTCAAAGTGAGGGGAGATCACATGATTGGCCCTGAAATCTACTCAGAGGAAACAAAAATACCATTTGTAAATCTCTCCATTGTCCTTCAAGTAATATATTTCTCTTCCTTTCTTTCCTATTTATAATTAGGGGTGGGAGGGCTACAGAGACCTCCCATCCAAAACGTAGTCTGAGTACCATCTGCATCAGAACCACTTGGGGGAATCATCAAGAATGGATATTCTTGTGAAGGAGACAACCAACAAAACTAAAAGGCAGTCTACGGAATGGGAGAAGATATTTGCCAATGACACATCTGATAAAGGATTAGTATCCAAAATCTATAAAGAACTTATCAAACTCAGCACCCAAAAAACAAATAACCCAGTGAAGAAATGGGCAGAAGACATGAATAGAAACTTTTCTATTCAAGACGTACAGATGGCAAACAGACACATAAAAAGATGCTCAACATCACTCATCATCAGGGAAATACAAATCAAAACCACAATGAGATACCACCTCACACCTGTCATTATGGCTAAAATTAACAACACAAGTAACAAGAGGTGTTGGTGAGGATGCAGAGAAAGGGGAACCCTCTTGTACTGTTGGGAATGCATACTGGTGCAGCCCCTCTGGATAACAGTGTGGAAGCTCCTCAAGAAACTAAAAATAGAACTATGATCCAGCAATTGCACTATTAGGTATCTACCCAAAGGATACAAAAATAGAGGTTTGAAGGGGTACATGCACCCCAATATTTATAGCAACATTATCACCAATAACCAAACCATGGAGAGGGCCCAAATGTCCATGGACTGATGAATGGATAAAGTAGATGTGGGGTGTGTGTGCGTGTGTGTAATGGAATATTACTCAGCCATCAAAGATGATGAAATCTTGCCATTTGCAATGATGTGGATGGGGCTAGAATATATTATGCTGAGTGAAATAAGTCAATCAGAGAAAGAAAAATACCATGTGATTTCATTCACATGTGGAATTTAAGAAACAAAATGGATGAATATATTGTGGGGGGTGGGAAGAGAAGAGAGGGAAACAAACCACAAGAGACTCTTAATGATAGAGAACAAACTATGGGTTGACAGATGGAGGTGGGTGAGGGATGGGCTGGATGTGTGATGGGTGTTAAGGAGGGCACTTGTGACGATGAGCCCTGGGTGTTGTATGTAAGTGATGAATCACTCAATTCTACTTCTGAAACCAATATTGCATTGTATGTGAACTAAAGTTTAAAAAGAAGAAGAAGGAAAAAGAATGGACATTCTTAGTCCAAGCCTCATTCCTGCTGAACCAGAAGCCTTCATGGTGCTGGCAGTGGTGGTATGAGGGGAAGGTTGGAAGGCTTGGATTCTTGGATTTTATCATTTTTTTTCATCTTAAAAGTTGAAATATTTATTTATTAATCTCTTTTAAAATAACAACAATAAAAACATCACACGTTAACATACACATCTCATGAACAATAATTGTATTTTCCAAAACAACAAATAATTTGGTGAGAAGAGTGGTATCATCTTTATATTTTTGCAAATCTCCTTATTATCCAGGCTTTTATTAAGGACAGGTAGATTCTCTTTTCTGCTTCTGCATTGATTGAATCTGTTGTGATACGTTGTTTTCGTTGAAGTCTGGGGAGTCTCATACAGGTATGTAGTTGGAAAAAAGAAGGATATTTTAATAGCATTCTCAGATAATTGTGATTTTTTTTTTGATATTTCACTAACATGGGACAAGTAACAGTTTCTTAAAGGGTAATTACAGTGTGGAATCTGATATCACATCACTAGAGTTTTCATACTGTTACATTAAAATTTATTCATCTATGTGAGATCTGGCGTTTTTGACCAGCTACTTAGTATATCCTTATACAGACCATAGAACCCCCAAATGCAGTTCAATTCCTTTATTACACGGAAGTAAAACTGAGGCCCTATAAATGCATCTGCTTGTCACAGGGCCTGAAGGCTTTTCCTTTTGTGATACTCCTTAGTCACTAATACAGTGCTGGAAGTATAATGGGAGACCTGTACATTCTTCTGTATTCCTCTGTAAATTTCTTTGGGTCCAACAGTGTATCCCAGAGGGGGAAATGGGGAGAAAGGGTGCTTATCCGGGTGGGTAACTTATTCAGGGCAGAACATTGAGGGAAGTAAATAGAAGGCAGAAACCAAACCAGAAATCTAATGACTTCCTTTGTATCAAGAGGCAAACTTGGGTCTTTACCACCGTATAATAACTTTCATTTTCAGATTCCTGACACATTAGAGCAGGGTAAGGTGTTGGCGTCTTGTGATCAAATCATGACCCTTCTCACAGTGTGTGGAAACATTCATATTTATGCCAGTGTTTGTTCATGTAGTTTTACTGGAGTCTTCTTTCCTCTAGCAAGATATGGGTTATCAAAGATGCTTAAAATTGTCTCTCACCTGGCTGTGGAGAAACGGGAACCCTCTTGCGCTGTTGGTGGGAATGCAAATTGGTGCAGCCACTCTGGAAAACAGTGTGGAGGTTCCTCAGAAAATTAAAAATAGACCTACCCTATGACCCAGCAATAGCACTGCTAGGAATTTACCCAAGGGATACAGGAGTACAGATGCATAGGGGCACCTGTATCCCAATGTTTATAGCAGCACTCTCAACAATAGCCAAATTATGGAAAGAGCCTAAATGTCCATCAACGGATGAATGGATAAAGAAATTGTGGTCTATATACACAATGGAGTACTACATGGCAATGAGAAAGAACGAAATATGGCCCTTTGTAGCAACATGGATGGAACTAGAGAGTGTGATGCTAAGTGAAATAAGCCATACAGAGAAAGACAGATACCATATGTTCTCACTCTTATGTGGATCCTGAGAAACTTAACAGAAACCCATGGGGGAGGGGAAGGAAAAAAAAAAAAAAGAGGTTAGAGTGGGAGAGAGCCAAAGCATAAGAGACTCTTAAAAACTGAGAACAAACTGAGGGTTGATGGGGGGGGGGGAGGGAGGGGAGGGTGGGTGATGGGTATTGAGGAGGGCACCTTTTGGGATGAGCACTGGGTGTTGTATGGAAACCAATTTGACAATAAATTTCATATATTGAATAAAAAATTGTCTCTCACCTGAAATAAATGCACCTTCTTCAGGAGAGGAATGGAGAAGGGTGCTGATGTTACAGCCAACCAGGACAGAGACTTTTAATGACCCTCAGGATCCATTCTCACTTTCCGTCATAACAAAATGTGCAGCTGTGCAGGTGCAACTACATCTTCCAGCATCTCTCGCGGCTAAGTGTTACTTAGTTACTTACAACTGCTGTGGGGGCCGTTCTGGAAACCTTCCTTAATGGGATGCATGGGTGGCTGAGTTGGTTAAGCATCTGACTCTTGGTTTCGGCTCAGGTCATGATCTCACGGTTTGTGGGTTTGAGCCTCACGTTGGGCTCCATGCTAACAGCGTGGAGCTGCTTGGGATTCTCTTTCTCCCTCTCTCTCTGTGCCTCCCCTGCTCACTCTCTATTCCTCTCTCTCTCTCTCTCTCTCAAAATGAATAAATAAACTTTAAATAAAAGGAGCTGGGGCGCCTGGGTGGCTCAGTCGGTCAAGCATCCGACTTGGGCTCAGGTCATGATCTCTCGGCTCATTAGTTCAAGCTCTGTGTTGGACTCTGTGCTGACAGCTCAGAGCCTGGAGCCTACTTCAGATTCTGTGTACCTTTATCACTCTGCCTTTCCCCCACTCATGCTCTGTCTCTCTATCTCTCTCAGGAATAAATAAAATTAAAAGAGAAAAAAAAAAGGGCTGACTGGTATATTCTCTTTGCCCTTTCTTATTTCCTTCCTTCTGGAGAGAGGGGCTGGACCTCCACTCTGGGTCATGAGGACAAGGCCTGAGTGTAGGGTCCTATGAATGGTGAGCAGAAAGCTGGAAGGAGCCCAAGACCCTGAGAACTTCAGGGAGCAGAATTATCATCTGAGCCTGGGCTTACCTTTGGATGGATACACGAGAAAGAAATGCAATTCCAGGTTGTGGAACTCTCTTTTTTTCTGGATCCATATTACTTGCAGCTAACCCTAACCTAACTGATACTTCTTTTATATGCGAGAGAGGGACATCTTGCTGACACCCTGTGAGCCCTTCACCCTGTGACCAGTTGTCTTCTGATGTTATCACTTTCAAGAACTTTTGCAGGGTGGAGCAGAATCCTGGGGAGGCCTGGCCTCTCCCAGCTGCCCTGGAACCCAGGGCTTGGTACTGTGTCCCCATCAAGATGCAGGAGAGAAATCTTGCTCTGCTGTTATTCCCTGGGCTCTGTCCTCGCCCTCCATCAGGAACCACGGTAGGTGTGGCTTCATTCAACCCAGAGGATCATGTTATGAACAGACACTACCTGTCAGCGTTTCCCTATAGATGTGTGTTTAATTCTTATCAGAGATTTGTTTTTAACACCTTAGCTTTAAAAATATTCACATATTTTTGTTAATGTGTTTTTTTAAATCCTGATTTCTCTTAACTTGATTTTCACTAATTTTATGCATTTTAGTATTTGATATAATTGTATTCTTTTTTAAAAAATTTTAACGTTTATTTATTATTGAGAGACAGAGAAAGACAGCGCATGAGCAGGGGAGGGGCACAGAGAGGGGGAGACACAGAACCCGAAGCAGGCTCCAGGCCCCGAACTGTCAGCACAGAGCCCAACATGGGGCTCGAACTCAAACCGTGAGATCATGACCTGAGCCGAAGTTGGACGCTCAACCCACTGAGCCACCCAGGTGCCCCCATATAATTGTATTCTTTTACATTTAATCTGATTTTAGTATTTGAATAATTTTTATTCTCTTACCTTATCATTTTATTATTTTCTTTTTTATTCCTCGACTATTTTGATTAGACTTTTAAAAATCTACTCCTGAGGTGCCTGCGTGGCTTAGCCAGTTAAGCGTTTGACTCTTGGTTTCAGCTCAGGTCATGATCTCACGGTTCGAACCCTCTGTCGGGCTCTGCACTGATGGTGTGGAACCTGCTTGAAATTCTCTCTCTCCCTCTCTCTCTGCCCCTCCATCACTCACACTGTCTCAAAATAAATAAACTAAAAAAAAAATTAAAATCTACTCCTATCGTCTTCCTTTTTATTTATCGTAATGTTACTAACATTTTTGCATCATCCAGTTTTCAAAGTTTCGTTGTAACTTCAGCTTGTCAATATTTAGTCTTTTTTATTTTTGTGGCTTTTCTTTATTCAGCTTTTTCAAGCTTAGTTCTCTAACTTTTTTTTTTTTTCTTTACTTAGCTCTTTCAACTTGTTTTATCCTTTAGTATTAAATGTGTCACAATGTTTTGCCTTTGTTGGTCTTCTGGTTTTATTTAACTTCAGCGTTTCCATTTCTATTAAATGCCTGTTTTTGGTTTTCTACCTGTAACTTCTGAACTGATTTTTCTTCACTGTTCTTTATCTATGTGTTTTAATGAGAAATAGGAAGTATGCCACAGACTTGATGCCATGGCATCCTGACCCCCATTCCTTGACTTGTCTCTCCGCTGGGGGGCTACCTTGACTAAAGGTTGGGGAATGAGGGAAGGGGAGGAATCTCTAGCTTCTGTAGTGGCTAAAACTTGACCTACATGAATTAAAGGATGGACATAGTATGCTGTTTTGAAGGATTCATTTTACTCAAGCTTTTGGGAGAAAAAATTCTGTATCCTTGAAGATTCTTGGAACGAAATGATCAATATAGGGGCACCTGGGTGGCTCAGTTGGTTAAGCATCCAACTCTTGATCTCGGCTCAGGTCATGATTTCATGGTTTGTGGGTTTGAACCCCATGTTGGGCTCTGTGCTGACAGCCTGCTTGGGATTCTGTCTCTCTCTCTCTCCCTCCTCCACTCTCCCTCTCTCAAAATAAATAGAGTAACTTAAAAAAGAAAGAAAGAAATGATCCATATATGCACTCAAAATGCAGTGTCAACCTTAAAAAAATTCACCCCAAGTTTCAAAAATTGATAGACTCACGTAGCCACATTCCAACTGTGAGCCAAGGAGAGAAGAAGCCTCAGATGACATTTGTGTCAAATATGTGAACCCAGATGTGTCAGCCTTCGCTTTTCCCGCCTCTTTAATCCCCCTATTAAAATTAAATTAAAAAGCCCCTCTTCATTCAGCCTGCCTTTGACATGCCCTTCAGTTCCCTCCTGATTTGCAAATTCTCTATCTTTCTATCATAATTGTCCCATGAAGCTAGTTTCTCCTGCTGGGCCCAACTCATGTACAGAAGGGGTCTCAGAACACTGAACTTCCCTTCTGTTTTATGCCATGTGCAGTTCAGCAAAGGATTGTGCTTTCTTTATCCATGTGTTTCTCAGAGGCATAATCCAGTGCCTGGTGCACCACAGGTGTTCAGTGAATGCTGAATGAACAAGGAACGGATGGATGGATGGATGGATGGATGGATGGATGGATGGATGCTCAGGATCTAAGTCACACTGACTGCCTGACTACAAAATGCAGTGGTCTGCTTTCAGTTCTCATTATTGCAAACGTCTCTACAACATAAACTTCTCAACGTTCTCCCCTACCTCTTATCCCTTTCTTGAATATATATTTTTTCTTTGGCTTTCAAAATTAAATGCCATACTGGTATAACTACATACCTCCAAATTCTATAACCCTTACTGTTTGTTATTCTTTCTCCTGGAATTAACTATGGACATCCCAAGGCTCAGGCATTGGACTCATTTCTTTACTTTCTGCCCGGTTCAACCCAGATAGTGGTCACAGCTTCAACCCTGAGTGCCATGCTGATAACCCCCAAGTCTATATCTCTAGCCCTGACCCCTCACCTGAGCTCCTGCCTCTTATCTGTGTCTGCCTACCATTGGAGACTTCTGACTGGATTTCTTACTACTGCATATCCCAAACCAGCGTCCTGAGATTCCTCTCTCTGAGGGAAGTGTGTGTGTGTGTGTGTGTGTGTGTGTGTGTGTGTGTGTGTGTGTGTATTTTACTTGATTTTATTATCACTGCAAAAAAAGAATAATATTTTGATTACCTATTATATGTCAAGTACTTTATATTTATGGGCTCATTTAATCCTGCAAGGTACGAATTAACTGCATTTTCATAGGTGAATAAACAGGCTCAGAGAAGTTAAACAGTCTACCCCAAATCACAAAGCTAATATGTGGGATTCAAATTCAAGACTGTCTAGCTTCAAAGCTCATGGTCTTTCTGCTATGTCACACAACTATCACATTTTAAAATTTATAGCTCAGTGGGGAACATCAGTGATGTCTGTGAGTGCTTGGAACTTGGCATGATCTATATGCCCCCATTGACAGTGTTTGCCAAATAACAGGTGGTGATTGAACTTAGAGGCTCTGGACTCAGGCAGACTTGGTTCAGTCTCAATGCCATTATTTACATGAAGGGGCAGGGTAGTTAACCTTTCTGAGGCTCAGTTCACTCATCTGTGAAATGAGAACACAAATACCTGCCTCCCAGAAGTATTGGGGAGAAACAATGAAGGAATGCATGTCAAGAATCATTTGAAATGTCCATCGAACTGCTGAATGGATAAATAAAATGTCATATATCCACACAATGGAATACGATTTAGCAATAAGAAACAATAAAGTTCTGATATACTCTACGACATGGATGAACCTTAAAATCTATGCTAAGTGAAAGAAGTCAGGCATAAAATACCACATGTTGTATGATTACATTTATATGAAATGTCCAAAATAGGCAAATCTGTAGAAACAGAAAGCAGAGTAGAGGTTGCCTAGAGTTGGAGGTAGGGATTGGGTGGCGGGGGGATGGGGGAAGGACACTATGAGGGAAATGGGGAGTGACTGCTAGTGGGTGCAGAGTTCTTTTGGAGTGATGAGAATATTGTAAAATTGATTGGGCTTTTGGTTGCACAACTCTCTGAATACACTAAAACCCAGTGAACTACACTGAATTTGGCTAAATAGCTGAATTGTATGGTATGTAAATTATATCTCAATAAAGATGTTTTAAAAATATTTATTTATTTATCACGTATTTATTTATTTACAGAGTGATCTGGGAAGGGGCAGAGAGAGGGAGGAGCAAAGAGAGAATCCCAAGCAGGTTCGAAGCTGTCAGTGCAGAGCCTGACATGGGGCTCGATCTCATGAACTGTGAGATCATGACCTGGGCCAAGATCAAGAGTTGGACGCTCAACCTAATAAGCTACCCAGGTGCCCCTCTCAATAAAGATGTTTTATTATTTTTTTAATTTATTTTTTTTAACGTTTATTTATTTTTGAGACAGAGAGAGACAGAGCATGAATGGGGGAGGGTCAGAGGGAGAGGGAGACACAGAATCTGAAACAGGCTCCAGGCTCTGAGTGGTCAGCACAGAGCCCGACGCGGGGCTCGAACTCACGGACCGCGAGATCATGACCTGAGCCGAAGTTGGACGCTTAACCGACTGAGCCACCCAGGTGCCCCTCAATAAAGATGTTTTAGAAAAGAATGTATATCAGATGCTTAACACATAATTAATGCTCAGTAAGTCCTCACTTCTTGGACTTTCTCTTTGCCTGGTTTGACTCCAGCAGCTGACTGTGGACATTTGCTCCTATTTGCAACACTCTGGCTTGTCATTAGCTTTAAGTGCAGGCCTTTTTCTTCCTCCCCTGTTAAACACCTGGCAGACTTACTTTGTCTCCTTTTGAGGGTTGATTATTTAGGGGCAGTCTGCTAGCAAGCTAGCTCCTCATTGCTTGTCCTCTGTCTGGGCCTGGGCTGTCCTGAATGTGCCCTCCTTCACGGAGCCTGTTAAAATCACCTTCCTGGCTTTCAGACCTTTCCTCTCTCCTCCTTCATCAACAAACACTTGGTAGGTAATGACCTTCCACTGAGCACTGCTAGGCATTGTGGGTGATGTGAGGACGTTAAAGACTCCGCCCCTCCCCCCCCCCCCCAAACAGCTCTTTGATTGTGGTTGGGGAAATAGCACATAGATACAAAAACACAAGTAGGGTGAGGACACAAGTCCGTTAAGTGTCAATTGTGTAATTCTCACTTAGGTGCTATGGGAGTTTAGACCGAGGTGGGAGATCATTGGTCAGGGATGTCTTCAAAACACAGTTGGTTTTTCACTGATGGGCAGGTTTCATTGTGGAAGGGAAAAAGGCGGGCGAGTGAGCAAAGGCAGGGGTATGTGTCTTCTTTCTTCCTGCCCTATACATTTATTGAGCACATAGTATGTGCTAGACCCTGAGGGGCTTTAATAAGATTTGTCCTGCCCTGTAGGAGCTTACAGATGTGGGGAAGCTGGGCACACAGAGATGATAGCAATCTGTGCAGACGGTGAAGCAAGTGAGGTATTTGCCTGAGGGAGTTTGTGAAGGCATCACAGAAGAGCTGACATTTGGGCGTTAGAGAGGAGAGGTGAGGAAGCAGGTGGCGTGTCAAATCAGGTGCTGAGGAAGCAGGGTGCAGCAAAAACAGAGGCCAGAGGCCTGAAGGCTGGGATCAAAGGCTGGGAGCTGATGAGGCTGGTAGGCTGTGTTGGGACTTAATTGTAAAGTTATGGTGTTTTATATGAAGTAATTTATGTTTGATTCTGAGGCAATCAAGGCGGGGGGGGGGGGCACCCTTTCTACATCTCTCGGGCAAAACTGTCTAATCCCAGTTCTGCCTTTCTGTTTTCTGTTGAACATTAGATCTCTTCCAGTGCTTCCTGCAGCAAGGCTCCTCCTTGCTTCATGAAACTGCTGCCAAAAGTCATCTTTTCTTGAAGCCTTGCTGTGTAGTTCCCCAGGGAAGGCACACTTCTTTACCCATCTTTCACATCTTTCACAAACCTTCCTGGAGATGGGGAAGGGAGTTTGCATGGCAACTCCCTGGCAGTGATCACCAAATTCAGAATCAAAATAACATTGATCCCATGGGTTTTTACCTGTGGTCAAATGCAGCACGTCTATGCTTGCCTTTCCAAATTTTGTTTTGATTAAAACATTTTTAAATGCAGACCTAGATCCCTCAACAAACAAGCCCTTATAATATTCCCGAACTAAATTAGTACACTCTCCATAGAATTTTTCCGTGTGCTGAAAAATTTAAGACATATTTCTTTAAAAAAAGCCATAAATCTCTTTGTGAATCATTGAAGGGTTAGTAGAAATGCATATAACACATCCAAATGCATTTAAGAAGTGTTTTTATTTTTATTATTTTAAAAAATATTTTATTTTTGGGAGAGCGCAATCAGGGGAGGGGTAGAGAGAGGGGGACCAAGGATCCGAAGTGGACTCTGTGCTGAGAGCATTGTGAGCCCAATGCGGGGCTCGAACTCACAAACCATGAGACCATGACCTGAGCTGAAGTTGGACACTCAACTGACTGAACCACCCAGGTGCCCCAAGAAGTGTTTTTAAACAGAGCACTGTACTGTACAGATCATTATTTCTACAATCTACAAGCAAAATGAGATTGTAGTTTCCAAACAAAATAAAAGGGCAAGTTTGTTGACTGACTTCATACTCATTTATCATGCTCTCCTGTACTGTATTAATATTTTTAACTGGCTAGTCAATCATGAAAAAATCAAATCCTCAGTAAATCTTATCAGTACCACAAAAATAATGGGATTTCTGTTTACAAGGTGTCGATTGTGTTCAGAGTCTTTGATAATGACTGCAGACAGTCAATAAACACTGAGACATTTACATGGTCAGTAGGAGCCTAACTAAACTATCTAATCTTTCAAAAGACAGTCAACACAATGAACTCTAAACTTAATCCCTTCAAATACTGGAGAGACAGTTTAGTGCTTTAAATACTACTCAACCCAAAACCCCACACTAAAAAGAACCATTAAGGCTTTTTCTTAAACTCACAGAAGCGGGACATTCTGATTTCAGTTCCATTCTCTGATGGCAAATCTTTACCTTATAATCTAAGTTCAACCTTTTATAGGATCTGGGGTTTGTGAAGGGTGACAAGTATTGTAGGTATGTACAACTTGACTAAAAAGTGAAAGAGGAGTAGTGTTTGTTGCTTTTTAAAAACTTTTTAAAACTTTTTACATCTTTTTTTTTAATTTCAGGAAAACAGAACACTTTACTTGCTGGCTTTGTTTGTTAATAACCACATAAACTCACATTTACTCAGAATTGGTGTTATATTTATTGCTGGGAGATTAAAAAAAAAAAAAGCTGAAAGGGGTGGGGGGAAAGGAGGCTATTAATTGACCATTTCCTCTCTTCCAAGCCTGTGTTACTCAATGAAGACAAAGGTTTAAAGTCCTAAAATCCTGACAAGAGACTTTATATAAGGGAAATTGAAAATGCCTGACTATGGAGTCACTAATTTTAGACACTAGAAGAAACTTTGAGTTTTCAGTGGTAGAGACGAAGAGAAAGAATTTCAGCACGACTTGTGTATATGCCCTTTTGATTCTAAGATATTTTGTGATGTTAGTCATATGAAGAGCTTGGGAGAGCATTCGCTTGATACTGGCTGTAGGAGAGTGAGCCCTGGCGCTCCACTCAGAAAGAATGGCTTTCCTGAGATGTTTGATTTGGGGCTTCTTTTCTCTTCTTGTGCGTGTCCAAGGCGTTAGGCTCTTCATTGTTCCTTCTAAAGAGCTTGGCCAGGGAGGTTCTGGTCTATCGCTCCATTCCACACCCGAGGCAAGAGTGGGCTCAAGAAAGAGTAACCTAGCTCCTGTGGGAGAGCTTAAAACAGATGTGACCTTGCTTTGAAATCTGATTAACACAATAGACTGCCTGAGATCTGATGTTCAGTTCTCTTCAGGCTACAGAAATGAGACATTCTTTGGTTGACCTGGCATTCTGCCATGTCAGAGAGCCCACTGGAATCTCTACTTTGCCATTTGCAGGAAATGGCAGGAAGTGTGTGAAAATCTGGAATCCAGCAACAGGATTTAATCATGCCACATTATGAGGTCACTCTCTCCGTCACTGAGAGGGGAGAAGACTGATTTATTTATTTTATTTAAAAAATATTTTCATGAAGTTTTAAAATTGTAATTCTAGTAGAGTTAACATACAGTGTCATATTAGTTTCAGGTGTACAATATGGTGTTCAATAACTCCATATATTATTACTCAGTGGCCATCATGATAAATGTATTCTTTAATCCTCGTCACCTGTTTCACCTATCTCCCCCACACACCTCTCCTCTGGTAGCCATCAGTGTGTTCTCTAGAGTTAAGAGTCTGTTTCTTGGTTTGTGTGTGTGTCTCTTTTTTTTCCTTCGTTCATTTGTTTTGTTTTCTAAATTCCACATAGGAGTGAAATCCTAGGGCATTTCTCTTTCTCTGACTTATTTTGTTAAGGAAGCCCGATTTATTTATTTTGGGGTGAGTTTATGTGGGTGCTCACACTGGCAAGCCCCTGAGTTCTAGCATTTTTGGACATCATTAAGGCTTATATTTGTGGACATTGAAACACTCTGTGAATTTCAACAATCCTTCAACCCCTTTGGAACCTAAGATCTATGAATCCAACTGTGTTTTCACTGCCGCTTACTCTTTTCAGGTCCTCACTTCCCTCCTTACTCAGCTTAAATCTGTGGTCAAATTTTTCATCACTTCCTGGAACATACTCTCGATTTCCTTGTCCCTCTCCCCCTTGGTTAAGCTTACTTAGCTAAACTACAACCTTTATTCAATTCACCTTTTCCCTGCTCCTTTCCACACAGTTGAATGAAGCTGGAGAAAAACGCACCATCAAGCTGACTGGTCTCATTTTGAATTGCGGATCATTCATCTCTAGTGGACTCTTCCAGCTGCCCAGCAACCAAACTATATTTCCCTAGGCTTTTCATTCGTTTACTCTACTGGCAGGGGATGATTTTACGCCGTTCTCTTCTCTTTTCAATACTTCAACCACACGTTCCCCATCCTCACTGTCATGATGATCTTGCTTCCTATATACTGAGAATATGGAAGCCATCAGAAGAAGACTCCATCATAAGCTCCCTTAACCACAACTACCCATCTATCAGTATCTGGGCTCATAGACTCTGTCTTCCCTCCTGCTCTACTGGGTGAACTGTCCGTATACTCTTTGTTTTTCCTTTTAAGTTTATTTATTTATTTTGAGAGAGAAACAGAGTGTGTGAGTAGGGGAGGGACCCAGAGAGAGAATCCCAAGCAGGCTCTGTGCCATCAATGCAGAGCCTCATGTGGGGCTCTATCTCGTGAACCATGAGATCGTGACCTGAGCTGAAATGAAGAGTCAGACGCTTAACTGACTGAGCCACCCAGGCTCCCCACTGTCCATATACTCTTTACAAAGGCTAACCACTCCATGTATACACCAGCTTCCACCCCCTTTGCCTACCCAGTCAAGGACCGTGCTACAGGCAATCTTCCACCCTCCTCTGCATCAATTTTCCCCTCCCTTTCCCAGGACTGTGTAAGTATTCTCTCATCATAAAAACAAACTCTCTCAATTCCCCTTCCCCTTCCAGTTTCTCTCTCCCTCTGTTCTTCTCTTTCCTTTTATAGCAGAATTCCTAAAAATATTGTATCTACTTGCTGTTGCCAATTCTTCTTCTTTTCTCCTCTCTTAGTCCCACTCTCCACTGAAACCGCCCTTATAAGGCACGTGCAGCAATGCAGTGGTTGATTTTCAACCACATCTTCTTAGTCCATTCATCAGTTGATGGACATTTGGGCTCTCTCCATAACTTGGCTATTGTTGATAGCGCTGCTGTAAACACTGGGGTGCATGTGCCCCTTTGAATCAGCATTTTTTAATACTTTGGATAAATTCCTAGTAGTGCAATTGGTGGGTCAAAGGGTAGTTCTATTTTTAATTTTTTGAGGAACCTCCATACTGTTTTCCAGAGCAGCTGCACCAGTTTGCATTCCCACCAACAGTGCAAAAGGGTTCCCCTTTCTCCACATCCTTGCCAACATCTGTTGTTTCCTGAGTTGTTAATGTTAGCCATTCTGACAGGTGTGAGGTGGTACCTCATTGTGGTTTTGATATTTATTTCCCTGATGATGAGTGATGTTGAGCATCTTTTCATGTGTCTGTTAGCCATCTGGATGTCTTCTTTGGAAAAGTATCTATTCATGTCTTCTGCCCATTTCTTCACTGGATTATTTGGTTTTTTTTTTGGGTGTTGAGTTTGGTAAGCTCTTTTTAGATTAAAGAAATTTTCTTTAATGTTTATTTATTTTTGAGAGAGAGAGACAGAGAGACAGAGCACAAGTGGGGGAGGGGCAGGGAGAGAGGGAGACACAAAAGCCTGAAGTGGTCTGCAGGCTCTGAGCTATCAGCACAGAGCCTGACACGGGGCTCAAACCCATGAACCATGAGATCATGACCTGAGTCGAAGTCAGACGCTTAACCAACTGAGCCACCCAGGAGTCCCTATAGCTTTTTGATACTAACCCTTTATCAGATATGTCATTTGCAAATGTCTTCTCCCATTCCATCGGTTGCCTTTTAGCAGCAACCAGACAACAAAATGAAATAAAAAGCATCCAAATTGGCAAAGAAGAAGTCAAGCTTTCACTTTTTGCAGATGAAATGCTACTCTACGTGGAAAACCTGAAAGACTCCACCAAAAAACTGCTAGAGCTGATACATGAATTCAGCAAGGTTACAGGATGTAAAATCAATGTACAGAAAGCAGTTGCATTTCTATACACCAATAATGAAGTAACAGAAAGAGATATCAAGGAATCGATCCTATTTACAATTGCACCAAAAACCATAAATACCTAGGAATAAATCTAACAAAAGAGGTAAAAGATTTGTACGCTGAAAACTATAGAAAGCTTATGAAAGAAATGGAAGAAGACAGAAAAATGGAAAAACATTCCATGCTCATGGATTGGAAGAACAAATATTGTTAAGATGTTGATACTACCCAAAGCAATTTATACATTCAATGCAGTCCCTATCAAAATAACACCAACATTCAACAGAGCTGAGAACAAGCAGTCCTAAAATTTATAAGGAACCAGAAAAGACCCTGAATAGCCAGTGTAATGTTGAACAAGAAAACCAAAGCTGGAGGTGTCACAGTCTTGGACTTTAACCTGCACTACAAAGCTGTAATCATCAAGACAGTATGGTTCCAATCTTTTTGACATTTCCCCACCTTCCTTCCTGCTGCCTGAATTGAGGACTTGGTGGCTAGAGTTTCAGCAGTGTTTTCATCCTGGATGACCTTAAGTGTGGAAGCCTCATGCTAAAGACAGAAGGCTGAAGCCTAGATGCAGTCTGAATGTCGATGGTGTTGTGGAGTTGCCCCAGACTGTCCTAGTCCATATTTGGACTCTTTTACATGAGAGAACAAAGGGCATTCTAGTCTCTTCTCTGGGACCTGATGCTTAACGTAATTCCTACCAATTACATTTTCACGTATTTCTTCTGGCTCTTTCACAGAACCTAGCATAGTGCTAAGCACAAAACTGGTCCTCAATAAATGACAGTAGTTGGGGTGCCTGGATGGTTCAGTCAGTTGAGTGTATGACTCTTGAGTTTGGCTCAGGTCATGGTCCCAAAGTCGTAGGATCAAGCCCTGCATCAGGCTCCATGCTGAGTGTGGGGCTGCTTGAGATTCTCTCTCTCTCTAGACGTCTACCCCTATTCCCCCGCATGCATGCTCTCTCTTTCTAAAATAAAAAAATTTAAAAAATAGAATAAATGACAATGATTGGTTGGTTACGATAAAGCAAATCTCAAAGTTTTGTTTGACATATTCATTTCTAACACTGTCAGTAATGATGTGACCAACGTTTTGCAGTTGAATTTATACACCTGGCACTTCTAAAAGACCTTTTTTCATGTTGAACAATATACAATTGGTCAAACAAGTGGGTAACGTGATAAACTTATGCCAAACAGTCATAGGACTTAAATTAATATAATTTGTAACAAAGATAAGGTATGTCTTATAAATAAACGAGACTGAGTCTATAGGTTTTCCCTGAAATAAACTCCATTACTTTAAGACTGTAAATAAAAATTAAAACACTGCTACCACTGTCAGTTTTCACTGAAGCATTATTACAAAACAGACTTCTGTATAACACAAACTTTGGACTTTTATGAAAATTTTAACATTACAAAATTTGTGCAAAAAAGAACAATAAGATGGTTGTGTTAGAGTTTTATGGATGTGATGTTGATGACTTGCAAGTGCCTGGTTAAGCAAAGAAAGACACAGTTGAATCTTATGAGTGTGGAAAGTTCATCGGGGCGCGGTTTGTTCTGTTTGAGACGCTCCCTCTTGAGATTGAGAGCTTGGGAGCTGGGCATCATTCATCCCTCAGATGAATTCTGATTGGTGGGAAGAGCATGTTCCTGCTAGTGCTCTCTCTCATTTACTAGTCTTTGGGCAAGTCATTTAACCTCTGAGTCTAAGGTTTTTGGTTTTTGCTTTTTTTAATCTGTAGAATGGAAATAATACCAAAAATAGCTATTCCATAGGGCTGTTGAGATAACAAGAGGAGGGCATTCATGTGAAAGGGCCTAGTTCATAGGAGTCACTCAATAAATATTTGTTCACTCATCTCGATAATATTTTATAAATGCTTTAGACTTTTTGACATGCTCTTATTACTGAACCAGTTATTGTCAAAATACCAAGTACCAATTAACACTTCCTCTAAGAACTTTTGGATGGTTGTATTTTAATCATTTTAGGATGTGACCAACTTTTGTGGAGTCGAGTTAGTTGGCTTCGTTATTCCCCTGCAACATTTCCTTTGCACTCATTGATTTCCATGGCTACATGATGATTACTTCCTGAGAAACAAAGGAACACATGTGTTTAGAAGCAAAAAGGAAGCATACAGATCACCTATTGAACCATAACCCTGTAAAACCTGGTATAAATGGAAACTTTTCTTTTTATCATATGGTGTTTGAAGTGAAGGAATTCACATTAGTCATTAGCTCAGTTTTTACTCCACAATAGGTGTCCCTGTAAGGAGCCAGACTGTGTCAGGACTTATAGACCAACTATACTCCAAAACATTTTGTGAAGCAGACGGTTTACAACATCAAAATTTCTGAGTGGTGAGCAATCCAGAAAAGTGATAATAGGTAATGGGAGATATGAAGACAAAGAATGAGTGGAAGAAAAATAACTCACAACTTGTCAAAACACACAGATTCTTTTTTCTTACATTAATTAATTGATTATTCCAACAAACATATATTGATGACTTCTTCATATGAGGTCCTATGGTAAGTACTCTGAGAACTATGAAGGTGACTAAGGCCCAGAGGTGGTCTTCAAAGAACCCATACTTAGTATTGGAAATAAAATATGTACTTGCCCTGTCTAAATTATGTCCCATGTGAAGTATGACCCAGAACCTAGAGTGGCTTTGAAGAGGGGACTGTTTTGAGTCTTGAAGAATATATAGACATTTGTGCACAAAGTAGGCAGATGGAAAGGCATTCTGTATAAAGGGAACAGCATCTACAAAGGCCCAGAGGTGACCAGGCTCAAAGCTAATGGATCAGAGATGGGCAGAGATTGATCTGGAGAGCAAGAGCAGGTTGGGAATATCTGTTTTGGGGATAGCATCATTATTAATAGGTAGGTATTTGGTTTATGGAGACTGGCTTAAAGTGGGAGAAGCATGCTAATAGACTGTGTCCCCTCAAATTCATATGGTGAAATGTAATCCCCAACGTGATGTATTTGGAGGTGAGGCCTTTGGGAGGTGATTAGGTCATGAGGTTGAACCCTCACGAATAGGATTAGTGTTCTTAAAAACAAGACTCCAGAGAGCTTCTTTGCCCCTTCTGCCATGTGAGGACACAGTGAGAAGATGGCCATAATGGAGTAGGAAGGAGGCTATCATCAGTCACTGAATCTGCTGGGTTCTTCATCGTGGACTTCCAGCCTCCAGAACTGTGAGAAATAAATGCTTGTTGTTTAAGCCCCTCACTCTACGGTATTCTGTTATAGCAGCCCAAATGGCCAGTGAAGTTGTGAGTTCAGTTTTAGACATATTGAATGTCAAGTGCTAAGTGACAGGATATTCTGGTAGAGATGTTACGTAGGGGGTTAGAAATGAAGCTGGGGGTGGGGGGCGGATGCCCAGGTGGCTCAGTCAGTTGAGTGTCCAACTCTTGATTTTCGGCTCAGGTTAGGATCCCAGGGTTGTAGGATCCAGCCGCATGTCAGGCTCCGCACTGAGCATGGGGCCTGCTTAAGATTCTCTGTCTCCCTCCCTCTCTCCCTCTCCCCATTGGTGCTCTCTGTCTCTAAAATAAAATAAAATAAAAAAAAGAAATGAAATTTAGAACTCAGGGAATAGGTACAATTGTAGGTCTGGATTTGGGACTCGTCAACACACAAGTGGAAGATGAACTTACAGGAGCCTAGAGTAAGAAGAAAAGACACTTGGGGACAGATTCTGGGGAAACAACTACATTTAAGGGACAAACTGACAGAAATAAACTTGGGAAGGAGGCTGAGGGAGATATGAAGGAAAACCATAAGAAAATGGCAGCTTGTTATCAGATTCTTTTTCTTTAGAGGCTCTTTTCCAAGATTTGGGGTCTTTTTCTAATGTTGATTCTTTTCTTCACTCCCAAAAATAAACTCCGGGAGCCTGGGATACCCCAGACAGGTGGTTATTCCTGGGGCTATACACAGAATGGAAGGTTTGAGGATTCAGGTAAAAAGCATGGTCCATTGAACCAGGGAGCTCCATTGAACCAGGGAGGCCATGTCACATTGGTTTTGAGCTCTAGAGTTGGATCTGTGTTCAGGCGTCACTCTGAGACCCACCCAGCCAGCGTGGATTCTTCCAGAAAGCGTATGTGCCATCCTGGGTGTGGACGGCAGGTGCCTCACTCCCAGACCCCTCTGCTCCCGCTCTCAATCCAGCTGGAATAAAGGAGGAATTTCTCCACTGACCTGTGGGCTCCCCAAGGGCCTGGTACGTAGTAGGTTCTTAAATATAGTGTCTTCTTTTCTTTCTCTTTTTAAATGTTTATTTTTGACAGAGAGAGAGAGAGAGAGAACACAGGCAGGGGAGGGGCAGAGGGAGACAGAATCCCAGGCAGGCTCCAGGCTCTGAGCTGCCAGCACAGAGCCCGATGAAGGGCTTGAACCTACGAACTGGGAGGTCATGACCTGAGCTGAAGTCAGATGCTCAATAGATGTCGCTCAGGCACCCCTTAAATATTTAGTTTTCTTTTAAAAGATGAATACATAAATTAACAAAATATAAAGATCAGTACACAGGAAATAACTTTATAATAAGCACCTGAGCATTAGTTTCCTAAACATTTTTATGGGTCACTGACATTTTCAAAACTCTGATCTTTGAGCATCAGAGAAACATCTACATGTGTCCATTGGAAAAGAGAACAGCACTACTCGTCATAACAAAATTATAAGGCGGTTGATTTTCAAAACACAAAAAATCACCCTCAGTGGTTCATAACATCATTCCTTATCAAGCAGTCAATGTCATAACATTAATGCTTTTATAATGCTTTTTACTTTCCTGGCATTGTTCTGAAGACCTTATTTGCATTAATTAATTTAATCTCCCCAGCAAATCTGTGAGATAGGAGCTTGTCTTTTATGTAGATAAGGAGACTCCAGGCACAGAAAAGAGCCCAAGGTCACATCGCTACTAAGTAGCAGGGATAGGATTTGAACCCAGGCAGTCCAACTCCAGCGTCTGTGGTCTGTGCGTGTAACTGGCGCACTACACAGAAACCTACTTGATTCTCTTACTTGCCTGCCTCACCGGCCCCACTTTATCACCTGGTGC
The DNA here is from genome assembly GCF_018350215.1 of Panthera leo. Classification (NCBI taxonomy): domain Eukaryota; kingdom Metazoa; phylum Chordata; class Mammalia; order Carnivora; family Felidae; genus Panthera; species Panthera leo. The sequence continues at coordinate 52,553,540 of NC_056689.1, forward strand.
AGAAGAAAAGCTACATTGTGCACGTAAAGTGAGGCTTTCTCCCCAGGGCTTGTGGGGGGCGGGGGTGGGGGAGGGGGTCTGTGGGGCCGGTGGGGGCAGGAGCATGTTGTGGGAAATATATTTGTGTTAAATCAGGACAAGTATGAGAATTGTTTATACTAACAGAAATCATAATCACACAATAATCTTATTTCACAATTTACTTCCCCTAATCCCACAGGCAGGTGACTTAAGCCCCGTGTCACAAACCCTCATTCATGAGCTAAGAGAGAGAGAGGCCCAGTGCTTGTGGATGGACCAAAAAGTGTGTGCACTTGGGAGTCTCCATGGAACACACTGACCTTGTCTATTCTCTACAGTCCTGCTGGAGACCTTGTTTTCTGAGGGGAGCTTGTGTGAATGGCCTAATCTTTTAGTTGGTCTCGAGGAGCTCACACTGTTTGTCCCTTAACTGAGGGGTCAATTGAGAGAAATCTCAGAAGGAGTGGGGCAGAAGAGGAACCAAACCAAGTGGAAACATTGCTGTTGCTTGAAGGGGATTTGAATCCAAAGTGGTAGTTTGGAATCAGTCTGCGTAACGTATCCAATATATGCTATAGCGCGTATGTTTTTTAAAAAAGATTCAAAATAGTTCCTGATATTATGCTCAGTGAATAAGGTTGTTTTACAACTCTTACTTAAATATATTTAATATCACAGAAGACAAGAATCCAGAATACATAAAAAGAAATCAGTTTAGGCTTTGTCTTTTGATTAATGTTTTTTTCTTCACCGAACAGGAAAATACTCATTAACAAAAGTTTTGAGAACAATAAAGTAACTGGAGGTTATTAATATGAAAATATTGTCGATTGTTCCTCCCGTAAAAATCTCCCTGGACAACCCACTTCCTGAAAAATGAGTCAGCAAAAGCTCCCAACAAGAGTTGTTCGTGTTTAATACAATTGTTCAGGCCAGTGCTTATTTCTTATCTATAAAGTCCCCTTGTGATTGATGATTCATGTTTCTTTTCAATTATGGACTTTGAATGCAAAGTATTTCATAATGTAAACAAATGGCTTCAGTATTTAAAGCAAAACATTTCCGTTTGTTTAGTACTATTTCCTATTTTATGCCTGAAACCATATTTTTGAGGGAATTGTTTGGTTTCAAAAGAGGGAAAAGAGAATGATTGTTGAGAAGAATATGGGCAAAGGGCCGCCTACCAGATGTGGAAGCAGGGGCTCAGGCAGAGCTCACAGTGGTCCACCCTCTCCTAGCATGGCCTGAAGAAGTTAGTGTCCTGAAGTCTCACTTCTGTTTTTAAAGTTTATTTCTTTATTTTCAGAGAGAGAGCACACACACGTGCACAAGCAGGGTAGGGACAGAGAGAGAGGGAGAGAGAGAATCCCAAGTAGGTTCAGCCCCGACGCGGGGCTGGATCTCACCAACCGTGAGATCATGACCTGAGCTGAAATCAAGACGCGAAACCAACTGAGTCACCCAAGAACGCCCTGAATTCTCACTTTATTTTTTATTTAAAAAAAAAAAAAAATTTTTTTTTAACGTTTATTTATTTTATAGACAGAGAGAGACAGAGCATGAACGGGGGAGGGTCGGAGAGAGGGAGACACAGAATCTGAAACAGGCTCCAGGCTCTGAGCTGTCAGCACAGAGCCCGACGCGGGGCTCGAACTCACAGACCGCGAGATCGTGACCTGAGCCGAAGTCGGCCGCTTAACCGACTGAGCCACCCAGGCGCCCCGAATTCTCACTTTAAAGATCCTTGTTTCCCGGTGGGAGAAAAGCGTATCTTTGGGAGCGTGATAATAGGCCTTGTAGCATGTCTTTAAATTCTCTATTTTGCTGAAGAGCGCTGAACTAGATGAATGGAGGATAAATGACACATCGAAAAGTTGCCAGAAATGCTAGAAAAAAGAGAACAAGGTATTTAGTGATTTTTCATGACGTTTTGCAATTACCAATATAAACAGTTAAAAACCTGGAAGAGCAAGAGCCAGTTTTAACAGACTATGTGCCAAAAACTGACCACGAGGTGGCGCCATAATCTAGCTCTCTGACCATAGGGCTGAGACTGTTGACTGTTGGCCAGGATTCAAATGGTGAAGACTTACATTTGGGAAAAGATCAACAAGGTGCCCTAAAATTTTTCAGTCAGAAGACCCAATCATAACGAACAGAAGAGGTGTAAGTTCAAAATATGCACGTGGTGAAGCTACTTCTGCTATAGCAATTATGTTTATTGAGAACTGAGACATTAGAGATTTTGCCTTCGCTGCCTCTTAACGAAACCCAGATTTGCTTGGAAATAAAGAAAAGGAATAATCACAGTGAATTAAAACAATTAGTCTAGAATGTTCTTGTCAAATTGGAAAATATCAATTTTTGTCTGAAAAATATCAATTTAATCAAGCAGTGGACACCCCCTCATACTTGTTTTGGCCGGTGTTGTTTCCATCATTCTTAAGGCTTCCAGTCCCTCATCAGTCATTGAGTCCAGGCCTGCTATGCGCCCAGCATCATGTGGAATGCTTTGACTATAAAGAAGCATAAGGCCCATACCCTGCTTTTGTGTAGCTTGTGGTCCAGTGAGGTAGATAAATATATAACAAAAACAATAATACTAAGGGATCAGAGCTTTGGTAAAGACAACATGCTCAAAAAAGTTATGGGGGAGGGGGCACCTGTGTGGCTCAGTCGGTTAAGCATGCGACTTCAGCTTAGGTCATGATCTCACAGTTTTAGGGTTTAGGCTCCACATTGGGCTCTGTGCTGACAGCGTGGATGGAGACTGCTTGGGATTCCTTCTCTCCCTCTCTGCCCTTCCTCTACTCTCTCTCTCCCTCTCTCTCTCTCAAAAATAAACAAATGAACATTAAAAAAAAGTTATGGGGGATAGTAGCAAATCTGTACAACAAGGTGGGAACAAAGCCTCAGAGGTCATAGAAACAGCGGACCCTGACGCTCATCAGGTGCCACACCCTCCTGAGTGCTCTACCTAATAAATGCTTAAGAATCATGTAGCCTTCACAGCAGCCATGAGGTGGGGGTTACTATTATCTTCTCCGTGCTACAGACAAGAAAACAGGTGTGGGGAAGGTATTCTAGATAAAAGAGGCAGCATGTATAAAGGTTCAGAGACATCCAAAACCATGGCATGTTCCAGGGAATAGAAACTCAGATAATGGTAATGATATTATAACATTCACAGAAACACCATGGCCCCGAAGATTTTATGAACAGAAAAACGTGCTGAGTTATGGCAGAAATTTAGAACAGATTTTTGAAAACAATTTTATTCTTCAAAGCGCATTAAGAATATAGCTTATTGAGAAAACACCGATTCACTGAAAGACCAAAATGCTTTTTGTAATGAAGTGTTACATCCTGAATTTTGAAGATGATAGAAAAAAATATAGAATGGCCCTGTGGAACCACTATTGGATGCCATAGGTATTTCTGGAAAAACTAACTTTCTTATAACAAACCCTATTGCTGTGAGTACCCTAAAAATAATAATGCTGCAGTCTTAAAGTTTAACTGAGTATCTTGACAGGCTTCCTAATGTTGAAAAATAATACTAATATAACAAACAACGTTTATCTACTTTATTTGAAGTAGCTTTTGTAAGATAAACTCTGTGATAATCATGAATAAATATCTATTCGTTGCCCGTTACTTACAAAGCACTATACTGCTGTGTCAAGATAATTTATTGAACAAATATTTATTGAGCATCTAACTTGTGCTAGCCATGGTGTTAATTGCTGTGGGTATAGTAACAATAGCAGCAAAACAACAATAGGGACCCAATCTCTGCTTACCTCAAAAAGACTGAGGTTTTTTTTCTTCCGAAAAGTTTTTATTCAAAAATAAATAAAATAGATAATTTTATTCAAAAATAAAGTTAAGAAGACTGAGGTTTTTTTTCCAAAACCTTTGTACTCAATAAGTTTTATTTGAATTTTTTAAAATGCTTATTTATTTTTGAGAGAGAGAGAGAAAGAGAGTGTGAGCAGGGGAGGGGCAGACACACACACACACACACACACACACACACACACAGAATCCGGAGCAGGCTCCAGGCTCTGAGCTGTCAGCACAGAGCCGATGCGGGGTTCGAACTCACAGACTGTGAGATCATGACCTGAGCCGAAGTCGGATGCTTAACCGACTGAGCCACCCAGGCGCCCCTCAATAAGTTTTATTTGAATAGTAACCTTTTTTTTTTTTTTTTTTTTTTTTTAAGGTCTCTGGTTCTAGAGGGGCTAGGGTTCCTAGTAGACTAACAAGACAGAGACTCAGTTTCAGAGGAAGAAAAAAGCCCACTCAGGGGCCTCAGTCACAGGGCCTGTATCAGCACCACGCAGAACCTAATGATGTGTCTTAAAGATCAGCTTAGGGCAGGATTTTCCGACCTCAGCACTATTGGCATTTTGGGCTGGATAATTGTTTGTTGTGGGGGACGGTGCTGTATACTGTATTAGTAGCACGTCTAGCCACTGATGTCAGTAGCATCCACCTCTAGTTCTGGCATTAAAAGATGTCTCCAGGGGGCACCTGGGTGGCTCAGTTGGTTAAGCCTCCAGCTCCGGGTCAGGTCATGATCGCACTGTTGGTGAGTTCAAGCTCTGCATCGGGCTCTGTGCTGGCAGCTCGGAGCCTAGAGCCTGTTTTGGACTCTGTGTCTCTCTGCTCCTCCCCATTTACTCTCGCCCTCTCTATCTCTCTCTCAAAAATAAACATTAAACATTTTTTAAATGTCTCTAGGCATTGCCTTGGGGTTGGGGAGGAACAAGAACCACTGGCCTCTGGCCACTTAAATGTCTCCAGTCGGTGGTCAGGCTTGATCCTAGGAAGTAGTCCAAACAGTTTGAGCCGCAGCTGGGAGGAGGGGTTAAGGGTGGAGACCGGGAACATTCCAGTCACACGCACCATTCTCTTTTATGGGCATCTTGGAATATAGCTGTTTAAAAATGTTTCCATTTCCTCCTTTTCTTTTCCTTATTTGGTGAATTTGTTGTCAGCACTATGGGATAGGGGAGGTTGTTTTTCTTAACTGTTACTTTCGGGAGGAGATGGTCTCCTGCTCATTCAATCTGTGTGGACTTCCGGCAGGAAATGGCACTCAAGGAAAGTTTTGAATAAAAGGAAGATGCTGGTTAGCCAGTGGAAACAGGAAGTTGTTGCCTGTGTCTTACACAGCTTAGAAGAAAGTAAGAGGCAGAGGGACAATGCACTTAACAGAAGCGGGAGGAGAAGAGAGTGGGGTGGGAGTGGAGGAGGGGCGGGGAGCGCTGAGGAGCAGAGGGCACAGGTTGAAAGACCTTGAATCTCCTGGGGGAGCTGGCTGTGCAGGAAGCAAATGATGGCACTGTGTAGTAGGAATGGGGTCATGCGGTGACAATAAGTCAAAGCTATTGTGATTTATTAATTATGCTGCTGTGTAGTATACTGCTATACTATTACTGTTTAAAAAATACTCTCTTTAGAGGAATACAATTTTCTGGGGTGCCTAGGTGGCTTGGTCGGTTGGGCCTCCCACTTCGGCTCAGGCCATGATCTCGAGGTTCATGAGTTCGAGCCCCATGTTGGGCTGGCTCCTGTCAGCACAGAGCCTGCTTCGGACTTCCTCCCCCCACCCCCCCACCCCGCCCCTCCGTGCTCTCTCTCTCTCTCTTTATCTCTCTTAAAAATAAATCGAAACAATAATGGAATACAATTTTCTCACAACATATGGTAAAAGCATATGCCTACATTGTAAAATCCCCTTGAATAAACAGAGAAAGAAAGCAAATGTGGCAAAGTTAACAATTGGTGAATCTGGTGAAGGGTATATGGCTGTTTGTTGGGTTCTTTAACTTTCCTGTAAATTTGAAACATAAAAATCTGGGGTAGGTGGGGGGAAGAATCCGTGTAGTTTTTTAACTACATGTTACTTAGGGCTGGATGGGTCATCACAGGTATATGTTCATGGGTGTGTGGCATCACCTATGAATTGTTCTCTACAACATAGTACAGGGATGACCGACGTCCTCTTATGACCAAGTGATCTCTCACCTTGCATGTACATATTCTCAGATTCTGATAAATGCAGTGTGGAACTGTCAGAGTTTTGCATAATTTGGACCAGCATTTCCTAACAAGGCAGAGGTAACTCTTAAGCTTGTCGCTTTTGCCACCGTTCATTCATACAAGGCAGTGTGTTAAGCGTTACGTGGAACACAGGTGTGAATAAAATAGACGCTCTGTTCTGAAATAATCTGATAATTTCGTAGAAATGAAAAACCTTCCACACAAATGACTTTAACACAAGGTGGAAGGTCACTGTTCCGTGTCAGGTCTTGAAGGAGGGCATCACCACTTCCTGCAGGGGGAAATTGTGGGAGGCATATTCCTGTTGCTTCGTTCCATCCTTCGGGGGAGGACCGGCGGGGCAGAGAGGTGAGGCCCAGGTGGGGCTGGAGTGAAGAAGGCTGTGCTGGTTTGCCCCTGCCGAGTGACTGTCGTTCAGTGGGGGGAAGACAGCAACCATTTATTGTTGCTCCTGTGTGTGTGGCTCAGTGGGGGCACATTTGGCCTCACCCTGGTTTGGGTGGGCGGCTTCACTTCGAGCTGCGGCTGCTGGATGGGAGTATGTGCCTCTCTCCGCAGTTTTGTGAATCCAGTTTTGTGAATGTACGTATCTCTCATCCTCCTTGGGCCGGCGAGCTAGCCAGGGCCTGCGCTCCCAGGTGATGGCAGAGGTGGGTGAGGACAGAGAGAAATACGTGAGGCCTCACAAGGCCTGGGCTCAGAGTTCTCACCCCGTGCCTTAGGGCTGGCCGGCCGAAGTCACAGGCTAAGCCCAGAGTCATGGGTCAAGGGGGAACACTGTGCCCTTGGTGAAGTACTGGCAAGGGTATGGGTGCAGGGAGGAATGAAAAACTGATGCAGTTGATGACATATGCCTTGTGGTTATATAAACACTACATTTTTAGGAGAAAGAACTTTAAATTTTTTACAGAGCAAAATTTAAAAATCTGATAAAAACTTAAAAAAAAAGGTTCATATGGAAGAATATTGCTAGCCATCCCTTTATTTTACTTTTTTCATGTTTATTTCTTTTTGAGAGCAAGAGCGCGAGTGAGGGAGGGGGAGAGAGGGAGGGAGACAGAGGACATGAAGCAGGCTCTGCACTGACAGCAGAGAGCCCCCCGTTCAGGTCTCGAACTGGCGAGATCATGACCTGAGCCAAAGTCTGACACTTAACTGAACCACACAGGCACCCCACTAGCCATCCCTTTAAATACCAACTTTCTAGTACTGGGCAAGAAAACATGAGGTTAAACTTGGGCTTGAGGAAGATCTAATGAAAATGGTAATGGGAAATAATGTGCCATTTAATTTTAGACCATCTTGAGGCTGGCTGTAGGCCACACTTGCCCTTGATATTTTGGGCCTTTATTTTCTGCATTCTTTCTTCCTCTCAGTGACAGCCTGTCCCCTTCCCATCCCGGCATCTTTGTGCTTTCCCCCTCTCCATCAAAACCTATTCTGCGGAAGGGATCTGGCAGACTCGTTCACAGTGACGCATAAGTGACCAACAAGGATTTGAGCTGGGGACGGAAGAAGGAATGGCTCTTACTGTAAACGGACAAACACACAACAGTGACTATGGTGGAGTAGTGGAGGACAGGGGGACCCAAGGAACTAGCCCAGTGACCCCAAAATCATATCCTACAAGAGGTTACATTTTTCCTGGACAAGCTACCTACTTGGGTTTGTTGGCAAGGGTATAATCACAAGAATAAGTAGGAGCATGGCTTGTATTCTGTATTTAGCATAAATAATTAAAATATGTGCCCTGACAAGTCGATACTATGTAGTAATTTTTTTTATGGTTGCAGTCACTATCTTTGAGAAACAAATAAATAAACATAGCAGACATCAGGCAGGAACTTTCTGAACTGTGTCAAGGTTAATAATAAGTAAAATGTTATAAGTAGAGACTGGACAGCAACAGCTGTGCAACATTCTTGGAAGCGAAGATTTTGATAGCATGAAGTCAGACTGTGAGCTCAGCCTTTGCTGCTACTCTGGGTGAACAAGAGAGAACGCTTGTGATAATTACAACAAAACCCACATTGCTTTTTGTAAATTACAACCATTTTGCACACTCAAAATACGATGTCTGCCGTTGGAAAATCAGGGGCATGTGGAGCAATGTTGGAAGAAGACCCGGATCAGACTTACGAGAACGTCCTGGCTGAGATTCAGTCTTTTGAGCTGCCCATTGAAGCGACTTTAAGGTAGGACTCCTTTGTATTTGTTTCTTCTTTAGTGGTGTTCAGGTGGTGTTATTCACTTCTTTTTATACTTTTCTCCATAACAGAATAAAAAATAGTTTTTGAAAAAATAGGTACAATTCTGTATATACCTAACCTTATCTCTTATCTTTAGAGAAACTGCAATAAACAACCCACTTTTTTGGGGATTATATTTGTTTCCTGATTCATCACCACAGGGTTTAAAAAATAGAATTTCAAGAGATCAAAAAGGGCGTCATGCCATCTCCAAATACATATCCCATCTTATGAGATTTCAAAGGTTTTCTCTAAACTATCACTTAGCAAGAAACATTGAGAACAATTAGACATGTCAGTGAAACCAGTTTCTATTTGGGTGGATGTGAGTTTTAGGGAAAAAGAAGTAAAATGTTTATTTTCATTGTTGCTACTCTCGAAGATGTGGTGGCCTCTCAGATACGTTTTTCTTTTTTTTAATTTTATTTCCACATACGATTTAAAAATAGCTTCTTTGGTAATATGGGGATTAATTTGCACATTTCAAGAACAGGATTAAAATGAAAGACCATGTATCTTTGTGTTAAAAGAGCAGCTTTTAAAATTTAATTCTTTCTACCTGCCTGCCTGTAACTGACACTTATCAGTGTGGGAATGAAATGGCAACCACTGAATTTGATAGTGACAGTCAATAAATATTTGTTGGCTAATATTTGTTAATTAAATAAAAGGATGGGGGAGGGGTATTGTCTCTTCATCCTCAGAAAGGGCCCAGGGCCAAGTTGCTTTGAAATACACAACAATTTAGGGGCGCCTAGCTGGCTCAGTCGGTTGAGCGTCCGACTTTGGCTCAGGTCATGATCTCGTGGTCTGTGAGTTCGAGCCCCGTGTCGGACTCTGTGCTGACAGCTCAGAGCCTGGAGCCTGCTTCGGATTCTGTGTCTCCTTCTCTCTCTCTGCCCCTCCCCCACTCATGCCCACGCACGCGCGCGCTCTCTCTCTCTCTGTCAAAAATAAATAAACATTAAAAAAAAAAAGAAATATACTACAGTTTAAATCTGAGTAAATTTCTTCCAAAAAATTAAATTTGATTTTGCATTTAAATATATTTTGAATATCTTCAGAGGGCCTAGGGTAGTGTTGAGGGCATGGGAAGGTATTGCTCTTTATTGGTTGATTCTTGGGTTATCAATATGTAGGTGCAGTTGTAAAATGATTAAACTCCGTTACAATTTTTTCCTTACATTTTCATTTTATCCAAGCACCATGAACATCCCATGAAGAAGGGCAGGTTATTTCTACCCTATTTAATAGGTAGAAGAAACCAGAGCTTTTTTTTTTTTTTTAATGTTTATTTTTGAGAGGGGGAGGAGGGGCAGAGAGAGAGGGAGACAGAGATTAGAAGCAGGCAGGCTTTGTGCTGACAGCAGAGAGCCTGACACGGCCTCAAACCCACGAACCACCGAGAGATCATGACTTGAGCCAAAGTCAGGCACTTAACGGACTAAGCCACCAGGTCCCTGGCTCCCCACCCCCCGCCCTGAGCTGTTTTACTAGTGAGAAGCTCAGTAGTTTTCTCCGTATGGAACAAACTTTATACTGTACCAGTGCCTTCTAGAACTTGTGCATTTGCCTCGTGGCTAGATCAGAAGTCTAAAGGGAAACAAGGTAAAGGGTGAGGGGAGCCTAGACATGTGTTAGTTACTGTGGCCTCTGCTGCCATTGCTGCTTCAGAGCCCTTGGTCATCAACCCCTGACCCTCTTCCCTGGTCTCATAACCCTGGCCAATGCCTATACATGTCATCCGTCCATGGAACTATCCCTAGTCTTCCTTGATACTGGACCTGACTTCCTGCTTTGGATCTTGGAGCTTTCCTACCCTCTGTTGCTAGGGCAAATATCCCCAGTCTTGTACCTGGTCTTCCTGAAGAAAAAAATCAATGTAGATCTGGTCATCACAACACTCTCCCAATGTTACCCTCAAGAGGGGAGACAGCACTGATATTTTCTCCAGGTCTTGCCCTGTCACCACCAGAGTGGGCCTGTAGTACTCACTGTTAACCTCACGTCTGGGTTATTGAACAAGCCGGGAGAACACTCTCTTCCAAAGGCTCCAGCTAAAACACCCCAGTGTTATGTGGAGGGTAGACTCAGAGCTCCTAATAAAACTTTATGTGGGACAATATTAACTAAAATTAGTTTTCTTAAATCTTTGCTTTCATAATTATTAGATGAAGACTTCTTAGGCTGACATTCAATGCCTTTCTATACATACCTATGCATGCATCGATATTCCAGTGTCAACTATTCTGTTCCACTGCTCTTACAGAACACGTCAGCTTGTGTGGCCAAATATGAGGGTTGGAAAATCAAGACAGGACCTCCATTTTGGCTGAACTAGTTTGTTAACTATTTGACAATGTGTTCTGAGATTTTCTTCCTCTCGTGTTCATGGCTGCTTATTATTATTATTATTATTATCATTATTATTAATTATTAACTCAGCCCTACCTCACGATTCAAATGCTCTTTCTTCTATGAAGCCTCTCCTGATCCCCCAGCCACATGTGAATGCCCATCCTTTGAAGCCCCCAAAGAATCGAGAGCATTTATTCTGACTCACTTGTGTGTGTGTGTTGTTATTTTATAACCATTTTCAGGCTACAGATTCCTGAGGGCAGGAATGTATCTTCCTTATATTTTAGTATCTTCTGCAAAATATTCTACCAGCGGAGTAGCTAGATAAATATTTCTTGAACTGATTTGTATGAGCTTCTGAACTAATGGTGACCTTGTGAAGCAAAAGAAAGGAGGCAATTGAGAGAGAAAGTTATCATTTCAGGGAAAAAGAGGAGGTGGTCCAAGTATTTGAATAGCTACAAGCTCTAAAGGCAGAGACAGTGGAAGGTGCATTTGGTTGGATGCAGACTGGCCAGCTGGGCTGCACGGGCCCTGCTGGGGGTGGGCGGTGGGGGGTGGCTGGAGGGGACAGTGAGGGAAGGGTAGGACAGTGAGAGGATGGGGCTGACCACACAGGAGAGAAACATTCTCAAGGAAAGCCTCGCATCTGGGAATTGAGAGTGAGAGAGAGAGAGACAGAGAGACAGAGAGACAGAGAAGTTCTAATAGTTCTCCTGTTCATTTTTCCTTGTCAGAGATGCAAGGCACTGCTTCAACAAACATTTTCTGTCATAAAATCTTAGCCTCTGTGAGCTCCCTCCCCCTGCCCATTTTGTTTTCCAGGTAGGGAGTCTGAGGTGCCCTGCTTACGGTCAGTGTTCAGATCAGAGCCAGGTGGGACTTCCTTCTCTGACAAGGTGAGCCCTGAGAGCTCAGTGACTCAGGGCTCAGAGATGGTTTCTGGTCATGTCATTGAAGGGAGACTCAACAGCTCTCCTTTCACAGGGTGTGCAAGCTTCCTAGCACTCAGCCCCACACATCATGTGAGAGAATGGGTCTCCTCTCCCCGAGGGGCTGTGGGGAATTGCTGTTGGGGACTGTCAGTGGTCCACAGTCTCTTCTCCTTGCCCAGCTGCATTCCTCCTCTTCCTGACCTCAGACTTGGCTGCTCCCACAGCAGGCTTCTCTCAGAAAGTCCAGCCTGTCTCTGCCTGACTCCCCCAATGGGACCTTGGGTCTGTTCCTTTGGCCCTCCTTTTTTGTATGTGTGGAAAAGTGGACAAGAATCAGATGATTCTGAGGTCCTGCGTTTGTTTTCATTCTTTATGTAAAATGGCACAACTGCCTAGACTATTGAGTTTAAAGGAGAGAGAGTTTCAGGGGAGAGCTGAGACCTTATGTGTTTCCATGGTTTGTGTTGTCGGTGAAATATTCATTAAAGACATCACAGGTAGCTACAACAGTGGAATTTGGGGAATAAAATTCGAGGGTAGAAAAGTAGAATTTGAGATTAGCCATACAGATGGTGAATGAATTTAGGAGAAAAGTAAGAAATGTCAGGAAAGGTCTCCTGCTTGGCTTTGGGTATTCAGATTGCTGGTAGGCTGAAACTCACCAGCAGGTGGGGATCTGGAATTAGTTTTGCTGCCTTAACCCTTTTGTCCTGGGCACAACTGTTTTCACCTTGTTACCACTGTATGCCAATTTCCACTGGATTTTCTCATTCTTTTCAGATTTTCTTTCCTTTTTTCCCCCCAAATTTTAAAATATTTATTCATTTTTGAGAGAGAGAGCATGAGTAGGGGAGGAGCAGAGAGAGAGAGAGAGAGAGCAGAACTCAAAGCAGGCTCCAGACTCCGAGCTGTCAGTACAGAGCCCCATGTGGGGCTTGAGCTCATGAAGTGTGATATCATGACCTGAGCCGAAGTCGGACGCTCAACCGACTGAGCCACCCAGGAGCTCCTGTCTTCAGATTTTCTGACTTTCAATCCAATCCCTCCATTGGGTCTAGATATGTCCAGCTCCTTGCTAGCTCTTCCATCTGGGAGGCGTGCTTGTCCCTGGTAGGCTTCAGGGCTGTCTGGAGCCACGCTCCCAGAAACCACTAGGACTAGTCTTATTCAGCATCACCAACGTCCTTTAACAAGGATGGTCAGTAGGTCTCAAGCAGCAAATCAGTTCCAATGCATCAGTAGCAGCTGCCTGAATCTTACTTTGGGGATGATTCTGATAAATTAGTGATGGCCACTATGTACTTAGGATGGGGCAGTGGCAGTGTTCATAACATTTACCGCATTCACACTACGACTTCCTGCTGCCAGATTTGCCCACTAGACCTGGCCCACCCCATGGGTCCTGACTCCAACTTGGATGTTGCCTGGGCTCATTATGCCTCTCGGGGTTCTGCAGGTATGTTGTTAGCCTCTTAGGACAGGTCCTGAAGTCACAGGGTTCACACATCACAGCATGTCTTACTGCTGTAGCTGGATCTGAGAGAAGATAAGGGCAGGTTGAGGGCACTGCAAAGTTAGTAGGAAGTAGAGAAAGGGGACATATCCAAAGAATGGCCTTACAGAGGTCTGGGAAAAATAGGAGGAAAAGGGAATTGTACAAGATGACGTACCAGAAGAAATTTTTGTAATTGTTTTATGATAACATAATTGTTTTACACTTGTATTCACAGACTCTCTCGGGCTCTTTTCCAAAAGCTGACCATGAAGTTTTACCAGCTTAAGAGCAAACAGGATATTGTTATTTCTTTGACTTTAATGTTTTTAGGAATGAAGATAACATGCTTTTAGGAAGGGACAGAAAACATTTTTTAAAAAATCCACCTAATAGTATAAACCATATACACAATAAAATCTGGGGGTGATTAAAAAAAATATAACTTGTTAAATCAGCTGTAGACATTCTGCAATGCTCTTGCTGTTTATATCTTCAGAAATGTGATATTTCTATTAAATCTTATCCCCTTAAGGATAATGATTAACATCAAAGGTGCAGGTTTTATTAGATGTTTGATTTTGCCCTTAGTGTCTGAAACTCTAAAAATATAACCCATCTCAAACTCTTATAATATAACCCATCTCAAATGGTTAATATATACAGAGTGCTTAGCACAAGGCCTGCCTAGTACACTGTAAATGCTCAATAAATATTAGCTATTATTATTATGTCTAATTTATACCTGGGATGCATATGCCAGTATAATTTAATACGTGTATAGAATGTTGAAGTAAACAAGCATTCACAACATATTGAAATTCTGAGCAAGTGGGAAATAAATACTGAGTAATGTAAATTTTATTTTGGTTGTATAACATCCAGAGGAGAGAGGTATCCTCTTTTCAAAACTATATTTGCTAATGCTTATATTTCATACTAATGTAATATCATCACCACATTTAATTTCTGATGAGAGTGACATAATATGCTACATGTTGTGGATAAAACATGGAGTCCAGAGAAACTGTCCAGAAATAAATGTGGGCCTAATTGTGACTGAGGCCTGCTGTGTCTGCAGCATCTCAGGAAAGCCTGGGGTCCCCGATGACTGTGGGCTGTGTAGTTGCCAAATTTCTGCTGAACATTTAAATGATAGCATTAGCTATTTTATCTTCAGTGCAACACAAGAGAAAAGCTAAAAAACATTTTATACCTGGGAACCAAGTATTCTAACCAGGGGAACAGTTTGTTTATCTACTGGTGAAGTGAATGGGCTCTGGAGCCAGAAGGATGTAGGTTCGAATTTTGCGTCTATAATTACTAAGAGAGCTAACTGAAATGATTACATGAATTAGGCATGAAATGTACGTACATATGTATGTATGTGTGTATATATGTATTTAAAGTTTATTTGTTTTGAGGGCGGGGATGCACACACACACACACACACACACACACACACACACACACACACACCTGTGAGCTGGGGAAGCGCAGAGGGAGGGAGAGAGAATCTCAAGCAGGCTCTGGGCTGACATCCACACAGGACTTGATCTCAGGAACTATGAGATCGTGACCTGAGCCAAAATCAAGAGAAGGCTGCTTTCAGGGAGCCTGGGTGGCTCAGTCGGTTAAGCGGCCGACTTTGGCTCAGGTCATGATCTCACTCTTCGTGAGTTCGAGCCTTGCATCAGGCTCTGTGCTGACAGCTCAAAGCCTGGAGCCTGCTTTGGATTCTGTGTCTCCCTCTCTCTCTCTGCCCTTTCCCCACTTACACTCTGTCTCTCTCTCTCAAAAATAAAATAAAAACATAAAAAAAAATTAAAAAAAAGAGTAGGCTGCTTAACCCCCTGAGCCACCCAGGTGCCCCAGGCATGAAATGTATTTAATGTAATGCCTCCTACATAGTAAAGCACACTCAGTTATTTGTTCATTCACTCAGTAAATACATGTTTATGGAGTGTCTACAACGCAGCAGGCAATGGTCTAGGATGGTCAGTGGTCTTGCTATTGATATAGCAAGATGAAGACTGGACATTCCTGCTCACAGGGACCTTGTATTTTAGTGAAGGAAGCTAGAAATAAGCAAATAAAAAAGTAGTATTGGCACCGCTCCCCAGGGCCACCCCCTCAGATGTGGCTGGAGCTTGAGGCAACTCAGGCTGGAGACACAGAAGACCCCGGACCCAGAGCAGCTCGGAGGCTCTGCAAGTCTGCCATAAAGAAAAAGGGTCTCCAATAAAACTATATTGCAAAAACTGGGGAAGAAACAGAATAGAAAGAGCAAAAAAAGTGGAAGAGGCAGAGCCTGAAGAATTTGTGGTGGAAAAAGTACTGGACCAACGTGTAGTGAATCGAAGGTAGAGTATTTCCTGAAGTGGAAGGGATTTACAGATGCTGACAACACTTGGGAACCTGAAGAAACTTAGACTGGCCAGAGTTAACTGAAGCATTTCTTTTTTAAAAATAAATTTTAAAAAGTGTTTATGTATTTTGAGAGTGAGAGCGAGCGAACAGGGGAGGGGCAGAGAGAGAAGGAGAGAGAGAATCCCCAACAGGCTCTGTGCTGTCAGTGCAGAGCTCCATGTGGGGCTTGATCCCATGAACTGGGAGATCATGACCTGAGCCGAAATCAGGAGTTGGACGCTTACCCGACGGAGCCACCCAGGCACCCCAGATGCAGTATTTCTTAATTCTCAAAAAACAAGTAAAGGAAAAGATGGTATAAATAGAAAATCTTTACCTGACAGTGACTCTGATGATAGCAAGTCAAAGAAGAAAAGAGATTCTGCTGCTGAACCAAGAGGCTTTGCCAGAGGGCTTGATCCTGAATGAAAAATTGGTGCCACAGACAGCGGTGGGGAATTCATGTTTCTCATGAAATGGAAAGATTCAGAAGAGGCAGAGCTGGTGCTGGCAAAAGAGGAAAATATGAAATGTCCTCAAATTGTACTTGCTTTTTATGCAGAGAGACTAACTTGGCTCGATTCCAGGAGATGCAGCTCAGTAATTGTTTGTGTTGGTATATATATGGCATCTGGGTCTTGGTTTTTTGATTTATTAGTGTGAAGAAATAACATTCTAATGAAAATCAATTTTGCTATGTTCATTTTGAAGTAGGATTGGGGGGGGGTGTTGGGGTTCTTTGCCTCTCTAGCATTGGTTACTTTGAACAAATAAAAGCTTTCTGTAGTTGCTTCCTATATCAGAAAAGAATATTTGAGATCATGGCGTATTATTCTCCAGCATTAGAGAACACCTGTTCTAAATGTTGGGGGTTGTCTTCATAGTTGTTACTTGGTCAGAATTTGTGTTTAACTCCTATATGCCTAAGGACCATTCTGGGTTTTTTTTGTTTTTTTGTATGTGTGTGTGTACTTAAAATACACTTTTAAATGGTTTTCTTTCTTTTTTTTTTAACATTCACCCAAACAAAAACAGCATTTTGTAACTATGGATAAGACCATGTTTCTGGGATGCCATCATTTTCAGCAACCTAAGAAATAAATCACTTAAATTGGAATTTTTCCTGACGCCTTAACCTTTCAAATTTTTTAATTGGACAATTTAAACATAATGTAAACAATTTAAATTGGACAATGTAAAAACAGCTATATTAGCATCCATATCCATATCTACAGTCATATAAATACAAGTTTATTTGCAAGATCCCTGAAAGGAAAATTTCGTCACTATCAACAACCTCCCCACCCAAATGAGAAAACTAGACAAGTCCTGGTGTGTTTTAGTTAGGTAAGCAAAACTTAGTTAAATGGACATCTAGAGTTTCCTTCTAGTGAACCATTCCTTTTCAAAAAATTGAAATCCCGGTGCTATATGGACCAAAAGGTCATGATTCATGGAATGTTCAAGACTTCATTCATGGAAGCCTAATCACAATCACGTGGTTAGAGATGTTGGCAGTTTAGCACCTGCTGGAATAAATGGGGGGACAAACCTCTGTAATCTAACTTCTTCATGTGTTTTCTTTATCTCAACTCATTCCTTACACGGAGGCTCAATCGTCTCTGTATTTGAGTTACTGGTTCAGCTGAAACCAGGAGAAACAATAACTTTGTAGCTGGAATGTTATCCGGCCTTATAATGTTTAATTTATTGTAAATACTGGTAAACAGTGGTCAATCAATAGTTTTATATTTAAAAAAAGTGGTATTAAAGTGCTCTGATGAATAACAAAACAGGGTGAGGCATAGGGAGGTCCAGGGATGCTAATTTGCAGAGAACGGCCAAGGCGTAAATGTCAGCTGTCATCGTCATCATTAGTACTATTTCATTACATGACATTTGTTACATTTCCAAATCCATTTTGCCAACAGAAGAACAATAGGACAAGTGAGAGGAGAGGGAGAAAGGGCAAAAGGAATAAAGAAAAGCTAAGTGGGACAAGAGTGAGGAATAGAGAATGCATGGAACAGGATGATGAACAGCAAAACCAACAGTGAGGAGATGGAAGGAAAGAGAAGAGAAAACAGTTGATGTTATAAGCTGGAGGTTGGAGGGAAGAGGAAGGAAAAGCTAGAATGGAACTCAGAGAAAATAATATTGTTCTTTAGTTGCCTGATTATGGACTCAAAAATGTTTAGCTTTGGGATGAGCAAGCTAATGGAGCTTTCAGGACATTGGTCTGAAAGGAGGACTAGTGACATCATTTGCCAGACCCAATGTAAAATTTAAAAAAAGGCCCCTTTGTTCAAAAATTATTAAGAATTACAAGATGGTGATGGCAGAGCATTAATCCAAGAACAACTGCACATGTCACATACCGACAGAGCAGCCCTAAGAGCCTAGCACAGATCCTGGCGCTCAGAAAGCATTCAGTAAAAACAGTTGTTGAATGAACAGAACCTGGGGCTAATTACTTTTGAGCTTCTCTGAGGACTGGCCCATATTTCAGAAAAACTGACTTTATTTGGCTCCAATTTCAAATTTCCTTCTATTGTTCTCCACCACGGGATCCAGATCTTTACGGAACAACGGATTCCTGGACCTGATTTTGCAGCAGGAATCCTCTGGGGCCTGGCTGGGCTCAATTCACATCCTCTTGCACTTACAGAATGTGGCCACTGGAGGCCGCTGCGCCAACAAGACAGAAGTTGAAGGACTGCAGCTGTCAAGACAACCCCAAAGAGCAGCTAAAAGGCACCAATAAGGGGTACGTTATTAGAGCCAAAGTATAAAGAACTGCCTCTACTTACCTCGATACAGTTCTACAATTATGTAATGACAGCTCTTACACTCCCTAAGAAGCATTGGAATGATACTAGCACAGGCTTGAGAAGATGAAGATCAGGGAGTCAACTCTAGGGTTCCCAGGAATGCAGAGGGGAATCTTTCTGTAGAGATGTACCTACCTCATGAAACATGGTTTCACAACACTAAGCTTAACACCAGAAGTATCTGCATGTGATTCATTCATTTAACAACTATTCACTGGGCTGGACGGTCAACAATACAGAATTGTGCCTGTGCTTGGAAGTGGAGGCAGACTCAGCAATTTGTTTACCATCACAATATGTACTTCAAAGGATGAGCACGGCCTCCCCGGACAGCAAAGAGGCACTTGACTTCTCTTGAGATTTGGAGGGCTCACTGAAGTCGATCTGGAACCACGAGTCTAACCCAAGGACATGGTCCTGTTTCCTCCCCTACGACAGGAAACAAAGTTCAGGCAGTTTCTATCCATCAAGCATTTAAAAAATGAAGCTCAGGTTCAGAAAGCCCTGATATAAAACTAGGATATTTTGTTAATGATTAGAAAAAAGAACATTGAGGGGCGCCTGGGTGGCTCAGTAGGCTGTGTCTGACTTTGGCTCAGGTCATGATCTCATGGTTTTGTGGGTTCGAGCCCCACATCAGGCTCTGTGCTGACAGCTCAGAGCCTGGAGCTTGCTTCGGATTCTGTGTCTCCCTCTCTCTCTCTTCCTCCGCTGCTCTCAGTCTGTCTCTCTCTCACTCTCCCAAAAATACAGATTAAAAAAAAAGAACATTTATATGTCTGGTTTTTATATGTATTTTATCAAAGAGGAAGCTAAATTC
The DNA here is from genome assembly GCF_018350215.1 of Panthera leo. NCBI lineage: Eukaryota > Metazoa > Chordata > Mammalia > Carnivora > Felidae > Panthera > Panthera leo. The sequence continues at coordinate 52,572,730 of NC_056689.1, forward strand.
TGGGCTTCCTGGTTTAAAAATAAATGTCTGGGGGCACCTGGGTGGCTCAGTTGGTTAAGCCTCTGACTTTGGCTCAGGTCATGATCTCTTGGCTGGTGACTTTGAGCCCTGCATTGGGCTCTCTGTTGTCATCACAAAGCCCGCTTTGGATCCTCTTTCCTTTTCTTTCTTCCCCTCCGTCACTAGCTCTCTCTCCTCTCTCTCTCTCTCTCTCTCGAAAATAAATAAGCATTAAAAAAATGTCTGATAGTTCTGGTCTCTAATGCTAAGGTTGACCGAACCCTGGGCTAAACATTATGCATGTATTATCTTCTTTAATTCCCACACAACTTGGTGAGCTAGGAGCTGTTATTGTCCCTAATTCACACTTGAAGAAACTGAGGCTTAGACAAGTTCACTGGCTGTCTGGAGGGCCAACATCTAGTAAAAGATGAGTTGGAATTTGAACCCAAGTAGTTAAATGCCAGACCAAGGCAGCTGCATTCTACAGCCTCTTTCCTCAGAAAGAGGGGCTTTGGAAGATTGGTTATGAGTCTGCAGACAAGTGGCTCAAAGTCTAAGTCATTAATGACTAAAAGTTTATTTACAGGTTAAATCCCTAGCCTTTGCTGGTTAGTCTCCTACTGGACACAGAGTGCATCTCTTGTCCTGCCAGTCTTCCTAGTTTACCTTTTCCTTCCTAGGAGTCCTGAAGAGAGTTTGAGTGGATCTCTGGAAGTTAATATCCACTGACTGAAAAATAACCCAATCTGTCTGTGTGTGCCTCCAACCTCCTCAGACCAGACTGGGTAAATCATCTATCCCATGGGTAAAACAATATTGGAACAGGCTTCTTGACTGACTTTTTTTTATTAGTGGGAGAAACAGGAACTGGTTAACAGCTCCACCTTCTTCAGCTTACTAGCTGTGTGGCCTTGGACCAGTGACTTAATTTCTATAAGTCTGTTTCCTCATATTAAGGAACTGGAGATAGTGGAGATAGTGGAAAGTACCCCATAGGATTAAATTAGATTTCTGTAAAATTAGTACTAATTAAATACCCAGTTAAATTACTCATTAAGTTAGTAAAGATTAAATTAGATGATATAATGGGCTTAGCGAACAGTGCTCAATATATAGCTACTATGGTTTTTATTTTGGTCTTTTAGAAATGTATCACTTAGAATAGAATTATAATAGGCTTTTTTTTTTGCATTTATACATTTGTTATATCTATGTCTAAAATTTGAATTTACATAGTTATTTAGAACATTTAGCTTTAAGTTCTTACCAAAAAATTTCAGGTGCTAACGGAAATGTCAGCAGTCATAAAGAGAACCAGCAAAAGCTGCTTCGGAAGGAGAAGTGGTAATATGGACTTCCTTCTGTCTTGACTTGACTTGAGGGGAAGATGCCGCTGCTTATGTTGCAGTAATCTCTATGGGCAGGTGTTGAAATAGGCCTGGAGTGAGGAGTAGCAAAGCAGGACTGGCTTCCCAGAACAGGGTCTGCGTCTGGGTAGATGGTGTCAGGATTGGTGAAGAGAAGGGGAAAAAGTCTTGGCTAATGAATGCTCAGGAAAGGAACGCTCCATTAGGAGACAGCTGCCAAATAAGAGGGTGGCCTATACCATTTGCCCTGCTCTATTCACCTTGCTTTAGTCTTCAGAACAATGAATTCTGCACATTGACTGAACTAAGAGAGTCTGCCATTTCCTGCAGGGAGAAATGGCTTTCCATTCTCTTTGTAGGAAGATACAAATGTTGTCTTCATTTCATATGTTTTGGTCTCAGGTTCAATTTTCAAAAGGTTTATTTTCCCTTCTCAAGAGCTGAACCTGAAATTCAGATGTACTAACACCAGATGGTGGTTGTTGATACTTGGAGACACAGTCAGCTAAGAAAAAGATTCAGTTTTTTAGAACTCAATAAAAACAATGGCATGAAGGGCCCAAACAGTGGGGTCTAGGTACAGGGACTTGGCTTGACTCACAGATAAAATTTTAAATAACCAGAGGAATGGATGAAGTTTATATCCTCTGACAAAAGTCCATAAATATTGTTTCTTGCATTGAGGCTCTTGATAAAAGTGGGCATCATGGAATTTGAGGTACACATTTTCTGTTAATACTAGAGATTTCTATTAAGACAACTGAATACAACTATATAAAATGCTGTATTTAATGCCAGTATATAAACTTTTTTATATACTTATATATATATATATATATAAGTATATAAAATTCCATATATATAATTATATAAATTATATAAAATTCATATATATAATTCCAAATTGTTACCAATCACAGATTAATCAAATTCTTGCCTTATGCTCAGAACTGTTTGGAATGCTCCTTTCTAACTCATCCTGAATTCTTTCCAGTGGCTTCTGATCTTCAGCATTGTCTGGTTTCAAAACCCCTTTCTCTCAGCCACATGCAGAACTCCAAGGGGGAACTATACAAAATTGCAAAATTAAAAAAAAAAGTCATCTCTGAACGTCAGGTTTTTAACATAGTGTGACAGTGCTGGTGGCCTCAGGAAGACTTTTTTTTTCCTTTGGCTTATTGTTACATCTTGAGAAAGTGTGATTTCCCAGAGAAGATCTGGATTCTTCTGTACCATTGAGACAGTGGAAATAGGCTTCTGATGGGGTTTCTTGGCAGAATGGGCAGTTGGATGTAGCAGAGCTTCCTTGATCTTCTAAGCCAGTGTGTACTCAGATCAGTCACATGTTGATACCTTGGGGACCAAGTGTACAAAAACAAACAAAACTCACAGATGTATGAAAAGGAACTAATCAAAACAAGTGCACACTAGTAAAACAGTTGGTAGTGGAGTGGACAAGTGTGTGCTAAATTGAATCTAGAGTTAGCAGAGAAGGTTGTGATGAGATAGGGGAATCTTTATGAAGGAGATACATTTGAGTTGTTTTTCGGGAAGGACAGAAATTTCAGATTAATGGAAAATAGAGCATTTATATATGATAGTAATGTTTATAGGGCATTTACTGTATGTGGCAGGCAAAATAATGGCTCCCCCAAAAGGTTCACATCCTCATCCCTGGAACCTGTAAATATGTTGTACTCGATAAAAGGGGTTGTTGCAAATGTGATTAAGGTTAAGACCTTAAGATAGAAGATTATCCAGACTTATATGGTTGGGTCCAAACTAATCACAGGGGTCATTAAGAGCAGTGAATTTTTGATGGCCTATGTCAGAGTCAGAGAGAGAGATGTGAGAATGGTCAGAGAGATGCGGTGTTGCTGGCTTTAAAGAATGAGGAAGGGGGTCATGAGTTAAGAATTCTGGGTGGCCTCTATAAGCTGATAAAGGTACGGAAATCAATTCTCCGGAAAGGAACCAGTCATGGTGACACCTTGAATTTAGCCCAGTGAGACCCCTGTTGGACTTCTAACCTATAGAACTGTAAGATAATATATCTGAATGTTTTAAGCTACTAAGTTTGTGGTAATTTGTTACAGCACCATTAGAAAACTAATATGAGGGGCGCCTGGGTGGCTCAGTCGGTTAAGCGTCCGACTTCAGCTCAGGTCACGATCTCGCGGTCCGTGAGTTTGAGCCCCGTGAGTTTGAGCCCCGCTTCGGGCTCTGGGTTGATGGCTCAGGGCCTGGAGCCTGCTTCCGATTCTGTGTCTCCCTCTCTCTCTGGCCCTCCCCCGTTCATGCTCTGTCTCTCTCTGTCTCAAAAATAAATAAATGTTAAAAGAAAAAAAAAGAAAAAAAAAAAAAGAAAACTAATATGAGACAGTGAGATGAGGTAGACCCTACAGTTGTGGTCACTTACAGATGCAGAAACTGAAAAAGATAACTAGGTTCCTGCTCAGTGTCACCCAGCTGTGAAGGAGCAGGGAATTAAATTGAGGACCCCTGTGTTCAGAGCCCATGCAATACCACCTCCCAGGAATTTTGTGGGAAGGAGGATGGAGGTAAGCTTCTAGTAAAAACTCACTGAAGGGAGTGAGTTACACAGCTGGATAGGAAAGAGCATGGTTCACTCAAAGGGAAGTTCAGTGGGGCGCCTGAGTGGCTCAGCTGGTTGAGCCACGACTTCTGCTCGGGTCATGATCTCAGTTTGTGAGTTGGAGGACTGCATCAGGCTCCGTGCTGGCAGCTGGGAGCCTCGAGCTTCCTTCGATTCTGTGTCTCCTCTCTCTGCCCCTCCCCCGCTCATGCTCTGTCTCTCAAAAATAAATAAATGTAAGGAAAGGGCGGGGGGGGGGGGGGAGTTCAGAGCCTTGGATTAATGGGGACTGGAAAATAGTTGTCCCTTGGGGCTAGGTTTGCATTCCTTGATTATCTTCCTCAGTCGCTGCTTCGGTCATGACAAACTGGTTTACTCAGAGTCCCACAACAAGTCATTATGCAGGACTCTCCTACATTAGTACTTTGCGAAGCCACGCCGCCTCTTTCCCATCTCTCTGATGCCTGCTCCTCTCAAGAGTTTCCACCCCTCCTCATCCTAGCTACAGCAACTGGAAGGCACTTGGGTTCAAGGATTTGAAGGGCCTAGGCATGAAGTCACACGTTGCTCTGAGCCTCTCTTGTATCCTTGCCATAAAGGGTCAAGACTGGCCACCGTGAACTTCCCGCAGGCAGAGATGTGAACGCACCCAGAACAGTAGTCATGGGATTTTCTTGGCACATTCCTAAAATAAATCTTACTCCCACACACAATTTTTATTGAGTGCACATTTTCTTTTCTCTGACTCTCCACCACACAGAGTACATCAGGCCTCCTCGTTAAATGTTCCCGTAGTTTTTATTACAGATCGAGGGTGGTTATTTCACGGTCGATCTGCTTCATTATTCAGGTATTTCCAGCGCGTAGCAGAGGGTGTGGCACACAGAATACAAGAATGTACGGGAAAGTCAGGTCTGTCACTAGATAGCAACTAGGGGCAAGTAGCTGGGGAGAGCCGAAGGCGACGCGTCTTCACTCCTCGCCTGGGCGGGCAGCACCTTGCGCTCGGACAGGTGCTGGCCCTGAGCCCGGGAGTCGGTCGCGTGCCCGCGGGCTGCCTCCCACGCACTCCGCGCGCCCCCGCGCCATCTCCCCGCTCGCCACGCCCCCTTCCCCACCCCCTTGCGCGCGCGCCTCAGGGCGCTCGCCCCCGCTGTCTGCGCGGCGCCGCGCCTCACCGGCTCCTCAGCTTCCAGCCAAGATGGCGGAGAATGGCGAGGGTCTGGGCACCGTCCCGGAGCACGAGCGGATCTTGCAGGAGATCGAGAGCACCGACACCGCCTGCGTGGGGCCCACCCTTCGGTAAAGCTCTCATTCCCCCAGGACCTCGCGCTGCCGCTGCTGGCGGCTCATGAGGAGCCGGGCGGGGCGTCAGCCACCGGCCGCGCGCGGGGCGTCCCGACAGGTGGTGCGCGCAGAGGCGGGCGGGGGCGCTCCAGGGCGGCGGGCCGAGACCTGGGCCCGGCCCGTGCGGGGAGGGGCCGAACGGACAGCTGCACCTGTCGGCCAGGCCCGCCTCAGCTGCAGGAGCTGTCACCACTCAGCCGGTGGGTGTGGCCACCGCGGCGCCTCTGACCGCGGGATCCGCGGCGCCGCCCGGCCCTGGCCTGGGGTCTGGAGGACGCGCCTTGGGCCTCCCGGGCTCCCGGCGGGGCTGCAGGCGGCTGTGCTGGGGCGAAGGTTAACTGCCAGCAGCCGGCGTGACTGAGGCGCGGAGGCGCGCGCAGGTGGAAACCCAGGCGCCAGGGGCTGCGGCGAGCGTGGGAGAATTGAAATTGGGCGGGAGACGCCGGCACCATTATCCCTCAGCGCGGCGGGAGTGGGAGTGAGCGGAGCGTGGGCGAGAAAGGAGCGTGAGCTAGCGGGGAGGAGCTGATGCTCAGGAGCGCGCTAGTGTTAAGGAGCGCTCGCCCGGCACGCTTTCTGGAGTTAGGGAAGCTTTTAACTATTTACGAACGTTTCATTAATTTTGCATTAACTTTCCCATTTATTTTTAAAAAAGAGGCACCCTTTAAAAATAGTACTAGATAATGAATATTCCAGACTGAACACTTGGCTGCCCTAATATAATAATAGAATATCAGCCGGGCACTGTTGTGATCCACTAGACTAGGTTAGGCATTCTCATCGAGAATAAGTGCCTTTTAGAGAAGCCTGATTGGCTCAGTCGGAAGAGCACGCGACTCTTCTTGATCTAGGTGTCGTGAGTTCGAGCCCTCCCTTGGGTGTAGATTACTTAAAAATGTGTAAATATGTAAACTTAAAAAAAAAAGAATAAGTGCCTTTTAAATATAAGGTTTCAACTCGTAAGGATAATAATGAAATTATTATTCACTTAGGGTACTTAGGCGTGATTGTGCTTTAACAGTATTTTCTTCAGGATACACTTCCTCGAAATGAAGCACTGTACGTTTTGTGGACTTGGATGTAGTATCAAGTGAAGCCATATCAAATTATAATGTAAATTCACCTTGCCCTGAAAGTCTGGAGTGTTTTGCCCTAGTCCTACTACTGGAGAAGTGTGCAGTCGTGGGCAAAAATCATTTAAGCTCTCTAAACCCCAATTTTCTTACTCCTGTACTTGGGGAGGGGGTGGGTGTTGAGATGCCCAGGGCGTTAGAGACCTTGCCTATTTGTTCACTGCTGTGCCCCTAACACCAAGCATGTGGTAGGCACCTGATGAATGTTTTTTTTTGGTCACATGAAGTTCCTGCTATGCTCCGATAAGCATAATTAGTGCATTTCCTTAATTTTCCAACATAGTTTTTCTTTTCATGAAACTCTGTACATTTGGTGATGAAAGTAGAAGTCATAGATTAAAAGGAAGCTTTGTTTTCCTTACTGCGTGGTGAAACTGAAAGAGTACAGTATGTGGTATAGTTATCAGAACAGCCAATTTTTAAAAATAGTATGGGTTATGAAGGAGAGACTTCCTGCTGGGAAAAAATGGTAGGCATTATCTTTGAAAAGAGGAAATTAACTTAGAAGAAAACTTTGAAATATATTGAGACTTTTGTAACACAAAAAGAATATATGTATTCACACTGTTATTCTGTTCTCTTTTGCTGGGCAATTGTGTCACTTTGTTGAAACCTATGCTGTTTCTTTGGTCAACTCCAGTGACTCATACTTACCCTGTATATATATAGACACACACTTGTCATCTCATTTCAAGCGCACCCTACATACACGCAGAAGGCACAGCTAGCAGTCGTTTCTCCTGAACAGTGTTTAAGCTATTACTGATTTTTCTCTAGGTTCCAATAAGTGCTAATATTAAATTTCTAAAAACCCTTTTTTTTGGAAAGATACAAAGTAAAATAGTATAATGAACCACCATGAAGCCATCATCTAGCTTCATTTCAACCCTGGCCAGTGTCATTCCATCTGTTCCCCTATCCACTCTCCCTCACCCTGGATTATTTTGAAGCAAATCCTGGACATCAAGGTGCCTATCACATGCTTGGTGTTAGGGACAGAGCAGTGAACAAATAGGTAAGGTCTCTAATGTCCTGGGCATCTAAACACCCACCCCCCTTTGCAAGTATAGGAATAAGAAAATTGAGGGGTGCCTGGGTGGCTCAGTCGGTTAAGCGGCCGACTTCGGCTCAGGTCATGATCTCGCCGTCTGTGAGTTCGAGCCCCGCGTCGGGCTCTGTGCTGACAACTCAGAGCCTGGAGCCTGTTTCAGATTCTGTGTCTCCCTCTCTCTCTGACCCTCCCCCATTCATGCTCTGTCTCTCCCTGTCTCAAAAATAGATAAACGTTAAAAAAAAAAAAAAAAAAAAAAAAAAACTTTAAAAAAAGAAAATTGAGGTTCAGAGAGCTTACTATTAAGATTAGTTTTTGTTACTTCCCAATTATCTTTTAGTTGGCCTACTGGCTTCTGATACTGTTTCTGTTTTTATTTTTTTCCTCCATGGGAGACTTTTTCAGCCTCACCTTTTCCTGATTTACTTTTTTTTTTTTTTAAAGTTTGTATATTTATTTAGAGAGAGAGAGTGAGGGAGGGGCAGAGAGAGAAGGAGGGAGAGAGAATCCCAGGCAGGCTCCACACTGTCAGCGCAGAGCCTGCAGTGGGGCTCGAACTCAAAAACCGTGAGATCATGACCTGAGCTGAAACCAAGATTCAAATGCTTAACTGACTGATCCATCCAGGTGCCCCTTCCAGATTTACTTTTTATTACTAACGATTAAATGAAAAGCATGTGACTTTTCATTGGAGCTGGCCTATAATATGGTTCTTTGACCACAGTGGAATTAAATTAGAAGTCGATAATAGAAAACGGGAAAATTCCTAAATATTTGGGCACTGAATAACACACATCTAAATAACCCATGGGTGAAAGAAGAAACCAGAAAAAAAAGATTAGAAGGTGTTTGAACTAAATAAAATGGAAACACATCAGAATTTGTGGGGTACAGCACACAGAATATTTAGAGATTTATAGTGTTAAATGTCTTCACTGGGAAAGAATGGTGTCAAATCAATAGCCTCAGCTTCTAATTTAAGAAACTGGGAAAAGAAGAGCAAATGAAGTCAAAAAGAGCCAAAGAAAGGAGCCAATAAAGAAAGGGGATAATAAAGATTGGAATGGAAATCAATGAAATGGGAAATAGAAAAACGATTGAGAGAGTCAGTGAAATGAAAACCTGTTTCTTTGAGATTTTTTTTTTTATTTTTTTTTTTTTAAATTTTTTTTTTTTCAACGTTTTTTTATTTATTTTTGGGACAGAGAGAGACAGAGCATGAACGGGGGAGGGGCAGAGAGAGGGAGACACAGAATCGGAAACAGGCTCCAGGCTCCGAGCCATCAGCCAGCCCAGATGCCTGACGCGGGGCTCGAACTCACAGACCGCGAGATCGTGACCTGGCTGAAGTCGGACGCTTAACCGACTGCGCCACCCAGGCGCCCCATCTTTGAGATTTATAAAGTTGATAAATCTCTGAGAAAGAAAGGGAGAAGGTACCAGTTATCAGGGATTACCAATTCCTGATACCAGTATCAGAATGAGAGGTGACATCACTGCAGATTCTACAGATATTAAAGGAATATTATGAACAGTTTCATGCCAATACATTTGCCAACTTAGAAGAAATGGACAAATTCCTTGGAAGAGACAAACTATCAAGGTAATTTCCCCAAATTGGTCTTTAGATTTGGACAAAATCAAAATGCCGGCAGAAGGTTTTGTTTTTTGTTTTTTGTTTTTTTTGGTAGAAATTGATAAGCTGATTCAGAAGTTCATATGGAAATCCATAGGACTGGGACGTCTGGGTGGGTCTGTCAGTTAAGTGTCTCACTCTTGATTTGGGCTCAGGTCATGATCTAACAGTTTGTGAGTTTGAGCCCTGGTTTGGGCTCTTAGCAGACAGTGTGGAGCTTGCTTGGGATTCTCTCCCTTTCTCTCTTTGCACCCCTGACTGCCCCCAAAGTAAATAAATAAGCATTAAAAAAAAAAAAAGAAGTGCATAGGACCTAGAAGAGTCTAACTTGGGAAAAGATGAATGGAGCTGGAAGACTTACACTACCTGTTTTTAAGATTTATTGTAAAGCTATAGTAATCAAGCCAGTGAGATACTAGCATCAAGATAAACAAATAGATTCATGGGGCACCTGGGTGGCTCAGTCAGGTAAGCATCTCACTTCAGCTCAGGTCATGATCTCATGGTTCCTGAGTTAGAGCCCTGTGTCCGGCTCTCTGCTGTCATTGTAGGGCCTGCTTCTGATCCTCTGTCCCCGTTTGTCTCTGCCCCTCCCCTGCTGGCATGCACCTGCTCTCCCTCTCTCTCAAAAATAAATACACACAAAAAAAGAGATAAATAGATCCATGAAACTGAATAAGAGACTCCTTAAATAGATTCATACATGTGGTCAAATTAATTTTTGACAAAGACATAAAGGCAGTTCATTAAAAAAGGGTAGTTTTTTAAAAGTTTATTTATTTTGAGAGACAGCAGGAGTGGGGGGAGGGATAGAGAGAGAGAAGTAGGGAGAGAATCCCAAGCAGGCCCCCAGCTACCAGCACAGAGCCTGACGAGGGGCTCAAACTCATGAAACAGTGAGATCGTGACCTGAACTGAGACCCAAGAGTTGGATGCTTACCCACCAGAAAATGGTAGTGTTTAAAAAAAATTTTTTTTAACGTTTATTTATTTTTGAGAGATAGAGATAGAGCACGTGCGGGGAAGGGGCAGAGAAAGAGAGAGACACACACACACAGAATGTGAAGTGGGCTTCAGACTCTGAGTTGTCAGCGCAGAGCTGGTGCGGGGCTCTAACTCACGAACCACAAGATCATGACCTGAGCTGAAGTAGGACACTTAACCGACTGAACCACCCAGGAGCCCTGGTAGTGTTTTTAAATAATGGGTGAAACAATTGTATATCCATATGCAAAATAATTAACTTTGATCCATACTCTACACTATATTTAAAAAGTACCTCAAAGTGGATCATAAATATAAAATGCATAACTACAAAACTCCTAGAAACTGTATGCAAAAATCTTTGTGACTTTGGTTAAGGAGATTATTCTTAGATACTATTCCAAAAGCATAATATATAAAAGAAAAAATTGATACACTGGACTTCATCAAAATTGAGAACATGTGGATATCAAAGATACCATTAAGGGAATGAAAAACCACAGGCAGGTAGAAAATATCTGAAAAATCACATATCTCATTAAAAAAAATAAGTTGTGGGGCGCCTGGATGGCTCAGTCGGTTAAGCGTCCGACTTCGGCTCAGGTCATGATCTCGCGGTTCATGAATTCAAGCCCTGCGTCGGGCTCTGTGCTGACAGCCTGGAGCCTGTTTCAGATTCTGTGTCGCCTTCTCTCTCTGATCCTCCCCCATTCATGCTCTGTCTCTCTCTCTCTCTCAAAAATAAATAAACATTAAAAAAAATAAAAAAAATAAGTTGTGTCCACACTGTATAAAAAAAGTCTTTGAGCCTAGATAAGAAAGCAAATGATCCAATTAAAAAATGGGTAAAAGATTTAGATACTTCACCAAAGAAGGTACACACAGGGCAAATAAGTGCATGAAAAGATGGTTAACAACATTAGTCGTTAGAAATGCAAATTAAAACTACAACAGTGAATCACACTATTGGAATGTTTAAAATTAAAAAGACTGACCATACCATGTATCTGTGAGGTTGTGGAACAACAGGCACTCTCATGAGCTGCTGTGGAAGTTTCACGGTGCCATTTATTATGTCGAAGAAGTTCCATTTTATTCCTAGTTTCTTGAATGTTTTTATTATGAAAGAATGTTCAATATTTCAGATGCTTTTTCTGCATCTATTAAGATGGTTGTGTGGTTTTTAATCCTTTATTGTATTTATGTGGTATACCACATTAATTTTCAGATGTAAACCATCATTGTGTTTGTGGGAAAAATCTCACTTGATCATACCGTATGATGCTTTTTATATGTTGCTGGATTCTGTTTGCTAGTATTTTGTTTAGGATTTTTGCATGTATATTCATAAGAGGTTTTGGTCTATTATTTTCTGGGGATGCCTTTGTCTGGTTTTGGTATGAGAATAGTATCTGAGAGTGAGTTGGTTAGTGTTCCCTGAACTGAGATGACCATGTGGGTTTTTTTCCCCTTTGTTCTATTCATGTGGTATATAGTACATTGATTTTTTTTTTTTTTTTTAAATGTTGAATCTCTTGCATTCCTAGGATAGATCCCATTTGGTCATGGTGTATAATCCTTTTACTATGCTGTTGGATTTGGTTTGTTACAATTTTGTTGAGTATTTTTACATCTATATTCGCAAGAGATAAAAGTCTACTTTTCTTTTTGATGTCTTTATCTGGCTTTGGTATTAGAGTAATGCTGGTCTCCTAGAATAAGTTAGGGAGTGTCCCTCCTCTTACACTTTTTTGGAAGAGTTTGTGAAGGATTAGTGTTAATTCTCTAAATATTTGGTATCTGTGAAGCCATATGGTGTTTCTTTGGAGATTTTTGATTACTGAATCAATTTCTTGTAGAAATCTGTTCAGATTTTCTAGTCTTTTTGAATCAGATTTGTATCTCTCTAGAAACTTGTCCATTTCTTCTAGGTTATCAAATTGTTGGTATGCGGTTGTTCATAGCATTCCCTTTATAACCCTTTTTATTTCTGTGAGGTCAGTAGTAATGACCTCTTTCATTCTGGATTTTAGTAATTTGAGTCTGTCTTTTTTCCCTTGGTCAGCCTAGCTAAAGGTTTGTCAGTTTTGTTGATCTTTTCGAAAAACCAAACAACTCTTCATTTTATTGATTTTTATCTATTTTCTGATTATTTTATTTCTAATCTTTATTATTTCCTTTCTTCTGCTTGTGTTGTGTTAGTTTTCTTTCTATTGCTGCCTTCTGATGGAAACTTCGGCTCTTGATTTGAGATCTTTGTCATTTTTAAATACAGGCTTTTGCAGCTATAAATTTCCCTCTGAGCACTGCTTTAACTTCGTCCTGAAGTATTTTTAAAATTTCTTTTATGATTTCTTCTTTGACTCATTGGTTACTTAGAAGTGTGTTAATGTCCACATATTTGTGAATTTCTCAAGTGTCTTTCTATTAATTTCTAATTTCATTACATTGTGGTTGGAAATCATACTTTGAATAATTTCAGTTCTTTTAATTTTATTGAGGCTTCTTTTATGGCCTAACATATGGTCTGTTCTGGAGAATGTTCCATGTGCACTTGAGAGGAATGTCCATTGTTAGATAATGGATAGCTTTTATTTTGTGTTGTTTTGGACCCTGTTGTTGGTGTGCGCTGTATGTGCATAATTGTCATATATCCCTGATTGATAGACTTTTCTACTATCATAAAATATTCTTTATCTGTAGACTTGTTTTAAAGTCTATTTTGTCTGATATTAGTTAAGCCACTAGCTTTTTTATGGTGGCTTTTTGCATCATATGTCTTTTTCTGTGCTTTTAATTTCAGCCTGTTTTTATACTTAAATCTAAAGATTGCCTCCTATAGATAGCATATTGTTGGATCTTGTTTGTCACCCATTTTAACATTCTGCCTTTTGTTTAATCCATTTATGGATTTAATGTTGTTATTTATCTAGTTATATTTATTTTACTGACATTTTACTTATTGTTTTCTATATGTCACATTTCCTTTTTGCTTCATTGTTCCTTTTTTCAGCACTCTTTTTTATTACGTGAATATTTTACAGTATAACATTTTAATTTAATGATGTTTTTCAGTATCTTTTAAAAAGTTATTTCTTGGGGCGCCTGGGTGACTTGGTCGGTTAAGCGGCCGACTTCGGCTCAGGTCATGATCTCACGGCCCGTGAGTTCGAGCCCCGCGTCGGGCTCTGTGCTGACCGCTCAGAGCCTGCAGCCTGTTTCAGATTCTGTGTCTCCCTCTGTCTCTGCCCCTCCCCTGTTCATGCTCTGTCTCTCTCTGTCTCAAAAATAAATAAACGTTGAAAAAAAATTTTTTTTTAAAAGTTATTTCTTAGTGGTGGTTCTCAGGATCAATTTCAGGTTTATTCTAACTTAATTCCAGTGAAATACAGAAATGTTAATTCTTTATATCTCTATTTTCTCTTTCCCTTTTTTGTCCTATTTTGTTATAGGTCTTACGTCTATATATGTTACAAACCCAACAGTACATTGTTGTAATTGTTACTTTATATAACTTTCTGTTTTTTAAAGAAGCTGAGAGAAGAAAGAAGAGCAAGTATGTATTTATAGAGTTTGTTACAACAGTATTAACCCTTAATTACCATTTCTGATTGTCTTTATTTTTTGCTGGGTTGTAGGATGTCATCTTGTGTCATTTTCTTACTCCAATACAGCTTTGCTCCTACACCTCCTTTTTGCTCTTACTGTCAAATATATTACATTTATGTATGTTAGGCCCACAAATAGAACTATGCACATGTTGTTTTTTGCAATTGCTTTTTAAGTCAGTTAAGAGAGATGCTATTTATACTATCTTTTATAATTACACAGTTAGCTTTACTAGTGTTCTCTCTCTCTCTCTCTCTCTCTCTCTCTCTCTGTGTGTGTGTGTGTGTGTGTGTGTGTGTGTCTACGTCTGTGTGTGTGTGTGTGTGTGTGTGTGTGTGTGTGTGGTTATATTGACATCTGGGCTCACTTTTTTGATTGTGAAGAACTTCCATTAGTTTTTCTTATAAGCTGGTCTGCTGTTAACTAATTCTCCCAGTTTTTGTTGATCTGGGAACATTCTTGTTTCACCTTCACTTTTCAAGGACAGTTTTGTTGGATATTAGACTCTTGGTTGACAGTTTTTTCTTTTAGCACTTAGAATATGTCATCCCACTGTTTTTTGGCCTCCATTGTTTCTGTTAACCTTATTGGTATAACCTTGTATGTGATAAGTGGTTTTTCTCTTACTACTTTCAAGATGTTCTATTTGTCTTTCATTATTTTTACTATGATGTGCTTGGGTATGGATCTCTTTGTGTTATCCTTCTTGGAGTTCCTTGGTTATCTTCGATGTCCAGATTATTATTTTTTAGCATATTGGGAATTTTAGTCATAATTCCATCAAATATTCTTCAAACATTCTTTCTGACTTTTTTACCATCATAAAATATTACTGTGGTGCCCTCATCATGTATATGTTGATGTGCTTAATGGCATTTACGTTTGTCTGAGGTGCTGTTCATTTTCTTCATTTTTTTTTCTCTCTGTTCTTTGGATTGTATAATCTCTATTAGTCTGTTTTCAAATAGTCTTTCTTTTGCCAGTTCACATCTAATGTTGACATCCTCTAATGCCTTTTTCATTTCTATTGCTGATTTTCGACTCCAAAATTTCCATTAAAAATTTTTTTTATGTTTATTCATTTTTGAAAGACAGAGACAGAGCACAAGCAGGAGTGGGGCAGAGAGAGAGGGGGACACAGAATCTGAAGCAGGCTTCAGGCTCTGAGCTGTCAGCACAGAGCCCGACACAGGGCTCGAACTCCGGAACCGCGAGATCATGACCTGAGCCAAAGTCGGATGCTCAACCGACTGGGCCACCCAGGTGCCCCTGGAATTTCCATTTTTAAAAATAATTTCTTTTTTTAATGTTTATTTTTGAAAGGGAGAGAGCTGTGCTCATGTGAGAGCATGGGATGGGCAGAGAGAGGTAGAGAGAGAATCCCAAGCAGGCTCTGTGCTGTCAGTGCAGAGCCTAATGTGGGGTTTGATCTCATGAACCATGAGATTCTGACCTGAGCTAAAATCAAAAGTCAGATGCTTAATTGACTGAGCCACCCAGATGCCCCTGAAATAATACCTATCTTTATCAATATTGTCTTTTATTAGACATTGTCATCACACCTTCATTTACTAATTTAAGTAAAGTTCTTTTCACTATTATGAATTATAGTACTTTGAAGCCTTTGTGAAATCCAACATCTGAGCCATCTCATGGGGCCTGTTTCTTTTTCTTTGTATGACTCACAGTTCCTGTTTCTTTGTTTATCTCATAATTTGTTGTTGTAGAAAACTAGAAAGCTTAGATAATATATTGTAGTAACTCTTGATACTGACTATCACCTGAGTCTAAGGGTAGCTCTGGAGCTTGAATGACATCAGGGAGTTGTTCTCCTTTGAGCCACAGGGCTTCTCTTTTCCCTCATCTCCACAAATTTCTCATCTGCTGCAGGTTGCCCCTAGAGTGTGTGTGTGTTGTGTGGCATGACTTCCACGTGCTTCCCACTTGTTGGTCTCCAGAGGAGGGTGCAGCTGGGAGTCCTCAGCAGCTGGGAGATGAATGCACCCTCAGGTAACAGGGATTTATTGCACACTCCAGCAGCTAGAACCCATCTAAGCAGATTGTACTCAATAAATGTCAAAGGAATAAATGGTATAACTTTTTTATTTATCTCTCTAGTTTTTACATTTATTCCTGGCTTAATGATTTTTCTGGGGGGTGAAATCCTCTAATTTTCTAATCTTCATTTTTGTATCTTGTTTTCCAAAATTATTATTTTTTAAAAAGTTTTTATTTATTTACTGAGAGAGAGAGAGAGCAGGAGCGAGAGCATGTGGGGGTGGGGTACAGAGAGAGAGGGAGACAGAGAATCCCAGGCAGGCTCCAGGCTGTCAGCATGAGCCCGACCCGGGGGTTGATCTCATGAACCATGAGATTATGAACTGAGCCAAAATTCAGAGGTGACTGTTCAACTGACTGAGCCACCTGGGCACCCCTGTTTTTCAAAATTATGATAAAATATACATTGTATAAAATTTGCCATTTTAGCAGTTTTTAAATATACTGTGTCATTAAGTACATTCACAGTTATTCTGTAGCCATCACTACCATTCATCCTCAGAATGTGTTCATCTTCCCCAGCTGGAAGTGTGTTCATTAAAACACTAACTCCCCATTCCCTTTTCCCACCAGCCCCTGGCAATGACCGTTCTATTTCTGTCTCTGTGAATTTGAATACTCCAGATACTTCATATATATGGAATCATATAATATTTGTCCTTTTGTGACTGACTTGTTTCACTTAGCATAATGCCTTCAGGATTCATCCATGTTGTAGCATGTGTGAGAATTTCCTTCCTTTTAAGGCTGGCTAATACTGCATTGCATGTATACATTATTTTTTGTTTATCATTCATCAATACATACTAGTATTGGTTCCATCTTTTGGTTGTTATGAATAATGCTGCTATGAGCATGTTGTACAAATATGTGTTTGAGTGCAGTGGAGGTTTTTCAGGCCAGTGTCTGAGATGTGTTTTGACTGCAGGAGGGCTCTCAATCTTTTCTTTCCATAGTTCTCTTTGGTAAACTAGGTGACCTGTGAGTCTCCTTTTTCAATTGTGTGCTACCAAAATCGCCATTGTTTTCAAGAGTGCCCTTATGTTTGAACTTCTCTACACTCTGTTTTAGATAAAGTCGCTTTCTTTGGGGAGAGCTTTGCAGCTGTCTGCACTTACCTCCTGTATCTCCCTGTGGGAGCCACTTCTCCAAAGCTGGGTTAGGAACAGTGGCTTGGTTCTCTTAGACACCCTTGCTTTAAGAGCAGGACTCTGGATATGGGAGTAAATTCTGGTGTGCTCAGAGCCTCTGTCCTGTGAGTGAGCTGTAGTGAGGCATTTAGGAGCCTAATATTCCTGGCTGCGTTCTGTGACCCTTTCAGGGGGCTGAGTGGAGGAAGGGAGACTGGGTAGAAGAAGGGAGCCCCCAACCTTCTTGGCCACACTTACCTGGAACACAAAGTTGGTGGGAGGGAGGATGGGAAATGCTGGATGTCTGTCCTTTTTTTCCACCCTTGACTGAAACCTAGGGGGAGAGGAAACCCTGCCTTCTTAGCCACACCCACCCAGGATGGAAGCTTCTTTCATGCTGAGCTGGGGGTTACAGAGGAAGGATGTGGGTCATGGTTCAAGGGCCACAGACTTACTGTTCTTATTAAGCGTTTAGTAGATTTTCTTGAATAAATGTTTCTTCATTTGCTGTATGCTCTTAGAACAACCTCCAGAGACTTTAGAATTTTTTTTGTTTGTTTGTTTTAAATAATTTTTACTAAGTATGGTTGTTTTACTAGGAAACAGCTTTGTGAGTTCTGGAAGCTTCTTGTTTTTAATAGTAGTAAATTTCACAAAACAAAATAAGCTATTTTTAAAGGTTTAATTCAGTGACATTTAGTACTGAATTTATAGTACATTAACAAAGTATAACCATCACCTCTGTCTAATTCCAAAACTTTCATTATTGCAGAAGGAATAAGCAGTCATTCCCCATTCCTCCTCTTCTTTTAGCCCCTGGCAACCACTATTCTGCTTTGTCTCTGTGTGGATTTACTTATTCTGGATATTTCATTTAAATAGAAGCATATAATATGTGACTTTCTGTTTGGCTTCTTTCACTCCATGATGTTTTGGGGATTCGTCAGTGTTGTAGCATGTATCAATACCTCTTTCTTTTTTAAGACTGACCAATATTTTGTGGTATGGCTATTCCACATTTTGTGTATCCATTCATCAATTGATGAACATTTGGATTGTTTCTGTCTTTTGGGTGTTACGAATATGCTGTGAACATTCGTGTACAAGGTTTTGTTTGAATACTGGTTTCAATATTTTTTTTTTTTGTATATACCTAAGAATGGCATTGCTGGGTCATATAGTTATTCTGTGTTTAACTTAAAAAAAAGTGTATTTTATGGAATATCAGTAATTTGACATGAGGCTGTAATACTGTCCTTCATTATTGAAGACGCAAACTCTGACTTACAGCTTTTAGCAGAGGTAATTTAGGCAAGCATCAGAGTAAAACAAAAACTATCCATGTTAGACTTAATGGTTATGTTTAACTTATTACTATAACTAATATTGGAATGGTGAAATTTTCTGTAATGTACAGTGCATTACTATTTTAAACATTTTTGGCTAGTGGAAACATAATCACAGCTAGCAAACTGACAAATCTTTAGGGACTTCCCATAAAGAGCACAATTTCAGAAATGTTTGTATTATGACACTTTTTACCTATACAAATTTAATGTAGGAAGGCTGAGCATCTCTTCTAATTTGACTTTTCCAGTGCAAGTTTTACTACAGTAGTACAACAAACCTAATTATTTCTAGCATATCTTTTTGTAAGTTGAAAGTAAACAACTAACTATGCTCTTACAGAGTTGCTCTGGGAAATCTCAAAGACAGTTTTAGGTGTAAAACATATCTTGAAAGTTTTATTTTTTTTCTTTATTTAGGCTCCAAATTTTAGAAAACAAAATCAAAACTGGGGCGCCTGGGTGGCTCAGTCAGTTGAGCGACTGACTTCAGCTCGGGTCATGATCTCATGGTTTGTGAGTTCGAGCCCCTCCCCGCGTCGGGCTCTGTGCTGACAGCTCAGAGCCTGGAGCCTGCTTCTGATTCTGTGTCTCCCTCTGTCTCTGCCCCTCCCCCACTCATGCTCTGTCCCTGTCTCAGAAATAAATAAATAAATAAATAAATAAATAAATAAATAAAAGAAAATAAAATCAAAACAGTTACCAGATATTGTCTGAGAAGCAATACTTGGGTACTTATTTAATTAAAGTGAAAGTGAAGTATTTAAAAAATAAACATAGGTAACTTGATTGTAAAGAACCTTAGTTCTTTCATAAGTGAGAGGAAAATTATTTATTAAATAATCAAGAATATAATAAAGTCCATGTGAAGAACAGAAAATTATTTTGGCAAAATAGACCCACTGCTGCTACCTAGGCAAATTGTACGGAAGATAAAGAATAACCTTTCATATTATAAGCATGTCATTAACTGGTAAACCAAGGAAGCAAACCCAATAAAATTGAGCAAATGTTGCAAAATTTCATTTTATTTTATTATTTTTAAAAAAATTGTAATGTTTGTTTATTTTTGAGAGAGAGAGAGGGAGGGAGGGAGGGAGAGGGAGGCACAGTATCAGAAGCAGGCTCCAGGCTCCAAGCTGTAAGCACAGAGTCTGATGCGGGGCTCGAACTCATGAGCTGTGAGATCATGACCTGAGCTGAGGTCAGACGCTCAACCGACTGAGCCACCCAGGCGCCCCTGGTAATGATTTAAACTTTTAACCAAAACTATATTTAATTTACATTTCACATTGAAACACTGAGGTGGAACATTGAGAACTGTCTGTTACATACAACCAGCATTTTATCAGACTAGCAAAGCTCATGGGCACACCCAGTACAACTCCCTGCAGACACTAATGTCCCTTTTATACCTTCTTAAAGTGGCAAAAATGAACACTTTTATTAGCACGTCCTCCAAATATAGCTTGTCTATAGCAAATATAGCTTGTCTATAAAAATAAGAAACAGTATATAGAGTAAATTATGGGTAGTAATCCCTCTTCTAAAATTCTACCATTTAAAAAAATTAGATGACCAATGGTTATTAGTTTAACTCACGCCACTGAGATCAAGAGTCACATGCTCTTCCAATTGAGCCAGCCAGGTGCCCCTTAATATCAAAGTTATAAGCTACCTAAAAGATCTTGGAAATCAGTGTCAATACATGTTGTAATAAAAAGTTTGTCAGAACAATGATTCAACTTAGTTGAACACAAATTTACATTTTAGCTATTTAAATAAAATATTTATATAGGCTAATGTTAGCTTATCTGAAAAGTAAATGTTTATGCATTTAGGAAAAACAAACCTAAGTAGAATAAAATGATCAATCAGAGAAAATAAATAGCTTTTTTCTTAAAGCAGAGTTATTAAACTAGACTTGTATCAAAGTTGTACTTTACTTATGTGAACTTGGACTTTTTAAATGTTTCTTAGGGCCACCTGGCTGGCTGGGTCGGTAGAACATGTGACTCTTGATCTCAGGGTCTTTAGTTCATGCCCCATGTTGGGCATGGAGTCTACTTAAAAAAATAAAAATGAAAAAATTTAAAAATATTTCTGAGTTAATTCCTGTAAGAATAATTTATTAAGTCTAACACATTTAAATAAACTATAAGAAGTTTAATTTACTTGTTTTCTGGGAGTTTTATAATCTATTTATACAAGTACTTATTATTATTTTTAACCACTGAGCCAGTGAAAACAGAGTTCCTTTAATGAGAGGTAAAACTTTCTGAACTGCAGATACAGAGCTTTATAGCTTTGTGTCTATGATTTCACCTACCGGTCTAGAGACATGAATTGTGGAGCTTAAAAACAAACAAAAAACCTCACTGGTCCAGATACCAAAAACTTATTCTTGGTGGGCATAAAATTCTAAATAGACAAAAAAAGATTATCAAGCCAGAGTGTGTCTTTTATCTTTTACCCAAGAGATCTCTGTCATCCATGTTTGGGATCACCAAATAAATGGTTAAGCCATGAAACCAAATTCTTAGTCATTGTTAGCACTTAGGGTAATAATGTATTGGCCACGCAGTAATTAAAAATCAAACCAAACATACAATCTGTGGAGAAGAAGCGGTAACAACAAGCAGAGAAGTAAGAGTCAGCAAAGTTAAATGTGTATTTCCACTTGGGTTTTACTTCTGGGATCCAAGAAAAGAGGTGCCTAAGCTTAGGCAGCTCGTGAGGTACAATTCTCTGGCAGTCCAGTTTCCTGACTGTGTCAGGCGAATCCACTGGGCACTTTGGTGAAACTTCCAAAACTTAAAAGAGAGTTTTCAAAAAAGATAAAATCATGACTCTCATACAGATATAAAATTAATACATGTCAAAGGTTTTATTTAACTTGTTAATTATTGAGGGATCTAATAAGGCATTAACAACGGTTTCAAAAACAATGGCAGAAAACAGTACAGGCATTTGGGAATGCTGAAATAGATTTATAAATAGAGACATAAGTGGTGACTATCTGCAGGGCAGTAATTACTTGCATTCCATAGGTTGAAATGTTTTGTATTTCCATGAACAAGAATAACTTGCTTTACTATCAGTTCCACAATGTATAGAGATGTAAAATAGGCCAGACAGTGAAAGGCACAGAAAATGTGTAAGAGTAATCCTTTTCATCCACTTCAAAATTTTTCACAATTTTTTTTGCCATTATTGGAAATCTTTTTTTATTCATTTTGTTTTTTTACTATGCTTGCCTTTTTTTTTTTTGCCATGTCAAAGGTTTTAATTTTTATGAAAATGAAATTTATCAATCTTTTTCTTCTAGATTTTGAGCCATAGGAGAGTTTTCCGTAGTACCAGGTTATAGAGAAATCTACTTATGTTTTCTTTTGGTATTTGTATGGTTTATTTTTTACCTTTACATTTCTGTTTTTTTTTTTTTTTTTTAATTTTCTTTGGGTATGGTATAATGAATGGCTCCAGGTTTTATCTTTTTTTTTTTTTAAGTTTATTTATTTATTTAAGTAATCTCTACACCCAGCATGGGGCTCAAACTCATGACCTTGAGATCACGAGTCTTGCGCTCTTCCAACTGAGCCAGCCAGGTGCCCTGGTTTTACCTAAAAAAAAATTTTTTTTGTATGGCAGTCCAACTATCCTAACACTTTTTATTTAAAAAACATATTTTTTTCACCTTGATTTGAGATGCTGCCATTATCATTTATTGAATTTTCATATGTGGTGGGTCTTTCTCTTGATTCTTCATTCTGTTCATTGTCTGTATGTCTATTCATACTTTCAATTATAGAGACTTTATTGTTTTATTTGGTGGGGCTACCTTCACCTCATTGCTCCTTTTTCAGGGGGTTCCCAGTGATTCTACCTATTTTTTAATTTAAAAAGTTTTTTGTCATTATCATTATTTGAGTATAGTTGACATATTAGTTTAATGTGTGCAGCATCCGAGTCAACATTTCTATGCTTATGCTATGTTTACAAGGGTAGCTACCATCTGTCACCATACAATGCTATTACAGTACCATTGACTGTATTCCCTATGTTGTACCTTTCATTCCCATGACTCATTCATTCCATAACTGGCAGCCTGTATCTCCTACTCTCCTTTACCCATTTTGCCCCTCCTCCTTCCCCCCTTCCCCTCTGGCAACTCTCAGTTTGTTCTGTATATGTATAAAAGTATAGATTTGATTCTGCTTTTTGTTTGTTTATTCATTTGTTTTTTAGATTCCACATATAAGTGAAATCATGTGGTATTTGTCTTTCTCTGACTTCACTTAGCATAGTACTCTCCAGTATATAGATTATCTTTTAAGCTATTAGGCAGACATCACATTAGATCTGCTTTAGACAGTTTAACATATTTTGTTTGACTTTCCAAAGTCTAAGAAAGCAGTCTACATCTGCAGTCATTAATCTGCTTTAAGCATTTTCAGTTAAAATTTGTTTAGCATTTCAATTTGTAATCCTAGAGGACAAATACAATTTTGTATGTATTGGGTGTTTCCATTTCTCATCTTTTGCATTTTACCAAGTAACACAAGTCAACAGGAAGAGACATCTCTGGTCAGGAGTGTAAAAACAGGAAGGAGGAAGTCTATTGCAAATCTGTGTTAGCCGATTATCAATTTAGGTTGCACTCTAGAGGATGTCCATTAGCGATTAGCATTGCACTTTGTTGTTACCCAGAATTAACAGTAAGCGTTAATGTCAATGTTATAGAATGTTGACCCTAGTTATAAGAAGTAACGTTAACTAACAGACTGTACTAGGCTCTTGCCTATGCATGGGAACAGGATACTGTTAGTGAGAACCAGTCACAGAAATTGCATATGGAGGGAAACAAGGCAAATAAAATTCAAAATCAGAAATAGAGGGAACGTCATCCTGTATTTTTTGCCTTTGCCTGATCTTGATGCTTTGACAGGTTGTATAATCCTTTAAGATATGGTTGTATCCTTTTTTAAAAAAATTATGGTCTGTCAACTTTGTCATTTAAAAAATTGTTTGACAGAATATCAATTGAATGTCTCCAGTTGAATTAAGAGGAAGCACCTGAGCATTATTTTGTAAAGCATTCTAAGAATGCATGTGGAAACTAGATGAAATGTTTCATGGGAAAATAACACAGAAGGTGAATATTTTGTAAATAAGAAATCTTTTTCAGTATTCTGTGATGCAAGGAATTGGATTCTGTGTTTATACTTTTTTTTTTTTTTTCTTCTGGAGTTGCTAGAAACTCACTTGCTTTGGATATTCAGGATACCTACTTGGTTTAGCTACCTGACAGTGGTATTTTAAGATACTTAGCATATCCCAAATTCTTTACTTAGCTGTACAGTGTTGTGGATGTTTTGGAAAAATTAAAAGTACTGTGTAAAAGCTACATGGTGGTGGCAGCTGCTGATCCTCCTCTTCCACCTTCTCTTCCCTCACCTCCTCCTCCTCCTCTTCCTCCTGCCCCTCTTTCTCTTCCTCCTCCTCCCCCCACCCCGTTTGACATGTGAACATGTTCATTTCCTCAGGTGTCTATTAACTTAACCTATGCCTTTCTGGGACCCTTATTTATGGATTATTTTGTGGTAATGCTTCCCACATTTTTTATGTCATGGCACAACCAGAAAGTTAGATTGAGAGATGATCATTATATATGTCTATAACCTATTCAGTTGGGAAGATGTACTCTAGTGTGTGGGTCAGATGAGGGGGTTTTTAAACCCCTTATAATTTTAAGAAATGCTTGTGTATGTGTGAAATGTGTGCAAGGATAGGCGTCTTAGGGATTTGTCGTTGTTGTAGGTACCAAACCAAATTGAGTTAGCTTGAGGAAATCTGGAAAAAAAAGAATGAAAGCTTTCTGGGTATCTCACAAAATTCTTAAGACAGACATGCTTCTTAAAAGACAAAGAGGTAGAAGACTGTTTCTTTCTCCTTCCTGCTTCTCTCTGTCTTCATTTTCCTCTGAAGTGGAGCTTTCTCTCCTCTCTGCAGTTAGTGGGGGATGACCACCTACAGCTTCCATGTGTCAGTTGGTACATATAGCTGACTGTCTCTGAATTCCAATTCAGAATTCATGAAAGAGTGTATCTGATTGAACCAGTTTGGATCAGTTGTACCCCTCTGGGGCAATGTACCTGTGAATGGAAGACGCTATATTGCTTTTCCAACTTTGTAGTTGGTCATCAGTTCTCGGAGAGAAAGTGTCTATTACAGTTGTGTTTGCGAACTTTTTTGGGGAGAAGATCCAACTTTGATCAAAATCATAGAGGAGGATCTGGTCACTCCCAGGCCACTGTCCAAATAAAGATTAACTGATCTAAGAGTTATAATAGAATTCCCACTACTTAGGGGTGTCTGGGTGCCTCAGTCGGTTAATCCTCCCACTTTGGCTGAGGTCATGATCTCGTGGTTCATGAGTTCAAGCCCCACGTCGGGCTCTGTGCTGACAGCTCAGAGTCTGGAGCCTGCTTCAGATTCTGTGTCTCCCTCTCTCTCTGCCCTCCCCTGCTCACACTGTGTGTGTCTCTCAAAAATAAATAAACATTTAAAAAAATTAAAAAAAAAAAGAATTCCTACTACTTAGTACATCCTTCAAATTAGTTAAACTGTTTGCCTTTTTCACAGTGCCATGTTCTTTTCTGCCTATGTTTACCATGATTGATTACCCTGTCTTTATTTCTCCACCTACTCACATATTACCTATCGTTCAATTCTCATTTTAGGTCTAACCTCCTCCATGAAATCTTTGCATCTTAGAACACAGCATTATAGGTGGATATATTTGTATATTCATATATATATATATATATATGTATTTTTTTCTTGTGTCTGAATTCTTACGCCATGGACTTTTTAAATGCTGTACAATGTTATTTAGTTGTTTGTGAATATATGTTTTAGTATGTATATTTTAAACAAACATCTTAAATGCAGGTCTAATGAAATTGTCCCTGAGGCCTATGATTGTCAACACATACCTGATTAGTTTCGACCATGTTACATAGTATAATGCCTTGGGTACAGCAGACTTTCAATAAATACTTTTTGAACTGAATTAATGAAAAGCAAACCCCTTTTTGTTTTATAGAAAACTTAAATATAGAAGAATAGAGAGGTGAAAAAAACACTTGTTTCCTACTACAGAAGAACAATCACAATTGACATTAATTCTAGTTAATTCTTAGATTAGAAATGACAAATATTTTTTATTTGTTGAATGTTTATTGAAAGGATTTCTGCTATTCAACATGTTAAATTTTGAGTATTAAATATTTGTTAAATGAGGTTCCAATTGCATTGTATAAAATTTTCATCCTGTTTAATTATTTCCTTATTATTGTACCTTTAGAGTGGTTCTTATTTTTATCAAATTCTATAAACAATGATATTAATTCTAAAATAATTTTTTAGGTTCTTTGTTCCCAAAGCAAAAGTAATCATGTAGATAATAGGTAATAGCTAACATCTATTGAACATTTACTGTGTGCCTGTTTTTTAAACACTTAAATGTATTATTTAATCTTCACAAAAAGCAAATGAGGTACCATTATTACATACCTATTCTATAGATAAAGAAATTGGGGTAGAGATAGATTAGGTCATTAGCTCCAGGCACATAGTAAGTGGTGGAGCTTGATGTGAACATAGGCCATTTGGCCTCTGAGCCTATCTATACTTTTTTTTTTTTTTTTTTAACTTTATTTACTTTGAGATAGAGAGAGAAAGCTGGGGAGAGTCTGAGAGAGGGAAAGAAAGAGAATCCCAAACAGGCTCCACACTGCCAGCATGGAGCCGAATGTGGGGCTCGAGCACACAAACTGTGCGATCATGACCTAAGCTGAAATCTAGAGTTGGACGCTTAACCAACTGAGGCACCCAGGCGCCTACCCCAGAGCCTATCTGTACTCTTAATCATTATGTTTTGCCTTCTAATTTAGAATATCAGATAATTAAAGATGTAGTGTAAAAGCTGTATTAAATTTTAACTTAAAAGTAAATGGAAAGGTTTACATTAAGATTTGGAACACTAAGGAATATGACCAGGGCTGTACTCAGGGAGGGAAGGTACTGTATTTTAAACTTGTGCTAGGTCAGAGGAGGCTCAGATACTGAAATTAACTCACAAAAAAAGTGATGTAGGTCGCTTATTCCTCTGCAGCTCCCAGATAGATACAGGGCTCTGGTAACTTTAAGGGGCTGCTTGATGCAAGCAAAATCCCTGACCTTATATCTTCTCCATACCTTTTTTCAGTTTTAAATGATGGAAAAAACAAAATACCACCAACTTTGCCTACCTACCCCTTTCATTCCTATACTTTCATTCATTCCTATGGTAAAAAGAACATAAATCAGGTTTGCTTTTAGGCCTGTCTTACTAGAAGGGCTGGTTCTTTTCAGTTTGGTAGACCAGGCCTAATAGAATCTGTGTACAACGGTGTGTTTTTTTGCTTTCATGTCTGAATGTGAAGGCAGGCAACTAGTTTTTGTGTGGTTTCTGAGAGTGTGTGTATGTATTGTTGATGCCTGGGTATGGCCAACCTTATTATAAAGGAGCTTAATTTTGACAGACTAAGTTAATAGAGGCATTGTCATGATTGATAATAAGAAAGGTACTCTGGGAATGAGCAATGAATATTTAACTGACAGATTTAAGGTAAATAATTTCAGTAATCGGATAGTGATTTGTGTGCAGTGAGCTGCTTTTACCTTTTTTGTACCAATAGTTTCCAACACTTCTTATAAGTCCAAGACTTGGGTTGTATACCTGGCTCTGGCCTAAAAAGTAGGGACATGGTGTTGAGCAAATCCTTTAACTTCTCAAAATTTCAGTTCCTTCATCTGTGAGATAGAAATAAAACCCTGTCTACTTCCCAAGGGTTCTTGGAATCAAATGCAATGATGTACTGTGCAAAATGGCTTTGTAGATTGCAAAACACTAATACAAAGGTAAAAGCTTATTTTTATTTATTTATTTATTTATTTATTTCTGTTACTTACATTCTGTTTTTGAGTGGACACAGAATTGTTTTTCTCAACTTACTGTTTTTCTGCAAAGCTGTGACTTTCTCTGTACAGCAGTGGATTGTATGGTCAGGATCAATGTGAATTTGGATCAGCCTTATATCAGGGTACCCATGTTTCTGTTTTCCTCCATACTACTTACGAATTACACTTACTTGGCAATTTTTTTTTGTCTTTTGAAAAACACATTATAAAAATCAAATTAATACTAGTTAGTATATATTTATTTTTTAAATGCATAGTTCTGAATGCTTTCTTCCAAAGTTCAAATTAAATACATCTGGCTTTCATTTTTAATATATTGTACATTTTAGTAAAGGTCTTGTTTTTACTGTTACTTTTTATTTAAAAATGTTTATTTTAAGAGAGTGAGAGTGTGTAAGCGTGTTAGAGTGTGTAAGCGTGTTCATGAGCGAGGACGGAGGCGAGGGGGGGCAAAGAGAGAGGAGAGAGAGAATCCCAAGCAGACTCCCTGCTGTCAGCACAGAGCCCAATGCAGGGTTTGATCCTAGGAACAGTGAGATCATGACCTGAGCCAAAATTAAAAGAGTTGGATGCTTAACTGACTGAGCCACCCAGGTGCCCCAAGTTCTTGTTTTTACTTCGGATATGTTTATGTTGGTATCTTTTCTAGGACCTCCAAAAATTATTATGAGCCTAGAATTGCCAGAGAATTTTTATGGTGTTTATGGTTCATTTCTGCTATTTTTAACCATTACATTAAAGCAGTAGATATCAGGATAAAGCAGCTTCAAAAAAGAGGAAATGTTATTTTGATTTCATAGTTTTTATTTGTTAATTAGGTTGAATATGCGATTCACACCATACTTTGATGCAATAGTCAAAGAAAATATTTGGATTTTTACTTTTTGGTGAAGGGTGCCCTCTAGTGAGCCTGTTCTTTTTATTAAGGTTTGCAGTTTGCATCATTTTGGCACTTGTGAACTGAATATAGAAATAGAAGACACCTCTAGTTCTCAAGGAGATTGGAAGATGAAATATACACTAAATAATTAGAAAATAAATTTTTTGTGTTACACAAATAAAAGGTACAAATAAATGAAAGATGAATTTTTTTTTTAATGTTCATTTATTTTTGAGACAGAGACAGAGCATGAACAGGGGAGGGTCAGAGAGAGAGGCAGACACAGAATCTGAAGCAGGCTCCAGGCTCCGAGCTGTCAGCACAGAGCCCGACGTGGGGCTCGAACCCACAGACCATGAGATCATGACCTGAGCCGAAGTCGGAAGCTCAACCGACTGAGCCACCCAGGTGCTCCGAAAGATGAATTTTTAAAAAGATAGTGATATACAAATAAATAGAAGTTAAAGAGTTGTTTCTGCACTTGATTTTCAGTTTCTATTGCTTACAGTCAGTACTTAATAAATATTGAGTATTGTTGGAAAGAATACTCCTTTGTCTTTTATCCAGGTGTTACTGTCTTGGAGCTATTTCATTTCTTATTTGCTCCTGGATTACAGGGTGTCAGGGAAAGTTAATGAGAATGTTGTTATTCATGCTTGATATATTTGATAAAATGGTTGGGAAAATGTTAGAGGAGTACTAGGTATGATAATTTTATATTGACTGCTTTTTTTCTTTCTATTTTATATTGCTACGTAGAATTATGTATATTTTTTCAAAGATTCATAGGAAAGTCTGCCAATGTCCAATATTTTAATGGTAGTCACTTTAGGGGAATATCTTCACATTATTCTGTGTAGGGCTTTGCTCTGTTCTTTTGTGGTTGTGCACCAGCATATCCATGCTATTGGAGAACACAGGATTCTGAGATAGAGAAAAGCCATTTTTATTTTGTCTAGAAAAGGAACTATGGTGCTCCAGTAAACATAGGTAGGTTAGAGAAATTGGATTGGGTATATTGAGATTTTATCAATTTTTTAAAAAATATAAACATTTTATTAAAAGTTAAAAAGTCATTTCTCAGCAAATAAATACAGGTATCCCCTGCTCTTTGAAAGTTTGTGTTTCATCAGTTCACTTTTTTTTTTAATTTTTTTTTTTAATGTTTATTTATTTTTGAGACAGAGAGAGACAGAGCATGAATGGGGGAGGGGCAGAGAGAGAGGGAGACACAGAATCAGAAGCAGGCTCCAGGCTCTGAGCCATCAGCCCAGAGCTCACGAACCGTGAGATCGTGACCTGAGCTGAAGTCGGACGCTCAACCGACTGAGCCACCCAAGCGCCCCATCAGTTCACTTTTATAAAAGACCTAAATAAGTACCGATTTCCACTAACTGAAAGAAATCCAAAGAAGATTTTTGCTTTTTAGGAAAAAGGCAAAAAGTGAAAATTGTGTTCAGCAGCATAAGCATCAAAAGTGGCAATGTCAGGTTCTTTTCTGGGGACCTGTACTCAGTGTCAAGCCACCATAGCTCTGAACTGTGTGAGCATGTGTGTTTTATCTTGATTTATTTTGTGCATCTGTTAACAAGATGTTTCCTAAAGTATATCAGAAAAGCCTAAGAGAGGTTATTTTGTGCGTCTGGGAATGCTAAAAAAATTTTCCATAGAAATTAGGAGTAATGGCTTCTTCACTTTATACCATTCCTGTTTCATGGGAGCTCTCTACGTTCCAATAGTAGGAGAAACATGTGCATTTTATTCTTTTTAATTATTGTGACGGCTTTTTTTTTTTACAGTGAAAATACAGTGAAAGAAAAAGGTACCAAAAATGGTATGAGGATATTATGTGCCTTTTGGCAAAAAATATCCTGGTATGTTACCAGTAATAAGAAAGCCCTTGTTCACGTAATATCTTAAGAATGTTGTTTTGTCAGAAAGAAGGAGGTTTTCCTTAAAAAAAGGAAAGAAAAGAAACCTTGAATATGATTAATAAATAATATAGCATCTGTCCAAAAACTCGAAGTAGCCCGAGTTCCTCCATTAAGACATTTTATTTGGTAACATTAATTTTTAAAGAGCCAATTTTAACATTTTAATGATATTTTGGTTTTTCTTGTATCTATTTTATTACCACTAGGTGGAGCCCTGTGCATACAATTCAAGAAGGCATTTCTGAAAGCTGATTTACTTGTTTAAAAGCCATAAACCTGATACATCAGATGATCAAATAATGTATGATAACTCATATTTCAACATTTTGCTTTGGTGTGGAAGATTAGATATAATGAAGATAGAAAATGTGTACTTAAAATAATTTTTAAGCTATGCTTTTTTAAGACCTACATTATTTTTATGCATTCCTACTTGCTAAAATTAAAATATGTAAATTAAAATCTTTAGTGTATCATGGTCCATCTTTATCTTCACATGAAGTTTTTAAATCATCTCTTCTTTTAAAATTGATTTTACATTGCATTTTGGCCTGATTAGCATTACATTTTGGTAGAAATAAGATTTTATTGTGCTGAGCTTTTGGAAGGGAAGACTGAACTCTCTTACCCTGAAGTTATTATATGTACACTTGACCCTTGAACAATGTGTGGGTTAAGGGCACTGACCCCCTGTGCAGTTGGAAATCTGCATATAACTTTTGACTCCCCAAAGATTTAACTACTAATAACCTACTGTTGACCAGAAGCCTTAATACCATAAACGGTCAATTAACACATATTTTATATGTTTATAGATAGTACATTCTTGCAATCATGTAAGCTAGAGAAAAGAAAATGTTATTAAGAAAATTGTAAGGAAGAGAAAATACATTTCCAGTACCATACTGTATTGAAGAAAATTTGTAAGTGTACCTGCTCAGTTCACATCCTTGTTGTTCAAGTTTCCTCTGTATATGGAGCACTAATTTACAAGCTTAGTGGATGTGGGATGGTGGAAAATTTACCAACTTTTTGATGTTCACTCTTCCTGGTTCTGCCATATATCTGTGTGTATTTATTTATAGGATTTGAATTAGGCCTGCAGTAGACATTATAGCATTCTGAGGGACATTTTGAAAGAAGAAAAATTATTTTCATTAAAATTATATATTGCTTGAAAGTTAGATCAGTAATATATCTGCACATTAATAATTAGATGGATAAAACTGTTAACCAATTTAGGATTCAAAGAGTGAATAGCACTGCATGGCATTTCCTTTCTTATCCTGCAAATTAAAATTTCAAAGAGTAATGATTGTCATTTAGAGACAAAAAAAATAGACTTTTCAGAGTCTCTGCCTAAGGTTAGATGAGTATGGGGCCCTTAGATTTCTCTACTTCATATTTTGCTCCTCTTTATTTTGTTGCATTTGTAATTTAATACTGCCTAACAATTAGCTATGCCTCAGTTCTCATCCTTTTTTTCTGTCCATTGGATGATTTCACCTGATGGGTGCAACAGTGCACATCAGGGATTCCCTATTGAGTCATTCTCAATTGTTGATCTTCAAAGGTGATCTGGTTAGTTGCTATACTCGTAACTTCTCTGCATTTCATGCTGCTTATCACCCATTTCTGATCGGAGAGTCTGTATGACATAATGGTTAAGAGCACTGATTTGGAGTCAGGTAGACTTGGGGTTAAATCTTGGCTCTACTACTGTGTGACTTTGGACCTAAAGTCTTAATCTTCCCAAACTACATTTGTAAATGGGGATGCTAATAGAATCTATGTTGTAAAGCTGTAGTGAATATAATGAGGTAATGCATGCAAAGTACTTAATAGTAAATCTTGGTTGTTAACTGTTTTTCGATGTTTACCACATTAAGCCAGAAGCAATAGATATATGACTCCTCTTTAGTCAGTTTAGTCACTGTGGGGAATTGTTGATAGGGAGTGCACACTTTTTTTTGCTTTCCGTATCCTTCCTCCACCGTCTCTCCAAATTATCTCTATAATTAAACATAGGCTTCTTCAGAGAAAAGATGGATAATTCCTACTATGCCTCTGGTGTCAAGAAATACTTGGGAGAGGTATTGTTTCTGCTTTCTTCCTTTTTCCAGGGATCTTATACATACCCACCCTTTCTCCCTTCCTGTTTCTCTCTATTCACCCAGCTATTTATTGTTGGCTTTATTAGCAAATTATCAGACTAGTTATTTCGAATATAATTTTTCATGAGAGTGGGTAGAGGGTTAAATCAACTACATGTATTGATTAATTCCATTTTGAGTGCTTGCGTTTGGCTTTTAGATTTGTGCTGCATCTACGAAGTTAAGAAAGTCAGAACTAGGAACTTTCTAGGGTCGTTTTTAAGGCCAAATTCTGTCTAATCATGAATTGTGGATTCTGGCACTTGCTTGAACCGTCAGTGCTTTTAAAAAAATGCATTTTATTCCTGTGATTTAGAACGTTTCCTCATCTCTGCTTCTTTATTCCTGTGCGTTCTGTTCAGGATGATCTCATTGGTGTAGATTATGGGTGATGTGTGGTTATATCAGCTTGGACTGCAGCTTGTATTTATGTCTGTAACAGCAAGTGGTTATCAGTGGTGTAACAGTCAAGAGAGACTAAGACTTAGTTATAGGTGGATCATTCACAGTACTGATTCCTTTATGTTATTTTTATTTCCTTTATTGGGGCTTACAGTTCTAACAGCAGAAGGCATGGAATGTAAATAGTTCACCCATTTCAGGCTTTGGTTTTCTATTAATGGTGGGTGGGTATTGCGTATGTTCTGATGTACTTTGTAGAGAAAGAGTCATTCACCTGTGATGCTATAATAGATGCACTGGCAGTGTCCTGAATTACTATAAGACGGGAGTGGTTTTGCTTTAAAATCCTGGAGAATAAATTAGAAAGATATACTAGAAGATGGGCTTTAAGAACTTTCTAGAATAAAATAGACTTCTGGAAAATAACTTTTTTTCTTTCTGTTTATATGTTATTACTGTTTTTTAAAGGGCAGCTTTAAGTTTGTTTATTTTGAGAGAGGGAGGGAGGGGCAGAGAGAGAGAACCCCAAACAGGCTCCACATTCTCAGTGTGGAGCCCAGTGCAGGGCTCGAACTCACGAACTGCGAGATCATGACCTAAGCCGAAATCAAGAGTCGGATGCTTAACTGACTGAGCCACCCAGGCACCCCTGTTATTACTATTTTTAAAAGAGGTAATAATATTGCCCTTTGCACTCACAAACAGAGTCAAATCCTCTTTGGAGAGACATTGTAGTAGGGTCGTTCTAAAATATCTCTTAGATTTTTGGTACAGTGCTACAGCTGTAACAGGAAAAAAAAAAGAGAGGACAGTTGTTTTGGTATGTTTGTTTACTACCTGGTATTTTAAGAGTCAGATAAATTTCAAACTTTTATTCAAATAGGTAAAAAAAAATTAGAAATGAGTATATATATTACTTTAATAAAGTGTTCAAAGTTATGAAATACAAATTTGTTTATAGCACACCAATATCAGGTTAACTTTCTCTTGCATGTGGTTTTTCCTGTGGAGTAATGTTTGTTTAAGAATTCTTATTATATGTATTAATTATAGGAAAAGCACAAGGGAAGCAAAAAAGTATCCTGGGAATTGTAGTATTGCCTCAGTCCCTTACTAATAACTAGCAAATGAGCAAGCCATTTGCCAATTCTTTTTTTTTTTTTTTTTCTTTTTGAGAGAGAGTGAGCAAGGGAGGTGCAGAGAAAGAGGGGACAAAGGACAAAGGATCCAAAGCAGGTTCTGTGCTGATAGTTGTCGAACCCACAGACTGTGAGATCGCGACCTGAGTCACCCAGGCACCCCACCATTTGCCATTTCTATGCCTACTCCCTCACTTGTGAAAAGGAGGCAATATTTTCTCTGGTGCTGTATAAGAAATAAAACATTGGATATAAAAAATACAGAAGGCCCCATGCAGATGTCAAGTATTAGTGGTAGTCAGCTCCTTTAGTATGGGGTAGCTATATTTGATATTGCAACCAGTACCTATTCAACAGCCAGTTCACTCTTTAGTAAGGATTTGGTTGTTTTTTATGTGCATATTATGCTAGTAGCCAGTGTATATATTGAGCACTTACCATATGTCAGTTACTGCTAAGAATCTTTCATGTGTTTACTAATTTAATCCTTATAACTCTCTGATGTAGCTACTATTTTTCATCCCTATTTTATTGTTGAGAAAGTTGCGATTTAGAGAAGGGGCTTTTCTGACATAGAACAGTTAGTGTCCGTTCTGATTCCATCTGTCTCCATCCATTTATCCATCGAGTTATTCATCAATTATTTATTAAGCATCTGCTATGTGATAAGTATTATTTATTCTAGTGCTGAGCATTCATTGGGGAACAAAACAGACAAAAAGCTCTTCCGTCATATAACTTACATTCCAGTGGGCAAAGACAAAATAAATAAAAGTATGCAATTGAGCATATATTCGAGTATAGTGGTAAGAGTGATACAGTGATAAAGTAAACTACTTTGTTTCAGAAAACAGAAAAAAGTAAAGCAGGGAAGGGAATTTTGTGTGTGTGTGTTTATAACGTAGATATTGTAGCCAGAAAGGGCCTCATCAGGAAGGGGATAAAAAAAAAAACCCTGAAATTGGTAAGGGAGGCATCCCACATGTGAGAAGTGTGATCCAGGTAAAGGAAATAGTGTGTGTGTAAAGCATAGGACAGGAATGTGCTTGGTGTGTTGCAGGAACTACAGGGAGGCCAGTGTTGCTGGCACAGAATAAAGTGGAGAGTAAGTATTAGGAAGTGAGGTCAGTGAGATAACATGGGGCAAAATTATATAGCGATTTATGGGCTATTATAAGAGAAATAGGGTTTTGAGCAGAAGGGAGATACGGGATCTGATTTATATTTTAATGGCATCATTCTGTCTACTGTGTTGTAAACAGACTGAAGGGGACCAAGGGTGAAATCAAGGAGACTGATTGCAGAAGCAGTTGGCAGAATTCTAGGCAAGACATAATGGTGGCTTAGTCCATGATGGCACCAGTAAAGGTTGTGAGATGTGGTTGGATTTGCTGGATTGTTTTGGCAGTGAGGGTGAGAGAATGCAAACAGTCAGGGGTGATTTCAAGGCTTTTTGCCAGAGCAACTAGAAGAGTGAGGTTTACTGAGATGGAGGAAGACCGTGGGAGGAGCAGGTTTTGAGGAAGAAGGTAGGGATTCATTTTGAACATATTTGAGGTGCTTATCACATACCCAGGTGGAGAAATATATGAGTTTGAAGTTTAGGGGAGAGGTTGGGGCTAGAATCATACATTTGGGAGGTGTCCATTTGTTTATGGAATAATAAGCTCCAAATCTGGATGAGATTGAGAGAATAGTATAGGTAGAAAAGAGAAGATGTCCAAGATTAGAGCCTAGTTCTAGCTCAGGTCTTAAAGGCTCAATTTTTTTTTTTTTTTAATGTTTATTTCTTGGAGAGAGAGAATGAGTGGGGGAAGGGCAGAGAGAGAGGGAGACAGAATCTGAAGCAGGCTCCAGGCTCAGGCTGACAGCACAGAGCCTGACATGGGGCTTGAACCCACAAACTGCGAGATCATGACCCGAGCTGAAGTTGGACACTCAACCAGATGAGCCACCCAGGTGCCCCAAGGCTCAAATTCTTGATAATAGCTATCCAATATTGCTGTCTCTAGTATTATTAATAGATACTCATTAAAATCCTATAACATGGAGGCTGCCCCTCAGGAAGCTTTTGGATGATACGAAGAAATAAAATATAGGACATATATTTGAAAGGCTTAAATTACAGTAAAAGGATAATATATAATTACATGTCACAA
The DNA here is from genome assembly GCF_018350215.1 of Panthera leo. Lineage (NCBI taxonomy): Eukaryota > Metazoa > Chordata > Mammalia > Carnivora > Felidae > Panthera > Panthera leo. The sequence continues at coordinate 52,608,684 of NC_056689.1, forward strand.
TGAGTGGAAAGGACTGTAAATTTACCTATTCTGCAGATGAAGAGATTACTTGGCATGGAAATGATTGACGAAGGTCTGTTGGAGGAAATGAGAATTGAACTAAATCTCAAATAATGAGGAACAGATTGGGGGGCACAGATTGGGAGGTCCCCAAGACTACTCTGAAGTTCAGTAATTTAGAAGGAGGACTCACAGAATTTAGAAAGCTTCTATATTCACAGTTGCTGTTTGTTACAGCAAAAGAAACATTAAAATTAACATCAGGAAGAGGCACATAAGTCAGGGTCTAGGAGAGTTTTAAGTGGGGGCTCCCCATTGTCCTTTCCCAGTGGTCATATAGACACCCCTTAACTTCTCCCAGCAATGATGTGTGGCAGTAGTCATGGAATATTGCTGGCCAGGGAAGCTCACTTAAGCTGTGGTGTCCAGGGTTTTTCCTAGGGTTTGGTCACATACACATGACACACTGCTGTGAGTTGTTTACCCTTAATCTATGGACTCTCCAGAGCTGATATGATGTGGCCCCAAGGTCCCCATCCACTGTAAGTCACATTGTAAATCACATTGCTAGCTTAAGATTATTTGGCATTGCCCAAGACCCTCAAGTAAACAAAGACAACTATCAGGACATCCCAGACATTTACCTCCCAGGAGCTGGGGACAAGGGCCAAACCTTTCTTTGGGTAAGGTTAATTTTTTCTGCATGGTGGTTGGCTGGGAGGGTGGTGCCCTCTATGTGGAGAAAGCATGAGCTGAGATACAGTAGGAATGTGTACACCATGTTTAGAGAACATCGTGGTGACTGCAATATGGCCTTGTACTTGAGAATATGAACTCTGGAGACATAGTGCCAGGATTTATATCCCAGCTGCCCTTTGCTAGCTGTGGAATTTATGGCAGTTATATAATCTATAACATCAGTAAAGCAAGGGTAGTAACAACGCCTTCTTTATAGGCTTGTTGTGAGGAATTACTGTACAAAGTACTTAGAGTATGTCCTGACATAGTAAATGCTGTAGAAATCAGGAGTTTGTTCATCATTAATGATGAAATTCATTATCATGTCCTTAATCATTTACTCAGTGATTCTTTTTTGAGCACTAGTATGTTAAAGACTAGTTAAAGACTAGTATGTTCTGAGCCTCAGACCTTGAGTTCTAGATACCTAGGCAGTTTCCAGGTATCTACAGGGTTTGTGACTGATTTAATATTAACATGTTCAAAAAGAAATTAAATAATTTTTCGCACAAATGATTTTTACTATTGGCAGTACTATTAACTCAGTTTTGTTTTAAGATTATCAGCTGTTGCAGGGCGCCTGAATGGCTCAGTAGTTGAAGCGTTTGACTTCGGCTCAGGCTATGATATCACAGTTTGTGAGTTTAGCCCCACATCAGGCTCTCTGCTGTCAGCACAGAGCTCACTTCAGATCCTCTCTGCCCCTCACCTACTCCGGCTCTCTTTCTCTCTCTCAAAAATAAGTAAACATTAAAAAAAAAGATTATCAGCTGTTGCTATGAAGTTAAAACTTGTATTTAACTGGCAGTCAGTCAAATAATTTAATTTGGAGAGAAGTGCTGAACCATAGTTACATTAAGTGGAATTCATTGTGATACTTCTGCATCTGTTCTGTGGCTTCAGCTGTTACTTGAAGGCATGCTATGTCATCTGGCCTGTGGTATCCATGATAGAAATGATATCTTTCTAAAGAAGGGCTTTATCATAATACGCTGCCGCTTGAGGGCTCGCACTTGTAGAATTGCATTCCCTTCCCCTGTGCCATGTTTTGTTTTGTTTTGTTTTGTTTTTAAATCAGTCCTGATTATCCTTTTTTTCCTTCTCTTTGGACCATGAAAAGCTTCAGGGTAGTGACTTTGGGAGCAGGACTTTGTGAAGAGACCTTTACATGGGAGAAGTAATTTACATGTAAGAGATAGGAAGGTATTTTTTAGGTATGTTATAGGCTTACTTTAAACATTTAACTTATGCTCCAAAGTAACTGTAATGTAATATTGCTACTATAGCAAATTATTATTAATAGCTTTAATTGTATGTTTAAAAGTCATATTCATGGGGTGCCTGGGTGGCTCAGCTGGTTAAGCGTCTTGACTTTTGATCTTGACTCAGTTGTCAAGATCTCACAGTTTGAGAGTTCAAGCCCCACGTTGGGACTTGAACGTGAGACAGTCTCACAGTTCATGAGTTCAAGGCCCATGTTGGGCTCTGTGTTGACAGCACAGAGCCTGCTTGGGATTTTTTCTCTCCCTATCTCTGCCTTCCCCCCTCTCAAAATAAATAAATGAGTAAAACTTTAAAAATGTTAAAAAAAAAAAAAAAGTCATGTTCACAGGCTTAAATCTGGATATCAGAATTAAGCAATTCTTGAAATGTATGAATATCACCTTAATATACTGATTACAAAGCAAAAAACCAAAATATATTAGCTGTTTCAAAGAATGGGCTAATAAAGAATAAATTTTGGTGAACTGGGAAGTTAATGTTAGCTTTCTTTTTGTATACATTTAGGTCTGTTTATGATGACCAACCAAATGCACACAAGAAGTTTATGGAAAAGTTAGATGCTTGTATCCGTAATCATGACAAGGAAATTGAAAAGATGTGTAATTTTCATCATCAGGGTTTTGTAGATGCTATTACAGAACTCCTTAAAGTAAGGACTGATGCAGAAAAACTGAAGGTAAGAAATGTTTTAAAATTCTCTTAACCTTTGGGGTGCCTGGGTGGCTCAGTTGGTTAAGCATCCGACTCTTGGTTTCAGCTTAGGCATGATGAGTCCCACATGGGGCTCCATGCTGCCAGTGTGGAGCCTGAGTGGGATTCTCTGTCTTCCCTTTCTCTCGCTCCTTCCCTGCTTGTGCGCCCGCGTTCTCTCCTAAAATAAATAAATAAACTTAAAATAAAAGAAACTTATTTAAAAAAAATTCTCTTTACCTTTGCTGTCATTAAATTACTGAAGTATTAGTTTGTAGTGCATATGTACAAATAATTATTAAATGTACTATTTTCAAGAAGTGAGTTAGTGTGTATATTTGGGAATGCTCTTTATGCTCTATTAACATAGTTGTCATGCTAATGACAGGAGTAATCTCTTTTTTGTAAAGCAAGTAATGCATTGACTTAACAGGATTTCTTTCCATGCAGGGAAATGAACGAAAAGAATTCATACAGTGAAAGACCTCATTTGCAGTTTTAGAATTTTAAAAAGACAATTAGTACAATAATGATAAAAACTATCCTCTAAAAACCTTTAAAAACTTACTATAAGTGATTATGTTCTCAAAATTATTTAATAATATTGAAACTTAGTTTAATAGCAAAGCATAATTTTCTTAAAGAAAGTTGGTGTGCATTTTCTGCCACAGAGCAAAAACGTTATTTATTAAATGAGACCTGGATTTGTTTAGCCAGAATTCAAAATATTTAGTTCTAAGAATTGTGCTATTTATCTTTCTTTACATTTGGAGAATTTAGCAGATAAAATGACCCTGGTTCACCAAAGGTTATGATTAAAAAACCATTATATAAAGGATATTCAGATAACAAGAGACCAAATACAGCATCAATGAGGTCACTGAGCATCTTTGTTCAGAAATTAATGAGATTTTTAATAAACTAGAATGTGCTTCCTTACGATGATGACCTAATGAGTCACTTAATATGTGGGAAAATTTGAAGTTGAGCTTTGTCTGCACCTGCAGCATTAAAATGTTGCTGTGGATTGAGATTTCCGTGTTTGATGTTAATCAACCACCCAGTGTTTGCATTCAGCAAAGTATGAATGTTTAATTACCATAAAATGCAATCACCATTTCCTACAGACAATGAATGGCACATAGACCTCATTGAAGTTATCAAAAAGGGACCAGTGGTCAATTGGGTCAGTGATTTGAATTGTTTGACAGACTTAGAGAAGCAAGTAAAGTTCAAAAATCTAGATTAAATTTGAGAAGTTTGCCACAGAATCTGTTAAAAAGAACTGTCATAAGTAATTGAAGTTAACAAAAGCCCTTTTCAATCAAAAGTTCAAGTTCAAGCTGTAGAGTTAATTTGAATTTGCATTTCTTTGTTCTAAGTTTCTCATGAAGCATGATCTAATTACAAGGGTGAGCAGTTATATCAGGGAAGTTTTATGCATATTTGTCTAACTAAGGTGAAATTATTTTTAAGGTACAAGTTACTGATACCAACCGAAAATTTCAAGATGCTGGAAAGGAGGTGAGAATATGATATATTTCTTGTATGCTCAATTTGTGGATGCAGTTTAACTGTTTGCTTAAAAATATGAACATTTCTTCTTTTCTAAGGTGATAGTCCAGACTGAAGATATTATTCGATGTAGAATTCAGCAGAGGAATATTACAACAGTAGTAGAAAAATTGCAGTTATGTCTTCCAGGTGAGTTAAACTTGTCTACAGTGTAATGCTTGGCTTGGTAAAATTATAATCTAATGATAGTGTTTGGTCATTATTCATTATGGGAATTACAGATTATTTGGTGATTGCCCCCAAAAGCTCATGGTTATCTTCCTTGCCCATTTTAGCCCTTGAATTTTCATGGTCTTCTTATCTTATAAAGTCCCTGTTTGATGATCTGTCACATCAGGTTCCTAGAAAAACCTGCACCTCTCCCTCTCCCATTTCCTCCCGCCTAGTTTGTCCTTTGTCCCTCACCCCCCTCCCACTGCTTTTTTGTTTTTCCTCAGAATACTTTCCCATGGAGGAGAGTGTCTTTTCATTACGTTTCCTTGCCTTTTCCTAATTTGCCTCATTTTTTATAACTAGTTTTCCATTGTTTTCTGTTTGTCATTTAAGCAGGTTGGTGTTGCTTTGCTCACAGTCTCATTTTGCTGATAAAATAAGCAAACATCCAAAAGTGCTAGGTCTTCTCACTTCTTTGGTCTTGCCTTTACTCCTGTGTTTTGGAAAGACTGACTTTTTAGGTTTCTGAGTTTTTGATCTCTCTGTTACAGCTCAGATATTACTGGGACATCAAATAAATTCTGAAGAAACTAACCAGTATTTTCTTTCCCCTGATGTATCCTGTTCAGACAAAAGGAAGCATGTGTATGTCCTCTTTTCTTCATATAGTAAACTGAATCCATCTTAGTGTCCCATCTTCTAAACTTATTTTTTTTTAGGAAAGAACCTGAACCTTTATCCTGGAGAATAGAATGAGATGCTTTGTGTGATATTTATATAATATAAAATTACCTTTGAACACAAATTATATGTTAAAACTGTCAGATTTTATTTTATTAAACAATTTTTTTAATGTCTATTTTTGAGAGAGAGAGAGAAAGTGTGAGTGGGGGAGGGGCAGAGAGAGAGGGAGACACAGAATCTGAAACAGGCTCCAGGCTCTGAGCTGTCAGCACAGAGCCCGATGTGGGGCTTGAACTCAAGAACCGCGGGATCATGACCTGAGCCAAAGTCGGATGCTTAACCGACTGAACCACACAGGCACCCAAAAACTGTCAGATCTTATTAGCTAAAAAACATTGTTTTCTGACTTTGTGAGATTAACTTTTCTTTTTTTTTTTAGAATCACTGAAATTCTCAGTTTAATCTTGGATGCTTGCACACTAACTTTGAGTAAATAAAATGTCTGCTTATTATGTTCAGTTTCAGGATTGAGAATGTACTTCCTTCTAGTAATGTTTAATAATATGTCTTTGCCACCATCAGATACAGTGAAGTAGCCATGAAGACAGTCTCTAAGTTTGATTGCTTTGTCCCTAAATGGTAATAAGCCTAAAAATTTGGGTACTGATAGAATGAGAAAGCTGAATTGGGCTTATTCCCCTATGCAGCTATTTGGAATAGAAAAATAAAGGGAAGTAGACATTAGACTTTTGTTACTGCTACTGTTTTTGCTTTCAAGGCTGGGCAGGTGATCTGAGTTTATGTAAACATTGTGTTCCTAATAGCCACATTGAGAACTACCTCCTTTCCTCTATTAGCCTTTTATCTAATTATCCAGTCGTAAATACTTTTTTGTGTCAGCCATTATGGTAGATATTGGAAGTATAAATTTGAAAATGAGACATTCCCAGCCCTGAAGAGTCCTACAGTCTAATGTGAATAAAGACAAATAAGCTATTAATTATTGTACAATTGCTTAACTCCTCCTTGGATTAGGAGTATGAGAGGGTATAAGAAGTCATAGGGTAAACAATGTATTTTCCTGGTACATTAGTTTTACTTGATTATTTTTGAGGAGAGTATTATTTTTATATGGAAATAATATAAGATAGATAAGAAAGTTGCAGGAGTTGTTGAGGTAAAACAGGAGACTTCAAAGAAAGTTTATACTTGTAGCAGCAGTTTTAGGCTTTTTCCCAGGTTATGTGTTCACTGTAATGCTTTGGTTGGAAAATATGAGAAATACTTGCTTGCAATATAGGGGCTGTGATAGAGATACACATAGGGACCACAGGGTTGAGGTGGTTCACTGTTGCCACCATCGCAGTATTACGGATTTCAGATAAATGAACATTGTCTTCTATGAACTTGAAGACCCCTGGGAAGTAGCCAAAATAGAAAATCTGGGAAAAAAGTATTCTGTCTTTCTGGTCTGTGAAAATGTGAGCTGGCTTGATGAGTCAATAATAACTTACTCACTTTATACTTTGAAATTCTACTAAGGATAAATGGTAATCTGCATAGTTGCATTAAAACCTTTTTTGGTGGCAAAGCTGAATGCTTCTTGCTGAAGCTTATAACAACTTTTATTGACTAATTGCATTTCTGAGTCCATAATAGAAATGGTAAAACAAAGTTGCTTTGTTATGTTTATTTATGGTTTTATTATAATTCACTCTCTGCTGTACACTTTTGAGGGTTTTTTTCTATGTCAATTTGGTGTAAAATTTTGCTTAGTGAGCTATAACACGCTTGTGTTTGGTATATGAATATTATTTGAGATATTGAATCAAAATTAATCTCAACCAGCTTTGTTTCCTGAGTAACTAAAGTCCAAACTTCTAATTCCACCGCAGAGAAGATATATAAGTTTCTGAATATGATAATTATCAGTTGGTTAAAGCCTCAGTTATAGGTGTCTGCATATGGAAGTATTCCAAATTCCAGATAATGTGTATAAATAATGTAATGTTTAATATACATAGACATTAAAATGTCTTTTATTTATTTGAAGTATAACATTTTATTTGAAAATATAAGCCTGAATTAAAGTACAGAGAAAAGTGATGAATTTATAATAGGTTCTTCCCTTTAATTTTTTCATCTCAACTTTTTTTTATTTTGAAAGCTAAAATAAGTTATTTTTTAATGCAGTGCTGGAAATGTACAGTAAGCTAAAAGAACAGATGAGTGCAAAACGGTGAGTTGTTTCTTTCTTATTTTTCATAGGAATCTTCTTTTTCTATTAAAGAAAGCATGGATAAACTTAGTATAAATTATAGTGAGTCATGTGAAGTTTTGCTCTCTACCTTTATTCCTTTTCATGCAATTTGCCCGTCAGGATCATTTAATAAAACAATTCTTAGCCACTGATTTGTGGATCCTTGTCCTTTATAAGTGAAATCAAAGATTGATAATATTGATGAAGGACAAACAGACAACTGAACAGGAGTGAAAAAATATTGATTAGCTTCTGTGTTAACATTGCATACAATCAAAAGCTAAGTGTGTTGTGGGATCACAATGGAAGCAGTGTAGGTAGTTATATTTTGACAGTGTAGGCCAGTCATGTTCTGTATTATAACAAAAAATGAATACATGACATATGAAAATAATTTGCAGTACTTTATTGATTACCATAGAATCATTAGATGTAATAATGTTTAAAATGTTTTAAAGATGAGCAATTTTAAAGTAACAGAAAAATCAGAATAAATGAGAATATTCCACATTTAGAATAGGGAAGTAGTGATTTCCTCTTAGTTTATTAATAACTGCTTAATTATCACAGTACATTATATACAAATCTATACTTAAAGATCTGTGTATATCCTGCTTTATAGTACTAAACATTGAATTTTATTGGCCTTTACCAATTGATACTAATTAGTAGAATTATTTTTTTCATTCTTAATACGTGAACCGTAAATTATCCTGAAAGTGTTTTGTTTTATATATATAATGAATATATTTTCTTTTTCTATCTGAGTTGTATGTCTTCACATTTTAAAGATCCAGGTAATAGTTCTGTGTATTTGTTGCAGAAAAACAGATATCATCTTCCCTACTTCCATTCATCATTCCTCCTTGCTAGGGGCAAAACCTTTGACCTCTTTTAAGGGATTATTTTGATATTTACATTTATGCCTTTAAATAACTAACTTCTATTGTTTCTTCACTGTTTTCCAATTTAGGGCATTATATATTTTTTCAATAACATAATCTAATATTAAACAAATTTTTTTAATGTTTAGTTATTTTTGAGAGAGAGAGGGCTAGAGACAGAGCATGAGCAGGGGAGGGGCAGAGAGAGAGGGAGACACAGAATCTGAAGCAGGCTCCAGGCTCTGAGCTGTCAGCACAGAGCCCGATGCGGGGCTCGAACTCACGAGCTGTGAGATCATGACCTGAGTTAAAGTAGGGCACTTAACCAACTGAGCCACCCAGGCACCCCCATAATCTAATATTTATATTCAGTTCCCCCACTCCCCCCCCCCCCGCCCCCCAGATATCTTATATTTTCTTTCCTTTCCTGAAACATTGGTTGGTATGTACTTTTTTGTCCCTTTAACCTGCAACAGTCTTCCTACTTTGTTTTTCCCGAAAGGGTCCAGGTTAGTTGTCTTGTAGACCAAGCCATTTTGGATTTGTTTATTTTCTCACGATTAGATTCAGATGAAATATTTTTGGTATGAGTATGACATAAATGATATTGTGTACCTCTTACTCTATGAGATCAGAAGGCGTATACTGTTAGATTGTCTCTAGGTTATGCTAAATTGGATCATTTGGTTAAGAGGATGACTACAGATCACTTGAAAGGTATCTTTTCTCTTTGCATTTACTAAGTAATCTGTGGGGTGATATTTTGAGTCCTATTTCCTTAACAACCTTTCACCCACTAGTTTTAGGATTCTTGCTTTAATCAGTTATTATATTGGGATTACAAAATGGTGATGTTTTATAATTCTGTCATTCCAAAATGGTGATTTTTTTAAATAATTTTATCATTCTTTTGACATTTATTAGCTATTTTTCTTAATATAAAGAAGCTTTTCTTTTTTTTAGCTCTTCCTTTTTATTTCCCTTTACTTTTTTTTTTCCTTTTTCTGATTATCACTATGGACTCATGGATTTTTTAAAAAAAATAAATGTATTGAGACACCTGGGTGGTTCAGTTGGTTGAGCGTCTGACTTCGGCTCAGGTCACAATCTCGGAGTTTGGGAGTTCGAGTCCTGTATCGGGCTCACTGCTGTCATTGCACAGCCCACTTTGGATCCTCTGTCCCCCTCTTTCTCTGCCCCTCCCCTGCTCATGCTTGCTTGCTCTCTGTCTCTCAAACATAAGTAAACCTTAAAAAAGAAAATAAATAGTTATAATCTTTTCTTTTTTTTATGTTCAAATTTGTCCCATATTTGGCTAGGGGAACCCCTCAGGCCAATTTCTGTGTCCTCATTTGTCTTTGAATACTTTCTTGTTTATCACACATGTTCCAAGCTCACATTTTCCTTTTCTTGCCCTAGACCTAGAATAGCCATTTTCCAAGATACCCTAGTTCCTTGTTTTTTTTCCTAATGTTTATTTATTTTTGAGAGAGAGACAGAGTATGAGTGGGGGAGGGGCAGAGAGAGACGGGAGACACAGAATTCGAAGCAGGCTGAGCTGTCAGTACAGAGCCCAACTTGGGGCTTGAACCCACGAACCGTGAGATCATGACCTGAGCCGAAGTTGGATGCTTAACCGACTCAGCCACCCAGGTGCCCCTAAGGTACCCTAGTTCCTTTTAGTAAAGAAATGTATTTAGAAACAGATCTGCTTGCTAGGTGGGCTTATTACCCCCCCCTCCCCCAGACACACACCTCTCATGCCCTCTAGCTTCCAGGGTTGCCGTTGAAAAGTTTGAAGCCATTCTGATTTCTTTAGTTTGTGATCTGTTTTTTTTCTCTTTTAGAATAATCTTCTCGGGGTGCCTGGGTGGCTTGGTCTGTTGGGCAGCCAACTACAGCTCAGGTCATAATCTCGCGGTCTGTGAGTTCGAGCCCCGCGTCGGGCTCTGTGCTGACAGCTCAGAGCCTGGAGCCTGCTTCTGATTCTGTGACTCCCTCTCTCTCTGCCCCTTTTCTGCTTGCTCTCTGTCTCTCTCTCAAAAGTAATAAACATTAAAAAAAATAGAATAATCTTCTCTTCTGTGGTCTGCAGTTTCCTGATGATGTGCTTTGATGTGGGTCTGTTTACTTCCATTGTGCTGGGTACTTGGTGAACCTGTCTGGAATTTAACCTGGAAACTGTTCTTTGATCTGATAATGTCTTTAAGTTCTAGGACATTTTCTTGAATTATTTTTGCCTGTTTTCTTTTTTTAAATTTTTTTGAATGTTTATTCATTTTGAGATAGAGAGGTACAGTGCAAGTGGGGGAGGGGCAGAGAGAGAGGGAGACACAGAATCCAAAACAGGCTCCAGGTTCTGAACTGTCAGCCCAAAACCTGATGTGGGGCTTGAACCCACAAACCGTGACATCATGACCCGAGCTGAAGTTGGACACTTAACCCACTGAGCCACCCGGGCACCCCTGTCTTTCTGTTTTCTTGATTCTAGAACAGATAGTGATGTTTAGTCTTCTAGATTGGCCCTCTTATTTTCTTTACTCTTCTTTAACAATTTTTTTTGACTCTCTACTCAGTTTCTAGGATATTTCTTCATTTTTATTTCCTAAAAAATAATGCTGATTTTATTTCATTTCTGCTCTCTGATTTTTAATTTCTAAGAACTGTGTTTTGATCTCCAAATATTTCTTTGTACTTTTTCTTTTTTTCTTTCTTTCTTTCTTTCTTTCTTTCTTTCTTTCTTTCTTTCATAACCTGTTATTGATTCATTGCTAACAGTATTTTGTCTTACCTCTGAGATTTTAGATCTATTATTTATATCTCTCCTTGCATATAGTCTGTTTCCACAGAGTACCTCCACCCCTCCCCCCCCCCCCCGCATTTTTGTTTTGTTTATTTTTTTCTTTAATCTCTGACTTTGTTGGTAGAGGTGTTTCTCAGATCTGGTAATTCCTTGGTTGACTGCTCATATTTAAATACAGTGGACATAGCTGATTGGAAGCTTTGGTATGTGGGTGGGACTTGTTGATTGTGAATTTCACTGTGAGATTACCTAGCTGGGCTGTTTAGTTGGTGAGCCTTTGATGTTAATATCTGGAGTTATTTCTTCTGGGGCCCCTCAGATTCCCTAGAGGAGACTTTTCCTGTCTCTTGTCTGGAGGGTAAAGATCTGACTGCCAGCATTCTGGGATCTGAGGTGGTGAAGAGGGCATTTGGTATATATAAACTCTGTTAATCCTCTTGTTTTCATATCAGTACTACTGCCCTCAGCCTTGGGTGGTCTTCCCCTGTTCAGAGATTATCTATTTTAGTCTCTTTAGTATTTTGCCAAAATGCAGAAAGGTGACTCAGATGACTAAGTGGAGTTTGCTTCTTAAACACATTTTCAACCAATATTCCTTACTTCAGCTCTCCTTTCACTCCCTCTTCCCTAAGTAGTGGAATTCCTATAAATTATTGACATTTTTGGAGATTCTAGAGAATATTCTTGGCTTCTCAACTATTGACTTAGAATTTAGTTTTCTAAGATATGCTGAGTTTTTTTTTTTTTTTTTTTTTTTTTTTTTACCACATGTCCATCAGCTTTCAACATTCTAAAATTTTGTTCTCTCTTCTCCTTTTCTTTTTATCTGTGTGGGCTTATGCTTTTTTAAAAAATCTCTTCATGTTAGTTTATTGGAATTTCAAGAAGGAGTCAAGGTAAAAAGCATGTATTCAGGCTGCCATTGCACTAGATACCTAGGACCCCACTTCTGGTGTCTTGCCATATTTTTGTCAAGATAAATATCCATATGGAGTAATAAAGGGCGTGAGCAGATGTTATTCCTGGTGATCATTAGAGGTTGCAAATTAGTGACCTGCAGAATCAAACTGGCCCACAGATATATTTGGTTTGATTTGCAAAATGTAAAAAAAAAATGTTTTTTGTTAGTTACTATCACTTCACATTCTTTAAGAGATGTCTGGATTTGTGTTCTGATGACTCCCAAAGCTTGAATCCTGAGCTTGGTTTTGACATCTCTGATTCTTGTTGAGTCTTTTCACATGGATATTCCACTATCTCAAGTTCAGCATGTCTGCAACAGGTTTAAAATCTTTGCATATTTTGAGGGTTGGTCCCTTTTCTGTCACGTGTTGTAAAATATTTACTCTGTGGTGCAGTTTTTTATTTTTTTAAGTTTTTTGTTTAGTGGTTTTTTTAGACCCAGATACACAAATCATAAGTCTGTAGCTCCATGAATTTTTTTTATATACATTTTTTAAAGTTTATTTATTTATTTTTAAGAGAGAGAGAGAGAGAGAGTGTGAATGGGGCAGGGGCAGAGATAGAGGGGGCGACAGAGGATCCAAAGCAGGCTCTGTGCTGACAGCAGAGAGCCCAATGTGGGTATCAAACTCATGAACTGCGAGATCATGAGCTGAGCTGAAGGCTGATGTTTAACTGACTGAGCCACACAGGTGCCCCTGTAGCCCCATGAATTTTTTTTTTTTTTTTTTTTAAATTTTTAATCTTTATTCATTTTTGAGAGAGAAACAGAGTGTGAGCGGGGAAGGAGCAAAGGCAGAGGGAGACACAGAATCCGAAGCAGGCTCCAGGTCCCGAGCCATCGGCACAGAGCCCAATGCGGGGCTCAAACCCACAAACCGTGAGATCATGACCTGAGCTGAAGTCAGACGCTCAACCGACTGAGCCACCCAGGCGCCCTGCCATGAATTTTTAAAAAGCAAATACACCTTTATTTATAACCACCAAGATCAAGATTTGAACATTATTTCTACCCCAAAAGCTTTTCTCATACTCTATCCCAGTCATTACCCCAAACAAGATTTAGAACACTTCCATCACCCTTTTATGCCCCATTCTAATCGGTTCTTCCTCCCTCCTCCAGAGGTAACTTCTTTCTGATTTCTGTCACCAATGGTTAGTTTAACATTTTCTCAGAAGTGATATAAATAGAATCATAGAATATATATTTTTTCTTGTCTAGTACTTTTCACTCCAAATGTTTTGAGATTCATCCGTATTATTGCATATACCAATTGTTTGTTTCTTTTCATTGCTGAGTAGTATTCAGTTCTAAGAATTTGTTTACCCATTTACCGGTTGGTGGGTATTTGGGTTGTTTTTAGTTCGGAGGTGTTATGAATAAGACTATTATAAAATTAGTGTACAAGTCTTTGTAGGCAGATGTTTATATTTCTCTTTAATATATGCACAGGAGTAGAATTGCTGGGTTATAGTGTAGGTGTAGGCTACCTTTTTATTTTTTCAAATGGTTGTACCATTTTGTACTCCAATCAGCAATGAGAATTTTAGATACTACACATCCTTGCCAACATACAATACTGTAAGTCTGTTCTAGATGAGCCATTTTGATACATATAGAATGATATCTCAGTGTGGTTTCAATTTACATTTCTCTGATGACTGATGTTGAGTGCCTTTTCATTTGCTATTCATTTGTGTATTTTCTTTTGTAAAATGTCAGTTCAAGTCCTTTGCTTATAATTTTAGGTTTAGAGACACATTAAAAAATATTTCTTGGGGCGCCTGGGTGGCGCAGTCGGTTAAGCGTCCGACTTCAGCCAGGTCACGATCTCGCGGTCTGTGAGTTCGAGCCCCGCGTCAGGCTCTGGGCTGATGGCTTGGAGCCTGGAGCCTGTTTCCGATTCTGTGTCTCCCTCTCTCTCTGCCCCTCCCCCGTTCATGCTCTGTCTCTCTCTGTCCCAAAAATAAATAAAAAACGTTGAAAAAAAAAATTAAAAAAAAAAAAATATTTCTTAATGTTTATTTCAGGGAGAGAGAGAGAGACAAAACGTGAGCAGGGGAGAGGCAGAGAAAGAGAGGGAGACACAGAATCTGAAGCGGGCTCCAGGCTCTGAGCTGTCAGCACAGAGCCTGACGCAGGGCTTGACCCCATGAATCGTGAGATGATGACGTGAGCTGACGTCGGATGCTTAACCAACTGAGCCACCCAGGCGCCCCAGGTTTAGAGACGTATTGAGCAGAAAGTACAGAATTCCCATATGCCTTCCTCTCCCTCACAGTTTCTTGTATGAGTATAGTACATTTCCTACAATTCAAGAACCAATATTGACACGTTTTTAAGTCTACAGTTTATAATAGGGTTTAGGGTTCACTCTTATATCATACAGTTTTGTTGATTTTGACAAATGCATAGTGTCACATCTACCGTGACAACATTATACAGAATAGCTTTATTGCCTGAAAAATCCCTTGTGCTTCATCTCTTTCCCCATCTCTCCCTTACCAAACCCCTGCCAATCACTGACCTTTCTATAGTTTTGCCTTTTTCATAATGTCCTATAGTTGGGATCATACAATATGTGTTCTGTTCAGACTGGCTTTGTTCACTTAACAATATGCATTTAAGATTCCTCCATGTCTTTTTATGGCTTGATAGCTTATTTGTTTTTATTGATGAAAAATATTGCATTGTATGGATGCACCATTCACCTATTGAAGGACATCTTGGTTGCTTCTAATTTCTGGCAGTTAAAAATAAAGCTGCTGTAAACGTTTGTGTGCAGGTTTGTGTGGACATAACTTTTCAGTTCATTTAGGTAAATACCTGGGGGTACAGTTGCTAGATCATAGAGAGAGGCTGTATTTAGCTTTGTAAGAAACAGCCAAACTGTCTTCCAGAGTGGCTTTACTATTTTACATTCTCAGCACTAATCAATGGGAGTTCTGTTGCTCCACACCGTCACCAGGATTTGGTGTTGTCAGTGTTTTGGATTTTAGCCATTCTAATAGATGCGTGGTAGTATCTTGTTTTAACTTGCAATTCCGTATTGGCATGTGATAGCATTTTTTTCGCATGCTTCTTTGCTATGTGCATATATTCTTTGGTGAGGTATCTGTTCAGATCTTTTGTACACTTTTATTTTTATTTATTTTCAATTTTTTTAAGTTTATTTATTTATTTTGAGAGAGAGAGGGGCAGAGGGAGAGAAAGAATCCCAAGCAGGCTCCACACAGTCAGCACAGAGCCTGATGCCAGGCTCAAACTCAAACCACGAGATCATGACATGAGCTGAAATCAAGAGTTGGACACTTAACCGACTCAGCCACCCAGATGCCCCTACACTTTTAAATATGGTTGTTGGTTTTCTTATTGTTGACTTCTAAGTGTTTTTTTTTATATTTTATAGTACTATGTGTTTTGAAAATATCCTCTCCCATTCTGTAGCTTATCTTTTTAGTCTCTTAACAATGTCTTTTTAGAACAGAAGATACTCACTGCCAAATCCAAGGTCACTTAGATTTTCTTCTGTGTTATTTTCTAGAGTTTTGTGTCTTACATTTATGTCTGTGATCCATTATGAGTTAATTTTTGTGAAATCCATTCATGAACATGGAATATCTCTCCATTTATTTAGATTTTCTTTGATTTCTTTCATCAGAGTTTTGTGGTTTTCTTCACATAGATCTTGTATATATTTGGTTAGATTTATACATAATTCATTTTTTGGTGCTAAAGTAAATGGTATTGTGTTTTTAATTTCAAATTCCAGTTGTTCCTTGCTGGTTTACAGAAAGGCAGTTGACTTTGGTATGTTAGCCTGGTATCCTGCAACCTTCCTATAATCACTGACTAGTTCTGGGAATTTTTTTGTTGTTGATTGTTTGGGGTTTTGTACATGGACAATCATGTCATCTGCAGACAAGGCTTTTCTTTCTTCCTTCCTAATATGAATACCTTTTATTACTTTTTCTCTTATTGAATTAGCAATGAATATCAGTATGATGGTTAAATAGGAGTGGTGAGGAGGAACATCCTTGCCTGTTTCTGATCTCATGGGGAGAAGCATTACGTTTCTCACCACTAAGTATGATGTTAGTTTTGTATGATTTTTATTCTTTTAAATTTAAGGTGTGTTTTATAGCCCAGAATATGGCCTATATTGGCGAATGTTCTATGTGAGCTTGAGAAGAATATATATTCTGTTGTTGGATGAAGTATATTCTGTAAATGTCCGTGAAACCCAGTTGACTGATAATGCTCTTTAGTTCAACCATATCCTTAACTGAATTTCTGGCTGCTGGATCTGTCGATTACCAGAGGAGTTTTGAGGTCTTCAACTATATTAGTGGATTTATTTGTTTTCCTTGCTGTTCTATCAATTTTTGCCTCACATATTTTGATACTTTGTTATTAGGTACATGCACATTAAGGATTGTTATGTCTTTTTAGATACTGATCATTTTATCATTATGTAATACTTCTATCTCATAATTTTCCTTGCTCTGAAGTCTGCTTTATCTGAAATTAATATAGCTACTCCAGTGTTCTTTTGATTAGTGTTACCATAGTGTATCTTTTTCCATCCCTTTACTTTTAATCTCTCTTGTATTTTTATATTTAAAGTATTCCTTTGATGCAACATATGGTTGCATCTTGTGTTTGTTCTCCACCTAGAATTGTAGAACTTCTATAAGAAAATATAGGAGTTTCTCTTCGTAATACTGGGGTAAGCAAAGATATTTTTTAGAAGGATCACAAAAAGCTATACAAAATTGAAAATTGGACTTCAAATAAAAACTTATTTATCAAAAGACTCTTGTAAGAAAATTGGTAGGCAAGCCACAGACTAGGAGAAAACATTTGAAAGATTATTTTTTTGTGACAGGACTCATAGCCATAATATGTAAAGAGCTTTTACAAATTAATAAGAAAAAGGAAAAAAAAGAATGAAAATAGGAACTTCTAGTTTCTGTTCTGACATGTAAAAGAGCCTTGTAGTAATCATTCCTGTCTTTACAACAAGAAGTTAAACTGAAAATAAAAAACCTTTTTTAGATCCATTGGAAAACTGAAATTATAGGGCAATCTGCTACACCCCGAATTAGAGAGACAGGCAATAGAGGCTCTCACAGTTTACTGAGAGCAGAAGCCCCTGCTGGAGCTTGGTAGGAACATTTAAAGGTGATTGAGCATGTTCTGGCTTCAGAGATAAAAATTTGGAGGGGCCCAGGAAGTCCACTACTCTTTAATGAGTTTTAGCTTCAGGAGCCCTACCAGAGTCTAGATCTGGTGGAGCCCTACCAGTGAAGATCACAGAAAAATACCAACCGAGAAAGAAAAAAGTAACCAGTTTGAAATAAGCCCTAAGTGTATTCTTAGCAAAGGCCCGCTGGCAAAATTTTGATATGAATCCCATTACTTCAATAGATGTTAAGCTTAATAGCTTTTTTGTTTGTTCTTCTTTTTTTTTTTACCCTAAATTATTTAATTTATTTTTTTAATTTGCATCCAAGTTAGTTAGCCTGTAGTGCAACAATGATTTCAGTAGTAGATTCCTTAACGCCCCTTACCCATTTAGCCCATCCCCCCTCCCAGCACCCCTCCAGTGACCCTCTGTTCTCCATATTTAAGAGTCTCTTCTGTTTTGTCTCCCTCCGTGTTTATATGATTTTTGCTTCCCTTCCCTTATGTTCATCTGTTCTGTATCTTAAAGTCCTCATATGAGTGAAGTCATATGATATTTGTCTTTCTCTGACTGACTTATTTCGCTTAGCATAATACCCTCCAGTTCCACCCACGTAGTTGTGAATGGCAAGATTGCATTCTTTTTGATTGCCGAGTAATACTCCATTGTATATATGTACCACATCTTTATCCATTCATCCATTGATGGACATTTGGGCTCTTTCCATACTTTGGCTGTTTTCAGTAGTGCTGCTTTAAACATTGGGGTGCATGTGCCCCTTCAAAACAGCATACCTGTATCCCTTGGATAAATACCTAGTAGTGCAATTTCTGGGTTGTAGGGTAGTTCTATTTTTAATTTTTTGAGGAACCTCCATACTGTTTTCCAGAATGGCTGCACCAGTTTGCACTCCCACCAACAGTGCAAAAGAGATCCTCTTTCTCCACATCCTCACCAGCATCCGTTGTTGCCTGAGTTGTTAATGTTAGCCATTCTGACTGGTGTGAGGTGGTATCTCATTGTGGTTTTGATTTGTAGTTCCCTGATGATGAGTGATGTTGAGCATTTTTTCATGTGTCAGTTGGCCATCTGGATGTCTTCTTTGGAGAAGTGTCTATCCATGTCTTTTGCCTATTTCTTCACTGGATTATTTGATTTTTGGGTGTTGAGTTTGATAAGTTCTTTATAGATTTTGGATACTAACCCTTTGTCTGATATGTTGTTTGCAAATATCTTCTCCCATTCTGTCTGTTGCCTTTTAGTTTTGCTGATTGTTTCCTTTGCTGTGCAGAGGCTTTTTATTTTGATGAGGTCCCAGTAGTCCATTTTTGATTTTGTTTCTCTTGCCTCCAGAGACATGTTGAGTAAGAAGTTGCTGCAGCCAAGTTCGAAGAGGTTTTTGCCTGCTTTCTCCTCAAGGATTTTGAGGGCTTCGGGTCTTAAATTTAGGTCTTTCATCCATTTTGAGTTTATTTTTGTGTATGGTGTAAGAAAGTGGTCCAGGTTCATTCTTCTGCATGTCGCTGTCCAGTTTTCCCAGCACCACTTGCTGAAGAGACTATCTTTATTCCATTGGCTATTCTTTCCTGCTTTGTCAAAGATTAGTTGGCGATATGTTTGTAGGTCCATTTCTGGGTTCTCTATTCTGTTCCATTGATCTGAGTGTCTGTTTTTGTGCCAGTACCATACTGTCTTGATGATTACAGCTTTGTAATGCAGCTTGAAGTCCGGTATTTCTTCTTGGGACAGTTTTCATATCTTATGTTTTATGAAGGACTTTGACCACTTTATCTGAGTTAATTTATTGGCATAAACTTTTATCCTTTTAATGTCTGCAGGATCTGTAGAAATGTTCATCTTTGTCATTTTCAGTGTTAGCAATTTGTATTAATTTGCCTTGATTTGTATGAAACAAGGCTTATCAATTTTATGGATGTTTTCTTTTCTTTTCTTTTTTTTTTTTTTGAGAGAGAAAGAGCTCTCACACATGCTCGAGTGGGGGAAGGGCAGAAGATGAGGGAGAGAGAATCCTCAGGCTCCACACCTAGCTTGGAGCCCAACTTGGGCGTGGAGCCAGAAACCATGCAGGCCTTGATCTCATGGCTCTGGGATCATGCCCTAGCCAAAATCAAGAGTTGGACGCTCAACTGACTGAGCCATCCAGGCGCCTATTTTATGGATATTTTCAAAGATCTAACATTTGAGTTTATTTACTCTTTGATTTCTGTTTTTGTTTTTATTATTTCCATTGTTATACTTGGGGTTTAATTTGTTCTTTTTCTTTCTTCAGACAGTGGAAATTTAGAACAGTGATTTTATGGCTTTCTTTTTTATTACACACATTTAAAGTTATACATTTTCCTCTGAGAACTGCTTTATTTGCACCCCACAACTTTTGAAATGTTGTTTTTACTATCTTTTAGTTTAAAATATTTTCTTTTTTTTTTTTTTTTTTTTTTTTTTACTTTTGGGTTATTTACAAGTGTATTGTTTACTTTTCAAGTACTTGGAAGATTTTTGGGATATATTATGATCTTTATTATTAATTTCTAGTTTAATACTATTGGGTGAGTGAACATACTCTGTATGATTTCAGACCTTTGACATTTATTGAGACTTGTTTAGTGACCCAGCATATCACCTGTCTTGATGAATATTTCACGTGTGCTTGAAGAGACTGTGTATTTTGCAGTTGTGGCTTTAATGTTCTAGAAATACCAGTTAGGTTGTGTTAGTGTTAAAACAGTTCAAATTTTCTTTTCCCTTAGTGTTTTGTTTTGTTGGCCAGTTCTATCAGGGGTAAGAAAAGGGTGTTAAGTTTTCAACTATTGTGGTATGTCTATTTTCCCTTTAGTTCTTTAAATGTTCTTTTATGTATTTCAAAGCTCTGTTATTAAATGCATTCACATTTATGATTGTTTTATAATCTTACTGTTTGACTCTGTATCATATGAAATGTCCTTCTTTATCTTTGGTGATATTCTGTGTCTTGAATTCAACTTTGCCTGGTGTTGATGTGGTCATTTTAGTTATTCCAGCATGCTTATACTAGATGTTTCATGATGTATCTTTGACTTTTTTTTTTACTTTTAACCTCAGTCTTTATATTTAAAATGTGTTTCTTACCAATAGCATATAGCTGGGTGTTACTTTTTTTCATCCAGTAGGCAATCTCTACTTTGTTCTAGACCATTTACAATTATTTAATATTATTATGGTTGACTTTTTAATCTTGCTGTTTTCTGTTTGTCTGATTCCTTCCTTCCTTCCTTCCTTCCTTCCTTCCTTCCTTCCTTCCTTTTTATGACTAAGTTTTTTTAGTATATATATTTATCTCTAACTCTGTTCACTTACTAGTATATATCTTTGTTAAACATTTTAGCAGCTACTCTAGAGAGCACAATATGCATGTTTAACTCACCACAGTTCACTTTCAAATAATGTTGTTAGACTTCATCAAAATATAAAACTTATAACAGTATAATTGTATTTATTCCCGCCCTCTGTTTGTTGTGTTTTTGTTTTAACATAATTTACTTATGATATACATATATGTTATATATATCATACATCTATTAACCATAATTAAAAGAGAGTTTTTAATAAAACTTACCCACTTAACCTTTCTGTTGCTCTTTTTCCCTTTTTGCAGATACAGACTTCTAACTGGTATAATTGTCTTTAGCATGATAAATTTTGTTTAGTATTTATTGTAGTACACATCTGTCTTCTGAAGAAAAGTTTCTTGCTTTGTGTATCTGGAAATGTGTTTATTTCACACATTACAAATGTAATTAGATTTGTATATTAGATTTGTAATTAGATCTTTTTTCCTCTGGCTACTTTTACGATTTTACTTCATATGTTTTGTTTTTATAAGTTTGACTGTGATGTGCTTAGGTGTGATTTTCTTTGCAGTTATATTACTTGGAGGTTATTTAGCTTATTTTGAATCTGTGAGTTGATACTTTTCATCAATTTAGAAAATTTGGGGACTCTTATTTCTTCAAATATTTCTTCACCATTATTTTCTCTCTCTCCTTTCTTTTGGGAACTCCAGTTATATGTATGTTTGATCATTTAATGTCCGTAATTTCTAGGAACTCTCCTTTTCTCTTTTCTGTTTCATACTGGACAAATTTTTGGACCTATTTTAAACTTTACTGAGCCTATTTTTATTGATCTCACAGTATTCTGAGATCCTGTTTTTTTCTTTGTGTGTATGTATTTGTGCATTTTGCATAATGTCTGTTTAGTTGTCTTCACATTTATGAATAGTTTTTTCTTCCGTATCTAGTCTGCTATTAAATAGTCCATTGAGTGAATGAATTCTTCATTATGATATTTTATTTTCAGCTTTTTCTTTTGATTCTTTGTTATAATATCTGTTTCTCCACTACACTTCCCCATCTCTTCATGATTATTAACTACTATTTTTTTATTAGATTCTATAATACATATTGTTGTTAAAGTTTCATCTGTTAATTACAAGCTCTAGGCCACCTGTATGTATACTTCTGTTGACTTTTTTCTTTTACTTTTGGGTCACAGTTTTCTACTTATTTATGTATCTTGTAATTTTTTCTTATATGTAGGATATTGTATTTAGGATAGTAGAGACTGAAGTAACAACTTCTATGATAGTTAAAAATCTGGTGAATTGGAAATGCTCAGGGAGGGCAAATAAAGTAAGAACAGTGACATAATTTGTACCCTGTGGGCTGGAGAACCATTAGAGTATTCACATGTTTTCCCTTTAAGAATGACACATAATTTTTTTGAAATGTCTCATACTTATAAAAGCAGACATCTTAGTAGAGGTTTAATATAGGGAGAAATTTATTTTAGTATTTATAAAAAACAAAAAATGCCAATAATGAGGACATCACTAGATTATTGCAATTGACTTACAAGTAGGTATTAATCTGTTCTAGAATAATTTTAAAGATAATTTCCATGATATGTTTTAAAATAGGATGTAAGCATATAGATCTGGAATTGTTGTAGATATTGACTAGATGTAATCGTGGCCAAATTGAGGTAATTACTACATGGTAGCATCAGGTGGTGCTGAGATCGTGACCTGAGCCTAAGTTGAATGCTTAGCCAACTGAGCCACCCAGGCACCCCTAATCATCTAATTTTTAAATTAGTGGTAGATTTTGTGACAGTTTGCAAAATATACTCTATCTTTGGGAATATAGGCTGGAGAATCAACAAATATCTTTAAACTGAATTAAAAAAATTTTTTTTTACTGTTTATTTTTGAGAGAGAGAGAAAAAAACAGCACGAGCATAGGTGGGGCAGAGAGAACAGAGACACAGAATCTGAAGGAGGCTCCAGGCCCCAAGCTGTCGGTACAGAGCCTGGCACAGGGCTTGAACTCATAAGATCATGACCTGAGCCAAAGTCAGGATGCTCAACTGACTGAGCCACCCAGGCACCTGTAATTTTTGTTCTCTAGATAGTGCCTTTCCTCATTTTTAATATCCAAATCAATGGGAAAGTGTCAAATATTATTTGATTAATTAAAAAAAAATCCCTCTAGCCAAAACATAAGAGACTCTTAAAAACTGAGAACAAACTGAGGGTTGATGGGGGGTGGGAGAGAGGGGAGGTTGGGTGATGGGTATTGAAGAGGGCACCTGTTGGGATGAGCACTGGGTGTTGTATGAAAACCAATTTGACAATAAATTTCATATTAAAAAAAAAATCCCTCTACCTACTTTCAGTGGATTTTGGTGGTGAATATTATTGTAGGAAACTGAGAGTTTTGTTTTCTCTACCAATTAATTATAATATCTTCACCGAGGGGCGCCTGGGTGGCTCAGTCGGTTGAGCGGCCAACTTCGGCTCAGGTCATGATCTCACAGTTCGTGGGTTCGAGCCCCGCGTCAGGCTCTGTGCTGACAGCTCAGAGCCTGGAGCCTGTTTCAGATTCTGTGTCTCCCTCTCTCTGACCCTCCCCCGTTCATGCTCTGTCTCTCTCTGTCTCAACAATGAATAAATGTTAAAAAAAAATATTTAAAAAAAAATAATATCTTCGCCGAATTATATACTCTTTGTGTTTCAGTTTCTCATCTATAGAGTGTAAATAGTAATGTCTGCCATAGACATCTACCTCATAGAAGACTAGAGAAAATCAAAGTATGTATATGAAAATACACAGCAGTTTCTCTGGGGCATAGGCTGTATTTTACTAATTACTGCATACTCACTGTGTCATTCAGTATATATTTGTTGGGTTGAAGATAAATCAATCTGTGGTTTTTTACTTGTTTTTTATGATGCCTATTATTATTACTAAGTGCTTTAAATAGTGTAAAATTAAAAAAAAAATCTCCTTAGTATACATTTTACTTTCATTTGAATTAAATCCGTACATTATTTATGTTACAGTACATGGATGGGAGAGATATTATGAAAGCACATGTCAAATAACTAAATATTCTCATTAAAAATTTTGGAACTTTTTAAAGGTATACATTTAACGTACTGTGATGACTATGATACTGCTTATGGTGTTATAGATTTAGATGAAATGAAATAAGGAAGCTGTATGGTAGTATAAGTCATGAATTTTCAGCCTGCAAACTTGTTCATATGGTTTATAGTTTGTGTAAATAGAAATAAATATTAATTTTTCCTATTTTAACTATAACTGTGTCCTTTTTGATTGGAGTGTTTGGACTGATTATTTTGTAAAATTAATGTAATAACTTTTTATAGAGTTTTATTTTTAACTTTTCACAGGTATTATTCTGCTCTAAAAACTATGGAACAATTAGAAAATGTGTATTTTCCCCGGGTTAGTCAATACCGGTTTTGTCAGCTAATGATAGAAAATCTTCCTAAACTCCGTGAGGATATTAAGGAAATTTCCATGTCTGATCTCAAAGACTTTTTGGAAAGCATTCGAAAACATTCTGACAAAATAGGTGAAACAGCAATGAAACAGGTGAGAATAAAAAGAAAATTCTTAACTTAATGTTTAAAAAAATTTTTTTTTAAATATCTATTTTTGACAGAGAGAGAGAGAGAGAGGCAGAGCATGAGTGGGGGAGGGGCAGAGTGAGAGGGAGACACAATCTGACACAGGCTCCAGGCTCCGAGCTCTCAGCACAGAGCCCGACGCAGGGCTCGAACTCACAGACTGCGAGATCATGACCTGAGCCAAAGTCGGACACTCAACCGACTGAGCCGCCCAGGAGCCCCTAATTTAATGTTATTCAGTGGTGTAAGTTATAGAATATATCCAAAGTTTACCTTTTTTTTTTTTAGTTACCTAAAATGCTTATTTTTGTTTAGCTTAACCCTTTTCTTATTTTTCCTGAATCTTGCTTGGAATGGATTTAATCAGCATTTTCTTTTGGTTTGCAGTTATTCTGTATTTAAGTAAAGTCAATCTAACTTGACTCACCAGCCTTTCTCCTGGTTAAGTCAGGTATAATATTAACTTGTGCCAGCAGACAAATTTGCTGTAAAATTAGCTGAACCACAAACAGAGGCAAATGGGATTCCTTTTATCATAAGATTTTAAATTACTGTCTCCTTAAAAGTATTATCTTTGAGTTGACAACTCCTGCAGGTCAATAAGAAGAAGAAAAAATAGTAGACAAGATTTGGCAGTTATAAAGTTAATGTACCTACCTTTTGAATCAGCAGTTCTTCCAGATAATTCCAGTGAGAAATGAAAACATGTCCTTGTGATGTTCACAGCAACTCTGTTCACGATTAGCCCCAAACTGGAAACAACCCAAAGGGGCATCAACAGGGGAGTGGATAAACAAATTGTGCTGTATAAAAATATAATGGAGTATTACTTAGCAATAAAAAGGAATGAAATTACTGATATGTACAAAAACAAATATTAATCTCCTGGGCATTATGCTAAACTACAGAAGCTGGACACACAAAAAAGCACAGGTTGTGGGATTCCATTTATATTGCAGTTGTAAAGCAGGAGAAACCAAAGGGAAAAAGTCATGGGGTGCCTGGGTGGCTCAGTGCGTTAAGTGTCTGACTTAAGCTCAGGTCATGATCTCAGGGTTCAGGAGTTCGAACCCCACATTGGGCTCTCTGCTGTCAGCATGGAGCCTGCTTCAGATCTCTATGTTCCCCCACCCCTCCTCCCCCCACCTCTCTGCCCCTTCCCTGCTTGCTTACACATGCTCTGTATCTCTCAAAACTAAAATAAAACTTAAAAAAAAATCAGAGCAATGGTTGCCTCTGGTTGGGGAGATTGCCTGGAAAGGGACATGAAGGGACTTTCTGGGGAGATGGAAATGTTTTGTCTTATGCTAAAAGTGCATCCACTTGTCAAAATTGTGCAGTTAAGGTCTATACATCTCAGCATATATAAATCTGACCTCAAAGAAATTTGTAAAAAATCATTGGTGTGTGTGTGTGTGTGTGTGTTTGTGCACTGAGTGGGTAAAGATACATAGATGACACAAGAATGTATAAATATTAATTGTTGAAGGTAGGTGATGAGTACTTGGGAGTTAATTATATTAATCTGTTCACTTTGTTTATATTTGAAATTTTTAGTAAAAAGTTTTAAAGTGATTATACTTTAAAATTTCTTAACTAAAACTTCTAATAATCACAGTGTCATAAAAATAAAACAGTCCTCCTAATTTTTTTTCTCAAGTATTAGAAACTACTTTAGAGAAGCTTGAGGTACCTACCTTTTGAATCAGCAGTTCTTCCAGATAATTCCAGTGAGAAATGAAAACATGTCCTTGTGATGTTCACAGCAACTCTGTTGCAGGGTGGGGCAGGGTGGGGCAGAGGGAGGCAGACTGGGTAGCACCTGAGCTGAGAGCCAGAGAGTGCCCTGCAGGTGCGACCTTCGCTTCCTTCTCCTGCCAGGGCTTCCAGAGAAGCTTTTTACTTTATTTTATTATTTTTTAAAAGTTTATTTATTTATTTCTGAAAGAGAGAGAGAAAGAGAGTGCATGCATGTGCCTGCAGGAGCAGTGGAGGGGCAGAAAGAGAGAGAGAGAGAGGGACAGAGGATCTGAAGTGGGCTCTGGGCTGACAGCAGAGAGCCCAATGTGGGGCTCGAACTCACAAACTGTGAGATCATGACCTGAGCCGAAGGCAGATGCTTAACCAACTGAGTCACCCAGTGCCTCTATTTTATTTTATTTTATTTTTTTATTTTAAAAAAAAATTTTTTTTAAAACATTTATTTATTTTTGAGACAGAGAGAGACAAAGCATGAACAGGGGAGGGTCAGAGAGAGAGGGAGACACAGAATCTGAAACAGGCTCCAGGCTCTGAGCTGTCAGCACAGAGCCCAATGTGGGGCTCGATCACAGACCGCGAGATCATGACCTGAGCTGAAGTCGGCCGCTTTACTGACTGAGCCACCCAGGTGCCCCTATTTTATTTTTTAATTAAAGCAATGTATCTGTATCAGACTGTCACAACAGAGGAAATTAAAATTCAGTATATGAACTTTTTCCCTACTTAACTTATTTTTTAATTAGTTATTTTTGTTTATTTATTTATTTTGAGAGAGAGAGAGAGAGAAAGTGGGGAAGGGGCAGAGAGAGAGAGGGAAAGAGAGAGAATCCCAAGCAGGCTCAACACCACCAGTGCAGAACCCAGTGTGGGGCTCAAATTCATGAACCACAAGATCATGACCTTAGCCAAAGTCAGATGGTTAACTGACTGAGTCACCCAGGTGCCCCTCTACTTTAACTTTTTCCAGAATTATCTTCAAATCAGATAATCTCCATTATATTCCTATTAATCATTTCAGCTTTGCACAGTATTCTATGTTAATTTGTTTAACAGATTTAATAAATTTGTTTAGTAAATTGTTTATTTTGGGGATGTATAGATTTTGAAAATTCTTTATCAGGATCAATATACTTTAATAATAAATGAAAACCATATATAATAATGTAAGATTTGTGCAATAATGTTTTTTAAAGTTGTTTCTTTTTAAAGAATTTCCCGTTAACTGTTGCTTATCTGTAGCTTATCTACAGGTGGGCTATAGCAGATTTGATTTTCAAATTATTATTTTTAACATTTTTTTAAATGTTTTATTTATTCTTGAGAGAGAGAGAGACACAGAGCATGAACGAGGGAGGGACAGAGAGAGAGAGGGAGACACAGAATCCAAAGCAGGCTCCAGGCTCTGAGCTATCAGCACAGAGCCCGATGTGGGGCTCGAACTCACAAGCAGTGAAATCATGACCTGAGCCGAAGTCAGACGCCCAACCGACTGAGCCACCCAGGCACCCCCCAAATTATTTTCGATAGCATCTTTTGTTCAGATAAATACTTGGTTGATAAAAATATATATTTGTTTTCTGTGAATAAACAAAAGCTACAAAAGATAATTTAAGCCAAAGTTAATTTCCTGTCTTTCCTTTGGAAGCTACGTCTGAGGCCATTTTCCTTACCATTGGAATGATAGAAATGTGATTCATTGTGGGCAGTAGCATAGGAAAAGAAGTGGTAGAAGTGTTGGCCAGCAGGCTAGAGTTGGAACCTTAGATTAATAGCCTGGAAAAGATAAAGACTAAGTAAGTATGAGAGAATAAGGTTTGAAGCTAGAGTTCAGAAGAATCCAGAGATGCTGAATCTAGAGACTGTCATTATCCCAGAGAACTACATCCGTTAAGAAAGCCCCAGGAAAGACGAGTGGGTGGGTCCGTCGGTTAAGCATCTGACTTCAGCTTAGGTCATGATCTTATGGTTCCTAAGAGTGAACTCTGCATCGGGCTCTCTGCTGTCTGCACAGAGCCCGCTTCAGGTCCTCTGTCCCCTTCTCTCTCTGTCTCTCTCTCTCAAAAATAAAATAAGCATTTAAAAAAAAAATAGAAGAAAGCCCCAGGAAAGTGGAACCAAAAAGATTGGATATTACCTCACTATTCAGGTGGAATAAAGTATGAGATGTCATAGCTTTTCTCTGAAGTGATCATCTTTGTCCTTCACTGTTGACACTTCAAGAGATACTTAATAGGACTGATGCATTCTATAATAAAATGAGAATCGGGGGGGGGGGGCGCCTGGGTGGCTCAGTCGGTTAAGCGTCCGACTTCGGCTCAGGTCATGATCTCACCGTCTGTGAGTTTGAGCCCCGCATCAGGCTCTGTGCTGACAGCTCAGAGCCTGGAGCCTGCTTCAGATTCTGTGTCTGCCTCTCTCTCTGCTCCTCCCCTGCTCATGCTCTGTCTCTCTCTGTCTCAAAAATAAATAAACATTAAAAAAAAAATCCAACTCTTGGTTTAAAAAATAAATAAATAAAATGAGAATCAGGGGAGCCTCTGATTCTTCTTGTAGCATCTCCCATTTCTTCTCAGGATATAAAGAAAGTCCTTTTGACTGATTGTCTCTGATCAGTGAGTGTTCTTCTACACTGGAGAGTTCTTCAACATTACATTCTTGCTTTCAGCATCACAATGTCTTCAGTACTTTTTCTCCTAAGTCTCCTAAGAGCAAGGAGTTCTGTGTATGTAATGGGGATAAAAAACCCATAATCACTTGGTAAGGTATTTTCAGCACAAGGATATCAATGATAGTTTAAAGTTCATGTTCTAGGGGCACCTAGGTGGTTCGGTCAGTTGAGTGTCATGATCTTGAGGTTCATGAGTTCAAGCCCCACATCAGGCTCACTGCTATCAGTGCAGAGCCCACTTTGGACCCTCTGACCCTCTCTCTCTCTGCCCCTCCCCCTCTTGCACTCTCTCAAACAAACAAAACAAAACAAAACAAAACAAAAACCACTTAAAGTTCATGTTCTATTATATAGTCAGTTTTAACTAAGTTTCGTTATTAAACTTATCTTCTCAGACCTCTTTTTCATGAATCAGCTTTGGACTCTTTCTACTGAGGCAGTCCACCAAGTCATGGGCCCTAGGATTTCAGGTTTATGAGAATTTCCTACTGAAAGGGAATGGACTCTTCCGAGTTTATTACCATTATTTTCTTGTACAAAGCGTCAAGCTCCCTACCTCTGCAACTTAAACAGACCTTTCATCACAGAAACCTTTCCTAATCATGTCTTAATTCCATTATCTAATGTCCCATTTGTGGATTTACTTGTTATATATTTGCTTGAGTATCCTGTAGGCACATCAAATCTAGCATTTCTAAAAGTAAACTATCTTCTTACAAAATGTATTGATTTTTCCTATGTTTATTATGTCACAGAGTAATATGTCCAGTTTTCACAAGGCAGAAACTGGGGAACACTTTAGACTTTTCAGGAGTATTTATATTCTTTATGTAATTTGTTACTAAATTCTACTCGGTAACGATCAGTTCTGCTTCTCAATTTCTATCGATTCTGTATCCTCCTTTCTGTGTACCTAGACTGTTGTTATATCAAATTAATTATTCTCCTTATCTCTAGTCTTTTGCTTGCTATTCTAAAATGTGAGTATGACAACTTTCTCTTCAGTGACTCCCAGTGACCCTTTACCTAAATCTGAATTCTTCAGCGTGAAACAAAAGCCTCATCTCCTGGTACTCCTTCCTGTGATATAGCAGTAATGGATTTCTTACAAATTTTTGAATACACAGTTTGTTTCCTCTATTTAGAATGCCTTCCATTTTTCCAAATTTCCTTTCTGCTGAATTCCTGCATTTTCCCCCAAAAGCTGGCTTAAGCATCTCCTAGTTTATGGAATCTGCCTTTCTCTGTCTCACTCTTGCCAGCAAGAGATGGTCACTTCCTCCTCAGTCTATATCCTGTATACTTTTCACACTACATTATAATTGCTTAATTTTGTATCCTTAACTAGGCAGTAAGCTTTTTAAGTGATGGGTTATATCCAATTTATTTTTAACTTCCTGGGATCTAGTACCATGCTCAAATTGAGTCGCACAAAAAGTTATTTTTTTAAAGGATCTTAGAGTTGAGTTTTAGCTTCTTTGGGGAGAATTTTTTGTTTTTAAAAATTTTTTAAATTTTTTGAGAGAGAGAATGCAGGGGAGGAGCAGAGGGAGAAGGAGAGAGAATCTTAAGCAGCTACCTCACTCAGTGCAGAGCTTGACATGGGGCTCCACCTCATGACTGTGAGATCATGACCTGAGCCAAAATTGAGTCAGATGTTTAACTGACTGAGCCACCCAGGTGTCCCTAGAGAAAATTTGTAAGGTGAAAAACAAAACTTGTAGTACTTGTAGTACTACAGTACTTGTAGTTTTTCCCCCCTCTTTCTAATGTGAGAGATGAGCCCACTGTGAGTAGAGTAATGTTTAATTAACAATTAAATACCTAAAATTCATAGTCTCAGTTAACACTTTCCATATTATATTTTCTGGCACACATTTTAATAGTGGAAAACAGGGGACTAAATGGTCAAATAACTTTTGGAAGTCTGAGTTAATTTTAAGCATATTTCTTCAGTTATGAATTCTAAATCTCTTGAAAAGGGATACAGTATATAATAATGTTTATTTAACTTAAATGAGTATAGAACCTTTTCTCAAGAAATACTTGTTGATACTGCTAGTTTTGCATACAACACAGTTTGGAAGCAGTGCTTTTAAAAAATGATTTATACTTCTCTGAAAACAGAAAACCCTTGACAAAGTTAGTTTGGACAGCTTGATACTGTAGTTCCTTCCGTGAGGTTGGTTAGTGGATATTTCATAGAGTTGGGATTTTGGCCAAAGAGTGAACCACTCCCTCCCACCAACAGACACACATGCCAGCTCAGGAAGTAAATGGTCCCATGTAACTTTAGGGCTTCAGAAAATTAAACTTTTTTTTTCACTAGCAATAATCAATTGAAGTTAAGGCAGCATATTTTATGTACATTCATGCATGTATATCTTTTTAATTTTTCTGGTATTTTAGATTTTATGTGGCTGGTTTTTCACTTAAGAAAGAATTAGTGGGAATTCTTTTGTAAAACTGACAATATTCCAAACCGAAGGTCATTAAAATAGTTGAATCATTATTTAACTTGACTCATTGAAATGAAGAGGAATATATGCTGTGGTAATTCATATAAAGCTAACTCTAGGATGAGAACCAAAGTCTAAGCAATGGAACTGTTAGACAAAATTAATACACAGTCCTTTCAAATTATATGATTAACAACACTGACCTACTTGACATATGTCAGTATATTGCATGATTTCAGAATATACATTTTTTAAAGAACATTTACCAAAATTGATTACATTCTGGTTCATGGAGCAAATGTCAGTAAATTTAAAAGGATTGAAATGATAGTATGTTCTCTGACCATATTGGAATTATTCCAGAAATCAGAAAAAATAGGTAAGTAGAAAATCTCTGTAGGTTTGGAAATTAAGAAGTAAAATTCTAAATAATCCATAGATCAAAGAAGAAACTCAATTTAAACCAGAAAATATTTTGAATTATAACGAAAGTATGACAAAACTTGTAGGGTGCAGCAAAAGTCACATTTAAGGGAAATTTAAAGCCTTAAATTTATGAATTAGGAAAGAAAGGCTGAAATCAGTGACATAAATATTCATCTCAAGGAGTTAGAGAAACAATAAACAAATTCAAAGAAAATAGAAGGATATGACCCAAACAGCACAGGTAACAAAAACAAAACAAGTGGGTTTATACCAAACTAAAAAGCTTCTACACATCAAAGGAAGCAATTAACAGTGTGAAAAGACAATCCACAAAATGGGAGAAAATAGTTGCAAACTGTAGGTCTGATTAGGGATTAATTTCCACAATATATAAGGATTACATACAACTCAATAGCAAGAAACCTTAATGACATGATTTAAAAATCAGCTAGGGGGAGCGCCTGGGTGGCTCAGTTGGTTCAGAGGGGGACTTGGGCTCAGGTCATGATCTCATGGTTTGAGTTCAAGCCAGTTTGAGTTCGAGCCCCGCATTGGGCTTTGTATTGACAGCTCGGAGCCTGGAGCCTGCTTCAGATTCTGTATCTCCCTCTCTGCCTGTCCCTTCCCCTCTCTCACTCTGTCTCTCTCTCTCTCTCTCTCTCAAAAATAAATAGAGATTAAAGAAAAAAAATTTTTTTATATCAGCTAGGGATTTGGATAGACATTGCTCCAAAGAAGACATACAGGTTGCCAGCAGGTATATGAAAAAATGCTCAATATCACTAACCATTAGGGAAATGCAAATCAAAATCACTGTGGGATATATCACCTCCCCCCTCTCATGATTGCTGTTATCAAACAAAAGACAACTAATGTTGGCAGGTGTGTGGAGAAATCAGAGCCTTGCATACTGTTGAGGAAATGCAAAATAGTATAGTTGCTATTTTGAGGAGGTTCCTCAAAAAGTTATTAATTTTTTTTAATGTTTATTTTTGAGAGAGAGAGAGACAGAGCATGAGTGAGGGAAGGGCAGAGAGAGGGGGAGTCAAAAAGTTAAAAATAGAACTACAGTATGATCCAGCAATCCTAGATAGATATCAGTCCAAACGAATTGAAATCAGAATCTTGAGAGAGATTAGCACTTCCCATGCTTATTGCATCATTGTTCATAATATCCAAGATACAGAAATAATACAGATGTCCATTGACAGATGAGTGGATTAAGAAAATGTGGTATATACGTATAGTGGTATGTGGTATACAGTCTTTAAAAAGGAAATTGTGACGTATCTAAAATAGTCAAATTCATAGACTCACAGAGTGGAATCGTGGTTGCCAGGAACTGGGGCAAAGAGGAAATGAGTTACTCATCAGCAAACCTAAAGTTTCAGTTAGGCAAGATGAATAAGCTCTAGAGGTCTGCTGCATAACCTTGTACCTATAGTCAGCAATGTATTAATATATTAATATTAGTATGTGTAAATGCATATACACTTAAAAATTTGTTAAGAGTAAATTTCATGTTAAGTACACTTACCACAGTAAGATAAAATTAAAAAAAAAATGGAAGGAAATAATCAAGAATAGAAATCAACATAATAGAAAACAAAATACATTAGGGAGGATCAACAAAGCCAAAAATTGGTTCTTAGTCTTTTCAAATAATATTGATAAACCCTGGCACAACTGTCCAGAAAGAAGACTGAGAACATAAATCATGAATAAAAAATGAGACATTACTCTAAATCCTTTACCCAAGCCCATTAAAAAGATGGGAAAATATGAACAAATTCTTGAACTGATTTTGATCATAATAATTGTTGTAATAATCTGAATTTTTCTTTTTCCAATATAGGCACAACAGCAGAAAACCTTCAGTGTTGCTTTGCAGAAGCAAAATCGTGTACAATTTGGGAAGAATATGCACTTCAATGGTAGAATTCCAGAAGAAAGGAATGAAGTTGAATTGAAACGTGCATTTGAGGAAGAGGATGAGAATGAAGAAGAGGTGACAGGAGTTCCTTCCTTTTTCCCTCCTTCTCTCCCTCCCTCTTCTTCTTCCCTTTCTTTCTTTTTTTTTTTCCACGAATTTCTTCTTTTCAGTTGTGATGTACATCTTTGTGACTGTCAGTCTTCCTATGTGCAAATTGAATTTATGTAGATCAGTTTGTAATGAGCTATTAGAGCAATGTGTCATCTGAAATAATAGACTGCCTAATTGACAGAGAAACAGGATATATTCTAGATTACATTTATAAGCCATAGGTAGTTGAACCTGGGTGTTCTGCCATAATTAGCAGTAAAATTGTAAATGTAATGATTTTTTTTTGTAGTGATCACTCATTTTAATTATCTGTGGCAAACTTTTAATTTCATGATGGCTTGACCTTGTTTAGACTAATTCTGGAAAGCCCACCTTCCCCCACCCCCCATTAGTGCTGAGATATTACAGAATGGTTCTAATATGGTGCAAGTTTTTTAATTCTTGAAAAAGTTTTATGTCTAGAAAACTTGAAATTATTCTTAAATATTCACTTTCTTTCATCCTCTATATCCAAATTTATTCCTAATCTTACTCTGTACACAAAGTCTTCAGTTGAGCCTACTTTCTGTCTTTTCCTTTGAATGTTTTTTGAATTTAGTTAATACCATGAGGAGGCTGTTAAGTTTTGCTTTGTCATTGAGATTTTAAATTCTGTTTCTAAGGTCCTAGTCAGGGCATAGTAGAACTTTTAATTAACTGATAAACCATATGAATGTATGCCCATGGTCTTCTCTGTGCTTTGACAACAACTGAATGTTCAGTATGTATGTTTCTACTATATGCCTGAAGATGAGTGAGACTATATGCATTTATGTGTGTGTATCTCCATGTATGTGTGTATGTACACACATGTATTTGTATGTATATGCATATGTTGTGGAGTCTGATACTGTACTGAATACAGACAAATAAACTGCCTAAGACAGTTTAGTGTCTTCTTAATGTGGAATTAGTGAGTCCTGATTAGTCTCTGGAAATTAAATAAATGGTTTTGAAATTTACTTTTTTGTTCTTTCTTAATTGGTATTCAGAGAATCTCTATATTCTCTCCTCCCAAGCATGTTAGTGATATACAGTCTCTGTCCTTTAATTACCTTATAATGTAAAATACTCAACAATGATGATTAATACATAAAGAATGAACTATTGAATAAAAGCCAAGACAATTAAAAGGCATTGTGTTAATACTATGTGATTTTTATAGTTGATAAATGTTATAACATGAAGTCTATGAGTCTCCTTGTCTATCTTTAACTTACATTATCCAGCAGTAAGCTAGTAGTTTGATATTTAAAATGTGGTTTTATTTCTCAGGTCTTAACTGTTCAGGATCTGGTTGATTTTTCTCCTGTTTACCGATGTTTACACATTTATTCTGTTTTGGTGAGTATCTTTTGTATATGTATAGTGTTTGTGTCTGTGTATATGTGCACATATGTATGTATATACACATAAATATCTGTATAATAAGAAAGACATGTACACATTTTAGGCCTGCTTTTCTAAAGGCTTACCATAAATTCAATGAGTTGTAAATCTTCATGCATAAATATTTGTGAAATATTCCCTGCAAGTAAAGCACTTACTTTTTTCTATAAATTATCATAATCTGCTTTCAAGTGATATACCACTTCATGTAGAAGAACCTTAACAATATACTTTCATTTCACCCTTCTTATATTTGTGCTAGTGTTGCATCATAATTATTTTAAAATATATTGCTTCTACATATGTTTACTTCTTCAACATTATATTCATTTTTGATTAAACAATTATTCTTTCGAAAAATAATAGCATTATTGGGGCGCCTGAGTGCCTCAGTCAGTTAAGCATTGACTCTTGGTTTTGGCTCAGGTCACAATATAACAGTTCTTGAATTTAAGCCTGCTTGGGATACTCTCTGTCTCTCTCCTGTCCTGCTCATGCTGTCTCTCCCTCTCAAAATAAATAAACTAATTCCAGAACATTTCATTATCAAAGAAAGAAACCTCTTACCCATTAATAATCACTCCTCATTCTCCCCACCCTCAGCCCCTGGCAACCACTCATGTACTTTCTATCTCTATAGATTTGCTTCTTCTGGATATTTCATATAAATAGAGTCATAGTAAATGTGGGTTTTTGTGTCTTGGCTTCTTTCACATAGTTGGAAGTTTAGGTTATTGATTGAGATCTTTTTTGTTTTTTAATACAGACATTTACAGCTATAAATTTCCTTCTAACCACTGCTTTAGCTGCATTCCATGAGTTTTTGTATGTTTTTTTGTTTCCATTCATCTCAAAATATTTTCTAATTTCTTGTTATTTGTTCTTTAACCCAACAGGTAGTTAAGGGTGTGTTGTTTCATTTCCATATGTTTGTGAATTTCCCAAAAGTTCTTCTGTTACCAATTCCAAATTTTATCTCACTGTGGTCAGAGACCATACTTTGTATGACTTCAGGCCTTTTAAATTTTTGGAGGCTTGTTTTATGGCCTAACATATGGTTTATCTTGGAGAATGTTCCATGTGCATCTGAGAAGAATGTGTATCTGGCTGTTGTTGTGGTGTGTTGTAGACATCTGTTAGGTCTAGTTGATTTAATACTGTTACTCAAATCTTCTTTCCTTGTTGGTCTTCTGCCTATTTGTTATTGAAAGTGGTAATATTGAAGTCTCCAATCGTAACTGTTGAATTATCTATTTTTCCTTTAGTTTTGCCACTTTTCATTCATGTATTTTTGAGGCTTTGTTTTTAGGTGAATGTATATTTATAATTATTATATCTTCATGATGGATTAACTTTATTTCATTATGAAATGTCATTCTTTGTGTATTCTTTTTTTTGGCTTACAGTCTATTTTGGCTGATACTAGTATAGCCACTCTAACTCTTTTGGTTACTATTGGCATGGTATATTTTTCCATCCTTTTATTTTCAATTTCTTTGTGTTTTAGAATCTAAAGTATGTCTCTTGTAGATAGCATATAGATGAATTTTTAAAAATCCAGTCTATCTATTTCTGCCTTTTGATTGGAGTGTTTAATTTAATTCATTTGCTTCTATTTCATTTCATTTTAATTTAATTTAATTTTTAATTTTATTTTAGTGTTTATTCATTTTTGGAGAGACAGACACAGAGAATAAGTGGAGAAGTGGCAGAGAGAGAGGGAGACACAGAATCTGAAGCGGGCTCCAGGCTCTGAGCTATCAGCACAGAGCCCGACACAGGGCTCGAACTCATGAACCATGAGATCATGACCTGAGCCAAAGTCGGATGCTTAACCAACTGAGCCACCCAGGAGCCCCATAGTTCATTTGCGTTGAATGTAATCACTGATAAGATCAAATTTGTACCTACCATTTGTTTTAATATATCTTATTTCTTTTTTGTTCTGTCCCTCCAATACTTTCTTTTGCATTAAGTAGATGTTTTCTCATGAACCATTTTAATTCTCTTGTCATTTCTTTTAACATATCTAAACATGTATATATTAGTAACATAACTACATATATATGTATATTAATTATATATAAATATGTTTAAATATATAAATAAACGTAATATATGATAATTAACATATATGTGTACACACATGTAATATATATACTATTTCCTTAGTGTTTGCCCTGGAGATTATAATTTACATCCTACCCTAAAACAATCTAGTTAGGGGCTCTTGGGTGGTTCAGTCGGTTAGGCGTCCGACTTCGGCTCAGGTCATGATCTCACGGTTCGTGGTTTCGAGCCCCGCTTCAGGCTCTGTGCTGGCAGCTCAGAGCCTGGAGCCTGTTTCGGATTCTGTGTCTCCCTCTCTCTCTGCCCCTCCTCTGTTCACGCTCTGTCTCTGTCTCAAAAATAAATAAACATTAAAAAAAATTAAAAAACCAATCTAGTTCATATTGATCTTCCTCTTTTGTGTTATTATTGAGATACTACTTACATTTTTATACATATAAACCATAATATAACTATTTATTTGTATAGTTGTTTTCTGAATCAGAAGAATGGAATTACAAAAATAAAAGTATGTTTATACTGTCTTTATATTTACCTCTATATTACCTTTACTGAGACTTTATTTCTTCATGTTAGAGTTACTGTCTAGTGTCCTTTTATTTTTGCCTCAAGGACTGCCTTTTGTATTTCTTTTAGGGAGGTCGACTAGCATCAAATTCTTTCAGTTTTTGTTTATCTGGGAATTTCTTAATTTCTTCTCTGGTTTTTATGAGTAGTTTTTCTAGATATAGAATTTTTGGTCTTTTTCTTTCAGCACTTAGAATATGTCTATGGAAGGCATTTATATTTAACTATATCTACAGAAGGCATTTATAGGTAAGGAGTTTTGAGGTTTGGATTACTCACTGAAATTGGATTAAGTTAAAATTAAAATAATTGAACAGGAATGGTAATTATGTTAATTAGAGCAAATAGCATTATCTTCATTAGTTAGCTTAATTTTTTCTTTTAGCTCTCTAGTAAAAGCAGGACCAACTCTGTACTTATGAGCCAATATAAAAGTGATAAGCACAGTATCAATCTAAATGTATTGTTTTACAAATTAGTGATGTTTCAAGTGTGTTGAGCATTCTTGAATAGACCTATAAAATTTTTTTTGTTGGTAAAGCTGTAATAAATTATAGCATCATTTTTATTTTGTTTTTAAAGTTTACTATTTTGAGAGAGAACATGCACGCATGTGCATGATTGGGGGACAAATAAAAGGAGAGGGAGAGAGAGAATCTCAAGCAGGCTCCATGCTTACAGCACAAACTCAGGAGCCATGAGGTTATGACTGGTGCCGAAACCAAGAGTCAGACGCTTAACCGACTGAGCCACCCAGGCACCCCTAAATTATACTATTGTGTAAAAACAATCATACTTTTAGTCTATTCTATGATGAAATAATTTTTCAAATGTGTGTGTGATTATAAAATACTTTAACTGCTTAGATTCTTTTCAAATTTAGTGTTTTATCTTTTATAATATCAGGTAGTAGTATATACATTTACGCACATTTATAACCTGAGAGAGAGGATAGGTTCCATCAAGATTACATTGATTACATTGATATATATAGTAACATTGAAAAATTGGCTTCCAGGGGTGCCTGGGTGGCTCAGTCGGTTGAGCATCCAACTTCAGCTCGGGTCATGAGCTCACGGTTTGTGAGTTTGAGCCCCGCGTTGGACTCTGTGCTGACAGCTTGGAGCCTGGACCCTGTTTCTGATTCTGTGTCTCCCTCTCTCTCTGCTCCTCCCCTGCTCATGCTGTCTTTCTCTCTCTATCAAAAATAAATAAACATTAAAAAAAAATTTAAAAAAAAGAGAAAAATTGGCTTCCAGTTGTCTGATCTCAAGTTTTTCTTTTTTCTTTTCTTTTTTTTCTTTGTTTTGTTTTTAAATTAGATCATATTGGATTCTAATCAAGATGAGGTTCTTAATTATCTCAGTCGTTAAAGTGGCTTGTGTTGTGGTTTGATTCTTTAAAAACTCCTTTCAAATTAGATTTTTTTTCCCTATAGGTTTTTGGTCTTAGTGGAGAAGAATGATTTTTTGCTTTGATAATGCTTAATTTTTCTGTCTTACATGGGCCCAGTAAACTGCAGTGAGTGCCAACAGGCACTTCTGTTACTTTGTGTTATCCTTGTTCTATGTCTGCCTGATCCACAAGGATAGTGACCATGACAGTGTTGTTTATTGTTCTTTCCCTAGTGCCTTTCATTGCATCTGATACTTCATAAAAATTTGCTGAATTAGTAATTGGCTCTTTAACACCACACTAAATGTTAATAACATTATTTCATATATCTTTATCCTGGTAGCTTATGTCAACAGGCATTAATCTCTGGGAAAGAATATGTCTTTTATACCTTGTGCAAAAAAATGTTGAACCAACGGATATTATGTGAGGTTTCAGTGTGGCTTTCCTGAGAATGATATGCTGGGTATTAGATTATGTTTCATTTTTCATGATTTAAAATGAAAGAAACAAAAGCCTAATTAAATTATCAAAATGATCAAAAGTCAGTGGTAGAGAACCAATAGAATGATAGAAAGTTTTAGACTCCAGTCAGCTTTGTGATTATTCATAAAGAATCTGTGAGTCAAATAGCCAAATATTCAAATTAATGAAAAGTCTCAGAATTTATGTTATTATAATGAACTATTGATTTATAATTTTTGATAACTTACTTTTAGTTCTCTGTATGTTTTTATATCTTTTATTTCTTTAAAGAATTTATAAATTTAAGAAACCTGCATTTTAAAAGATGTCAGTTTTGACTAATTCGGGCAAGACCTTTTCCCTTTTTTACTGTGTGAGCAAGGTTTTACTGTTCTGTAAATGTAAATAAACTTTCATTATCAAGAAAACTTCTAGTTGGTATATATGGCCAAAAATTGGTAAAAGTAAAATTATGACCAAAATTTGATAAAGCTAATTCCTCTTTATTATTATAATTATTTTCCTTTCATTTGTTATTTCATTCCACTACTTTCTAGTAGTAACTGGGCAAATTAGTCTTCTCAGTTGATTTTCTTATTTGCAAAATATGGATAACAATTTATAAAGCTATGTTGGATATTAGAGTAAATAGAAGTAATAAAATGCTTAGCGTAGTGCCCAGTATATAGTAACACTCAGTAAATGATAAAAGGATTATCATAGAAGGGTTTCATTAATATATATGATTTCAAGGACTAGGTGTTTTGGTTGTAAGTCCATTTTAGCCAAAGAACTCTATGTCCAAAATCCTTAAGGTAGCATTGTCCAAGCTCTGTTTGAACAGATGTATGCACCATGAAAGGAAAATAGGTATACTGGGGGAAAAAAGGTTCTCTTTGGAAAATGCTGCAAATAATAACCACAATATAGCTTATCATTTTTAAGGCTTTGAGAAATCCTAAGAGCTATGTGAATTTCCTTAGCTGGCCATGTTATAAAGTTTGTGTGTACAGGGGCCATTTTTCTTAAAATAAGGAATACTGAAGGTAATGTGAGAATTGCTGTCCTCAGACTTTTAGGGGTTTTATAGGCTTTCCAAAGGGTCCTGGCCTAGAATTTTTAAGGAAAGAATTTTTAGATCCTCCGGTTTTTCCTAAAAATGATCTCTCTGGCAACCTCAGCTCACCTTCTCTTACTTTTGGTGCTCTGCCCAGATCCCCTTGGATCTCTTTTCATAACAGCTAGAAGTTCCTTAGAGTCCTCAGCCCTGGGGGGAGCACAAATCTTTACACAGTATTGTTACAGTGTTTTTGCACTTTTCAGATGTTCTAGATTGTACATACTGTTTTGTTTTTATAGTTGAGATAAATCAGGGCTTAGAACTTGAGAATATATATTTGGAATACAATGTTAGAACATTTCCTGTACATGTGTTAAGGAGCTTTCACATCAGTGTGCGCTGAACTGGGTCATCTGTTCTGTTATCTGCCTGACCATGTGCCTACATTCTCTCCTTTATTTTCCCAATTTGATGCATACCCTAACTATGATATTTGGTATTTTGAGATGAACTCTGAGTACAAAGCTGTACCATAATGTAAGATGTCAGTTTTGGTGTGACTGGAGGTACTTGCATCA
Organism: Panthera leo; assembly: GCF_018350215.1. Classification (NCBI taxonomy): domain Eukaryota; kingdom Metazoa; phylum Chordata; class Mammalia; order Carnivora; family Felidae; genus Panthera; species Panthera leo. Next base: position 52,649,822 of record NC_056689.1, read on the forward strand.
ATAAAAGAACAGGTTACTCCCCTAAAAAAAAAATCAAAAACCAAAAAAGAAAAAAAATCCCTCTGCAGTATAATTTATTCTTTAGAGTTTTACTGTGGGATCAAGTTGAAGCCTATCCTCTTCAAGACTTTTTTGCCTGAATCAAGCACTCTTTTTTTTTTTTTTTTTTTTTTAAGATTTTGTTATTAATCTTAATGAACCTAGGTGACTCATTTGGTTAAGCGTCTGACTTTGGCTCAGGTCATGATTTTACAGTTTGTGAGTTTGAGCCCCTCATCGGGCTCTCTGCTGTCAGCACAGAACCCACTTTGGATCCTCTGTCTCCCTCTTTCTCTGCCTTTTCCTTTCCTCCTCCCCCTACCCTGCTTATGCGCGCGCTGTCTCTCTCTAAAATAAATAAACATTAAAAAAAATCTTTCAACATTTTGTTATTTTTAAATAATCTCTACACCCAGCGTGGGCCTAGAACTCACAACCCTGAGATCAAGAGTCACATGCTCCACTGACTGAGCTGTTCAGGGACTCTGAATCTGGCATTCTTGATTGGCTTCCTCTCATGTCCTTCCTTGCTTTCCTCACTTCTGGAACAGTCTCCCTTTTGAATGCTTCCTTATTGTATCATTTGGTGTCTATTTATAGAAAACTACCTAAGATGTTATATTAATTATCTACTGCTGCACTTAACAAACATTTATTATTTTACAGGGTTAGCTATCTGGGAGTGGCTTAGCAGGGCCATTCTGGCCCAAAGTCTCTCATGGGGTTCTAGTCAATATGTCAGTGAGGGCTGTAGTCCTCTGAAGGCTTGACAAGGGTTGGGTGATTTGCCTCTGTTATGACTATTGGCAGAAGGCCTCAGTTCCTTGCCACATAGGCTGTCTACAAGGCTGCCTGACAATCCTCATGACATGGCAGCTGGCTTCCCCAGAGTGAGTGATCTGAGGGAGGCTGAAAGGAAAGACATAATGTCCTTTGTAATCTAATATCATAAATGACATACCTTCTGCTATATCCTACTGGTGACATAGATCAACCCCTGGTTGGACTGTGGGATGGGACTACGCAAGAGATCTTTGGGGCCATCTTGGAGGTTACCACACTAACTTTATAAAAGAAAGACACGTCCATCACTGATACTCATTGTATTGATCCTTCACTGATAACTGCCTTTGTGCATTGTCGTGTAAAAACTTCCAGTGTACCAAATAAAGAAGTCTCCTTTAATGGTTAATTAAGGGAGTGTGTACACATAAGTGTGCCTTTCTTTTCTTGTGCAGAAAAGGATAAACCATGTTAGAAAAAATATATTTTGTCTTGTGGTGGGATATTCTTAGTTCTTTTTATTTTTAATTTTAATGTTTTAATTTTGTTTTTTGTTTTTGGGAGAGAGAGTGCAAGCAGGAGGAGGGACAGACAGGGAGGGAGACACAGAATCCGAAGCAGTCTCCCAGCTCTGAGCTGTCAGCATGGGGGCTCAAACCCATGAGCAGTGAGATCATGACCTGAGCAGAAGTCGGACACTCAACCGACTGAGCCACCCAGGCGCCCTGGGATATTCTTAGTTCTGACACATGGTAGGTGGGAGTAATGACCAATTTTCATTTAAGGTCCTGATCTCTTTTGTTCTCTAGCTGTTGACAGTGAATATATTGCTTTTTAAGAGGGAATATTGTGAGAGTACAGAAGCAAGAACATAGGAAAATTTGAATGTAAAACTGATGTATGTGTTTAAATATAGACAGTGCTTTTGGCTAATCTTAATACTCATCCTTAGGATGTGTCATTTGCTGTAAAGAAAAACAGCCAAAATAATATGAGTTAGTGAAGTGGGATCTTTTAAATATAACTGGAGTATTTTCTGGGGCTGCTAAAGTTTCGAAGTTACATTGACTAACCCATTCTTTCATATTCACGTAAGTTGTGATTCAGAAAAACTGTTAAAAGCCATTTGCCAAATTGGTGATATTTTTGACTTCATATTAAAATAAAATAAAAACTGGCTGCTAGACTGATTAGTTTCTACCATATCTAACAAAATTAATGTGTCGTACCTGACTTTTATACTTGGTTTTATTTTATTTCCAAAATTGAACATCAAAATTTTATGTATGTCCACATATTTACTGAAGGCATATTGATTTTTTTTAATCATACTCCTCCTTTTGTAAGTAACTTACAATTGTATCTGTATATTACATTGCATTATTATAAATTTGGTAATGAGAGCATTAAGTAATGCTCTCAGTAATTACTCTCAGTAATTACTTCAGCATTTAAGTAATGAAAAGTGATTTATTACCTTGCTTTTTAAGGTACATGAATGGATAAAACAGTCACCTTGGATTTAAATAATCTTAATCTTGACTAATTTTATAATTTATTTCTCAGTGGTTTTCATAATGTTATATCCCATAGTGCATACTAACATATTTATTTCAGTCAAAACATGAAGTCAGATTTTTTTCTGTGATACTAATACACTTGCCTTATTTAATAGTTTGATTGTGAGGACTGCCCTTGCTAATTGGGTTTTAGGGTGGGTATTTTATCGGTAAATTAAATACACTAAATCTGTAGTTCAGAGTTTTTAGCTAAAAAGTATGTTGTTAGGTGCAAAAACAGGAAAGCCCCATTCATCATATTAAGAAACTAATTTCCAATAAAAATTTAGGTTTTGTTTTATTAATTATCTAAAATTATAATATACTTAGATTGTATTGATCAGTTCTTTCTTAATTGTAATGATAATTCAACCTAGAAGGAAAAAGCTACCTTAACACCTAAATCTTTATGGTCTCAGGAATAAAATAAAAATACAAACATACTACACTAGAAAATATAGTATTAGAGAGGTGCCTGGCTCAGTCAGTAGAGCATGTGACTCCTGATCCCAAGGTCATGAGTTCGAGCCCCACATTAGGGGTAGAGTTTACTTAAAAAAATACACAGTATTAGAAAAAAACACATTAAATTAGAAAATATCTATAAGGGTGGTAGTCTGAAAATATTAATTAAAAAAGAAAAAGGAAAACTGTAATTTATTTCTAAATATTAAGGAAGAGCATGTTCATATATTTTTTAAATGATTATAGATAACCATTGGATATGTTTAAATGAGGATGTAATAGTTTTATTTATAATATACTTGAAATTGCGTCCTTTGTATTTATTTAAACTCATAATGGAAAAAATTTAGTTACTAAAATAAAAACTGTGTGAGGGGGATCATAGTTTTTTTTGAAATTCTTTTAATTCTTTGAGTACAAAAATACTGGGAGAGCTGCCCTAGGGGTTACCTAGGTAAACTTATTTTTTGCATTGTGAGTTTAGTTTTTGTAGCATTAAGAAAAGGCATTTTTTGGGGTGCCTGGGTGGCTTAGTTGGTTAAGTGTCTGACCTCAGCTCAGGTCATGATCTCGTGGCTTGTGAATTCGAGCCCTGCATCAGGCTCTGTGATGACAGCTCAGAGCCTGGAGCCTGCTTCAGATTCTGTGTCTCCCTCTCTGCCCCTCGTCTGCTCACGCTCTCTCAAAAATAAACATTAAAAAAAAAAAAAACTTTAAAAGTCATTTTTTTTGGATAACTACTTAAATAGTAAAACTATCAAAAATTTTTTTCTGTGAAAATAGGGGTTTTGATTTTTTTTTCCCTAGTAATTTTTTTTTTCTTTTGGATTCTGTTTGGAGTCTTGAGTAGGGGAATGGGTTCCTAGTCCTTTCTTCTCACTCTGGATGGATTCTCCTTTTAAGCAGAGAGGAAGACAAAAGAAATGGATATATCATTTCAATCATTCATTCATTCATTCAACAAATAGCAATTGATTGCCTTCCATGAACCAAATGTTGTGCTAAGTAATAAGGATACAACGGCCAACTGGTTGGACAGGACCATGTTCTAAAAGACTGGAGTCAGGTAGTAAAGATAGATCTCTGTTATCCAGTGTGGTAGCTATTAGCTGTATGTGGCTATTTAAATTTAAATTAATTAAAATTAAACGAAGTTAAAATTCAGAGTCTCAGTAATATTAGCCACATTGAAGTGCTCAGTGGCCATATCTATCTCATGGCTACCACAGAAGACAGTGCAGATATAGAAAATGTTCATTGTCACAGAAAGTGCTATTAGACAATGGACCAATAGACTGCTAATTAAGAAGTTATGGCACAGGGGCACCTGGGTGGCTCAGTCGGTTGAGCATTTGACTCTTGGTTTCAGCTCAGGTCATGATCTCATGGTCATGGGATGGAGCACTGCGTCAGGCTTTGTGCTAGGAGTGGACCATGCTTGAGATTCTCTCTCTCCCTCTCCCTCTGCCCTCCCCCCCTTGCACATGCTCCTCTTTCTCTCTCTCTCTCTCAAAAAAAAAAAGTTATAACACAGTTGATAAGTGCAGTGATATGGATATACAGATTACTGTGGGATAACACGGATAATAGCAAGCCTCAGGAAGTTGAGGAAGGCTTTCTAAAGGAAGTGACATCTATAGTGAGTCCTGAAGGATAAATATAAGTCATATAGAGAAACAACTGGGAAGCACTTTTCAAGAATAGCTTGTACAAAAGTCTGGAAGTGAAAAGAAAATGCTATATTGAATATACTGAGATGAGGCAGGAAGTGGAAGAAGGTGCCAGATCATGTAGAGTCTTATACATTATTTTCAGAAGTTGAGACTTTACAGCCAATTTCTTTATTTAGTTCTCCTCACTGACAGCCATATTTTGAGTTAGTCAGTCAGAAATCTATAAAACCTTAGTGATAAGTTGGGCAACTGTTAAATTGCTTGAATTTACATTTAGTCTTCCTAAATGTCATGATAACAAACAAGGTTACTCTTTTTGAACTATAAAGTCAAAAATTTATTCCTGACATCAGTATGAAATACCATTTCAGTTATATTCCGTTTGTTAGAAAATTTAAAATGAGGGGTGCCTGGGTGGCTCAATTGGTTAAGCGTCTGACTTCAGCTCAGGTCATGATCTCGTGGTTTGTGAGTTCAAGCCCCACATCGGGCTCTGTGCTATCAGAGCCTGCTTCAGATTCTGTCTCTCCATCTCTCGGCCCCTCCCCTGCTCATGCTCTGTGTCTGTCTCTCAATAATAAATACACGTTAAAAAATTTTTTTTTAAATTTAAATGATTCTTAGTGGTAAAGAAGTTATCTGTTTTGTAGTATGTTTATGTTTCATTACTCTGCTGATTTTATTTTAGGGTGATGAGGAAACATTTGAAAATTATTACCGAAAACAAAGGAAGAAACAAGCAAGACTGGTATTGCAGCCCCAGTCAAATATGGTAAGTTATGTGAACATTTTGAATTGGTTATATTGTCATTTTTTACCTCTTACCCCACCTTAATTTCTTCAGAGCATGTATCATTATTCATTCAACAACAAATATTTATTGACTATCTACCATTTCCAATAATTGGTTTAGGTGCTAAGGGTATAGCAGTGAACAAAACAGGTAAGTCCCTTCTCTCATGAGCTTACATTCTATTAGAGATAGATAGTAAACAAATAAAATAGTGAATAAATAAAAAGAGAAATAAGAAGATATATAAAGTATCAGGGAGTGATAATTAGTTTCTGACAACATGGAAGACTATGTACTTGGATTAATTGTTCTACTGACAAAACAACTAAAGATGCTGGATAAAACATTTAAACATTTTAAAAATTATTTTTAACTGCACTGAGGATTTGGTAGAAAAGTATAGTTAGGAGAAAAACTAAGTGAATATGGAATTGCTCTGTATGGAATTGCACTTGTGATAATTATATGACTAGATGTGTTTGTGAAAACAGTGCATGAAAAAGTGAGTTTTATTGTATGTAATTTATACAGTATATCCCATTATAGAACAAATAAAACAGGGAAACTTAAATGAAGGCAGAAATCCAGATAGGTTTAATTAAGCACTAATTGTGGCTTTTATCTTAGAGGCATCTGTTGAATGGGAAAGCATGAATTTTGAGGACATGGGTGTACAGAGAGCCACCCAAAGTAGCTGATAAGAGGTTGTCTCCCTTGTGAAGCTAAGACTCCAAAGAATTAGAGCCTCATTATTAGGATGACCTAGAGATAAAAAACATCTGGGGGCACCTGGCTGGCTCACTCAGTAGGGTATGCGACTCTTGATCTTGGGGTCATGGGTTTGAGCCCCACATTGGAAGTAGAGATTACTTAAAAAAAACAAATGGACACAATGTTATATATTTTAAAAATCTCGCAAAACCTCTCTGTTCTTTCCTCCACACACTGTAAGGACATTGCTTATCTTAAATGTTGGTGCTGAAGGAACAAGGCGAAAAAAAATCTCTGAGAATACATAACAAGTGGATTCTCACATGTGTTTGCTACACAGATTTATTCTACTTGGATAATTGAAAAAAATCTCAGGTTGAAAATTTAGTTTGAAGTATTTCTATGCTGATATTGCCAGTAGAAACAAATGCAGATCTCTGAACTTTCATATCATAATTTCAAGGAAAATTAGCAAATCACAGTCAAAAATAATTATAAAACAACTGAGAATCATTAAAGATATTGGCAACAGAGGGACTCCTGGGTGGCTCAGTTAGTTGTGTCTGACTCTTGATTTCAGCTGAGGTCATGGTACTGTAGTTGTGGGGTCAAGCCCTGCATTGGGCTCTGTGCTGACTGTGGAGCCTGGGTAAGATTCTCTCTCTCCTTCTGCCCTTCTCCCTGGCTTGTGCTCTCTCTGGAAAAAAAAAATATATATGTGTGTGTGTGTGTGTGTGTGTGTACATAAATATATAATGTAGGCAACAGAAATAAATCCTAATAAGAGACTTTTAGTGTTTGAATTGTTAGCCACTTATTTTTATTTATTTATTTTTATTTATTTTGAGAGAGAGAGGGAGAGAGAGAGAATCCCAAGCGGGCTCCACACTGTCAGTGCAGAGCCTGAGTTCAAACTCATGAACTGTGAGTAACTGTGAATTTAATGCAAATTAAAACTGCAGTGAGATACCACTATCTACCTACTATACTAAGATTAAAAAGATTTATGATAGATGCCCCAAATTATTAGCCATTTAATATAGTAATTATTGAATATATTTAAATAAAAAGCAAGCTTGCTGATATAAATAGGGAACAAGAAACTGTAAATACTTACCAAAGTGAAGAAAAATCAAGTGGAATACCTAGAAATTGAAGATCTAATAATCAAAATTAAAAATTTTATGAATAGGTTTAGCAGTTGATGAATTCTTAGTTGATTTGAAGAGATTACTTTGAAAGCCTCACAGAGAGATGAGAGGATAAAAATACCGAAGAGAGACAGAGGGGATACAGATAGCAAGTCTAACATATCTAGTTGGAATTTCAGAAAGAGAAGCTAGAACAAGTGAGACAGAAGAGTATTTGAGGGCATAATGGCTGAGAAGTTTCCAGTATGGACAAGAACTATAAACTTTTACAGAGTCATATCCAAGGAATCCCGAGTAAGTTAAGTAAAAAGAAATACATTCTGAGAGATCTTATAGTGAAATCGCAGACCATAAAGAGAAAATAGAAGACCTGAAAAATAGTATCTGCTAACTTTAGTTAATTGACATTTATTGAATACTCCTCCCCAAATAGCAGAATACGCATGCTTTTCAAATGCACATAGAAGGTTTACCAAGGTAGATCAAATGCTGGGCTATAAAATAAATCTCAGGAAATATAAAAGACTTGAAATCTTTTGACTACAAGATAATTAAATTATCCATATGCAAAAAAATACTGACTTTTACCTCAATCAGCAATTCAAGAAATGGACCCAAATGCAAGAGATGAAACTTTAAAACTTTTAGAAAAAAAACAAAGGGTAAAATCTTTGTGACCTTGGGTTAGGCAGTATTTTCTTAAGTGAGATACCTAAAGCATAAACCATAAGGTAAAGAAATTGTTAAATTGAACATTAAAATGAAAAACTACTCTTCAAAAGGCATTGGCAAGAAAGTGAAAAGACAAGACACAGATGGAGAGAAAATATTTGTAAAACTCATGTCTAACAAAGGGTTTATATTCAGAATATAGAAGAATTTGTATAACTATAAATAATTAAAGCCAAACTAATGGATAAAAGATCCAAGTAGAGATTTGTCTAGATATACAAATGAGAAATAAGCACATGAAAAGATGTTCAATATCAATGTTTCATCAGGGAAATGCAAATTAAAACCACAGTGAGATACCACTACATACTTACTAGACTAGCTAAAATTAAAAAGATTGATCATAGCTAGTGCTGGTGAGATGTGGAGCATCTGGAACCCTCATGCACTTCGGGTGGGTGTAAAAACTATGGTGCCTCTTTGGAAAATAGTTTGTCAATTTGTTACAATGTTAAGCATGCACTTATGCTACAACCCAGCCGTCTTACTCCTAGGTTTTTACCCATGAGAAATAAAAACAGTGGCATATTTTAAATGCTAAAGGAAAATAACTGTCAACCTAGGATTCTATATCCAGTGAAACAAAGGCAAAGATAGACATTTTCAGACAAAGAAGAGGAGAGTTTGTTACTAAGACACCCTTACTAAGGAAATTCTAAAGAATCTACTTCAGGCAAAAGGAAAGTGGTGCCAAATGGAAGATATGAGATGCTGGAAGGGATGAATAGCAAAGAAAGTATAAATATGTGGGTGAATCTATGTCAACCATAGAAAATAATGTTAATAAAATATTATGGGCTTTAAAACAAGATAAAATTAAAATACACAACAAAAGCATAAATGTGAGGTAGGAGTTAATGAAATGAAACTATACTACAGTTTTCTAAATTGTCCAGAAGAGTAAAAATATTGATTGATTTTAGGGTTTGATTATTTAAGTATGCATAATGCAATTTCTGGGGTAACCAGTAAAAGAGTGGAAACAAAATATATACTTTCATATAATATTAAAAAAATCTAGAATGATAAAAAATGAAATATTCATGTCTTAGTGTTGATAAAAAATAATTGAAACCTATAAGCACTTGATAACATCGACTCAAAATATTTAATACAAGATTGCCAAAACTAAAAGGATAAATGGGAAATCTGTAGTGGATTTTTAAGCATGTCTCAGTATCTTATACACCAAATAGATAAAATATCAATAAGAGTATACAACATGCTTAACAGGCTTGTTCTAATAAACCATATAGAAGCCTGTTTCAACAACTGTAGAAACCTCTTCTTTTCAAGCACACATGGCGTATTATAAAATGTGACTAATATACTATCTAATAAAGCAAGTATCCAGAAATATCAAACATCTGGTCTCATGTAGATTCCATTCTCTCTGATCATATTTTATTTTATGTATTTATTTAAAAAAATTTTTTAATGTGTATTTATTATTGAAGAAGAGAGACACGGAACATGAGCAGGGGAGGGATAGAGAGAGGGGGAGACACAGAATCAGAAGCAGGCCCCAGGCTCCGAGCTGTCAGCACAGAGCCTGACGCAGGGCTCGAACTCACACACTGTGAGATCATGACCTGGGCTGAAGTTGTTTGCTCAACTGACTGAGCCACCCAGGTGCCCCATCTCTGATCATAGTATTTTAAAGCTGAAAGGTAAAACTATTTCTTTCCCCACAACCTGAAAAAAAAACCCAGATGTTTGAAAAATTTTTTTAGATGTTTGAAAATTTTGATCACATTTATGAAATATGCAAAATACAGCATTTGAACGTAATTAAAATAATGAAATATTTCATGTAATTAACTTCTAAGAATGAAGTTCAAATGGTCAAATATTTTCCTGTATACCTTTTGTTAAAATTATTAACACGCAATTGTAGATCATTTTTAAGGAGTTTGGCTTTTATTGTGAATCAGATATAAAGTCATTGGAAGGTTTTTAGCGGAAGATATAATGATCTGATTACTCTTTGAAAAGTATCACCCTGGCAGGTATCTGGAGAATAGACTGAAGGGAGCAAGCCTGAAAGCTGGGGAGATTAGGTAGGAGAATGATATAATAGCCCAAGTGAGAAATTATGGTGGCTTGAACTAGCTTACTGTGAAGAAGGTTTTGAAGTTATATTTACTTTTTAACTTGTTTATTGTCTTTCTCTTTTTGAATGCAAGTTCCATGAGGGTAAGGGCTTTTTGCTTTTTACCAGTGTAACCCTGATACCTTAAAAATGTATGCAGCATATACATGCATACCCTCATACATACAGTAGACCCTCAATAAATATTTGTTAATAAATATGGTAGTGACTTGGAACTTACTTTATTGTTACTGGTATTTATTGGTTTAAATTGATTTTTATTTTTCATTTAAAGCATGAAACAGTTGATGGCTATAGAAGATATTTCACTCAAATTGTAGGGTATGTATCTAAAATGGAGATAAATATTATTTTTATATTATGTTAAATGTCAGAACTGCTTGTTTTCTGTTTGGGTTTTAATTTTTTTTTTTTTAACACATGCTATGTTGGTAATTACTGTTTTTAGGTTCTTTGTGGTGGAAGATCACATTTTACATGTGACCCAAGGATTAGTAACCAGGGCATACACTGATGAACTTTGGAACATGGCCCTCTCAAAGATAATTGCTGTCCTTAGAGCTCATTCAGTAAGTCAGCCAAATTATGTTACTAAGTTTTTAATTCAGTTACTTCAGGAACTTCTGAAATGCATGATGTCAGAAGAAAACCGTACCTCCATCATTCTGCATTTTTGGTAGCAGCTCAGATTTGGAAGCAGTAATGTTGGGCTTTTGTCTGGTTATACTGGGTTGTAATTTTGCAACTGACTGGGGCTTCCCAAGACATTTTTAGTCCAGCATTAATAGAAAATGAAGAATTAAGCTGGTCTCATTAGTCTCAACTGACCTCTTCATTAGATCACTGAAAAGCACCGTGAAGAAAGGGTTTTTAATTATCATTCCAAATTCTTTGTTTCCAAAATAAACTCCACCATTAAAACTCAATAGAACTTGTTCTTCGATGTTTATAATTTGTTTGCAGTAATATAATTACAGATTTCTTAAAAATATGCAATTGTCAAAATTTAAACCATTTGAAATAATGAACTTCTATGTAATGGGAAATTTTTTTATGCATTAAAGTAAAATGATCAAAATTTGCATAATACACCTTTTGTAGAAATAATATACTAGTACTATAGAGACTGTTGAAACTAATAATTGCTTATTGTAGATGTTTTCTTAAGACAGTTTTAGTAGCTTACCTTCAGTAAAATCTCCCCATACTTAAAATTTTGTAATTATTTATAATTTTATTATTAGGAATAGAGATTGAAAATATTTTAAAGGATTATTAGCTCATATAGTATTTAGATTGTAAATATACATTTTTTATTTATCAGGAATGTAGATTCTTTATACACTTGTTTGTCCAATGAACTATAACTTTTTCTAACATATTAAAGAATAATTATGTTATGGTCTTTCCCTAAGAATTTTTACTGGATACAGGAAGCCAGCCATGGATTTAACTAATAATCAAGATTTTAAATTTATTATAAGCCTGGCATATTAAAGGAAAATGTTTCAGGTTTTATTTGTTTTCTGGTTTATATTGTTTTCTGGTTATATTTTATTTGACTCTGGTTTATATTTGTTTTCTTTGTTTGTATTTCCACCCCTCCACCTCTACCCCAGTCTTATTGTACTGATCCTGATCTTGTTCTGGAGCTGAAGAATCTCATTGTATTATTTGCAGATACTTTGCAGGTGGGTGATAATATAACATTCAATTTATGACTGAGCACTTAAAGATATATAAAATACAGATCATGCTCATTTATTTTATTATGGATTAGTGGTGGTAAATTAGTAGTAACCAGATGTTTGCTTATGTATTGGTATTCCCTATTACCCATGACTTTTCATTCTTACCCCCTTCCTGATTATGAACCCTGGACAGAACTCAGGGAATATTATCGTCTTTTAAAATATTGATTATTCAGAGAGAATAGATAAAGTATTTCTTTTGTAGATAAATTATTTTTGTAGTTAAAGAAAAAAAAACTCCATGTTATAGTGAAAAGAACCCTGAACTAGAAATTAGAAGATAAAGGGGCACCTGGGTGGCTCAGTCGGTTGGGCATCTGACTTCGGCTCAGGTCATGATCTCATGGTTCATGGATTCGAGCTCTGCGTCGGGCTCTGTGCTGACAGCTCAGAGCCTGGAGCCTGCTAAGGATTCTGTGTCTTCTTCTCTCTTTGCCCCTCCCCCACTCGTGCTCTGTCTCTCTCAAAAAGTAAATAAACATTAAAAAAAATTAGAAATTAGAAGATATAAGCACTGCCTTATGAAGTCACACATGACCCTGAGTTTATATTCTGCCCCTACTATTGACTAATTATATGTTTATAGGTTTTCTAAACTTTAGATCCTCATTTGTGAAAATTGGGTTATTATTAGTTTTCAGGATTGTTTTAAGTGTGATAATAAATATGAAAACATAGTTTGAATTAAAAAAAAAAAGAAAACATATAGTTTGAAAGCTGTTTCCACTCATTTCCTTCCTAATTTTAGGTGTACTATGACAATGACCAAATCACTTTACTTCTTTGTGTCTTTTTTGTTTTCTTTTTAAAAATAAGGTTTAGGGGCGCATGGGTGGCTTGGTCGGTTAAGCGTCTGACTTCGGCTCAGGTCATGATCTCACGGTCTGTGAGTTCGAGCCCCGCATCAGGCTCTGTGCTGACAGCTCAGAGCCTGGAGCCTGTTTCGGATTCTGTGTCTCCCTCTCTCTCTGCTCCTCCCCTGTTCATGCTCTGTCTCTCTCTGTCTCAAAAATCAATAAATGTTTAAAAAAATTAAAAAAAAAAATAAGGTTTAAACTGAATTGTCTCAAAACTCAATGCCTTTGTGATTTTCAGTATCAAAGTTTTAAGCTTGTCCCTTTTACTTGATCACGGATGGGCAAGAATTGATTGCATTTTGTTTTCATGTTTAAACTTAAGGGATTTTTATGGTTGGAATAATTTCCTGAAATATAGATTGGCATTTTCCAAAGTGTGATAATAGATGTTACTTTAAAAGGAGTTCTGTGGTCAAAACATTTGGGAAATAAGTGAAGTAAAACAGACTTCTTCACTAACAGCCTCTTCAGAGCAAATTTATACCATATGATTTCAAAAGGAAGGTGCTTATGCAGCATTTTCCCAATATATTTGAGCTTTGAATCTTTTTCCCCCATATGACATCTTGTAGGTATAGAGCTTCATGTAATATGTTTTAGGAAGTGCTAATTTAAACTATTTGCTTCATCATTAGAGTTTTTCCATCCTAGAATAATAGTTGTCTACTTTGTTCTTAAACTGAAGAAGATTCTACAAGTTCCTTTAGTAAATTGTTTTATTGTCTTATATCTTTATTAATTTGTATGCCTTATACTGTAACACCAGGATAATGTGGATTTTTTGTTTTCGTAAATTTTGTGACAAATATACCTGTAATATTATTGCTTTCTCTGCAAAAAAAAAACTTGGTAAGTTTTATTGGAGACCACCTTAATTTTTTTAGGTCTAGCTCTAAGTAACTTGAGGGAGTTTTGCTATCCTTAATGACTTAAAGCATTGCTACTTAAAGCATGGTGGGAATACCAGTCACTGGTCCGGAAATGTTACTAGTCCACAAATTATTTATTATGGATCCATAACATAAAGGAGCTTCTGTCCGAATGTAAATCAACTACATTACTAAGTACAAAATTTAGCTTAGTTGGCATATATTTTGTAGCAAGAATTTCTCTATGTAGGTTAGCCTCATTCATTTATATTCTGGTGCAAGCTCCTTATCTCTTGGTAAGCCATAACAAACTGTTCTTGAACTGGCACTTTGAGTACAACTGAATCTAGGATATTTGCTATGGTTCCAAGGATTTCTCTAGAGAATCAAAGAAGAGTAATAGACAATATTCAGGTAATAGAGGCATTAGAAAGTAACAGTGATAGGTGTATAAGCCCTTGTAAGCATACCTTTCTAATCTTACTGCTTTGAAATAAGATTGAGGAGGACAAACCAATCCAAATTACTTATTCAGAAATCCTGCAATATTTTCATTCCACTGAAAATTGACAGGCTGAGTATTAGGTAGGTCTTACACACTGTGGTCAAGTTATACCTTTTAATTAAAGAATTGGGGAGGGTCTTTTCATAAAAACTAGAAAACATTGCATAATATTTAGTTTTTAAAATTGGCCCTTTGCCACCCTAAGGAAAGTTTTCTTTTCATATGTCATTTTATTACTTAAAACAATGCTGACTAAACAATAACATTAAAAAATAACACCAACATATTATAGTTCCGCTTACTACGTATTAAGTAAATCACAAGTAAACATTTATGATTCATTACTAACATTTTTTGAGCACCCACTATGTACTAGTAGCTAGATGATATATAAAACGATAGAGACCTAAAAATCAGACAATAGGGAAATAAAAATTCTTCAATAAATTTACAGTTTAAACAGATAAGATGTATAAAACATACTAATATAGCAATATATTAAAAACCTTTGGGCTCACAGAAGATGGAATGTCTGACTGTAATTCTAGATTGGGAAAGTCTGTACAGAAAGTTGAAATGGGAGTTGGGTTTTAAAAGATGAGTTCAGCAAATACACACTAGGAAAGGGACATGAATGACAAAGGAAATAAAATACCATGTGTAAACTGTAGATAGAGGGATAGTATGGTGATAGAAAGAAGATAGGTGTGAACAAAGAAGGGCAAATAGTGGTAATGAAACTGACAAGGTAGTTTGACCCAGATTATGGCAGGTCTTGTGGGACTTCAGTAAGTCTTCTGTAGTTTTTAACCAGGGGGATGGCGTGATCAGATTTGCACTTTTAAATGATAATCTTGAGAGTCTTTGCAATAGATTGACTTGAAAGAGACAGATAGTTGAAATTTCAGTTTAGGAAGCTCTTATAATGGTCTAGGCAAGAGATGTGGCAGACCAAAATAAAGCAGTGGCACTGGGAATATTTCTGGAAAAAAGAAAGTAAGTTGTGGAGAAGAATGATGGATTTGAAAGAGATTTGTTAAGGAGGTAAAATCAAAAGGATTTGTTAAATGATGTGTTTGAGTGTGGGGTCGTTTAAATGTTTTTCAAGTTTCTTTCTAATAACTGAATTGATGGTAGAACTATTAACAGAGATAGGAAATAGGAAAAACACTTGGTTTAGTTAGAAACGGAAGAGATAAGTTAACTTTAGTGTGTTTGCTTGCTGGCAGCCTCATTGGAGATGTCTAACAGGTGTTGGAGTTAAATATTTGGAGTTTCCAAATAACTAGAGATGTAGATTCAGAATAATCAGAGAAAATAGTGTTTGAAGTCAGTAGACTTCACATTATGCTAGAGACCTAGAAGAAAAACATCGAAGGATGGAGATAGAAGAAAAAGGAAAACTGGAAGAACTGTTCATAGATAAAAGGAGAACAAAGAGAGAGAGTGATGTTACAGAATTCAAAGTAGACAAGTTTCAAGAGAGAGGTAATGTAGAGTGAGAGATCATTGACTTTTAGGAGGTAATCTGTGACATTGTTGAGAGAAGTTTTAAAGGAATAGCAGTGGGAGTTAGATTGTAGTAGGTTTGGCTATATGAAGAGAGTACAAAGGGAGGCAGCTGGCAGGCACAGCAAATTGAGGAAGGCTTTTTTGTTTTTCTTACTGTTTTTTCTTATTTTTCTTGGCTTAAAGATGGGAGGTCGTTTAGCATATTTATTTAGCCAAGGGAAAGGAACTAGTGGAAATTAAAGACAATGGTGAATAAATAATCCATGAAACAGTTCCTACAAGCAGAGTATGACCAAAAATAAAGAAGAGGGAAACCTTGAAGGGGAAAAAGGACAAATCTGTAAGGTGGGCAGAAATATTTGGTCCTGAAATGGGTAAGATTTCAATGAATTTCGAAAGGAATAAAGTTTTGGAGAGTGTATATTTGATGGAAAGGTGTATATTTCCCCTGTACAGTGAAGTCAATCTTAAATTGAAGGTGCAAAATGAAGCTAGTGTGTTTCAGACAAAATATATTCTCTTTTCTTCTTTTATCCTTTTTAGGGCCACTTCCCAAGACACCATTATATATGCAGGTCACTAATCTTGAACTTTTTCTCCAGTTTTGACTTCTACTACTTTTGAAGGTTAACCATGTAATCCAGACTGAAAAGAGAGAGGAGAAATGGAAAAATTATTCCAGCTTCATAAAAGTCTTTCTAAACTCTCTTATCTCATGCAACCTAGTAGAAAGTCAAAAGGATAACTTATTTTTATGCTGTTGGAATGACATACAATATGATGTAGTGATCACTTGCAAATAGTTCTCCAATATTTTCAACATTTCTCTAATGTATACCTTTACTTATTTGACTTGTTTATCTGCTTGTGTTGTGTTTTAGGGTTATGGTTTTCCAGTGAACCGACTTTTCGACCTTTTATTTGAAATAAGAGATCAGTACAATGAAACACTGCTTAAGAAATGGGCTGGAGTTTTCAGGTTAGTCTAAAGCCATGGAACCTTAATGTAAGGAAAAAGTTTGTTATATACTTTAGAATATAAAAATGCTTATATTATTTCGCATTTAGCAATAAAAATGCTTATAATTATTTTTTATTGTGGTAAAATATACATAACAAATTTTGCCATTTTAACCTTTTTAAAATGTACAGTTCAGTGACATTAGTATATTTATGTTGTTGTAACCATCCCCACTATCCTTTTAGAAATTTTTCATCTTCCCAGACTGAAACTGTACCAATTAAACATTAACTCCTAGTCCCTTCTTCTAGCCCCAGCAATCACCATTGTAGTTTGTCTCTATGAATTTGACTACTCTCTGTATTTTATGTAAGTGGACTCATACAGTGTTTGTTTTTTTGTGTGTGTCTGGATTATTTCACTTAGCATAATGTTTCCAAGTTTCATCCATGTTGTAGCATGTACCAGAATCTCATTTTTCAAGGCTAAATAATATTCCACTGTATGTATATCACCACATTTTATTTATCTATTTATTCATCTTTGATATTTGGGTCATTTCCACCTTTTGGCTGTTGTGAGTAATGCTGCTATGAACACTGATGTATAAATACATGTTTGAGTTTCTGTTTTCAGTTCTTTGGAAAATATACCCAGAAGTGGAATTGCTGGATTATATGGCGATATATGTTTAATAAATTGAGGAACTGCCATACTGTTTTCCATAATGGCTGAAAGATTTATAATAAAATTAAAAAAAATTTTTTTAATGTGTATTCATTTTTGAGAGACAGAGTACAGGTAGGGTGAGGCAGAGAGAGAGGGAGACACAGAATCCAAAGCAAGCTCCAGGCTCTGAGCTGTCAGCACAGAGCCCAACACAGGGCTCGAACTCATGAGCTGTGAGATCATGACCTGAGCTGAAGTCAGAGGCTTAACCAATTGAGCCACCCGGGTGCCCCTATAATAAATTTTTAATTGAACTACTTTTAGTTCTAATCTCTGTAGTTTGTTTTCCTCCATAAATGATAGATGTAAGGCTGTAAGTATTCAAAGGTATTTAGTATTAGAAACAGAGATTTATAGCTTTTAAATATTGTTTGGAAGGGCGCCTGGGTGGCTCAGTCGGTTAAGCGTCTGACTCTTGGTCTTCAGTTCAGGTCATGATCTCACAGTCCTGAAATTGAGCCCTGAGTAGGGCTCTGCTGATGGGCTCTGTCAGGCTCCTCCTCTGTTTGCTCCTCCCCTGCTTGCACACGTACGCGGGCTCTCTCTCTCCTCCCCCACCCCCCCCCGACACACACACACACACACACACACACACAAAATAAATAAACTTAAAAAAATAAAAAAAAATTTGTTTGGAGAAAGTGCTGTTTTTATAAACAATGTAACTAGATTAAAAATCTTTAAAGCATCTAATTAGGAAAATTACTTTTGCTTTAATCACTTGCCTGCAGGGTATGGAAAAAGTATTTTATAATCTGTTATAATGTATATAACTTTGTATTGCCCTGAAAAGAGAAATCTGTTCCCTAATTCTAAAATCCTTTATCCCTCCATCCTCCTTCCCTCCCCCCTCCTCCCCTTTCCCCTCTCTTCCTTTCTTTTTTTCTTTCTTTCAAAAATAAAAATGTAAATCTTGAGATCTTACATCTAGGTCACCCAAATATAGAAATGATGTGGCAGTAATATTTAATGAGATTAAAACAGAAAATATGTTAAATGATTTAACATCAGCTTGACATTTGCCTCATCAGTTTTCAAAACTAAACAGAGATGACCTGAATACTGTGATAGAAATCTTTTTAATTTTTTTTAATGTTTATTTATTTGTGAGAGAGAGAGAGCATGGGAGCAGGGGAGGGACAAAGAGAGAGGGAGACACAGAATCTGAAGCAGGCTCCAGGCTCTGAGCTGTCAGCACAGAGCCCGATGCGGGGTTTGAACCCACAAGCTGTGAGATCATGACCTGAGCCGAAGTCAGATGCTTAACTGACTGAGCCACCCAGGGGCTCCAGATAGAAATCTTTTTAAAATACCTGAGTTGTTCACTAGGTATTTTCACTTTTATTAACATCAACCAAATAAATTCTTATTTGCACTTTTTGTATTAACATTTCTTAGGGGTTATATTGTCAGGATGTTGTCTCAAGGGGACTGTTGACAGTCTTGATGAAACATACAATGCATCAACAATTTTTGATCTTCAGTATTTTAGAAATATGGGTAGTGCTTATTGATGGGTGGCAATCTATAATGTCTACGCTTTGATGTAATGTGATGTAATCTATCTTTATATATAAAATCTTTACTTATAGGGTTGATGTTAATAACTTGCCGTCTTCAGAAGAGTGTTTAAGTTTTTATAATTGTTGATAGATTTGTATTGAGCCAGCTGTCTTATTTATCATAAGACTTCTACTAGTGAGATTGTCACCCAAGATGGGGAAAAACCATGAAGTATTGTTTTCTGTATAATTCTCAAATGTTTTTTGACTTCTACTTTTTTTTTTTTTTACTTCTACTTTTAATACCCTTCTAGATCATGCCTTTTGCCTAAATTTTTAAGCAGTAATAGAGGGACACCTGGCTGGCTCAGTAGGTAGAGCATGTGACTCTTGATCTCAGGGTTTTAAGTTTAAGCCTCATGTTGAGTGTAGAGATTACTTAAAAATAAAATTTGGGGGGAAAAATAGCAGAATTTAAGCTTTTCTTATTCCTGACCTATATATCTTCAAAAATAAACTTTGACTTCACAAGTAGTGAAGTGACAACAATGGCTAAGAGGTAAAAGTTATCATCAGTACTGAATAATTAAGATTTGACTATTTCCATGATAGAATTTATAATCTGTTATAGTTTATTTATGTGTGTATATGGTTCCCTCCAGCTATATTGTGAACGCCAGTGTTTTATTTATATTTATATTCTTGATTGCCTAGCCCCAAGTACAGTGCTTTACACAGAGTAGGAACTCAGTAAATGTTTATAGAATTCAGTTCAGTAAACAGTCACTTTGAAGACCACATTAACATTTTCAGAATGTGAAAGTACCATTCATTAAATTATCTTGCCTTTCATATTAACCGATTCCCTGGCATTTGTATAAAGTAAGTAGTTTATGGTCTTCTGGTAGTTTCTTAACCTGTAACTTGCCTTTTAAAAAGATTTTCATTTCAGTATAGTTAGCATACAGTATTATATTAGTTTCAGGTGTGCAATATAGTGGTTCAACAATTCTGTCACTCAGTGTTCATCAAGATACTTGTATACTTTTTTAAAAATGTATTTATTAAGAGAGAGAGGGAGAGAGAGAGCGCGAGCACAAGTGGGGGAGGGGCAGAGAGAAAGAGAGACAGAATCCCAAGCAGGCTCTGTGTCAACAGCGCAGAGTCTGACGAGAGGCTCGAACCCATGAACTGTGAGTGAGATCATGACCTGAGCTGAGACTAAGTACCAGATGTTTAACCAACTGTGCCATCCAGGTGCCCCCAAGATAATAATTCATTGTATTCTTAATTCCCTTTACCTGTTTCACCCATACTTCCACCCACCTTCCCTCTGGTAACCATCTATTTGTTCTCTATAGTGTGACTTGTCTTTTAAACCCTTATTTTAAAACACTATTTAGAAGGAAATAGGATTGGGGCACCTGGGTGGCTCAGTCAGTTAAGCATCTAGCTTTAGCTCAGGTCATGATCTTGAGGTTCATGAGTTCAAGCCCCATGTCGGGCTCTGTGCTAACAGCTTAGAGCTTGAAGCCTGCTTCTGATTCTGCGTCTCGCTCTCCCTAGCTCATGTTCTCTCACTCTCTAAAAATAAATAAAAAATAAATTTAAAAAATTTAAAAAAAAAGGAAGGAAGTAGGATTAGTTGAAACCTCTTGCGATACTTTAGGTGAACAGTGTCTTTTTTAAATTTTTATTTTATATCTTGTTTGTTTGTTTATACTTTTAAGTTAGTTAACATACAGTGTAGTCTTGGCTTCAGGAGTAGAACCCAGTGATTCGTCACTTACATGTAACACCCGGTGCTCATCCCAAATGTGCCCTCCTTAGTGCCCATCGCCCATTTACCTCGCCCCCGTCAACCCTCAGTTTGTTCTCTGTATTTAAGAGTCTCTTATGGTTTGCCTCCCTCTCTGTTTTTATCTTATTTTTCCTTCCCTTCCCCTATGATCATCTGTTAAGTTTCTCATATTCCACATATGAGTGAAATCATCTGTCTTTCTATGACCGACTTACTTTGCTTAGCATAATACCCTCCAGTTACATCCACATTGTTGCAAATGGCAAGATTTCATTCTTTTGAGAGAGAGAAAAGGAGAGAGAGAGAACTGGGGAGGGGCAGAGAGAGAGGCAGAGAGAGAGAATCCCAAGTAGGCCCCTCACTGTCAGCACTGAACCCGATGCAAGACTCAATCTCACGAATTATGAGAACATGACCCAAGCCGAAATCAAGAGTCAGATGCTTCACTGACTAAGCCACCAGGCGCCTCTAGCCAAACAGAGTCTTATTCCTCCCCCACCCCGAACAGAGTTTTATTGTAACTATTTTGTGCACCATCAGGATTTACAAACTTGTGCCTTTATTTCCAATCTCATCAAGGCTCCAGACCCCATTTATCAATGAGATATCAGTCATCCAGTCGAAATCATATCCTTCTCTTGTATTCCATACTTCAGCAAATGTCTCTAATGAGGTGCCATATACATCATTTGTCCATTTGCCCTGTTTGGAAATTACAGATTCATCCAGAATATATCTCCCCTCATAATTTTCATTTAGTTTTTAAATCCTATGTATATATTTTATTTCTTAAACCTCTTCTTTTTGCCACCTCCTTTCTGTCCCCACTAGGACAGCTTTAATTCAGATCCTCATCACCTTTAATCTAGATTATTCTTCAGTCTTTCTCACTGGCCTCTGTGTTCATTATTGTCCTCCCACTTTATCCTCCACATAATGGACATACCACATTTCTCTGCCTAAAACCTGTTAATGGTACTCCAGTGCCTACAGGATAAAATCTGGATGACTCCGTTTGTCCCCTGCCCGGCCTCATGTACACCGTATCCCTTGTGTACTTTACGCTCTGGTAGTACTGCACTACCTATGGTTTTACTCACTCCCACACTCATACTTTTTTACCCCTTATGCTTTTGCTTGTTATGTTCCATCTTTCTGAAATGCTGTTCTTCCATAATCTCATTAGAAGTATTTCTTTTTTCAAAAAAAAAAAAAAAAGGAATTATTTCTTTTTTCATCTTGGAAGGCCCTACAGAGCCCATGGCTTCTCTATAAAACTTTCCATGAGATCATCTCCCACCTACTCTGATAAACTTAATCATTTATTCCCTTGTGCTATTTCTGAAACTTGCACCCCTTTTATTATGTATAACGCATTATTATAAACATAATTTGTTTCCATGTCTTTATCTCCTCTGTTAGGTTGAAAACAAAGATCTTGTTTTTATCTTCGTGAATTAGGGAATTTTCATCACAATTACTCCAGCTCCTGGCACACAATAAGTGCTCAATAAATATTAGTCAAGCTGAATTATTGGTTAAAAGAAAGTTGATGATTGGACAGCAGGTATATTTGGACAGCCTGGGTTATGCTATAGTAACAAAAATGCCCGCTATCTCAGCGGGTGGGTACAGACATTTTATTTCTCACCCAGAAGTCCCTACTGGGTCTAGTAGTCCTAGATCCAGGCTGTTTGCATTTGTGTTTACACATTCTTGACATGTAGTATTCCCTATTACCACGGGAAAGAGAGTCACACAGTTAGCTCATAAATGCTTTGGACCTGAAGCAACACCTGTCACTTCCACTCTCAACCCAGTGGCCAAAACTAGTGATATGTCTCTGCCTGTTTGTGTGGGGGCTGTGTGAGCACATGGAGAGCATAGGGATATTGCGTGAGTAGTAATCGTATTGCCTTACTAAATATAAAAGGTCCTTTTGTAAATACAGCATTTTGAAAAGACTAAATCGAAGGCGCTGTTTACATCTTCGGGGCACTTAATGATCTAATTGAGAAGAGAGAGAGAGAAAAGACTTACAATTTGAGAATTGTCCCTATCAAGAAATACAACTGTAATACTCATCTTATGGCTTTGTTTTAGTTGTAGATAATGAGTTTGTTCAGACTGTGCATCTTAAGAATTGTTCTAGAGTAAAAAACTAAAACTGAGGTGCTGAGAGGATGTAAAACAAGTGGAAGGAAGAGACTGCATATGAATTTTGAGGGACAAGATTTATTTGGTATTGAATTTTAGAATTCTGGATGAGTAGGCAGTGTTTTCCTATTTCAACTTTTAACTGACTAACGAAAATGCTTTTGTAGTAATTGGTTTATAAAAAAAGTATTGTTCTATATCACTTCAGTGATACCTTTTCAATATTATATTTTCAAGTCTCTCTTCTTTCTCAACAGGGACATTTTTGAAGAAGATAATTATAGCCCCATCCCTATTGTTAATGAAGAAGAATATAAAGTAGTCATCAGTAAATTTCCCTTTCAAGATCCAGACCTTGAAAAGGTATAAGCTAGTTTTTAATTTAAGAATTCTCTGAAACAAATTCATAAATAGCTATTGCTATATAATATTAACCTGACATTGTGAGAGTGGCTTCTTTTGAGGCTTTTGTTGTTACTGTGTTATCTGAGAAACTCAGTTATGTTCTGTTGACTGTTAAAGATTATGTTACTACTTCTATTCTACTACTACTACTACTACTACTACTACTGTTTTTGTGAAGTTAAGAAGGGATTTTCCTGGGGATACTAGGAGCAGTTGTCCCAAATGTTAGGTGAATTCCCAGGACAGGTATTAGTAACATTATATAGATTCCAAATTAGATGAAGTAAATGTCAAGTAGATTATAGGAATAAGAATATTCTAGGGAAAGAGAGGAGAATTGATCTGAAGTGTTCATCATTGTGGAAGATCTTATTTTATGTTTTCTTTTCTAGAAATACACTTCTGCAAAAAGTTTATCTTGGTTAAATAGGGTTGTATGAAGGCAGTTGCCACCTGTAGATTTTTTTCCTGAAATGGGAATATGTATTTTTAGAGTCAAGGTATGTTAACAAAAGACAGGATAGAGAAAGGAAAGAGACCAGCACATAGAGTATTGTGGGAATACACATGATTGCATATGTGTGATCATCCATACACATCAGCACACACTTGAACCTATCTAGTATCTCTGGGTAGAATCTGATCTCCCAGGAAAACAGCATCATCTTTCCTGTTATTGTCACTTTTATTCTTGTTTTTTTTTTCTCTTTACTTTTCTTTGTTATTTTCTAACTCTTTATAATTTAGTCCTTTTCTATGTTTTTATTTCTTCACAGTGAACAAGAGTGAATTCTCAGTGAATGTGTGAACTATGACCAAATTTTTGTTATTTTTTATGTATGTATAAACTAGACATGTTATGTATAATAGTCACTAAATATAGGACCAAGTAATTAAATGCATAGCTTTTAGATTATAGCCAAGACTGCCACTGCATATACATAATAGTTGTATTTTAATGAACACAAAAGACCAGAATATTCTGCATGTTGTGGCTTGGTTTTATTTTGTTTTAGTTACTGGTAATAAGTTTGTTCAGGGTGTAACATCTATATAAAGAACATTGGATTTGGTCCAGGTTCACATGCCAGCTCTACCTGTAGCTTGTGGGCAGATGTCTTACCGTATTTAGGCATTTGTGCCACATCTGTCCATGTCGAACTAAATAATCTCTAATGTCCTTTCTAATTACACTAAGTCATTCTAAATAGGTTTATAGTTAAAAGGAAGTTTGACTTTGCTTGTAGGGTGCTTCCAAAACATGCAGTATCTCTTAGGATTAAGCTCATTACGAGTTATATTCATTGGTTCTTGTGTTACTTATTGAAAAGAAGAACTAATGTTAAAATAAAAACCACTTGGAAGATTTAAA
Source organism: Panthera leo (assembly GCF_018350215.1). Lineage (NCBI taxonomy): Eukaryota > Metazoa > Chordata > Mammalia > Carnivora > Felidae > Panthera > Panthera leo. The sequence continues at coordinate 52,674,262 of NC_056689.1, forward strand.
TCTGCAAACTGAAAAAACTCATAAAATTATTTAGTAACATTCTCTTGGTTGTGTGTTTATATATTCAATTTTTTCCTAATTTGAGTATAATTTTCATTTAAAACTATTAGAAAAGATGTAAAACTGCTTCTCAAATAACTTGAATTGTGTTTTTAGTGTATATTATAGGTGAGCAAGAAGTAAGACTGAACATATATGCAAAGATCTGTCTTTTTGCAGATAACTATGCTAATTTGATAAGAACTCTTTGGCTAAAAGAAGAACTTATTTATATTCTGTCTTTAATGTCATTAAAATAGTTCTTAAAGCTGAAATGCCTTTTAAACAGTATTGGGTTCATTATTCTGTAAAGCATAATTTGGAGGTGAATTAGCACTTACATTATCATCAGGTGATTTTAAAGAATACCAACTTTTTGGTTGGTTTTTGTAGTACTCCCGATTGAGTCTCTAAATTTGGAAAGATTGAACCTACCAGTTTTGGAGAGACACTGCTGTATATGACTGTTTCACCAGCAGCCAGTTGTAAGTTTCCTTCTGCTAGAGGTACCTAAGAATACTTCGTTCATTCAGATGTTGATCATTCATCTACTAGACATTGTGCTATTTGGTAGTTTTTCAGTCTCTGCTGTCAAAGAGCTTACAGTCAAGTGAGGGATAAACATGAAATTACAATTCACAGAATTTGGCACTCCTTAAGATAGAGGAAGCAGCATGCAGAAAGGCTTTATTTCTGTAGTATAAAATGCAAGGTTGATAAAGTACAAGAGATGAAGATCAAGAAATGAAGATGAAGAAGTGGAAAGGACCAGACTATTCTAGAGCTTATAAACAGTGTTAGAGAGTTCAGCCTTTATCTTGAGGGCTATTGAGAAGTCACAACAAGGTTTTAACCACTAAAAACATAATCTGATTTGTGCTTTAGAAAGATCTCTTTGGCCAATGTGTGGCAAATGGATTAGATAAGAGTAAGACTAGCGGCTGGGAGGCCAGCTAGGGAATTGTTGCTGTTATCTTGGTAAGAGAGATTGGTGACCTGAGTGGGAGTTATGGCCATGGAATTTGATTTAAGATATGTTTAGGAGTGGGGACCAACAGAAGTTGGTAGTTATTTGCATATGAGGGATGATGAAGATAGAGGGGTCAGGTATGATAGCCAAGTTTCTGCCTTAAAGAGTAGTAGCATTTACTAAGATAGGAAATACCAGAGGAGCAGATTTAGAAGGAAAGGATGGTAATTGCACTATTGGATCTACTGAATATGTCCCAAATGTCACAGCCTAATGGAAGTGTCCAAGTGGCAGTTAGATATATGGATTTGGACTTCAGGAGAGTTAGCCTCGAGTAACAGATTTGGGAGATATTGGTGCTTGCATGGTGATTGAAGTCATGATATTAGGCAACATCATCCAAGGACAGTATGTGTAGTAAGAAGAGAAGACGTGTGGTGCAGGGCACGTGGGTGTCTCAGTTGGTTAAGTGTCTGACTTTTGATTTCAGCTTAGGTCATGATCTCACAGGTCTTGAGTTTGAGCTCCACATTGGGCTCTGTGCTGACAGTGTGGAGCCTGCTTGAGATTCTCTTCCTCTCCCTCTCTGCTCTTCCTGTGTGTGCTCTCTCTCAAAACAAACAAAAAAAAAGAGAGAGAGAGAGAAGATGTGGGCTAGAACCCTAAGGCACAGCAATAATTAAGAGATGGCTAGACTAGGAAGAGCTACTGGGAAGGTAGACAAATAAGGAAAATCAATGTGGGGCATGGATGCCAAGGAAGGAGAGATCATTTAAGAATCAGGAGAGAACTGTGTCAGATATTTCAGATAAATCAGGTAACGTGAAAGCTGGCAAAGTCTGTTGGATTTAACATCTGTGGGGTCACTAGTCACCTTGGTGAGAATACTTTCACTGGTTAACTATGTTGCAACAAATATGAAGATGGAAGTATAAATTAGAATTCATTAAGTGTAAATAGGAGCTTTGGGTAGAAATCTTGGAGAGAATTTACCTTTTGGAGACTGAGAATTTGCTAATAAAATTTGGCTGATAAAGCACTTTATCCAAAAGGTACCCTGTAAACCACTGGCTGCACTGCTGTAAGGTATTACAGGAATTATGGAATGAAATAGATACCTTGTTGGTGTCAAGCCTTCACTGAACGTGAGTGAGAGGAGTCTTAGAATTAATTGATGATACTGAGCCAGGAAGATGGCCCATAACTTTCATGGCCAACCTGACTCTTGTATTATGAATGCAAAGCAACAGACAGCTAGACCTCTTCTGCAGGATGTTTCTCATCAGAACATACAGTGGTATTGATATGTACTTTCTCTGCTTCTTAGAAGTCTGATAATAGGATTTAAGAAACAGGTAAATTGCCACTATTTTCTCAGAAATATTTTAGTTTTCTTTAAAATCTCAAACATGATTAGAAATGTAACAGTAGACTTTGAGATGCAGTCATTTCCTATTCAAATGTGAAAGCAATTTAATTTTTACACTTTCAGGTGATTAGAATATCTTTTTCTAAAATTTCAAAAACAATATCAACTTTGTTTTTCTTTCTACAGCAATCTTTCCCAAAGAAATTTCCCATGTCTCAGTCAGTGCCTCATATTTACATTCAAGTTAAAGAATTTATTTATGCTAGCCTTAAATTTTCAGAGTCACTACACCGGAGGTAAGTTTACTAATAAATGTGTCTTCATCATAGCTATTTTTGTGAAATAGTAACACTTGATTTGCAGGCCTTGATTCTTTAATGGATTATCATCTCATTGGAAAAGCTTGCATATTTTAGCGACATTGGAGTTAAGTTGCTATAAATTTGATGTTATATATTTTTTTTATTTTTTATAATGTAGATCTTCAAACTCATAAAAATAGAGATAATAGGATATGAAACTCCTGAGTTCTCAGCATCTGTAGCAATAATAAACATTTTGCCATATTGTCTAACTTTTTTTGCCGAAGTATTTTAAAGCAAATTCCAGAAATAATGACACTTTACCCCTAGAAACAGTATGTTTTTCTAAAACAAAATAAAGACATTTCATTATTCAGCTTTCATACTTAAAGTTAACACTATTCCATTCCCTAGTCCATATCACTATTTTCTTGATTGTCCCCAGGATGTCTTTTTACTGTTGGTATGTTTGTTTGTGAATAACAATTTGATACTGTTACTCTTTTAAAAAACTTTTTATTAAGTTTAAAAATTTTAATTCCAGTATAGGTAACATGCAGTGTTATATTAGTTTCAGGTGTACCATATAGGTGATTCAACAATTCTACACGTCACTCAGTGCTCATCATGATAAGTGTACTCTTAACCCCCTTTGCCTATTTCACATATCCTCCCCGCCCCCCTTCACCTCCCCTCTGGGAACTATCAGTTTTTTTTTTTTTTCCCTCTGCTGGTTTGTTTTTTTCTTAAATTACGCATATGAGTGAAATCATACGGTATTTTTCCTTCTCAACTGACTTATTTCACTTAGCCTTATTTCACTTAGTCCACTCAGTGGACACGTGGGCTGCTACAGTTGGTATGTTTGAATCATGGTCCAAATAAGGCTCATACCTTGGATTTGTTGTTAAGTTTGTTTATCAATATTCCTTTTTTTCCCCTTTTTCTTTAGTTGTTTAGATCTTATGCTTTTTAGTTTTTCTATTGCTAAGGTAGCAGTAGCTAAACAATATCCCTCCTTTATGTCATTCCCTTGTTAAAAAGATGATATTCTCAATAGTTTTGTTTTTCCTTAATTAGGTTTAAAATGAGGATTCAAACAAAATCCATAGAAGTAAAGAAGGTTGTAGCAAATTGGTATCATACTCAGTAATGGAGAGCACCACAACAACTGTTGGTAGCTGTAGCCAACTTGAATTTAGACTAGAGAATGTCATTTATCTGGTGTGATGAAAGCAATACCCTACATTTATGGAGATGGGAAATGTGATATTATCCCTGTTTTGCTGATAAGGAAACTGAAGCTCAGGGGGGCTACATCACCCAGAATGACCCAGCTAGTTAGTTTGAGAGCTGGGATGAAGGAGCAGGCCTTAAGACTCCCATATCAGAGAAAGTGTCTGGCATATAAGGAATAATCAGTTAATATTAGAAGAACATTAATCTTTATGCCACACCTTGTTCCAGCTACCTAGATGGACCATGCATTATAGTCACTCACATACTTCTAATTGTGAATACACTCTGGAGGAGAGAGTGGTGATGCTGGCTTTATAGTCTCCCTTTCTGAATTCCATTCTTAATTTGTATATTGGATAGCAGGAAATACCTTCAGTGTGAAATTCTTCTGAATTTTAAGTCATAAGAAAGGCATGAAGACAGTTCAGATATAATATTTATTTTCCAAGTTGAAACAGAACAATGACAGCTGTTTTTATTGTATTGTATTGTATTGTATTGTATTGTATTGTATTGTATTGTACATGTCTCTTATTGTAAGCTACCATGATTTTGGATTTAAGGAGCACATAAATAAATGGAAGAAGAAATGTGTGCCCTGCCAGGGTAAAAGAGTTTTCTGATCTTAGGTCTTACACTGCTTCTTCCTTGTGAATAGAGATGGTTTAAAAGGTTTCTTAACTTTTGTTCCTGAATAACATCTGAGTTTGAGAGGGAAGGAAAAGAAAGGAAATTAAATACCTAATGCATGGCATCTGCTGTGCTATGTGTTTCTCACAAGCCAGTGATTGTCAAAGCTTAGTCCCCGGACCAGCAGCATTAGCATCACATGGGAAATTGTTAGAAATGCCACCTTAGACCTACTGAAGTAAAAACTTTGAGGGTGGGGCCCTGGGTTTTACCAAGTTGTCTGGGTAATTCTGATGCATTCTGAACTTTCAGAACCACTGCTTTAAGCTTCATAATACTCTACCACCTCTTATACAAGAGTCTCTAAAGGTATATTTTAAAGACATTAGCTTTTAACCTCAGTCATAAAACTCACTAAAGATACTGTGTTCCTTATACGGCACAACACAATACACACCATATAATCCAGCATTTGAAAACTGATGGATATATATGAATATTAACTGAAGATAAATAACAAATGATTATGATGGTAGTTTTCAATTGCGGTAGTTTTCAATTGCGGAACTCAAATGGTCTGAGAACCCCCAATAATTTATGCCTGTCTTGTTTTTTATTTAATACTTTAAATTTCTGATCTGGATAGAGGCAGTATAATGCAGTGGTTAAGAATATAAGCTTCAGACTTAGGCCTTAGTTTAATCTTGATGGCGACACTCACCAGTTGTAGTAAGATGTTGGACAAGTTTCCTCACCTGTAAAATGAGTGAAATAATTCATAGGGTGGTTGCAAGAATTAAATGAGGTAATACAGGTGTATAAAGCACTTGGTATACTGCCTGGCATATGATAGGCACATAGGTACTTCAGAGAGGATGGGATACTATAATATTAGAAGTGAGACTGGAACTTGGAGTGTTAATATTTTATTTTGTAAGCATCAGGGAATTGTTGAAGAATTCTTAAGTAAGGAATGACGTTACTAGAGTTATATTCTAGAAAGTTTACTCTGACCTTAATGTGGATAATACGTTAGAGGGGGATAAAAAAAAATAGTCATGTTGAACTGGTGAAGGCAGTGGTTCAAGAAGAGAGATGAAGAAAGACTGAAATAGGATCAGTGGCGATGAAGAGGGAGGAGCATAAGGAGCCTGATATTACCTGTGCTTGTGAATAATTAGATGAAGAAGTTAAGGGAAGTTAATAATTTGATTACCTGTAGGTGAAGCTCTCAGTTTCTGGTTATAGTTAGTCATCTTTGAAAACAATGATGCATGTATTCATCTGTTCTTTCGAGGTAAACATATGCAAGTGAAAGGGAGAAACAAGAAGTATGTCTTTAAAACTCATCCTACAGGAGTGCCTGGGTGGCTCAGTCGGTTAAGTAGCTGACTTCAGCTCAGGTCATGATCTCGCAGTTCGTGGGTTCAAGCCCTGCATCAGGCTCTGTGCTGACAGCTCGGGGCCTGGAGCCTGCTTCGGTTTCTGTGTCTCCCTCTCTCTCTGCCCATTCCCTGCTTGTACTTGCACTCTGTCTCTCTCTCAGAAATAAACATTAAAAAAATATGTGTGTGTGTATATATATATAATATATGTATATATTATACATAATATAAATATTACATATGTATATATAAGTATTATATATGTATATATAATATATTAGATATACATATATATGTATATCTAATATATATTATGTATATATATGTATATCTAATATATATTATGTACATAAATATTATATATATATAAGCAAAAAAAAGTCATCCTACAACTTGGCTCAAATGTTCTATTTGAGACTTATTCTTTTAAAAAAATTTTTTTTAACGTTTATTTATTTTTGAGAGAAAGACAGAGTGCGAGCAGGGGAGGGGCAGAGAGAGAGGGAGACAGAATCTGAAATAGGCTTCAGGCTCTGAGCTGTCAGCACAGAGCCCCACGTGGGGCTCGAACTCGTGAACCGTGAGATCATGACCTGAGCCAAAGTTAGATGCCCAACTGACTGAGCCACCCAGGCGCCCCTATTTGAGAATTATTCTTGAAGTTGTAGTCTTGAATCTATAATACTTGTTCCCCTCATCTTTTACTTTAAATGTAGAGTACTTTAACATTTTTTAAAATTGGTAGTGTATACAATTTGCATGGTCCTAACACATACTTTTTATTATCTAATCTAAATGCTGGTTAGTGACTGTAGAAAGTAGAGAAATTTAGAATTAACTTTTGTTTTATTTATAGAGGAGAGACATTGGCTATCTAATTGTTATTTGATTCTTTATTGCATTTAGAACACCAAAGATAAAAGTCATTAGTTGTGATATATTATGTATAATTTTCCCTAAAGCCTCCCTCATGACTGACTAGAACTAGAATTGCCACCTCAGTTCTGACTTTTTCAGTATGTGAATGCCTAGCCTTCTAGAAAGTCAATGTTGTGGACTAATGCTACAGCAGAAAAGATTGTCAATTTTTCCCTCATCTTTTTAATTTTTTTTTTTTTACATTTATTTAGTTTTGAGAGAGAGAGAGAGAGAGACAGGGAGGGGCAGAGAGAGAAGGAGACACAGAATGCAAAACAGGCTCCAGGCTCTGAGCCAGCTGTCAGCATAGATCTAGCCTGATGTGGGGCTCGAACCCATGAACCAGGAGATCATGACCCTAGCCGAAGTCAGACGCTTAAACGACTGAGGTACCCCAGCCAGACTCTTATCTTTGATAAAATATTTGTTACTTTTGTTAGTTCAATATCTAGTCATTCTAATGAACTATGATCATAAGTTATTTATTCAACAAGACTTATCTTTGCACTTTTAAAAATTATGCTTTATTAAATACATCAGCTATTTTCATTTTGCTCATGAGAGAATCAACAGTTCAGAGACAGATGTAGCATAGTTACTTTAAAACTATGTAAATCTGAATTTAGATTATCAGCTTTCTGACATATTTTTATTTTAAAAATTTGTATCTGTGACCTGAAATTGAGCTATTAGAGTTCCTTTGTTTTTTTATTTATCATTAAAAAGTTATGGGAAAAATCACTTTCTGGATTTAAAGCTCTTTTGTTATGTTTAAATAGATTTTGGAGTTAGATTTTTAGAACCAGAAGATGCTTTAGAGCTTTGTAGTACAAATGTTTGGCTTTCTTTTTATATCTGAATAAAAGTAGGACTGGAGAATGAAATGACTTCATGAAGAGACTTCAAAGTCTCAACTATTTAGTTGCAGAGGAAACATCTGGACCTAATATGATCTTTAAGAAATTTCAGTTTGCAGAAGAGGTTAAGCTATAAAAAATTTTAGGAGATTTATTATAATTAAGATTTAATTACCATGAATTTTTTTTTAAAGGTAGTACAAAAGAGTACAGCTTATAGGCTCAAAGGACAAGGAGTTAAGAAAAAAAATGCTCAATTGGGATAAAAATGTAGTGGAGGCACTACTGGTCATTGTCAGGTAAATCTTGTTGGTACAAATAGGACGAAGGTGCTGATAGGTTTTCTTTCTCTACTTTTACTTATGCAAGAAAAAAGTATGCATTGACTCAGCGTTCAAGGAAGTTCAGGGAATTGAAACAAAGGGCATTATCTATCCTAAGTATTGCAGGATATTTCATCTGGGAAGTATGCTTTTCAGGGTATCTTTAAGCATAATTTGAGAGTGTTAGAAAAGAAACCAGAGGAGTGGGCGACCACCTCTTTTTATCAGGGTGAGTACATTGATTGTTCTAGGACACTGTTGGTAGATTAGAAAGTGTTTTCTGTTTGAGAGTTTTGATACCAAGAAACCCTGAAGCCCCACTGGGAGTATGTCTGGGAAGTCTTGGTTTTAGTTGTAAAGAATCAGAGAAATATTCTTTTTAGGTCTCCCAGAATTAGGGTTAGCAGGTATTGAAAAGAGTGCCTGCATTAAAAACATTGGAGTAGTAGTGAGAAGCACGTATATTTTGTCAAATCTTGCTCTGTTTGCAGTTAAAAAATAAACTAGTAAATGTTTGTGCTTCAGGAGTAATGTTTTAATAAAATAAAATAAAATGCTAAAATTTTAGTCTATGTTTAATGCAGTGGTTATCAGCTGGGGTAATTTTGCCCTCCAGGGTACATTTGGCACTGTCTAGAGACATTTGGGGCTGTCACAACTAGGGAAAAGGGTGCTACTTGCATCTAGTAGGTAGAGGCCAGGGATGCTGCTTCAAAGCCCAGGACAGCCAAAGAATTATCTTGCCTAAAATGTTAATAGTGCTAAGACTGAGAAAACTTGGTGTAAAGACAGTTTAACTGTTCTGATAACAAAGCTATATATATCCATATATATGTGAAGAAGTCATTATTTACTTAAATTGAAGGCCTAGAAAATAAAAAGCTTGTTAGTGCTAGCCTAGGAGTTTTTAAGATGTTAAGGAATATTGTAGAGGTTTTTTTTCTTTATACCAAATTAAACTTAGTGTATGTAATTACGTTTATTTCTTTGAATCGTAAAAAAAAATCTCAATGGAAATGGATAGTTTAATTATATTAAAGTTAAATCTAGTAATTACTTATATCTAGAAAGAGCTCACATCAATTTGCATTTTAAACATAATTTTACCGGTAGGGGCTCCTGGGTAGCTCAGTCAGTTGAGCGTCCAACTTCAGCTCAGGTTATGATCTCACAGTTTGTGAGCTCAAGCCCTGCGTTGGGCTCATTGCTGTCAACGCAGCGCCTGCTTCACTTTGGATCCTCTATTCTCCTTCCTTTCTGCCCTCCCCCACTCGTGCTCTTTTTCTCAAAAATAAATAAAACATTAAAAAAATAATAATTTTAGCTGTATTGTATTTGAAGTGTTTTTGAAAGTGTCCCATAGTGGAGTCATGATTTAAGAATAATTTTATTTCCTTAGACTAAGTACCCCATGGTTTTACTGTGGTGGTTAACTGAATACATTTAAATTATGCCATAAATGGGGCACCTGGATCGCTCAGTTGGCTGAGCATCCGACTTCAGCTCAGGTATGATCTCATGGTTCATGAGTTCAAGCCCCGCGTTGGGCTCTGTGCTGACAGTTCAGAACCTGGAGCCTCCTTCGGATTCTTCGTCTCCCTCTCTGACCCTACCCCGCTTGTACTCTGTGTGTGTCTCTCTCCCTCAAAAATAAATAAAACATTTAAAAAAATAAATTATGCCATAAATGAACATTCTATTTTATTGAAAATGTCCCTTTTGGGGGCGCCTGGGTGGCGCAGTCGGTTAAGCGTCCGACTTCAGCCAGGTCACGATCTCGCGGTCCGTGAGTTCGAGCCCCGCGTCAGGCTCTGGGCTGATGGCTCGGAGCCTGGAGCCTGTTTCCGATTCTGTGTCTCCCTCTCTCTCTGCCCCTCCCCCGTTCATGCTCTGTCTCTCTGTCTCTCTCTCTCCCAACAATAAATAAAAAACGTTGAAAAAAAAATAAAAAAAAAAAGTCCCTTTTGTGACAGAATTTAATTTTGGGATTTAATAAATATGAGTAACTTATTTAAAGATACAAAAGAATGAGGTGGAGGAAATTATTTTAGTAAACTGTGTTAAATTATTTAGGAAGCTAACCATACCTTTGTGAAAAGCTAAATAATAATCAATCTTTATTTTTAGCTCAACAGAAATAGATGATATGCTTAGAAAATCTACAAATTTGCTGCTGACCAGAACTTTGAGTAGCTGTTTACTGAACCTTATTAGAAAACCTCATATAGGTTTGACAGAGGTAAGTTAAAAAAAAAATACTAATAGCTAAATGTTTCATTATATGCAAAAAGTTTTATGAAGTATTGCTAAACATCATCCTGTAAAACTGGCTTTCTATTTTAAATTTATTAGTAGAAGTAGATTTGTTTTGTCAGTGTAAATTCAAACCATGTGAGGGGAAAAGGTATACATGGAGAATATGGTAGATGGTTGATGATGTTAGAAAATACATGTAGATTTATGATTGCCAGACTTTACATGAAAAGTGAAAATACTCATTTTTTACTTGGTAAATGTATAAAATTTGGAAAAGTACTTTTAAGAGTTATTTTAAATCAATTGGCAGACTCTTGATTATTTTTTTTTTAAGTGATAGCATTCATAGTATTTGCAGCAGGCTTTTGAAATCAGATAATCCCTTGTATCCTATAAAGCTATAATTGTACAAAAATGGCACAATTGCTGGAAGTAACAATCCATTTTAAAAAACCAAATGAAAAAAAAATAGTAAAAATAAAAATAAAAAAACCAAATGATTTTGTGTACATGTAACCTGCATCTCACCAGACATATTTTGTATTTTCCAGCTGGTGCAGATCATCATCAACACAACACACCTGGAACAAGCTTGCAGGTACCTGGAGGACTTTATAACTAACATCACAAACATTTCTCAAGAGACTGTTCATACCACAAGACTTTATGGACTTTCTACTTTTAAGGTATGTAAAACCCCGACCAAAAAGTTTTTATTTCCATCACTCTAAGCAAACTTTTAAAAATCAAAGACAATTTTTATTATGTACTTGATTCCATTATATTCCAAACAATTGAAAATTAGAGATATTCACTGTCAACAAAAAGTACATAAATGTCAGTTCCCTTTTGGCATTTTAAACATCTTCACTAAAATGGAGAAAAATATATTGATTTCCTAAAGCTGTATTACATTTTGTTCATGTTTTGAAGACTTTTACAGTATTGCTGAATCAGCCTAACTGGATTTCCATTAATACCTCACAGTTCCATAATTAATTTTGTATGTAATGTATATACATGTGTGTTTGGAAATTAAAAATGTGGGATGAATTAGATAAGTGTTAAATTGGCTTCACACTCTTTGTTGGCTCTGATATGAAGAAAAATAAATATTTTTTTATTTACAAACCTTGTTACATGTTACTAAATTCCTACATTTTTCTGAATGGAAAGATTTCTGTTTGTATAATACTGTAGGATGTCCCAAAAGATTAATTAATGGTTTTTTTTTTTTTATGTTTATTTATTTTTGATAGAGAGAGATGGAGCAATAGCGGGGGAGGGACAGAGAGAGAGACACACACACACAGAATCTGAAACAGGCTCCAGGCTCTGAGCTGTCAGCACAGAGCCTGACGTGGGGCTCGAACTCACAAACCGTGAGATCATGACCTGAGCCGAAGCCGGACGCTCAACTGACTGAGCCACCCAGATGCCCCTAATTAATGGTTTTTTTAAGCAGAATGGAAGATTAAATAATTTCATTAATTTGTTTTATAAACTATTTTATAATTTTATTGATTTGGGGTCATATACATGAGATACTGGCATAGTCTAGTAATATAAACTTTTTCATTGAATAGTTTATTAAACTAATACAAACTATTTCCTGGTCTCTTATCTTTGTTTATTTATTGTTTTAATTTTTTCATGTTTATTTCTTAGAGAGAGACAGCATGTGAGTGGGGGAAGGGCAGAGAGACAGAGAGAGAGACACACACAGAATCTGAAGCAGGCTCCAGGCTCTGGACTGTCAGCACAGACACCCTGACACATGAACTGTGAGATCGTGACCTGAGCAGAAGTTGGACATTTAACTGACTGAGGCATCCAGGCGACCCTGATCTCTTTATTTATTTATTATTATTTTTAAAAATATTTATTTATTTTTGAAAGAGATAGTGCTAGCAGGAGAGGGGGGGTGGGGGAAACACAGAATCCAAGCAGGCTTCAGGCTCTGAGCTGTCAGCACAGAGCCCCATGTGGGACTCAAACTCACGAACTGTGAGATCATGACCTGAGCTAAAGTCAGACACTTAACCAACTGAGCCACCCAGGCACCCCTCTTCTCTTTAAAATAGGCTGGCTGGGACACCTGGGTGGCTCAGTCTGTTGAGCCGCCGACTTCGGCTCAGGTCATGATCTCACAGCTCATGAGTTCCAGCACCCTGTCAGGCTCTGGAGCCTGCTTCGAATTCTGTGCCTCCCTCTCTCTCTGCCCCAGCCCACTCGCATTCTATCTGTCTCTCTCAAAAATAAATAAACATTAAAAAAAATTAAGAAAAAATAGGCTGGCTAGTTTAACCTCATAGCCCTTTCTAAGTTTCTTATTAAAGAGTTCTTATGTTTCGACTCTTGCTGTATTATAAATTACCCATATATGCTAACTAACTTGGATGTAAATTTAAAAAAATTAAATTAAAAAAATAAATTACCCAGCTTGTCTCCTAAAATTATAGTACAGTCATTTACATTAAAAAAATTCAGTATTCTTGTATTTAGAAATAACTAATGTTAACTGTAACCACACTTTGAAAATGTGAAGTCTAGAAATGACTCGTCACTCCTAAAATTATCTGGCTGGTCCCCAAATCTTATGTTTTTCTGGTGATTTTGAGCTCATATAGTCATCCTGATACATAAGGCACAAATGCAGATGATGTCTGAGTGAGTAGATAAAATTAGTTACTAAAACTGAACAGAAACTGGACAAAACAGGCATTCATTTATGCAGATAGTATAGTACAGTAATTAAGGGCAAATACTCTGGAGTTAGACAGTTGTGTGACTTTGGGGATATTCTTTAATTATAATGTTTCCTGGGTTTTTTTTTTTTCTGTAAAATTTGAGTAGTAAGGTGTTACCTACCTCATACAATTATTATGAAGTTTAAAGGGGATATTTAGCACGGTGCCATTCGTTGTACATCATCTGTGCTCTGAGTACTCTATTAGGTGCTGAGAATATAAAAATGTATCCCTGCCCTCGATAAGCTCATAAGAGAAAAAACTATAAAAAGACACTTGACAATATGGTGTGATAAGTACCATAGTATGGGAAGAAAGTCCACAAGTTTTTGTGCATTTTTCTAATCCAGAGACAAATTCTTTTCTTTTATATTAGATTTTACACAATCTTTCTTCTTTTTCATTTTTGCTCTCTGTCCTTATGTCCATGTGTTACTCATACACTGTCAAGAAGAGATTTACTAAGGACTGGAATTGTAAGCATCTTAACTGTTAACATTAAATTTAACAGGCTGACTCTACTTTCATTAAAACGTGAACTGCCTTGACATCTGGTATAACTAGGGATCTTCAAGCAAATTTTCTTGTCAGTTATAAGTCAAATAACTAAAGATACTGGAACATGATGCTTTTGGATTAAGGGATCTTGGAACTGTACTTTCAAAATCTGCCTGTTGGGAGGAAGTGTTTAGAAATGTTAGTTCTGGTTCATCATTTCACTGGTCCCTTAAGTTACAGGTATTTAGTTGAAACTACAACTCCTTGGATACTCCTTGCATTTTCTTGGAAATCAGGAAATCAATTGCAGCTCCACAAATGTAGAGCATCCTTGTTTTTTTGTTGTTTGTTTTTTATTTTCACATGGAACTCAGGAAACCTTTTCTGTTTTATGATATGAGAATAAGAGCTGTTGTCATTTCTACCTTTTGCCTGTTTCAAGAGGACTCTGACTTAAACTCTGATATGAGGAAGCAATTCAATAGTGAGAATCATTAAATCAATAATCAAGTGAATTATTCAGTGAGATAGGGGGAATTTCCATTCCTAGGGAATAGTCAGTCTGTTGCCTCTTTCACAGAGCTGATTAAAGTGTACAGTCTTGATTACAGACATTAGCATGAATTGCTTAGTTAACCTCTTAGCCTAATTCTTTTCAGTCCAGTGACCCTAGCAAATATATTCCTATTTAGTTGCCTAATGATTATGGAAATAAGCACCTAAGAACTCTTTTACCCACATCCCCATGTTTCCCCTCCAAAAAGCACAGATGCACACACAAAGTGTTTGATTTTTACCATATTTCCTTACTTTATGAAATATTACATAAACTCTCTTGTTAGCATGCCTTTCATTTTGTGAGTATTTCATTTTGTGAGTATTTCTGTGAGTGATACAAAAGAGGTTAAGTAAGTAGTTCCTGCCCTCAAGCAGTACCTCAGCTGTTTGAAATTAACCTGGACCCACACTGAGAGCTACTTTAAGACTTCTGCCTGAAAAGATTTGCATCAGAATGGAGGGGGAAAATGGGAATACCATTACCTTTTTAATCTGTATAGTAGAGAAATGGCCTTGTTCTTTTTCTCTGGCATCAGAGCTCTTTAACTTTTGCTCTAGGGAGTTTTTCCATCCTGCCACTCTAAAGAGGCCTGGCGGTGATGTCAACTGTAAATGCCTGGAAGGAGTATGCTTCTGATTCTTTTTCTAATTTGCCTTTTTAAAATCTGTGGTTGACTGTAGCAGAGTATTTTTAGAATTATGGTTAAAGTGACAGTGGTAAATTGTTTTTGATTAAAAAAACAACAATTTTTCTCCAACAATTTGATTGGAGAAAGACAGATAGGAAAATACAGAGAACCACAGTTTAACGGAGCAGAAACTTCCCTAGGAACCAGTATTGGGTTAGGAAACCTGAACTGTAATTGACAAATTGCTGGAGGTTCAATGTGGACAAGTCACGGAGTTAAAACTCCAGGGGGACCCAATCATAGTGGAGCTCACACTTTTGTGAGTTGTACCTCCTGGAGCTCTACCAAGTTCTCCCACTGAGGACCGAAGAATAATCTTCTTGTGCTTTCAGCAGGGGGAGGAAAAAGGATCCATTTTGAAATAGACCAGACCATTCTGTTCCTTAAGTATTCTATTCTTCTTCAGACCTAACCTCAAAAGAAACTATGTACCAGTGCCTGAACTATTGGGGTTTTATCAGAGCCTAACCAAATTGGGGGAAGGGAAATACACAACTCCAGCCTGCTCTAGCCATCCTGTCTCACCTAAGGGGTAGAAATGAGAAGCACTTGCAAAGTTTACAGCTAAGGGGCAAAGCTTACTTAAAGACTGCGACCCAGTCAACTACACTTAAAAATTTTTTAAAAGCAAACCTGTCACCTTTATCATAACTATAGAACACTTCCTCTCTCCTCACACCTTACAACCATATTACTTAAGTCCTATTTATTGCAGTTCCTTTCACCCAGTACATCATGTCCAGCTATCAAGAAAAAGTGCGCATGGAAGACTAAAAGGCAAAAAGCACAGTTTGAAGAGCTAGAGTAAGTATTGGAACCAGTTTCAGATATGTCAGGATATTGGAATTATCAGATGAATAATCTGTTTAAAAACTATGATTAATATGCTAAGGGCTTTAATGGATAACATAGACAATATAAAAGAACAGATGGATAATGTAAGCAGAGAGCTGGAAAATCTAAGAAACAAAAAGAAATATTAGAGATCAAAAGCAACATAACAGAAATGAAAAATGCCTTTGATGCACTCATTAGTAGACACAGCTGAGGAAAGAATCTCTGAGCTTGGGAATATGTCACTAGAAACTTGTAAAACAGGAAGTCAAAGAGAAAGAAATACTGAAAAAAATTAAACAGAATATTCAAGAATTGTGGGATGACTACAGAAGCTCTAACATAAACACAATGGGAATATTAGAAGAAGAAAAAGAGAGAAAGGGATAGAAGCAATACTTGATGCAGTATTGCCTGAGGATTTCCCCAAACTAATGTCAGACACTAAACCATGGATCCAGAAAGCTTAGAGAACATCAAGCAGGATAAATACCAATATTACACTTAGGCATATCATATTCAAACTGCACAAAATTAAACATAAAGAATCTTGAAAGAAGCCAGAGGGAAAAACACCTTACCTAGAGTTAACAAAAATAAGAATTACTTCTGACTTCTCATTGTAAATCATGCAAGCGAGAAGAGAATGGAATGAAATATTTATAAAGTATTGAAAAACACCCACCAGCCTAAAATTTTATATCCTGTGAAATTATCCTTCCAAAGTGAAGGAGAAAGTCTTTTTCAAACAAACAAAAATTGAGGACATTGTTGCCAGTAGACTTGCCTTGCAAGAAATGTTAAAATGACTTCTTCAGAGATAAAGAAAATGATCTAGGTCAGAGACTCAGACCTACATAAAGAAAGGAAAAGCATCAGAGAAAGTGTAAATGAAGGTAAAATAAAAACTTTTATTTTTCTTATTCTTAATTGCATAGATAAGAGTTTGTTCAGAATGATAACAACAGTGTATTCAATTACGTATGCTTATATGTTTATATGTAAGAGAAATGAATGCCGGTAATGGTACAAGAGGAAGAATAGTGTTATTTGAAAGTGGACTTGGAATAATTATAAATGTATATTGGAAACTCTAGGGCAACTACTAAAAAGTTTTAAAAAAAACATAACTGATAAGAAAGGAAAGAAAATGGAATCATTCAAATACTATCACAAAAGGCAGAAAAAGAGTGGAACACAAAAGTAGGAACAAAGAACAAGTACAACAAATATGGCAAATACTAATCCAACTGTATCAATAATCACTTTAAACATCAATAGACTAAAAATATTAATTGAAAGAGATCATCAGAATAGATCAATAAAACAAGACCTAACTATATGTTATTTACAAAACCCACTTTAAATATAAAGATACATATAGATTAAATGGATGGAGAAAGACCATGTTAACACTAATCAAAAAAGTGGGTGGTTATATTAATACAGAGCAGACTTCAGAACAAAGAAAGTTATCAGGAATAAAGAGAGGCATTACATCACAATAAAAGGTGTCAATTCTCCATAAGACATAAGAATCAATAGTATACATATGCCTGGGAACAGAGGGTTAAAATATGTCAAGCAAAAACTGATAGAACATCAAGGAGAAATGAATGAGTATGCGGCCACTGTTATAGTTGGAGACTTCAGCATCCCTCCATCAGAAATGGACAGATCCAGCAAACAAAATCAGTAAGGACATAGTTGAACTCCATGACACCATCAGTCACATGGATATAATCGACATCTATAGACTACTTCATTGAACAACAGCAGAATATACATTCTTCTCAAGCTCACGAGACATTCACAAGACAACCATATTCTAGGCCATAAAACACACCTTAACAAATTTGAAAGAATAGAAATCATACAGTGTCTGCTCTCAGACCACAGTGGAATTAAATAAGAAACAATAACAGAAAGCTAAGCTGGAAAATCCCCAAATATTTGGAGATTAAACAACACACTTCTAAATAACATGTGAGTCAAGGAAGAAAGGGAGAGTCAAGGATTATTAACAACTCTGTGTCCACAGCTTTCATAACCTAGATGAAATGAACCAATTTCTTGAAAGACACAATCTGCTAAAACTCACACAAGAAGAAATAGACAATCTGGATAGGTCTGTATTTATGAAAGAAATTGAATCAATGATTAATAACCTTCCAAAACAGGAAGAGTGCCAGGCCCAGATGGGTTTACTGATGAATTCTACCAAACATTTAAGGAAAAAATTATACCAGTTCTCTATAATCTCTTTCACATAGGAGCAGAGGGAATACTTCAAATTCGTTCTGTGAGGCCAGCATTACCCTAATACCAAAACCAGACAAAGACATTACAAGAAAAAGAAACTGCAGACTGCTAACTCTTGTGAGCATAGGTGCAAAAGTCCTCAACACAATATCATCACATTGAATCCAACAATTTATAAAAGGAATTCTATATCATGACCAAGTGGGATTTATCCCATACGTGCAAAGCTAGCTCAGCATTTAAAAACCAGTTAATACATGAATAAATCACAGGGATAAAAATACAGCATAGGGAATATAGCCAGTGGTATTGTAGTAGCATTGTATGGTGACAGATGGTAGCCATACTCTGGTGAACATAGCATAATATATAAGCTTGTCAAATCACTGTTATACCCCTGAAATTAATGTAACATTGTTTGTCAACTACAATAAAAAGTTGTTTAAAACCAGCTGATATAATCCATCACATCAGCAAGCTAAAGAAAACAAATTATCATATCAATAGATGCAGAAAAAGTATTTGACAAAATTCAACACCCATTCATGAGAAAAACTTTCAATAAACTAGGAATAGAGAAGAACTTCTCTTAACTTGATAAAGAATACAAAATCCTACAGCTAACATTATACTTAATGGTGAGAAATTTGAAGCTTTCCCACTAAGGAACAAGGCAAGGATGTTCCCTCTCACCATTCCTTTTCAACATCATATGGGAGTCCTACTTAGTTCAGTAGGACAAGAAAAGGAAGAGCATGTTTTTCTGGAGCACCTGGGAGGCTCAGTCAGTTAAGCATCCGACTGGCTCAGGTCATGATCTCATGGTTGACCGCTCATGCTGTCAGCACAGAGCCCACTTTGGATCTTCTGTCCTCCTCCCTCCTGCCCCTTCCCTACTAGCGTGTGCTCTCCCTCTCAAAAAAAAAAAAAAAAAAAAAAAAGATTTCTGACCTATATGCAGGCCATTTTTGTTGCCCAGAACACTTACATAGTAACATCAAAGATCACATAACAAATAGAATAGTAATGAGAGTTTTGAATATTGGGAGAATTATCATCATGTGACAGAATGAGCAAATGCTGTTGGAAAAATGGTGTGGTTAGACTTAGCTTGATGCAGGGTTGTCACAAACCTTCAATTTGTAAAAATTGCATTATTTGCGAAGTGCAATAAAATGAAGTATGCATATATCACCCTTTTCTGCATATCGCTGGAAGTGAAATGGCCGAATAAGGAATTAGGATTTTCTAGGACAGACTACTTTGATGAGGAATAAGAAATGAAAGATTTTGTCCTGTCTAAGCTAAGAGTTCAGATAATAAGGCTTTTATTGTATCCCCAAACATGTTCTTATGAACAAAGTGATAATTGCTTGGAAGTTTTTTCTAAACTTATACATAGTTTTGGCTTGGCAGGCTATATTAAATGATGTTTACTGAGCAAAAATATATTTCTGTTGTACTGTGCTAGCTGCTGAATTGGGTTGGTTCTTAACTACTAGAATTTGTTAATTTAAAAGGGCAAATAACTACAAAAAATAATTACAGTGTATATATAATAAGTAGATAAATTTGGTCCTGTAGACATATTTGATTTGGTTTTATAGAGTTGTGAATTTGAATACCTTTAGATGAGATTCCTGCTTTATAATCATCCTGCCTGCCACAGTCACCTTGCCTGACATTTTCATTCATGTTACCTGCCTGGATCTTGAAGACATTTGCAATCAGAAGAGATGAGGGAAGGCAGGAACTGGTATAAACCCATTCACAGAGGGGCCCCTGGGTGGCTCAGTTGGTTAAGTGTCCAACTTCGACTCAGGTCACCATCTAGCGGTTTGTGGGATCAAGCCTCACATCAGGCTCTGCACTGGCTCCGTGGAGCCTGCTTAGGATTCTGTCTCTTCTCTCTCTGCCCCTCCCCTGCACCTGCTTTCTTTCTCTCTCTCTCTCTAAGTAAATAAAAAGGAAAACCATTCACAGAAACTAGAAAGCTCAAGATCAGAAAGTTCAAAGATACTGAACTTAAAATACAGTGACTCAGAAGAATGAATGTAAAATTATATTTATTTGTTTTATGTTAATAAGCATGCATAGTTTATTTAAAACTTGGCTTTGGTTTCATTGTGTTTTGAATGTTTATTCTGGGGGAAAATATAATTTATTCTAGAAGCAGTCAGGATCAGTTTCCTTAAATTTCTGTTTTCAGCTTCTTTATCCCTCATCTGGGCCATAGCTTTCTGTGCAAAGGCTAATGTAAGCTTCAGCTTACATATCTAACTCTGGTTACTCTAAGAAATTCTTTGGATTTGCTCCATGGAAATTGTTTTGGCATAATTAACTATAACTCCTACAGTAACCTGTACTTCTAAGGGAATATACAGTATATTGTTTGTGACTTGCTGACTTTAGAACTATGAGATTATGAATCCCTGGTTAATTCTTTATGTTACTGTGTTCTTTTATGAAGACAAATTATTAGAGATTTCCAGAACTTTATGAAAACTTGAGGTCTTCTAATTAATGTAAGTTTTCCTTGGCTTTTTATATTTGACTTCTTAGTCAGTTATGGAGCAGATCTGAAGCTTTTTTTAACCCAGAGTGTTATTTATCAAGTGGAGGTGTATGATTTGCATGAGTATAAGGTACAATATATATCCTAAAATCAACAACTTTTGTTTTTTAATCATAGTAATATAGTATAATGAAAAAAATCTGGTGAAAAGTAGCCATTTCACTAAATTAATTTGAAGTATATAAGCAAGCAATCATTTTTTGTTTTTCGATTGATTTTAGGTGCCAAATATGAAAATAAAAAAATTTTCCCTGATTATCACACTGACATCCAAAATATCTAAATAGGGGCGCCTGGGTGGCTCAGTTGGTTAAGCAGGCGACTTTAGTTCAGGTCATGATCTCACGGTTTGTGGGTTTGAGCCCTGCATGGGGTTCTGTGCTGACAGCTCAGAGCCTGGAGCCTGCTTCAGATTCTGTGTCTCCTGCTCTCTGTGCCCCTCCCCTGCTCATGCTCTGTCTTACCTCTCTCTCTCAAAAATAAATAATGAACATTAAAATTTTTTTTAAAATAAAATACCCAAATAAAAAAATCATAATTTCTTAAATTGGCTTTTCTTTCTGCCTATCTAATTTTTTACAGTGGTAGTACCATTTGCTTCCTTTCCTGGAAAACCTGTAGTTATCTTAGATTTATTTCTTTTTTACTATCCCAATCACAGCCCTTCCCTGTCATAACTAATTAGTAGGGTTCCATGTTTAGTTGTATCTGTTTTTCCCCTCTGCAGTGGCAGTAGTGAAAGTGGCTAATGAATTGGATGGTATATGCTACTAATATTTCTAGATCAAGATCATAGATTATTGGAGCATCATCATCTTGAACTAGAGCAGGAAGACATTAGCCAGCGAGCATAGCGCTTTCATTTTGACAGTTCCAACTATATCTCTGGCTTAAATTTTTTTAAGGCTCAGAAAAATGCCAAGAAAGGTTTCCCTTGTTCCGAATGAGTAATATTAAGTGTAACCTTTTTTTTTTTTTTAGAATGTTGAATAAAATGTTTTAAATAAGATACTTGTATTAGTCAGGCTGTTAACAGAAAATTGACAAGAACTGACAGAAAAACCAACTCAAGCTGCCTTAAATGATGAAGAGAAATTATTAGCTAAATGTGACTGGAAATCCCAGAATAGGGAAGATTTCATGTGAAGCTGAAGCCTGCTGCTCAGCAGATGTCACCAGGAACCCAGTTGGTGTGTCCTTCTTTCAGCTCCGCTTTATGCAGTTTTGGCCTCATTGTCCGACTACATGTGGTGCCTCAGCAGCTGTAGGCTCTCTCCTTCTAGTAACAAAATGGCTGCTCAGTCACAGTTCCAATCCTTAGATCCTCATGCTCTATCATCTAAAGGAAGAGTGAGTGGTTCCCTCTATGAGGTGCTATGTAACACCTTTTGGGTAAGAGGGTGATAATTGCTAATTCATCTAAATTCATCAGGATTCATACTTGAAGCTAGATATAGGTTCAGTCCGATCTAGACCAGATAGAGCTGTGAAAGGGGGCAGAGTGATTTTCCAAAATATGTTTGGAGATTGTTCCAAAGAAGGGGGAGTGGATGATAGTAAATCATAGATGTTTCCTAAAATGTTTAGCTATTACTACTTAATTTTTATGTAAAACACACATGCTTATGTTCCAAGAGGACTTGGCTGGAGTTTGTGCATGTGTTGATTTTAAAAAGTTCCTTAGGTAGTTCTGTTGCACACCTGTGGTTGAGAACCACTGATCGTATGATATCATTTAATTCTTATATATTGAAATGAAAAATAGTTCTCAAATTGTGTGGGACTTTTGCCTCCAGAGGGCACTGTTTCTTTAGCAAGCAGAAGAGTTAATTGTTTTGTTTATAAGCTAAGTCTTTTTGTTAATGTTTATTTATTTATTTTTGACAGAGAAAGAATGTGCATGCATGCGGGGGAGGGACAGAGAGCAAGGGAGAGAGAATCCCAAGCAGTCCTGCCGCTGTCAGTGCAGAGCCCCACATGGGGCTGGAACTCACCAACAATGAAATCATGACCTGAGCTAAAACCAACAAGAGTCGGATGCTTAACAGACTGAGCCACCCAGGGGCCCCTAAATTTTTTTTTTTAAGTTTATTTATTTTTGAGAGAGAGAGAGAGAGAGAGTGTTTGTGAGCAGGGGAGAGGCTGAGACAGAGAAAATCCCCAACAGTCTTTGTGCTGTGAGTGCAGAGCCTGACACCGGGCTTGAACGAAATCAAAAGTGAGATGTTCAGTTGACTGAACCACCCAGGTGCCCCTAAGTTAAATCTTTAAAAATTTAATTTAGGAGTTAGTTGATATGTTCCTGTCTTTCTGGTGGAGTCTTAAGGATTGAGAATATTTTGGTTTCAGCTGTAGTAGAACTTAACCAGGAGGTCCAAACTAATTTTCTTAATAGTCTCTAAATTAAAATTAGAAATCTTTTTTAGAAATATCTTATCAAATAATTTAGTGTATTCTTGTGTATATTCTTGTGTATAAGTACAGGAAGAGATGCAGTGAAAACTTTGTTTCTTTGCTTGCTCTTCGTTCTTTGAAAATAAAATGTAGTGAGTCAGTTCATGCGGTTCATGTATGTATGTTTTCTGATGACTATATTTGCCTGGATTATAAGGAGAATCCTTAGCTCTTAGCAAGGTTCTTTCAGGTGTTGAATTTAAAACATGTTCCTGCCTAGGACTACTGTCTGAAACTTTTCTTTCACACAGCACAGCCACCTACTGCCTTAGATTTCTTTGTTTGCTGTTATAAACTGTGGAAAGTACTAATAAACTTTTAAAAATATACATTTTTTTAAATGCCCCAAATTACATTTATTATGTTGAGAAAAGTTATCTTGGCTTGGATAGTTTATGAGAAAAGTAGTACCTTTTCTTGGTATCATCTCAGAAAAATAGATTACATTTGACCCTTCAACAGTGTTGGGAGTTAGGGACGCTGACTCCTCCCCCCGACCCCCTGCAGTTAAAAATCCATGTATAACTTCTTTATTTAAGTAAGCTCTACACCCAAGGTGGGGTTTGGACTCATGACCCCAGGATCAACAGTTGCATGCTCTACTGACTGAGGCAGTCCAGTCAGGCACTCCAAAAATCGATGTAACTTTTGACTTTCCCCAAACTTTACTAACAGCCTACTGTTAACAGAAAGCTTTAATGATAACAGTCAACTAACACATACTTTGTATATGTATTATATACTGTATCTTTACAATAAAGTAAGGGAAGAGAAAATGATAAAATCATAAGGAAGAGAAAATACATTTACAGTACTGTATGAGTATTTATTGAAAAAATTTCGTATATAAGTGGACCCATGCAGTTTAAACTCATGTGGTTCAATGATCAGCTGTAACTAGCAGAACTCCAGATAATAACAACAAAAAGTAATAAATACATTTGTGGTTTATTTATTTTTCTTAGTTCCTTTTCAGAAAATTAGTGGGCTTCGAATCACTTTATCCAGAAAGCATATACTTGTAATAAATTAATTTCATTATAATGTGAATGGTTTCATCATTTTTATAATTTTTCTTTCTTCACATAAATACTGTGTTTGTTTTCCTCATGACTTCAAGATTTCTAGATATTTGGTTCCTCTCTCCATCTCAACTTTTGGTTAATGTTTTAATTGTCCCAAATTGCTTTAAAAAATCCAGGAAAATGTGAAATAATATTCTTTTAATAAAATCCTGTATAGTAAAAAGGGTAATTAAGAAGTATATCATTGGGGTACCTGGCTGGCTTTGTTGGAAGAACATGCAACTCTTGATCTTGGGGTCATGCATTTGAGTCCCACGTTGGGTGTAGAGATTATGTAAATAAATAAATACTCAATAAATAAATAAACTTTTTAAAAGTATACCATTGATTTTTTTTTTTTTTTTTTTTTTTTATTTATTTTTGGGACAGAGAGACAGAGCATGAACGGGGGAGGGGCAGAGAGAGAGGGAGACACAGAATCGGAAACAGGCTCCAGGCTCCGAGCCATCAGCCCAGAGCCTGACGCGGGGCTCGAACTCACGGACCGCGAGATCGTGACCTGGCTGAAGTCGGACGCTTAACCGACTGCGCCACCCAGGCGCCCCACCATTGATTTTTTTTAATTAAAAAAATTTTTTAATGTTTATTTTGAAAGAGAGAGAGTATAAGCAGGGGAGGGCCAGAGAGACAGGAGGAGAGAATCCCAAGCAGGATCCACACTTTCAGAACAGAGCTCCATGTGGGGCTCAAACTCATGAACTGTGAGATCATGACCTGAGCTGAAATCAAGAGTCCAACGCTTAACCGACTGAGCTACTCAGGCACCTCAGTATATCATTGATTTTAAATATAAATTTTCTAAATGTTTATTTATTTTTGAGAGAGGGCATAAGGAGGGGAGGGGCAGAGAGAGAGGGAGACGCAGAATCTGAAGCAGGCTCCAGGCTCTGTGCTGAACCCCGACGTGGGACTTGAACTCACAAGCCATGAGATTATGACCTAAGCCAAAGTCAGATACTTAACCAACTGAGCCACCCATGCGCCCCTAGTATATCATTGATTTTAAATCCCAGTCTTGATTTTGGCTCAGGTCATGATCTCGCAGTTCTCTTGTTCGAGCTCTCCCACCCCCCATCAGATTCTGCCCAGACAGTGCTGAGCCACCTTGGGATTTTCTCTCTCTCTGCCTCTCCAGTCCCTCCTCCTGTCTCTCTCAAAATAAATAAATAAGCTTAATTTTTAAAAATACTAAAAAAATTAGGTTGAAATTAGAATTTTAAAGGAACAGCTATTTAAAAATGTGTAAAGTTTCACAAAGTACTTTAGCTCTGCGAGTTTGGGGGAGAGGAGTCTCTTGATACTGGTTTTTAGAATTTTGTCAGCTCTTTCTCTTTCTGCCTATGTTGGAGACATCCCAGAAAAGCAAGAAAAATCACATAGAGCTATTTGAGTACAGATAGGTATAGTAGAGGTTAGGAGCAATCAGACTTCAAATTGTCTTTGCTTTGGGATATAAGGGAAATGGGTATTACGGGATAATTAATACAGTTTTCAGTTTTAGGCCCCCCTTATGTGGATGCCTTCTAGAATAATGGTCTCACTTCAGCTCTATAATGATTGATATTCATCTGCTTAGATTCAGTAAAGGTAGTGAGACATGAAATAGAGGGGGCTGATTTTGAACACTGAGGCAAAATGCAAAGTGGTAAATAAACATTTACATTGCTTCGAGACATTGACATTTAAATGATATCAATAAAACGTGTTGTGGCATAGCTTTGTGGGCTGTAGGCATTTGCTATCTTGGATATCTCCTCCTAATGCTGTTAGGTTAAAGAGATGTATATTATTGCTGTGGCTAATGCAATTAATTAATGCATATTAATGTGAGTGGGGAGAGAAGAAAAATCTTTCTTGGAATTCCCGTTCCAGTCCTACTGTGAAAACAGGCACACCGATGGAAAGATGTCTACTAGTAGTTGGGTTTTATCAGCCCAATGTTGCAGTGAGTAGTGAGTGGTTAGACGTTGTGAAAATTGGAAAGGGAGGCAAAAAAGCATTTTAAAATATGAAAACGGCACATTTTGGTTGTTCATGTTTACCATTTTGTACACTGTTCTGAAAATTTCTTAAGGCGCACAAACTAAAATACTTAGGGTTTCTGATTATATTTTTTAAAGTTGCAGCTCAAATGACATACTATCTCCGTCAAGCTTTTTATCAAATAAGTAGTAGCTATTTCCTCAGGATACTTTGCTAAACCTATAATATAGCATTAGTCATGTTTTGTTACCCAGTTCCCCCCCCACCCCCACCCCCGCTTATCCTCAGGGGTATGTCCAATCCATCCCCAGTGGATTCCTGAAACCTCGGATAGTACTAAACCCTATTTATATTGTTTTCTCCAATACATACCTAGCTCTGATAAAGTTTAACTTATAAATCAGGCACAGTAAAAAATTAACGATACCGGGGCGCCTGGGTGGCGCAGTCGGTTAAGCGTCCGACTTCAGCCAGGTCACGATCTCGCGGTCCGTGAGTTCGAGCCCCGCGTCAGGCTCTGGGCTGATGGCTCGGAGCCTGGAGCCTGTTTCTGATTCTGTGTCTCCCTCTCTCTCTGCCCCTCCCCCGTTCATGCTCTGTCTCTCTCTGTCCCAAAAATAAATAAAAAACGTTGGAAAAAAAAATAAAAAAAAAAAATTAACGATACCTAATAATAAAATAGAACAATTATAAGTGTACTACGACAAAAGTTATATGAATATGGTCGGTCTGTCTGTCTCTCTCTCAAAATACCTTATTGTACTGTACTCCCCTTTCTTTTTGTGATGATGTGAAATGATAAAATGCCGATGTGATGACATGGAGTAAGGTGAATGATGTAGGCGTTGTTGACATAGCATTCGGCTGCTGTTGACCATCTGGGGAAAGGTCAGAAGGAGGATCATCTGCTTCCAGACTGTTGTTGACTATGGCTAACTGAAACCACCGGAAGTGAAACCGTGAATAAGGGGAGAACTACAGTATTGTATCTCTCCCTGAGTTGTGAGATACTCATCTCAGTGTCTTTATAGTGATCTTATTCATAGGCATGATATAAAATGTAAACTAGATTAAACTCTACTCAAACATAATATGTGACTACTAATGGTTAGTGATACTGAAGTATCAGTCAGAAATCTAAATGGGGGGGCGCCTGGGTGGCTTAGTTGGTTAAGCGTCTGACTTCACTCAGGTCATGATCTCACGGTTTGTGAGTTCGAGCCCCGCTTTGGGCTCTGTGCTGACAGCTCGGAGCCTGGAGCCTGCTTCGGATTCTGTGTCTCCCTCTCTCTCTGCCCCTCGCCTGCTCACACTCTGTCTCTCTCGTGTGTCTCTCAAACGTAAATAAACATTTTAAAAAATTAAGAAATCTAAATAGGTATTAGTTTTGTCAGAAATATGACATTGTCCCTCATGCTTTACTGTTCAGAGTGATAAGTTGTTCACCTTTTTGTAAAAAGTATTCCAGGGCCTTGTGCAGTTCAAAAACAAACAAACAAAACAAAACAAAAACTGAGGGAAAGGCAGAGATCCATCTAGTTTTAACTTTTAACTTACAAGATGTTCCCTAAGTCTGTATGAGCCTTTAAAAGAAACGCATAGACATGGGGATCTTTTGCTATGGTTCAAAGGCCACAGTGCCTAATCTGTGGCCTCTATCAGAGTGCTGTTTTCTGAATGAGAACCCACAACTACCATTTCTTCTTTTTCTAGTTTTTTAAGGTGAAAGTTTAGGTTATTGATTTGAGTTCTTTTTCTTTTATAATATAGGCATGTATACTGTAACAGTTTCTCTTAGCACTGCTTTCATTGCCTCCCATAAGTTTTGGTATTGTGTTTTTGTTTTTTTTATCTCAAAATGTTTTCTTATTTTGATCATGATTTCTGCTTTGACCTATTGGTTATTTATTTTAGTCTGTTGTTTAATTTCCAATATCTGTGAATTTTCCAAATGTCCTTCTATTACTGATTTCTAATTTTATTCCATTGTGGTTAGAATACATACTTTGTATGATTTCAGTCCTTTTAAGGCTTGCCTTATGACCTGACATATGCCCTATTCTGGATAGCATCCCATGTGAACTTGAGAGTAATTCATGCTCTGCTGTTTTTGAGTGGGATATTCTATAGATGTCTGTTAGATTTAGTTGGTTTATATTGTTAATCTAATCCTTTTCTTCTGCCTGCCAAATCTGTAGAACCCCTGTAGTAATTTTTTTAATTTCACTTATTGTACTTTTCAGCTGCAGAATTTCTATTTTTTTAAAGTTTATTTATTTTGAGTGAGAGAGAGAGCACAAGCAGGGGATGGGCAGAGAGAGGAGAGAGAGAATCCCAAGTAGGCTCTGCACTGTCAGTATGGAGCGCCATGCCGGGTTTGAACACAGGAACGGTAAGATAACGACCCAAGTTGAAATCAGGAGTGGGATGCTTAACTGACGGACCCTCTATTTTAAAAAAAAATTGTTTTTTCTTTGAGAGAGAGAGCAAGAGTGTGAGCAGGGGAGGGGGCAGAGGGAAAGAGAGAGAGAGAGAGAGAGAAAGAGAAAGAAAGCATCTTTAACAGGCTCCACGCTCAGCATGGAGCTTGATGCAAGGCTCAATCCCATGACCCTGGGATCATGACCTGAGCTGAAATCAAGAGTCAGAGGCTCAACTGATTTAGCCACCCAGCACCCCCAGAATTTCTATTTAAAAAAATTCTGCTTTTTTACTTACATTATATTTTGTGAGGCATTGCAGTATTTTCCTTTAGTTCTTTAGATGTGGTTTCCTATAGTCCTTTGGACATATTTTAAATAGCCGAATTAAGGTCTTTGTCTTAAAAGTTCAATGACTGGGCCTTCTCACTAAGAGTTTCTGTTGATTGCTTTTTTTCCCCCTGTATATGAGTCATACTTTCTTGTTACTTTGTGTGACATAAATTTGTTGAAAACAGGACACTTAAATAATATATTGTGGCAATTCTGAAAATCTGATTCTCCTCTCTTCCCAAAGTTGGTTGGTTGGCTGGTTGGTTGTGACTTTTCTGAATTAATTCTATAAAGTCTCTATTCTTTCTCCTCTGTGGCCACTGAAGTCTCTGCTTGGTTAGCTTAGTGACCCAACTAATGACTGGACACAGATTTCCTGAAAAGCCTAGAACCAATAAGTTTCCCAGTCTTTGCTGAAGAACTCTATGTAGGTACTGGGGCATACCTTCAACACTCAGGCATTTGACAACTCTACGTTAGCCTTTACTTCATGCTTGTACAGAGCTTCAAGGTCAGTCATAAATGAGAGCTTAGAGCCTTCTCAGGTCTTTTCTGAGCTTGTGCATAGCCCTACATGTGTACATAGCCTTGTAGATTCCCAGGAATATGTAAGAGCCTTTCAAAGTCATCTATGTATATCTCATTCCCCAGGTTTTCCTTTTAAGCTAAAGTTAGTTGACTGTGTGCCCTGTTATCCATTCCTTCAGGCATATGCCATATTCAACAATTACCTTTAATTGTTTTCAACAAATGTCCCCAGAGAAAAGGCTTTATGCACTGGACAAGCCCCAATTTAAATCAAAGAAAGACATCCCTGTAAGTGGGGTCTTCCAGGAAACCATCAGGTAGTTGAAATAATGATAATTCTCCAGGAATGTGGTTTTGAAGGAGCTCCAAGCCCATCCTGTTCCCTTTGATGGCTGTCAGGCTACTGTTTTTTACCATAGTTGTAGGATGTTGATTTTCAAGGATACTGTGAAACTAAAGTAGGGGAAGAAGAATGGAAATAAGGGCACATTAAAACCCTGCAATGCTCCTTTTCTTACCAAGCTGTTTTTCTTGAATAAACACTATTTGGATTACTGCAAGGTTTAAATTAATTTCCAGAGTCCTGGAAAAGTTGATTTTGACTATTTTTGCAAGTTTTCTTGTTGCTTTTATGGAGGAGAGACTGTTTGGAGATCTTTACTCTGGTGTTTTTGCATCACTCTCCTCCTTTCTTTTCTCCTCCTCTGAGAAGTTAACTATCTCTTTCTTCTCTTTTCTTTTTTTCCTCTTGAACTTAAGACACCAGAAACTATTCCATTTCTTCTGTTACCATCCAACTTTATTCTTCTCAGTCAGTGGACAGAGGTGGTCTTCTGTGTCCTTGACAACTTCTGTTTTTAAACTTCTGTCTCTCCTGTGAGTCTTCTTAAAGCTGTGAGAACAGTTCAGGATTAATAACTCATAAATTATCCTACCCCATAAAGGAGGTTGGGGGGAAAAAGTGATGTCAGTCAAATAGACTACTGCCAGCCAAAAAACTAACAATTTTCTTGGATTTTGAATAAATGACTAAAATATTAGATCAAAGAAAATATAAAATAAATTTTAGAATTTTGAGAACACTTGTTTTTAAGTTTATTTCTTTTGAGAGAACAAGAGTGGGGGAGGGGCAAAGAGAGACAGAGAGAGAGAGAGAGAATTCCAAGCAGGCTCAGCACTGTCAGTGCAGAGCCCGATGTGGGGCTCAAACTCGTAAACCATGAGATCATGACCTGAACCGAAGTTGGATGCTTAACCAACTGAGCCACCCAGGCACCCAAGAAAGGTTTTTAAATTATCTGCTTCTATAACTTTTTGTTTTTGTTACTTTATCCCTTATCAGGATGCCCGACATGCAGCAGAAGGAGAAATATATACCAAACTTAATCAAAAAATTGATGAATTTGTTCAGCTTGCTGATTATGACTGGACAATGTCTGAGCCAGATGGAAGAGCTAGTGGTTATTTAATGGATCTTATTAATTTTTTAAGAAGCATCTTTCAAGTGTTTACTCATTTACCTGTAAGTATGAAAAATCCCAGAAAATTGTATTATAATTTTGCTTACTAAAATATATGTAGAATTTAATCTTAATTTGAGATTTACTGGCTCAAACCAACTTCATGACTTGAATATTTTCTTTCCATTATTACATGTCTATTTGTGAAGAATTCTAATAACCTAGCCAATTGTTTGAAGTTTTAATTTATTTTACTTTCAGCCAAAATAACTACAACTTTGTTTCTACCAAAACCAAAACAAAACTCTGAAATTCGGTTTAGACTTAAATTGAAATAAACTCTTTTTTTTTCTCCAGTGTAATGAATTTTATTTTATTTTATTTATTTATT
Organism: Panthera leo; assembly: GCF_018350215.1. Classification (NCBI taxonomy): domain Eukaryota; kingdom Metazoa; phylum Chordata; class Mammalia; order Carnivora; family Felidae; genus Panthera; species Panthera leo. The sequence continues at coordinate 52,705,370 of NC_056689.1, forward strand.
TTTTGAACTTTAATGTATGCAAATTTTATTTTATTTTATTTTATTTTCAATATAAGAAATTTATTGTCAAATTGGTTTCCATACAACACCCAGTGCTCATCCCAAAAAGTGCCCTCCTCAATACCCATCATCCACCCTCCTCTCCCTCCCACCCCCCATCAACCCTCAGTTTGTTCTCAGTTTTTAAGAGTCTCTTATGCTTTGGCTCTCTCCCACTCTAACCTCTTTTTTTTTTTTTTTTCCTTCCCCTCCCCATGGGTTTCTATTAAGTTTCTCAGGATCCACATAAGAGTGAAAACATATGGTATCTGTCTTTCTCTGTATGGCTTATTTCACTTAGCATCACACTCTCCAGTTCCATCCACGTTGCTACAAAAGGCCATATTTCATTCTTTCTCATTGCCACGTAGTACTCCATTGTGTATGTAAACCACAATTTCTTTATCCATTCATCAGTTGATGGACATTTAGGCTCTTTCCATAATTTGGCTATTGTTGAGAGTGCTGCTATAAACATTGGGATACAGGTGCCCCTATGCATCTGTACTCCTGTATCCCTTGGGTAAATTCCTAGCAGTGCTATTGCTGGGTCATAGGGTAGGTCTATTTTTAATTTTTTGAGGGACCTCCACACTGTTTTCCAGAGTGGCTGCACCAATTTGCATTCCCACCAACAGTGCAAGAGGGTTCCCGTTTCTCCACATCCTCTCCAGCATCTATAGTCTCCTGATTTGTTCATTTTGGCCACTCTGACTGGAGTGAGGTGATATCTGAGTGTGGTTTTGATTTGTATTTCCCTGATGAGGAGCAATGTTGAGCATCTTGAAATAAACTCTTAATAGGGGTAGTTCTCATTAAAGTCAGTATAATCAATGACTTTTCCAGTTAGAAAAGCCAAGAAATTATTAGGTGTTTTTAGGCCAGAGATGAGGAGTAAAGCTGGAACATTGTTCTATCCTGATACATAGTAATAATGCATCTACATTTTGAGCAATCTATTGATGAAACATTAAAAATATATATATAAATTACAGGGATGTTTGGGTTTGAATAGGCTGAAGCATTGGATTCTTCAGATGAGGAATGCAAAGACCAAAGAGATGTTATCTTGGGATGAACATGCTTTTCATTAGGTGTATTCAGAAATAATAGAACTATTAAAACATGAGTGGAGTAATTCTTTTACAAATAAAATAGAAAAAAAAATTGTTGACCTTTTTATTTCACAATAAAATGTAGCTGAACACAAGAAAAAAACCCCACCTGGAAAGAAAGAAAGAAAGAAAGAAAAAAAAAGAAAGAAAGAAAGAAAGAAAGAAAGAAAGAAAGAAAGAAAGAAAGAAAGAAAGAAAAAAGAAAGGAGGTGTAGCTGAACACAAAAATACTTAATCTCAAGCCTCCCCAACAGCCTCCGCCCATCTCTCCTGTTTAAAATGGAAAAAAAAAAAAGTTACTCTCCTAATTTTTTGACTTTCCATTGCGAGTTGCTCCAGAGGACCATTTAGAATAGTTGAAGGCAGGTGTTGCTAAAAAATAAATAGAAGAATTTCCTAAAGAGATTTTAATAGTGGATCTGTGCCAAAGAGATTTTAGAAGCTTACCCAGGGATTATATTATATTCCTAACTGCTCTCTTTGTGTTGAAAAAGGGAACCTGTATATATGTTTAATTCTTGTTTCATCTAATTTCTAAGAAAATGTTCCTCATGTAGTATATTTTAAATAATTGTTGAATTAATTTGAATTCACGTTGCCAGCATCCATCTCCATGTTTCTAGCCAAAAGCAGTGTACAAAAGTAAACAGATCTGTGTGCACGCACATGTACACAGATACATACACATCATATTTTTATGTTGCAATATCTTTCACAGCTTGGCACAACATGATGGGTAGGAATTTTGTGCATAAATTGAGAAGATTAAGAGAGGTTATATGTTAGAAATGGTTGGGGCAAATATCTCACTTCAGGAGGCTAACATCTGGAGGGAAAGGCTGCTTTCTTGTACTGTAGTAACACTGAGAGAGACAGATCTTCTTGGACTAACTAGATCGCTCATGTAATCTATTATGATATTTTGTATAGTTTTAGGGGATTCTTCATATGCCATTTTGGATTTTTATGTTATTTAACATCGGTTTTCCTGTAAAGGAAATAAGCTGCTGTACAGTGCAGACCAACAAATACAATAATAAGTATAGGACATGATCAGATAAATAGGAAATTGTATCTCACAGCTAAGAAAAGAGAAAATGGATGTGACAACAGTATATGCTTATTCAAGCAATAAACTAAAAACATAATTCCAAAGCAAAAATATTAAATTATTTACTATACTAAGTTTTAGCTAGAGTTGGTAATTTTATTATTGCTTAGTATATTCCCTGAAATACTGAAATTGTATAAAATATTTGACTGTCTTGTTTTCTTTTAAGCAAAGATCAGAAGCAGTATTATTAAATGTATTGTTTTTCTAAGCAACATAGTTGTGTAAGCTACCATTTTTGTTTGAATGCTTTAGGCTGAAAAGAATTCCTTAGTTTCAGGTTACCCTTGGACCCTGATAGAGAGGCCCATTCTGGACTCCTTCAATTCTCAAGCTTCAGAAGATTATTTATCACATTTAGTCCCAAATCAGTCAGCTTTAACAGAAGTAGCTATCCCACTCACAGACATGGAGAGTGGCCATGTGCCCTAACTATCCTAGCTTGACATTGTTCAGGGTCAACGCAGTGAGTTAGAGTCAACGCGAGCTGTGAGACCAAGGATCACTCTTTCAGATGGTGCAAGTATTGGCTATTAGTGCAAATAATTAGACACAAAAGTTGATGCTGTGGGATGAAGCTGATTCTTTGACTGCACAACCCTAAAAAATACCTAAGACAGAACACTTAGTTTAAAAGCTCCACTTTTAGTGTCATTGTGTATTTAGTTTTTGTCAGTCTCTGCCATTGTTGTAAAAGAATATTTTCTCAATCACAGGTAATCATGATGTCCAGTTACTAACCACATTCCTGGGAAAGGTTCCAACGGTTCCAAAAAGTTATTATCCAACCAGTACAATTTTGTTGTCTGCTCACAAGATATGAGAACAATAGAAATTAATGGATAATAATGGTTTTGTTGGAGCCCAGGGAAAGAACTTTTTGTTATTTTCACTTTTTAACTACATTATGATAGCAATAGAAAGGTGTAGGATTTGGAAGACCAGCAATAATATTCACTGTAGGCACTTCTTATTTCTAGGGTTGGATGAGTGAGAGAATTGGTATATTACTTCCCTTACCTATGTCTCTTCACTTGCACTGTTTCAGCCAGTACAGGTCTATGCAAGAGAGGGAAAAGTAAAGTAATTTAATATGCTTCCATATGAAAATACTTATTCATCAGCTCTCTGCTGACCATAGAAATTGACAACAAGCTAAATAGGCAGTATTTGCAGTAATGACTAGTATTACCCCATTACCCAAAATGTTAAGCTGCCCTGTTAAATATATTATCTGCCTCAAGGGAAATTGCCTTTTTATGACTCAATTAAATCAAAACCCATTTATCTTTTATCATTCTTGGGGTCCAGGTTGCTGAAGTGGGGAGAGCATAGGATGGGCTCTAGAGTTAGCATGACTTCTGCTTGAACCTTAGATTTATAATTTACTATTTCCAGAATCCTGGCAAGTTGCTTAACCTCTAAACCTTTTACCTTCGTAAAATGGTATAATTCATTTTCCCATAGGACTGTCATAGATAGGATGAATTAAAATAGTATGTAAAAAAGTCGCCTGGCAGGGTTCTTGGCATAAAGTAAGTACTATTAATAATGTTAGTTTTGTTTTCTTTTTTCTTCCTCTGTTACTGTTTTAAGGCCCTTTGTAGTACTAGTTTCATTTTAATGTACTTTACTTTTTTGTGTGTTGTATTTATGCCTACATTTTTAGCTTGATATTATTTAGCTCTGAATTCTATACTTTTGCATTATATAGCCATTAAAAAATTTGATTGTGAAAGATATTCACTATAAAGTGTATTGATATGAATAAATAAGTATAAGTTGAGTGCACTGCTTATAATGACTAACAGATGCCAGTGAAGTCTCATTACTCTGTGAAGAAAATGTTATTTCATCCCTAGATTAATATTCTTGGAATCTAAAATTTAATCCCTAAAATAATATTAATATTCATAGTATTTCAGATATGTGAATAACCCTTATTTCTCATATTTTTTTCCTGACAATAGAAAATACATCTAAGTATAGAAGAAATAAAAATTACCTGTTATCTTGTCAAAGGATAACCACTGTTAACATTTTGGCATGTATTATACAAGTCATTTTCTTCTATGCAATTATGAGACTTAGTTTAAGTCTGATTTATAAGTAAGTTTTGTTTTTTTAAAGTAAGATTTTATATTAGCTAGAAAACTTAAAACCAAAGGAATTTTAAGAAGCTTTTAAACATTCATTCACCACTTACACATATGTAAATAGAAAAGGTTGTTAAGCAACTTGAACAAACGTAGTTACTGTTCATGAAGACTGCCAATGGAATTCACTAACATTTTACCGTGAGTGTACTACCGAAAAACCCAGCACTGGTCTGCTTCTAGAAAGAACAACAAACATTTACTTTCTTCATAAATGCTAATAGTCATGTGTTTGTTTCAATAAAGATAATTTTATGGATTTACAACCACTAAAGGATATGTATGAATGGTAATGACTCTTTAATTTCTTCATATGTGTATTTGCAAAGGGGCCCAATTTACCCAAATTTTATGCTAACAAATGGTTATCTTTTATAGTAGAAGTAAATGGAAGATCATGAATGATCAGTTTTCTCATATTTCTTCCTTTCTCAGAATTCCATTTTATCTTTAGCCATAATGTAGTTTTCTCTGCTTTTATTTGCTACCACTCTAAAGTTCTTAAATAAACTGATCTTGTTTCTGTTTGAATTGTAAATACCAGTTTTTCTTCCAAGAAAGATATATGTTTCTTTGCTTTCAAATATGCTTAACTTTTGGTTTAATGCATTAATATAAGTCTTGTGACAAATGATAAAAAAAATAGACATGATTGCTAGGAATAATGAGTTTGGCATCTTTATTACAGAATAGATGCCTAAAAAACTGTTTATAAAAAGAATATCTGTTAATAGAATCATTTCCCCATATCTCTTACTCTAAGATTAGAGATGCCTTTCTACTGGGAGAAAATGGCTTTAAAATAGTGGTGGGCAATACATATTATGAAAGCCTATCGTGCACAATTCTGCCTAACTGTGCATTCAGTGACATCACATTGGTAGCCGTAGGTAGGAGTAGTTAGACTGTGGAAATCAGCAAATCTTATTAATGAAGGCTTTTTTCCCAGAGAATTGTTGTTAAACATTTACCAGCATAGCACTAAATATGGTATAGATTTTAAAATCACATTGCCAAAGAAAAATGATTTACTTTTAACTCAAGAAATAAATCAGAGTATGTATGTTCAAAAATAAAATTAAAAATATTATAGTAGGAACTACTTTCAGGACAGGAAATGTTATTCGATCTTTAAATTCTGTATCTACTTCCCCCATCTAGTTCCCTTTTAAAATATTTCCCTTTTTAATTGTTTACTTTGAAGGGTTTTTCCCTTCACTTAATTGATTGCTTCCAGCCATAGGCCATAAGTGTTTTATTGACAGCCTAATTTAGTATCCTTTGTAAATTTTTTATGTGTAGGGCCATAGTCTCCCTCCCTACTAAATGTATCTGGTGCCACTAACTTTTTAACATGCATTTTTATTTCCATATATAATTTTGAAACATATTATGGTTTCTTTAAGTGAAAAACAAATATATATCCAATAATAAATGAAGATATATGATTTGGACAGAAATGGATAGTATCTAACTTTAAAAATCAGGACACCTGAGTGGCTAAGTTGATGAAGTGTGCAACTATTGATTTCAGCTCAGGTCATGATCTAACAGTTCATGGGATCGAGCCCTGCATCAGGCTCCGTACTGTCACTGACAGCACAGAGCCTGCTTGGGATTCTCTCTCTCCCTCTCTCGCTCCCTGTCTCTTCCCCTCTCTTTCTGCCCCTCCCCCACTTATACTCACTCACGCTCTCTCTCTCAAAATAAATAAGTAAATAAATATTTTTAAAAATCGGGGCGCCTGGGTGGCTCAGTCGGTTCAGCTCAGGTCATGATCTCAAGGTTCATGAGATCGAGCCCTGCATCGGGCTTTGTGCTGACAGCTCAGAGCCTGGAGCCTGCTTCGGATTCTGTGTCTCCCTCTCTCTCTGCCCCTCCCCTGCTCATGCTCTGTCTCTCACTCTGTCAAAAATAAATAAACATCAAAAAAAAAATTTTTTTTTTTTTAAATTTTTTTTAACATTTATTTATTTTTCAGACAGAGAGAGACACAGCATGAATGGGGGAGGGGCAGAGAGAGAGGGAAACACAGAATCCGAAGCAGGCTCCAGGCTCCTAGCCATCAGGCCAGAGCCCGACGCGGGGCTCGAACCCGCAGACCGCGAGATCGTGACCTGAGCTGAAGTCGGACGCTTAACCGACTGAGCCACCCAGGCGCCCCCCAAAAATTTTTTTTAATATTTAAAAAAATCATTCTCGGGGCACCTGGGTGGCTCAGTCAGTTACACATGCCACCTTGACTCGGGTCATGATCTCACAGTTTGTGAATTTGAGCCCCACGTGGGGCTTTGTGCTGACAGCTGGGAGCCTGGAGCCTGCTTCGGAATCTGTGTCTTCTGCTCACTCTCTCTCTCTCTCTCAAAAATAAATAAACTTAAAAAAATCACATCTCCTTGGACCTGGCTGGTCAGTGTGTAGAGCATGCAATTCTTGATCTTGATGGCATGAGTTCAAGTCCCACATTGGGTGTAGAGCTTACTTAAAAAAAATCATTCTCTCCTTAAAATGTTTTTTCTGAAGATGCACCACTATATTAAAACTTTTGAGATTTGGAGTCTGGGCCTGATTCTTCCAATAACCAGCACTGTGGAAACAGACACATCATTCAACCTCTGGATTAATTTGTTAACATCTGTCTGATTTCATAGAGCCTAAAATAAAGGTTGTTTTGTTTCAGTTTACTTTTATTCCAGTTAATACATGTACCTAGAAATGAGTCAAATAGTCCAGAAGAATTTGGGATGGAAGATAGCCACTCTCCTTGCTCTTTCCTGACACCTCGTCCCACTCTCCCAGACTGCCATTTTTCACCATATGTTTTTATTTCTTCTGGTGGTTATCTTAATAAAGATAGAGACTATCTAGTGATTCCTTACTATGAAAGATAGGTGTGTGCATAGCAACATCTCCTTTCCCCCTATTTCTCCCATTGATTGTTAATACTGTTTTTATTTCTTCTATTTATTGTTTCTTTATATAAAATAATTATATTCCTATTTTCTTGCTCCTCTACTTTAGTCAGTATCTTTTTTTTAAATTTTTTTAATGTTTATTCATTTCCGGTAGACAGAAAGAGAGCATGAGCAAAGGAGGGGCAGAGAGAGAGACACAGAATCTGAAGCAGGCTCCAGGCTCTAAGCTGTCCGCATAGAGGCCGATGTGGGGCTTGAACCCACAAACTGTGAGTTCATGACCTGGGCCAAAGTTGGACACTTAACCGACTGAGCCACCCAGGCGCCCCTGCTTTAGTCAGTATCTTAATTCTATGTAAGATAAAGGTATGAGTCCCCCCACCCTTTCGCTTTATTAATTCTTCATCTATCTTCTGACTACAGAGGCCTTTGTCGTCTTTTTCTTTTTCAAGTTTATTTGTTTATTTATTTGAAGAGAGTGAGAGCAGGGGAGGGGGAGGGGGAGAGAGAGAGAATCCCAAGGAAGCTCTGCACTGATGCAGGGCTCGAACCCATGAACCGGGAGATCATGACCCGAGCAGAAGTCAAGAGTTGGATGCTCAATCTGTTGAGCCACCCAGGTGCCTCCAGAGGCCTTTGTCTTCGAATTTGTACCAGTTGCTCTCTGGAATTGGTAGAATTGCTATGTAGCTGTTAACCTGACATTTTCCTTTTCTGATCTCTGGGTAGAGAACTGTTTCCTGGATTCCACATGTTTTTGTTGCCTCACTGGTTGGTTTGCTAAGCTGTCTCAATAACTTCCTCCTATTTCAGTCCTTGCATATCATAAAATATCTTCTTCTGTCCCATGTTTGATTGATAGTTTAGCTGGTTATCTAATTCTAGGTTGAATGGCTTTGTGCCTGATAATTATTTTTTAAATAATTTTATTCCTTCCATTTCCTGTCCTCTCTTTCCTGAAATCATTTAGTTAGATGTTTGAATTCCCAGAGCAGTTCTTTATGTGTTTTATCCTCTCCTTCATTTCCTATCTCTTTATCTTTTTTTGTGCTCTCTTTTGGGAGATTTTCCCAATTCTGTTTTTTAGTCCTTCTATAGAATATTTTATTAACTTTTAATTTCTAGTGAAGCACTTCTCTTTTTAATGTTCCTCTGTCATAGAGTACTATTCTTAAAAAAATGGATATGTTATCTTTCAACTCTTCCTGAGTATTAGAAGGTGGTTTTTTTTTTGATAGATATTTTCAGTTTCTTAAATTATCTAATTACCCTTGAATACTTTTTTGTTTCTTCATTTTGTTCATTCTCTTTTAATAAAGAGTCCCTGGGGACGCGTGGGTGGCTCAGTCAATTAAGTGTCCAACTTCGGGTCAGGTCATGATATCATGGTTTGTGAGTTCAAGCCCCTCATCAGGCTCTGTGCTGACAGCTCAGAGCCTGGAGCCTGCTTCGGATTCTGTGTCTCCCTCTCTCTCTGCCCCTCCCCTGCTCATGCTGTGTCTCTCTCTGTCTCAAAAATAAGTAAAACATTTTTTAAAAATTTAAAAAAAAAGAAGGCCTGGAGAACTAATATGAGCTTCTTTGCTACTGTGTAAGTACCCTATTTTTTGGTAAACTTTTCCCCTGAGTAGAAATCGACTGGGAATTTTTTTAAATTGGGAGTCGTTTCGGGGCACTTGGGTGGCTCAGTCTCAGTTAAGTATCTTTTGGCTCAAGTCATGATCTCACGGTTCATGGTATCAAGCCCTGCGTTATGCTCCATGCTGACAGTGGGGAGCCTGTTGGGATTCTCTCTCTCTCTCAAAATAAATAAGTAAAAACTAAAAAATGGGGTTAATTTTGCCTAGGATTCCTCTTAGAGTGAGGAGGTGTGGAGCTAACCATGAGATTCTGGCCTCTTCTCTTTAGGGTCAACTTCATAGATGTGTGACCTGTGAAGTTGCATGGATCTTGAGTTTAGAAGGCCCCTGCATGTGATTTGGTGCTCAGCTATTGTTTTCTTGCGGTTCTTAATTTTTGAACAAAGGGCCCCACATTTACCTTTTGCACTGAGCTTCTTAAATTATGTAGCCTTCTCTGCCTTTCTATTATCACTGCCCCAGGCCAGAATGAGCAGAGCTTTTCTTTCCCCCTTTCTTTTTCCTTCCCTCTCTCTTTCTTTCCACCTATACCAGAAGCCTCAGCTGTCCCCTAAATGTTCTTTCATTATGAAAATTGACCATGCTCTGTAGGTAAGGGATCACTGGCACAGTGTGTGAGAAATCTTCAGTTTCCTTCCCTATTTTTCCATCCCATTTTTCATTTCCATCCTCTCTCATGCCTGCCATCTCTGAACTCTAATACACAGCTGGCTCTCAGCTCCACTGTAGTTCCTGTTAGCATATAATGGGCAGTGTCTTACCGCTTTATGAATTCCCCCAAGTACTTTCATTTTCTCCACTGTTAAACATTTATTCCTTTTCACAGCTCTGTGCTTTTTATTTCACTTGTATCTCAGGGTGGATGGGAAGCAAAAACATTAACTTAGTCTACCATCTTGATTCTGAACAACCTGCCTCCTTCTCTTTGAAGTAATATGATTGGATTAGATCATCTCTAAGGTCCTTGTATATAATATTATGTTTCTAAGCATCATTATTTCATGCAGATGTAAAGTCCCAAGCTAAACATAGATTTATTCATTCTGGCACCTTATTTTCTCTTTCAGCCCTACCCTTTTATGTTTTTTATTCTTTGGTTCAAACTTTTTTCTGAGTTAAGTATATGGGTTCACATGTCCTTTTACTTGACTGAAAATTGTAAAGGAGAACTTCAATAGTCAACTATACAATCAGAGGTTTTAATCGCTCTCTCTTTCACGTGACACCAGAAAGAATTGTATTAAAAATATAGATTGTAGTTTTTAGGGGAGCCTGGGTGGCTCAGTGGGTTAAGTGGCTGACTTCAGCTCAGGTCACGATCTCGCAGTCTGTGAGTTCGAGCCCCGCGTCGGGCTCTGGGCTGATGGCTCAGAGCCTGGAGCCTGCTTCCGATTCTGTGTCTCCCTCTCTCTCTGCCCCTCCCCCGTTCATGCTCTGTCTCTCTCTGTCTCAAAAATAAATAAAACGTTAAAAAAAGTTTTTTAAAAAAAAGATTGTAGTTTTTAAATTGTGGCATAGGCAGCTTTGAATACATTTTAGTGCTTACCAAGTGAAAACATAACCATATATATATATATATATATATATATATATATATATATACACACATACACATGCTTACAAATTGGTTTTACTTATTTGGATATTAATTTAAAAAATCTATAATGGTAATGAATCACACTGATCTGATTTGTTACCTGTAAGTCATACAAATGATATGGTATGAACTATGATGAAAACATAAGTCCTATGACTTATGTGGTTTTAATGTTAAATGTTGTTGCCTGACTTTTATTGGAAGTTAAATCTAGAAAGGACTTAGAGATTATCTAGAGTCTAGCCCAGTCTTCCAGAAGAAGGAATTGTCTGGCTAACATAGTTGCTAGCCCACTGCTTACTGGGGTTAATTAGAATGGTCTATCTGCCTGTTCCTCCATTCCTACTTGTAGTGTTTTTTATTCATAGTGTGTTTGGTGAAGAGGACACCTTCCCACACAGATGTTTAGCTACCACTAATAAATAGATTTTGAATTTCATTGGTTTAATATAATAAAGTTAAATCCATGTTTCAGGGTAAATACTTCTTCTTTTAAAAAGTAGTACTTAAATATTATATAGTTTATTAGTGGAATTTGAAAAGTAAATTAGATAATTTAAAAAATAGTATTTAAGGCAATTTTAGTTTAATTTTATTAATCTTTATTAAGGAATTAATATTTAATTAATTTAATCCCTAATATTTTAGAGGAACAAGGTAGTACTGTATATTTGGTACAGAACTTCAGTGGGAGCTTATATATATTTAAATTGAGACCAATTTTTGTTTTGACTTGTTACTCACTTTTTGGGGAGAAAATACATTTAAATGGTTATAAGATAATTTAGTGTGCCATCTTTCCTTGAGTATTTTCTTTTGTGCTATAGTGGCAGATTATGCGGAAGCATAGTGGCTTATCCTTTCTAGGCATCTTCAGAATCGTATATTCAGTATAGTTTTTGTGTGTGTCTGCAGAAATGGACATTTTATTTCTTTTTGTATGAAAATCATCTGTGGGAAGAGATACTTCTAAATTTTTTTTAATGTTTATTTTTTTAAGAGAGAGAGAGGGAGAGAGCATGCATGTGCAATCAGGGAGAGGGGCAGAGAGAGAGGGAGACAGAGAATCTGAAGCACACTCCACTCTGTCAGCGCAAAGCCTGACACAGAGCTTGAACTGAACTGCGAGATCATGACCTGAGCTGAAGTTGGATGCTCAACCGACTAAGCCATCCAAGCTCCCTACAGGAAGAGATACTTGTCAATAATTCAGATTCCAGTGCTGGCTCTAGACCTAAATGCACTAAAATTTCCTCAGCTTAGGAATCAGCATTTTTAAATTAAAATTTGAGAACAGCTGCTCTATAGCAAAGAACCCTATCAAAGAGTTGGTGTTTTCTAAAGTTGACAGTTCAGCAAATTTAGTATTAGCACGTTGGTGTTTTTTTAAATATATATTTTTTAAGTTTATTTTTGAGAGAGAGAGCACGAGCAGGGGAGAGACAGAGAGAGAGGGAGAGAGAGAAGCCCAAGCGTGCTCCAAGCTGTCAACAAGAGCCCGACGCAAGGCTCGATCTAATGAACCATGAGATCATGACCTGAGCTGAAATCAAGAGTCTGACGCTTAACCGACTGAACCATCCAGGTACCCCCTTGGTATTTTAATGCTGACGACTTGATTAGGTAAACAGAAGTTTGGAGGAGGATTTATCTGATTGGCATAGATGTGAAAATTAATATACAAATCTTCAAAATGATCACATTTATGTAATAAATTAATGCCTTTAAATTATAGCAAACACACAGAGCCAGCTTGCTTGTTTTGTAGTGTATTTTGTTACCTTAAACACTGCCTCTGCTACTATTGGAATACATTTTCCTTTTTTATCTGATTTCCTGGCTGACTTCCTTCTTAGACTAACAGCGATGATCATGCAGCCATGCCGGTAAGTAAATGCAAGCCAAAGCTAGCATGTGAATTGGATAGTACTGAACCTCCTGCAGGCTTATTTTTCTCTGCCTGGTTATCTATGGTAAATTCTAATTATCTTGTCAATATTTTTCATATGTTTGTAGTTTTGTGGAAACCTACATTTGAAGGTAATAGTTATTTTGGTGAAACAGGAGGATTCTCTGGGACTTGATTGTGAAAGTTAGTATTATGGTTGCATCTGTGGTGAGTGCAGTGCTTTGGAAAACCTCACTGTGGTCACCCCATGCATGACAGGGCACAATTTGTAGATATCTTCCTCATCTATAAAGTGAGGGCTGTAAGGGTATATGCCCTATAGATTTTTGTGAGGGTTAAATGAGATAGTATACATAAAGTACTTAGAAAAGCACTTGGCATATAATAAGCACTCAAAAAATACTAGCTGTTATTATTACCTGCTTTTAAGACTGTTTATGCTTTTCCTGAGTGCTTTTTCTCTACAGACCTTATCCCAAAATCCACTTGTAGAAATCTATCTCAGTGCATAACCCAGTATGATTCATGACCAAGTGCACATTTTTCTTTTTCACTACAAACCCAGTATTGCTCCCCTGAATTGCCTTAGCTTTCACCTTTTTTCATGGCTTCATCATATTTTGCGTTTTACTGTGTTTCTTCTTTTGACCTCCAGTTGTGAGCTCTCAATGGCCAGAATAAGAACTCATAAATACTTTTTGAATGTGTAGATATTAAAAGTTCTTACCTTTAAAAAATCTCATCTAGCATTTGAAATTTAAAATGTTCCTAACCTTTCTGTTCCTATTCCTGTTACCAAAATTCAAATTTTGATGATTGTAATTGTTTTCTAATTAGTCTTTGCCAGTAGTTTCTCCTTACTTCAGTTCATCATACATACCTGTACTAGATTATTCTTTCTAGAGTACAGTCTAATCACATTTCCCTGTTGAAAAGCTTCAAAGTCTCTTGCTTACCTAAAGTCAAAATTTCACAGGCTAACAAAAAGGAATTATCTCAGCCTCTTTCCAGATACATTTCTGACCATTACTCAATATGGGCATTCAAAGTGGAAAATCCAGTGTCCTGGATCTGTCTTTTACTTTCTACATTGGCTTCATTTGTAATTGTAAAACTCCTGGATCTCTTCCAAAAGCATCTTTAATGCTACCTCTTTCATGAAACATTTGCTAATTCCACTTAACCTTATGTGGATACTTTGTCCCACTTTTACAGTACTGTTTATATTTTGTCCTCTACTATAGCTGTTTGAAGTCTCGCCTTCTTTCTGCTATTAGAATTTAATCCCTTTGTGTCAGGAACTGTTATCCACTCATTATATCTTCTGTAGCACCTAAACAATATTTTACACAGAGGAAGTCCTTAATAAGTATTTTTTAAATTAATATGAGAGAAATAGTAAAGAAATGGTCTGTTATAAAAGCAATTTTCTTGTACACATAAGGAATATAAAAAGCATACTGCAAAATCAGAATTTTTGAATCGAATTTATTTGTCAAATATAGAATACTTTCTAGTTTTGAAGAGAAAGTTTGTACCCTTATTCATAGGCAAAAATTTTGAAAATGTTTATACAAAAGTTACTTGATAAAGGTGGTTTCAGTAGTGGTTAGAAACATTTGTATGTTTACTCTTTCCTTGCACATCTCCATGAAGGAATAACATATTAATTCAAACTACAACTCTCTTCACACCTATAAGTTGAGCAGTGATTGAAACAAAGTAAAAGACATGATAGCACCAAAATAACCTGTTGTGAATTCGCAGCACTAAGGACAAGTACTTCGTCCCATTGAAGGGACAGACCTTCAAGCTTTCACTTCAATTTTTTCTTCATTTGCTATAGTAATTGTTAAGTACTTACTAAGCTTGCTAACAGATTTCCTGCAGGTAAGTCATATACATGTTCAAAATACAGAAGTGATGTTCAGAAGTGATACTAACCCTGTTATCCAAAAAAAAAAAAAAATCCAAAATGCTCAAATTGTTATCTATTTAAGAAGTCAGCAATAGATTTTGGGGTCAATTTTGTATAAATTTGCATGAGAAATTTTAAAAGGTGTGACACTTGAATGTCCAGTGTTTTAAAAAAGTTACCTATATGAGATAATTCTTTCTCTGATGATAAAGGAGGTATTCTAATGGCATTTTTGATACCCATTTCCATACTTTATGTAATAAGTTAATTCCAAGTACACAAAATCAACTAGAACAAACCATTGACAGTCATCAGTTCATTGGAGAGAATTAAAGAACCTTGAGAAAGAATGTAAATAAAAAAGTTGAAAACCATTAAAACCCACTCTTAGAAATGGAATTTATATTTTTTAAGCTTTTTTATTTTAATACATATATTTTTAAGTAATCTTTACACCCAAGGTAGGGCTTAAACTCATGACCCCGAGATCAAGAGTCATATGCTCCACTGACAGAACCAGCTAGGCACCACTATATTTTTTCTTAGGCTTTTTGTTAATGTAATAAAATAGTTAAATGATTTTCACTAAAAAAGTTAATTGGGGAAAAAGAGAATCTTGCTTTTTAGTTGAAAATTAATGTACTTGAATTTTATAACTTTAATCCTTTTAAGTATTTACTAAGTTGATGCTGGCTAATCTTGGTGAGAGATTTAATTGCATTAAGTTGTAAGTCTTATGTGTGTATATAACATAGCACACTTAAATAATTTCTGCTGTTAAAAGTTTAGAAAATAGCAGTTTGATTCAGGGCATAATTGGAAGAAGTAATAGTAACAGAGGGCTTTTAGTTTAGAAGGAAACAGTATGAGAGATTTAGTAGAAAGCTAGTGGATTAGGAAAGAACTCATGAACTAACCAATAAGTAACAGATCAATGAGATATAAATGGATATAATTGGAATGGATTATTCTCAGCCCATAGACTAAATGTATGTATAGGCATGTGCATCATACATATGCACACTTACAAATATCGTATAACTTTATTCTTAAATAACTATCAATGAAATAGACTAGATCATTGGTGCTGGCTTTATGAGCAAAGTGCCATTCTGAACAGGAAGATTTAGTACTAAAAACAAATGAAAATGCAATATCTGACCGTTTTACTACCAGATGACAACAGAGAATTCACATTTAGAAAGTTAATTAAGTTGTTGCAGATAGCAATGGTAAAGTTCTAGGAATGCAAATGGTATCTTCCCCTTTAACTTGTATTCCACAATAGAAAGAAAAATACAAAAGATCATTTGTTCTCCAAAGTTAAATGGATAAAAGTTGAAATCAGGGAAGAAGAAAAAGGAATAAAATATGCAAATAAGAGAATGTATGAGTTAGAATTATGTTTTTATCGTGAGCAGATAAAGACAGCAAAAAGGAGGTCAGATCCCTTGAAGAGAAAGATAGGAGACGATAGGGAAAGATGAAGTCCGAGGTTTCCTGTGCGAGCCCCTATCTAGTGGTGCCAAAGAACCTGCTTTTCTTTTTACTTCCCTGTATGGAGCCTAACAAGAATGGAAAAGGATGAGGATAGAGCTGATGGGAAAGGTGGAACAGCTTTGGTGCATTTATATTTACAGTATGTTTGCAGGTCAGAGGTAACAAAATTCAGCAGGCCAAGATGCTGATACATACTTATAGAAAGAGTATGTAAATTACTGTAACACAAAAAGTAAGGAGGTTGGCCTTTGGAAAATCCCACCAAAAGAGCATGTGCAGACAAATATTACATACGGGGAAGGAATTCAGAGGGCCAGCAACATTTTAATCACTTCCTTTTCTTTCATTCAGGAGACCTTAGGTATTGTAGGAAAGCTGTCATGTTGTTTTAAATCTTTCTACTTATGAAAATCAGTGTGTTAGATGGTAGCATTGAGATTAAAAGCCTCTGTCAATTCTTTGGAAACAAGAAGGGAGCAGTTGGCAAGGCATACTGTAGATAGTCTCAGAGTATCATTGAATGTCATTTGCAAGATTGTCTTGCAAATGACAATCAAGAAAAAACTTAACGTGATCACTTACCTTGATCAGTCCCTCCCACTTTGTATAGATTTTGTCTTGTTTTAAATATATAACCTCCCTCCACTTGATACATTTCCCTTACTCTTTTAAAAAATCCATTTCCAGGTACTTCCTCAACTAGAAGTGAATCTGACAGTATCTACCCCAACCCCATTCCCACAGTCTAAGACTTAGCCCAGTGAAATTACCTATTCAGAAAGCCCTTGACGTTCTGAATGAGTATACCCCAAAACTTTGAGAATATTAAAATTTGAGAATACTGCTATGCCATGTAATTTCTTTCAGAAAGTGCTATAAAATGTACCTGAAAAGTGTAGACCTTAACAAGAGTTATGTTTCCATGTCAACTAACAGAAGACAGCAAAGCCACAGAGTTCGAAGGTTGGGACTTTACATTGAGTGCATTCAGTCTCCCAGTGATTATCACCCTCCCCACCCCCACCCATACCCAGTTTCACAGAGCATATTATTCAAATGTGTGCCTCATCAAATTAAGCCCTACTTGCACTGGAATTTCAGATTCTTAAAAGGTCAAAACCTAAATTTAAATCCTTGGATGACAAAAGTCTGCTCTCAGTTATCCTTGTGTATATGTGGCTGCATTTATGATGGTCAGCCACCTACCTACATATGTTAATAAGAGAGAGTCAGTTGGCTTGACTGACATTTTCCATTTTACTAATGGCCATGTGGAAACGACTTATATTGTCTAACGTGTTAGTGATTCTGGCAACTTCTTTGCAAATTTTAAATTGTACTGGGATTACAGACTAGTACATTTTAATGATTAAATAGCCCTTATACTCTGAGCTGGGTGCTTATGTAAAGAAATGAAGATATGGCTCTGCTATCACAGAGCTGTTATTAAAACAGTTCCTGGGATGCTTCATTGTTTCACTCTTAAATTCTGTGGCTTAGTCATAGTACCCTGTCTTCACAGGGAAAATTACAGCGCATCTTTAACTTCCCTTTCCTTACAGTTGCCAAGTGAGAAAAGTTATAGAGCCTTAATATTTTATTGTTTCCCTACTTAAACATATGCTTAACTACCCAATTTGTTATTATCAAGTAGGCTTAAGAGTTAGAAATAATCCCTGTCAGCTCCCACACAGCATAAACTGGTTTC
This sequence comes from Panthera leo, assembly GCF_018350215.1. Taxonomy (NCBI): domain Eukaryota; kingdom Metazoa; phylum Chordata; class Mammalia; order Carnivora; family Felidae; genus Panthera; species Panthera leo. The sequence continues at coordinate 52,722,978 of NC_056689.1, forward strand.
CTCTTCTTGCTAGTCTGGGCAAAAGTGCATGCAGCTTTCACCATTTTATCTTGATTTCTGATATTATCAATTGCTTGGAAGCAGAGGCATTTCTTCAAAACCTTGACCTTTTCTGGACCGTTACTGCTCTGTTTGTCTTTGCATTCTCTTTCTACCTATTAAAGGTAGAATGAGTTGGAAGATGTCATGACATCAACAATGATATTTACAGAAAGCTAAAAGTCATGTTATTGCATATCATCTAAGGCCATGCTCAGAAGATTTTTTTTTTAAATTAGGGGCGCCTGGGTGGCTCAGTCGGTTAAGCGTCCAATTCAGGTCATGATCTCACGGTCCACGAGTTTTAGCCCTGCGTCGGGCTCTGTGATGACAGCTCAGAGCCTGGAGCCTGCGTTGGTTTCTGTGTGTGTGTGTGTGTGTGTATGTGTGTGTGTGTGTGTGTGTGTGTCACTCTCTCTCTCTACCCCTCCCCACTCATGCTCTGTCTCTGTCTCTCAAAAATGAAAAAATGTTAAAAACATAAAATAAAATAATAAAAGGCCACCAAAGTTTGATGAGCCCTATAGGAAGTTTTGAATGAAAGAGAAATAGCCATGTATTACAGCTATCTTAAAGTTTTCCCAGTTTGGGGAGTTTTTTCCCCCAACTTTAAAATGATTGTGTTCTATTTAATCTCTGTGTGTGTATGTGTGTGTGTGTGTGTGTGTGTGTGTGTGTGTGTTCCTAAGAGCAAGCATTTGTGTTACAGTCTCATATCCTTATGATTGGGAATTGTTAGGAGGAGAAAAGCCAGAAAAGGGAGAATGGGAATTCCTACTTCACTATGGGATTATGGTTAGCTGATGTGAGAACCAACTCTTTTGGGGCTAGAGCTACTTTAGGGGGAGATAGAAAGGGTATGAGAAGACTATAGAGGTGTCAAAGAGGTATTTTGGAGAATGTTGGAAGTGTTTAGAGTTGAGTATATTTTGATAGACCTATGAATGTTTTTGGCATAATCTCAAAAATCTGTCTTCAAGATAGTGTTATAAAGTTATTAAAACTCACTGAAGGAATTCATCTTGATATTTAACCCTTTCTAACTCACCCATTCTGTATTATTGGGAATCTGAGACATTTCAGTGTTCTATATGTCAGTATTACAGTGTTCAGACAGAAGCCTATTTTAGGAGCTAGAAGGATCTTTGTGCATTTGTGAAGTCATCTTGGGGAAATTTTCATGTATTCTAATGTTTTAGGTATGTTTTTTCATGATTTATTTAATACATTCTTTACATATGAGCAAGATGTAGTTTTATATAGTAAAACTTTAGATTAGTGGTTCGTATATAAAATGGAAGAATAATAAATTTCTTAAGTTAAAATATCTACTTTTCAACTAGACATATTTTCTCATATTTCAATTAGGAATTTATTTCTAATTTTAGTGTTTACTTCACATTTGATGAAAGACTTCACTCTTTTAGTCTGTTAGTTTTTAAAAAGGCTATGCATTGTGGCTCTTTGGGAGACTGACCAATTCATCAATACTTGCCTTTCTCTTTTGCCTTTCCTTTGAAAAGACTATTTCACAGTCTCAACTGAAATTTATGCAGCAAATGGAGAGGCAGTGATTTAGAATAATATGGCAATATTTTACTGCTTTAATTTAAACAACTTAAAAAATTAATAACTTAAATAATTGTAAAAAGCCGTACAGAATCAGAATTAGTTAATAAGTTCTGTTGCCAGTGTTAGAGTTAATATTCAAATTGACCATGATTTTACTTCAGTTTTCCATTTTTTTCTGACAAGAGTTATGTAACCTTTTAAAACAAAACCTGTTATCAATTTAAAGAACAATAAATGCAATGCACAATATTTTTGAGTCTATATATTTCTTTTTACTTAAATAAAAAGTAGTTTATTGTGCAAAGTTGACCTTTTGTGGGAATATAAATAGAGTAAAATGGATTCTCCTGGGATCTTTAAGGAAGGGAGACCAATACAGAAAGAATGGTTGTGATTTCAAGAGCACATTTTTATGTTACATGTAGTTGAGAGAAAATGAAAGCAGCATTGAAAAATGCTTTCAAATAATTACTGTTGAAATCAAACCTTTCTTTTTTTATTAGATCTTTGAAATAAGAGAATGGTGAGACACAAATGAAAACTTCAAATGAAAATTTAAATGTGTCAAATTAGTTTTTAAGTATTCTACATTTCTCCTATTATTATATCAGAGTAGATCTATCAAAACATTACTTTGAAACCAAAACAGTTTTGAGCCATAATCTAATAAAATGTGTTGTATTTTTGTTACCATGTCATTTTGCGGTGTTTCAAAGGAAATGGAGTATCTTTAACCTAATCTATAATAGTAAATTATTTTAGAAATTTGGCTTGACATACAAACAGATGTGTTTTCTTGATTCCTTTTAAACTGAGGGTTGGTGGTTTGTGGTTTATTGTTCCTGTGATTGGCATTAAAAGCCTTATTTCACAGCTTGCAGTGAGGGACTATTGGGTAAAGAGTGGCTGTGTTCCACAAACTAAATTCAAAAAGTGTCAATCAAGGTCTCACATAGGTTGCCTAGAGAATGAGTTTTCTTACTGATTTCACCAAATGTCGCCTCATGCTGTCTTTGATTGGCACAGCCTGGCAGGGAGGATGGATGAATCTGTCACCGACTGGTTAATTGTGTTGCTGGTCTCAGTCTGACATCAGGTCTTTGACTCTTAAGTGGCTCAATACAAAACAAATTAGCAGATTGTAGTCATATTTCTCATTCTATATGCTTTGACTTTGTTGAATGCAGTCCATAAATCATATTGACTGACACACAAGTAAATGATGAAAGCTGCTTTTGAGACATGGATCTAGAAAGCAGCGCTGTGAAGGTGCCATGGAAGGATGCATATGGTTGACCCTTTGGGAATTTCCTAGGAGCCAAATGTCTCCTTACCACAATTGTTCTTAGAAGAAAAGCTTTTGGGTAATGCAAAAAGGATCTAATATGTCAGCAGATTCTCTTTTACAAGTTCCTTTGAAATATAAGAAGTTTGTCTAAGGGTTTTCTCTCTTTGCAAGTTGTTTTTCAGCAAAATGTTAGAGGAGGGTAAAAAAGTAGTTACCTTTAAAAGTTTGGCAGGTGTTTTTACTTACTTGGTGAACTTTGTGTTAAAGAGAAAGAAAATGTTAATAATAGTTGCAATTAATTTTTCAGATGAGGGCAGCAGAAATTTCTAGGTGCTTGAAATTTATTATTTTGGTTTTGTCTGTTAAAAAACAGAGCATCTCTAATGAAACAGGCTAGTTTTTAAAGATCATTCATTGCAAAAGTACTTAGATTATTTTTGTTTAGAAAATGATAATATTATAAGAATGTCAATAATAAAAACAATAGTAATGTTCAGAAAGGGGTGTTTTGTTTATGCCAAATGTACAAGGGCTACATCAGAAATGAATTGCCATAGGTATTTTTTGGGTGTGTAAATATTTGGAACATTAAACATTTTCTCTCTAAATATAAGTAATAGATGGAAATTTATGAATATTTGTGCACATTTTATGGTTAGGAATTAAACATTTTTTTAAAATGTATAATCTTATAGAACTTTTAACATACTTACAGAATCCAAACCTTTTATATTAACTTTAATTTGGGGCTATAAAAAGAACTTACTTCATTTGAAGATTTATAAAATATTTTACAAATACTTTAATCTTGTATCTTTGAGAACAATAAGCCTGTATTTAATATGTTTAATCAGAAGAAATTTAGTATTAGGGTTTTATTATTACGTATGTTGTTTAAACAAAAAGTTAAATTAGCGTGCACGTGTGTGTGTGTGTGTGTTTGTTACCTATTTCCACTAAGTTTATGGAATAGCTGCCTCTATTTCTGTACTCTTACCATCATTTTTGGCTCCAGTACTATTGTTATATAGTCATTTGTACCTTCAGAACCCATGTTGAATTTTAAGTATCACTTTAAAATTATACCACTTACCTTGTACAGTGTGTTTACTTATGAAATAAATATAATAGTAATTTAGGGGGGCAATTTATTAATCTGTTTTGCAGTTAGTATATTATAGAGGCAACATAAGTAGAACATGGAGCTGATTGGATGGAGAAGTACATGAAACTAAAATGCAGTAGTTGTTCCATTGGGTCAAAATTACATTCCTGTTAAGTATTGTCAAGCCTGTTACATTATAATTAAATTACATGCCATTGATTTCTCCTCTTTCTACGTTTTTGTCCCCCTCCCATTCATATTGATATTATGGTGCTTGGGTAATGGAGCTGCATGTCTCCCAGACTAATTCCTCTTGGGTTTGGGGGATCTTGAAGCATGCTGGGTTTTGCATTGTTTGTTACATTCCTTTTTGGCAGTTCATCAGTATCTGTCAAATATATTGTTTGCATTGGCTTTTATCTCTACGTTTTTGATTGAGAAATTGAGATTCCATTTTAGATACAGTTTTTCACTGCATAGTGTCTAGATGCTAAAGACTTACTCAAAAAGATTGCCTTGTTTCTAGCCTGACTTTAAATGTGTAGTTTAATGAACAAATGTTCTAATAAATATCTGAAAAATATATTTATGTTCTTTCTTACTTCCCTGACAGATCAACTGTGTAAAACATTTCTGTACTAATTTAGTGAAGCATTTATGTTTAGGAGATTTTTTCATGACTTGATTAGCCTTTGTGAAAGTAGGAAAAGAATAATTATCAAATAGCACTGAGTAAATATTTATTAATGCAGATGAGGCAAAACATGGCACATTTTCCAAAAGTCATTATTTCTGACCATATTCATGGATCTTTGAATCCTATCACAGGAGTTAGTCCATCACCAAATCACATCGTTGTAGGTTGAAGACAGAAATACTAGGAGCAGTATTAGACAGGAACACTATACAGGACAGAGTCTTTATAGTAATTTGTAATTTATTTTAAGCTTTTAATTGAAATCTGTCTAAAGAAGCAGTTTATACTAAAAGTGATGTAATGTGATTCAGCTTTGTAATCTAGAGATGAAACATGTAGCCTATTATAATTAAGGCTATCAGGGAAAATTTCTGTAGTTTTTAGGAGCTATTATGGTAGAAAATATTTTATAATGATACAAATGTGAAAGAAAACCACAAATATTTGTAGTTTACTTAACCATATATTTCTAAATTATCAGATGATTTTAAAACTAAATTTAGAAAAAAAAAAAACCTAAATTTAGGTCTGTAGATGATTTTGAAATCATGTTGGTAGGACATTTCAAGAGGTCTAAAATAATAATTCATGTGTTTTTTACCTGTCTTTTAATTTTCCTGAGTGCAGTTAGAACTTCAATGATATTTGTGTCCTGAGGAGGATAAGTAAACAAGATTAATTTTAATTCCTGTGCTAAAAGCATAGCCACTCAGAATACAGAAATAGAAAGGCCAATAATCACTGTTGTACCCCCTAAGAGACACCAAAAAGAATGTCAGGTATATAACTTTTCTGATACTTTATGGTGTATTTCTGTGTTTACTTATTTGCTTATTTATGTTTTGTTTTTGGTATTTGTTTTAAACAGGGGAAAGTTGCCCAGACTGCTTGCATGTCAGCCTGCCAGCATCTGTCAACATCCTTAATGCAGATGCTATTGGACAGTGAGTTAAAACAGATAAGCATGGGAGCCGTTCAGCAGTTTAACTTAGATGTCATACAGTGTGAATGTAAGTACCTTACTGGTTAAATCTCATGCATTTCTAGGAATCTATATTTAAATTATATGAAAAAAATGGTATATAGAAGGATAGTTCAGAAAAGAGGGAAAAGGCCTGGATCAGTGAGATTTTCAGCAGCCTTAGAAGTGACTTCTTTCCAGAAAGAGAAAAATACCTCATCTTCAGTTTAGGGCCTCTAGAGCTCTATCTAGAAAGCACTGAAGTGGCAGTACAGACTGGGATAATTGAAAACTGATTCATTTTCCTCCCCAGTCCTTTTTCTGGTCATTCTTGCCAGGACACTCCTAACATTGGTCATAAATGAATGAAATCATTCTAAGTTTGTCATTCTTACTTTATCGGTAGGCAGTTTTTGTTTTTGTTTTAAGTTTATTTATTTTGAGAAAGAGAGAAAGCACTAATTGGGGAGGGGCAAAGAGAGGGGAAGAGAGAGAGAATCCCAAGCAAGCTCCAGCCCAGGAACCATGAGATCACAACCTTAGCCAAAGTCAGATGCTTAACGGACTGAGCCACCCGGGCACCCTGGTAGGTAGCTTTTTAGGTAATTGCTGGAAAGATAATCTTAGGACCCCACATTCCAAATGAAGCTTCTTTTATATTCTGAATATTTGGTTCTCATTCCCCCCCCCCCCAATTTTTTAAGCTTTTACCTTTGCCATTGTTTTTCACTGTTTTCTGTAGGCAAGAGGTGAGCAGATTCTATAATCTAATGTTGACATTAGCCAGTCTGCTTCAAACCGAGATGTGCTGTTTGGTTATTAGCCTTGTTTATATATGCTTCTGGATGTGTGTTCTATCACCTTAAATTATAACCTTAAATAAAGAATGTAAGTATACAGAACAATTTTCAAACATTGCTTTCAAATGAATGGTACACTGATTAAATAATGAAAGTCTCTGGTTGACAATTCAGCCAGGCACCACTGTTGATAAATTGGAAATCAGTGGGGCACAAGAAGGATTATAAAATATTTGTCTGAGGCAAATTTTGCAATAATTTGCTGATGTTGATCAGCAGTTTGCAGCTGAAGCAAGAGTGACTTTTTTTCAACAATTATTGAATATTTGCCCACTGTATAAGGCATTCTGCTAAGAAAAACATAATTAATATTAAAAAGAATAATCATGTAAGCTGTTTGATCAAGATCAGCACAAAAAAATAAGTCCAAAGTTTTTTTAAAACGTACCTATTCCCTTCAAAAAAAAAAAAAAAAGAGAGATGCTTATTCACAAAGGAAAAGGAAATTAGTTTTTCCTTAGGGAAGAGAAGCATTCATTTTCTTTTCCTAAAAAGCCTTTCTATTTTCTCTAGTTAGAAAACGTTTATTATATATCTTTCTCAAAATAAAACTATCATTTTAAAAATGGTATTTAGGGATGCCTGGGTGGCTCAGTTGGTTAAGCATCTGACTATTTCGGCTCAGGTCATGATCTCACAGTTTGTGAGTTCTAGACCTACTTTGGGCTCCATGCTGACAGCACACAGCCAGGTTAGGATTCTCTGTCTCCCTCTCTCTGCCCCTCCCCTGCTCCCTCCCTCCCTCCTCTCTCTCTCAAAAGTAAGTATATAAACATTTAAAACAATAAAAAATATGTATATTTTTATATTGTATTTTAAAAATATTTATTAAAAAACACCTTTTCCCCCAAGTTTCTAAGCTCAAAGTAATTGTTATCCATTCTACAAGTAGTTTGAAACTGATTTTTTTTTTAAAGTTCTGTAAAAGTTATCTTAGGTTATCATTCCAGTATGACATTACATATGTAAATATCTTACATAAATATTGCTTTAGGCATTTTGTGTTATTAGATCTTGAATGGATTCAGAATAATTGGGTGGTTCAACCCTTTATTGGCATTTGGTTATGTCTTCTGAGGTTTTTTGTTCAGAAATGGAAATTACTGTTTGGCTAGGTATCTTTAGGTATCTAGATCTTGTGTTCTCGTCCCTCTTCATAAAAGGCTAGCCTGGCTCTACTTACCGAAAGGTATATAAACCCCCAAATCTGTGCCTCTCTGCTTTCTATAGGATAGTTTCTACCTTCAGTTAACTTCTTATGTTGATATTTTCTTCTTCTTTTTTATTTTTTTTAATGTTTATTTATTTTTGAGAGAGAGACAGAGCGCAAGCAGGGGAGAGGCAGAGAGAGAGAGGGAGATACAGAATCCGAAACAGGCTCCAGGCTCTGAGCTGTCAGCACAGAGCCCGGCGCGGGGCTCGAACACAAACCTCGAAATCATGATCTGAGCCGAAGTCGGACATTCACCTGAGCTGAGCCACCCAGGCACCTCTGTTGATATTTTCTTAAAGCACTGTTCTCTTGGAAGAGACCAAGAAGAATCCTAAGTATGAGGTATAACTCAGGAAATCTGAGTTCAAATACAAGAAGGGTAACCCCCAGCCTGATGGGGGCCAAGGTTCAGACTCTATAGATATGGAAAGGGAGAGACCAGAATTCAAAGACAACCACCCAAGATAATTCAGCTTTTTTTAAGATCATGCCTATGGTTGGCACTGCTCCTTAATACTTATCATGTATTACTTAATCATTATTTAATACAGTATCATACATTTAGTACTCATGGAACAAATATAAACCAACATTACATTTTCCATGTTTATTCCACTCTCTTTCTGGCGTAAAAGACTTTCTCTACCCCCTATCATGACTTTTAGTGACTGATTCACAAATCACTTAAAAATGAAACAGCTTTTTTTCTAATGAATATATTAAGAGAATTAAGTTTTCATTTCATTTTAAGTAGTAGTTTTGTTTTTTTAAACCTGGAAAAAAGCAGTATTTTCTTTTTCTTGTTTTTCTTTTCTTTTTTTTAATTTAAGATTTTATTTTTAAGTAATGTCTACACCCAGCGTAGGGCACAAACCCACAACCTGGAGACCGAGAGTCACATGCTGTACCGACTGAGCCAGCCAGGCACTCCAGAAAGCAGTTTTTTTAAATACACAGTTTAGGGGTACCTGAGTGGCTCAGTCAGTTCAGTGTTCCATTCTTGATTTTGACTCAGGTCATGATCTCATGGTTCATTAAACTGAGCCTGCATCAGGCTGTGTGCTGACAGGGCCAAGCTTGCTTCGGAATCTGTCTCTCCCTCTCTGTCTCTGCCCCTCCCTGCTCATGCTCTCGCTCTCTCTCTCTCTCTCTCTCTCTCTCAAAATAAATAAACAGTTTAAAAAATAAGGTAAAAGGTTTGTTTTCAGTATGAATGCAGTGTGTATGCTTTCTACATACTGAGGCAGGCAGAGGGGGAGAGGGATTTGGCTAGATAGGAGGAAGGCTAGAATGCATCATAGATTTGTGAAGAGAAGGGATCTGGATACCATAGGAATCAATTGGGGTATGGATCAGAAAGAAGATAGACAGGTAGTTCAAATGTAGAATCCTAAAAGCCAAACGATCATGGAGTTTCACCACTCACTTGGTAATAAAGATACACATACTCCTCTACCTTGAAATCCTCTCTAAATAACCCTGCCAAGAAGTTGTCCAGCTAGTCCTTGAACATCCAGTTTGGGGGATTAACTACTCTTCAGAAAATGTGTTTCCGTATAATACATCACTCTATCAGTTTCTTAAAGTGAGGTGAAATCCCTTTCTCTCAACTTCTCTCAATGGAGCTACTTCTACCTTGGCTACTGTCACCACTGCCTTTGTGCAAATTAGAAGTGGGATCCCTACTATAAGGAAAAGGTCCTCTAGAGTTGTCCCTTTTATATGAACTAGAAAAAGTTCACCCCTTTCCCAGCTGGACTCAACTCCCACCAAGGCACATGGCTTATCAAGTGAAATGTGAGCCCTTCCCTTCCTCCCCTCTCCTCTCCTCAGCTGGACACCCATATGTAGTAAGCAGTCCGATACAGTCTGTATGTGGCAGTTCTGCCTAGGGTCATACAGAGAAAAAACAAATTCTCAGCCACAAGACCATTATATGAAAACTGCTCTTCCATCCTTCTAAATCTTCTGAAGGCCAGACATCAACAATTCCTCTTACTGTTCTCATGTAATACCATTTTAGATCCAAACATCTTCTTTGAACAAACTGGTTTGACTACCTTCTGTTTAATGTCTGGTTCCCAAAGTTGACTACAGAGATACCCAGTTGTGGGAGAACCAGTATAATCTGCAGTTGGACTATCAAATACATTGTGCCATAATCTGTACTTTATTAATAAAACCTAAACTACGATTACCTATTTTGGTTGCCAGAGTATACTCTTCTATTGTTGAAGCTGTAGTCTTCTAAAACCTCTGTATCGTTCTCTTCCTCTCTTTATATGCGTGTGTGTGTGTGTGTGTGTGTGTGTGTGTGTGTGTGCTTGGGGGGGGGGAGGGAGATTATTTTTTTTTTCAATGTATGAAATTTATTGTCAAATTGGTTTCCATACAACACCCAGTGCTCATCCCAAAAGGTGCCCTCCTCAATACCCATCCCCCACCCTCCCCTCCCTCCCACCCCCCATCAACCCTCAGCTTGTTCTCAGTTTTTAAGAGTCTCTTATGCTTTGCCTCTTGAGGGAGGGAGATTATTAAGCTCTGTTTTCTTATCCTATACTTGTTTTGGGATTTTAAAGTTATCCCTATTAAATTTTAAGATTTGTCCCACAACTAACCTATTGAGATCTTTTTATATCAAAATTTAATATCATCCACAGATTTGTAATCATGCTTTTTATGTATTTAACGAGGCTACTAGCAAAATGTTGAACAAAACCATATAACTATGTCATGAGCTATAGTACATTAGTGGTTCTCAGAACCTGATCCCCAGGTGAGGACCTGAGAACTTATTAGAAATGTGAATTCTTGGGTCCCACCTACTGAATTGGGAACTCTGGGCACCAGACCCAGCAGTTTCTCCTTAAATAGGACTCTTAGGTGATTTTGATGCACAGTAAACTTTGAGTACCACATTATATGGGCCTGCCCTTCATATTGACTTGTTTCCATTATTCAGAATTTTATGAGTATCTTAAGAGGTTTTTTTCAGCCAGTTACTAATTCCCTAATTGAACCTAACTCATGGTTTTGCTCAAAGTAATGAGCAAGTTTGTCAGATACCTTGCATATAGGGATAATAACGACCTTTGGATTTTTCTTCTCAATCTACCCCTTAAAAGAAGAAGATGATACTACTACGATTCTTCATAAATCCATATAGACTCATAGTAATTACTTTCTCTTCAAGATGCTCAGAAATTGTTACTTAAAAGACAGTGACTGGTTCTTGAGATTAACATAAAATCTTACTACTCTGTGTTATACTAGCAAGAGATCCAGAGTCCAAGGAATTCAGGTAGTAGGGATCAGGAATTAGAGACCATGAACCACCAGAGATCCTGGGAAACTTGAGGTTTACATCAAACAATTTAAGCAATAGGAGGTGAGCATGAAATATAAGCATCAAAATGGTCTTTATTCTGAATTAGAGTTTCCTTTAATTGGGTTTGATCAGAAAACAGAGTGTTTATTTTTCCATCATCATTACTTTGTGAAAACATTATATTTCCTAGGCCTCAGAGTGTTAGTCTGCTGGTAGAAACCACTGGACATCTCACCGAAGCTGGGGAAGTGGGAGGATGGAAATAATTTAGTTTCTGTCATCATTCAACCATGTGCTTTTAGTTTTTGTTTGTTTTGTTTTATTTTTCTGGTGGTGAAAGACTTCTCAGTGATCTTTGTGCTCACTTACTGCTTTAAACAATTTTTTCTAGTATTCCTTGTAACACACATATTTGTGAATTAAACTGGCTTGCACTAAAATTTCAATCTGTATCTGACTTTTTTCCCATGTAAAGTCAACTGATTTATAAGAAGATTCATTTATTTAAATGTTTAATGAGAACCTATTACCCGTTATGTACTGGGAAATCCAGGATGAATGAAGCTTCAAAGATCTCAGTCTGGTTGGTTGGGAGGAGACAGACACGTAAATAACTACAATAGGACATAACAGGTTTTTTTTTTTTAACGTTTATTTATTTTTGAGACAGAGAGAGACAGAGCATGAACAGGGGTGGGGCAGAGAGAGAGAGACACACACAATCTGAAACAGGCTCCAGGCTCTGAGCTGTCAGCACAGAGCCCGACACGGGGCTCGAACTCACGGACCATGAGATCATGACCTGAGCTGAAGTCGGATGCTTAACCGACTAAGCTACCCAGGCGCCCCAACAGTTATTTTTTAATAACGATTCTTCACATAAATATACATTGTAGTAGAGAGGGAGCAATTCTTCACTCCATGGGGTAAACCCCGACCGTGATACAAGTGAAATTTGAACTGGGTCTTAAAGGATGAGTAAGATTTCATCAAAAGCAGGGAAGGGCATTCTGAGCAGAGGGAATGGCATAGACAAAAACACTGTGGTGAGAGAACACTTAGGGACTCTTCAAACAGTCTTGTGTGACTAGACTACAAGATGCATGATGAAAGCGTTAGAAGATATGGCTGAAAAAAGTTAGACTTTATTTAATAAGCTTGGACTTTATTTAATGCTTGGACTTTATTTAATAAGCAGTGGAGAGTTATGGAAGCTTTTTAATCAGGACTATGATATGATAAAATCTATCATAGAAAGTTAACTCTATGTCATGTGGAAATTGAACTGAAATGAGATAATGCAAGTAGGAAAACCTGGTAAAAGACTATAGAACTTTTTTGCATGACGGATAAAAAGAGCTTGACTTTGGGCAGTGGGGATGAAGAGAAAAGGGTAGACTCCAGACCTTTAGGAGGAGGAAATACATAAAATTGTTGAGTGGGTAAAGGTATAATTTGATATGATTAAGATGGTTAGAATCACACAGTGGAAGATACCTAGAGAATGCATGTCATGATTTGGATACTGAGGACAGGTGTGAAAAGGGAGAGAAAGAGGAGAGAAAGAGAGAGGGAGAGGAGGAGGGGCAGAGAGAGAAGAAGAGAGATTTAACATCCAGGATAGATCGTTAGATTCAACATAGAATTTTTAGTTGTAGGCACCTTGCAGAATGCTATGTTCACAGCATTATTTGTTGATAAATAAATTAACAAATCAAGAAGTCTCTATAATTTACATTTGTCTCTTAAAGTTCTGCCTTTGTTGTCAAAAAGTTAAGGCCAACTGATATGCTATACTTTAACTCAAGACCATTTAAGTTGTTGATACAGACGTAACTAATCATTTATAAAAGTTCTTAACATATTTTATGAGTATGTTTAACCCTTTAACTCTTATCTGTTCTGAGCTAAAGAGTTAAAGTTTCTTTAATATATTCTTATGGGATGGGGCATCTGGGTAGCTCAGTTGGTTGTGTCTGACACTTGATTTCGGCTCAGGTCATTGATCCCACAGTTGGTGAGTTCAGGCCCCACATAGGGCTCTGCACTGACCATGTGGAGCCTGCTTGGGATTCTCTGTTCCCCCCCTCTCTCTACCCTTCTTTCTCTCTCTCTCTCTCCCTCTGTCTCCCTTTCTCTCTGCCCTTCCCCTGCTTGTGCTCCGTCTCTCTCTCTCACAAATAAATAAACATTGAAAAAAATTTTTTTTAAAGTCTGGGTTCAGGAATGCAGAATTATATGAACTTATGTAGAACTTTTTTTTTTAAGGTTTTACTTTTTAAGTAATCTCTACACCCAACATGGGGCTTGAACCTATAACCCAAGATCAAGAGACACATGCTCCACTAGTGAACCAGCCAGGTGCCCCCTTACATAGAATTTTTTTAAAAATTCTTTCAAATCAGCCTTAAGATGGTCTGAATATATGTCAGAAAGTTGAGACCATGGTTCCAGTCCTGGCTCTTTTTGGGCAAGTGACTTTGAACAAACCGACAATCAAGAGGCCTCAATTTTTCCTATAAAATGTAAGATTTGAAATTGATAATTTCCAAGATATATCCTAGTTTAAGATTGAGATGCAGAAAAATTTAAGGCAAAGCAATGTGGGGCTTTGGAGTAAATACACTAATTAATTCCTTATCTACTGTGTGTTTGGTATTTAGGCAACACAACGATAAACAAAATAGAAAAGATTGTTACTGTCTTGGGATTTAACCCCAGGGGAGGCAATCATTAAATAATTGCACCTGGTAAATATGATTGTAAATTGTTAAATTTTTTGAAAGTATTTGGTACTGTGAGAAAGTATAAGAAGTAGACCTAATTCAGAGAAAAATTTATATAGATTAAGAATATGAGGTAGGGTCTATGCATGAATGAAGTGGATACTTTTGATTAACTTGACTATAACCCACAATGCTACTATAACTACCTGGTTGGAGAAGTCAGGAAGGCGTCCATTTGGAATTGCAAATGTAGCTGCCTCTGAAAGCTGCATAGAACCTTTGATCCTATAATAGACTTTGTATAACTTCAAGAGAAATTGCTTCTTGGTTGGAAGAGGATTTTCCACGCTTGGTATGAAGCAGATGTTCTAAATCTTATGTGTGCTTTTGTTTTGTACTTACTAAACACCTGTTATATATTGGGCCCCGACATAGGTTCCTTACAAATGCAAATGCATAGAGGAAAAGATCAAAATGTCCTCTTAAGTTTTTATAAGGGTATCTCTGAAATCTTTTACATCACTAACAAAATACAGAGTATTTCCAGAGCATCAGGCAATCAGAAAGAGTTGAAGTACCCCAAAATAGATCTAGAATGTCCTTTTTAATACATTCTATATAAATATCCAAATGAGGGTATCCATTCCTAAGAGTTTAACATCTTAAATCCATAGGTGTTAGAAAAGCTCCAGATTGAAGAGTACTAGCCTCTGCTTCAATGGTGAGTTATTGAGGAACAGATGAATCTCTAGATGTAAAGGCCTTGGTCTTTTTCAATTTGGATAAAGGCTTAGCCCACTTAAAAAAAAAAAGATGAAGGCTCTTTATGGATTGCGTGTGTCTTTGTGCACGCACACACGGCTTTGACCTCAAGGCCTCTTAATGCTAGTCTTGAAAAGAGATCTATACCTCCAAATAAAAGGATTCAGGGAAAATCGTGTGGATATATCCATAGAACAGTATTTTCGTATCTCTCTCTTTTTTTTAAGTTTATTTATTTATTTTGAGAGACAGAGTGAGAGTGTGCAGAGGAGGGGCATAGAGAGAGGGAAAGAGAGAATTGCAAGCAGCTGTCAGTGTAGAGCCCAGTGCAGGGTTCTAACTCATGAACCCCTGAGATCATTACTTGAGCAAAAATCAAGAGTCAGACGCTTAACTGACTGAGTCACGCAGACGCCCCAGTGCCTCTTTTTAGTTTAGTTTTGTTGTTGTTGTGGCTGTTGTTTTTGTTTGTTTGTTTGTTTTTTTCTGTTTTTGTTTTTGTTTGAGAGAGAACATGAACAAAGGAGGAGCAGAGAGCAGGGAACAGAGGATCCAAAGCAGGCTCTGCTCTGACAGCAGCAAGCCTGATGTGGGGCTTGTACTCACAAACTGTGAGATCACGACCTGAGCCAAAGTTGCTCAACAGACTGAGCCACCCAGACGCCAACCCAGTGTCTCTTTCTGGATGCTATTTTGCCTCTGTGAATTGGTCCTGGTTTTAATAGACATAAGGTATCAGATAAGACTACTTTGCCCATATGTAATTCCAGGAGCGATGATTAGATACTACTTTATATAAAAGTGAGGTGACGAATGTAGAGGGGCATTTGGTCCTAGAGGCTTATATCCCATTGCTGCCAACCACATGTAACAATATAAGTCTAAGACTCAAGAATTCTAATAAGACCCTCGACTCCCAGGCATGAGTTCTTCATGATCAGAAAAACCACTAGATGGTGCTCTTAGTCATTCCTTCTAATGACACAACTGGTGCACTTCAAATACTTTCTTTGCCTAGCCAAAACTTGAGTTCTACCTAGCTACTTTAAATCTTCAGCTCTAGCAAGAAACAGAATCATAAGGAATCTCTTCAATATGCAGACTATTTCCAGTCATTTTATTTAGTTACAAAATTATTCCATTTTATATGCCCCTGCTTTGCCATCCACAGGCAGTCTTCAGACTAGCCTCACCTCCTCACCCTCTCTTTCAATCATTTGTCAATTCTTTTGGTCTTTTTGCTCTTATGACTCTTTCTTTCCCTTCCCCCCCACCCCCTGACAATTCTACATGTCCTGTGTAGATGTTGTCCAAATAATGCACATTCCCTACTCCACAGTAAAAATAGCTGTCTGCCTAGGACAAGATTGTTTAAGGACTTATTTCCTCTGTATTTAATTTCAGGGAAGGTTTTGTACTTCCATGCCAGGATATATACTTACAGTCTGACATCCTAGCAGTCTTTGTACTCCCATACCAAATCCTGCACGTCTTTATTTAGATCCTGAAGGCAAATTGCTGTTATATATACAAATAACTTGTGTTTTTATCTACAAATATTCTTTAGTATCTTAAAACTTAAGAGATGGATAATTTGGAAGACATTTTTTGGTCATTATAATCACAGTTTACATAGCATGTATTATTTTTTGCTTTCAGTTTTCTTCTAAATTAATTCAGACTTGTCCTCTTCCTGGTTAGGTTGATATAGCAGATGTTTACTCTGTTATTTTAAATGACCTTCCCAGTAAGATCAGACATCTCCCTTTCTAGTCTTTCTTTTAGGGTATTTTAAAACTTTGGATCATTTATTATTATGAAGTTCCATATTCTAGCATAAAATAAGAGGAAATGAGTATGTCATGAAGTTATTTTGCTTTCAAAAAATAAATGGTCAAATTGGACATTTAAGAGAAAAAAACCCAGGGGTGCCTGTGTGGCTTAGTAGTTAGGTGTCTGACTCTTGATTTCAGCTCAGGTTATGATCTCCCAGCTTATGGGATTGAGCTCTGTGTAGGGCTCTGTGCTGATAAGGCAGAGCCTGGTTAGGATTCTCTCTCCCTCTCTCTTTGCCCCTCCCATCTCTGTGCTGTTCCACATGTGCGCGTGCTCTCTCTCTCTCTCTCTCTCTCTCTCTCAAAATAGATAAATGTTTAAAAAAAGAGGGGAAAACCCCCCAAAGTTTTATACTAGCTTTATTTAAGGAAAAAAAAAAAAGATTAGGGCTCCTGGGTGGCCTAGTCAGTTAAGTGTCCAACTTTGGCTCAGGTCATTATCTCATGGTTCGTGAATTAGAGCCTCTCATCGGGCTCTCTGCTGTTAGCACAGATTCCATTTAGGATCCTCTGTCTTCCTCTCTACCCCTTCCCCCCTCTCAAAAATAAATAGTAAACATTAAAAAAAATACTTTAGGGGTGCCTCGCTGGCTCAGTCAGTGGAGCATGAGAGTCTTGGTCTTGGGGATGTAAGTTCAAGCCCCACCCACGTTGGGTGAAGGTATTACTTAAAAACAAAATCTTTTGGGGCATCTGGGTGGCTCAGTTAAGCCTCAGACTCTTGATCTCAGCCCAGGTCATAGTCTCACAGTTGTGGAAGTGAGCCCCATGTCAGGATTCATGCTGACCATGGAGCCTGCTTGAGATTCTCTCACTCTTTCTGCTGCCTTTTTCTGACCCCCCTAAAAAAACAAAAACAAAAAACAAAACTTTAGAAAGCCCAGAAACTTTTTTTTTTCCTGGAAACTATGTTTAAATTTTATTGGAAGACCAGGATCAATGCGTGTTTGTTTGTTTGTTGGTTGGTTTTTAATTCATTTTGAAAGAGAGAAAGATAGCACAAGCAGAGGAGGGGCAGAGACAAAGGGAGAAAAAGAGAATCCCAAGCAGGCTCCCTGCTGTCAGCACAGAGCCTGATGCAAGGCTTGAACTCATGAACCATGAGCTCATGACCTGAACTAAAATTGAGTCTGATGCTTAACCGGACTGAACCATCCAGGCACTCCCAATTCGTGTTTTTTAAAAATACCCCTCATGGCATGGCTAAGTGACACAGACACAGATATCATAATAGGAAAGTAGGATTATTAAATAGAAATAGTGAAAAGATGACTGGAGGGAAAACCTAGAAACCCCAAAATATGACAAATCATATACAAAATGAGGATCTGGATGAGCCAAGAAGAAATCTGAAGATAATACTTAAAGGGATTCCAAAAATTAATATTCAATGCTTTAAAACTTCAGAGGTTGAAATCTATCTCTAAAATTATTGGGACCATTGGGGCACCTGGGTGGCTCAGTCGGTTAAGTGTCCAACTTCAGGTCATAAATTCGCCTTTGTGAGTTCAAGCCCCATGTCGGGCTCTGTGCTGACAGCTCAGAGCCTGGAGCCTGCTTTGGATTCTGTGTTTCCCTCCCTGTCTGCTCTTCCCTCGCTCACGTTCTGTCTCTCTCTCAAAAATAAATAAACATTTTTTAAAATTAAAAAAAAATAAAATTATTAGGACCAATAGGCAATATTAATAGAAATGAATTTTTTTTTTTTTTTTTTTTTTGCTGCAAAAAGGTGATTTTATTAAAGCACAGGGACAGGACCCATGGGCAGGAAGAGCTGCACTGCAAGTGTTGGGGGATGACCGTTTTATGGAGTCGGCAGAGAAATGAATTATTTTTATTTTCATTCATTCATTCAACACATTTACTGGATATTTCCGATACACCAGACATGGATTATATAAAAGTAAAAGAAATGATCTCTGCGTCTCACAAGTTTCTTGTTTAGTGGAAGAACTCAACAATTTAGTTTTAATTAGTAAAAACAATACCCCTAATGTTTTTGAGCCATCCTCAATTATTTTGAAATAAATGTAGTATATAAACACAGAATGTTTTAGCTCTACAGTCCATTAGCCATATGTGGCTATTAAACTTAAATTAACTAAAAATTCAGTTAAGTGCAGATACATAACATTTCCATTATTGAATAACATTCTATTGGACAGCGCCATTCATGAGCTAAACAACAAGCTACATAATATATCAATTACCAAGACTGGATAGCATCCCTTTAGAATTTATTTGTTCATTTGTTCAGTTTTCCTTCATTCATTTAAGAAACTTCTATTGACTACTCATTACATGTCAGGCATCGTGCTAGGTGATAGGGATGTGGAAATGAAAATATATTCTCTACCCTAGGGAGTTCCTGGTCAGGTGGGAAGACCCAGACAGATAAACAATTATAAGATAGCAAAATAGGTGGTGTAGAGAGGCTAACCCAGCCTGTGGGGTAATGAAGATGATTGAATGGAAGGATAAGTAAGAGTTATCTGATGGAAAAGAAGAGGAGAAAGGCAAACAATTAAAAGATAGCAAAATGGGTGGTGTGGTTAGCCTGTGCACAGGAAGTTGCAGTGAGAACAAGGAGAGACTCACCCAGCTTGTAAGATAATGGAAGTTTTTCACTGAAGGTGATGATTGAATGGAAGGATAAGTAAGAGTTATCTGATGGAAAAAAAGGGGAGAAAGGCTGCTCCAGGCAGAAGGATAACAGAAACTATGGAAAGGGACTGTGGCATATGCAAGGAAGTGCAGGTAGTTTGGTATAGAAAGAGTTTAAGGTGCTCCTAGGGAAGTGGTAAGAGATGAGGCTAAAGAAATAGGCACAGGCCAGATTATAAAGGACCTTTTTTGTCTTGCTTTATTGTGAAGGTGATGGGGAACCATTGAAAAAAATGTTAAACTATGAAGTGGCACCAATCACATTTATATCTTACATAAATCACACAGGGAGTAGTGGATGGAAGAGTGGCACAGAAGAAGCAGAGAGATAAGAAAGGAGTGTGTGTTAACATCCAAGCAAGAAGATAGCTTGGACTAAGGTAGAGTCAGATTCAGACTCAAGATGTTTCAGAAGGTAGAGACAACAGGACTGAGTGAATTTGAGTTTTAAAGAAGAAAAAAATATGAAGCCATTGAACAAATTGAATAGCATATAATTACAAATGGTCCTCGGTACCAGATGACTATCAGATTGCTAAATTGTCTTCTATCCCTAGAACACATTTTTTTTTTTTTTTTTTTTTTATTTATTTTTGGGACAGAGAGAGACAGAGCATGAACGGGGGAGGGGCAGAGAGAGAGGGAGACACAGAATCGGAAACAGGCTCCAGGCTCCGAGCCATCAGCCCAGAGCCTGACGCGGGGCTCGAACTCACGGACCGCGAGATCGTGACCTGGCTGAAGTCGGACGCTTAACCGACTGCGCCACCCAGGCGCCCCTCCCTAGAACACATTTGAGAAGAAGCCTGAGAGCTATAAATTAGTAAGTGGCACTTCCATATTAGTTAGGTTCTTGTGAGAGATAGGATAAAAGATAGAGGCTAAATATTTTATCAGATTCTGGATCAATGGATTGAATGCTAGGAGATCTGAATTAGCTATGTGATCCTGGGAATGTCACGACATGTTTAATTTTTTAATCTATGAAATGAAGTACTGAGTGGCTTTTAAAAGCCTTCAGGAGACTAGTGAAAGTATTTCAAAGGGAGTTTCTCTTCTAGCTGCAAGATTTTATGATCCATCATCTGCATGTCCTATTTACTAAAATAAGTTATTGTGATGATCAAAGTAGGTGGTGTGTGAGAAAGTGCTTTGTAAACTGTGAGGTGCTATTTAAATGTATGGTACTATTATAATTTTGACACTAAGCTCTTTGGTTTGATGCCAAGTAATGGGGCTTAAACTACAGTGCCTTAAATAGGAACTTCTGAAAGAGAAGAAAATGGCAGATTATTTTCAGTCCAGAAAAATTCTGGTAGATTAAGATATTAATCTTAATCTGGGAGAGAAATCTGGGAGAATTAGATAATAATTGAAATTGAGTTTATTTTTATGCCTGATATATAAAGTAAGTCTCCTTGTGTTAAAGGAAGTATTTATTTTCTGTGTATGGGTATGTATACGTGGAAATGGTAGAAGCTGAGCTAACATTTACAGCCTTGGTGGGAAACCATTAGGGATTCATAGTGAACTGTTACTTGGAAACAGTAGCCTGAGATTGTGGTCAAAACAGCCAACAATATACTGGGTGGTCTTAAGAAAACTACTTTTTACTCTTTAAATTAAAAAGTACTTTTGGGGCACCTGGGTGGCTCAGTCAATTAAGTGTCTGACTCTTGATTTTGGCTCAGGTCATGGTCTCACAGTGCTTCAGATCAAGCCCCACGCTGTCCGTGCAGAGCCTTCTTAGAATTCTCTCTTCTCTCTCTCTCTGCCTCTCTCCTGACTCACACACACACTCTCTCTCAAAATAAGTAAACATTAAAAAAATACTTTTACTTTTAATAGGTTATTATAATTTTGTTTATTATTTTTCAATTAAGACCTGATGGTACTAGAGAAGGACAACTCAATTACTGGGGACATGGTTGGGGGTGATGGGGTTGCTACAGTATGAAAGTATGCTACTCTTCGCTGTACGAAAAGGCAATGATGTGAATGAATTACACTAAATATTGAGAAGTGTGGCTGGATTTGCTCAGTAAATCATAGTTTTCTGGAAATAGGGGGCCTGAGAAAAGTGAGTCACCTATCTATCTAATGAGTCACCTATCTAATGGCCGTAACTACATATGTAGTTAAGTACATAGCAGGGAACCAAGAAATAAAGGGAAAAAATGATACACCTCTGAGTAGCAAAAAGGTTACTCTTACTAGAAAAGTACATATACTCAAAGGCATATATAAAACCCATTTACCTTACTTGTGGGAGAGGCCCCTGCTCAGGCTGTATTTGCTCTTTAGACACAATTCTAGTAGTTGATTAGCTGACTAGCCAGTTTAAGACTATAAAAGGTAGCATATTAATAAGATGAGTGAGAGAGCAGGGAATAAGAATTGATGTTAAAACTGCAAGAGAGAAGGCAGAAAAATTATAAAGGCTAGATACAAGAACCCAAACAGCACAGCATTCTGAGCTATTTAAATAAATAAATAAATAAATAAATAAATAAATAAATAAATAAATAAAGGACCTTAATACTGCGGCAGCCCTGGGAATGTATTGTACTGTACAGAATAAAAAATGTTCTTAACAGTAATCCAGAGAATTAAGAAATGTTTGAATAATATTTAGAAAACTCAAAAAAAAAGTTTAAAACCAAAGGAAGTATTATGTTACAGTTTAAAATTCCATCAAAAAATACTTAAGATTAAAAAGTTTTAATGCTTAAAGCAAAATTAACACTATCTTTAAACAAGAGCAGCAACAAAAACTTATTTTGACATTTTCATTCCCTAAAAGCGCCAGATAAATTAAGCTATGCTAAGCTTTCATGTATTTAAATTCAAATACATGATTCTGAGCCTTTCTAAACTATATTTCACATATAATGCACTGAACTTAGAATTATTTTTGTTATTCCAAGAACTATATATATAGGTTGAAAATTTAAATGGCTTCTAAAATACTGACTTACATAAATTCATAAATGAAAAATCTGTAATGTTTTTTAGGAAAACTCAGATATTAATGAGGAGAGAGAATGCTTGCTGGCATTCTTTTATCAGAGAAGCTTTCATGTAAAGTGAGGTCTTTTTTGTGAGATAAAAGTCTTTTGTCTTCAAAATAACTAATACTGGAATTGTCTTCAATGTAACTAAACAAGCTATGTTACTAGTATTAAAAATTTTCAAGTAAAAAAATTGTTGAAAAAAATTTTTGAAGTATTTTTCAGTTTTAGAGTATTTTTTAGTTTTTAAAGAGATGAGATTCCTTCTATGGAAAAAAATTATTAGACATGAACAGACATTCCTGCATCATCGTCATTTTGCTACTTAGAACACTTTACCTGTTGTCTGCATATAAAGCTGACTTTTTATGTGTCTGCCCATTATTGCTTTTAGCTAGAGGTAGGATTTTTATAAGCATGTTCTGTAACAAAGGAGAATTTTTGAAATATGTTGACAGCCATGGAATTGGTATAGTTTCAAAATGCTTCTATAATCATTCACCTAAGGCTAAATAGAGTCAGAAAAATTTTCTTGATTGAAGTATATTACTACTCTTGAACTTTTTCTGGGATAACCATTCTAAATTTATTGTAATTAAGGATTACAGTGATTAAACGGTAGATTAGAAGTTTAAAATTATTAAAATATTTGTGGTAATGGGTGTGGAGAGCATTCTTAGTAGTGGAAATTGAAGGCCATAAATAGCCTTCATTTGAAATGATTATGTGTAAATATTATAATACATTTGTAATGAGTAGAAATTAATTTAGTGGCTAAATCCTTGTATATTTCACAATCTTGTTTTTATTCTTTTTTTTAAAATAGTGTTTGCCAGCTCTGAGCCCGTGCCAGGATTCCAGGGGGATACCCTGCAGCTAGCATTCATTGACCTCAGACAAGTAAGATGTAATAATGTAGTTCTCACTTATTGCCATCAACTGTTGTCTTTTTTTTTTTCTAATGCTACAGGAATGCTTGCTCTTTTGCCTTGAAACAACCTTTCTTTGAAAAATTGCTTCTTTGATAACTATGAGTTTGGCCCTTCTCTCTGAACTTCTGTTTCTATTTGGTGTCTCAACCTCATGGAGCATTCTCATTGGTGAATATCTAACTTGGTCATTACCTTCTAAGCACATGACTAAATAACTTTATACTTTGGTGTAATGACACTTGAAATTTGAGTTCTTTGGTTTTTTTTTAATGTTTATATATTTATTTTGAGAGAGGGAAAGTGCATGTGTGTGAGGCAGGGAAGATGTAGAGGGAGGGGGAGAAAGAGAATCCCAAGCAGGCTCCACACTCAGCATGATCTTGATCACAGCCTGAGCTGCTGTCAAGAGTCAGATGCTCAACTGACTGAGCCACCCAGGCACCCCTGAAGTTTGAGTTATTTCTTAATGATTTCATGGTCCTATATGAAAATTGGTGATATAATTAGTGTCAGGACCCAAGTCAAATGTAAATTATTACAATGTAGAAAGGAGCCCCTTGCTTAATATTTTGCCAGTGATAAAGAATGCTTTTTTAAAATGTTTATTTATTTTGAGAAAGAGAGAGCACGCACACGTGCGCATGCACAAACAGAGAGAGAGGGAAAGAGAGAATCCCAAGCAGGCTCCAAGCTGTCAGTGCAGAACCAGACGTGGGGCTCGATCTCCTGAACCCGTGAGATCATAACCTGAGCCGAAATCAAGAGTCAGATGCTTAACTGACTGAACCACCCACGTGCCCCAAGAATGTTTTTTTCAGTAAATTATCTGTATGCCTCCAGAAAAAAGGATAAAACTACTTTTAAAAAGGTAATTATACATTAACATAATTCTTTTCTGGTCATGTAACTCTGAGTAAGAAATATGATAATTTTTCAAAGTTTATTTAGAGAGAGAGAGAGAGCAGGGGTGGAGCAGAGAGGGAGGGAGAGAGAATCCCAAGCAGGCTGTGCACCATCAGCATGGAGCCCAATGTGGGGCTCAAACTCCCAAACTGTGAGATCGTGACCTGAACCGAAATCAAGAGTCAGATGCTTAAACCACTGAGCCACCCAGGTGCCCCAGTATAATATCTCCTAATCATTTTTAATCTCTTCTAATCATTTTACTACTCTTTGACATTTCTACACTTGTCATTTTATTTAGTTCCTATTACCCTTTATCCATGTCTCCCATATTTTTTCTTATTATTTCTTTCTTCCTCTTTCCCCCCTCCTCCTTTTTTTTTTCTTAATCTTAAGCTTAAGGAGTTTAATAGAGCTGAGAGGCACAGGAGTATGGAGGGGGGGGTGGATCCAAGGTAGAGGGCTCAGGGATACAAAATTGACAACAGGAGTGACTGCTGCCCTTGACAAGAAGAACCAAATGGAGATGGAATTAAAACAAAGCCACTGTGGAGGTACCTAGCTGGCCGTGTGATTATTGATCCAGGGGTTCTGAGTTCAAGCTCCACACTGGGTATAGCGATTACTTAAAAATAAAATCTTAAAAAACAACAACAACACTGTGATTAATGTTTATTAATGGTCCCAGCCCCTTTGGGGATGGAGATGTCTGGGATGGGGCCCCACCATTGATATAAATAGACTCTACCAACAGTGATGTTTAGAGCAGGACCAATTTCAGCAGTTAAAGAATTGTGATTTCAGTAAATGTTTGAGAATAGAGGTGTTTTTGCTTTAATTCCATACCAGTGTTCTATAAAGATGTATTACTATGTACTGATTATTTGGAGAGAGGTGATGTGGTTGAAATAGACACAAAAATAATATAAGGGAGAGTTTAGTTCTTGTGGAGCTTAAAACTCTTTTAGAGAAACAAAACACCCACAAACTGCTTAGGAATACTTATAGGACAGTGAGTCATGTAGATATAAATGGTATATCTTCAAGTTAGGTTTTGAAGGAAACTGAAAAAATTATTCCTGTCTCCCAATTTTATCTGTAAAGCACTGAACATATATGTTAATATTTATTTCTGTATGCAGTCAATACTCATGCGTTATGCCACACCAGGAACAATGTTATGGATGACCTAGATCTGTAAATGGTTAGCCTTACTAAGTTGGAGAAGATAGTAGAAAATGAAGAAGGTAGACTCTGAACTTTTATTCTAGTTTACTAGAAGGTATTCTTTCTGTTGAAGGTAGGTCTATTTCTTTTAGGAATTCTGTCGCAGTCTTATTGCCCTGAATAAGATGATCTGATACAAAAAATGGAGTCCTTTAGCAAGCTGGAAATAGGCTTGGTTGTATGTTCATTTCTCAGTTAGGTTACAGCCATGTACTGGGGTTAAGTTTCCCTGTTACAAGGACATGAATATGTTCTCCAAGCTAACGAGTATGTAATTTGAGGATATCTCCCATTATATACGAATAATCTGTTCCCAGAAAATTTGAAATTTATTATGTGATACTTTCTCAGTTTTGTATGAATTTGTATGGTGTTAACTAGTTGGTAATCTCATTGAAGAGTTGTGAATAGGACCACATAGTTTTTGAAACTATGGGTAAAAATTCTGTTCTTTGATTTGTTCAGATAGGTGGTTGGCTCAGTGCAGATTAAAACTCTGATCCCAGGTACTTTCTTCCTTCAAAGACACCAAAGAAGGCCTTTTTACAACCCTATGTAAAGCATTCCCTCATGGAATTACTATTAAGGCATACTTAGAAATATTAATAAAAATCTCAAGTCTTTTGGGTTGAATTTACTTTTCATGTAGGTGCACTTACAGACATTAAGTCCTGGTTGACTCTTCCTCATTAGTGTAACTTTTTAAGAAACTTTTAAGTGAATAAAAAAAATCTATCGGAAATATTTAGAATTCTGAAATCTATTATGACACATGTAAAGCTGTTAAAGATTTATATAGAAATAACTATTTAATATAAAACACAGTTTTGGTGTGCCTGGGTGGCTCTGTCAGTTAAGCGTCCGACTCTTGATTTCAGCTCAGGTCATGATCTCACGGTTCGTGAGTTCTGCACTCTGCGCTGACAGTGTGGAGCCTGCTTGGGATTCCCTCTCTCCTTTTCTCTCTGCCCCTCCACTTGTTCTCTCTCTCTCTCTCTCTCTCTCTCTCTCTCTCTCTCAATAAATAAATATTAAAAAAAAAAACAACTAAAAAACCACAGTTCTAAAGTATGATATTTAGAGGCACCTGGGTGGCTCTGTCAGTTAAGCATCTGACTCTTGATTTCAGCTCAGGTCATGATCCCCTGGCTTGTGGGATCGAGCCTGACTTCTGACTCTGCGCTGGCAGCATGGAGCCTGCTTGGGGTTCTCTCCTTCTCTGCCCCTTCCCCCCTCTCTCTCTCAAAATAAATAAATAAACTTTAAAAAAGTATGATACTTAGTATGCAGTGGAAGTTACTAGTGGATAAATTTTAATGAGCTCATTTTTAATGTATTATCCTAGTTTTTAAAAGGAGGCTAAAATAATTTTCCGTGATTATTAATGTTAAAAATTAATCATGCTTTATTTTTGTACTTTTGTATCCTGAAACAAGATGCTATTAATTTTTGTCTTTAGCTGCCAGACCACTGAGACATACTTGAATTTTACGGTATTAGAAGCTTGGATTTAATAACTTGACAAAGATAGTTATTTTTCATATACATTTGTTTTTCAAATTAATCTGTAAACAGTTAAGTGGTGAAATGCCAAGTATAGGAATTGACTGAAAATAAAATTAGTCTTTGATGTTTCATATGAGGTGATAGAAGTTTTTGTATCCGATGTCAGTGTTATTTAAATAAAGATGTCTTAAAGTTTCAATAATGTTTTAATGTTCCTGACTTCATAAAGACATTTCATGGAATATTATTTTAATACCTTTTATATGAAGTACTATATTACCAAACATAAAGAGGGTGCTAACACTTTTATTTACATTTCAGTTGGGTTTCTGCACCTTTCCTTCTTTTTTTCTAGTCTGTGATCCATTTCTGTCTTAATAGGGTGGCTGACAGTTCTTTTCAAGTATACTTAGAAAGGCAAAAGAGCCCTTTTCATAGTACTTATAAGGGGTCATGCTTCTGTTTTTTAGTTTGAATTTGATACTGCTTCATGAATTGCTGGGTATGAAAGATTAGGAAGTAGGTCCAGTGGTCAAATTTTACCTGCCCACCCGGACTTTGCCCTGAGGTCAAACTCCTGATATTTGCTGTTCTGAATAGAGGAGTTGATGACAAGTATGAGCTGATACAAGAGGAAAGTTAGAACCATATCAAAGCTGAAGGCAGGAGAATTGGGACTCAATGAGAGACTGTAGCTAAAAGATGGATCATCAGAATTGCCCTCTTTTAAAGAAAAGGAAATAGCTGACCTGTGAGTGAAAAGACTTTATCATCCTGCCAATCACATGCTTGCTAATGGAAGCCAGTTATCTCAACAACATCTTAAGGTCTTCTACCCCATAGACGATGCAGAGGACTAGTGGTACTGGGACTGCATTATATGAAGGTACTGTCTCAGTCAATTTTAGATGTGCTGTTTTAATATAATATGTATGTGTAAACTTTTTTTGTAAGTAGATCCTATCATCCTCCTACCCCCAGTTCTGAAATTAATTCACTGAACGAAGAACTTTGGAAACTTACACATGTCTATTTTCTATAAAGACCGTCTATTTTGTTAAATAATCTTTCAAATGGATTTCAAATGAATTGTAAAATTTTTTGACAATGTATGAAAGCCTTAAAGAATTCCAGCTTTTTTTATTATAATACTCTCTAGATGGTATACAGAATTCAGTGATCATTTTTTATAACTAATTTTTTTAAATAATCCAACATGTGGCTTGAACTCACAACCCCAAGATCAAGAGTTGTGTACTTCTCCAACTGAGCCAGCCAGGTACCCCTATAACTCATTCTTAATACACAGAAATATTTCACTAAATATCATTAGAAAAGGAAGTGTCCCATGTAAGTGAATTTTTCAGGTAACTAAAGATTAGTTTTTAATCACCAAAACTTTTAAAATGTAGCCGATTTTGTGGGAAACTTCAAAATCTAAATCTCATCTTTATAGCTTCTTACTGAACCCAACTCTCACAGTAGACTGAGCATCCATGGCTTACTAATCCTAATACTAAAGCCTCTTTACCTGATCCTGTTTCACTTTCTGATAAATTAGACTGTAAGATATCATTGCTGCATTCAACAAATGTCTTGATAAACTTTTAGACAATATTAAGAAGTTTAGGTAGGTTGGATGGTAATGCAATTAGGTGGATTTGAAGCTAATAAAACGATCTCTTGGGGCACCTGGCTGGCCTAGTCAGTAGAGCATGTGACTTGTGATCTCAGGGTTATGAGTTCAAGCCCCACATTGGGGATAGGGCCTACTTAAAAAAATAATAATAAGTAAATAAAAATAAAACGGTCTTTTGCCTAAAGAAGTTGGCTTTGGATCATTACTACCCTTGGGCAGTATTTATTTCTCAAAGTGTCTTTCCAGGGAACACTGATTTCTCAAGATGAGAAAAAATTTCTTTAAAGGCATTTCCAGGTCAGCTAAGTTTCGGAAACATTTTATACTCTAATTCCCTCTCAAACACTTACCATGTGCGTTAGAATTGTAAGGACTGAGAAATTCTGTGGTAACCCCGCATTTCCCAAACTCATCACAGAACATCTCCCTTACTCAGTTTTGGTTGTATTACATGAAACATACTTTGGGAAATGCTTCTTTAAGCACCCTCTAGATGTCTATCTTTGACGGTTTGGAATCAATATATTTTTAAAATAATAACCCAGATAATAAATACATAGAAGAAATACGAATTATATGTATAGATGACACAAAGCTCCGAGTACCTAAGATGATAGAAGACAGAATCAAAGTGTTCTTAGTAGGCTTGAGTGATAAGTGAAAGTGAACAAAGTTAAATTTAGCAAGGAAAATATTAAATACTGTTTTTCACTTTTTTTTTTTTAGAGTAATCTCTACACCCAGCATGGGGCTCAAATTCATGATTCTGGGATCAAGAGTCGCTTGCTCTTCTGGGGCGCCTGGGTGGCTCAGTCGGTTAAGTGTCCGACTCTTGATTTGGACTCAGGTCATGATTTCATGGCTGGTGAGTTCAAGCCCTGTGTTGGGCTCTGCACTGATAGCGCAGAGCCTGCTTGGGATTCTCTCTCTTTCTTTCTCTCTGCCCCTCTCCCACTCGTGCTTGCTTGCTCTCTCTCTCTCAAAATAAATAAATATTAAAAAAAACCAGTTACATGCTCTATTGACTGAGCCAACCAGGTGCCCCCTGTATTTAATATTTTCAAATTAAATTTTTAAAAATACAAGATGTAGAAAATCTGACTTATAATATGAAAAAGGTCTGGTAGTTTTAGTTAATCTCAAATGAACCAACAGCGTGCTAGGAATTCTTAGACTGCATTAGTTAAGTGTCATATTTGGGTTAGACTACCGTGCTTTGGGGCTGTTAAGATGGTGCCTTGAGTTTTGCATAGTGATTTAGACACACATTGCAGAGATACAGAGAAAATTCCAGCTCTAGTGAGGGACCAGATACCTTGTCATAGGAAGAGCCTTTTAAAAATCTGGGAATATGTAGTCTAAAGCCTTAAAGGAAAAATCAAATATGTATTTCCTGTTAGCCTGGGTATGAGTCAGGAATTACCATTGTTTTCTTCCTATGACAGTTCTGTGTCATAAGTGACCTTATAATATTCCTTTCCCCATCTAGGATTATATCTGGTTTTCAAGTATTTGATTTTAGGCAAACTAGGGGAAAAAGGAGTAATCATTCCTCTGAAGAATCTGAATTACACAAAATATATTTGCATCTCATAACACTTTTCAAATAGATGCTTTATTGAAGTATAACATACATTCAGGCAATTCTTGAGTGTACTGTTGCTGATTTTCACAAATTGAAATAATCTCGGTAACGTCCAGATCAAGAAAGAAAACTTGAGCAGTAAGCGCCTCAAGAGACCCTTCCCCTTACTGTTCTTTCAGCCATTACCGTTCTCCCTCTCAAAGAGTAACCCCCTCATGACCTCCTGACACCACAGATCAATTCAGCCTGATTTTGAACTTTGTATACATGAAATCATGTAGTATTAATTTTTTAGAAGGTTCTGCCTTCTTTTGCTCAATATGTTCGTGAAATTTATACATGTTGTTACATGTAGTTATGGTTCCTTCATTCCCTTTGCTGTGCAGTCTGTCATCATACAAAACATACCATAATTTATACATTCTACTATTGATAGATTGCAGTTTTATTGTTACAAATTGTACTAACATGAACATTTGTTTGCATGTTTTTGGGTAAACATACAGGCAAATTTCTATTAAGGTGTTTACCTGGGAGTGGAATTGCTATGTCAGGGGATATGCATATGATCAGTTACAATAGATACTGTGAAGCAGTTTTCCTAAACAAGAGTACTAGTTTATACTTCAGCCAGCAGTGTAGAAGAATTCTTACTACTCTACATCCTTGTCGTCATTTGGTATTATCTGCCTCTTCCTTTATAGCCATTCCAGTGGGTATACAGTAGTTTTACATTGTGGTTTTAATCTGCATTTTTTAAATTTGACTTATAAAATTGAATCCCTTTTCATATATTATTGTTCATTTGGGTTTTTTAAATTTATTTTCATTTATTTTGAGAGAGAGAGCAAGTAGGGGAGGGACAGAGAGAGGGGGAGACAGAATTACAGGCAGGCTCTGTGCCACCAGCGCAGAGCCTGATGCGGGGCTCAAACTCACAAACCATGAGATCATGACCTGAGCTGAAATCAAGAGTCACCCAGGCACCCCTATTACTGTTCATCTGAATATCCTCTTTTGTAAATAACCTGTGCAGGGATTTTTTTTTTGGGGGGGGCCTTTTTTTTTTCCTATTGGATTGTCCATTTCTTACTTATTTGTAGAAGTTCTTTGTCTATTCTGAATATGAGTCCTCTGTCAAATATATGTATTGCAAATGTCTTCTGCTCTGTGATTTGTCTGTTTACTCTTATTGGTGCCTTTTGATGAAAAGAAGTTCATACTTTTAATGAAGTCCATTTTCCCCTTTATGGTTAGTGCTTATTAATGTCCTGTTTAGGAAGTCTTGCCTGTCCCTGAAATTATAAAGATATGTTTCTATTTTTTCTTCCAAAAGTTTTATTGTTTTACCATTCACATTTAGGTTTATAGTCCATCTGGAATTGATTTTTGAGCATGGTATGGAGTGGAGGCTCAAGATTCATTTTGTTCCATATGGCTATCCAATTGACCCAGCACCAATTTTTGAAAAGAACTGAATCTCCTAGCATTTTAATGTAAAGTAATTGTAAAATACAAGACTGTGAGATATAAATGATATGTGCTTCTAATGTACAAGTAAAATGGTTTCTATTGCCTTCCAGTTAACTATATGCTTATATTTCATGGTTCATGCCATTCCTCATGAGCAAATTAGTTGTAGGTTTGAGGTTTTTTAATACCAGCCTAACTATAGTCTTACCACATCAAAGGTATTTTTTAAAACAAAACAATTCTAGAGTAAGTATTCATAACAGTGCAGGCAATGTAAAAGAAAAAGCTGAATTATAAGCCCACAAGGACAAGAATCATGCCTTTTTTGTTCACTGCTGCACATCCATTGCCTAAACGCTATTCTTGGCACATAGTGAACAATCAGTACATGTTGAATAAGTGAATGCACATTTTTTAGCTATACTCAAAAGCATTTTGGGGGGTACAGAAACACCTTTATTAGGAATTGAGATATTCTATGTAAGTTGATATTCTATATAAACTTATACTTGAAAAGCAGTAAATTTTATTTTTCTATTTCAGTTGTTTTTTGAGGAGAGTATTTGTAAAAATACATGATACATTTCTGTGCTTTGTCAAGTAAAACTGTAACAGACATTTCTTGATTTATCTCAGTCATCATTATGGATACTCAAATAGTAATATAAGTTATTTCTAAGAAATGTTGCCATCACTCCAAAACCAATTGCTTATTCTTTTATGGATAAAGAAATATTTTGGCCAGGAGAATTATAGGAATTTAGACAAAGGTAATATACACCTTAATTAAGTGATCAGCAATGACTGAATATAAAGCAGAATTAAATAAAGGAGCATTTATTAAACTAGTATTGTTTGGAACAATGAGTCAAGAAGAAAATAGATTAAGGTCAAATAAATTTCGGAAATCTGACATATTTTGTCCCTCTCTGTGAATTCATGATTTCATTAGCACATTAAAGGCTTTGAGAAGTCTTAGAGTAAAGGTGTTTCCCCTTTTGCCCCCAAACTTGTTTGAGTACTGAATACTTTTCACAAATGAAAATCTCTTACTGTCTTGCAAAGCAGTGTTCTACAGCACACAGTTTAACACTGAATTATGTGGACCACCATTGCATTCCTTTATAGATTCCTAGAGCTGTCTCATTAAGAGAGCTGCGATAGCAAATAGATGAGTCTTTCAATAGATAGATGAAATTTAAATATTAAAATGCAAATGATACAAAAATGATGAAAAAT
Source organism: Panthera leo (assembly GCF_018350215.1). Classification (NCBI taxonomy): domain Eukaryota; kingdom Metazoa; phylum Chordata; class Mammalia; order Carnivora; family Felidae; genus Panthera; species Panthera leo. Next base: position 52,755,543 of record NC_056689.1, read on the forward strand.
AGATTTTCAAGAGTAATTTGCTGTACTTCCCTTTAAAACAAAACAAAAAACATTTGGAGGATTTTATGAAGGGTGATAATTACCAGAGGATTAACGCTGCTTAGCTGCAGTAAACCAGTCAGTCAGTCATACAGAATAACTTGTTTTTAAGAAGCATGAAACGGTAACACAAGATTGCTCCTGAAGAATGAAAAGATTTAAGTGGGAAATTAAAATACCAGCTCATGTGGAGTTCAAATCCTAACAGTTGTCGGATTCCTTAGTGAATCATCAGGGCTATTGTTACTGAGCCACAGTATGCACGCAGGAAAATAAAGGATATATTTGCTACTTTTCTTCCTTTAATACACTGTATGCGAGATGGGAACATTTTGAAGGAGAGATTATTTGATAAAATGATCAAGGTAAGTTCTATATTTTGTTTGTTGTAAAGAGCGTCCCTTAGTGTTGAAAAGGAAATATAGTTGAAGTGACTTTTTTCCAGATTAATTGAACCTTTCCTTAAGACAGAAAATCTAATACTTGCCAAAATAAACACCTTAAAGCCAAAACTGCCACCAAAAAAAAAACCCCAAGAAAAATGAGTATTACTATTTAGTGGTACTAAAAATATGATGAACAAAGTTCTAAGTCCTTTAGAACTTGTAGAAATTTCTTGCCCAGATGATTTACTTTACACACTAACTTAGCTGTAAGCACCCACAGCTACAAAGCAAGAAGGGGTCAGAGACAAAAGCTACTTTGTTCAGCCGAACTTTTTAACTTGACCCCCAAGTCCCTCGCAGGCAAAGGAGGAGTTTTACACCTAAATATATTCTTACCTTCTGTTGCTTCTTTGATCCGACATAATTTAAAGAATACATTTTCAAAAGTCACTTTGTGACTCTAAGCAGGCATCTTTTTATTAAAGGTACCCACAGAAGTTTCTCTTCCTTCAGAAGAGTTCGTGGACCATTCTGAATATTAAATCAATTCTTTTTAGTTGAGTTTTCTTTTTTTAGGTAGGCTCCACGCCCATCGTGGGGCTTAAACTCACTGCCCCAAGATCAGGAGTTGGATGCTGTACCCACTGAGCCAGTCAGGCGCCTCAGTTTAGGTGGGTTTTTTTGGTTTTTGTGTTTTTTTTTAACTTTATCAGTTCCTGGAACTTGACTTTTTCTATTCATATCCTGATCCAGTATGATCTCATTTAGTTGGAACAACAGTGTAGTCTCTGCCGTTTTAAAGAGGCAACCATAAGCTTCTCCCTTTACAAATCTGTTTTCTTACTGTATATGTCATCAACACATAGGCCATTTTCTTCCCTGATGAATTGCAGAGCTGGGCTTCCCAGTACAGTGTGTGTTGCATGAGGAGACTAGGCAGCCATTCACCAGGGCTGTTCTTCATTTTCTACCACTTTGTAGAGAAATCTGTTAGGAGTGATTTGCAGCTTTGTATTGATTTTCTTTACACTCAGCCTTCAACTTCATTGACAGGAATTGGTGAAATGTAGATTGCATTGCATAAAGGCCCTTACATACCTGTGGATCAGGGATTCTAACCTGGGGACCATGGATTGATTTTAGGAGGTTCATGCAAAATTTTGTATGTATGGGGGCACCTGGGTGGCTCAGTCGGTTGAGCATCCGACTTCAGCTCAGGTCATGAACTCACAGTCTGTGAGTTTGAGCCCCACATCGGGCTCTGTGCTGACAGCTCAGATTCTGTGAGATCCTGCTTCAGATTCTGTGTCTCCCTTTCTCTCTGCCCCTCGCTTGCTCATGCTCTGTCTCTCTCTGTCTCAAAAATAAATAAAAACAATAAAAAAATTTTTTTGTTTGTATGTACATTTTTCTGAGAAGAGGGTCCAGTGTTTTCAGCACATTGTCAAAGGCATTGTATAGGACTTAACAACAGTTATTCAGCTACCACTGCTCTAGGGAAGCCAAAAGCTGTCCAGACTAAGCCAGATCACCAAGAGCTATTCTATTTTGAGATATTTCTTCATTCACTGAACAAATTATGTGAGCACCTCCTCTGGGCACTGCTATTTAAATGCTGGGGATGCAAGCGGTGAACAAGATAGGCAAAATCCTTACTGTCACAATCTCATTTTGTTGGAGGAAGATCCACAACAGTGATGATTGCTAAATAGTTTCAGATAGAATTTTAAATAGATTTCGATCCTGTGAGAACAGAACCGGTTAGTGTTAAAATCACTGGCGGTAAGGTGGACCACTTTGTATTGGGTTCTCAGGGAACACCTTTAAGGAGGTGGTATTTTAGTAGATCTGTGAATGCCGTTGAGAAATAGGAGGAAATAGCTTTCCTAGCAGAAGGAAGAAAGAGCAGATGCAAAGTCCTAAAGTGCTGCCTAGAGAGAGAAAGGATAATAGTATGGCTATAAATTAGCATGGGGAAGAAGTACACATGCAGTTGGGAAGGTTATCAGAGCCAGGTCGTATAGGGCCTTGAGGGCCTTGTGAGGTAGTTTGGGACGTTGAGTATGATGGGAAACCATTCAAGGGTTTTCAACAAATTAGTATCATACTCTGATTTACATTTTTAAAAGATTGTTCTGGCTGCTCTGAGGAAAGTAGATTGGAAATGGACAACATGAGAATCAAGAGCAGATGATCATTTTGGTAGTCTAGGCTACAGATGCTAGATTGCCGTTAACTAATTACTAATGATGTGGTTCACTATATTTCACAGTGCCTTCATGTAGACTCAGAAGTTGCTGTCTTCATTATTGGAATTAGTTGCATTTATCCTGAGTAACTAGTATTCTAGTAACCGAAATACTGTGAGTTACCTCAATATATTTCCTTTATTGTTAAAAATAGCTTCACTGCTTTATAGCTAGCTGTATAGGATAGCATCACATACATTTTGTGTACCAACATCTTCTATTCTACCTTCACTTTCTTTCGGCCCTGAGTTTTCTCGATTATTAAGTTGTGTTTATCTTGCAAGTATTTTTATAAGTTGCCCCTTAAAGCCCCTTTGGAAGAAGACAGCATGTAAATCAACATTTGTTAATGGAATGCTAAAACTGTCTGCGTTATATGTACGGATTTTCACTTCTTTCTTCATTTACTCATTCATTTATTCAGCAAATGTTTATTAAGTGCCTCCTATAGCCAGCCACTGAGGAAATAGAATTGAACAGTAGACAATAAAATAAGGACTAGACCATTTGAGAGATGAGTTAGTTGGTATCAGTGAAGATAAAGTTGAAGATTAGTAGGTTCAGAAAGGTATCTTGGCTAAAGGATAGAAGTTAAGGAGTGAAAAAAGAAAGCTGCTGAAGTATCCAGATGGTGTGTTGATGAGGACACTCTTGTAGGAAATCAGGAAATAGGATGGAGTCCTACTAACTATTATATGACCTTAGGAAACTGTTTCCTGAACTGTTTCAACTATATAGCTTAATGGTTTAATGAAGTGTGTGGGGAAAAATATTGTACAGTTTACTTCTGAGAGGGATGTTTTCCATGGTGTGCTTAATCTTCATTGCTAAAATTAGTGAATTATGTGAAGCGTGTGTTGCACAGATGCCATTAATTGATTGAGTTGGCAGTCACCATCTCTGTACTTCCCACACTTCATCAGGGTGATGGTGAGGCTGGTGTACCAGACCTGCATCATGGTGAACCATGAGGAGCGTAGGTCCTTGTAACAGTATTGCCTGATAAGGGAAGTACCCTGGGCACCCCCCTCCTTGTTCTCATTATTCCCTCACTTCCACTCTTTTATACATAGTCTAATAACCCCTCTCTACCACACCCCCAAATGGTTATAAAGTTTAGGAAAGAAGTTCAGATATACTTTACCATAGAAAGATAGACAAAGCCTGATAAATACATAGGCTTGTGTTTGATTTAAAATGTACAACTTTGGAGTCTACCTAAAGGGACATGAACAAGACTTGGAGGTTATGAAAGAATTGTTTGGCCATAATTCTTATTGTGGAGACTGGGCGTCTGCCAAGACTTTACTTTGAAATTTCTGTCTTCTGTTTCTAATCTTAAGGCATCATAACATACAATTCTTTTGCCACTAGTCCAGTTTGTTCTTTTATGATGAGGAAGGAGGCACTTTTAAATAACAATTATTTCCACTATAATTAAACAAATCTTCTTTTGTTTGCATTATATTTGTTACTATATTGTATACACACTCTGCTTGCTTAAACTTGTCCCTGTGACTACTTCACAGGAACTTTGTTCAGAAGTTTTAAAGTCTTTGACTTCTTAAAGTATTAATGGGATTTGCCAAAGTTGTAGTATCCGAATGCTTGACTAGGTAGAGTAGCAGGACAACAAGCTTGTTCACACAGCTCCTCCAGCAAACGTTTTTTTTCCTTAGACAATCCTAAATTCATTTGAAGTGCCAAAGAATTAAAGGAAGATGTCTCTGGGTTTACTCTTGAATATAACAAGACCAGACATCTCACAAAATTTACCTTAAGGTCCAGATATTAGAAAAGTATGCTGCCCTTTGCAAGAGCTTAGATTATGAAGGATTAGTCTGAACCTAAATGACTTTTGCCTTTTTGTCCCTTTTTGTTCCAGTGTCCTAATTCTGGAGGTTTACAGTTTATTGCTTAACTACATATGTGATTTATGCTCATACCTTCAGTTATTGATATAACTTTTGACTGCATAGATTGTTGTGGTTGTTTTGAGGATAAAGGTTGGAGCTGTTTTGTAGTTTGGAAAATTACCCTCTAAAATAATTTTTTGAAAACCAGAAAAACAAATAAGCAGACCAACACCATAATATTTACAAAAATAATACAATGCTCATTGGTTTTCTTTTGATTTTTATTTTTAAGTAATTATAGACTCACAGAAAGTTACAAATATAGTTCCATAAGGTCCCATGTACACTTTACCCAGCTTCCCCCAAGGTGACATTTTTTTCTAAGTTTATTTATTCATTCTGAGAAAGAGAGAGAGCATGCATGCACACTCGAGTGGGGGAGGAGCAGAAAGAGAGAGAGACTCCCAAACAGTCTCCGTTTGCACTGTCAGCACAGAGCCTGGTGTGGGGCTCAATCTCACAAACCGAGAGATCATGACCTGAGCCAATATCAAGAGTCAGATGCTTATTCAGCTGAGCCACCTAGGTGCCCTTCCATTCAGAATTATTTTTAAGAGAAGTACTTAACTTAGCAATAGGATTATAAAGAAAAGTATCAGATTTACAAGAAAAAATTATACATATAAGTGTGTATTTGGGAAAATATGGAATATTTCTTATAAATATTACATGTTGTGATTAATTTTGAGGTGCATTTTTCAGTGTGTTACACAAGGAGTAAATCTTTGTCTCCATAGATGGAGAATTATAAGTTCATGTATAATGTAAAGAGAGGCAATCCCAAATTTAATCATCAATACTTGTGGTATTTTTTTTTTTTTTTTCACTGAGAGTGATAGGTTAAAATTTTTAGAATTGTCTATCAGCAGTAAAGAAAGGATAGTGATAGCTGGTCTTTTATAAATATTATGCATCCATTAAGTATTAGATATAAACTCCATATTGACACTGTGCAACAGGGAACGTTATTCTTCTCTCAACATTAATTCACGTTTTTGCCAAACTCCTTATTATTCATTTATGAGAACTATTTTTCCTTGCAAGTGCCTGGGTGGCTCAGTTGATTTAGTGTCTGACTCTTGATTTCAGCTGAGGTCGTGATCTCTCAGTTCATGAGATTGAACTTGCTTGGGATCTTCTCTCTCCCTCTCTCTCTGCCCCTCCCCTCCCCTCCTCATTCTCTCTCTCTCTCCCTCTCTCTCTCTCTCTCTCTCTCTCTAACTAAATAAACTTAAAAAGAAGAAATTTATTTTTCCCTGATAATTGTTTTATTTATTGAATGGAAAAAAATTTTTCTATTATAGATTTCTGCAAGTTGGAAGGATAGTTAATGAGAAGTTTAAATATTTAAATGCTTTGTCAGAAAAAACAGCAATAATGCACTGTTTAACATACTAATGAGTATTAAAACTAGAACCACCATATTCACTATTATGATCTTTTCACTGTATGAAACAAAATTCTCTAGACTGCCTTTGTACTATTTGCCATATCCAGCGTGAATCTACAACAGTGTTCTAAAAAACTTTACCATGCATTCTTTTTGAAAGCTGATTGGTTATACATACAAATAAAAGAAAATCTTGTGTAAATTAAACCATCCTAATCTGGTTGTTTTAAGCACTTAATTTATAAATTGAGGAAATTAGATCCTAATCCTACTTTACATATAAATTTGAACAAGACATTTAATCTCTCTGAAGCTCAGTTTCCCTTTTATAAAGTATAGAAAAGCCTGTACTTCACTGGAATGAGATGTTCAAGTGAAAAGCTGTACACAGATACAAGTAATGGTCTGAAATGGAGATAAAGAAAAATTAACAGTAGGTGATAGTGAACTTTGTATAAGACTCTTATCAGTCTCTCAGGCCCCCTTGTAGGTAATCTGTGTGTGAAAGAGCCCCGGACTCAAACAATTTGTTTTTTGATTTTTTAAAAGTTTATTTATTTATTTTGAGAGAGAGAGTGTGTGCAAGCAGGGGGGAGGGGCAGAGAGACAGGGAGAGAGAGGATCCCAAACAAAGCTCCACACTGACAGCACAGAGTGCAATGTGGGGCTCAGTCTCACAAACCGATGTGGGGCTCAGTCTCACAAACCGAGAGATCATGACCTGAGCTGAAATCAAGAGTCAGACACTTAACTGACTGAGCCACCCAGTCGCCCCATCAAACAATATTTAAAAAAAATTTTTTTTAATCAAACAATATTTATGCAGAGCTTTTCCAGTGGTTTAAATTAAAAGCTTTTTGTGTGTGTGTGCATTAATCTCTCTGCTTTTCCTTTTGTTGCAGAAAAGACACAGTCATTAAACTTCAGCTTCTCAAAGTTTTCTATGAAATATAATTTAGTTCAGTGCAACAAGCTTTTATTGAGTACCCTAAGGGAGAAGGAAGAGCTATTACCTTTGCCCTTGAAGAACTCATAACTTGGTTGGAAAGTGAAAGCAAACATACCCAAAAAACTAGGTGTATGTACATACTTCAGGCTTAGGAGTGAGACGTTAGGGGCCCGCAGAGCCACCCATCCTCACATTTAGATGGCTGAGAGAACTCAACACTGCCGATACTCAGGTAGCACTCTGAAGGGGTGCATTCCACCTCTGATATCCATAAAACCATATATTAAAAGAAATTTGGTGGGGTTTTTGGGTCAATAGTGACCTCTTAAGAGTCAAGTGGATATATAGTCATGATGAAAAGTTTTATTAATATATATTGAAAGAATGAAATTGCTGAAGGGATTATTTGATTTGAGAATTAATATTTTATAGTATTTTCCTTGAACTTCCTTCTTAGGTGTATATTACAGTGCTTAGTACTTAATAGTAAGTGACAGTTTAGTCCCTGGAGTGTTTTACATTTATAGTTCTCTCTTTCTTTGACTCTTATGTTTTCTTAAATGTCAGATCATCTTCCAGTTACCTTCAGTCTGTGATTCAGTGATTTTCATGGTCATGAAATCCTAAGGTTTGAGAATTGGAAGGCACGTAAGAAAATCTAACCAAACCTCCTACAGGTTCTCCCCTTAACCAGGCAGGGCTCTTGAGGCTGTTCCTGGTGTCTTGAGAACCTCTACATTCAAATAGAGGCTTCTTTGCCCTTTTGAAAAGCCACATGGCCGCCTTCACCACTTTTTCCTGAGACCTGGTGTCAGACACTGTCATTTCTGGCATTTCCCAACCATGCATCCCTCATTTTAGAAGATTAAAATGTTTGATTACTCAGTGAAGTTAACTACTTTCTCCCTACTCTTCCTGCTTTCTTATTCCCCTCCTTCCGGCCCTCCCTGCCTATTTCCTGTCTCATTCACTCATTGGTTTGTTTAACTCTGTATCTTTTTGCTTCTTCTAGCCCTCTTAGGATGTGCCATCTGAAGACATTCCAATGTAAACTTAGGCCCTACAGCTTCAGTGCTTTGGCAGAATGTTTTCTTCCCTCCGGTCTTAGAATTGTGAGGCTCTGCTAAACCAGTAGCCCTCTCTAGTGGTAACTACGCACTCTTTTATAGGCTGCACAGTGTGAAATGAGAGAGCCTGTTCTCTTAGCCCCCATTTCCATCTGTAGACCATTGTTCTTCCACTTTTGAGTGAGAGCCTCAGCCCCTTTGAGCTTCCTTCGTTCATCTCTATCACCATTAATCTCTCACTGTTACTTTTGCAGTCGGTTTATCTGTATTCACATTCATCATTTTCCTTCCTTCAGACTCCTATGATAGGTAACCATTTTATTCAGGATTCTCTCGTCTTCCTATGCCCTTGACCCCATTTTTCTATGAGACTTGTTTCATTATTCATCTGCCTTTCCTTTGCTTTATCCTTTTCATAACTACCTTAGCTTAAAAACATGTTCAAATTTTTCCTGCCTGAGAGAGAGAGTGGGTGGGGGATATCTTCTCTAGTCTCATTCTAACTGTTTCTGATCTCTTTTTTTCTCCTTTGTATACTGATTCCTTAAAAGAATTATTTATAATTGATTGTTTCCTTATTTCCTCATGTCTCACTCATTCCTGAGTCAACTGTCTGCTTTGCCACAGTGCTGAAACAGCATTCACTTAGGTCACCCAAGGAATGCCACTAGACCTTTTTAGCCCTTACCTTATTGGTTCTTTCTGCTGTGTTTGATAATGTTGATCACTTCCTCTTTAAAATTCTTTCTTATTCAGGCATATGGGTGGCTCAGTTAAGCGTTGGGCTCGGGTCATGATCTCATGGCTGTGGGATCAAGCCCTGTATCTGGCTCTGTGCTGACAGCACAGAGCCTGCTTGGGATATTCTCTCTCTCTCTCTCTCTCTCTCTCTCTCTCTCTCTCTCTCTTTCTGCCTCCCCCCCTTACTCTCTCTCAAAATAAATAAAAAAACTGAAAAAAAATTAAAATTCTCTCTTCTTCAAAGGCTACTCTCTTAACGTTCTTTTTATGTCTCTGCCCCCCAAATGTTGGTGTACCTGAGGTTTCTGTACTTACAACTCTGTTCTGTATATACTCTGTCTGGGTGAACTCATCCACTCTCCATCATATCTCTGGCACAAATGCTGTGTGCCTTAGATATATATGCAGTTGCTTGATAAACATTTCCACTGGGATATGTGTCCTACATCCTATGTGACCAAAGCTGTCAACACATCATCTTCCCTCATTCTCTAATCAGATCTTTTCATGTTGTCTGTTTTGGTTGATGGCATCACTCTGCCATGCCCCCCATTCAATCATCATGTCCTAGGGATTTTTCCTCTCAAACCCATTCTCCTCTTTCCATCCTAACTACCTGCCCTATTACCTATCCATCCGCTTCTCTCTTTCCCAGCTACCTACTTGTTTATCCCAGTGTATTTCAAGGTTATCACAACAGTTTCTTAATTATTTTTCCCATCCTTAGTTTTTTTTCTCCTCAAATCCATTCTTCACAGAGCTGTTGTATTTATATATGTAAGTAATGAGTCTGACCATGTGAGCTTTCTTGTTTAAAAATTTCCCAAAGTTCCTGAACAAGGCATATATGTCCTTTTGTGATCTAGCCCCTGTCCTCTTCTCTAGCCTTTTTGTACTACTCCTTTACTGATAAGTGTAAGCAACATTAAAATGTATGACAGTCCCCAGAAGCACAACTGTTTCCCATCTTTGTGCCTTTACTCATGCTGTCCCACCTGCTTGAAATACCACTGCCTCTCCCTTGATTAACTCCTTTTTAAGACTCATTTTGGGTACTACCTCAGATGCCTTCTTGGGTTTACCTCTCACCCCCAAACAAGACTGGATGCTCCAATAATAACTGTACATAACTCCAGTGTAATTTGCACCTTTGTTCATGATTATGCTTATGTGAATATCTCTTCCATTACACTAAAGAACTGCTTGAAACAAAGACTGGGTCATCATCATCATTTCCCTGCTAGTGTCAAATAGAGTGCTTGTCACATGCAAATATGACTCCTTTGTTTTACAGAACAGGAAATTGAGACCCGGAGTTTACAACTCCCTTAAATGATTAATTCAAAATGAAAGTACCTTGATTTTTTTTTTTTAACTTAGTTGGGAGGGAATTGAATAGGGCGTAGAATAAATACATTGTAAATAAACACAAATAAATAAATAATATTGGTGTCATAAGAAACAGCACTTCTTATCCAAGTGAAATATAATCGGATAAGCAAATAATATCCATAGAATATTGATTAGGTGAGACATTGGAGGGGCTTGATTTTCCCAACCAAATGGTGACGGTCTCTAACATTCTGAAGCACCATAACCAAATAGCAGATATTTAAAAATTATTCCGAAAAAAAATGCTGACTCATTTTAAGTTGTAGTGTTTGTTGGATATTTTCTTAAAATCATCGAATACTCTCTTAATACCCCAGATGCTGACTAAGAGTGAAATTCCATTCATAGGGCACCTGGCTGGCTCAGTCAACAGAGCATGCGACTCTTGATCTTGAAGTTGTGAGTTTGAACCCCGTGTCCAGTGTAGAGATTACTTAAGCAAAACTTAAAAAAATAAATTTTATTGGGGTGCCTAGGTGGCTCAGTTCATTGAGCATCAGACTCTTGATTTTGGCTCAAGTCATGATCTCATAGTTGGTGAGTTCGAGCCCTGTGTCAGGCTCTGTGCTGACAGCATGGAGCTTGCTTTAGATTCTCTCTCTCTCTTTCTCTCTCTTTCTCTCTCTCTCTCTCTCTTCCCCTCCCCTGCTCCCTCTCTGTCTCTCAAAATAAGTATTTAAAAAATAAAAAGTATATTTCAATAATTCATTTCCAACTGATCTATGAATATTTAAAGAATGCTTCCAGCTTTCTTACCTGTTTATTATTCCTCTCTCCCCTTCTTTGTCCTCCTAATTATCAATAAATTTTACCCCCTCAACTGTGTTGAGGGCACTGGGCCAACTGCTGTTTTATCTGTTACAGGGAAGAAACTCTTTTGGCTTGAGTTTTTTTGGCTTGAGTTTTTTTCTGATGGCCTAATGTACATTGCTAATACAAAGTGTCGATGGAAATAATTATTTTAACAGTATGACACAGGCTGTTTTGCTTAGAAATGTCCTAATTTCCTGTTTAGGTTATCCAGAGGTCAAGTAGGGATTTCTTTTTGCACTCCTATAATACAGATTCGCATCATGCAAGCATTGTAGCACTTAGATCACAATCTGTTTAATTCCATTGGCTGCATTCATGTTCCCAAGAAGATGAGACCTCCTCCTGCTGTTTGTATTTAGTTTCTCTTTTCATATTTTAATTCTGTAACCTGTAGTTAAGGTGTGATGCCAGTAGGTCTTTACCAATAGATGTTTTTTAACTAAGTTTCATCTTAAAGTTTGTCTGTTGGCCATTTTGAGGTTCATGTGGACACCTGCATTCATCAGAGTATCACAGGGTTGTCACCATTACCCTGTCCCAGAAATCTTTTACTAATTAAGCACTCAGGCAAGCATCAGGCCCCAAAGTAAGCCATGGCTACCTGCTGTGTATTTCTACCTTAGTGAACCAGCTTCAGGGCAGTTTGATAACTGCCCTTTTTTTCAAATTTAGTTATGCCTTGAGGCTGTGGAAAAACTGAATTTATCTGTTGAAACTAAGCAGCAAGTGTTCTGACATGTTTATTGACCAAATTATTACACCTGGCAAAAGGTAATTACATATACAATCAGGTTTGGAAGTAACTGGATAATTAAGGGTTAATAAATTGGCTAGCATAAAAGAAATGCCTTTCAGATTCTACAAAAGTAAACTAAATAAATACTTTCTTAAATTGTTTGAATAAAGATTACAAAATCTTTATTTTTAAGATTTGAAAGAGAGAGACGAATGAGGATACAAGCCCCCTTAAATACAAATACTCACCAAGATAGTGTAATATTTGTCTTAAATGGAGACCACAGAGATTCTTATATTCTGTATTTCCATCATTCATAGTAGTCTAGCTAACTCTGCTTTCCTGTGGGAATCCATGGCAAAATGGTAAATCATCTGTATTTATATTCTAAGACATAAAACTGAGACCTCATCTCTAGAAAGCAGAACAAATGAGATACACATCTGAAATTCAGCTCCCCATTTCACCAAAGTGAAGTCTGGTTATGCAGTGACTGGAACTGGGTCTCCACTTTTGTCCCTGCCTACTAAGGAATTACCGTAGAAACTATTCCCCTTTTCCTCCTGAAGTGGTTGGTATTTCATGGTCTTGGTTTGTTTTATTAATTTCAAATGGCCTGAGTTCCATTTTATTTTATTTTATTTTATAGATTTTTTTTAAGTTTATTTATTTTTAAGAGACAGCGTGTGTGCAGGCACATGCATGCATGCAAGCAGAGGAGAGGGAGAGAGGGGGGAGAGAGAATCCCAAGCACACTCCATGCTGTCAGTGCAAAGCCGGTTGCAGGACTCAATCCCACAAACCATGAGATCATGACCTGAGCCGAAATCATCAAGAGTCAGATGCTCAACTGACTGAGCCATGCAGGCACCCCTTTTTAAAGCTTATTTATTTTTGTCATTTTAAAGAATAGAATGACAACGTGACTCTAGGGGCTGAAGTATCTGGTTTTAATTTTAGTTTAACTTTGCTTTTTCAAAAGCTAAAAGTCAGTATTTGTAACTAATGGCAAATTATAAATAATACACATTACTTGACTTCTTAAAGTTTTAGAGTAAAACGTATATGACTAATTTTTTGAGAGAGAGAGCAAGAGGGTACAAGTGAGTGAGGGGCAGAGAGAGAGAATCCCACAAGGGGCAGTCTCATGAGCAGCAGAGAGAGAGAGAGAGAGAGAAGCGGAGCTCGCCCAAAGCAGGGCTCATGCTCACCTAAAGTGGGGCTTGAACTCACGTGAAGCGGGCCTCAAACTCATGAACCGTGAGATCGTGACCTGAGCTGAAGTCAGATGCTTAAAGACTGAGCCACTAGGGACCCTATGACTAATTTTATTGAAGACTAAATGAGTCCATCTATTAGATTCTCCCAAGTTTTCATTTGTCTTATTTTACTTTTTATGTATGTGTGTGTGTGTGTGTGTGTGTATTTTGAGAGAGCGAGCAGGGGAGGGGCAGGGAGAGAGAGACTCCCAAGGGGGTCCACGCTGTCAGTACAGAGTCTGACATGGGGCTCAGTCCCACAAACTGTGAGATTGTGACCTGAGCCTAAACCAGGAGCCTGACACTTAACTGACTGAGCCACCCAGACGCCCCCACATTTGCCTTATTTTAAATCATAACTGTAGGGAGAGGAATATCCACTCAGATTCACAAAATTTTTAAAAAGTGGTTATTCCCTATTCCTTTTTCTTCTTACATTTGCACTTTTAAAAAATGTTTTATTTATTTTGGGAGAGAGAGAGCATTGCATGAGCAGGGGGAGGGGCAGAGAGAGAGGAGAGAGAGAATCCTGAGCAGGCTCCTCACTGATAGGGCATGAGATCATGACCCTGAGATCATGACCTGAGTTGAAAGCTCAACTGACTGAACCACCAGGTGTCCCTACCTGCAGTTGCAATTTAAAGGAGCACATAATGAAGCTCCAGCCTTGTCTAGCTTCCTTCATTCAAGCAAGTACTGTATCCTGGAGTATAGACACTTCGGCATGCAGTCTTTCTTCATTGGCTAATCCATATTGTCTTCCTTTGTTGTTTTAATTCTTACATAGTTTATGCAATCAGATCTTATTTCTCCATAGCTTCGAGGAAGCAAAATGACTTAGAGAATTGAAAGTCTAGTGAACACCTCTTATTATGAGTTTCATGGTTTGATTTTCTGAGTATTAGAAGTGAGAGCTTTATTGGTGAAGTCATTACGTAAACTACCTGTTACATAAGTGTGGCAGCTGATATAATGAATCTGGACAGAAAATCAAAGGTATGACTTGGGAATGTTTATTTAACATGCTCAATGGTGGTATCACTGGTTTACAAAAGGTAATCTCAGGAGCAGAACTTTAGTTGTGAAATATTTTTAGTTCATTTTTAGTGCATTTAGGACAAATTAAATCAGTCAATAAATAGGTTAGCTTTCAGAATAATTATAACATTATCAAAAATTCAGAGATTATTAATAGTTCACATTAAAGTAGATATCATAGCCATCTTATTAGTATATCAGAAGTGAGTTCACTGTAGACTCACAAAATTCTGTGTCAAAAGGTAACCTATGTAGTTTATCTCATTATACATTTACTTGGTGCCTACTGTATACCAGGTATGGGGCCAAATATGAAGATACACATATAAGCAACACAAACTGCCAGTTTTGAGGCACTTACAAAGTACACTATTAGGAGGAAGTAAAGGCAATATTTACTTCTCTAGCGGGTCAGCAGATGCATCAATATACTGTGAAAAATTCCATGATAGAGATGTGGCAGGTTCTCTGAGGACACGAAAGAGGAACAGAAAACCATCCCAAAATGTTCTGGGGAGGCTTCTTAAGAGAGGCAAGATTTAAATTTTAAGAGATTTAAATGTTATGGAATAAAGAGTTACATGGGTGGCAAAGAAGGGGAAGGGGACTCCACACAGAGAAGAAAATGAGCAATGTCTTGGGGGTCATCATGGTTTTTAAGGGAACTATTAGGAGTTCCTTGTATAGGAGTTTAAATTACAAGGCAGGAGAGGAAGCCAAAAGGTTGACCTTGTAGGGGCCAAGGGTAGGCCAACCCAAGATGAGCCACTTTGGCATGAACACTATTTTGCATTAAAATCAATTAAAACCCAGCAGATACAGGAAAACCTCCTTACCTCCCCCTCAACTGCCAGTTTGTACCAGGAAGAGTGCTATTAACAGCGATTCCCTTTCACCTAAGATACTTCTCTGCATAATAGGGCAACCTTTGTTTTCCAGACATCTCCTTTCACCTTCCTGCTAATGGTCCTTCTTCCCTTTGTATCCTCAGACCCTTCAGCTGTCTCTAGCTCATTTAAGGTTCATGTTTGCTCATTGTCTTTGAAATTTGCATGCCTGTGTAGATTCTCCATAGGTTAGTTATTTAATTTTCTCCACTTAATCTGTCCATGTCAATTTGATTCTTAGTCCAGTTAGACCAAGATTTTTCCTCCTCACCAACCTGGAATAGGTAGGTGCAAGATCACCTTGCATGTCATATTAAACAACCTGAACTTTATCTTGAAAAAGTTGGGAAGCCATTGATGGTTTTAAGCAAGTGAATGGTGTGATCACATTTGTATTTTAGCTGGATCTCTCTGGAAGCAGTGTGGAGATTGATAGATCTGCATTATTAGAAGGGATAGCCAAGACCAAAGTCCCCAGGGTAGAGATTATGATATCTGAACTAAGACAGCAGTAGTAGTAGGGATGGAAAGTAGGAAGCAAGTGAATTCAAGAAATATTTAGGAGGTTAAATTGGCATGATTTGGTAATAAGTTAGATTCTGGAGTTGTAAAAGAGAGGAGTCAAAGCAGACCGTATGCACATTTCTGGTTTGGGTAATTAGGTAGGTTCTGTTGTTCACTGTGTAACCCACCTTTCAATATCAGGAAGCGGAACTAGGTATTCTCACGACCAAAGAAAAACAAGCCAAGTATATATGTAAAGGTATTATAAAAATCAAAGTCATACTCAACTATTTCAGGTAAATGTACCTGAGGAAACTATTTGAAATTTTCTTTCCTGTTTTGGAAAATATAGGGATTTTGCTTTTCAGAAATAGAGGCTAGAAAAATTCTTGATAATGATTTCAGTAACATCTTTCTGCATTTATAAATAAATTCAAGGAAACTTTAGTTAAATATCTATTGTTATTTGGGTTTAAATATGTAGTATACATAATTTAAACCCCAATTGCCAAAGGATTATTTTAAAACTCAACCATATCAGAAATTAATGTCTTTTTCTTTTTTTAATTTTTGTTAGCATTTATTTTTGAGAGAGAGAGAGAGACAGAGTGCAAGCAGGGGAGGGGCAGAGAGAGAGAGGGAGACACAGAATTGAAGCAGGCTCCAGGCTCTGAGCTGTCAGCACAGAGCTGGATGCAGGGCTTGAACTCACCAAACCGCGAGATCATGACCTGAGCTGAAGTCGGATGCTTAGCCAACTAAGCCACCCAGGTGCCCCTCAGGTGTTAATTTCTTATATTACTAAATGGAGAGTCGAAAGATCCTCTTAAAAGTTTATGAAACAAGTTCTACTCCCAGGTATATACCCAAGAAAAATGAAAACATATATCCACACAAAAACTTGTATATGAACATTCACAGGAGTATCATTCATAATAGCTGAAAAATGGAAATAACCCAATGTCCATTAACTGATGAATGGATAAACAAAGCTGGTACCATACAATAGAATATTATTTGACAATAAAAAGGAATGAAGTACTGACACATGCTACAATGTGGATGAACCTTGAAGACATTATGCTAAGTGACAGAAGCTCCTTACAGAAGACCACATGTTATATGACCCCTGTTTGGAGAGTGACTGCTAATGGCATGGGAATTCTTTTGGATGAGAGAAATGTTCTGAAATTGATTGAGATGGCTGCACAACTCTGTGAGTATATTAAAAACCATTGATTTGTAGACTTTATTTTTTCTAATGCTTATTTTTATTATTAAGAGAGAGAGAAAGACAGGCAGAGTGCAAGCAGGAGAGAAGCAGAGAGAGGGAGACACAGAATCTGAAGCAGGCTCCAGGCTCCGAGCTGTAAGCACAGTGCCCAACGTGGGGCTCAAACCCACGAGCTGTGAGATCATGACCTGAGCTGAAGTCAGACACTTACACGATTGAGCAACCCAGGCGCCTCTGATTTGTACCCTTTAAATGGATGAATTGTATTGTATGTGAAATATATCTCAAAGCTGTCTTAAAACATTTTTAAGGTGACAGGGGCACCTGGGTGGCTCAGTCGGTTAAGCGGCCGACTTCGTCTCAGGTCATGATCTCACAGTCCGTGAGTTCGAGCCCCGCGTCGGGCTCTGTGCTGACAGCTCAGAGCCTGGAGCCTGTTTCAGACTCTGTGACTCCCTCTCTCTGACCCTCCCCTGTTCATGCTCTGTCTCTCCCTGTCTCAAAAATAAATAAAACGGGGGCGCCTGGATGGCGCAGTCGGTTAAGCGTCCGACTTCAGCCAGGTCACAATCTCGCGGTCCGTGAGTTCGAGCCCCGCGTCAGGCTCTGGGCTGATGGCTCGGAGCCTGGAGCCTGTTTCCGATTCTGTGTCTCCCTCTCTCTCTGCCCCTCCCCCGTTCATGCTCTGTCTCTCTCTGTCCCAAAAATAAATAAAAAAACGTTGAAAAAAATAAATAAAACGTTAAAAAAAAATTTAAAAAAAAACATTTTTAAGGTGACATAGCGAGAAGTTTAATTATATTTTATATTTTTATAATATATATTTTTATATATTATTTATAAAAGATTATATATATTTTATAAATTTATAAAAGCAAAATATGGAGAAAAATTGTGCCAGCTACCAAAAATAGGAAGGTTGTATAATTAAGGTAAACCATCATATGTGATAGCTGCAAGCTGATAAATCAAAAATTAGAGGGGTACCTGAATGGCTCAGTCCGTTAAGTGTCCAACTCTTGATAGCGACTCAGGTTGTGATCTCGCTGTCGTGAGATTGAGCCCTGCATTGGGCTCCGTGTTGAACAGAGCCTGCTTGAGATGCGTTCTCTCTCTCTCTCTCTCTCTCTCTCTCTCTCTCTCTCTCTCTCTCTCTCTCCCCCCCCCTTCCCCCTGCTTGTTCGTGCTCTCTCTCTCTCTCAAAATAAATAAACTTTTAAAAAACTAGAAAAATAAGCATAGAGACACTGAAGTAATCACCATAATTAAAAACAGAAGTAGTTAAACGTTGATTGCTTCTGAGAATGGGAAGGGTAGGGCAGTGGACTATCATTTTTTATGATAGGCTTTGTTTTTTTTAATATTTATTTATTTACATTTATTTATTTTTGAGAGGCAGAGAGACAGAACACAAGTGGGGAGGGGCAGAGAGAGAAGGGACAGAATCCAAAGCAGGCTCCAGGCTGTGAGCTGTCAGCACAGAGCCTGACGCGGGGCTCAAACTCACAAACTGTGAGATCATAACCTGAGCCAAAGTTGGACACTTAACCAACTGAGCCACCCAGGTGCCCCTATGATAGGCTTTATTTGATTATTAACCATTTATTACTTGGTAAAATTAATTTTAATAAAGAAATTAAACACATAAAACCACACATAGCATGTATTTGTATGCCATTTTAGCTATGATAGTGACCAAACAATTAAAGCAAATGTGGATATGTACAAATCTGATTACATAAATCCCATTTTTTTGCCTCTTCTCCCAAATTCTGAACCCACCCAATTAGTTTATCTCTGACTACTATATAGCTTACCATCAAAAATACTTTGAAGGGCGCCTGGGTGGCTCAGTCAGTCGAGCGTCCTGCTTTGGTCTGATCTTACCATTTGTGGGTTCGAGCCCCGCATCGGGCTCTGTGCTGACAGCTCAAGGCCTGGAGCCCTCTTCAGATTCTGTGTCTCCCTCTCTCTCTGCCCCTCCCCTGTTCACGTTCTGTCTCTCAATAATAAATAAACGTTAAAAAAAATTTTTTTAAATACCTTGAGAACATTCTTCTGTGTGCAGTTCATCTGAGTGAAATAACCTGAAGAGATCAGTGCTTTTAAAAGGTCTCTGCAGAGGGCCGTGCCCAGAGCTTGCTCTTGGTCCTATGTAGGTGGGCGTGGAAAGGCTGACTGAGAACAGGTTTGGCACATGGGACATTTGAAGAGGGCAGGCGTGGGTTAGGGGTCAGGTGTATCAGAGAGTGTGAGGCAGCATAAGGACAATTAACCCCTGAAGGCAAAAAGTGATGTGGATGGAGGCACTATACTGCTTCTTTACAGTTTTTGCCTAGGTACTTTCTGGCTGCTACTTAAATTTCTCTTCTGTGCTTCATATGGAATTCTCCAAATGTGGTGTTTTCAGGTAGCTGGAAAGGGGGTAGAGCTAAGAGCTTTAAAAATCATACTAAGCTCATCATTTGATTTTAATATCTGTTTGGAAAAAGGAGACTTGTATTTCCCCCCATTGGGTTAATTTAGTAAGATCCAGTTTTCTTGAATCCCCAGTGACTACTTGTTCATATTTCTTTGTTAAAGCTGTATTATGGTTTAGGATTTTTGTTGTTGTTTAAATCTCCAAAGCGCTCTAGGAACCCTTGCATTGGCTTTGTGTTTTGGAGGCAAAGGAAAAATGATCTTCTGCTTTACTTTTGGAATCTGCAGAGCAACTCTGAGATCCCAGGTGGAATTGGTGTTTGGAAAAGGGAATTTGGGGGACTAAGGTTGACCCTGAGCCCCCAGGTCACTGTTCACATTTACAAAAGCAAACCTGGTATCCCCAATTGCTTTTCTCTTGAGGTTGGCTTAACTTTATTTATCTTCTGTCTTGGGTCACTGCCCCTGAGGTGCTTCAAAAGCAAAACCCAAAAGACTCAAAACAAAGAAAGTTAAACCAGATTCAAGGAAAAAATGACCTGGCAATCTGGGTTCACTTTTACAAAGACAGAAAGTCACTTCAAGAGTTCCATAGAATGGTTTTAAGTTGGCCTAGATTCATTGTGTCAGTTGCATAAAGTGGTCTCAACAGGTCCAAGACCCCAAGTTTCTTGGGGGGTAGACCAGGAGTGAGACAGGATAAGAAACTGTCAGCAAGCCAAATGCTTTGACACACATGAATTCTTCAGTGATTCTGAAGCGATTCAACTATTTTGAGCATATAAATGGGACCACCCATGCAACCATTTCTTTCCTTAAGGCTGAATCTTATTGTTTGCTGGACACACACAAGGAATGCTGAGGAAGTGAAACTTACAACTCACTTACAGATATTGGCATAAATCTACTTTATGTTATCAGATTAGTTATGAAGGGTATTTTTGAATCCTTGGTGAAAAAAGAAGTTAGGATACTAATTTTAGGTAATCTTATAAATCATGATGAGATAGAACTGAGGCATATTATTTTGCTATTCATTTTTGTATGATCCATACTTTGCTTACTTCCCAAAAGGATTTAAGGTAGAATTACTTTACTTGACTATTGGAACAAACCCATTTATAGAACTTAATACCAATTTTCATTATAATATACCTGACTTTATCCTTTAATAAGTAATTGTAAAATTGCTTTTGAATAATCTAAGGAAGATTTTTGTTTTTGTTCATGTTTGATCTACATCTTTGAATTTCAGGTATATATGTTAATTAATAAATTCACCTGTCAAAGCTGTGTCTTACTGTTTATTTACAAGACTGAGAGAGATTTTGTGTAATTAATAACAAATGTATTGTTTGTGTACTGCCATCTGAAGGGAGCAAAGCTTAAGGTAGAGAATTGAGGTTTTCCATAATTTAGGTTTTAATATTAAGGATATAGTGCATCCTGTGAAACCTGACCAGATGTGAGAGGTAGACCCCAAGGCTATGACTGTGTAGAGTGAAGGTGAGTGTCAGTGATTTTTTTTCTGGCACCACTCCAGTTTCTTCATCCCTTCCTATCACACTGTGGCTCCAGAGCAGTTGTGCTCTTTTTAAACCACTCCAAAAACCAGGGAACATGCCTTTTGGTCAAAGCAGGCATGGGTAGCAGCCTATAAAAATGGGCTCATGCCATAACTGCCTGGCATAAGGTTAGGTAGGACCCAAGAATAATGTCCTAGCTTTGTGTTATATCTTTTGCTTCAGTGGATCTGTACTTTAAAAAGTGGGATTATATCAAACTAAAACGCTTTTGCAGAGCAAAGGAGACTGTCAACAAAACAAAAAGACAACCTAGCGAATGGGAGAAGATATTTGTAAATCATACATTTGATAAAGGGTTAATATCCAAAATATGTAAAAAACGTACATAACTTAGTGTGGGTGTGAAAGTGTGTGTGTGTGTGTGTGTTTGTGTGTGTGTGTACACACACTAAACAATCCAGTTAAAAATTGGGCAAAGGATTTGAATAGACATTTTTCCAAAGAAGATCTACAGATGGCCAATGGGCACATGAAAAAGTGCTCAACATCACTAATCATCAGGGAAATGCAAATCAAAACCACTATGAGATGTAACCTCACACCTATGAGAATAGCTGTTCTCAAAAAGACAGAAAAATAACAAGTGTTGGCAAGGATGTGAAGAAAAGGGAACCCTTGTGCACTGTTGGTAGGAATATAAATTGGTGCAGCCACCATGGACAGCAGTGTGGAGGTTCCTCAAAAAATTAAAAATAGAACTGTCATAAAATCCAGCAATTCCACTTCTGGGTATTTATCCAAAGAAACAAAAACACCAATTTGAAGAGCTGTATACACCCAGTATGTTCATTGTGGCATAATTTATAGTCGCCAAGATAATGGAAGCAACCTAAGTATCCATCAACAGTATCCATCAACAGATAAATGGATAAAGAAGCTGTGGTGTATATATATATATAATATATATATATATATATATTATATATATAAATCTAATATATGTATATTATATATATATTATATATATAAATCTAATATATGTGTATTATATATATATCTAATATATGTATATTATATATATATATCTAATATATATATATAATGGAAAATTGCTCGGCCATAAAAAATAATGAAATCTTACTATTTGTGATAACATAAATGGACCTAGAGAGTATTATGCTGAATGAACTAAGTCAGAGAAAGACAAATACTGTATGATTTCACTGTGGAATCTAAAAAAACAAATGAGCAAAGAAAACAGACATAGACTCATAGGTACAGGAAATCAATTGGTGGTTACCAGAGAGGGGAGTGATTGGGGGGGTTGGCACACTAAGTAAAAGGGATTACTTAGTTGTACAGACTTCCAGTTGTAAAATAAATAAATGATGGGAATGTGATGTACAGCATAGGATATATAGTCATTAATATTGTAATAACTTTGTATGGTGACAGATGGTAACTAGACTTACCTTGGGGATCATTTTGTGATGTATAAAAATAACAAATCACTACAATGTATACCTGAAACCAATAGGATATTGTATATCAATTCTACTTCAATTTAAAAAAGTGAAACAGGACCTTGTAATAGGGATGAAGGACACTGATAGACCATTCAGAAATATTAGTGTTTTCTCTAGGAAGATGATTTAACTCTACTAACATTAGACCCAATTCTTTACTTTGAGGGAAACTATTTTCTTTACCAATGCCCCAGGGAAAGACTGGGAGCAGTGGAGGGAAGTCAGTTGACTGCATTCACTCACCCTAGTTTGTCCACAGACCAACGTTGACCTTTTTCAGGAAGCTGTGAGCATCAGCCAGAGAAGTCTGTAGGGTGTTCAAGTTTTATACTTTGAGAAGCCTAAGGAAAAAGCTCCCGGGTAAACTTGGAATAGTCTGGCATCATCAATTAGTTACCTCTTGAATATCTCTTGAGTGGTTACACTCTGTTGGACACACTATGAGTTTGGCTGCCTAGCTTTGTGAAGTTTGTTTCTATTTACTTATTAAATGCAATATTCTGCTTTTGAAAAATCCTTACACACATGGAAATGAGAAATCAGACTATGGGATCAGTGTGCTTCCTGGCCCTGTATTTCCTCTGCACTCATGTGTATGCATCCTTTGGGGCACAGACACAGAATGGTGCTGGAGTCTATAGCCACTGGGTTTGTTGGCTGAGAATAATGAGCAACCAGTCACTTGCTCCTAAGAAATCAGTAGCTTCTATCTTCATGCTAAATTGATTGGAGCTTACCTGTATGTTAACTAGCTGGACTTTCAATGAAAATTTGAGGGGTGCCTGGGTGGCTCAGTCAGTCAAGCATGAGACTTCAGCTCAGTGATGATCTCGTGGGTTCAGTGAGTTCGAGCCCCGCGTTAGGCTATGTGCTGACAGCTCAGAGCCTGGAGCCTGCTTCATATTCTTTGTCTCCCTGCCCTTCTGTTTCCCTCTCTCTCTCTCTCAAAAACAAACATTAAAAAGAAAAAAGGTGGGCAGTCAATATTTGTTGAATGAATAAATGAATCTTATCTAGATTCTTGGCCTTTTATCCACATTGGTAATATATTACTTAACCATGAATGTGCAGACTTATGCAGATTTCCTTAGATATCTACAAGTTAATGATGCACGGTGAGTATTTCTATAAAGTATTAGTATAAATTTGAAAGTATTTAGATTAGACTTGTCTGCATGGAGGCAAGCAGGTTAAATTTTATGGTTCCTGTTATTTCTAGTGATAAGAGACTTGCATGTGAATATGTGAAAATTGTGAAATTTTAAGCATTTGTGAAGTTTGTGAAAATTGTAAGCATAGTATTTCTTTATCTGTTTTTGTGCTGTTGTGTAAAAGAGTCAATTCTGTATTCACAGCTGGAGTTGGTGTAGGTTTTAAATTCATTAAGTGGACTCCTCCTTTCCCACCTGGGGGTAGATCAGCCCAAGAGAAAAAGAGACTTATTTTAAGGCTTCTTCCTCTTCCAAATCCCAAAGGTCATGTTGCTAATGCCTTCTGGAAAGAAAGGGAGATTACAGCCAGTATATTAAGTGGTTACTTTCTGCTGACTGTGCGCATGCCCACACACACTTGTGCAAACATACTTATACCTAAAAGAAGAATCCTTCAGAATGAGGCTTTTGTTAACAACTGTGTGAGGAGTATTTATTATTGAAATTTATTTTAATATATAAATAGGCAAACTTTATTTCTAACTCAGAGTTAATACGTGTCCATTGTGGGATGTTATGAAAATAAAGAAGACAACAACAGTTGCCCATAATCCTACCGCACAAATAACAACCATTCTTAGCATTCAGTCAAATTTGCTTCCAGTCTTTTTTGATGGGTTTTTATGTAATTTTAGTAGGAACGTTTAGGATAAGCATCTTAACAGATACTTAAAATTTTGTGTGAACATCAATTTTAATAACTACATGATATTCATCTTACAGATAGATACACCTTACTACTTAACCATTCTCTTAATATTGAGATTTGGACTGTTTTCAGGTGTTTTTTTCCCCTTCAGTTTTTTGATAACACAAATAACATTTTTGAGATTAATATCATTGTCCTCTACCTTTATTACTGTTTCCTGAGGTTCGATTCCTAGAAGTAGGATTACTGAATCAAAAAGAACGACCATTTCTATAAAGTTCTTAACCAGGTATTACAAAATCACATTCCAGAGACGTTATGCCAGTTTTCATTTTCACCGTGGGTGTGTGTGAAAATAACTTTTCCCTCCTTTCACAAGGAGGGAAAACTGTACTTGTTGCCAAGCAAGAGTCAAAAATTACACAGAAGTTTAAATAAATTTAAACTTTAAATAACTTCTCTCTCTCAGACAATATATTCTTTTAACATTGTTTCGGTGTAGATCCTGTACCCATGTTTTAACTTTGGATGTAGCCTAGAATATTGTCCAAAGGAAAATAGAGTGGTTTTTATTTTATTAGTAACAGTTAATATTTTCATTATAGAATTTTCACCCTTTTACAGGGAAGTCTCTATGTTAGATAAGAAAAGAGTCAAACAAGTCCATTACCTTCCTATAGAAGAGCTAGTTTCTTGTAACCTTTGTTTAGGTTTTAATCACCCCAGAAGTTTTATCCCTCTTAGGGCCCATGGGTTGGCTCACATGTCCTATGAGTAAATACAAATGCTTCCTTCAGTTGGAAGCAAAACCAGTACACCCATTACATAAAGTGAGTTAAAAAACAAGAAGAAAGAATAATATAAAAACTGAAGGAAGGTAGTAAGTAAAGTATTTAGCTTTCTGAAACAATTCAAATGGGGATAGGAAGTTGGTTTTAAATGGCTTAAGGGAGATTAGGGTTTTAAAGTTGGATAAGGAGTTTGGTGCTTTGGTTTAGGCATGGCATTGCTTTTAAAAGATTACTTCCATATTTGACAACAATTCTCACTGGAGATTATAAAGCAAATAGTCAATTTTAAAACACTATGGAATACAAGAGGGCTTCTTTTTGTTGTTGTTTGTTTATACAAAATGATTGCCTAGAGTTAACAGGCTGAGTCCTGAAGCCCACATTTCATAACACTACTGAGGATCTGTCACCAGGGAGAATTCAGCAGAGGTTGTTTAATGCACTTAATTGAGATTATCTGAGCTTTTGGTTTAAATTACTTTGGGAAAAGTCTAGGTACAAACGGCTTCTTTGAAAGGTAAACATACTTAACCTCTAAGAAAAAAGGTTCAATTTAAGTTCTTTGAAATTCTTCAAACAGGTAGTAGCACCAACCCTTACTAATTAAATGAGTATAAACTGAATAATGTGTAAAGATTAAATCTCTATACATCAGTACAAGTGTTAATATAATTCTATGAACAGTGTGTTTATTATTGTACACTTGTTTGAAAATGCAATCAGGTGCCGTATTAGAAAATCATCCCCTGCCAATTTAGGAATTTCAAAAGTAAAAAGATAGTACATGCTATTTTGGTTATAAAGTATAGTTAATGATAAAGTTTAAAAATTGAATTCCTTATTCTGTTCCACCTAGGAAGGAGGGCACATTAAGATCAAGGATCAAGAATGACATATACTTTATGTGTTAGCTGTGGATAAATACTCAAAAGTTGGTTTAACATTTTTGCCCTGTCTTCCTCAGCTCCTTGACCTGTTTATGGTTTGGGATTGGTCTACTTATCTCGCTGATTATGGACAGCCTGCTTCTAAGTACCTTCGGGTGAATCCAAACACAGCTCTTACTCTTTTGGAGAAGTGAGTATATTCTGAAAACATTTTTGCATAACATTTTAGCATTTTGTGATTTAGTGATGATTGAAGAACTAGAGATTTTCAACAAAAGAGAAATGTCTAAATGGAGCTTAAAAGCTCAGTCCATTTTAATGGCCAAAACATAAGCCTCTTTCTTTCTTGGTGCAGTGTTGGTGTAGTTTTTATATGAGATTGCTGTTTATGTTCATGTGAACAAAAATTTTCCTATTGCATCCTCAATAGCAGGCTTAATTGGCCTTAGGAATACGTTTACTGGAGATGAGTGAGAATTGGAACTTTTTTTTTTAATGGTATAACACAGAAAAGAAGGTGTTTTGTAAAATGTGGCTAGCAATTGGCATGTTTGCTGTCGATATCCTACCATGATGGACTTGGATTCTTTGTGCAGATAGAGAAGTATGTGATAAAAAAAATAAATAAATAGAAAAAATAAAATAGTAAGAACTGAAGTAACAGGACATTTGCTGGTGCATCTTGTCCAATTAAAAATGACAGAAGTTTAGGGGTTACTTTTCCCTCACTATGTGACAGATTTTCCTTTCGCTTAATCATATTTCATTTTAGGTTATCAGTATGAAAAATATCTATTATTTTCCCACATTTCAAATATCTGTGATGTATTTGATGTGAGATGTTTAAAATAAATGTAGGGGCGCCTGGGTGGCTCAGTCGGTTAAGCGGCCGACTTCAGCTCAGGTCACGATCTCGCGGTCCGTGAGTTCGAGCCCCGCGTAGGGCTCTGGGCTGATGGCTCAGAGCCTGGAGCCTGCTTCCGATTCTGTGTCTCCCTCTCTCTCTGCCCCTCCCCCGTTCATGCTCTGTCTCTGTCTCAAAAATAAATAAAACGTTAAAAAAAATTTTTTTTAAATAAAATAAATGTAAATTTACCATATCATGAAACACTACTGAGGCCAAAAATAAATAAATAAATATTGCTTTAAATTTTCTAATGTTATTTTTCTTTCACCTTGTCTTGTTATGAATGTGATTTGCAGAGTCCATAGAGGGTATGTATTTTAGCATACTTTGTGGAATGATATTAGAAAATAGTATGATATTAGAAAATGTAACATACTTTAGATTTACATACTAATGCAAAAACACTACTTCATATAGAATGTAAAATGAAGCTGCTAATTTTTTGTGTGGTTGCTATCTATGTATTTTTATTAGTACCTATTTTCTTTGAAGAATATTTTTCAAGCATAGGACTGGTGTGAGATAATTCAGAGCATGCCAAGATAATTTACTTATGACAGCATAGCTTTTAATTTCCTTTTACCAAGCCTCTCCATTCACATATATTCCTAGGATGAAGGATACTAGCAAAAAGAACAACATATTTGCTCAGTTCAGGAAGAATGATCGAGACAAACAGAAGTTGATAGAGACAGTCGTGAAACAGCTAAGAAGTTTGGTGAATGGTATGTCCCAGCACACCTAGACTTCGATTGCACTCAGTGACACCAAATCTGTGATTCAACATTGATCTCTAACAGGCACAGGTCATGATACAGTAATTTGGTTGCAGAATTAAAAAATGGAGTAGAAAAAAGACACTAATGAGAGATTAAACAAGAAACAATAAAAATATCATTTCTACGGATTTTTAAATAATTGGATACTATTTTATATGTGGAAAAGGTGACATTAATTTTTTTCACTTTTAGGGAAAAAAGGTAAAACATATAAATCAGGTCAAAAATTGTATATGAAATTGATTGTAAATACATTAGAAAAACCTTATATGCCTCTACATATAAGTATTTTTTTCTATTCAGACTTGAATGATTTTTCTGGGTTTTTTTTCATCAGTATCCAGTTTTGGAATGCAATCATGTCTGATATGGGAGTATTTCACTGTCATTTTGTGACTGTTAACTTTTATTTTCATCTCAATATGATTTAAGTAGACTAAATTTTCCAGTTCTGCAGATTCGGCAGGGGGGTGGTATACAAATCTTTAAAGGTCCCTGAAATCAAACTTGATTTCTGTAAGAATATGAATTATTTGTTCTCCTTGGATGGTTTAATTTAATGGTTCTGAATATGAAGAAAAGGTGTTTGTATTTTCTTGAGATGCAGTGTTGCTGTTGAGCAGGGTTAATATTTCTAACTATATTGTTTGTAGCTGACCCCATTCTAGGATTTATTTGGTTTGGTTTGATTCAAGTTAAAAGAGGGCAGGAACGAAGTGGGGTAAGCTACTTGAGGTGCTGCTTGTGCTAGGGTAGATATGTTCCTACACACAGAAGTTACCCCAGGGCTCAGGTTCCTTTCTTCAGTGGCAGATCTCAGTACCTGTCCGCGGTATGGAAACAAGCCAAACCAAATGAACTCTGGAAAATCTGAAATGAACGTACATTTTCTTCTGTGTAAATTACCACCATGGTCCTAATGATAATATCAGTCTGATCGCAACTTTCTTCTCATTGTATTTATGCTGAATATTTCTTTTCCATCTTCAGGATTTATGCCTGTAAGAAACTTATACTTAACTCTGTAAAATAAGTGTAAAGAATTATATGTACATTTCTTGATTTTGTGATGAAATATTAAAAATGTTGAGCAAGTTGAAAATGCATTGCTATTGCATCTATTCAGAGCTTCCTGATTTAAAATAACTGCTTCCTTCAGAAAGACTGATGTTATTCCCTAGTTATTGGAATGGGGAGTGTCACCAAAACAAAGATACAAGTATTTATTGACCGCCTCAATCCTAAAGTACTGCACATTAAAAAAAAAAAAAAAAAAAAAAAAAAAAAAAAAAAAAAAAAAAAAAACCCTACATGGAGAACATGGTAATTCTTCAGGCACAATAAAATCTGGAAATTAGAAGAGAGCGGTGAACAGCTAGCTCTTTTTGAAGACTGTGGAATGTGGCTGCCCCTCGCGCGCCTTACCCAGCCCTGCAGGGCATTCGGGATGTCTCTCTCTGGCTTTCTTTGAGGCGTCCCCGGATCCGGAGAGACGCCGCCTCAGGACTGCTTGGAGTAGACCACCGTGGGTCCACGGCGGTGATGGTGTGGGGTTCCCTTTCTTCTATAATACATACAACATCCCGCCCCCTTCCCGCCAACCCGCGGGTGGCACTGTAGGGACCCGCACGAACCCTGGGGCATTTGGAGCCCTCGGACGGACCCACACAAAACGGAGAAGCAACCAGGTAGACTGACTGGGGTCGAGCGGGGTGGCCTCCGGAGTGGGAAGGAACGGTGAAATCGGCCCTTGAGACCCGTAGGGCGCCCGGAGATCTCTACCTCTGGTGGGACTAGGGTGTCTCAGTGAAGCTCTGGGCAGCAGTGACACGCACGACCATGTTTTGAAGGGGTCCCGAAGTGGTAGGTCAGAAACCGGGGCGGTGTGGGGATGCCCGGGAATCTCGACCCCGGCTACCCCTTGTAGGTCCTTGCAATGCGAGGCATCTAAGACCCCGGTTTCCCTGGGAATTGAAACAGAGCAAAGGGGATAACCCTTTCAGCTTGCAGTGCCGGAAGGGGAAGGGGCACCTGCAACCCCGAGGGTGGGGATGCCACAGAGCCCGCGTTAGCGGAGAGCGCGGGGTTCGCCCACCCGCGGGGCTGCGGCGTACAGCCGGGCACTTCTGGCGCGAAATCGCAGGCCCCGCCCGAGGATCCGCGCGGGGCGCGGCCCCCAGCCCAGCCCGAGCGCCGCGGCGGCTGCCACTCCTTACTCCTCGTCCCTGGGTGAGCGTGCCGCTGCCCACCGCCTCCAATCACTACTCTGCTCGGAGGGCTTTAAATATGCATGGGCACGTCACGTTGTATGAGTCGGGACCGGTCCGTAGGGAGGGAGCCAATATCTATATAAATGTGGCCAGGGTGGGCCGGGAAGAGAGGGAGGTGGGGCGGGGGTCTACAGCCCCGGTGACCGCAGCCCAAGTTGGCAACACCGGTGAGTTGCTCCTCTCTCGGCTCTCCCTCGCTGCTTCTATCAAAGGAGCGCTGACCCGGGGAGGAGGTGGGAGGTGCCGCGGGTGCCGGGCGTCCCCGGTCCCCAGGCAGCCGGCACCCCAGCGAGGACCTGGCATTTGGGCCCAGAAGGCGTCGGACTAGAGGAAGGCACGTTCCCTAAGGGCGTGTGGTCACTGCCGCCTTCTACTACGGGTCTGCTTCTGGAGCGAAGTCCCTGTCCGAGGTTATAAATCTCGGTTTTGGTCCCCAAGCCCCAGGCCCTTTCCGGACCGAACAGGTGAGCACTGCGTGCTACCAGCGCCCCAGCTCTCGCGCCCCCAGTGCTCCGAGCCGCCTGGCCGTCCCCCGCAGGCTCGCCATGTTCCCCTGGGGGCTGAGCTGCCTGTCAGTGCTGGGGGCAGCGGGCACCGCTCTCCTGTGCGCCGGCCTGCTGCTCAGCCTGGCCCAGCACCTCTGGACGCTCCGCTGGACGCTGAGCCGGGACCGGGCCTCCGCCCTGCCCCTGCCCAAGGGTTCCATGGGCTGGCCCTTCTTCGGCGAAACGCTGCACTGGTTAGTTCAGGTGAGTGGCTCACACCCCATCGTGCTCTCACCCCGACATGACCCCTTCCTCCCTGACTCCCACGGGACCCTCCTCGCTCTCAGTGTGCTCCCAGGGTTCGTAGCCGGTCTCGTCCTATAGCCCAGGGCCCCAGAGAGCATACACAGCCCTCGCCTTTGTCCAGCTGCTCCCTCGAAGGGACCGTATGTCACCGGGGTTCTCCCCAGCGCTACTTAAACACGACACGACAGGACGCCAGGGTGAACAGAGGGGTTCTAAGAAGCATTCGCTCTATACCCTGCAAGCACATAATCAGGAAGCCCGGGCGCTCTCAGCCATTGAGCCCTCGGGCTCTCACATCCCCATTCTGAGCCTCAGTCTCTTCCTCGCCCCAACGGGAACAGGAGAATCTACATTTCAATAGGGTAGTCGGGAGGCCCATTTGAGACTCGGTTTTGTAGAGACTCCACGCGCCGGCCTGGAGCAGGGAGTTGTTACCAAGGGGCGGTTGGGAGGCCTGGGCCAGACCCCCAGCCGAGACCCAGCAGCTCCAGCCTCGCTCCGCCTCGCTTGCAGGGCTCTCGCTTCCACAGCTCCCGCCGGGAGCGCTACGGGACAGTGTTCAAGACGCACCTGCTAGGCAGGCCGGTGATCCGCGTGAGCGGCGCCGAGAACGTGCGCACAATCCTGCTGGGCGAGCACCGCCTGGTGCGCAGCCAGTGGCCGCAGAGCGCGCACATCCTACTGGGCTCGCACACCCTGATCGGCTCAGTCGGTGAGCCTCATCGGCAGCGGCGCAAGGTGAGCCAAAACCTGCGATTCCTGGGCACCTATTGTGGGTCAGGCCGGGGCTAGGTTTTAGGGGCACACTTGGAAGCTGGCAGAGCCCCCTGGCTAACCAGTGGTGGCTTTGGTCCAGTCCCTTACCTTTTGCCGCTTTGGGTTATAAGGCTAGGACTGGGACTTAAGGGGCATTTCATCTCCAATCTTCTATGTGTGGATGATACCAGAATGGGTGGGGAAAAGGGACCAGAAAGCCCCCTTGGAGAGGGACCAGGGACGACTTCCCGGAGGAAGCGGCAGCTGGAACCTGGATGGATGGGAGGGACTGTAAACATCAGAGATTTAGTCTGGGAATGGCAATAGCAAAAGCCAACACATTTAGGTCTGGGCCGCTTAGGAGAAGAGAAGGGGACCGACATTGGCATTCTGGTGCCTCTGGAATCGCGGAGCAGAGGAAGCCGGACCATGGCCAGTGCTGACGCCGCGGGCTTCCCACAGGTCCTGGCTCGAGCGTTTAGCCGTGCGGCGCTGCAGCGGTTCGTGCCCCGCCTGCAGGGGGTGTTACGGCGCGAGGTGCGCTCCTGGTGCGCGGCCCGCCGGCCGGTTGCTGTCTACCAGGCCTCCAAGGCTCTTACCTTTCGCATGGCTGCGCGCATCTTACTGGGGCTACGGCTGGACGACGCGCAGTGCGCGGAGCTGGCCCGGACCTTTGAGCAGTTTGTAGAGAACCTCTTCTCGCTGCCCCTGGACGTACCCTTCAGCGGCCTGCGCAAGGTACTGCCGCTCTGGCCTCAGACCTTCCTCGTGGGGCTTCCCAGCGTGGGTGTGTCTTCCAGGCGAAGACCAGTCTCTCTGCGCACCCCACGCGTCGCCTCTCCCGGGGAACCGAGGCTTCGCCCAGGGTGGGGAGGTGGCATGGTGTGGCGGTGGGCGTCGGGGCTGGCCTCTGTCCTCACTGGCTGTGCGATCCCAGCCTCTCCGGGCCGCGCCTGCCGGGCCCGCGCGCTCGACCCAGCAGTCGCTGGCTTCCTGACTTTGGGTCTCCGTGGTGGGCACCCAGCCCGTCATCCCAGCACGGCTCCAGAGCGGTGCCCCCTGGCCCGGCCTCCAGCGCCTTTGTGGAAGCCCGGATGGCTGCGGAACCGATGGGAGCACTAGCCCCGCAGACACTCCCCCGGCCTAGCCCGGGTCGGAGAGGTGTGGGTGCCGGCTTCCCGTCCGCGGCCCCGGCCCCGGCCCCACTAATTTCTGGATCAGAGAACCGCTGCTTCTTCAGACCTCAGAGCTGTGGGCCAGGCCCAGAGAGCAACCAGGAGGGCCGAATTTGCCTTTTCCTTGTCTGTAAGCTGGGGCTTCTCACTGTCCTGATGCCTTGGTTTTTGTTTCCCCGAATAAAAAGAATGGTTATGTATAAAGGGGCATGCTGTAGGCTGATGGCTTTGAATGCTTTTTCTGATTTAAAGTGTTATTATTCTTATTTTACTGGTGAAGAAACTGAAGCTCAGAGAGGTTAAGTGACTTACCCAAGATCACACAGCCGGCCAGCAGAGGCAGGATTTGAACCCCATCTCCTATGATCTGAAAACCCAAGTGCTCAGATGCTTTTGCTGTGCTTGCTCCCTGAACTGCCTACCTCTTGCCTACCTGCTTACAGAGGCTAATGCTTAGACCCACCTCCAGTAGTGTTCTCTAAGCCAGAGCTCTTTTGGATCCATTAAAGTGTGCCTTCCTGTCTACACTGGTGCCCACTGCCCCTGCCTAGTCTAGTGAAGGCAAAGGGCAATGGACTGATTTCACCCCACCAGGGACAGTATAGAATGTGATCACCAAGAGAGAATTATGTGTAGAGATGGCGGATAAATTCCTGAGCATTTATTGAGCTCCTGCTATGTGCCAGGCATGAAGCTAAGCTGAGAAACTTGACACCTGGATCTCAGTGGACCAGAGCAGCCCAAGGAAGAAGATTTGGGGGTTAGGTGTGAGTCCTGGCCCCCTCAGACTTCCTGTCCCACCTCCCCTCTCTCCCCACATATCAGGGCATCCGGGCACGAGACCAGTTACATCGGTACATGGAGGAGGCCATCGCAGAGAAGCTTCACGAAGACAAGGCTGCCGAGCTGAGTGACGCCCTCGACATGATTATCCACAGCACTAGGGAGCTGGGCCATGAGCTCTCAGTGCAGGAGCTGAAGGTAGGTGGTGGGAAGGTTTTACTTCTCCCCCTTTTGCATTCCTAGCAGGTCTCCATACACATGCTACATCCTTTCCTCCCGGCCCCTAACAGAGTCCTGTTTGGCTCTACTTTAAGCCCTGGGAACTCCTTAGGGGGAGGGGAAAGGGGAGACATGGGTTCCAGCCATGGCTTAGCCATACCCACCAGCTCTGTGGCCTTGGGCCAGTCACCATCCCTCTCTGTAGGAGTGTGGAAAGGCATGAATTCTTGGCCCTTACTTACAGGTTCTGGCCACAAACAGACCTGCTCACCCACCCCCTTCTCTGTCACTCCATGCCTTTGCCTCTGCAGTCCCCAGTCTATGAAACCCCCTCCACTCCTTTTCTCTACAAACCCTAAGGGCTCAGGGTCGAACTCCATATCTTCCTTGAAGCTCCCTCTTCTTCTGGAAATCGACATTCTCCTTCCCTGAGCCACCTTGTCACCTGGCACTGCTAACCTCTTTGGCCACTGCGTGGTCTCTCCAAGTTTAGAGCCCCTCCCCATGTATGCATAGAGCACAGGCAATGGAAGTAAGGAGAGAAGCTTTGGAATGGCCCCCAGGACCTGCTGGAGAACACAAAAAGGAGTGGAGAGGTTGGGGAGGCAGGGGAAAGTTAGAAATGGGAACACCTCAACCCTTCCAAAAGCAACTACCAGTCTTTCTGAGTTAATTTCCCACTTTCCAAGACCCATGCAGGGTAAAGCTCAGCCTTAGTTTCTTCTTTGAGAATGGAGCTAATAATCTGTCTCCTGACTCCTGGGGTTATGAGAGCTGCAAGAATCCAGGGGGTTAGAAGTAAATGAGTCCTGGGAGAGCCCCTGGATAGGAATAGTTCCTAGCTCTGAAGAGGAGTGTTTGACAGGGTGTGACAACACCCTCCAGGTTCTCAGGAAGAAACCCACTGATCAGGAATCTTCAGTTCTGGTCTGGGCATCAGGGGCAGGCCAAGCAGATTAGGCCTGGCCAGGAAGGACACTGGGACTCCCCATGTTGTCCAGGGCGGGCAGTTAGCCTTGGACCAGGTCATTCATTCCACAGATATTATGATATATCTATTTGGTGTCAGGCTCTACACTGGGACTGAGGATATAGCGGTGAGCAAAACACAGCCCCTGGCCTTGAGGTGCGGGAAGGGAGGGGTACACATTCATCCCATGATCAAATAAATAAATGTATAAACACAAACTGTGGGTGCCACTAGGAACGAAGACACCAGGAGCTGGGAGGGCAGAGGGAGGCAGTAAGTGCTGGGGCTTGGAGGATGAAGCCCTCCTCTGTGCTTACTAGTCAGTGCAGACCAAGAAGAGGTTTAATCACTCACTGGACCACTCCACCCAGCTGGAGGAGGAAGCCCTGATGACTCCTTTGCTTGGAGGCTGGCGCCGCTGCTACAGGTGCCTTCCTCTGTCCTCCTCCCATCCCAATTCACTGTCAGGACGCCCAACAGGAATTCAGGCAGCACCACCAGGTGGTTTAGAGCACTGGACTCCTGAGCCCGACCGCTGGGACTACCTTGAACGCCTCTTGGAGCCTCAGTTTCCACTTCTGTAAAACGAGGGCAGTAATTGTGCCTTATAGGGTTGGGATGAGAATCAAAGGAGTAACGCTTAAAGCACTAAGAATAGCACACAGGATAAGTTCCTCGCGTCTCTGGGAGCCCTTCCAAAGTAAGTGGATAGATCCTGGTTTGGGCCGTTGCTATATGTGGCTTTCTCAAGGGGCAGACTTGGGATTCGATCGACTCCGGGCCTGCTTACGGAGCCGCCACTCTGGCTTTTGCTCAACGGTAAATTTGGGCCCTTTGCTCCCCAGCCATAGGGCCGGGAGGCCTTGCGGCCAGGGCCCGCTGCGGGAGACTCAGCGCCGCCCGGGCTGTCTTGCAGGAGACGGCTGTGGAGCTCCTCTTCGCCGCCTTCCTCACCACGGCCAGTGCCAGCACGTCCCTCGTCCTGCTGCTACTGCAGCACCCGGCGGCCGTCGCCAAGATCCGGCAGGAGCTGGCGGTGCAGGGGCTGGGGCGCGCTTGCGGCTGCGCGCCGGGGGCCGCGGGGGGCGGCACGGGGCCCCGGCCCGACTGCGGCTGCGAGCCTGACCTCAGCCTGGCGGCGCTGGGCCGTCTGCGCTACATCGACTGCGTGGTCAAGGAGGTGCTGCGCCTCCTGCCGCCGGTGTCCGGGGGCTACCGCACTGCGCTGCGCACCTTCGAGCTCGACGTAAGTGCGCGCGCCGCCCCGCACCCCGCCGCCTCCTGCCGCGGGGTCGACCGGGCGGGGTCGACCGGGCGGGGTCGGGGGGATTAGGACCGCGAGGTCACCTCTTCCCGCCCCCCCCCCCCCGGGGCCTCCGATTTCCGCCTACGAAGGGCGCCGAGCCCTGTCCCGTTTACCGGAAAGCACGGTTGAGGGGGCGCGAAGCCTAGCGCCTGGTGAGCGGATAAGACTAGGAACCCCGCCTACTTGAGCTTTTAGCGGCGGTGAGGGTCGGTCAACTCAATCAGAACCGAGTTTTAGAATAAGACATACTTTTCTCCCGTTAGCAGCACTCCCGTTAGCCAGTGAGTGTGGGTGGGAAACAAGGAGAGCCCCCAACTGTGTCCCGTACCCCACCCTCTGCTGCCTCACAAGCAAGGAACCGGCCATTGTTAGCCGGATCTGGCTCCGTTTGTATTAAGCCGTTGGGCAATTCCCTCTTCGCTCTGGGCCTCAGTTTGCTCTCTGGAAGGAAGTGGTCTTGGTCCCTTCCAGCTCTGACACGTCAGTCAGGTGGTGTCAGGGCTGGGCGGCACAGTGGCAGCATCAGAGTGGAGCCCTAAACTTGCGAAACTGAGGATGTTTGCCTGAATGGCTGTCACTGCGGTCCCCCTCGACCCCAGCTCAGTCGCTGGGCGGCTCCAAGCAGAGATGGGGCACTCCCTTCCCTGACCCTCGCTTTAAACAGCCAAGGAACATCTGTGGCCCATTCCACACCAGGGGTGGAGTGAACCATAGCCACCGGGATTCTGCCCTGGAGGAAATCATCAGGAGAGAAAGGAGGCCAGGGCCTATACTTCATCCCAAATGGATGTGAGGAAGATAGAGATCTGCAGTAAGGAATGACACCAAAATGTTTTGGGGGCTGACATTTGAAATGGAACAGCACACCAGCAGAGAGGGGGACCATTCAGACGAAGGTGGGTGGAATCATGAGGTGTTTAGAAGTGTTTTGGATGCTGCATCTTGGAATTCAGACTTTATTCTACAGTCTCTAAGGGAAACAGAGGAAGAGGAGCACAGGTCCACCAGGGGGAGCAGAGGGAGAGCCATTGTCCAGTTTACAGATGGGAAAACTGAGGCCTAGAGAGGAGAGAGAGAGAGAGAGACAATGTTTTTGGTGATTCTAAGATCTGTCACTTGTTGAGACCCACTGAATAGACATCCTGAAGCTATTCAGGCTAGGGAAGCAGGAGAGTTAGGGGGTTGGAAGACACATCAAAAAGTAGAATAGTTGAAAAAGCTGAAGGTGGATAGAGGAAACATGAAGGCTGCCTTACAACCTTTTAAGGATGCCTGGGTTTGAGTCCCATGTTCACTTCCTTGAAGTGTGGCTACCAGACCTGAATATGATTGTACAGCAAGTGGAATGGGGGTGGGAGGGTGTTCGGGTAGAGAGTCAGTTTTCAGTTCAATGCAAAGAAGAGCCTTATAATTGAGGAGATCATAGAGGAATGAGGGTCCCTGTCATTTGTGTTGTTCCCGCCCATGCAGAGAGTGGGTTCAGAACTAGAATTTAGGTCTCTTGATCTAATGTCAGAAGAAAAAAGAAAGACAAACAAAACAAAACAAAACACTGAAGCATACATAACAACAGATTACATTTACTGACCATCAATATATATGCCAGACTTATTCTATTCTCACAACAACAAAACGGGCATTTTTGTTCCTGTTTTACCAGTTAAGAAACTGAGGCTCAGAGAGATTGAGTATCCATCCTAAGGTCACACAGCTCAGCAGAAAAGGAGCTGAAATTGGAACGCAGAGCGTTCTCCTAGCTTCCGGGTTAGATGAACGTTCCTGCCGATTTTTGGAAGCCTGTTGTTTGCACCCGGGGTGGAGGGTCGGGTCGGGCCTGGGTCCCAGGTGCCTCGTGGTCAGGTGGGTCTCCTCATTCCCCGCAGGGCTACCAGATTCCCAAGGGCTGGAGCGTGATGTATAGCATCCGGGACACGCACGAGACGGCCGCAGTGTACGGCAGTCCGCCTGAGGGCTTCGACCCCGAGCGCTTCGGCGCGGCGGGCGAGGAGTCGCGGGGCGCCTGCGGCCGCTTCCATTACATCCCCTTCGGCGGCGGAGCGCGCAGCTGTCTCGGCCAGGAGCTGGCACAGGCCGTGCTCCAGCTGCTGGCCGTGGAGCTGGTGCGCACGGCGCGCTGGGAACTGGCCACGCCTGCCTTCCCCGCCATGCAGACCGTGCCCATCGTGCACCCGGTGGACGGGCTGCGGCTCTTTTTCCACCCGCTCGCGCCTTCGGCGGCGCGAGATGGGCTACGCCTCTGACCCTCTGCGCTTCGGAACAAGGCTTGGCCAGCGGCAGCGGCGCGCTCTCAGCGCCGCCCATCTGCGGCTTCTTAGGTTTCTTAGTGCCGGGCAGGGCGCTCGCTCACTCGCTCAACAAACGGTCACCGAATGCAGCTCTGTGCCAGACTTTGAGGGCGGAGGAACGCGAGCCCCCGCCACTGCGCCCGCGGAGCCCGGGAGAAGCGCCCAGGCCGGTGGGAAGGTGCTTCCTGGGCTCTGAGCCCTGAGGAAGGAAAGGTCCTGAGCCCAGCCTCTTAAACCTTTACTAGGTTTGCTAACAGGGATGGAGGGAACAGATCTTCACTAGGAGCTGCGGGTCCTCGCCTCCCTGTGCCAAGCCCAGGAGGTTGCATGGATCTTGGGGCCGCGGGGACGATTGCCAGGGGAGGGTTGGACCGTGCCAGAGGCCCAGCGAACGCAGCTGGGACCTGCAACCCTTGGGAAGAAGCGCATCTCCGGTCTGGCTTTGGGCTACAGTTAAGACATACCGAGAAGGCGCCCAACAGAAAGCCCTCAGGGAGCGGGCCTCGGCTTGGGACCTGCGGCCACTCTGCTGGTCTCAGTCTCAGCAGAAACATGACTGTGGGCTCTCCCAGGGCTCTGAACAGCTCAATATCATTGGATTCTGCTGGTGACTTAAAAGAAAAATTCCTACTTCGAGAACGTGTTTAATCTTTCCACATATACAAGGGAGAACAGGCACATGGAGATATCTCTAAGGCTGGATTATTTTCATGGGAGGTTGAGACATAATCAGAGAGGTTTGGGATATTTCTAGCGATAACAGAAAGGCCAAGAAGGAAGTTTCCCGGCAGCAGTTGAGCGAGGAGGCTAAGGCTTAGCTGGGCAGCTGCTTCCTGGTGGGAAGGTGGAAAGACCCACCCCAGAGTATGACCAGAGCTCTCCTCCTGAGCACATCCCAAGAGCTGGGCTGAGAATTCTCTCTGTAATAGCTGGCTGCAGGGACCTTCCGGTTCACTACCTCAACCCCCTCCATGGCATAGGACAAACAGAAGACTTCCCTGAGGAACTAGCAATGCGCTCCCGGGCTATTTGGCCAGTGGACTGGCCACCCCATCTGGACTCCTCTACCCCATCACTTACTCCTTGCTCGGGCCTCTGGGCCTGTGGCTACCATGTAGGGCTCAGCCCTTTGTCCTTTCATAGTGATCCCTATGGCTTAAGGACTCTGACACAGAGGTTTCCACTGGTGTTTAAATCAAAGCCAAGAGCCTCCAGTGGCACCATTCCCAACAGCCCACTGCAACCTGCCACCCATCTTCAGACAGGCCAGGGCAGCTGGACATGATGGGTGAGCCAGGGAAGTTGCCGCCCAGGCCCCAAGCTGACCCCTTAGTGAACCAGAAGGAAGCTAGTGCCCTCCTGACCTTATGCTTAAGGTGGATCCCCGGGCCAGAAGGAAAGGGGGAAGCAGCAGGCGCAGGCAGGGCCAGTAGCTCAAGAGCGCAGCGGGCCCTTCCGAGAGAGCTCGGCTGACACTGCCATAACCCCCATGCAGGGCAATTCATCACCCACTGCTGATCACAGGCCCGGCGCCAGGCCATGGGCTCTGGGAGGCAGTGGAGCCAGCAAAAATGGCAGAACCGGGGCCTGTCCTCAGGGTGCTCCCTGAGGCTGCAGACAACATCCGGGCTGAGAAGCTCCACCAGGGGGAGGGGGCAGGAGGATCGAGGCTTGGGGTGGATTTCGACTGGGGGGAAGAGAGGAGAAACATAGGAAGGAGGTTCTCCAAAGCCTCCATGGTGTATGTGGTAAGAGACCTGGTTTACCTGCTCTGGGATCGGTACTAACTATAAGCTCCAGTAGGGGCAGCTTCAATTTCCCAGCGATACATCATTTTCAGTAATTTCAGGGAATATCTGAGCTCCTGTTTCAGTAGTTCCAGATTCTCTGAGGAAGGAGCATACTGGTTCTTGCCCTCACGGGCTGCATATGCTTACAAAGGAGGTAGATAATAAATAAACTAGCAAGCGAAAGAGTGAGAGTATGTCAGATGGTGGTAAGTGCTGTCAGGAAAATAAAAGCTGGCTGTAATACCTGGTACCTGGGGGCTAGACTCTGCAGGGTGGGAAGGTGGAAGACTTCCATGAGGAGGTGGCATGTGACTTCGGAAGGAACCAGCCAGCGGTGATCTGGGAAAGGTGCTCCCCAAGCAGAGGAAACAGCGAGTGTAACACCCTGAGACAAGAATGGGTGCCCAAGATGT
This sequence comes from Panthera leo, assembly GCF_018350215.1. Lineage (NCBI taxonomy): Eukaryota > Metazoa > Chordata > Mammalia > Carnivora > Felidae > Panthera > Panthera leo. The sequence continues at coordinate 52,795,619 of NC_056689.1, forward strand.
GGAAAGGGATTGGAGGGTAAAAGGTGAGGAAGGGTGCTGGGAACTGACCTGACTCTGGTCTCCCTCTGGGTCCTCACTCCCCTCCTCCAGCAAAAAAAAAAAAAAAAAAAAAACAAAAAACAAAAAACCCCAAAAAACAAAAACAACACACCTTCCACCCCCAACCCTTAGCAACCGGGAGGCTATTTTGTAAACATCTTGGAAATATTTTGTTTTCCCCCGGAACCAATCCTCATCCCGCCCACCACCACTGAAGAAAGCTTGGCAAGTTTTCTAATCAAAGTTCTTATCGGGTTGATAATTTATTGACCTCTTCCCCCATTCAAGATGTTCTTTAATGATCTTCACTTTCACATTTAATCCTTTCCTGCCTGACAACCCCGCTGGACGCCCCCGCGTGTCTCGATGGGCAGATTTATTAGAACTCTCCCCCTCCCCCGGCAATTTCCAGCACGCAGGCCCCACTCATCTTGTGACCCGGCGCGCGCTGAACTTGGCGAGGTGGCCCTGCAGAGTTCACTCGGATGTCACGGTCCGGGCTGCAGGGGTCACAGGCAGGTCAGGCCAGAGGATTGGGAATGGGCCCCAGGTCACGCCCCCGCTCGCCAGTTTTGCTCACCGGCTCGAGCGCTGTCTAGAAAGGGGCGGGCCCAGGATTTCTGCGAATCACTTCTGGTGCGTCTCGCGCGGTTCCTGCCGGTGCCCAGAAGTTGGCTGGCACCGTTTGCAGTCGCCAAACGGTTAGATGAAATGACGGTGGGAAAGACCCTTCTCTAGAGCCTCTGAAACACCGAGTAGGGTTATGCGGGAAACGCAGACTGCCAAGCAAGCTCTGTGGCGACTCCGGCGTGGAGCGTTGCGGGACCGTGCAGTCCCTAGGACTCCACATTTTCCAATCCCGCCAGCTTTGGGGACCACCGCGGGAGGGTCACGTATTTAACAGCCCTTAGGATCAAAGAGTTTTCCATTTACAAAGGACGCCTTCCGAGGCGTGCGGCGTGCTCCTGCAAGAGCCGGCGTTTAGTTTTAAACAAACGTATTCTGTTTCGCTTTCCGCGCGGCTGGTGAGTCCGGCGCTCAAACTGAGGATGTGATGCGTGTGGCCCCACCAGGTGAGAAGTGGGGAGCGCACGTGCACTCCGCAGTGTCCGAGCTCCGGGCATCAGGCATCGGCTGCAGGAGCCGCTGATTGCAGCTGGGCAAGGGCCAGACTTGCTTCCGAGGATGGATTCTCTCAACACTCCCATTAACGGCCGGCAGAGGCCTGGGTTCAGGGCCAAGCACCCCTCTCACCCGGGTGGCTTCGGTGGGCGGGGGCCGTGAGAGGGGAGGAAGTCTCCAGGTCATCCTGGTGACGTAATCTAGTGCGCGGAACTGGGGAAAGTATTTGCAACCAGAAGCCCATCTTGAAAACACAACTATCCCGGGGTGTTGTGTAGACGGATTGGGAATTACCGCCTTCATATTAAGGAGAAGGAGACAGGAGCAAGGATTTGTGGTGACTCACTCCAGGTCGTGCAAGTAGAGATGGAGCCGAGCGCCGGAGCACAGACTCCTGGGCTTTCCTTTCTCCATCTCTGTCACCTCATCTTCCCAGGCCTAAGGATCCCCTTCCTCTCTGCCTAGCTGGGGCTATGAGTCCCAGGGCCCTCGGAATCCGGCCGGCTGCTGCCGGTTCTCAGAGCGCTGAGCCGTGGATGAATTGCCCCTGTGGTCTCCCGCTGGGGCGTCAGAGTTGGGGCTCTGACTTGCGCAAGGTTACACCTGGAGTCCTGAGGGATCTGGGGGCTCTCTTGTACCCTTAAGTTGGACCTTTCAAGACTTCATGAGTGCTGACCTCCTTGAGGGGTTTGGGGAGCTGGGATCTATGATCCTCCCATCATGTCTGACCCCCGCCCTGCACACACACACCACTCCTGCTCTCGCTTAGGTTCCGGCCCTGGGCTCTTCTGCGGGATCTTTGGGAGATTCGGGAGGTCTGCGTTTTGCTCTGCGTTCTGGAACTCAGTTTCCCCAGCGTGGGACGTGGCAAGCTAGTCGGTCCCTGAACGCACTTCCCTTTGCTTCCGCCAGCAGGTGGAAGGGAGCCCACACGGCGCCTGAAAATGAAAAGCCATTGAAGGCAGCTCTGGGACCGCCCGTCGGACCCGGCGCGAGGGATTCCAAAAAGATCACTAGAAAGCCCAGGGCTTGGAGTTCCCGCTCCCCGGAGCCCAAGTCGGCCTCTGCCGCCGTCTCGGTCAGCCCCGCACACCTTGTAAGGGGGAGGCAGGCTTCTCTCTAGCCTCGCACCCCAGGAGGCGCGTTCGGAGGGAAGCAGCCACCGTGCCGCCTCTGCCTCGGCGTGGAACAAACGGTTAAAGATTTTGGGCAGCGCCTCGCGGGGGGAGGAGCCAGGGGCCCAATCCGCAATTAAAGATGAACTTTGGGTGAACTAATTGTCTGACCAAGGTAACGTGGGCAGCAACCTGGGCCGCCTATAAAGCGGGCGCGCGGCGGGGTTCGGAGCGCTGGCGACGGCGGCAGGTGGCGCGGGAGGCCGCGGCGCGCCATGGGGCTCCCGGCGCTGCTGGCCAGTGCGCTCTGCACCTTCGTGCTACCGCTGCTGCTCTTCCTGGCCGCGATCAAGCTCTGGGACCTGTACTGCGTGAGCAGCCGCGACCGCAGCTGCGCGCTCCCTTTGCCCCCCGGAACTATGGGCTTCCCCTTCTTTGGGGAAACACTGCAGATGGTGCTACAGGTAAGGGAGCTTGGGCGGGACAGGACGATTCTCAGGAGCCCGACTGGGCTCAGGGCTTCCAGAAGCCAGGGTAGGCGTCCCTTTGAGGGAGGTGACTATGGCTAGGATCCGGGCTAGCCGGAGGCGCGGCGCTCCCCGGCGCCCCCTCACGCCTGTCTCTCTCCTCCGCCCTCCTCTCCCAGCGAAGGAAATTCCTGCAGATGAAGCGCAGGAAATACGGCTTCATCTACAAGACGCATCTGTTCGGGCGGCCCACAGTGCGGGTGATGGGCGCCGACAACGTGCGGCGCATCTTGCTCGGGGAGCACCGGTTGGTGTCGGTTCACTGGCCCGCGTCGGTGCGCACCATCCTGGGCTCCGGCTGCCTCTCCAACCTGCACGACTCCTCGCACAAGCAGCGCAAGAAGGTGAGGGCGGCGGTGCCCGGACAGGGAGGGGGACCCTGTCCCCTGGAGGGGTTCTAGCAGATAAATGCCGGGCGAGCGCTAGCTGCACGAGATGTCGGTTGGGACCCGTTCAAGCCCAGTTTAGCTCTATCAGCCGAGAAGTGCCTTGGATCTGGCAGGGGTGAGGGGGGCTGGAAGGGGATCCCGGAAGGCGAGGGGGGCGGTTTTAACACTTTGCCTCTTTTGGAGCCCAGGTGATTATGCGGGCCTTCAGCCGCGAGGCGCTCCAGTACTACGTGCCGGTGATCGCGGAAGAAGTGGGCACTTGCCTGGAGCAGTGGCTGAGCTGCGGCGAACGCGGCCTCCTGGTCTACCCCCAGGTGAAGCGCCTCATGTTCCGCATCGCCATGCGCATCCTGCTGGGCTGTGAGCCCCGACTGGCGAACGGCGGGGACGCGGAGCAGCAGCTGGTGGAGGCCTTCGAGGAAATGACCCGCAATCTCTTCTCGTTGCCCATCGACGTGCCCTTCAGTGGGCTGTACCGGGTAAGGGAGCTTGCAGCGTGAGGAGCTAGGGGCGCGGGGACGCGGGGACGCGGGGACGCGGGGGCTCGGCGTCAGCTCACTGCGGTGCGCTCTCTGCCCTCAGGGCATGAAGGCGCGCAACCTCATCCACGCGCGCATAGAGGAGAACATTCGCGCCAAGATCTGCGGGCTGCGGGCGGCGGAGGCGGAGGCGGAGGCGGGCGGTGGCTGCAAAGATGCGCTGCAGCTGTTGATTGAGCACTCGTGGGAGAGGGGAGAGAGGCTGGACATGCAGGTGAGTGGCAATTCCAGGAAGAGGCACTGCGGAATTTGGTCCTCTGGCTTTCCAAGGGCGGTACCTGGGGTCCCCAAAGGTGACGCCCAGACTCCACAGTCAGCAGACCGCCCAGACCCCAGGGATGGGACCCGGAACGTTGAGACACCGGGTCCGGAGAGCTGTGGGAGAGGATGCAGCGGAACAGGGAGCGTCCCCTAGCCCTACCAGGCTTTCCGGGGAACGTTGGAATTTGCAAAATACAAATAAAGAATGTTGGGCGATTTTAATACAACCAAGGCTTTCATTCAAGAATTCCCAGCGTAGTGGGATTTTACTGGCCTCCCTGTTCTAGCTGAACGAAAGGGACTATGCATTATGTTTAAAAGTGTAGCCTTCCTTGACTTTCTATCAGCAAACTTTTAGCTCGGCTCATCTTTCCAGAACCTTCAGTTGGGTTCTGAGTAATTGCTGTGTAAAATTGCATGCAAACTTGTAAAAAACGTTTGAATTATTCCATCCTTAGGCACTAAAGCAATCTTCAACCGAACTCCTCTTTGGAGGACACGAAACCACAGCTAGTGCAGCCACGTCTCTGATTACTTACTTGGGGCTCTACCCCCATGTTCTCCAGAAGGTTCGAGAGGAGCTCAAGAGTAAGGTAGGGGGACACTGGCCTTGAAATTAGCTTGAGAAATTCTGCTGTCCCCTAGCCATCTTGCCAATATGTAAGTGTGCTGACTTCTCTGAGTATTTTGAAAGCGCAGGGCCAAGGGGTGGGTGGGCCGGTGACGAAAGAGAATTAGCTTTGTGAATAAAAAGGAAGGAATTGTGAGCTGTGATCCCACTCAGGCAGGGTTTGATCCTTGTATTCCTATGCGTTCTCCACTTTTTGCAGTGCATTGGAGATTTTCAGTTGGATTCCACTTTCTTGAATTTGTATTTCAAGGGCATGAATGGGGACTCCTAGGTGGTGGTGACAGTGGTGGTGGTGATGGGGGCGGGGGAGAAACTTGGTGGTTCTAAGTGGGGAGCAGCCTTCTCTTGGAGTTGTAAATAGATAGTGGATTTGGGCCAAGGGGTGGAGGCAAATGGTCATTAGCTGCTCACAGTTTCCCCCTCAGGGGGAAAACTCCCAACATGGGGCCCTTTGGGTCTAGCCGCCACTTAAGCCCTGTTTACGTCTGCTGGGCTGATTTTACTGGAGCACAAAATAACTGCTCACCTCTGTATGACTGTTTTGATAGGGTTTACTTTGCAAAAGCAATCAAGACAACAAGTTGGACATGGAAATTTTGGGACAGCTTAAATACATTGGGTGTGTTATTAAAGAGACCCTTCGACTGAATCCCCCAGTTCCAGGAGGGTTTCGGGTCGCTCTTAAGACTTTTGAATTAAATGTAAGTTAATTTGTTGTGGTTTTGAATCTCCCCTTGCTTCCCTGTGCATTGGTTTCAATTTCTTATGCTTTTGATGTCATCATCCTGCCCCCTGTGCGCACGTGTTTCCACCATCAAAATGTCTGTCTGCCCTGTCTCTCTCCACACATCCCTTTTTTTCAACTCATAATTGGTCCGGTTATCAGTGATAACTTTTTGTTGTTGAAAGTTAGATTCCAGTTTGTCAGCCCTTGGGACTTCATAATCTTTTGCAGGGATACCAGATTCCCAAGGGCTGGAATGTTATCTACAGTATCTGTGATACTCACGATGTGGCAGATATCTTCACCAACAAGGAGGAATTTAATCCTGACCGATTTATGCTGCCTCACCCAGAGGATGCGTCCAGGTTCAGCTTCATTCCATTTGGAGGCGGCTTGAGGAGCTGCGTAGGGAAAGAGTTTGCAAAAATTCTTCTCAAAATATTTACAGTGGAGCTGGCCAGGCACTGTGACTGGCGGCTTCTAAATGGACCTCCTACAATGAAAACTAGTCCCACCGTGTACCCTGTGGATGATCTCCCTGCAAGGTTCACCCGTTTCCAGGGGGAAACCTGATGGGTGTGAATGCCCAGACTTCAGACTTATTTGAAGTGCACATGAGGTTTTACATAGTGTCATGTTGATTTTATTATATTTAATTTCTAAATGTATATTATAATATTTATGTGTCTCTACTACAGTACCACAGTCTTTAAATATTAAAATAATGAATTTGGATAGTTTCCAAATAAAGTAAAATCTGAAGGTGCTTGTCTTGCATTTAAGATTCCTGTGGGGGAAAGCTCACTGGTTTTATATTTGTATATTTAGCCAGATTTCTAAGCATCTACCTGCATGGCTTTATTTGTTATCTGTGCATATCTATTTTCTGTGAGGAAGAAACTTTAGCTGCTTTTTCTCTTCACAGTTATCAGAAAAATACAAATGTGAGTGTGAGTTAGTCCAACATTTGTAAATGTTTCTGTGGTTTAGATTCCCTGTTTGGAAAATCTATCAAAGTTAATTTTAGATTTTTTTTTTTTTTTTTTTTTTTTTTTTTTTTGCTTGCTTTGCTTTGGGGAAAGATGAATTTGAAAAGGTAATGCTTGAGAACATCCTACTCTAACCTAAAACCTTCAGCCATAAACTTAGTACGTTTAATAAACATAATGAATCTATGTTGTTGCAGAGTGCCAGCACTGTTTTTCTGAAGGTTTCAGGTAAGAGGAAGCCGGTCACTCTAATTATGGACAGTTAGTGACCCAAAATGAGACCAGAAGTTGCATCTGAAAACAGTATTGGAAGAGGCCAGTCTCTGGTTTAGATAAGCTAGTCCAGGCTTTTCTTTATTGAAAATAAGGCGGGAGGAGTAGATTTAGCAAGCTGACAGATAAAGTTTTTATCTATGCCAGGCAATAGGGTGTGAGCCTGACAGGACTGATAAAATGGCCCAGTCATGACCTTGTGAACCTTGGCTAACCTCCGTGAAAGCGCAGTTTGGTCACATTTCTGACCCTGGCATAGCCATGTTCTGAACTGGAGGCCAGACTCTCTATCCAGAAAGGTTAGCCCCGGTGACTTGCTTATGCAAGCACATTTTCAGTTTTGAAATGGCACAATCTGCTTACTGAACCTCTGATGGCTTGTAGGTTTTGGACTTTAAAATTTTCATTACAATTTTAGAATTTGGCAATACTGCAGAAGCTGGGTGGTCTAAATAGGTGTTTGAAAAGGGTTCTGTCTGCAATTAGAGTTACATGTTCCACCTGACTTTACTTTTTAGGTAGAACTTGGATTGTACTTCTTGCTGGAATCCTCTAATTTTTAAGGGGTGTTTGTATAATAACTTAAAATGTCTTATAATAACTTTATAATGCTTTTTTTTTTTAAATGAGAAATTACAGGCTTATTTAGTTTCAGCCAAAGCTTTAGTGAAACTTGGTGTGCAAGATGACCCCTCCCCTCGTAATATTTGCCCCAGATCCTTCTAGCTAGAAGCACATTAGCCTGAGGACATTATTTCAGGTAATTTATACAAGGCCATATTTTATAAAGGTTTCAATACCTTTCATTTTGCCAGAGGACAGTTAAGTGTTTTAAAATAACATCTTTGGTGACTCTCTGTCTCTGTGAGCATAGTGCAGGAAAAATATCGAACCGTTTAAAAATATAATGCAATTTTTAAAATTTGCCTCTATCTTTCATCTGGAGAATGTTGAGGAAAGCACTTCTGGCTTGAATCTCCCAGGTTACATTTAGCCCAATTATGCTCATCGATTACAGAGTAGTACAGAATTTACCCTGAAAATACGTTAAAAACACAACCTTTGATAATACGCTTAGTGCTGCGTAAAGACAGTGTAGAGATGTTTGGACGTGAGGCAGAATCAATGTTTGTGGACTGCCATATTGAACATTAAACAGGCCTGGATCACGTCTAGCTGGGGCAAGCATATTTTATGACACGGACACCTTTGGGTCAGTGTTCAGGCATCACTCAGTGGAGAAGTGTTTCAGGATGAGGTGACTGTTCTAGATTTAGGATTGGCCCAAGGTATGGATTGGCCCAAGGTAGGGGAGACCACTGTGAGAAATGGCTGCAGGGCTTCCTGCGGCATGCTGAACGTCATGGTGTGCTCTCCAGGGCCTTGGTGGGGAAGCCAAGCTGGCCAAGTCGGTGCCCTCTGCCTCCCATTCCACACGTGCCCTTGCCCCGGCCACCCCATAAACCCTCTTGTCTTCAGTCAGGGGGTGTGGCACCACCAATGACAAGCTATTGTCAGTACAGGCATGTGGAAACCTCCAGCTGGGTCTATAATGTGTGAGCATTCAGAGGGATGTAGCCTTCACCCAGCTCAGCCTTGGGAGGCCCACTGAGGGACTGTGATTTGCCTGGGGCCACCCAGGGAGTGGCTGAACGAGGAAAGGCCTCCTGCTGCCTTTTTTTTTTTTTTTTTTTTTGCTTTTTGCTTTTTGCTTTTTTTCCCCAGCAGCTAATAACACCTGCCTGGTTTATCTCCAACTTTCTGTTGGCAGACAAGTTGATTCAGGGGTCTCTACCTCCTAACTTCTGGATGTGTCCCCTGCTACCATTCCCCTGCCCTCTGGACAGGCCAGATCACTTCTCTTGCAGGCTGCCAGAGGCAACCAGTAAAATGGGAGCGTGACAGGAAGTGGCTGTTCCCCTAGATCCCTTATCAGTGAGGTTTCAGGGTGCTTTTGCACCTTGCCACACCCCAGAGGTCCACAAGGGGGCGGGCTTCTCCCTTCTATGCCAACCTCAGGGCCCAGTGGTTTTCCCCACCAGTGTCCATGAAATCCAGCATCCACGGACTCTGGCCCGAGGCCTGCTTTTACCCCAAACAATGAGAGGCTACAGACTTCCCAGGCTTAGCAAGTACTCAGCCTCAGGCCCGGTCAAGGCTGCCTGGCTTCTCTGGAAGGGTCACCCTGGGCACCCTGGGTGGATCCGGATCACCATTTAGTTCCTGAAGTGGCCATGATCTGTGGTCTTTGAGGTCACCTGGCTCAGGTGTCCAGCGTTACCCACATACAGCCCACAATCTGACCTACATTGCTGTTGGTATCTCTGGAAAACGGCCCTCAGTTTGGGGAAGGGGAGAACACGTTTTTCGAAGGACAGGGGCAGTGTTCGGATGACCTTAACCAGGTCCAGGAGCCGTCCCACAAAAGTACCATGCAAGGAACTGGGGATGTTTAGAGAGGTTTTGGCGGCTCCGCCTTCAAATAGTTAAAGGGTTGTTGCAGAAAATACAGGTTCAGGCCTGTTTCAAAGGACAGAGCATGCACTTCGGAGGGTAAGTTAGAAGGAAGAAGTTAACACCATATAAGGAAAACATTTTGAGGTGACTAGAGCCCCTTGGTGATGACACAGGTTACCTTACAAGTGAACAAGCTCCCTGTCAGTGGAGGCATCCACACAGAAGCTGGAAAACTAAGCCACTGTAAGGATTCTGACATGGAAGGAGAGGTTAGGTTCAATCACCCCCTAGTTCCTTCACAAAATTAAAGAGTCGTGATTCTCTGAGTTTTGATTCTGTATCAGTTCCGCAGCTACTCACTTTCCTTTGAAACGCGGATGAACTCCAATCTAGGGAGACAGGACATACCCGCGTCATCTTCCAGTGGCATTCAGCAGCTCTTGTTGACCATTCTGCCAAACTTGGGAGCCAAATATGAAGGTGGGAGCCCAGGGGGCCTGACATGTGATCTCACAGAGACACTGAGTCCCCTGTGTGGATTGCTGGGGACCCTCCCTCCCGCCCTGTGGCCGAGCGCTTCCAGCTCCGGCTTCTGCATCTGCTCTGGCAGCGGGGCTTCGCCCGGCTGTGTCTTGCTGAGCATCCACTTGACCCAGCTTCTAGGGTTGTAACACCCTGCCACCTTCCCCAGTGCTCCCCAGCCTGCACGATGCCACGTGTCCACGCCGGACTCTGCCCAGCTGTCCTTTCTCTTCCCCTCTGGAGAGCTAGTCTGAGGCAGCCACTGTCTCATGGCTGGAAAGTGAGCCCGCCCTCCTGTGCCTCCCTGGCCCCCACCCAGAACACACCCACACATAGTAGGTGTTCTTTGGGAGAGAAGGCTTCTTGGGGCCAACCAACACCCGTCACCTCATGTCTCTCTGGCTTTGCGGTGCCATGTTTTTCTTTGAAAAGTGAAACTCATCCTTGGAAAATCTCAGTGGCCACAAGCTTACACGGCTGTGGTTTAACAGCATGTTGTGTTCCTGAAATCGGCACTTCATGGGTATTAGGCCAAACAAGCTCTCCTTCTCTTGAAGTAGAGTCAACTTGAGTTAGAAACCTGGGACAGGGTGGAAACTTAGCCCTGGATTACGTGGTGGGTTTTCTGGGCGAGGGTTATCATGTTGCAGTACTCATAACCGGACCCCTGCAGCACAGAAGCTGACCCACACTGCAGTTCTCACGACTGCCAGTCCCCTCCATTGTCCGGCGGGGGGCGGGGGGGTTGGAAAGCTACTCACTCATTTTTGACCATAGATGCTTCCGGATTTTTATCTGAAGTCACTAATGGGTTCACTTAGCTCAAATGCATTGTGAAAAGAAGACAAGGGGCTTTGCTTATAATAGATATTTGACAAAACACATGAATTGATTCATTACATACAGTCATACAGTCAACGTAACAGTGGCTTATGCAATGATAGAGGAGCGGATTAGGTATTCTGAAATGGAAAGTTCCTTTAATGTCAATTAGTCACAGACTTTTGGAGCTGGAAGGGAGATTACAGACAGGTCATCCGAACCCCTCGGTGTACACCTGAGAAATCTGAGGCTCAAAGAAATTTAAAGTCACAACACAGAATTAGGACTGGCAGTTCAGTGTTCGATACATTATGATTAGCCCTCAATTTAAAAAATCGTATTCTTTGTTTATACATGTGCCAGGGAAAAAGGGCAGGTGAGCCGATTATTTAAGACCAAATTGCTTCCAGGTTCTTGCTCCTCCTGTGTCTCTGAAAGTGCCCGGGCTCTCACAGGTGCCTTGAGAACTTGGAGTTGAGTGGCCCCCAAGGATCGGACATGAAGCCTGGCTGAAGGTACAGACTTCTGGCATTTCTGGTGCGGCCGAGGGCTCAGTCTGCACACTGGTAGAGCCAGATCATCAGGATTTTGTCTTTTTTTTTTTTTTTTGCTGACCAGCAGAAAATGGTTTCTGTTATGGGTAAATTGTATTCCCCCACCTTTCCGCCCAAATATGTTGAAGTCCTAACCCTCACTTAGGACATCAGAATATGACTTTATTTGGACATAAGGTCTTTACAGAGATAATCAACTTCAATTGAGGTCTTAGGGTAGGCCCTAATCCAACACGGCTGGAATCCTTATTAGAAGGGGAAATTTGGACACAGAGACAGTCACACTCAGAGGGAAGATGATGTGAAGACACACGTGGAGAACACCATGTAGAGACAGAGGATTGAAGTGACGTATCTCAATCCACCAGAGGCCAGGAAGAGTCAATGAAGAATTCCCCTCCGGGTTCCAGAGGGAGCTGACACTTTGATTTTACACTTCTAGCCCCTACAACTAGGAGAATAAATTTCTGCTGTTCTAAGCTTCTTAATGGAAGCCCTAGAAAACTAATACAGTGCCCCCAGGCAAAAACCTCATTTGTGAGAAACAGTGGTTCTTTCTTATGTGTCAGAATCCCCTGGAGGGCTTGTTGGAATACGGATTACTGGGCTCCACCCCAGAATTTCTGGATTTCTGGATTGCTAGAAATTTGCATTTCTAGCAAGCTCCCAGGTGCTATTGGTCCCTGGACCACACTTTGAGAATCACCAGTGAAAAGGGTTCTGATCTCTAAGTAAAGGAGGAGTCTTAGGAGGGCCAGCATGTAATGTTAACAAGTGGCATTAGGCAGGGAGAGAGACAGCGGGAGGGGTGGGGGTGGGGGGGGCGGCAGTGTGTGCTGATACAGGGCAGGCCAGTCCCCTCTGGAGGGGCGGGTGCTGCTCAGCTCTGGCCTGTCCTTGATCTGTCGGAATAAAAGTGCTTCTAATTTTTCAGGAGGTGCTGGAAATCCAGTTGTGCATGGGAATATCCTGGTTTTTAGATTTGGTAACTAATTCACATTAAAAGAAACTTATGCAGGCAAGATACAACTTGTTTGCAGCCCTACTGGCTTCCAGTTTGCAACTTCTTGGGTTTTTGGGTCCTTGGGAATTTTTGGAGTTTGATAGAAAGTGGCTTAGGTGAGTGGTTCCATCTCAGAATCTCTCCTAAGGTTGCAGTTAAGATGTTGGCTGGGTCTATATCCTCTGAAGGTTTGGTTAAAGCTGGAGGTTCCACCTCCAAAATGTCTCCCTCATACGGCTGTTGGCAGGAGGCCTCAGTACTTTGCTATATGAATCTCTCCACAGGACTGCTTGGGTATCCCTGCAACATGGCAGCTGGCTTCCCCTAGAGCAAGTGATCTAAAAAAGCAGTAAGACAGAAGCCTCAATGACCTGGCCTAGGAAGTCAAGCCCCATCATTTCCGCAAAAATTTATTCCAAAAAAATTATTATTGAAGTACAGTTGTCATCACAATATCCTAGGGACTAGACAGGTTAGCCCTATTCAGGATAGAAGAGACCCACATAAGGATGTGAAAACTGGGAGTTGAGAATCGTTGTGGGCTGGCTACCATACTAAGTGTTCGAATCGATGGGGAGCCTCCTTTTCTGCCCTCTCTTTAAACTATTTTCATCTTGTTTCTGGACAGTCATTGATTTCTAAAATTTTCATTGTAATATTTCATTTCATCTAATATTTTCATCATTACCTATGGACACTTATAGCTGCCATCAGAAAAAATCTATTACAGAGTTTCTCAGAATTTCTAAGGGATCATCTGGGCCAAGGTTGCAAGTTGGAAAATCTTGGGTAGAGCTTGAGAGAGTGGATATTTAAGTTCTTCTGTTTGCCAAAGTCCCCAACCAGCCTACTTCATTCATTTTTAGGACTTCTCAGGCTTCTGAGGTGCCTGACTCTGACCTAATCCAACTGTCCTGGTTTGCCTGGGACTCAGGACTTTCAGTGCAAAAACAGAGATAGTCCTGGGAAAACTCACATGGATGACCATCCTAATCAACGACATTATTTGACAAATGAGGGAAATTCAGTTCAGATAGCGGATGTGAATCGATTAGATCCTTACAGTCAAGGTGTGGTCCACGGACCAGCAGCATCTGTATCACCCCGTTGCTTGCTAGAGGTGTGCCAACTCAGACCTCACCTCAGTCCTGCTGAATCACCCCGCAGTTTACCAAGAGTCCCAGGTGAGTTTCATGCATTAAGTGGTTTGAGACTCTCTGGATGGAAGCAAAATCTGAACTTGGGTTGTCTAAGGATTCAGATTTGCTGTCCACGTCAGTAAAATAGACCTAACAATGACCCACTTGTGCTGTGGTGCTCCCACCTTGACACACCTATCTCATTTTTCCTTCCTGCCTCCCCTAACCCCCAAGAATGAAAAGTGTCTCAAATTTCATTGTTGGAAGGAATCTAAAATTCCCAATTCTCACCTGGGTTTGAGTAGTGGTTTTCATTAAACACCTTTCACAGTGAGTTTTCTCCCCTCAAACCAAATGCCATAAACAACACAGATTGGGGGAGATTGCTGGGCATTTAGGTTATTTCCAGGTTCTGATATTGCAAGCAATGTGCCATAAGTAGCCTTGTATGTGCAGCCTTACGTGAAAACTAGTGCTTTATTTCTGTAGGATTGATTACTGAAACGGGAGTTGCTTGGTCAATGAGGATGTACATTGAAAACTGCAATGGATATCCAAAAGGTTCCTGTCCAAAGAGGAGTGTTTTTAAAAAATAGTGGTGCATTTATACTATGGAAAAGTCCGGAGCCATAACAGAGTGAGTACAATAGACTTCCGCTGACCTTGAGCAATGGCTATGACCTTAGGGAGAACCAGCTGCAGAGGGACTTAGCAAACTGGCGAGGAGAATTGAGGATGTTTTGCAAAGAGATTAATCACACTTTCTGAATGTATCTAGGGCTACTTCTCCTGGTTGTAAAGAGCATGTGTTGATTTTGCAATCATGAACCTTAGGAGAGAGAAAAACCCGAGACGCCAGCCTTCCCACCTCCAGCCCCGCCCCCCCCCTGCTTTAACAATGTCCGATTTGCCAGTTGTGAGCGTCTGATTGGGTGAGCGCAGGTCACGTGCCCACGTGCGGCGCGAGGGAATGTCTGACCTCCTTCCGGCTGAGGGGCCTTGCCATCCGCTCACCTGTGGGGATGCCGCTTGAACTGGAGGCGTACTGTGAGGCAATTTGGCTACTAACCCACCAAAGTGGAAAATCTACCACTTTGGAAGCCTCCGCGTAGTTGCGGAAGCAGTTAATTAACTTTATTTTTGTAGAACGCAAGGAAACATGACAGACAAAATTCACCGGGCGTTTACCATCTGTGCTAGGTGTTTCATATTGTCTCATTTCATTTTCACAACATTTCCATGATTCCAGGTACAATTTAAATGACTGTTTTTTGTTTTTTTTTTTCTACAGACGGTGTCGCTGAAGCACAGGATGGCTATGTAACTTGCCCAGAGTCACACAGCCAGTGAGTACTGGAGTCAGGGTTTGAGCCCAGGATATCTAAGCAAAAGTCTCTGGTCATTACATTCTACTGCCTCCAGGTTTGTACTACTTGGAACCACACTGATTTTATCTGGAATAATAACAACTCCTGTTGTCACCGTGCACTTAGCATGTGCCAGGCCTCGTCCTTACTGCGTTACACAAGTTAATTACTGTAATCTTCACAACAACCCCAGATAAGAAAACTGAAACTCAGAGATATCAGCACGTCCATGGTCCCTCAGCTGGAAGAGGTACAGTCAGGGGTCCGGGCCAGAAGGTCGGTCCCCTGATTCCCACACTGGACACTCCAAGAGCCATCACCTAATACACCAATGTGCTTTTTCTTCTATGTCGGTCTGAAAGTAGTTCTCTCAGTGGGTATAGAAATTTGGGCAATTGTCAGGATAATTCAGCTCAAGTTATGGGTTTTATGCAGTTTTCTGTTCCGTCTTGACACTGAGGATCTGGGCCTCAGCTGATGTCAGCTAAAATAATTTTAAATTAAATCTGAGGTCTGTCATTTGTGGGGATTTGTTGGAAGAAATCTGGAAAGACACAGGAGATTGTGTGTGTGTGTGTGTGTGTGAGTGTCCAGTTTTAAATGTCCATCTTTACAGAGATGATGGGAAAGAATAAGAACGAGAAAAGATCAATAGCATTTTCTTGTGAAATTGTTGCACATATAAAGATATGGCTCTTTTTGGGGGCATTTCTTCAAAAGAGAATTTCATTGCTAGAGGGAATGTGTTTTTCTAAGTGAAAATACAGTTTATCCTCAATTTGAATTGCAAATCCTTCCAAAAGCAGAGTGGGTAGGAAGGGTAATGCCTAATGGGAATGAGTTCTTTCTCCTTGGTTTTATAACAACTTCCTGAGACAAGCTTTAAAAAAGCGTAATTATTTTTTAAAATTCAGGTATCCTCCTGATCTGAATATTTGAGATAAATCAAAATAACCAGATAATTTTATACAATATCAACTTGGTTTCAGACGGAAAAAAAAAAAAAGACACTCAATACTTTTGCAGCTGGATGATTGGAAGCAGAAAATTGCTGGGTGTGTTTGGCAAACTATCACTCTAGAAATCGGATTTGTCTCTAGAGGGTAAACCACATGCTGGAGAGCAGGGCTGAAGAAGTGGGGGAAGGAGAAATGGATTAACATTTGTTTGGCACATGCTGAGCGCGGTGCTAAGTGACTTATGTTTATACCTGTGACCACAGTTGGTTCTCGCCACAGCCCTCTACAGTGAGTGTCATTACACCAAATTTGAGGAGAGGAAAATGGAAACTCAAGGAGGTGGAGTGATTTGTCCTAAGTTCCCCAGCTGGTAATTAGTTGGGAGGTTATTGGAAGAGTTCATATGAGAGGAAGTGAGGGCACGATTGGGTGTGTCAAGGAGGGGGCAGAAGTCAGAGACATCGGGGAGGTGGATGTGCTGGGGCTCAGGGATGCTCTAGGTCAGGGAAAGATGAGCAGGAGGGAGCCCCAGCTTGAGAGCCATGGGGACTGGGCACAAGTGAGGTCCCTGAGAGGGATGGGGACTGAGAGCAGGCACTGGTTTGGGGAAGGGGTGGTTGGTTTGTGGAGTGGAGACCCACGGGACACCGGGTGGAGGTGTCCGCAGGCTGCACCAGATCTGCTTCCAGGAGAGCTTGGCTTGTGGAGATGTGTCCGGAGGGAGAGAATGATGTCAGCTGGGTGGGGCACTAAGAATTGGGAGGAGGGGGATGAACCAGAGATGGACCAGCCAGAGAGGGAGGAGGGAGAGAAGCCATGGAGCCTAGAGGCCAAGGTGGGGGGGGGGGGGAGCAAGGCTTTTGTGGTTTTCTTTTTTTAACAGCTCTCCAGGAGGTAACTCTGAAGGGCACAAGACTTGATGTAGGCCTAAGAGAGAGAACGAACTATAGAGGGAAGCTGAGACATTGAAAAAAAAAAAAGACATTAAAAATTGGATTTTGAGGAAATTGCTTTCATTCTTAAAACAAACAAAGGTTGAAGATCTGCTTTGTTATCTCTGTCCTCCTATTAATGAACAGGGTGGTCTTCCTGACTGAGTGAAAACACAATGAAATGAAATGGCATTTTGTGAGCCTCAGGGGAGGCAAAGGGTCAACCGAGATGAGGGAAGAGAAGAGAGGAGTGGGGAGCCTCTATGTAAATGGGGGTGTTTGCAGCCTGGTTGGAGGAGGGGCCATCCAGTCCCCAGCACTCCATGGGGGCCTGTCTGGCACTTTCCACACGTCCCAGCAGGAAAGCTGGGGGAACACGTCAGGAGTCGGGAGCGGCCAGGTCTCCTAGGCCACTCAGGCCTGGGCTGTGCTTCCTGCATCCAAGGCTGCCCGTTTGCCAGGCAGGGCTTTCTCTCCCCACCGAGAAGGCAGCAGGAATGCACGGAGAAGACTGGATGGATTCCCAGAGGGATGGACAGAAGTTTTTTCAGCTCTCAGGTCCTGGCAGTGCAGTGGCTAAGGACTGAGGGCCGGGCAGGTTTTGGAGCTTCCCAAAGAACCTTTCCTGCTCATGCCTCTGGTGGCTGCTCTCCTTGAGACAAGACTACATGTGTTCCAGGGGCTTTCAGGATGTGATGCTAGGCAACTATCACTGTAGAAAGCCCCCCCCCCCCCCCCCCCCCCCCCAGTTTTGGGGAAGAGGTGATGCCTTAGTCCACTCTGGCTGCCATAGCAAAATACCACAGACTGGTGGCTTAAACAACAGAATTGTATTTTCTCACTAGATTTGGAGTCTGGGAAGTCCAAGATCAAGGTGCCAGCTGATTGAGTTCCTGGGAGAGCTTGCACATGGCCACCTTCATATTGTGTCCTCACATGGCAGAGAGATAGAACTTTGATGTCTCTTCCTCTACTTATGAGGATGCCAACCCTATAGGATTAGGGCCTTATGATCTCACTTAACCTTTATCACGTCTTCACTGACCCTGTCTCCCAATATAGTCACACTGAGGGCAGAGTTTTAACATATGAATTGGGTGGGGGGGGGAGGGGGATACAAACATGTGGTCCAAACAGGTGGGAAATTCAAATCTGCCTCCCAACTTCTGGTCTTTAGGAGCCACAGCCACGGAGCTAGAAGAAGCACTTGAGTTGTTTTCTAGGTGGGGAAACTGAGGCCCAAGGGGAAAGTGCTTTGATTCTTCTTGTCAGTAATGCTGTTTGCCTGTTTGTATGGTCTAGAAGAGTTCTATCACTTTTCTCTATTGTGTTGAGAAAAAGAAGTAGCATCTTTCTCTTAGTGGGATGTCATCTATCTAATTCTACACGTTTTACGCTCTCTGCAATAGAACTGGAAGATTATGTGATTTGACAACCCTGTGTGGCAAAGGCAGCGTTCACCTGGCATTCCTGTGGATTTTATTTTTCCCTTTTCTATTTTCATCCCAAAATTGAGCTAAAAATATAGCTATAGAATTCTTTTATTTTGGAGTTCTACCTGGAAGGAATACAGTGTCTATATTCTCTCCTGTCTCTGTTTTTGAGCAGCAATGTGACTCTCACGGGGTAAAGAACAGTTAGCAAGCTCCTATACTCCAGATCACATTTTCAGGTACAAGCTCATTAAAATGTTTGATCCATTTAGCAATGGTTACTGGTGCCCTTTGCTCTTCGTTCAGAGTCAGTCCGGGAACCACTGGTGCTGACAGTTATTTTCTGGGGTCTCTGTCGGAGTGAGCATGGCCGGAGCTCAGGACCCACATCCACCCCCAGCACCCTGGCAGCTGCAACCTGTTTCTCCTCATGGCCCCCCACAGCCCTGTACTAAGCAGGAAGTACCAAGGCTGCTGTGTCATTTTCTAACCCATAGAGTTTTCCCTCTGGTTCCTAGAAATGCTGTGGATTGCCCCTGCCCAGGGCCTTTGCACATGCTGTTTTTTCTCTGCCTGGAATACTCTTCTTCCCCGACTGGGTGGTTGAGTCTTTGCCCAGGTTCACCTGAACTATCACCTCTTTAGGAGACCTTCCCTGCTGTTTTATCTTAACACTGTATCTTTCACAGCACTTGCTACGAACCGTACTTATTTTATTTCTTATTTATATGATCAGTTGACTATCTTTCCCACTAAGCAGAGAGCTCTTGATTGTCTTGTTTACTGCTTTGTGTTCAAGGCACCTGCTACATAGTAGGAGCTCCGTAGGTATTTGGTGAGTGGACAAGGACAAAACAAAACAGTGCTTGGGAAGAGGGCAAATACCATCTGCCTGAAGGCTCCTGAAGGAGGCTTACTGGCTTGCTGGCCAGCTAGATTGCTAATCCCACCCACTTCTTCTTTCTACTTGGCTGATCCATTAGCTATAATCCAGCTTCCTGAGGTCCTGGGAACCATGTCCCCTTGTCCCCTTCCTGCCTTATGCTTTTCACAGACTGTCAGCTGGCCTTAGACCCCGACTTCCAATTCATTTGCTCAAGATGTGTTTCTGGAGAACCACTATCTTGTGATCTGAGGCCCCTTGGGCCTGACCTGTTGTTCCTGGCCCAGGGAGGCTGCCCCACCCCTGCACACCCCCACAGTTTGTTTTCTACATAGGGGCCATAAGGTGTCCTTAAAATGCAAGTAGGATCTTGGCACTCTTCTCCTTAGAACCCTGTAAGGGCCCCCATTTCACTCTGAACAAAAGCGGAAGAAAGGTGTGACAACGTCTGAGGAGGCCTTCTGTGCCCCCTGGTCCCATCTCCTGTTTCTTCCCCTGTGGTTCCATCTGCATCTGGCCCCCTTGCTGTTCTGCACACTATTGCCTCAGGCTTTTGCACTTGCAGCTACTCAAATATCCAGCTGACTCACTCCCTTTTCACCTTTAAGCCTTAACTTGGCTCACATGTCACCTTCTCAGGGAGGCCTTCCCGCCTACGCTATTTAAAATTGCTTCCTTCCTCCCTGGGCCTCCCCTGACTGAGCCTTCCCTCTCCTCTTTACCAGCATTGTTATGTTTTGTTTTTTCAGAGCACTTTAACACCATTTAATAAGTTATAGTATTTACTTACTTATCTTGTTAACAGACTCTCTTCCTCACCAAATATAAGGTCTTTGAGGGTAAGAATTTTTTTGGATGGCTATACCGCTGGCTTCCAGCAAAAGGTACCTGGCCCATTATAGGTCTCGGAAAGAGGCAGGACTCCTGTGCCTGAGGTTGATAGCATGAGTGAGGCTGAGTGAGGCGTCTTGTCACCGGCTACAGACCAGGATGGCCCTCCCTCTTGTCCCCTAGATGAGGAAAGCATCCTGAGTTATACATGGGGGGATCTGAGATGGTCACCACCAGGCCCTGGTTGGTCTCAGGGAAAGGCAAACGATGGTGAAGTGGCCTCAGCCTCTCCCCCTGAGAATATTCTTTCTGGCTCCTGTGTAACCCTCTGGGCTCATGTGATACTCAGGAGTAATGTGGTCATGGATTAGGGTGATTCTATGGGCTACAAAGAGGAGACCTGGAGTTAACGGCGCTGAGGGCCCTGCCTTTCTTCATGGACTTGCTCAGTGTGGGTGGTGGTGGCTTCCTGGATAGTCTCTAATGGCTGGGTGAATGTATATGGCTTTCTCAGATGGATTCTCTGAGCAGGCAGAGTGGCTCTCTGTGAGAGGATGCTCCTCTGGGTGGGTGGGGGGGGGGGGACAGTATAAACACTCAGAAGGTGGGAGAAGGGAAGGGAAGTGGAAAATGGGGTTTGGAATCAAAGTTTGTTGCCTTACAAAGAGAGTATGGCCGTTTTTCTTTGTTTTGTTTTGTTTTTTGTTGTTTTTTTGTTTTTTTTTTTTGTCTTTACTCCAGTCTGGATTATGATCACTTACCCCTGCTCCAAACTTCAGAGAACAAATCACACATTCACCTTCTCTGTAAGGTCTCTGGGGAGAAGGGGGGAGCTATCACAGTCCCTGCTCCTTGAAGAGTGAAGTGAACCCGGGGTCTGTCCAATTCTGATTTCTAGGGTATATCCCAAAGTTAGTGCCCGGTTAGACCATTCGCTTCCCTGCCACCTGCACAGGTGAGCACTTCATTCATTCATGCATTCCTTCATTCATCATTTCCTCTCATGTCCACACAGTCACTGCTGTAGGCAGAATTCTGGGATGGCCTCCAGATTCCCACCCCTGAGGTATGCATCCTATATAGTCCCCCCTCCTGAGTGAGGGAGGACTGGTGACTGGTGGGCTTGCCTTGTGATTAGGATGCCTTATATGACAGAAAGGACTTGCAGATGTAATTAAGATCCCTAAGCAGCTGAGTTAATCAAAAAGGAAATTATCCTGTGTGGGTCTGATAAGCCCTTAACATCAGGTAAACCTTTAAAAGGGACTAGGCCCTTCCTAAAGGAAGCAGTTTGAAGGGTGGGAGTTTGAGACGGCACATGGAGGGGACCGTGTGGCACGGATTTGCCCTAGTTTGGGATACAGGGTGCGGCAGGGGGTGGGGGGGGGGGTGGGAACTCTAGGCATTAGCACTCCCAGCATTAGCAGGTGAAGGAAATGAGGCTTAACGTGACTTACTCACGCTCAGAAGCAATGCCAGGGCTGGGATAAGAACCCGTGAGTCCTGGCTCCTGGGTCCCTGTGCTCTCCCTTCTCTGTGCTGCTGCCAGCTGGACTCAGCAGCTGGGGGACTCAGGGGCACTGCACACACTCTTCTCTTGGACGCGGGCAGTGACTGTCCTGTGACAATGGGTGAACAGGCATTTCTGAGAAGCTTGGAATTATTCAGCTGATTCGATGAAGCAGAAGTTGGTCTTGAGCTTTTGGCCCTAGAATCCTCCCTGCCCCACCTCTGGCTCCAGCTCCTCTGCTTGGGGAAGATGGAATTTCCACTGCAAAAGGTTAGGCTACCCCGAGCCCCTAATTAATCTAAATTGTATTATTCATGTGGCAGAATTTGAGCTGCCTCTAATCACTTTGTAGTCCAGTGTGGATAAGGATGTAGAGGTATAATTTGGTCATTACTTTTGGAGGACAGTCTTGGCAACATGTACCAAAAGCCTTAAATTTATACATATGCTTTGACCCCAAAATTCTAATTTTAGTTTTTGAGCAAATACTTAACTATAAAGTTGTTCATCAGAGAATGTATTATAGAAAACACTGAAAACAACCAAGGTCCACTGATTGGGGCTTTGGTAGATCCTGGTATATCTGGACAATAGTTTACCATTTAGTCATCAAAAGTGAAACCAAAGTCTAAGGACTCAGAAAAAGGTTTGCAGAATATTTAGTCAAAGCATGGAGGATGAGAGTGTGGGTTCAGGAACCAGATCTCCCAGGTTGGAATCCTAGCCCCACCACTTCATTGTTGGATGACATTGGACAAGCTGCTTAACTTCTTTAAGCCTAATTACTCCATAAATTACCCCATAAATGGGGGTCATAATCACATCATCACTCAGAGTTATTGTGAAAATTAAAAGGGATAATCCATGTGAAGTTCTTAGTATGACCCCTAGTGCATAGTCAGCACTTGCTCAATAAATATTACCATCGTTATTATGATACTGCTTATGAAAACATATGCATAAAAAAGGAAGGAAGAAAGGAAAGCAAAATGAAAATGGTTATCTCTGGGTGATGGAATCACACCACAGTGGCTTCATTTTCTTCTGTTTTCTTTTTCTAAAGATTTTTTCTTAATTTTTAACATTTATTTATTTTTGAGACAGAGAGAGACAGAGCATGAACGGGGGAGGGTCAGAGAGAGGGAGACACAGAATCTGAAACAGACTCCAGGCTCTGAGCTTTCAGCACAGAGCCTGACGCGGGGCTCGAACTCACGGACCGTGAGATCATGACCTGAGCCGAAGTCGGCTGCTCAACCAACTGAGCCACCCGGGCGCCCCGATTTTTTCTTAATTTTTAAAATTTTTGTTTTTTTATTTTTAGAGAGAGAGCACAAGTGGGATAGGAGCAGAGAGAGGGGGAGACACAGAATCCGAAGCAGGATCCAGGCTCCAAGCCATCAGTGCAGAGCCTGATGTGAGGCTTGAACTTACGAACAGTGAGATCATGACCTGAGCCAAAGTGGGAAGCTTAACTGACTGAGCCCCAGGTGCCCCATAATGATGTTATTTTTTAAAGTAATCTGTACACCCAAGGTGGAGCTCAAACTTACAACCTTGAGATCAAGAGTGGAATGCTCCACCGTCCGAGCCAGCCAGGCACCCCTTCCACGTTTTCTTTATTTGCAAAATGCCATACAACACATAAGAACTACTCTTGTCAAAAGAAAAAAATCCAGTAAGAGTGAGGGAGGGAGAAGAGAGTTCTCTTGAAGTGTTGAAGCCCTTGGCTAAGTTGCTCAGCTACCCCTGGGTCTTGGCTTAGGAGCCCAGAAGTTGGCCAAGGTGGGGGAACCGTCCGGGGTCGGGCCCTGCCAACCCTCCAGCTGACCACCCTCACTGGGCCAGCACATCCGCTCCTGCCTTGTTCTGGCCCAGGGGGTCCTCAGAAGCACACAGGCCTGGGGGCTTAGCTGCTGGGGAAGGTGAGCTAGCCTAAGTCCAGGAGATAGGAGAGGCCCCACTCATCTGTTTGTCTGCATCTTATCAGCCAGCAGCCAGGAAGAATTCGTTAGAGGCCACCCCCCTTCTTCCACCTCTGTGTCTGCTCACCATTCATTAGCATGTGTGACAAACTCCTTAATGCAAATAGAAGCTTTATGCAGAGCCAAACTGTTTCAATCTCCTCCAAGGGACAACTGCCGACATCCTGGAAATAACTGACAGAGGGCTGGGTTGGGGTTTAGGAAACAGGAAGGGCCCTGGAGGTGCTGTCCTCAGCCTAGGGAGATGAGAGAAGGGCCTGGAGCAGGGGAAGGGGTTCTCTACTGCAGACACTCCAGCTGCTGCCTGGGGACAACTGATAAGCTGTGGAGGACAATTGGACACACATACTGAGAAGGGCAGAAAGGTGGGGGCATCAGTAGGGGTTGGGAGTTGGCTTTGCCTTTCCAGGGAATCTGGGGGAGGAGTTGTGGGGGAGGGAGCTGAAAAGGCCCTGGAGCTTGTATTGGGCCACATGGGGATGGGATAGAGCCTGATGCCCTGCTGACCACAGCCATTCCAGCCCCATCCCAGTCTCTATGCAGCAGGGAGAGGAAGTGACCAGGAAAACAGCAGCTGCAAGAAATTCTGAACAAAAATGCTGATTCTGGGCAGGTTTCAAAAATTTGTTATGCCTGTATTATTTTGACAGATTTATTGAAGAATCATTCACATACCATAAATGGCACATATATAAAGTATAAAAATGCAACAATCTTGACATTCATAGGCACCCATGAAACCATCACTGCAATCTGTTGATGGACATTTGGGCCATTTCCACCTCTTGGCTATTGCGAGTAGCGAGGCAATGAATGTGCCTGTCCGTGTGTCTGTCTCAGTACCTGTTTCCAGTTCTTTTGGGAACATAACTAGGAGTGGAATTGCTGGGTCATATGATAACTCCACGTTTAACTTCTTGAGGAACCACCATACTGTTTTCTGCAGTGGCCAGACCATTTATATTCCCAGCCTCTTTTTTTTTTTTTGAGGTATAATTTACATACTGTAAATTGCATACATTTTATAGTCTACAGTTCGATTAGCTTTGTCAGATGTATACATTTGCGTAATCACCATCACAATAAAAAAATACAATATTTCTATCACCTTAGAAAGTTTCCTCATGTCTATTGGAGTTCATACCTCCTCCAGCCAACCACTAATATGTTTTCTGTCACTGTAGATTAGTTTTGTTTGTTCTAGAACTTCATGTAAATGATATGCAGTATGTGCTCTTTCAGATCTGACTTCGTTTGCTCAGTATAATGCTTTTGTTTTGTTTAAAGTTTATTTATTTATTTGGAGAGAGAGGGTGGAGGAGGGGCATAAAGAGAGAGAGAATTCCAAACAGGCTCTGCACCATCAGTGTGGAGCCAGACGCCGGGCTCGAACCCACAAACCGTTCAACCAACTGAGCCACCCAGGCACCCCTTCTCAGTATAATGTTTTTAAACAGTCATCCATGTTAGGGCACCTGACTGGCTCAGTCGGTGGAGCATGTGATTCTTGATCTCAGGGTTGTGAGTTTCAGCCTCATGTTGGGTGTATAGAATGTTTAAAAATAAAATCTTAAAAAAAAAAAGTCATCCATGTTGATGCATGCATAGTTTGTCCTTCTTTATTGCTGAGTAAAATTCTAGGTTATTGATGAATCACAATTTGTTTATCTGTTCATCTGCTGATGGACCTCTGGGCTGTTTCCAGTTTGGGGCTGAATAAAGAGCTGTAAGTATTTGTGAACAAAATCTTTGTGGTCATAGATTTTCATTTACCTTGCGTAAATGCCTAGGAGTGGAATTGTTGGATCAAAGGGTAGATGTGGGTTTAGTTTTATAAGAAGCTGCACAAATATTTTTGAATTTGTTGTCAAAGTACTTGATGTGGTTGCTTCTGTCTTCTGTGTCCTTTATGACTTTTTTGCCTACTTACGCTACGAAATTCTGAGAGAGGAGTGTCAAAATCTCTAACTACAGTTGTGGACTTGTCTATTTCCCCCTTTATCTCTTTTGGTTTTGCTTCATGACTTTTTAAAAATGTTTATTTGTTTTTGAGAGAGAGAGAGAGAGACAGACAGACAGTGTCAGCAGGGGAGGGTCAGAGAGAGAGGGAGACATAGAATCTGAGGCAGGCTCTAGGCTCTGAGTTGTCAGCACAGAGTCTAATGCCGGGCTCAAACCCACCAACTGTGAGATCTTGACCTGAGCTGAAGTCGGATGCTTAACTGACTGAGCCATGCAGGTGCCTCTACTTCATGATTTTTGAAGCTCTATTATTAGGTTCATACCCACTCAGGATTTTTTTTCAGTTTACTTACCTTGAGAAAGAGAGAGAGCGTGCGCGTGCTCAAGCGTGAGTGGCGGAGGGGCAGAGAGAGAGGGAGAGCGAGAATCCCTAGCAGTTTCCTTGTTGTCAGCATAGAGCCCGACTTGGGGCTCAGTGTCGTGAACCATGAGATCATGACCTGAGCCAAGATTAAGAGTCTGGATGCTTAGCCAACTGAGCCACCCAGGTACCCCTCTGCTTAGGATTATTATACCTTCTGAAGAATTGCCCCTTTTATTATCATGAAATGTCTTCCTTGCAGTATTCTTTGTCTTGAAGTCTACTTTGGTGATTTTAATATAACATCTCCAGGGAGGGATGTTTTAAAAGATGCCAGAAGTCACCTCAAGGAAGAACTTATCAACTCTGATCAAACATGTTGGGAATCTGAGAGGGCTACACAGAGGAGGAGCTAGAAACAGTTGTAAAAATAGGTCTGACTTACCAGGTACAAACAGAAAAAAATAGTGCTAGAAGGAACTAGAAAGACCTAGAAAGCACAAGTAGTTCAGTGTGGCTGGAGCAGGCAGCAGGCAGCACAGAGAGTGACTAGATAAAGCTGAAGATCAGGACGTTATCTCCAGTTGATGAAGAGCCATATGTGTCCCGCCAAAGTTCCAGCTCTAGAACATGAGTAATAAGAAGCCCTTGAATAGGGAACTTTAATACATGTAGATTGGTTTTAGACATTGAAGGCTGGACTGAAAGGGAGCAAGGCAGAAGGGAAGGGAAAGGAGTTTGTAAGAGAATTTGGTTGTCTTCATGAGATACAATGGCTGCTCTCAGGTACCTGGGGAGAAGGGCTACAGAGGCAGGCAGCTCTAGGGAGTTGAATCATAGGAATTCTTAACTGGATGTGAGGAACAAGAGTGAAGGAGCTCTCTGAAATGACTAGAAATGGAAGTAACAATCACTAGGATAGAGAAGGCAGACCATGGTAAATCTCAGGAGAAGAGGGAAGATGAATTCAAGGAGTACCTGGGTGGCTCAGTCAGTTAAGTGTCTGACTTCAGCTCAGGTCATGATCTCACAGTTCGTGAATTCAAGCCCTTTGTCAGATCTGTGCTGTCAGCTCAGAGCCTGGAAGCTTCTTTGGATTCTTCCGCTTCTCTCTGCCCCATCTGCTCATGCTCTGTCACTTTCTCTCTCGAAAATAAACAACCATTAAAAAAAATTAAAAAATAAAAGAATTCCAGATGGGACACGTTGAGTGTGGGGTGTGGAGGTGTTCAAGAGATTTGGGCCCCAGCCTGCCAGCCCCTTCCTCAAGGGTCGGAGGTTTGCTTCCGTGGTCTCCTCATCCAAGCTTCTGTGTTTTAATAGTTCCCTTTGGGCTCTGACTGTAGGGGTGGTAGCTGTTTCCTATAGCTGATAGAATTCTTTATTTGCCCTTGATACATAGAGTTTTTTTATTTGCCCTTTTGGCTACCTAATTAACAATTCTTTATATTCAGTTCTATTAAAATAACTGATGCAATTTCTGTCCTCTGACTGGACCTGACTGACATAATGCAAACAAAATAAAATCTATTTGCCATCCCTGGGCCGGGTCTTTATGGCAGTGTCAGTGGGGGAAGCTTGTCCTACATAAAACTTGAGGCTTCTCTACAGTTCCAGGATAGTGCACATCTAGCTTGACCAACACAGTAAGGCAAGAATAAAGGGTCCTAACAACCTTCACCCTCTCAGGATGGGGTGTCGGGTGGCAGATTCCCCTCCCAGTGCACCAATGCAAACTCCAACTCCAGGACTGGTTTGGGGGAGTCTGAGATATAAGCTTCCTCATCTTAGAAGATGAGCTGAGGCACAGAAAGGGAAAGGAAGATGGCTAAGATCACACAGCAAGCCAATGATATGGTGGGACTGGACCCCAGGTCTCCTGAAGCCCCGGTCCCCCTGGGGTCACTCTGGTTGGTAACTCTCTCCACTTAATAAATATCCATCTTAGGATGGAGTTGTGCCAACTTGTTTCTCTACTGCACCCAATAAAATAAATGTAGAAAATGTAGAAAAATGTGTAAAAGTATATAAAAATGAGTGTTTTTTTAATACTTAAAATGACCTGCTCACTAAGTGTAAATGCACCATTCCCAAATCTGAATTTTTAAATGTAAATTAAATGTAGCAATGTCATATAAAAGAGCATGTACCCACCTAGGTGCAGCTAGCTGTGAAATTGTGGTGAGGTCTTGACCTCAATTTCCTGTAAAATGGCGGTTCTAACCCTATTTACCTCTAGAAGTCAATATTGGGCAAAGCCTTCCCTTAACAGATGGGAGCTCTTGTTGATGAATGACCTTAGTACCTGTTTCACATGAAGTGTATCTACTTTGTCCAATTGGTCTTTTTGGTTCTGAAACAAAAAAAAAAAAAGTTTTTTTTTCAGTAGCACTATTCCTGGCATAAAGCCTATACTCAATGAATGTTGGAGAATATGCAGTTGTCAGTATGAGCATGTGGTGTTTTCCTGAGAGCTCTGTGAAATAAAATTCCCATCCAGAGAGACAGTCGAGGCCATTTCTTTTGGGGAATTGAGGACTCTTCTCCTGTCACCTCTCCCTAACCCTGGAAGAAGTCCTTTCTGGTGACTGAGCAAGTTGTCTGGTCTCACACTTCTGGTGACCCATCCATGGGGTCACTGAGTATGGGGCCCACAGGGCTTGGCCTCTAGGAGAAAGGGCCCTGAAGGCCATCACCCAGCCCAGCTGGGTTCAGACCCAGTGATTTACCGAGCATTGGGGCCACTGACACCTTTTATGCCCCTTCCTCCGGCCAAAGGGACACAGCGAGGGGAGAGGTGGCTGGGAACCCATCCCTGGGTCACCTCCACAGAGCTCTCCCATCATTGATGATGTCCCTTTGCCCTGGAAAACAAAACCTAGGCCCCTTGACTTTGGGTTACCAATACTTTGGCACCACCTTTGAAGCCATGATCTGAATTTACGACAGAGCGTGAAAGACCATTTCAGGCTCAGCCCTCTTTCCCGGCCACTGAACTTCATGTGGTCCAGAGTAAATCACCCTAATAGCCATAGGGTCTGCATTGTTGCGGGGCGTTTTATTCCCATGCTAGCAGTTATTTAGGTGGCCAAGTTGAATTGCCAAGTGTCGAGTTACAGTTGTTGCTTTTCCTTGCCTTGTGCATAATTATGAAGAGACGCAATGGCCAAAGGTAGGTTCAACACAGGACCTTTCAACAAGGCTCATAAAGGGATGGGGATAAAACAAACTGGGCACCCTGTTTTCCAGCCCATGAAGCGGTCTCCTTCCTTCAACCCTGTGGACAAAGGAGCTACTTTCTCTTGGGAGAAGAGGTGGCATAGAGCACCAGTGGTCCCTAGTCTCACTGCCCTGATGTCACGACTGGGTGTCCCAGTCCCCTCCAGTGGCTGGGAACAGGGCCTACATGGCTTTGGGTCATCCATATGCATAGGTGGGGAGGGGGAGATGTGACCCAGAGACACTAACCAACTGAAGCTATGGTCAGAACAAAAAATCCTTAATCTCTTCTCCATTCACATTTGTACCCAGTGCTCATTTTATGGCTGCACCATACCTGGGTAGCTGTTTACACATGTGCAGCCCTGTAAGGCTCATAAAGGTATATGCTGCCCTCTTCATGGGGAGAGGGGAGGCCCTGGGTCACAGCTGCTGGGATAGACAGTCCCCAGGGCACATTCGTTATGGGTGTGTGTGCTTTCTCTCCTGCCCTGTAGGACAGTATCTGTAACTCTTGGGTCAGGTGGATTGGGAGGACAGTACCAATTCTATTTTTGTTTGTTTGGTGATGGTGGTGGTGTCAGGGTATGGGGATGTCTCTACTTGTTCATCCAGCAATGGAGGGTGGGGATGATGGGGAAGCAGATGGGCCCAGAAGCCCCTTCCCCTGTCCCCTTCACACGCTCCTTGAGGCCTTTGACCTATGGTGCTTTTGCCGTCTCAAGACTTTCTGCCTTTGATGTACAGTTTGTTAAGTAATGACTTTGTTATTACAACGTAGCTGAAAAGCTAATATGTTTCTGTAATAAAATTCAACAAAAGGCATTTACCAAAAAGAAGTCTCCTACCCTCCCCAGACCTCCTCTCTCATTTCCCAGAGGAAGCCATTGTACCTGGTTTCTTGTTTGCTATGTCCATTTTGTGTATTTACTTTTACTTGTATGAAAATGTTGGGGATGAAGGCAACGGAGGGATATTGATTTGCTGCTAGCCCTTGGCTGTTGAAGGGCAAGGACCAGGCAGACCAAATCAAGAGTCAGCACCATATCTAAAAGCAGAAAGGCTGCTGGTGCCAGGGCCTTGGGAGGTTGGGGCAGGTCTTTCAGAACGGAATAGAGGAGGTAACCTGTGTAACAAGTATAGTGTTAGTCCAGAAACCTGGCTCTGGAGCTCCAGAGTTGAAAGGTAGAATGTACCTTCTGTTGAGTCTAGTAGGGGAGATGTGTAGAGAATTCAGACACACTGAAATGACCATACAGTACAGAGGAAGCAGGGAGGAAAAGGGGGAGTAACTTAGCTGGGACAGAATAGTGAGGAAAGTCTTCCTGAAAGTGGTAATGTCTGGGCTGGGCTTTGAAGAATAGATAGGAGTTGACTGGACTGATAAGAGGGCTGTAGGGGAAACTGTGTACAGGCTTGTACTTAGGGAATTGTAGTCAGGTTGGCATTGTTGAGCCTAAATTGTATGTGCATGCGTGTGATGTCTGTGTGTGTGTGTGTGTGTGTGTGTGTGTGTGTGTGTGCACATCCATAAGGGAATGGTGGGGTATGTGAATGTAAGGGTAAAGTTGGAGATGCCTCTTGAGAGGAGCACAAGGCTTGCATTATGAAGGGAATTGCCCCAACTGATGGTCGGGGACGAATTGTGTTTCCTTCACTCCACACAAATCTTTGTTGAGCCCCAGTGTGTGGGAGGCACAGTGCCAGGTGTCTGGGAGATGATGGAAAACAGGCATCAGGATCTGACATTCAAAGTGTACGTGGGGTGTGGGGATCAGGCAGGCTACAGATGCATGCTGTCAGTGCCTTGAGAGGGAATCATGGGGGAGCACAGGGAGTCCCCTTTGAGAGGTGCTACTGAAGCAGAGGTCGGAAGGATGAGCAAGCTCTGTGCCTGGAAAGCCCGTCCAGGCAGGGAAACAGTGGGCAGGATAGCTGTTTGAGTGAGAAATGGAGGTGGGAGCCACTGGGTTTCCAGGTGAGTGAAACAGGCAGGTGGTCCCAGAGACACTGCAGGATCCAGGGCCAGGTCAGGGTCTGGAGGAGGGTCCTGACTTCCTATCCAGTCCCTCACCATGGCTGGCTCACTCTCCCCTTAAATTCTCACATATTCACTCATTTCTCTCCCTCTCCACTTCCCACTGACACCCTGGATCCGGCCACCATTCTACGTGGGTCTTGTGCCTCTTAACCAGTCTCTGATAAGTCTTGCCACAAAAGCAGTAAGACCCACTATAACTAACTCAAGCTCCTTAAGATGATCTGGCCCTGCGGGGTTCAACTCCTGTTCCCTTAGAATTCTGTGCTCCCTCCTAGCATCCCAATTGTTCCTGTCCTAAGAAGCTTTTCTTGTGCCCTGGATTTGCCTTCTCTCTTGTCTCCAGGCTTTTCTGTGTGCTCTGCTCTCTTCTTACAATTTGCTTCTTTGTGTTTGTCTCCTGTGACCCACAGCTGTCTCATTTCTGCTTATCTTCTGGGTCTTTCTGTTCAGGAAAGCTTTTCTGGTATGCCAAGCTTGGGTCAGATGCCCCCAAAGGCAGCCCACTTCTACCCCCATCCTAACTTTTATCATACAGGTGTAACTTCTTATCTGTCTCCTGTACTAGATACCAAAAGAAGGGCAAATTGTGTCCTTATCCCTTAGCATAGTTGCTGGTGCTCGAGAGGTCATCAAATGACTGAGATGTGAGAAGGAGGAACCAGGAGGGGTGAGGGTAGACAGAGCTGAAGGAGACAGAGTTGAAGGTTATGTCTTCAGGAAGGGATGATGGCTGTTGCACAGCAATGACAATGACAGCGATTTTTCATTGGTCCTTACTATGTGCAAGGTACTATTCCAAGTGCTTTACATGTATTTGTTCATTCGTCTTCCTGAAGACAATATGAGAAAGATACCATTAGGATTATTTTACAGATGAGGAAACTGAGGCACTGTAAGGCTAAGTAACTTACTGAGAGTCATGTAACTAGTGGGTGAGAGGGCTGGGGTACATTTAATTTGGGCACTTCGAACTTTAAATGACAGCAAACTAATTCTCCCGACAGTCTAGCTTACTCTAGCCTCGTGGTGTTGTGAACATTTCAGCTGGGCAAATTGAACAGCTAAAATATCCCACTAGAATTGGAATTCCAGAGGTGACTCCTAGGCCAATATGACTTTCTAATCTGGTATTGAGTTCCAGCCCAGTGGAAGCAGTGGAGCAGTGGTGGAGCCAATACCTTGTGCTGGTGGTGCTGCTTCAAGTGACTTTCTAAATCTGGCAAGTTGTGGAACAGCAGTGGATTTTGTTGACGAAATAGTCTGTCAATCAAGATACTCCATCCTGCTTGGTGATATAATAACTGGCTATATTATAAGTCAGTATTAAAGTTTTTTTAAGTTTACTTATTGAGAGAGAGAGCGAGAGCGCACGAGAGAGCATGCACGTGAGCACATGCAGGGGAGGGGCAGAGAGACAGGGAGAAAGAATCCCAAGCAGCCTCTGCACAGTTAGTGTGGAGCCTGATTGGGGGGCAGTGGGAGGTGGCTCCATCCCATTAATCAATCGTGAGATCATGACCTGAGCCGAAATCAAGAGTTGGACACTTAAGTGACTGAGCCACCCAGGAGCCCCTAGTATTAAAGTTTCTCATCTGTTTATGGGCCCCAAAACAACACTTGTAAACTTGGGGGGGGGGGAGGATTTACAAGATATATAAGGGATATAAGGCAGCAAACTAAATACTGTGGTTTTGTTTGGGTGCAGTACCCTGATTCCCAAAGTTAGTTACAGTGGGTCTTACTGCTTTTGTGACGGGACTCATCAGACTGCTGTACTCTTCATTTGAGGTAACAAGTGCTATTAATCTAAATATTTGTAAATAACTTATCTTTACCTAAATTCAAAAAAAAAAAAAAAAAAAAACAAACACAAAAACCAGCACCTACGGGCAGGTGTGGTATAGAAGGCTGTTTGAAGGACGAGAGGAATCATTCATTCAACAATATTAGCGGCGCACCTGCGCAGACGGCCCCAGGGGGGCGGGGCGTACGGCGATACCTGAGACGAGATGGCGCCTCGTGGGGGTTACAGCGTAGTGGGGAGACACGTGAGAAACAAGGGAGCGGAGAGTTACCACTTGGGCTTAGTGTTAGGGAGGGAGTAATGACGGGCTGAGTTACTTAATTACGGGTAGTGTTGGTGGCTTTCGCAGTGTTGTTCTGCGTGCAGGTGCCTTTGGAGTTTCGCTAAAATGATGATGGAGAAATTTAGGGTGGTGTCAGGCCACAGGAATTGTTTGAAGCATGATGCCTCTTTAATACACCCGAGCTTCCCTTGAAGCAAGCAGCAGGAAGCAGTGTCGATCCCTCTCCAGTGCTCCCGTAAGTAACCTTTTACAACCTCTAGTCTGAAGCCACAGGGGCTATTCACCGGGGACCCTGAGACTACAAAGGAGCCTCTTAGGGCCTTGCGACTTTGCTGATGGGATTGTAAGGCGGTACAACCTTCCTGAAAGATTTTGCAATATCTACAGAGGCATTCCTTTCTGACCCAGGCAAAACCCCCTCTGGATATTCACCTCCCCCCAAAATACTCAGAATTGAGGATAAAAAATTTCTGATAAAAATGTTCACTTCGGGATTGTTTGAATTGTATAAAATTGGAAACAGTGAAGGCTATGTTAATAATTATGGCAGATGTTAATAATGGGTTATGATATAGTCATTAAAAAATTATTTTTGATGTTTATTTTTGAGAGAGCAAGAGACAGAGTGTGAGTGGGGGAGGAGCAGTGAGAGAGGGGGACACAGAATCCGAAGCAGCCTCCAGGCTCTGAGCTGTCAGCACAGAGCTGACACGGGGCTTGAACTCACAAACCATGAGATCATGACTTGAGCCGAAGTCCTACACTTAACCGACTGAGCCACCCAGGCGCCTCACTATAGTCATTTTTGATGGATATTTAATCCTGGGAAATGTTCATTATATAAGTGGCAAAAGCAGAACATAAACACATAACAAAAACATTAAAAATTGGTAGGAGTGTATTTTTAACAAACAGAGTTATATGCATATGGAAAAGGCTGCAAATGTTAGTGGTTTTCTCTGGAAGGAGGGGATTTCAGGTGATTTTTATCTTCTTTGAACCTTTCTGTGTTTTCCCAAATTATCCTCAATAATCATGCCTTGTTTATAATCACGTAATTAAAATGTATCCTTACCTTGGGTAGAAAATTAAAGTGTGTTCAAAGGTTAAATTGGCTTCTGTTAGTCCCTGACCTGAAGAAGTTGTCGTGGCTTGAAAACCAGGACCTAAGAAAAGTGAATCTCCTTTAGGAAAAGTCCAGCAGGCTCCTTACCCCCACCAAAGCTTGTTCATTCCTTCTCTGCTGCTACTTAAACACATCGCTGGCATTAAGAATGAGTCCGGCACTTGAGGAGCCCAGGAATATTCTCTCAGGGTTGCTGGCAAGCCCACACCAGCATAGGTAAAAGACACAAAGGAACTAAAAAGCAAGAGCTAACATTTATTGAGTGCTTACTCTGTGCCAGCCATGAAGCTGAGTACAGCACACACAGGCACACACATCCTCTTGTGTGCACACACGTGTACATGCACACACACATTTTCTAAATTTATTAATACATTTAATTTTCACAGTGACCTTATGAAGTTGGTACTGTCAGTACTCCCATTTTAAAGATGGGAACACTGAGGCTCAGAAGGGTAGTTACTGCATGTCATGCACCTAGTAGGTCATATTGCCAGAATTTTAATCCAGGTCTGGTGGTGCTGAATTGGGAAGTGGGAAAGGCAATGAATGGGGAGGAGAGAAAAGAGAGAAAGACAGAAGAGGGGAGAAACTCAGTGTGGGTCTGAGCAGGCCAATAGCCACAGGGTTTTCTCTACTCGCCTCTGAAGAGCACACCAGAATGAGTGTCAAGAAACAATTCAGAGTAGGGGGAATGTCTCTACCTTCACATTTACAGGCCTTGGTGATTCCAGCATGAGCCTGGACAAGGGTTCCTCACCTCCAGGAGCAGCAATAAAAAAAGATGAAAACAGAGATCAATTGTGACTGGTCATGAGTGTTGGTATTGGAGAAAGTTTTTCTTAAAGGTTAAGAAAGAGGCGCAAGGATCCCAGGTTGATAGCAATGCTTTTTATTCCAACTTTACCTTTGAACGGATGGCTTTTCTGTCCTGTGCTTCTGATGGAAGAGCTCATACAGCTGCCCTTCGGTTCATCAGACTCCGTTGAGCTTGGTTTTGGTGTCCAGATGGAACACAGGTGGAATGTTGGGGGCAGGTAAGAGGAAGAGTTTTCTGAGGCCTCTGAGCAAAAGAAGGGAAGGAAAAGTGAGAGGTTGCAAGTGCAAGCAATGCCTGATGCTAGTAATGGAAGGGGAAGCGGTGACAATAAAAGGCGGGAGTGCAGCATGGAGATGAGCCCCTTGAGGGGAAGAGAAAATTAGTTCTTCAGCCTGTCCCCTGGTGGCTCCACTGGCACAATACAGCTGGGTTGTGTCTACTTTCATTCATCCGAAGAAGTCCTGTGTGATTGTGGGGTGAGGGATGAATGGGAAGCAGCGGTTAGGGGGCTGGCAGAGAAAGATAATGGCAGTATACACCTGACCTGTATAAAGGATGCCAACACTCATAGCTTGTATTGCCCTATCGTATTCTTTGTTGGGCCTGTTTTCCAGCAATATAAAAGATGAATGGAATCAATGGAGCACGCTGACTACTAACAGTCATATATAGTGCAGAGTTCTCACACTTACCTTATTTAGTTCTATAGCAAACTTGTGGGTTGATGTTACACCCATTTTACATATAAGGAAAAAGAAGCTTGGTAATGGTAGCTACTTGTTCAAGGGCCCTGAGCAACTAAGGGACAAAGTCAAGATCCAACCTAACATCTGCTGGATGCCAAAGCCTGTTTCGGTTTACTCTCCACGTTGACTCCAGAGATCAGCTGGAGGCATTGTGTTCATTGTTTAACAGGGGCTTTTCAAGTTCTAATTTGACTCAGTCAGTGTTTTTTAAATTTATGTGAACCTAAGGATTCCTGGGATGTTTGTTAAGACGTATCAATTCCTGGGCTCTATTCCTAGAACTACTTACTGGTTAGAATCTCTATAGGAGGAGCCTGAGTATCTGTTTTTGTTTTTTGTTTTTTTAACGTTTATTTATTTTTGAGACAGAGAGAGACAGAGCATGAACGGGGGAGGGGCAGAGAGAGAGAGAGAGAGGGAGACACAGAATCGGAAGCAGGCTCCAGGCTCCTAGCCATCAGGCCAGAGCCCGACGTGGGGCTCGAACTCACAGACCGTGAGATCGTGACCTGAGTTGAAGTCGGACGCTTAACCGACTGCGCCACCCAGGCACCCCCTGAGTATCTGTTTTTAACATGCTCCAAACTTGATTCCCCACGTGCTCAGGCAAGTTTGGTCAACATTGGTATAGGCAGATTTTCATGTTTATGGATATAAACTCAGCTGGCTATAAAGTGTTTATCTTTGCAAGATTTTATGTGGTTTAGGAAGTAAAATCTCTCATGTTATATTTATGTACTTTCCCCCAATCTCTGTCCAATCTGCTCAGATTTTTTTTTTTACATTGTGACATTATTTACTTATTTATTTTTAACATTTTTAATGTTTATTTATTTATGAGAGAGAGAGAGAGAGCATGAGCAGGGCAGGGGCAGAGAGAGAGAGAGAGAGAGGGAGACACAGAATCTGAAGCAGGCTCCAGGCTCTGAACTGTCAGCACAGAGCCTAATGTGGGGCTCAAACCCACAAACTGTGAGATCATGACCTGAGCCGCAGTCGGATGCTCAACTAACTGAGCCAACCAGGCGCCCCAAATTAGACCTTATTTAAAATAATCAGTGAAGACTATGTCTATATTAGGAGGTAAGGCTAAAATGCAGTGATACTTTTGTCCCCTGTGGTGACATTCCCCATTTTACTTTGTATGTTAGAGCTGAACTATTTATTTGCATGAATTGAATTGAAAGGAATTCTCTGGTTAAGTGGCAAGAGTTTGAATTTTGGTTAACACTGAGCTATAAAAGGCCAAGATACATATTTAACTTCTTAACGTTGCCTTTGGTAGCCCCTGGTGCTCTTCCAAGCTTTGTCCGTCTGATGGGTTTAGGAGAATGTTGTTTCTTCCACATCCATAAAAATCAATGAGAGATAGAGATTTGGGGGAATTGTAAAGATAATTAGGCCTAAACCATTTTGGACTGAAGTATTCTAATGTCAGTTCTAATAATGCTTTTCAGGAGTATGGGGCTATACATGATACTCATGAAACTTGCACTGTCATAGGAGGTCAGCAGAGATCCAGTATTCTAGTTCCAACAATTGGCAGGTTGCACAAGGGAGTAGAATTCTCTAATAAGTAACAATTTATAAAATTAATACCCTTTGAATACCTCTAACCCCTCCACCCAACCTAACATCAGCATCTATCCAAATTAAAACCATAAATAAATTTTGCAAAGATGCAGGACTTCATGAAGCATTCTGAAGGGTGATGTTGGAGAATTCCTTGATTTCAGACAAAGCTGTTAACAAATGTGAATCTGGCAGAATTTGTCCACCTATTAATTGGAGGAGAGATAATTGACAGGACGATTCCAAAGCGAATGATTCGAATATGAGATATTTAAAAAGTCTTCAGAAAATGGATGAAGTCCTCTAATATTTTTGTGAGAATGACTATTTTTATGATTATGCCACAAAATAAAAGGATATTACTATTAGGCTATTATGTAATGTAGGAAAAATTGTACCAAAAACCTCAAAACTTAGTCATTTATTGTTTGTTCTATGAATTGGAGCACATTTAATATTATTTTCCAAATGTGGTCTAATGTAAGATATAATCAATTTATTTTTATTTAGATTTATTTATTTATTTATTTAACATCCAAGTTAGTGCTTATAATGCAACAATGATTTCAGGGGCAAATTCCTTAATGCCCCTTACCCATTTAGCCCATTCCCCCTCCCACAACCCCTCCAGTAACCCTCTGTTTGTTCTCCATATTTAAGAGTCTCTTATGTTTTGTCCCCCTCCCTGTTTTTATATGAGTTTTGCTTCCCTTCCCTTGTGCTCATCTGTTCTGTGTCTTAAAGTCCTCTTAAGAGTGAAGTCATATATTTGTCTTTCTCTAACTTTGCTTAGCATAATACCCTCTAGTTCCATCTACGTAGTTGCAAATGGCAAGATTTCGTTCTTTTTGATTGCCGAGTAGTACTCCATTGTGTGTGTGTGTGTGTGTGTGTGTGTGTGTGTGTGTGTGTGTGTGTGTATAACATCTTTATCCATTCATCCATTGATGGACATTTGGGTTCTTTCTATACTTTGGCTATTGTTGATAGTGCTGCTCTAAAATTGGGGTGCGTGTGCCCCTTCAAAACAGCATACCTGTATCCCTTGGATGAATACCCAGTAGTGCAATTGCTGGGTTGTAGGGTAATTCTATTTTCAATTTTTTGAGGAACCTCCATACTGTTTTCCAGAGTGGCTGCACCAGTTTGCATTCCCACCAGCAGACAAAAGAGATCATCTTTCTCCGCATCCTCACCAACATCTGTTGTTGCCTGAGTTGTTAATGTTAGCCATTCTGACAGGTGTGAGGTGGTATCTCATTGTGGTTTTGATTTGTATTTCCCTGATGATGAGTGATGTGGAGCATTTTCACGTGTCGGTTGGCCATCTGGATGTATTCTTTGAAGAAGTGTCTATTAATGTCTTTTGCCCATTTCTTCACTGGATTATTTGTTTTTTTGGGTGTTGAGTTTGAGAAGTTCTTTATAGATTTTGGATACTAACCCTTTATCTGTTGTTTGCAAATATCTTCTCCCATTCCATCTTCATTCTTGAAAGATAAATTTCCATCACTTTTGCCACTCTTTAGTGTGTCACTCTTTACTACAAACTTTTATTTATTTATTTTTTCAATGTTTATTTACTTTTGAGAGACAGAGAGAGACAGAGTGCGAGTGGGGGAGGGGCAGAGAGAGAAGGAGATGCAGAATCTGAAGCAGACTCCAGGCTCTGAGCTGTCAGCACAGAGCCCAACGCAGGGCTTGAACTGAGACCACGAGATCATGACCTGAGCTGATGTCGGATTCTTAACTGACTGAGCCACCCAGGTGCCCCTTTACTACAAACTTTTACATCTTGTTTGGAGAGGATTCACTTTAAGTATGAGGATTAAATGAGTTTTGACTGCAGAACATCTAACATCTAGAACAGTGCATGGGGTCTATTAAGGGTTCTGCCATTTAGTTATTTTTGTTGTTAAAGTGTAATTATTTTTAGCATCGATTATACTCTGGTAACATGTTTAACATTTGGTCTTCACAACAATTACCATTTATTCCATGCTATTTATTAGACACACTTTACATATATTTTATTTGATTCTCACTAGGAGACAGGTGCTATTTTTCATCCCATTACAGTTAAGGAACCCGGTGATTAGTAGTAACTGTGTCACAGCTGGCAAATGGGAGAGCCAAGGCTTGAACCCAAGTTTGACAGCAAAGACTGAGATCTTCCTTCCCTTCTTTTTTCCCCTTCCTCTCCCTTTTTTCCTTCCTTCTAAATTATTATAGAAACTCTGAAACATATACAAAAATGGCAAAATAGTCCCATGGACCTCCCAGATAGACTTCCTTTGGGTTCAACAACTATCAACTTGAGGCCAGTCTTCTTTCATCTCTATTCCCAATCACCCCTCCTACCCCAGATTATCTGCACAAAATTCCTGACATTTTTGTCAGCTCAGCTGTAAATTTCGGTGCGTATTTCTAATAAACAGGTACTCTTACTTAAACACAACCACAGTATTATTATTACACCTAAAAGAAAATAACAATGATATTAACAAACATCCATACAGTCTGAGATTTTCCTGATTATCTCATCAATCTAACATTTCGTTGGTTCAAGTTAGAGCCACACATCACATCTGATTCATACATTTCCTTGGATCTCTCTTAATCTGTAGATACCTTCCCTCTTTTTTTTGGCCCTGAAACATATTTGTTGAAGAAACTGATGTTTGTCCTGTATATTTTCTGCAATCTGGATTTTGATGATTTCTTCACCATGGTGCTGTTTAGCATCTGTAAATCTGTAAATTTACCCTTTTTATTTTTTATGTTTATTTATTTATTAAAAACATTTTTAAAATGTTTTTTTTGAGACAGAGAGAGAGAGAGAGAGAGAGAGAGAGAGAGAGAGACAGAGTGGGAGCAGGAGAGGAGCAGAAAGAGGGAGACACAGAATCCAAAGCAGCTTCCAGGCTCTGAGCTGTCGGCAGAGCCTGATGCAGGTCTTGAACCCACGAACCATGAGATCACAACCTGAGCTGAAGCCAGATGCTTAACTGACTGAGCCGCCAGGCACCCCTAAATTAACCCTTTTTAAAAATTTTTGAGCTCCTTTGTTTAAGGTTCTAGGTTCCCATCTACCTGGTTCCCTCCCACATGGAGCTTAGAGTCTAGTTAGGGACACAGACACTAAGTAAGCAAACAAATAGATGTGAAATTTTATTTATATCCTATAATATATAAATATGCATTGCTTATGATATAAACACAACTCTATTCGTCCTCCTAACACTGTGAAGTAAAAGGTTTTCTGTTATACCAAAGAAACCATTATGATGTCAAAGGGAACCAGACAGGATTCAGGCCTTCCTTGTCACATCAACTACATGATACTATGTAGTTGAGGGGGCTGGGTGGAGGAGGGCAGAGGTGGATGGGTGGGGGTGGGTTGGGGTGGGGGTGTCCCTTACCATCTCTGGACTCTGATGTCTCCATGTTTAAAGTGGTAGGTAGTTGCAGCCCTAGGCCTATACCCAGTCAACTGGAGAGTGGGCAGAGTGTGTGTGTGTGTGTGTGTGGCATCGACAGGACACTGAGAAGTGTGGGGAAGTAAACTACAAGGACTTTATAGCATCTCCAGGGACTGGAAAACTGCAGGGAGGAAAGACCGTGTAAAGTACAGTAAAAAATGTAATAAAAATCAAGTAAAGCCATCACCAAGTCTCCGCAGTTCACAGTGCTAAATTCCAAGCCAAAAAGAAAGATATAAGCTGAATATTTTAGCAAATGTCTTTAGCCTCAGACACCTGGTTTGGAAACACCACCACCTGTGCTGCATTAAACCTGCGAAAAACCCAGGAAGGAAATACAGTGTATGAGGCCAGAAAAGGGTGGGCTCCTGGATCCCTTAGGTCAAACAGCAGGCTGTAAATGACTCTTTTCAAAACAGACATATTACTTCCCAAGATTGCGGCCTGCCACAAAGGAAGGTACACACAGCGGTTGT
The DNA here is from genome assembly GCF_018350215.1 of Panthera leo. NCBI lineage: Eukaryota > Metazoa > Chordata > Mammalia > Carnivora > Felidae > Panthera > Panthera leo. The sequence goes on from NC_056689.1 coordinate 52,836,517, forward strand.
TCCCAGCAAGAGTTATACTATATGGCTATTAGGGGGAATAGAAGCAGCTTGATTCTTGCCAATGACAGGAAATAAGGTCAAGTAAAGATAACAGGTCTTTGAATTAAAGAGGCTTTAAACACACATCCTGGCCTCACGGCTGTAGTAGCGAATAAGAATTATGGAATGAAGCCTCGGGTTTTCTTACTCCCTTTAAGCGGCACTCCTGAAACACACCCTTTCCCTGATTAATGCCAAGGAGGCCTGTGTAGGGAAGGCACCAGCTTCCTCTTAACTTTGCCTTGTTTATGCTCTTTCTAAATAGACCTCACTGCCATGTTGCTAGTGAGATCTGGGCTGTGGGGATCATTTCACGAGTTAAAAGTCTCACAAGTAGCGTAGTTGATAGTCTTGGTGGTAAATACCTATAGATTTAGAGGTCAAGATTGTATTACTTTTGTCTAGGTAATGGGGAACGGAGCTCGCAGACCCCAGGAAGAGAGGGCCAGTATATTTCTATGTTGCCATAGTTTTCAAAGACAAGATAACCAAACAGCCGTTCAGGGAGAAAAACAAAACAAAACAAAAACAAACATCAAAAGATTGTTTGTTGTGTAGAGAAACACCTGGTTGTTAGTCTGCATTCCCTGCCCTGTTGTGCAGACTATATTTATTATATACCCACCTTGATTTTTCTTCCTCCCTGGGTGGGATGGTTGGTACAGGAGTAGGAGTAGGGAATAGAAGTGGGGTAACTGATTAGAACATTTAAAAAAGCAATCCAGGCCAACTGGTTGTTCTACAAATAACCAGCTGATTGACCAGACTCTACCTTTTTTTTTTTTTTACATTTATTTTTGAGAGAGAGAGAGAGACAGACAGACAGACAGACAGACATAGAGCGTGAGTAGAGGATGGGCAGAGAGAGGGAGACACAGAACCTGAAGCAAGCTCCAGGCTCTGAGTTGTCAGCACAGAGCCCAATGTGGGGCTTGAATCCACAAACTGTGAGATCATGACCTGAGCTGAAGTCAGACACTCAACCAACTGAGCTACCCAAGCGCCCCCAGACTCTACCTTTTATGATGTTTGCTGACCTTGGTTCTGGTGCACAGGACATAAACCTGGGTTAGCTTTTCACCCAGAACTCCTGAAGAAAGTACAAAGATTCTTTGTGCCTTTAAAGTTTCTCTTTTCTGATAATCAAAATAGAAAAAAGACCTTGATGTGACAGTTAGGTCAGGATGCTGCCCTAATGGCTGAGAGACATTATTTATTAGACACACTCAGAGGTGTGGCACTTGGAAAGTGAGGAAACCGTTACGTGAGGGCAGAGGTCGGAATCACCTGTTTCTTCTCTATGGGCCCTTAGGCAAGGTACTTTACATCTTCAAGCTTGAAAACTGGGAATAATCATAGTATCTATTTGTTAGGGTTGCTAAGAGATTAAGTGAGGTAATCCAGTGTTTAGCCTGATACCTGGTGCAGAGTAAGGAACAGTTCTGGAAGTACTAGCTGTTCATTCACTGTGTTATCATTGTGATCTTTATAGCTTACATATACCCTCTTTGGCTTCATGGGGAATCTATAAACCTAAAGTTTCAAAAATATCATTTCTATTAGGTGGAGAGTGGTTTGAAGGCCCACTGAATTTCTTTGCCATGGTTTGATTTTAATAGATCTTTGGTTCCTTGGTTTTTACCTGAATTAAAAGCACAATTTTTTGGTTCTGTAGTGTTTAAAGGCTTTTAATATGTGTAGGATGAATTTTTTTGATTTATTTTTTATGAGAGCAATTCATGTTCATTGTTTTTAAAAAAAGTAAATAAATATTGGTGAAAAAGAAAATAATCAGTAATTCTACCACTCAGAGATTACCACTGCCCACATGTTGGTGAATTACTATTGCACATGTTTTGAAACTTTTTTTTTTTCAGTTTTATTTTTTAAGTAATCTCTATACCCAATGTGGGGCTCAAACTCAGGGTTGTGAGATCAAGAGTTACATGCTCTGCCAACTGAGCCAGCCAGGCGCCCTTGCAACCTTTCACCTAATTGTGTATTGAATGTCTTCCACATCATTAACTAGTCTTGTTTACTGGCAACAGAGAATTCTATCCGTGAGGCCTCTCATTCATTTTAGCGATCCTATTATGACCTTTTCAGTTTTTCCACTATCAAACAGCATCATTGTTAAAACTCCATTCACCAAAATCCAAGATGTGGTTTCCAGCTCTGGGCCTTCCTGCTACCTCTGCCTAAAACCTATAGGTTTTCTTGAAAGTTAGAAATCCCCTACATCCCAAACTAATGCCAAGGATACCCCTTCAAAAGGCTGGGAAGTTAAATTCCTCTCTTGTTCCCCAGTGAGAAGAGGCAAAATTGGGGTCATTTTCATGGCAGCTATTACTGCATGTGAGGTTCTCCAAAGAGGCATTCCTGTCCTTGCACATTTTCCCCTAATCATAGGCAATTTCCTCATTGCAAAAGCAACCTCACCTTTCATGGGGGTGTCAAAATGCATCATCCAAATAGATGGTCCTTAAGACAAGGGAAAAGTTTACACACGTGTGCTCTGTGCGATGCTCTAGTGCTTTTAGACAATGTCTCACCTTCTATTCTGGGCAGATGTGCCTGGGAAGGGCATTTTCCTGTTTAAGCGGAATTTGGACTCATTTGAAGGATATGTATGTGACTTCATTTGTAGTTGAAGATGGGTTTAATCCTGGAGTGGGGATTTCAAAGGGGTTTGGATGTATGAGATGAGCTGCTAGAAGGGCACAGGGGGTCTTGTGGGAAATTGGGTTTGCTTCCCAGACCTAGTTAAGAGCTAGGCTAGTCCTGGTCAAAAGTGTCAAGTAGGTGAGGGTTATCTTATGGGCGGTGCCTTGCCTTTTCACTGCCCCCAAGCACTAAGAGCATTGTGGACCTCCTGGGGAACTTCTGGTTCCCACAAAGCCAGCTGCTCAGGCTGTCTTTTAGGGAAGTCCCTCATTTCAGACTAGCAGAGGCCCAAACCTTGTCCTAGAGGAGGAGAATGATTTTCTTTCTCCTGGCAGAGAGGCGTCTGTAGGGACACAAAAGTTACTATAAGTATAAAACACTTTCCTGTGAGTTGAAGCTGATGCTTGGGGTGTTTAGGATAAGGAGTATGTAGAGGGGTCACCAGTAGAGTGGCCAGTGAAATACAGGACACCTGGTTTAATTTAAATTTCAGATAAACAGCAAAGAATTTTTTTTTGGTGTAAGTGTGTACCCTGAGTACACTCTCTTATATTTATGATCTCCCCCATCTTTTGAGTTGTTTTTCTCCCACCTAATTTGAAAGACTTTTTTTTTGTCTTGAGCAATCTTTCCAAATCATTGAAATGAGATTCAGAGAAATAGTAACTCTCTCATCACACTTTTTTCTTTGCAGTATGTAATGGTTAATTAGAGCACACAGTGTAACAAGTAGGCAAGCTTGGGGACAAGGACTTTTTTTTTTTAATGTTTATTTTTGAGAGAGGGGGAGAAAGAGCGAGAGCAAGAGCAGTGAGGTGTGGAGAGAGGGAAACAGAGAATCCCAAGCTGACAGCACAGAGGGCGATGCAGGGCTGGAACTCACAAACTGTGAGCTCATGACCCGAGCTGAAATCAAGAGTTGGTTGCTTACCCAAATGAGCCCCCCCCAGGCGCCCCCCCAAGCACACCTTACTTGTGAAGAGCACAGACTTACTCGAAAGAACAGTCTATGGGAGAGAGGCCAGCTAGGCCAGATGTTCAGCTTGCTGCAGGCAGGATGTTTTTCAGAATGATCGGTGGTCAGCTGGTGAATTTGTTAACTGGAGGCTAGGAACGAGTAGACTGTGGTGCCAGGCACACAGTATGTGTTCGGGGAACGTTACCGTTGTTGTTGTAGTAGCTGTTCTGTTGTCAGAGGCTTAGTTTGTTTATAGTTTATGATTTTATGAATAACAATGTGGTAAATATCCCTGTAGTTTAAATCTTTGCAAAAATCCTCAGCTGTTTCCTTTGAATGATTCTGAAAATTTTGTAGATGAGAAAAATGAGATCTAGGGCAGCAGGGCTGTGTTGATGGTGGCTTGTGAGGAGGTGTGTGTTGTTACATTTTCAGGAATTTTGTAATGTGGTTGTTCAACACAACCATTTAAAAAGTTATATAAGCATAGCTGAATTATAATGAAATAAATTATTCATTAAATAAGTAACAAAGACATAGGTCATACATACTCAAAATGTGTTACTTCCTATTTATTTTACTGTGTTTTTCTATAATTGAAGCTCTTGGGGTTATTTGTGTCTATTGGATGTGTAGGGTGGAAATACTAGAAAATGATGGGCTACTACATGTCTCTTTCCAGCTCTGTTCAAAGTGGTATCAGTACAGATGTCCGTGACCAAGTAATGGCATGTTACCTGGAAATCAGCCACGGCGGGAGTATTTATACCATGGAAATCAGCAAGTGGTACAAATCAAGGCCTTTTTTTTTTAAAACTGTTGTTAAATGTTTACGCCACAGTATTTATACCACTGCAGAGAAGTAAAATAGCTAAGTAGTTATTTTCCTGGAAAAGGAATCCATCTCTCCTGACTCTGTCAGAGATTTTTGGACCATGTTTTGGAAAACTGGTCTTGTTTTTTTTAATCCTTACCTTATTGGCATCATCTATTAAATCTCTAAACAGTCTCCATTCAAAAGCATGAATGTATATACAGACTACTGAGAAAGTCATAGAACTTCATTCAACAAACATTTATTAAGCACCTGCTGTGTGCTAAAGACAAAGAAGACAAAGACAAATAAGACAGAGAGCATTCTAAAATAGTGATGCCCCAGACTGTGGGTTACAGAGTTCATAAGACCTTAAGTCATTGCCTTATATTAAAGTAAATAAAATAAAACAAGTAATACATACATTTATAATAGAATATAGATGATTTTTGTTATTAACATATTACGTAAAATATACACATGGTAACATAAGTTAAATATATATACACACACAGTTGCTTTATTATCACGTGGTGGTCTGCACTTAAAGTGTAAATAGAGTCCTATAGTGGAGAGAGTTCAGGGAGGCAAAAAGTTCAGTAACTGAGAGAGAGCATGAGCTCTGAAGTTAGTCTGGCTTGGGTTTAAATCCTGACTTGATCCGCTGCTAGTTCCATGACCTAGGGCAAATTATTTAACTGCTCAAGCTTTGGTTTCCTTATTGTATAAAAATAGCTATCCCCTCATAAGGTTCATTTGAGGAGTAAACAATAATCTAAAGTGCTGTATGACTGGTATGGAGTCAGCACTCAGAAAGTATCATCTTCACAAACTTTGAAGAAATAAGTCTTAAAAGAGAAGGATATTAATTCTTCTGGATTGCACACAATTCATGTATTCCTGATGTTTGAATTTCTGCTAAGTGAATCCTGGTTTACCCTGGGCAGAATTACCTCTAGTCTTAGAGTGGGGCTATATAAGAGCTCTTTGCAGATGCGCAAGGTGCCCCTGAACCTCTGTGCTTGTCCTTGTCCTCCTGCGAACATCTCATCCGCTACTTACCTCCCCCTCTCCCCTTACTGTGTCTCCCTTCCAACCTCAGCAGAGTCCACCGAAACTGCTCTTACTTGGGTCACCAAATATTTCCTGGCTGATCTTTTTATGGTGTTTGACACTCTGATGACTGCTTCTATCTTTAGATATGGTGTGGCCAGTTTAACTTTTAACTTCATGTACCCGAAGGTGGAGAAACTGAAGGCAAGGAGGCATGAGGAAAGAAGTGGGGAAGGGTAAAAAATATTTGTTAAAGCTGTGTTTTCACTTTGGTTTCTTTTAAGAATGAATATTATTCAGAGAAATATCAGAGTGGAGTATGGCTGTGTTTTTAGAAAGTGAAGTGCTTCTTGTTAACATTATTAGTAGTGATTCTACAGTCAGAATTATTTAGTTACTCACATGTATACCTTGTGTTTCATCTGCCTTCTTGTAGCTCAGATAGCCCTCTGGGGTAAATTCTTCCTGGAGGAATATGCTTTAAGAAGCATTTTAAGGGCACCTGGATGGCTTAGTTGGTTAGGTGTCTGATTTCGACTCAGGTCACCATCTTGCAGTTTGTGAGTTCGAGTCCTGCATTGGGCTCTATGCTGACAGCTCAGAGCCTGGAGCCTGCTTCAGATTCTGTGTCTTCCTCTCTCTCTCTCTGACACTCTTATGCCCTGTGTCTCTCTCTCAAAAAATGAATAAACATTAAAAAAAAAAGAGGCACTTTTAGTGAGGGTCTTTTGGTGAATTTTCTCAACTTTTGTTTACCTAAAAATGTCTTTACTCTTATTCTTGAAAGATAGTTTCTCTAAGTACATGATCTTAGGTTGGAAGTTATTTTCTCTCGGCACTTTGAAGATGTTATTCTACTGTCTACTGACTACTGTCATTTTTTTTTTTTAAACATTTGTTTGTTTTTGAAAGAGAGAGACAGCATGAGCGGGGGTGGGGGAGGGGGAGAGAGGGAGAGCCAGAATCTAAAGTAGGCTCCAGGCTCTGAGCTTTCAGCACAGAGCTGGATGCGGGGCTCGAACTCACAAATCGTGAGATCATGACCTAGGCCGACGTCAGGAGCTTAACCCACTGAGCCACCCAGGTGCCCCTGACTACTGTCATTGTTGTTGAGAAGTCTTCTGTCAGCTTAATTTTCATTCCTCTGAGAATTCTATCTTGGCTTTTTGGCTACTTTTAACATCCTTTCTTTGTCTAGAATTCATCCTGCTTTGAATTCATTGGAATTCCTGAATAAGAGATTGGAATTGGATCAATTTGGGAAAATTCTCAACATTCTCTTTTACCTCCTTCTGGAATATCAATTAGATGTCTGTGAGACCTTTTGTTTACTTACCCTCTCTTTCATATTTCTTGGTTTTCTTTTTGTGTTGTCTTCTGTTTAATTTCTTCACATCTATTTGGTTTTTTTAGTTGTGATTTTTTTTTTAAACCTGTGGTTTAACCCTTTCATTGGATTTTAAACTTAAATGTTAATATTTTAATTCCAAGAAGTTAGAATTGGTTTGTTTTCAGATGTGTTTTTATTTGTGTTTTTGATTCTTTTATTTCTTAAAAACATTAAACATTCTTATTTTATATTTTGTATCTAATAATTTTAATATCTGAAGTCTTTATGAATCAGGTTCTGTTATTGGTTATTTCTTCTGACTTTTACTCTTGGTGGCTTGTTTCCTTTTGTTTTATGTAATTTTTGATTGTGAACTCATTTGCTTAAAATTTTTATTTTATATGAAATTTTCCTTGCCTTTTTTGGGGGGCAATGCAGGTACTATAATTTGTGGCCCTAGATCTCTGTCTGTGGTCAAATTCGTGGTTATAAAATCTCAGGGAAATTTTATTGTTATTTTTGGTATTGTTAGTTTTACCCAGAGCCAGGACTATGCTATGCCAGCCCATTTTCTTTGTTGTATGCCCCTGCAGGGTGGGTTTTCATCTAGTTCAGCTTTTTCTCAGAGCCTAGGCTACTCGAGTCCTGGCTTTCTGCAAGTTGGTCTGGTTCTTCACTATGAAGTACCTGCAGATCCATAGGTGTCCCCAGCATAGGCAGTCACTGAGCTCTGGTCTCTTGCTTCAACCTTGGCCTCAGGGAGGTGAGGTACTCTTATTTTTTGGAACTTTGTTTGCTTATTTAAAGGAGGACTTTCTATATTTTGTTTAGCATTTTAAACTTTTTTTTTTTTTTGGTAGCCATAGTGTTTCAGTTACCTAGGTCGTGACATTGCTGGAAATGGAAAACTGTGTGCTTTTCTTTTGATTGCTGACATTCTGAGTGTGCTTTTATTATATCTTGCAGCTGTTATTTCCTGGCAGCCCAAGCAAAATTAATTTCTGACAATGTAAACCAGGAGCAAAATAGAATTCATTTGACAGAAACTGACTTTCTAGGAAACTGGACTCTTTTGGGTAGAGCCAGCTGCCATAGTGGCCTCTTGACAGGTATTTACTGAGCATCAAGGACTGCTAAAGAATGGCAGAGCTATCTGACAGACATGGGGGGGCCCATCATGTTGATAAGAAATTCACAAACCAGCGTTATAGATTCCCATGATGCCTGGATAGGAAAGACCAAAAAGCACTCTTAGACTAGTTTCTCATTTGCAGATGAATGGACTGGTACCATAGAGGACATTTCCTTCAGGGTCACTGAGCTGGTTAGCAGTGCCTGGGACTCCCCTCAAAGATATAAATGCAAAAATTCAATATGATTTCTAAAACTTTGCTTGTGAATTCACTCAAATCTCTGTTCACTGAACATTAATTGAATACCTTCTCTATGCCAGGTCGTAGGATGCTTTTTAGATAGTAGGTACTCAGTACATGGTAACGTATACACATATTTACCTATATATAGAACCAGACCCTCAACTACTTATAAGTATCTCTCTTCCCCCTCCCTCTCCCTCCCACCTCAACCCTGAGCTTCATCCTTCCACCTAATATAAGTGAGAGGGTTTAAGGCTGGTGGGAAGGAGAATGACGAAGCAGGAAAAGTTGCTATAGAGCCCACAGGACATGGTTAGGACTGGTGAAGCTCAGAGACTTTATTCTTGGGACTGACCCAGGGGAGGAAAAAAAATCAGTAAGAGCTGGCCACTGGCAGGTATTTGAGTCTTGACACCACTGCATAGTAGCTGTTAGACTAGCTCTGAGCATCAGTTATCTCTTCTGTAGAATGGGAACTACTACCACGGAGTGCTAGGCACTCAAGAGACACTGTCCTTGCCTTTAAGAACGTGTGTGAAAAACTCAGAAAAGAGATTTCTGCAATGTCCTAAGTAACAAGAAAAACTCATCCTCAACCCATTATGAACCCATTAGTTCATGTGACTCAATGAACTAGCTAGGATGGATGTTTCTGCAGCCTGGCTTATACTGGCAAAGAAAGATTCATTTCCTGGGAGAGCCCACCACTTTTCCTCCTCAAGAGGATGAAGCTGCCAAGTTTGTCTTTAGCTTTCATTCCTCCAACAAGGCTACTATCATGTAGATTACCCAGCCACTAGGTGGCCAGAGTTATTCATAAAAGGCTGCACTTAGCAATGAAATCATAAAATTCTTAAAGTTTCTTGCATTTGGGGAATTTGCTTTGCAAAATGGAATCCTGTTTGAGTGTAGAAGCCAATGAAAACAAACAGGAACAACACACCAAACAAACATCTTGACACCCCAGGAAAAAGCCGCAGCTCACTGATGAACGAGTGGATCCAACTGTGCTCCCAAAGACAACTCTACTCATTCAAAAACTGTCAAGAGTAATTTTTCATAACTTCAAAGTTAGGTTTTTAAACCCCCTTCCAGTTCCCACCATGGAAGCAGGATTCCTGGACAGGTCCATTTGAAACAGCGTTTGCATGACCCAAGTAGCTGGGGCTGGATGGGGTGCTGGCTGCTTGGGAGAGGGTGTTTGAGGGGGGGAGGTGTGGACAGCCATGGGCTATGGGAAATAGGAAGGTCTGCAGTGAAGGGTTCTTTTGCAATAAAAACCTTTTAGAAACCGTGCATGGCGGGTGGCATCCCAGATGGACCTCTGCTGGGTCTGAGTTTATGAAATGGTTCTGCCTGATATCTGCTCCACTCTCAGGGTAAGAAGAAAGTTTGCTTATTGAGGAGAGTGAATTGGACACAGATGCTGCAGGCCATGGGCTTGCCCTGGCTTGCCCGTCTTCCTGGCAAGACAAGCAGTTATTAGAGGCTGGTGACGACTCCCTGTGTCTGGGGACGAGCTGTCTGCATTTCTAGGAGACGGCTCCTTCCCAAGGGGAAAGAAAGGTGCCAGGCTGTAGAAGGGTCCAATTATTGGCGGCTCTATTTTGCAGAATGATTGTCTTTGAGTGAAGTATGTGTTGTAGAATCAAACTTGGCATTTTTAATTAACATAAAAGAATCTCAGTTCTTACATGCCTTATATATGTATAAAAAAAGAGGAATTCTTTATACACTTCTCAGGAAATGGCTTCAGAGCTGCTTTGCTGCCTGAGAGTCTTCTTGGACAATGTCCTATGGGAAACTGAATGCTTGATTTCATAAATGGGTTTTAAATTAATTTGTCTTTTGAATAATACTTTTGTTCAACTTTCTTAGGATTTCTGAAAATCTTTGCTATTACTATCAAAGGTAGCCATTTCTGCTAACATGGTTGTATTCCAATCTGAAGGGTTGAATGGGCCATGGCTCTCTTACCAGTGCCAAAGTGTCTGTGACAGAAGAATTTCCCAGGAGCTGTGGATATGTATGGCCCAGCATTATAAGCTCGAAAGCTGGCAGCCACATTCCAGGGTCTTGGAGTCGGTCTGTGTTTGCTGGCTAATGGTTCAGAGGACCGTTCTGACCTTGATCTTTGAGTAAACCAGTGAGTTAATGCCACTAGCTCCGTGACTACAACAACAAGCAACTCTGGATTTTGGAATCCCACCAGACTTCTAATCCTAGCTCTGCTATGTACAAACTGTGTGATCTTGTACAATCTAGCCAACTGCTCGGAGCCTTGTGAAATGGGGAAATAACTCCTTCCTCACAGGGCTGTGGGGAAGACAATAAAATGAGATAATGTGTGGCAAGTGCCAAATTCAAAACTTGTCAAATGGACACTCAATGACTAACTACTTCTACCCTTCAGAGTCCACCCCACTTTGAAAAAAGGGTCATAATCAGAAAGGTTTCAGGTTCTTTTTTTTTTTTTTTTTCCTTTTTGCTTTAGGCGCAGAGAACAATTTGATCCTCTTAAAGTAGATGACTCCCAAATTTGTAGTCTGGCCTTGGGATCTCTTCTAGGTTGTAGGCTTGTGTGGAATATTCGCAAGTGATGGTTCTGTTGTGTTAAACTTAAAGAATGTGAACATAAAACTCATCTCTGCTTCTGCCACCCCAGCCCCCATGAACCCCAGCCAGCAAACCTGGTTTTCCTTTCTTCTTTTTTTCTGTTAAGGACAACACCATTGTTCAAGATGCGTAGACTTGAACTTAGATTTGGTTGTCTTCGTCTTTCATCTTCCTCCCGTCAGATTCCAAACCCAGCTAAAGCTTCCTTCCTTCTTCCTTTCTCCCTTCCATTCTCCACCCTCCCTTCTTTTCTTCAGGACCTTCTCATTACCAGAGGTCAGATGTGATAGAAAGTGTCCATGGAGGCTGTTCAGGTCTTCTCACCCCTTTTTACCCCATCCCATCATTTCCCATCAGAGTTTCTCTGACTCTGGCATTGGCCTCTCCCATCTATCTGTCATTGTCCAACGCCTTCCCCCAATTCAGTTGCTTCCTCAGCTTCCTGTGTGCCATTTTCTCGCTCATGATCTTCCAAAGGCTCCATGTGGTCTCCAATAAAGAGTCCTTAGTTTAGTCTGTCCACTTTTCCCTTCTGACCCAATCTCTCATTTTCTCTGCTCTAGCCATATATGTGCACTAACTGAAATTGTCATTCTCTTTCCCAGCCAAGCTCTTCCATCTACTCACCTCATCTTCTAGTTCCCACCTAATCTAGGAGGCCTTCTGGACTCTTTCTTTGTCAGTTGATTGGAATTACAATCCTTCCTGACATTCAGATACTTGCTTCAGTGTGATTTCTTCATTCCTTTGTTGGAGTTACTGTCCCAGAGTCAAATAAGACATGATTGGTGAGATGCCCTCAGCAACCACTATGTAACCCTGGGAGATAATGCAGTTTAGCAGTTTAGAGTTTGCTTCTCTCGTGTCAGATGGATCTAGGTCCAAATCCCCTCTCTAACACTTACTAATTGCATGACTGAGCAAGTTTTTCATCTCCCTCACCTCTGTTCCCTCACCTGTAAAGCTGAATAGTAATAGTGCCTAATGCACATGGTTGTTGTATCTAAGGGGATAATATATGGCAAAACACTTAGCATAGTTGCTGGCACCTAGTAAGTGGTTTCATCAATGATTACTAATATCTGTTTATTCTTGTGTTAGCTGCCTGTGGCTGGTTTATCCGTAATGAAGGCAGATTTTGACACCAAATTTCTTCTTCTAGGACCATGTAACCTCTAAGATGCTCAAAATGGACATCGGAGAAAGGGAAGCTATAGTTTACCAAGTCTTAAGATTTTTTTTAAATTTTTTAAAATATTTATTAATTTTTTGTAACGTTTATTTATTTTTGAGACAGAGACAGAGCATGAATAGGGGAGGGTCAGAGAGAGAGAGAGCGAGACACAGAATCTGAAACAGGCTCCAGGCTCTGAGCTGTCAGCACAGAGCCCAGTGCGGGGCTCAGACTCACGGGCCGCAAGATCATGATCTGAGCCAAAGTCAGATGCTTAACCAACTGAGCCACCCAGGTGCCCCAATGTTTATTTATTTTTGAGAGAGACAAAGACAGAATGCGAGTGGGTTAGGGGCAGAGAGAGAGGGAGATTCAGAATCCAAAGCAGGCTCCAAGCTCTGAGCTGTCAGCACAGAGCCTGACGTGGGGCTTGAACTCACAAGCTGTGAGATCATGACCTGAGCCGAATTCGGATGTTCAACCGACTGAGCCACCCAGGCACCCCGCAAGTCTTAAGATCTTCAAGGGCATAGATAACGTTATGTTCATCTTTGCGTCTCCAGCCCTAGAATGGGAATGTATTAAGCATTCGAAAATACATGATTAAGCCAACTAAATGTTGAGTTGCAAAAACTCATGGCAAACACCTGGGTCAATTTTCATTTCTGTTTGTCTATTTCTTATAGTTGTCAAAGTAAACTTCCAGGATGCTGGGATTCACTCACTCTCTGTGTGTATATATATGTGTGTGTTTGTGTATGTATGCGTGAATACACTCAGACACATTTAAATTTTCATTGTTCTCCTAGTGTAGCTTCACTGGATTTAGTGTGTGTTCCTCTCCCTCTTTTCCTACTCTAGGCTTTTTGGGTTTGGGTTTGTCCCTGGGTCTGACCATAGGTTTGTCCCTGGATTATAACCAAGGAGAGACTTCCTAGAAGGAAAGCATTCCTAGAAGGAAAGCTACCTGCATCTGACCTACTTGAGTTTGGCCCAGGAGTGAAATCTTCAGGAATCCAGCTTTCCTGATGAGCTGGAAGAGGTCATGAAAGAGAGACCCACCAGGTCTGTGGATTACTGATGAGCTTTGCCATTTTCTTGAAAATCTGTATTTTTTTTCTGGGCCATTACACTGGACTTGTCACAATGTGGTTCGTGCTCTATATAAGTTCCTGATGTACATTCAGAGTGCTTGCCTTCTTGGTTCTCCTTAGGTTCTGGGGACTTTAAATTTAGAAATTGAATGTGTGAATTTTAATTCAGTTCAACACATTCATTGAGTGTTTATTAGGTGTCAAGCACCATGTTGGGCACTTTTTCTGGAAAGATTGAGATACTTAGCATTTGAGTAGTTGCTAGGGTGATAAGTGAATGGCAGGTTGGGTTGTTCTTCTCCCTTCATCTCTTTCTACCCTTTCTCTTCTCACCCTTTCTAGGAAAAGGAGGCTCTGTGAGGAGGACAGTGCATCAGAGTTGTGGCCACTATTACCAAGTAAGCATTTGTCTCTATTGTAAAGGTTTACTGTGGACAGCATGAAAGATCTGGTGCCCTCTAGGAGTCTGGAGGACCGCAAGGATCTGCTTTACCCCTCCAAATGGAACCAAGGCCCAGAGGGAGGACCAGATTGGTAGAAAAGGCCCAGTTATTCATGAGAGTGGAGGGAAGAAAGAGACTAGAGAAGAAACGAGGGAATCCAGGGAAGGACCTTATAGTCACTATCTATGAGGGCTGCTTTCCTCCAGGGTTTGGGAAGCCCCAGAGCTGGAGAAGCATTCATAGTCCTCATGGCCGGTGCACTGTGGCCACAGTGGGATAGGATAAACTCCTACTGCCTGACTGCAGACAACATTTCACTAAGGTCTGATCATGTCATTTCTTCTGAGCCTTTGATTCCCCAAAACTATCACTTTACTCCAGCTGTGGGCTAGCATCACTCTGGTTCTGTGGCTTTGGCTGAGCTGACATGGGTGGGGCCCGTGAAGCTCTTTGAACTTCCACGTCTGGAATTTGGGTCTGCAGGTTGTCTGCTGACCCGGGCAGAGGGTTCCTAAAATGCCACCCCTCACCCTTCCTAGCCCTGCTGTCTGCCTCCTTCCCCAAGAGTGGGTGAAGGGATTGCCATGGGCCCGTAGCTTCTCCTGGCCCCATCTAGGGAGATCAGAACCGTCTTTCCTGGGGCTTTTTGGTGGAGAAGACGCCTTCTTTGGTTGTGAGATCTGCAGCTAGACTGCCCTGGGCCCTTCTTCAGACTCTGCCAGCTCTTGGCTTTGTGGTTTGAAAGCTTTGGCTTAGGGAGGAATAGATGTCTCAGGACTGAACTTGGGAATAGAACAGACAAGGGGCCTCTACCCAGTTAGGGATGGAAGAGGAAAAGAAAGCAGCAAATAGAACTGAGACAATAACTGGAACTTGAATATATTAAATAACAAAAATGAGAAGGGGATAGGGGTCGTTCACTGTTTCCTACAAACCTTAATCCTTTCATACTAAGGATGAGGAGAACTACAGGGGTATGCATCTTCTGCCTCACCCCCATGGTGCCAAGTGGTTTGGAAGGAAGGAAGCTGATAGGGCTGTTAGGAAGTCAAGGTCACCAGACCATGGACATTGGAGGGTGTGGATCAGAGAGGAAAAACACATATTACCACTCATGGAAGGTGAGTGGATAAGAAGGCTTTTCCCAGGAAAGCACAAATGAAAAATCTAGTTCTTACACTAGGATTCATGCCCCTGAATTTACCAACAGGTCTGAAGCTCATTAACAAACCCATGCCATTAACTTTCATGTCTGTTAAAGAGAGACTAGAGCATGCCAGACGAGAGCTCACCTCTGAGTTAGACTGTGCATGTTTAAATTCTGACTCTGCCGCTGGCTGGTTGTGCAACTTGGAGGAAGTGATTTTCCCTCTCTAAACCTTTTATGTATGTATGTATGTATGTATGTATGTATGTATGTATGTATGTATGTATTTCTGAAATGGATAGAGTAATACCCGCATATTATTGCTATTGAGAGAATTAATGGATTAGACTCTATAAACTGCTTGGATGGACAATGCCCAATAAATGGTGGATATTATTACATTCAGAACACTGAAGTTTTAATATTGTCACGAGCTTGTTGGCAAGCATAGCTGACTTAGTCGTTATATATTAATATTTCCTGATCATACTGGGCCATCTGGCTCTGGCTCTGGAGCAGAATAGCCATCCTGGGTGCATCCTGGGTGTGCATGGGTAGGTAAGGTAGTAGGCAGATACAGTGAGGTAGGGCTTTCTTTGTCTCCTGCCAGGGACATCAGCACAGACCTGGGCCTCTAGGAAGACCTCAGAATTACAGATGTGTGGTATTTCTTTTTTTTTTTTTTATTTTTTTTTATTTTTTTGAATGTTTATTTTTGAGGGGAGAGGGTGGGGGGGGGGAGAGAGAGAGAGAGAGAGAGAGAGAGAGAGAGAGAGAGAACGAGTGGGGGAGGGGCAGAGAGGGAGAAACAGAATCCAAAGCAGGCTCCAGGCTCTAGGCTCCAAGCTGTTGGTACAGAGCCTGACGCAGGGCTCGAACTCATGAACCATGAGATCATGACCTGAGGTGAAGTCAGATGCTCAACTGACTGAGCCACCCAGTTGCCCCAGCATGTGGCTATTTCTACATGGAATATGAGGCTGGGGTAGAGATCACCATCTTCGGAAGCCTTCTGTATGCTCTGGGCAAAAGGGTCTCTTATCACAGAATGTTACAGAAACTCCTCTTCTTTCATGGACCATTTAGGAATACTGAACTGAAGGCCCAGTCTCATCTTATTTATTGGGACCTGGAGGGCACACTTGAATTTGGCTCGCAGTTTAGGTTTGGACACATGAAGTTCTGTCTGATAGCCTGGGAAGGGATTCCCCAAAGGGGGTCAGGCTTGAGAGAGGACTGTGAAATCCCTGGTGGGAAGGTCACGTGGAATTAGGAAGTTTGGAGGGGACAGATTACGCAGCAGGGCTAAGAAGAATCCAGGTACACGTTGGCTGCATTCCCATGACCACTCCCCTCCCAAATCCCTCACCAAAGGGTGCTCTGGAAAAGGGCTTGGTGCTAAAGCAAGAGCTGTCACTGGGAACCCAACACCTCTGCTGCAGGAACCCCAGGTAACAGGAGAAGATCCTGTTAGGTGGTCCACAGGAGCCCAGTGGCGGCCTGGTTAGCATTCTGGGGGAGTCAGGGTAATAGTAACCGAAGCAATCACAGGTCAGTGAGGCGCAGCAAGAAGCTGCTGGGCTGTGCTTTCTATAGATAGGCTGACCTAATATGAGTGTCTGCCTCTCCGTAAAGGGCATAACAGTAGTACCTACCGCCAGAGTGTGGAGAGCCTAGAACAGTGCCTGGCACATAATAGGAGCTCAGTAAGTGTTAGCCAATATTGCCGGAGAGAGTTTCCCAGATGGAACTCCTGGAGGGAGTAGTTGGGAATGAAATCAAGGGAAAAGCCTGGGAAGTTTGGAGTATGTCTGTAACTGTTAAAACAAGGGGCGTCTGAGTACCGTGCACACAGGGTCTACTTCCTGCCAGCTCTCTCTCCAGCTCTTTGGTCCCTGTGGCCTCTGATCCTGGGGCTGGGCCCAGAGAAGACACTGGCTTGTGTACAGCTCATGGTTGATTCGTATGCATTGAACTGATGGCTCTGCTCTGGGCTTATTGAAACAGCCTAATCTGGGCCAACGAGGACAGTATTTCTAAAAAGCCCTGACTATTCCCTGTGCTTTGCATTTGGCACAGGGGTATATGGTAGGAAAACCTCGCTTGGTTTCCTCACTGTGTTCTGTCAGTGGGGAGATTACTGTCTGCACTCCTCTATTGCTGCAGCTTGTCTCCCCCACTTGCCGACATCCCTGTGCTGCTGAGATCCTACTCATTTTTCAAGGCCCTGCTCATGTTGGGATAAATCATTTCTTGTTCCCAGATGCTTTGTTTACACATTACCATTGGTCATTATCCCATTTGTTCTGCAATAATTCATGCACCTCTGCTTCCCATACTGTATTCTCAGTTCTTTGAGAGAGCATGCACACGCATACATGTCTCTTATTTGTCGTTTTATCCTCCATGGGGTTATGTAATGTAAGCAATATCATCACCCCCATTTGAAGATGAGGAAACTGAGGCTTAGAGAAAGTAAGTGCCCTGCTCAAGGCCACCCAGCTGGTAGGTGAAGGAGCCAAGGTCCAGGCCACCCAGGGACCCAGCCTTACCCACTGCACCCTGCCTACTTTCATGGGAGGAACCTAACTATTACAGGTATCGAATTTGCTCAGCTTCTCCGACCTTGTTCTGAAGATGATCTACAATATGTATTCCTGACATCCGGGGGTGATAGAGTATTTCCCCTTTTGACAAAACTGTGTCCAAATGATTGCCAAGATTAACATCTTCTTGAATTGTTTAAAAAAAAAAAAAACAAAAACGCTGCCAGGAGTTTGAAAAGAAGGTGTCATACAGTGGCAATGCCACTTCTCCTTTAGCACAGACAGGCCTCTCTGGGACCGCTGGATACATGAGTGCTCCCTCAAATTCTCAGCCCTCCAGTTCAGACGCTTTTGAGTCAGGCTGCTTATACTCAGCATTTGGAAGGTGTCTCCCCTACCTCCCCCCCAGCTAACATCCCAGTTCTGCTAGCTGAGTAACTTCTCCCGGAGCATTAACACATAGGGTCTGTTTGTGTCTTAGGAGAATGTTCTAGTAACTCCTTTTCCCTTTTCTGCTAAAGTCATTGAATTAAATCATCCTCTCAATGAAACTTTAAAAATCCATTAATGAAAATGTTAGTATGTTAACAGAGTACTGTGATATCCATCTAGATTTAAATATTTATTGGGCAAACAGGAGAAATGGTTAAATCCCCTTATGAAAATCAATCAAAACTGCCCCCAAAGCCTGGTCTTATAAATAGTGTCACATACCAGCCACAGTCACCCTCTCATCTGCTTTTCTGGCGCTAAATTCAGTCAGCTGAGACCAAGCTACCATGTAAGGAACAGATTAAACTAACATCCATCAAGGTGAAAGATAATTATTGCTTGTGTCAGACAACACCTGCTTTTGTAGCATTCCTCAACTTCGTTAAACTGGAGACAGGCTAAACTTTCCACCGAATTTTCCATTTGACAGTTGCTCCAGGCAGTGTGTCTGCAGAACACCCTTGCTATGTTTACATTTTTGAGGCAGATTAAAAATGTCATCTGTGAAATATAACCCAAAAATCTCAAACTGTAATATATTAACATATATAAATATAGGGGCTGAATGGGAGTCAGACTAAAGGGGAAGGCAAACCTGTAGCTGCTTCTGGAGCAGAAATCTTTCATCGTACATCTTTTATGACGTTAAACGTGCAGATTGTCCACAAGATACTCTTCATACTTCAAATCGTGGTGGTGTTGATCACTCTTCACTTTATGGTTTTAGGATTATTAATCATTTCTCAACAGCTTGTGGTATTTTCTTAGCAGTGGAGAGCCAGAAAGTCAGGTGCCACTTGGAATATGTGAGCTCTGGGTTTCCTTTCCATCATCCCATTTCCCTGGTTATGTTGACATTTGTACCTGAGAAAGGAATCTCTGACCTGGGGCAAAAATCTGAAATGAAGGTTTTTTTAATTGAAAAGTGGCCCTGGCATGGCTACTGCAGAAGTGCTAGTGTCATTGCCAAGGACACTGCTTGGGTTGTTCTGTGATGGAAAACTGGAGAACAAAAAGCAGAGGAAGGACCCTGGTATCCTTCCAGGTGTTTAAACTGGGACACGTTTTCATATGCATCCAAGAGGTGACAGAAAAAGCACTTTGTTGGTTCCTTTCTCTGGGGGAGGGTTATGGACCTGCAGCATTTCTAGGTGTTAATCTTACTCTTAACATCTCTGTTGACTTCAGTTACTATTTCTTTTGACGTACTATAATTCCGAGCTTGAGCCCCATTGAAAAAGGAGACTCAAGGCTTCCCTCTGATAACAGAGTTAGACGTTAAAAGGCATTTAAAATATTTCATTCTTGGGATTACTGTAATGTATATTTTTAAGACTTCGTGTCGTCATCCCCAACTACTCTCCATGTGCACTGAGGTTCCCAGCTCTCTGATGGTTCCTGAACCTGGTCCTTCCTCTGCCTCACCCCCCAGACACCCCTTTGCTTTCATTCAGACCTGTGTATTGCCTCAGGGGGAACTGTTGTGGTAACTTTCCCTCCTTCTTTCCAGTCTCCCCCATCTCAGACTGACTTCTGTGCACCAACATGTGTCCTAAACACGAGTTAGAAGTGTCCTAAACACTCCCCTGCTAAGAATGTCTAATCCCTTGATGTTAGGTAGCTCCCTTTCTCATCCCTTGTTGTGGCCTTCAAGGCCTTCGTAATCTGGCCTCAACCTTCTAAAAGCAGCTGTATCAGTTAGGATGCTTTTGGCTGCAAATAACAGAAATGTGACTCAAATAACGGGAAGATGCCATCTCAAAACCCACAAAGTACACCTTGTAGGGTGACCAGAGGTTGTTGGTTTCAAGGAATCCGTGCTACCAGTCAAGGGCCAGGTTCTTTTCAACTCCCTGCTCTGTTCTTCCTTGTGTATTGACTTCATCCTCAAGCTGGGTAGCAGATGGCTGGAGGGGTTCCAGGAGTCATAGCCAGACCTAAAAATGTGTCTGGATGAAGGTATCCAAGATGAAGAGACGAGGAACATGCCTCAGGGCCCCCCTTCCCAGGAGACTCCCCTTCATCTCTCACTGGCCGGAACTGGGCTTATAACCACTCCCCAATCAGCCACCAGTGTGGGGCTGGCATCACTATCAGGGCATCTGGGCCCCTTTTATTCCTGAGTAGGGAGTGGTGCTAGCTTCCCCTGAGGCACACGCTTCAGGAAGTAGAAGGAGGGATCTGAGCAAAAGTGCCATTTTATAGAGAAAGAATTAGGGAGAAACTGATGCTGGATGGGCAACAAACTGTGTCCACTACCAGGTTTTCTGGCATATGGAAGAATTTACAGTATCCTCAGCCCACCATGTTCTGCCACACCTATCATGGCTCTTGTATTTGTTCTCAAAAATGTCTTGCCTCCCCACTTCTTTCTGGAAAACTCTTTTGCATCCTTTATGACTGCATTCGTTTCTTGATGTTGTTATTACAAATTACCCCAGGGTCCGTGGCTAAAAACAAACCAAATTTATTTACAGTTCTTATAGTTTTGGAGGTAAGAAATCTGAAATGGGTCTCATGTTGCTAAAATAAAGATATTCCTTCAAGAGGCTGCCCACATTCCTTGGCTCATGGCCACATCATTCTGACCTCTGCCTCTGTCTTCACATTTCTCTTTTGGATCCTCCTATGTTTCTCTTAAAGGATTCTTGTGATTACATTGGGCCACCCAGATAATCCAAGACAACGTCCTATCTCAAGATCCTTAACCAAATCATGTCTGCGAAGTCCCTTTTGCCATGTAAGGAAACATAGGCATGGGCTCTGGGTACAGGACATGGACATCTTGGAGGGGGTGTTATTTATTTATTTATTTTTTGTCTACCACAGTGACCTAGCAGAAATGTCATCTTCTCTGTACTGTCTTCCCTGACTCCATTCCAAATAGTCACTGTGGCAGAAACAGAAAGAAGAGATTGAAAGGAGGCAGGGCATTTGCCAACCTTGGGGCACTGGTCTCAGTGCCACCTCCCCTGGCTGTCTAGCAGAGGCTGGTTGGTGATGCTCTGTGGCCACCATGTCTCTTGGATCTCCTCTCTGGGCATGGCCTCTACCCTCTCTTTCTTTGTTTTTTGACCTGACATTGAACTTCCTTCAGGTCTGAGTCAAAGAGACTTTGTACCCAACCCATTGTGGTTTGTGGAGGCGTTCACAAAAGGAAGCGAAGAGGAAATTCTACCCACAGATAGGACAAAGTATTGGCCTTATCTGCCCTCAGGTTACAATGATTTTCCTCTTCTGACCATGTGCTGTTCTGTCCAGGCCTGCGTTCTTGTCAATGGACACAAGTGGTTTAGGGCAAACCAAAATGTCTGTTTCTCTATTTATTTATTGTGTATACTGGTGATCAGCTGTGAGGCATTGCTGTGAGGCATACAGTTCTCCAGAAATCCTGAGACATGGAAGATCTCTGTCATATGGTTTGTTCACAAGTGTTTCCAGGAAAAGTCAGAATGGAGGAGAGAATGGGGCAGGGAGGAGAGGAAGCCAGCCAAAGGTGTTTTATCAAGCAAAATCCCACAGAGTGTATTTTGGATCAACCCCTCAGGGGAGCTCTGAGACGTGTAGGTCATTCCTGGATTGTCCTGATGAGGGCTGTTATCATTGGTTAAGAGATGCCTCCAGGGACACATAAATTCCCAGGTACTTGTGGCTCTCCACAGTACCCAGGGAAAGCAATTCTGATAGCTTGAGGGGAGCCCTTCATCAAAAGAGGCACAGGTGCTGTTGGGAATGGAGACATACTGGGAGCCAGTATGCCTGGAGAGGGTGCTGGGATCCAAACACTTCTGGGCAGAGCACTGACATCTTCTGCTACACCAGGCAAAACCCTGTGTTCAGGCATTTCCTCTTCCCCCTGCACCCCAGCCTGCCACTATTAGCCCCATTCCTGGTCAGGGATACTGTGATATCCCTGGCCCCTGGAAAAAGCTGATCCTCAGGCCATGCTGTGCTTCTCAAGTTGTCTCGGCTGTAGACTCTTAAAGGAAGAAACCCATGTCCTTTTAAAACCCTGAAGTTTCTTGTGGTATGTTTTTCAGTCATCTCAGGAAAGCCTATTTCTACCAGAAATGACACCTGAGGATGATGGATGAATCTGTCTTTGAGGGAGGCCAGGCTCCACCCTCTGTCTGCTGCTATGAGCTGGCAGTTGGGCCAGCCTCCCCAGCACCCAGAGAGTGGAAGAGGCCATTTTGTCCCTGCCTGGTCACCTTATCTTCCTTGAGATTCTCTCCGCCCTTCCCCATCCATGGAGCTTGGCCCCATGCTTGATCAGGCTCACTTGCTCTGTACTTCCTTACCACTTAGTAGAGGCCAGTTCTGCATTGAAGGCAGTTTGGCCCAAAGCTCCTAACTCTTATTCCCTGAGGTTCTGTAGTCATTAGGTGCCATAATCACTTCCTTGATTATTGACAAATGATGCTGTCCACTCAAGTAACCCAAATGAAGGACTTTCCAAAAACACATCATTGTTTTTTAAAATGTAGTAGTGGGGTGCCTGGGTGGCTCAGTTAAGCGTTTGACTCTAGGTTTTGGCTCAGGTCATGATCTCACGGTTTGTGATTTCAAGCCCCACGTTGGGCTCTGTGCTGACAGTGCACAGCCTGCTTGGGATTCTCTCTCTCACTCTCTCTGCCCCTCCTATGTGCTTTCTCTCTCAAAATAAATAAATAAACTTAAAAAATAATGTTGTTCCATCACTCTTTTTTATTTATTAACAAAAATTTTTCATGTTTATTTATTTATTAATATGAAATTTATTGTCAAATTGGTTTCCATACAACACCCGGTGCTCATCCCAACAGGTGCCCTCCTCAGTGCCCATCACCCACCCTCTCCTCCCTCCCACCCCCCCATCAACCCTCAGTTTATTCTCAGTTTTTAAGAGTCTCTTATGGTTTGGCTCTCACCCTCTCTAACTTTTTTATTCCTTCCCCTCCCCCATGGTCTTCTGTTAAGTTTCTCAGGATCCACATAAGAGTGAAAACATATGGTATCTGTCTTTCTCTGTATGACTTATTTCACTTAGCATAACACTCTCCAGCTCCATCCATGTTGCTACAAAAGGCCATATTTCATTCTTTCTCATTGCCAAGTAGTATTCCATTGTGTATATAAACCACAATTTCTTTATCCATTCATCAGTTGATGGACATTTAGGCTCTTTCTATAATTTGGCTATTGTTGAAAATGCTGCTATAAACATTGGGGTACAAGTGCCCCTATGCATCAGCACTTCTGTATCCCTTGGGTAAATTCCTAGCAGTGCTATTGCTGGATCATAGGGTGGATCTATTTTTAATTTTTTGAGGAACCTCCACACTGTTTTCCAGAGTGGCTGTACCAATTTGCATTCCCACCAGCAGTGCAAGAGGGTTCCCGTTTCTCCACATCCTCTCCAGCATCTATAGTCTCCTGATTTGTTCGTTTTAGCCACACTGACTGGCATGAGGTGGTATCTCAGTGTGGTTTTGATTTATATTTTCCTGATGAGGAGTGACGTTGAGCATCTTTTCATGTGCCTGTTGGCCATCTGGATGTCTTCTTTAGAGAAGTGTCTATTCATGTTTTCTGCCCATTTCTTCACTGGATTATTTGTTTTTCGGGTATGGAGTTTGATGAGTTCTTTATAGATTTTGGATACTAGCCCTTTGTCGATATGTCATTTGCAAATATCTTTTCCCGTTCCGTTGGTTGCCTAATTTTAGTTTTGTTGATTGTTTCCTTTGCAGTGCAGAAGCTTTTTAGCTTCATGAGGTCCCCATAGTTCATTTTTGCTTTTAATTCCCTTGCCTTTGGGGATGTGTCAAGTAAGAAATTGCTGCGGCTGAGGTCAGAGAGGTTTTTCCTGCTTTCTCCTCTAGGGTCTTGATGGTTTCCTGTCTCACATTCAGGTCCTTTATCCATTTTGAGTTTATTTTTGTGAATGGTGTAAGAAAGTGGTCTAGTTTCATTCTTCTGCATGTTGCTGTCCAGTTCTCCCAGCACCATTTGTTAAAGAGACTTTTTTCCAGTGGATATTCTTCCTGCTTTGTCAAAGATTAATTGGCCATACTTTTGTGGGTCCAGTTCTGGAGTCCCTACTCTATTCCATTTGTCTATGTGTCTGTTTTTGTGCCAGTACCGTGCTGTCTTGATGATTAGAGCTTTGTAGTAGAGGCTAAAGTCTGGGATTTGGTCTCCCGCTTTGGTCTTCTTCTTCAATATTACTTTGGCTATTTGGGGTCTTTTGTAGTTCCATACAGATTTTAGGATTGCTTGTTCTAGCTTCAAGAAGAATGCTGGTGCAATTTTGATTGGGATTGCATTGAATGTGTAGCATCCAAGAATCATAAAATACCTAGGAATAAACCTAACCAAAGATGTAAAAGATCTGTATGCTGAAAACTATAGAAAGCTTGTGAAGGAAATTGAAGAAGGTACAAAGAAATGGAAAAACATTCCATGCTCATGGATTGGAAGAATAAATATTGTTAAAATGTCAATACTGCCCAAAGCTATCTACACATTTATTGTTTATTTATTTTTGAAGGAGAGAGAGGCAGAGTGTGAGTGGGAGAGGGGCAGAGAGAGAGGGAGACACAGAATCCAAAGCAGGCTCCAAGCTCTGAGCTGTCAGCACAGAGCCTGACGCTGGGCTGGAACTCACAAACCATGAGATCATGACCTGAGCTGAAGTCGGACGCTTAACCGACTGAACCACCCAGGCACCCCATTCCATCACTCTTTAAAAATAAAATAAAATAAAATAAAACAAAATGCAGTAGCTACTTTAGTGTACTTAAACTGATGTATAAGTAATAATAATAACAATTATTATTAAAACAATGACTAATATTTAAGTACTGTGCCATACACTTTACACACATTTCATTTCATTCTTTACCCCTCAACACTCCTACAAGGTAGGAATTATCATTATTACCATTTCGCTGGTGAGGAAATTGAAGCTCAGAGATGTTAAGTAATGCTACAGAGTTTGCAGAGCTGAGACATGAGTCCAGATCTGAGTTCATAAAGCCCATGGTCTGAATTATCACTGTGTATTGCCCCTTACCTCATAATGAAGGAGTCTCCTCTTCAGAGTTGAGGGCATTTAATAGGAATAGGAATAAATGGGTCTGGCAAATGACAATGTTTCTTCAGAACTTTGGATTCCAATGGTATTTAGTCATCCCATTTATTAGATTCCTTACCCAAGAATTAAGTAGAAAATAGGTTCCTTTCCCCAAATCCCTTTCAGATGTGTTGGCCACCAAAGCAGCCTCCATTACCCAAATGAGTCACTATGCAAACTAGTTTTATTTCAACCGTGCTTTTCTGGAAGAGGGGCTTAGACCCTCCACATCAGCTCTTTTTGAGAGCCTTCCTGGAAGCCCCACCTAGTAACTGATGCTTTTGTCTCTTTGGCCAGACTGTGTCAAATGACTACCCACCCATAGCTGCAAGGCAGACTTTTCTTTTCTTTCCTTTTTTTTAAGTTTGACCTCCCCAATGAAATCAGCATTTTATTAGGAAGAAGGGGATGATGGATACTGCATAAACAACTAACAGTGTTTGTTATACCTTACTCCCATTTTCATTTCCTTTTCCGGTTCAGAGTTCATGGCCCATTATTTCAAACAATCTTGGGTCAGTATTCTAAACTCCCTAGTATTCACCCTTTTAACACATTTGGATGTCCCAAAGACATCTAGATTCAGTGTGTCCTCAACAAAATTTATCTTCTTCTCAAATATATTCCCATTCATGTGAGTGAATGGTACTACTGTCAACCCAGTTATTCAAACCAGAAATATAGCCATCATCCCTGTTTATTTTTTAGCTCTCATATCCCATCAGTCACCATGCCTGTGATTTTAGTTTCCATTTCTCTGATACCTTTCTTTCCATCTTTTCCTTCCTCCACCCAGCAGCATATGAAAAGCATAACATATCATGAAGAAGTAAGGTTTATGTCAGGGTTACAAGGATGGTTCAATTTTAGAAAATCTATCAGTGTAATTCACTATATTAACAAACTAAAAAATATCATAAGATCATAGGTTGAGAGAAACATTTAATAAAATTGACACTTTTTCCTATAGTTAAAAACAAACAAAATAAAAGACTTGGAAATTAATTTAGTAAAGAGATACATGATTCATACACTGAACACTGCAAAACACTGCTGAAAGAAATTAGAGAAGACAACTAATTGGAAAGACACCCTGTGTTCATGGATTGGAAGGCTTAATATTGTGAAGAGGGCAGTACTACCCAAAGAGGTCTAGAGATTCAATGCAATCACTGTCAAAATTCCAATATCCTTTTTTTTTTTTTCCAGAAATGGGAAAGTTCTTCAAAAATTCATGTGAAATTGCACAGTACTTAGTATAGTCAGAAGAATTTTGGAAAAGAACATCATTGGAGGACTTACACTTTCCAATTTCAAAATTTACTTCCTAATTTCAAAGCTATTGTGATAAAAACACTATGGTCCTGCCATAAGGAAAATATAGATGAATGGAATAGAATTGAGAGTCCAGAAATAAATCCAACACCTGTGATCAATTTATTGTTGACAGTGTTGCCAAGACCATTCAATGCAGCAAAAATAGTCTCATCAACAAATGGTGCCAGGACAACTGGATATCCAGAAGCAAAAGAAGAAAGTTGCTTCTTACCTCACACCATAAAAACAAACAAACAAACAAAAAACCCACACCCAAAAAGCAAAAAACTTAAAATGGATAAAAGACCTAAATGTAAGAGCTAAGACCATAAAACTCTTAGAAGAAAACTTAAGTGTGAATCTCCATGACCTTGGATTTGGCAATGGGTTTCTTAGATATGATAACAAAAGCACAAGTGACAACAAAAACGATATATTGGACTTTATAACAGTTAACAACTTTAAAACATCAAAGGACATGATCAAAAAAGTGAAAAGACAACCCAAAAAATGGGAGAAAATATTTTTAAATCATACATTTGACAAGGATGTAGTACCCAGGATATACAAGTAATATTGGCAACTGAATAACAAAAAGGCAAGCAACTCAACTGAAAAATGGACAAATGATTGAATAGACATTTCTCCAAAGAAGTTATACACATGACCAAAAAGCATATGAAGTGATCCTCAACATTATTCATCATTAGGAAAATGCAAATCAAAACCACAATGAGATACTATTTTATATCCACTAGGATAGTTACAATAATAACTACAACAACAACAAAAAAAGGAAAAGAGCAAGTGTTGGCAAGGTTGTAGAGAAATCAGAACTCTTGTACATTGCTGACGGGAATGTAAGATGGAAACCAGTTTGGTAGTTCCTCAGTAAATTCAACATTGAATTAGCATATGACCCAATAATTTCATTCCTGGGTAAATACCCCAAAGAACTGAAAACAGGTATTCAAACAAAAACTTGTATGTAAATGTTTGTAGCAACACTATTCACATAGCTAAAAAATGGAAGCAACCCAAATGTCCATCAACTGGTAAATGAAGAGACAAAATGTGAATAAACAAAATATTACTTGAATAAAGAAGTACTGGTAGGGGCGCCTGGGTGGCTCAGTCAGTTAAGCGTCCAACTTCAGCTCTGGTCATGATCTCACAGTCCATGAGTTCGAGCCCTGCGTCGGGCTTTGTGCTGACAGCTCAGAGCCTGGAGCCTGCTTCAGATTCTGTGTCTCCCTCTCTTTCTGCCCCTCCCCTGCTCAAGCTCTGTCTCTCTCTGTCTCAAAAATAAATAAAATCATTTAAAAAAATTAAAAAAAAGAAGTACTGGTATATGCTACCCCATGTATGAACGTTAACATTATGTACAAAAAGCTATGTATTGTATGATTCCGTTTACAAAATATCTAGAATCTGCAAAGCTACAGACACATAAAGCAGATTAATGATTGTCAGGGGAAGGGAGGAATGGGGAGCAACTGTTTAATGGGCATAGATTTCTTTTGGGTGATGAAAATGTTCTGGAACTAGATAGTGGTGATGGTTGTAGAACACTGCAAATGTACTTAATTATCACCAAGGAAAATTTTATGTGTAATTTACCATTACAAAAAGGGAAAAAGGCAAAAATGCCCAAAAGCAGCACAGAAACATAAAACTTTTAGCAAAATAGGGATAGCAACTAACTCCCTCAATATGATAAAGGGTATCTGCTAGAAACCTATACTAATAATACTAAATGATAAAATGTTAGAAATCTTTGCACTACAGTTCGGAATAAGCAAGGATGCACATATCAGCCCTACTACTAGCACTGGGCTAGAAATCCTAGACAATGAAATATGACAAGAAATAAAAAGAAAGTTCTTTTGGATCTTTAAAACTGAAGTGTGAAGGCTTTTAGTGTCCTTTGTGTGAAGGTGATTATTAAAGTCTTCAACATAGGTGGATCTCAAAAGAGATATTGAAGTATTGAAGTGAACGAATAATAGGTCAAGCCTAATTTTGAGAAACTCTCATGTATCTGTAAGGGATGGGGTGGAGAATGGAGAATAAGAATTGGGAAGGGACGGAGAAAAATAATTAGCACAACATATTTCCTTGGAAACCAAGGTTTGCAGTGTGAGCAGGATTTCAGGAAAGTTATAAATTCTATGGTCAGGATATAAATTTTATGGAGAAGCTGAAGAGAACAAAACTTGAAAAGGCCTTTGTGTGTGTGTGTGTGTGTGTGTGTGTGTGTCTCCAATAGAGGCTGTTGGTGACCTTTGAGAAAATTGCCTCAGTAGAGGGAGTAGAAATTGGCTTCAACGAGAGGGAAGGAGAAACAGCGCTGTAGACCACTCCTTTGAAAATCAGGGTGGTGACTGATAAATAGTAGTGGTGCCTGATGTGGCTTGTGGGGGCTTTGGTCTTCCCATCAGCTCTATAAACCTTCACAAAAGTATTCCAAATAAACAATTTAAACAAAAATAGGGCTCCTGAGAAAAGCTCCCAGCTCACCCTTCTAACTATTGTCACCAATTCACTCATCTAGAGAAATCTCAGAGCCATTTCTGTTGAGAAATCATTTTAATTTAGTTGTTTAAGCACCTGTCCTTTCCATCTTCATCAGGACACACTCCAAGCCTAGTTCTGGCTCCAAATTATTCTCTGTGCTTGGTGATAAACTCCCAACTGCATAGCTGGGGAAACTATAGGGGTAGTAAAGCCTGAGTGAAAGTCAGTTGGAGGCAAGACACAACTTTAAAAATTTCTAATTTTCATCTTTCTGATGATTTGATCAAAACTATCTTCCAGGTGCATATTTTCTTTTTTTGGCAACAAATACATTCTTATAAATTGATTAATTTATTTTTCAAATTGGTCCAATCTAGTTGATTTTCATGTGCTACATCAACAACCACCTCAGGTGGCTTACTGAATTCTGATCTTTGTGGCAATGCTGTGTTCTGATTTGTGGAATTAATTTGTGATTTTTTTTGGTCTAAATAGTAGTTGTGATGTACAATCTCAAAAGATCAGGTTGTGATTATCACTTATTTAGTAAAGAACTATTGTATCTCATTTTATAATTTACATAATAAGTTTTGGTTCTGTTTATTCTGAATATATATCTGGTACAGAATTCTGTTATGGATTCCGTAGATGAAATAGTCCCAATTTCATTTCTCCTCAAGAAATGCTTAAAGATACATGCATGTTTACCTTGTTGACTTTATACAAGAATATTCTTGTGGGATTTCACTCCTTACCCCATTCATCCACAGATTCATACTCATCCAGTTGTGCTCATGTCATCTACCTCAGTAATGGTTTCCCTGACTTCCCCAGACTGAATTGACCTTTCTCCTCTTTGTGTATTAACTTTTCCGTAAATTGTATTACGCTTCTTGATAGATGTGTTTGTGATGATGGCATTGGTGTTATTGCCTTCACTGGGCTAGGAACATCTTGAGAACAGACACACTGGCTATCTCATCTTTATGGCTCCAATGCCTAGCTCTTTGCCCAGAATGTGGTTACTCATGAAGTATTTACTGAATTGGATTTCACTGAACCACGGTTATGGGGATATATGCAAAAAAGCCATGGGAGCTCTGAGAAAAAATTGGCTAGGCTTAGAATTCTATAGGTGTGGGGAAAGGGTTTTCTTGGCAGAAGAAGCAATGAGTACAGATGCATGGAGATATAAAAGGTCATGCTTACTTGGAGAAATATGGGAAATTCAGTATGATGGGAATGTAGAGATGAGGCTGGAAAAGTTGGTTTGATCCTGATGATCTGTCCCCTGAGATATGTGGACTTTGGTAACAGAGGTCCAACAGAAGTTTTTAAGGAAGAGAATAACGTAATGAAATTTGTTTGGTTTTTAATTTTTTAACATTTTTTTTGTTTATTTTTGAGAGAGAGAGAGAGAGAGAGAGCACAAATGGGGGAGGAACAGAGAGAGGGGGAGAGAGAATCCCAAGCAGTCTTCGTGCTATTAGTGCAGAGCCTGACACAGGCTTGATCCCACAGACCGTGAGATCATGACCTGAGCTGAAATCAAGAGTCGGACTATTAACTGACCAAGCCACCCAGATGCCCTTAGTTTTATTTTTTAAAAAGCTAACACTGGAACCCCAATGTAAACTGTAGAATTTGAATGATAATGATGTGTCAATATTGGTTCATCAGTTGTGAATGTGCCACTCTGTTGGGGAATGTTGATAGTGTAGGAGGCTATGCATGTGTAGAGGAAGGGAGTATATAGAAGAATCTCTGTACCTTCCTTTTTAATTTTGCTGTGAACCTAAAATTGCTCTAAAGAATAAAATTTGTTTAAGAAAGAAAAGGTAACTCTAGTAGTACTGGGTTTCTAATGGGTGGCCTTTGTGAGACCATTTCCTTTGTGTGTTCCAGAAGTGGGAGGGGCTAAATTTTTCACTGGGCTTGATGATTGTCAATTATCACAGTCCTACAAATCCCACTGGGCCTAGGCCTGGTCTTCTGACCAGAAACCAGAAGTGCAAAGGAAGACCTTAGCAGAATATCAGAAGTTGGAGCCTAGAAAAATAAATCTCATGTTTTTCAGTGGGAGGTATTAAACTGGACAAGCCAAGGGCCAGAAGGACAAGATTGTATCCAGAAGCCACTTGGCCAAGAGACAACAGAGAGTTGGAAGGGATGAGAACAAAGGCAAGAGTATCAGTGAAGTTGGGAGGTTCTGCAAGTGGCCAGAAGCAGTTAGTTTCTTTTAGGATTATAGATGTGGGTGTTTAATGAATCTTTGTTGGTTCTAAGGGAATTCTTGAAAAAGCAGTGTGGTATGGGCTTTAGAACTATTTGTATCTTCATTTTTAACTCTTTTTCCACCATGTCCCTGGTGTGTTCTTTGGTTGAGTTTCTTAATCTCTCCAGACCTCAATTCCTAATCTGTAAAATGAAAATAAAAAATGCCTCACATAGAGTTGCAGGATTATTGTGAGAATTAGAAATAGTATATGTACAAACATGTAGAAAAGTGCCTAGAAATCATAAAGGAATTGCTATTTTTCTTAGCCTGCATTAAAAATTTTTCATTTTTTGGGGCGGCTGGGTGGCTCAGTCGGTTAAGCGTCTGACTTCGGCTCAGGTCATGATCTCACAGCTCGTGAGTTCGAGCCCCATGTTGGGCTCTGTGCTGACAGCTCAGAGCCTGGAGCCTGCTTCGGATTCTGTGTCTCCTTCTCTCTCTACCCCTCCTCCGCTCATGCTCTGTCTCTCTCTGTCTCAAAAATAAATAAACATTAAAAAAATAATAAAAAATTTTTTTTTCATTTTTTCAAGGGAAGATGTATTGAAGTCTCTTGTCTTCAGAGGACTGGCATATTGTTCACTTAGGAAAAGCTATTTCTTTGCCAGTCTGAATTCCCTAGAGTGGGTGGGTCATGGTTCTCACACTACATCTTGTCTGTAGAAGATTCTGCTGGTGGTTCTGCTCCCCACTTGGGCTGCCCTGAGTGAGGAAGCCTGTGCATGGTGTGGCTGTGGGAGGCCTGGTCTTTGGTTTTGTGAGTGCCCAGTGTCTGCTGAGGCTGCTCCTGTTTGTGGCTTGGCCTCTCTGCTTCCCACTCCGCCTATGAGGAGCCATGCTGTCTGTTCTAGGAGCCAAGCCTGTCTGCTACTGCTGGTTCCTGGGAATCAGCCACTTCCCTCTTCTGGGGAAGCACATCATCACAGCATGGATGACCGCCACTGGGAAACTCACCCCTGCCTGAAATAAGACAATTTCAAAGCAGCAACATAGGAAAGCAGATTATGAGCTGAATGTACTCTGGTGTGTCTACTGAATGTGTCTTCCCATCTCAGCCATGGTGTATAACCATAGGTAGGGAGAGAGAGTAAGAGGACCTCAGATCACCATGAAGTCCCCCAAAGAGCCATCTTATGGCCAGAACTCTTGACGTGGAGCAAACTGCTGGTAAAATTCAGTTTAATTGATAGTTGGGTGAAAAATCAAACAACGGTAGGGAACAAAAATTTCCCGCAGGTAGGAAATGTCTTTGAGTCTCTCCAGGCAGAAGATAAGATTCTGAGAACATGAGTTAGCAAAATTAAGGGAATAAACATTGACAGTCAACTTGATTAGCATAATAAAGGAACAGAAAGAGAGAAAAGAAGGATGAAGAAGAGAGGGGTTGGCAACTGCAAAGCAATAGTGAGAAGCAGTAAAGCAGGGTGGCAGGAGACTTTTTAAGAATAACAATGTCTAGTTGCATTTCAAGTTTGGGTCATAGTATTTGGTCTGTCGTGGTGAATGGTCCATGTGCACTTGAAGAGAATGTGTTTTCTGCAGTTGTTCAGTGCTCCATAAATGCTAATTAGACCAGTTGTTTAATAATGTTGAAATCTATATACTTTCTGACATTTTGTCTTCTTGTGCTATCAATCACAGAGAGGAGTGTTACACTCTCTAACCATAATTATTTATGGTTATTTATCTATTTCTGCCTTTAATTCTGTCAGTTTTTGCTTTATGTGTTTTGAAGCCCCATTATTAGGTATAAACAGTTAGGATGGTTATATTCTCTTTAATCATTGTGAAATGTCTCTCTTTTATCTCTGGTAATTCTCTTTGTCTTGTAGTATGTTTTATCTGATGTCAACATGGTCAGTTTTTGTATCTTTTTCATCCCTCTTCTTTCACCATGTCTGTGCCTATATATTTAGTGTGTGTCTCTTGTAAACAGCATAAAGTTGGGTCTGACAATCTCCGACTCTTAATTGGAGTAGTTAGTCCATTTATAGTTAATGTAATTATTGATATGATTGTGTTCAAATCTGTAATCTTGCTATTTGTTTTCTATTTGTTCTCTCTGGTTTTTTGTTTGTTTGTTTGTTTCTTGGTTTCTAATTTTCTGCCTTCTTTCAGGTTAACCAAAAAAAATTTTTAATATTCCATTCTGTTTCTTATATTGAATTTTTAGCCGGTATTGTTTTATTCTTTTAATGGTTGTTCCAGGGACTATAATATGCATCTTTATCTTAATCACAATCTTCCTTAATATTTTATGACTTTGCATATAAGAAACTTGCAACACAACTTGATTTCATTTACCTCCTCCCATCCTTGTGCAATTATTTTCTTCTACTTTTCTTTTACATAAGTTGTAAACTATACACTAAATCCTTGTTACTTTTACTTTAGTCGATTGTTAAGGTACTTAAGAAAAGGAATAAAAATAGTATTTTCTCTTTACCCATATAATTACCATTTCCAGTGCTTTTCATTCTGTCATATAGATCAATATTTACATTTTGTATCATTTCCCATCTCAAAGAATTCCTTTAGCATTTCGTTTTTTTAAAATTTTTAAATGTTTATTTAGTTTTGAGAGAGAGAGAGAGAGAGAGACAGACAGACAGAGAGAGACAAGCATGAGCAGCGGAGAGGCAGAGAAAGAGGGAGACACAGAATCCGAAGCAGGCTCCAGGCTCTGAGCTGTCAGCACAGAGCCTGATGTGGGGCTCAAACCCATGAACTGTGAGATCATGACCTGAGCTGAAGTCAGATGCTCAACTGACTGAGACACCCAGGTGCCCCATCATTTTGGTTATAGTGCAGTTTTGCTGGTGATGAGTTCTCTTAGTTTTCCTTTACCTGAAAATGTCTTGATGTTACTATAATTTTTTTTAATATTTTTAAATGTTTATTTTTGAGAGAGAAACAGAGACAGAGAGATGGAGCATGAGTGGGGGAGGGGCAGAGAGAGAGGGAGACACAGAACCCAAAGCAGGCTCCAGGCTCTGAGCTGTCAACATAGAGCTCGACACCGGGCTCAAACTCATGAGCTGCCAGATCATGACCTGAGCCAAAGTTGGACGCTTAACCAACTGAGCCATGTAGGCACCCAGATGTTACTATAATTTTTAAGGGGTAGTTTCTCTAGAGATAGAATTTTAGATTGACAGGTGTTTTTTTTTTTCCCTGTCCAACATCTTAAAATTATATTTCACTGTTTTCTGAAAAGACTGTTTCCTATGAGCAATCTACTGCCATTTGTATGGATGTCCTCATATATGAAATACATTTTTTTTCTCTGACTTCTTTTCAGATATTATCATTATCTTTGGTTGTCAGGAGTTTTACTTTGATGTGCCTAGGTGTGGCTTTCCTCAACTTTATTCTGCCTGGGGCTTCCTTAGTGTCTTCGATCCTTGATCAAATAAGGAAGAATTTTGGCCAATGTTTCTTCAAGTATTTTTTCTACCTAGTTCTCTTTTCTCACTTTTTGGGGTTTCAATTACATATTAGGCCAGTTGATACTTTCCCA
Source organism: Panthera leo (assembly GCF_018350215.1). Lineage (NCBI taxonomy): Eukaryota > Metazoa > Chordata > Mammalia > Carnivora > Felidae > Panthera > Panthera leo. The sequence continues at coordinate 52,871,012 of NC_056689.1, forward strand.
GGGGTGATTAAGGCTCTATTTTTTTCCAATCTTTTTTCTCTGTTACTCAGTTTGTGTAATTTCTATTAACCTGTCAGCAAGTTCATAAATTCTTTTTTCTATATTGCCAAATTTGCTTTTAATGTTCAATGAATTTTTTAAGTATTGTATTTTTCAGTTCTAGGGATTCCTTTTGATTCTTTAAAAAATTTTTTTTAAACGTTTATTTATTTTTGAGACAGAGAGGGACAGAGCATGAATGGGGGAGGGTCAGAGAGAGGGGGAGACACAGAATCCGAAGCAGGCTCCAGGCTCCAGGCTCCGAGCTGTCAGCACAGAGCTCGATGCGGGGCTTGAACTCACAGATTGCGAGATCACTACCCGAGCTGAAGTCGGATGCTCAACTGATCGAGCCACCTAGGCGCCCCATCTTTTTGATTCTTTTTAAAGTTTCCATATCTTTCCTGAAATTCTCCATTTCTTCACCTATTATATTCACCTTTTCCAATAAATTCCATTTTATTTGTCGGTTTTATTTATTTTTATTATCTGTTCCTACCTATCAGGGTTATTTTAAAATTGTTGTCTGGTAATTCTAACATTTGGTCACCTCTATTGACTGCTTTTCTTTCTTTTCATGTCTTAATCACATTTTCCTGCTTTTTTCACATATCTAGTAATTTTTGTTTGACGAAATACAAAAAGTACAAAATACATCACAGATATTCTGGGTCTGTTTTTGTCTTATAAAGAGTATTTTGTTTAATTGTAAGTGTTGTTATTTATTTTTGAGAGAGAGAACATGAGCGGGGGAGGGGTCAGAGAGAAGGCGAGGCAGAGGATGTGAAGCGGGCTCTGTGCTAACAGCAGAGAACTTGATGTGAGATCATGACCCGAGCTGAAGTTGGATGCTTAACCGACTGAGCCACCCAGGCACCCCTGTCTTATAAAGAGTATTGAGTTTGATTCTAGCAAGCAAATCACCATGATCCTGTGAGGGCTTGGTTTATGCTTTGTTAGAGTGGATTTATTTGGATTTTGCCCTTAGTTTTAGAGCATAGCCTTTAGTATTGAGATGTGATTCTTGCCCTAAGGTGTGGCCCTTTGGGGCTTCAATGGAAAGCTCAGAGTGTTTACCAACTCCCTGTAACTTGCTGGGACATGAAATCCAAATTCTGGATCCCCCACCCGGATCCAGTTTTTTAGTCCTCCAGTTTTACCTTCCACTGGACTCCTGTAGTCTTTCCCATGCATGCATAGCTCAGGGGGTGGTCAAAGATTTGAGGATAATTTGTATGGAAAATTTGAGCTGCACCCCCTCCCCCTAGACTCACAGTTCCCTTCAATTTGCAGCTGCTATGAGAGCTCTGACTCTTCAGCCTCACAAAACTGACACTTTATATTTGAGCTCCATCTATCCTGTACCAGGCAGACTGAGGAGTGCCCTCAAGTGAAAATCTATATAAAAGTAGATTTCATCCATTTCAGTTCCTATCTTTTATTAGAGTCTATTCCTTCCTGTTGCTACTGGCTTTGGGTTTGCTCTCTAGTGCCTTTGAACTGTTACTGTTTTTGTTTTGTCCAGGGTTTATAATTATTGATAAGAGGAATAGTCCAATATAAACTAATCCATCCTTACCGGAAGCCAGAACTTCCTGAGTGATTCTTGAAAAATTTAAATTGGAGGGGCGCCTGGGTAGCTCAGTCGGTTAAGCATCCGACTTTGGCTCAGGTCATGATCTTGCAGTTCGTGAGTTCAAGCCCCACATTGGGCTCTGTGCTGACAGCTCAAAGCCTGGAGCCTGCTTCGGATTGTGTCTCCCTCTCTCTCTCTACCCCTTGCCTGCTCACACGCTGTCTCTTTCTCTCTCTTCTCTCAAAAATAAACATTAAAAAAAATTAAATTGGATTGCCTGTGATGGCTTCCTATTTTGGTTTGAGTTCTCTCAAAAGCAGATTGTTAGATAAGGATTTTTAGTGTAAATTGTTTTTGTGGGAGATGATCCCAGGAAAGGCCTGTAAGGGAGCGGAGATGTGAGACATAGATGCCAACAAAAGATGTGTTATTAAATAAGGAGCTACAACTTAAGCTCCAGTCCGCTGAGGAACTCTGAAAGACAGTGAGGTCATGTCTCAGTTATCCTAGCCAAGGTACATGATAGGGTGTTTATCCACCAACTCCCTGGATCTATCCAGCAATGGTGGTGGCACTTATCCACCAGGGCCCCACCAGAGAGAAGGTTCCTGGGGCATTGATCCCCAGAACTTTTGGCATGCCCTGCATACAGTCCTTAGGCAGATAATCACAGTAAACGACTTTTGTGTTTAGATGTGAATGCTGAGAAGATATGAATGGGACACCCACATGTCTACTACTCTATCCTACTGAGAAAAAAATAAAAACTTCCTATCCCATCTTAAAAAGCACTGCCTACCATTCCTGCTTCATTCCTCACCATTCTTCCTCTCATCCACTGGGACTCAAGCACAGGACTTTGTTTTTTTCTTGAACACACAAGCTAATTTTTTTTCTTTAAGGCCTGTGTACTTGCTGTTTCTCTGCCTTGAATACTCTTTGCCCATTGGCTCCTGTTTTACATTTAGTATTACCTTCTCAGGGATATCTTCCCTGAGCACCCTGTAAAAATAAAATAGTCTCCAACTCACTTCTATCACATCACCCTATCTTAATTCTATGTATATCACTTATACTGACTTTTTTTGGTTATTTATATGTTGTTATTGGTTATTTATACATATATTTTGTCTATTATCTTCTTTCCCCACTAGTATAAAAGCCGTGTAAGAGCAAGAACCTTGTTTATCTTACTGCAGCTGTACACTCCCGAGCTTACAATAAGAACTCATGAATATTTGTTGAATGGATGCATCAATGGATGAATGAACATACTAAAGTTTGCAAATAAAATAAATTGCAAATAAAAAATTTAAGGTGAGGCAACCCAAGTGTCCATCAACTGGCAAATGAATGAACAAAGTGTGGTATACACATAGAAGGGAATGTTATTGAGCCTTAAAAAGCAAGGACGTTCTGACACATGCTACAGCATGGATGAACCTTGATGACATATGACTAATAAAAATAAGCCAGTCACAAGATGACAAAGACGGTATGATTCTACTTATATGAGGTACTGAGAGTAGTCAAGTTTATAACAACAGAAAGTAGAATGAGAGATAAGAATGGAGAGTTAGTGTTTGATGGATACAGAGTTTCCACTGGCGAAGAGGAAGAGTTCTAGAGATGGATGGCAGTGATGTGAATGTACAACAATGTGAATGTACTCAATGGCACAGAACTTTACACTTAAAATGATAAATTTTATGTATATTTAATCACAATAGAGAATTAAAACATTTTTTAAATTACTCCTCAGTCTCTACAGAAAGATTAAGCCTGGACTTGAAATCTGACTCAGTTGTTACTAACTGTACTATCTTGAGCAAGTCATAGTATGAAATTTCTATCAACCAGTCTCTTCGTTTATAAAATGGGAACAATGATAGTACTTACCCTATAGGTTTGTTATAACAGTGCAGTGGTCCTAGGACTTAGAAATCATCTTATGAATTATTAAAACTTTAAAATAATTTTGAAGTCTTTTATAATATTGATATTATTTTCTGTCAAATAATATATTAAAAACAGAGCACACAAAAATAAAACTTTCATTCACTTTGATCATCACTTCATATAAGGAAAAGCACTTTAATGCCAAAAGAAATCTAGAAAGAGAACAATCTCAAAGTAAAGGACATTTTTTAAAAATTTGAAAGTTTCCAATATCAATAATTATAGATGAGGTAATTCAGATCAGCCCTCCTGCTGAGGATAACTAGGAAAGCTAAACAAAATATATTTTAAAAAATCATTTGGAGACATAAAAAAGACAGGGAGTGAACAACTACTGGTCGAAGATCCAAGAGAAGAAGGAAATCCAGAAAGGTGATCCTGGCTCTTAAAGTGTTTGTGGAATCTGGACATGGTCGTTGAGAGCACTTCTAACAATCTGAAAGGACTAAGGGAACAAAGTTTGGAATTCAACTATAAAAATGGTTGGCTGCTCCCTCTCACCACTGCCCCTTTGGGTTGAAATCTTCAAGGTTTCACATTAGGAGAAAAAGTGAACTTTGGGCTTTTTCAGCCTAGCTTTGAATGATTGATATTAGTACTTAAAACTGGATTAAGGGAAGTAGGGATTGCTAGTGTCCCTATTAACTTGTAACAAGTAAATATAAATCCTCTTTAGAGGAAGATAATACCCTAGGTCTCAAAATAATTCTACAGATAATTTTCCAGACACAACATGTAGCACATAGTAAAAAATAGCCGAGCACACATGGAGATAAGAAAAAACATGAATGATACCAAGAGAAACAACAGATAAAAGAACAGATTTAGATGGGCCCTAGATATTAGAATTCTCAAACACAGACTATAACGTAACTATGTTTAATATTCAAAGTAATAAAGGACAAGATTGAAAATTTTGACAGAGATCTGGAAACTATAATAAAGGACATAATAAATTTTGAAAAGAATCAAATAGAAACTCTAGAACTGAAAATATAACACAAATTAAGAATACAGTTGATAGGCTCTATAGAAGATTGGACACAGTTTAAGAGACAATTTATCAAATGGAAAATAGGTCTGTGAAAAAGATCCAGAATGAAACATAAAAAGAAAAAAAAATAAAGAAAATACGTAAGAGAGGGTAAGAGACGTAAAGGGTCCAGAAGAAGATCTAACATACATGTTTTTGGAATCCCAAAGGAGAGAGGAGAGGAAGTGGGGCAGAAATGATATTTGAAGAGATGAAGTCTAAAAATTTTCCTAAACTGATAAAATCATCAGACCACAGATTCAAACCCAAACAGGTTAAATATAAGGAAACATACACCTGGATACATCAGTAACTACTGGAAACCAAAGACAAGATCTTTTTTTATACATATATAATTTTTTTAAAGTTTATTTATTGATTTTGAGAGAGTCAGAAAGCGCAAGCAGGGGAGGGGCAGAGAGAGAGAAGGAGGGAGGGAGAGAGAGAGAGAAAGAGGGAGAGAGAATCCCAAGTAGGCTCTACGAGGGCAGCATGCAAAGCCCGATGTGGGGCTCGAACTCACGAACCATTAGATCATGACCTGAACCAAAGTCAGACACTTAACCTAATGAGCCACCCAGGTACCTTGGCAAGATAAATCTTAAATGCAGCCAGAGAAAGAATATAGATTACTTAAAGAAGCAACAATTAGACTGACATCTAACTTCTCAAAAGAAGAAATGACTTTTCAGTAAAACAATGGAAGTCAGAAAACAATGAAATTATATCTTTGATGTGCTGAAAGAACTGCCAACTTACTATTCTAAGCCTCAAAACATATCCTTTATGAAGGACAAAGGGTAGGAAAATAAATCATCAGCACACTACAAAAAAGGAAATATAAAATGATGTTCTTTAAGCAGAGAAAAAAATAATCTCAAGTGGAAGCTCAGAGGTGCAGGAAGACATTAACAGCAACAAAAAGGCAAGGGGTGCCTGGGTGCCTCAGTCAATTAAGTATCCACCTTTGGCTCAGGTCATCATTGTATGGTTTGTGGGTTTGAGCCCTGCATCGGGCTGTCTGCTCAGCACGGAGCCTGCTTCAGATACTCTGTCCGCCCTCCCCCTGCCCCTCCCCTGTTCGTGCTCTCTCTCTCTCTCTCAAAAATGAATAAACATTTTAAAAAGGCAAATGTTTGGTAAATCTAAATGAATATTGACTGTATAAAATCATCATAATATCTAGTGTAGTTTGAAATACAGTTGACCCTTGGGGCACCCAGGTGTCTCAGTTAAGTGTCTGACTCGTGATGTTTTGTTTTGTTTTGTTTTGTTTTGTTTTGTTTTGTTTTGTTTTGTTTTGAGAGAGAGGGTGCAAGTGAGCCAGGGGCAGAGAGAGAGAGAAGCAGGGCTCATGTTTACCCAAAGTGGGGCTCATGTTCACCCAATGCGGGGCTCATGCTCACCCAAAGTGGAGCATGTGCTCACCCCAAAGTAGGGCTCAAACTCACGAACCATGAAATCATGACCTGAGCTGAAGTCAGATGCTTAACGACTGAGCTACCCAGGTACCCCCTGACTCTTGATTTTGGCTCAGGTCATGATCTTGAGGTTCATGAGATCAAGCCCTGCATTGGCTTGGGATTCTGTCTCTCTCTCTGTCCTTCCCCTTCTCTCTCTCTCTCTCTCTCTCTCTCTGTCTCAAAATAAATAAATAAACTTAAAAAAATACAGTTGACCCTTGAACAATGCAGGAGTAGGGTCACTGATCTGCCCCCCTCCAGACAGAATTGAAAATTTGCACATAACTTTTGACTCCCCCAAAACTTAACTGCTAATAGCCTATTGTTGACCGGAAGCCTTTCTGATATGTAAACTGTTGGTTAACACATATTTTCTACGCTATATGTATTAGACACTATGTTCTTGCAATAATACCTAACTTTCTTAATTTTTTTGTTTTTTCTAGGCTATGTGGTTTGTGAATTATTTCAAATTGTTGCAAATCTCCAAAAAATTTTTCCAATATATTTATTGAAAAAAATCCATATGTAAGTGGATTAGTGCATTTCAAACCCGTGTTTAAGGGTCAGCTGAATTTGATAAAGTTAAAATACATAATCATGGCATCACGTGGTGTAGGAGTAGTTAATAGGAAAGAAATAAAATATCAAATAATGCTAGTACTTGATAATGAATGTATAATCTTTAGGGTAGCCCCTAAAAAATAGTCTGAGTGTATATATTTACAAGCAAAATGGTGGGACTGGTAGAATAATAGAATATTGGAGTGATTCAAAAGAAGACATGAAAGGAGGCAAAAGGAACACAGAATGGGCTGGACAGCTAAGAAAGCAAATTATAAAATGGTAGATGTCTTTTAATGTTTATTTATTTTTGAGAGAGAGAAAGAGAGAGCACACATGAGTGGGGCAGGGGGCAGAGAGAGAGGGAGACAGAGGATCTGAAGCAGGCTCTGTGCTGACAGCACAGCCAGATGTGGGGCTTGAACTCACAAACTGTGAGATCATGACCTGAGTTGAAGTTGGATGCTTAACCCACTGAGCCATTCAGGCGCCCCATAAAAGGGTAGATTTAAACCCATACAAGTCAGTAATCACATTAAATATTAATACATGAAGTATTCAATTAAAAGACAAAATTGTCAAGTTAAAAAGCAAAGTCTATATATTGTTCACAAGAGGCATATGTAAAACAGAAGAGATAAAGCCTGTTGGACCCCATTTGGCTGGGGTGTGGAGTGGGGCTGCCAATGTTCTTATTTTCAAAAGAGGAATAATAAAAATCCAATCATAGGTAATTTTGTTAGGTGTGTACTGAAGGACTAGACTAAGCATTTTATGCAGCTTATCTCAATGGTCAGTGTCCAGCAGGCTTTCTTTGTTGGCTTTCTCAGGAGCAGCCACACCAAAGGGTGGTGGGCACAGAGTGGTAACAGGAGTTAGCACCACACTGCAGGAGAGCTTTCTGGGCACATTTGCTCCCCAATCCAGGAGATGATGTTTCAGTTTTAAAATAAAACCTCTGCAGGAATCAATCTGATATTTAGCCAAACAAAACAAACTTTCTTTCCCCACCCTTAGCCTGCCAATGCTTCCTTTCAAACCCAATCCAAATTTGGGATGTGGAAGCTTGGAAACCTGAATGACATCACATTGACTTTGCAGTCAAGGAAGGAGAATAAGCTTTAGAGTCAGGAATTTTATCCTAACTCTGCTCTTGCCAGCTGTGTGACCTTGCAAGTCAGTGAGGCCACCTGAACTCAGTTCTTCAGGAAAGTGTTGGGGGGGGGGGGGTCATCCTACCTGCCTCATAGGTTGTGATAGGGTTCAGTGAGTCACTATGAATGAAAGCTTCTCCGTCTTCTACATAGAACTTTCCCTTTGCACTTGTTGCATGTGCATAATCCAGCACCTAAAGCGTCAAATCTGAGGTCACTTTGTCCAACATTTTTATCTTGCAGATGAGAAATCTGAGGACACAGAGAGATCAGATACTAGCTGTGTGGTCTTGGGAAAATTGCTTAATCTCTCTGGTACTGGTTTCCTCATTTATAAAATAAGAATGATAATAGCAGCCTCCTTGCATTTTTTGACAATTGAATGAAAAAAAAATTAGGTAAAGGATCTGGCACTTAGTAGCCATTTGATGCCATTATAGTGGCTATTCTTTTTTTTGGGTAATGATTTTTAAATGAATATTATTATAATTTTGTGTAGCACTTGAGAAGTCATTCGCTCTGAGGTAGTAAGAACTGGCAGGCTACAGCCACTCAGTTACAAAACCCAGAGTTGGTGGGTTATCCTGGGGAGACCTTCCTCATGGGGTCAGGTAGAGTTCAGTGAACTCGCAAAGAAGCGTGATTTTAGACGCTCCAAGGTACATCCACTCCTCTCCACTCCCTCTGCCTGTTATTAAACTGGTAGTTTTTACAACATCAATAAAGAACTTTCCTACCCAATTACCCCAGACAATAGGCTGAAAAGCAGTTTCGACTATGAAAACTTCGTGTTGGGTTCATTTAGATTGTTTTGCTGTGTCAAATCCTCACTTGAGTTCAAAAGTTCAGCTGAACCATGAACTTTGTAATTTCACAGCAGGCAGCTCTACAAATATAGTGGAAAGTGAAAAAACATACAATATTTAAGGTGGGCTTGTCGTATTGTATATAATCTGGTTAGGAACGGGTGTACGGGAAACAGCCCTTAATTTACAGCACACAGTCACACATCAAAAAGAAAGGGAAGCGAAATCAAACCAAACTGTTCCTTGAATTACCTGACCTCCGAGGCTTCCAAGGGAACATTTGTGACTAATCATTAGTGGACAAACTAAGGCCGGCTAATCTTCTTAATAAATTGTGAAGTCTTGTATACCTCTTGGTTTTAGTGGTGGCTTTTCTGCCTGTCTGGAACCAGCAGCATATCAAAACAAAAGGGTCATGACTTCATGTATTTGTTAAAGTTAGAATCCGTGTTCTCATGGAACTCAGGCTTGATTTGACCTGGTTACACAAGTGTAGGGCGAAGCGAGAGTTTCATGAGAAATGAGAGTAATGCTGTATTTTCACTTGTCTATTAATAAACACACACACACACACACACACACACACACACACACACACACAAATGAAGTTCAAGAACCCCTCGTTTTGTAAACCTTGTGTTTGTGCAGCTTTACCTTCAGGGGTAAAGCAAACAAGATAACAAACTCCCTTGGGTTAGGGTGTCTTTCAGCTTGTCCCCGGCACGTCCTCAACACCATGGCACACGACATGATGCCACATCAACATTTTCTTCATTTGTTACAAGGAAATGTGTTTCCCATTGGTTTTTACGGTGCAGCGCGTATTCGTGAAGGGGCAGCTTGAGACAGATGGCTTGGGGCGAGGGAGTTGGTCTGAGCAAGGTGAGTTTTTATACGGCAGTTGTTTATTCCCCTTTATTTACCAAGAGGTTGGTCTATGGGTCATGAGAGCAAAGCTATGCTCGGTCATTTGTGGAAGCAGAGAGGAAGAGAAGGGGTGAGAAGGTCAAGTCCTGTGACAGATGGCTCCTCGTGAGCTAAATGGGACTGGCTTTTTGAAAGCAGTTTCCCTCTTTTCTGACTTTTATCTCAGAGTTGCCAGGATTTTAGCCATAGCCAGCTCAGAACACTTTTTAGAAAATTCCCCCAGTGGAGACAGTCAGATGATATCCTATTGTCCTTACCAGTGTGCTTTTCCATACAAGAAGGTCTAGTCCAGTTCAGTCAAGAATCGGTGAAACTTTCTGTTTTATTTTCCTGACATAAATCATCACAATAAACTCAGTGCCTCCCACTGAGCAGCACAACAATAAAGGCGGAGAGGGTAGAGTGAAGACTGCATTTGGTTGACCTAGTTAAAGGCGGTCTGTCTTCCTGGGGTGTAAGGCTGGAAGGGGAAGCAGGGATCACCGCCTTTGTGGCTGGGTGAACGGGGCTGCTCAGATTTGACAGCCTGGCTTCTGGTTGACCTGCCCTTCATAGTGGGGCTGTGTGTCTCCTGAGAAGGCCAGTACAGGAGAGAGTTGGTGGCATTCTTTTAAGAACTTGTACGATGGTGAATAATGACCGGAGTTTTCATTCATTCAGAAAGCATCCACAGAAAATACATGTCAGGGGGAATGATTGACATCTGTCAGGCAGAGATTGGGTGGGGAGAGGAAGAGACTTCTGTGGGGAGACACTAGGGGGTGAAGGCAGGGGTCTGGTCTGGTCTGTGCCCCTTGGTTGTGTCTGCAGAACAGTGGGATAGGGGTATAGGCTCTCAAGGGACAAAAGTGTGCATGGCAGTGACCCCAGAATAAAAGAAAGATGTGTGGGAAAGCAGGAAAGAAAGAAAACTTCTAGGGGGCAGCCTGAGATGATCTGCACGGGCTTCAGAACGGCTGAATTGAGGGTGTTTGCCTGGCAGGGGTGGAGGTGGTGGGCAGCATTTCACATGCAGGAAGAGTCCAACTTTCTCTCACTGTGGATCTCTGCTCTGTCCCTGTGACTAACCTGCCTGTATGGATTTTACTCTGCATTAGTTTTTAGGACCAAGCCCCCAAAGCTGTCCAGAGGTCACCATAACTGGCAGCCACTGGTCCTCTTCTTTGCATCAGTATCTTTATTATCTGTAATCCTTAAACAGTCTGGCTAGGTATGTGCCAGGATCTGTAGCTTGCGATTGAGGAGATAGAGACCCAGAGGTTAAATGGCTTAACTGGGTGCACCCAGCTACAAGGTGGCAGAGATGGTCTGGGAGCCAGCTCCCCTAATTTCTGACCTCAAGGGGAAGGGGTTTTCACTTGAGTCCTTGGGTGGTGAGGATAGAAATGGCAGCCTTTGAGAACAGCCATGGGCTACCGGGAAGACAGTTTGGGTCTGCACTTTCATGCTCTGGGATGGATTGGAGAAGATGAGGTGACATCCTTGGCCAGGTGGGTCCCAGCCTCCCTCCTGAAGCCACAAACCAGGTTTTGAACCTGGATTCCTGTCCAACAGGACTTTGCAAAGAAGAATAAAGTTCTTTTTGGGTCGTTTGCAAAAGCTGTCAGTGATGAGAAAAGCAAAAGTGAAAAACAAGCTCAATTTGCTACACACTTCTCGACCTCTTTTCCTTCCAGTCTCAGGGCCTTGAACCTGCTTGGGGGGTGCTTAAGGCAGCGGCCTCCCCTACCTGTGTCTGGATCGTGCAAGCCATCCTTTACACCAGAGCTGATTGGCCGTGAGGGCTGCCAAGCTCTGAACCTGGCTGAAAAAAATCAGCCGGGCTGTTTGGGAGGGTTTGACTTTGGGAATCTCAGCAACCAAGTGTAGGGAAATTGAAGCTGAAAAGGCAGAATCAGGAGGTGTTGAAAGGGGAAGCCATTCCAGATAACGGGAACAGCATGATCAGATCACAAAAGTGACAGGCCATCTCCACCATGTTCAGTGGACTACCTTCCCCAGAGTGGAAGGTCCGTGGAAGGGGATGGGGAAGAGGGCGTGGCCCATGCTGGAGGGCTCGGGGAGACCCCCAGATGCCAAGCTAAGGACTTTGGTCTATAGATTATAGATAGGAAGCTTTGAAAATCAAGTATGGGGGAGAGAGGCAGGAAGGATATTTTCAGAATATCAACCTGTGGCAGTGCGTACTCTGGCAGTGAATGGATTGAAGGATATGAATCTGGCAACTAATTAATGTAAGACAATAATCAAATGTCATAATCACAGTTTGGGCTGCCTCTTAAGCTAAGACAAAGATGATCATTATAGAAATAACTTGTGTCCCTGCTGTCTCCTCTATTCTCAACTGATTGCTGGTTTCTATTTATTCACCACGTATTATTTCCTACTTCTATTCTGTGTGCTTGCCCCTCTGCTCAGCACCAACCGCCTTCTGCTTCATATAGTTATTTATGTGTTTGTCTCCACCACTGCAGCACCTCCCTGAGGAATCCAAATGTTCAATTTGAGTCTGTTTCCTAGAGCATGCCTGGACTAAGATGACTGGAGCCAAGGAGATCTCTATCAAAGAAATAGCAACCCTGCCTCCTAGTTCCTGAACTTGGCTTCCAGGGTGGAATCTATTATTAAATAAATAAGGTATTAACCAAATCAAACAACTTTTAATGACCCAGAAAAAATACTTCAATTCACAGAAAAAAGTCAAGAGAAGAGCAGACATCTCAGCAACACGGCTTGCAACGGAGTTCAAGAATGCTGGTAGTGATGTGCTTTCACAGTTAATTTTGCAAGACTTCCATGTAATTTCCTGGAGAAGGTGGACTCCTACCCTCCGGAATTGTGTTTTACATGTGCTCATGGATGAGCAAGAGAACTAGAGGTCATCATTCCTTCCTTCCTTCAGTATGTATAATTGAGCCTCACTGTGTCAGGGTGGGGGAAGCAGATGTGCTAAGTAACCCAGTGTGAATAGGGGTCCTGCAAAGGCTGGTTCAAAGGAGCATGTAGGAGAGAACCATCATTTCTGCTGTTGGGGGAGTGTAGGGGTCCCGGAAGTCTTCCTAGAGGAGATCAATTTTGGACTAGACCTTTGAAGGTGACAGGCCATCTCCACCATGTTCAGTGGACTACCTTCCCCAGAGTGTAAGGTCTGTGGAAGGGGACGGGGAGGAGGGCATGGCCCATGCTGGAGGGCTCGGGGAGACCCCCAGATGGAATGGAGTGAAGGGAAGAACATTTTAGGCAGGGGACACTGCAGAGGGGCTCAGGGTTTTTTAGCAGGGCTGCTGTTGACATTTTGGCCAGGACTGTCATAAGACACGGCCGACTCCTCAGTAGGCTGCACATGGTTTATGTCCCTTCCCCACCTAGCACTCCATAGTGACAACCAGAACCTTTCAAACATTTCCAGAGGTTCCAAGGTGAGAGGGGACCTGGGGGGAGGGGTGGCGGTCAGTGCCACCCTGCATGAGAACCACTGGAGAGAGTTCTTGAGGCTTGCGTGGGAGGGGGTCACTGTTGTCCAGGCCTCTGGAGAATGTTGGACCTCTTCCTTAGAGTGTGGAGAACTAGTGCAAATTCTGGACAAGGACAAGACCTAGTCAGAGGGATCTGGGTTTATAAGGGTCCCTCTGACCTCATGGTAAGGGGTAGATTGGAAGAGGCAGAGTCTGAAAAGTACAAAGTAGATCCCTCCCTCCCTCTGTTCTTCCTTCCTTCCAATTTTTTTTTACCAACACACAATTAGTAAGTTAATTGTTCCCTGCTTTTCTTGGGCCATTTGCTTAGGAATTTCAAAGAGTGGAGGATCTTTCCCATGAACTGCCATACTCTCTGGAAAACCGCTTTTCTGAAGTGGTTGTAAATGATCTCAGCTGCCACACCCAGGTCTTGTGCTTTGTTTAATCCTTACGTTATGAGGTAGGAATTACTGCACCTATTATATGGAAGGGGAAACTGAGGTTCAGAGGTCTGAATCAAAATTCTGGACTTTGAAGCACTCTACTATAGTGACTGGGGGGTTTGGGTTAGCATTTCACTATTCACATTTTTTTCCTAATCAGCAGTGTGGTACCTAAGGAAACATCTCTGAGAGATGGGGACTGGTTCTTTTGCCTTGCTTTTCTTTCTTCCATCAGCTTTTTAGGATGATGAGAACTGTCCCTGTAAGCCTCAGTATGGGCCACCAGGCTGTAGTTAGAGATTTTGCCTGATGTAAGAGGCTCCAGGCCTCCAGTTCCCCTTTGGGGAAAAATTACTTTACTGAAAATCATTCACTGCCCCCAACATGTTTAGCCAAGATGTTCTCATTTTCTCGGAGCCAGAATAAACTGGCAGGGTGCTAGAGTCAATGCCGGCTGGGACCCACGTGTGCTTCCGCTGGCCGGGGAGTGATAGACGAGGCAGCAGCATCCTTCGGCTCAGACTTTCTCCCGGCCTGATTTATTGCTCCCGTCTCTTGCTCTGGCTTTTTGCTAAGATTTCCTTCCAAAATCTTCACTGCGGATCCAGGATTGTCCATGTGCGTTTTTGCTTTGCCACTGTTGGCGGAGAGATTTGGGTGAGTGCCCTGGCGCCACCCACTCCTGCCTTATCTGCAGGAGTCATCTTTAATCTGTCAAAACCCCGGGTCCGTTCACATGCTGTCAAGGGTGGCTCCCATCCAAAGCCACTTCCACCCCTTCTGCTGCTCCCGCCACATGGTGGCTGAGCAACCAGCTTCAGGAGCTCGAGGCCACAGCCCAGACTCTTTGAATCCTCACCCAAGGTCTCCTAGTATGCTGTCTGGTCCGTTGCATCAGAGATCTCTTTGTGAAATAATGCAATAATGTTTTCTCAAGAGAACCAGAGTAGCCATTTATTTTGGCTCTACCATATTGATTCAAGGAAATCTCTTCCCTCTTCTTTAAATTGTTCCTGGAGTCAGCAGGGTTTTTGTGCTCAACCATTTGCCCAGGGCAAAACCCCTTCCATCCACCCCCTCTGGGTTATATTTGCCAAAGTGGGAAAACACTCAAGCAAAATATCTTCCCCAGAATTAGTGAAAGACTCCTTTTAAGATAGTTAATAAAAATCAGGCATCTCTTTGGTGTAATTTTTCATTTCAGAAGCCAAAGTATAGCCTGGCTTTTAAGACCTGCAAGCAGCACAGGGCCTTTGCTGGGCGGGTTGGCGTCTCTTTCCAGACGCCTGGAGCCCTGGAGTCCCCACTTTGAGAAGGGCTTGACTGTGTGATTGTCTGCCTCTCCCTCTCTCACATAGTTTACATTTTCCTGTCATTGCAATGTCACTCCAGCTGCACTGTTCGAGACTAGTATTTTTATTTTTGACCTTGGAAATTTTTTTACTCCTAGTGCCTCGACACAGTAAAGCTGGACTATGAGTCTTCATGACAAAAATTTCTCTTGTGTTTCCCCAAATTGCAAGCCATCTAAGACTGGTCTCAGGATCTTCTTGTGTCAGCTGCCGCCACTCAGTCCCTTTCCTTTGGGGTGGTAGTGAGGGCGGGTATGTGTGGTTTGTAAGAATTCACAAGATCTTTTATCTTTTCTGATAAACACCATCCCACACCCATCGATACTCTCAGGTCTCACGGTTATTTTGGCCCCTTGACTAAACTCACAGGAGTCTTGGTCAGGGTTTCAACTCTGAAACCTCAAACCGTTTAATAGCTTTGATATGGTCAAAATGGTTGAATTGGTCATGTGTGTATGTCTCAATATGGCCATATCTCAAGCTTTTCTATCTTTCTGAGAATTCTCTAGACTTTTGCACACTTCCTCCAGCATCTGCTCCATTGGGCTTAAAGTCCTTGGGATAATTTTGGCAATTTGTTAGCCACCTAAAGTGTCAGATTCTTCATCTGTAAGATAGGAGCGATATGGACCTTGCAGTGTTGTGAGGATTAGAGGCAGGGTACGCGTGTTGCTGAGCACGGTGCCAGGAACACAGCAGGGCATTGGGTGTTGGTGATATTGACAGGTGAGATGAACACAGCTTGATTCTTCTTCTCCCCAATATATTCTGATCTCTGTGGATCTGGTAACCTCAGATTCCCAAAATTGGAAACAAGGGTGAAGATCCACTATATATGGAGCTTCTAGTATGTGCCACGGTGTTGGCTTAGGTGCCTTCATGTCCTCTTTCGTTAGTCCTCATCTCAGGGCTCTGAAGTGGCGCTAATAGTCCCATTTTATAGATGAGCACACGGAGTCTGAAGAGGCTGTTAATATATCAGTCAAGGCCCTTGGTGACAAGCAACAGATTGATTTAAGCAGAGAAGGAATTTATTGAAAAGGTATCAAGGAGCTCACAGAATCACTGGGAAGGTTAGAGGAGAGGCTTAGAAAACAGGGCGGGAACAGGCTTAGAACAAATGCTCTAAGGTGTGCAGCCAAGTCCTCACTACAGAACTGTTCCCCTCTACCACCAGCCCTGGACCCTGGGAGCTGCCGTCACCACTGCAGCCATTTGGAAACCGGTTGTTGCTGCCACTGTCACTACTGCAGAAAAGAATTCTTTATCTTGCTTCATGAGTCAACAGCTCCCAATTCTGAGTCTGGGGTGGACATCTGCTTACCCCAGCTTGGATCAGAGGCCCCTATCCAACTGCAAGAGAGGCTGGGAAAGTAAGGATCTGGCTTTCAGGTGAAGAAAATGCATGTTCTGAAGCTCATTTGGTGTGGAAGTTTTCAAACATAGAAAGGGAATCAGAAGTTAGGGCAGCCCAAAAGTCATTAAATATCTACCACATTAAGTAATCTGGATTCATCACCCTACCTGAACACACCCAAACACTGTTACTGTGTGACCTTCCATGGGGAGTATCTTTGCCGTCTCCAAGCATCAGACCTCAAGCCCTTTCCCTTGACAGATTTTTATTTGGTTCTGTATAATTATTGGTGCTTATAATAAAATACATGTTAATAATGCTCCCTGCCAAACCCTCGTTGGTACCTAAATGAGTGAAAGGGGCTGGAGGCTGAGGATCCCTGAGTGCACAGTCTTTGATTCATGGGTGGAAAGCATTCCTGAGGTGGTCTAACTCACCTCTTCACCTGTAGTGGAGAAAAGTCCATGTGGGCTGCCATCAGCTGTCACAGACAGATTGTGTCACTCAAAAGCCTTACCCTGCCCCAGAGTCTCATCTCATAGAACACTGGGAGGGAAGGAAGCAAACTTCCTCCAAAAATAAAATCATACTACCAGATAAAGCAAAAATTGGTACAACCTTCTTGGAGGGCAGTGTAACAATATGCAAGCATAGGAGCCTCAAAAATGTTTGTGTCTGATTCACAAATTACTTTTTTTAGAAATTAGGCCTGGGGAAATGTAGACAGAAATGTGGAGAAAGTTTATGTTCCAGACTATTTATTTATAAGAGGGTAATTTATGCTAGAAAAATATTGGTCCTGATTTAAAAAAAAATACACATCATACCCACACACATTCATATGAAAAGTCCAATAAGAAATATACCAAAATGTCAATTTTATAATTGTGAGATTATCTCTTGGGTGAAGGAATTGTAGTTGATTTTTAAATGTTATTTTAAAAATATTTTCTTGGGACTTCCAGAACTTTCTACAATAGATATGTACTTCTTTTATAATTAGAAAAATAGTATGTATTACATTTTAAAAATTCCATCAGATAATACCATCTTCAAAGAAACCCCAACAAAAAAAAGAGTTAAACCAGTTTTCAGGGGAGAAGCATGGTTCCATCCATCCCTAGGGGCCATCTGGGTAGAGGGCGAATTAAAATCTAAAAGTTTAAAGTCAATCAGTTTGTCTTCGTGGGCCCTAGATGGGGAAAACTTCAGTCATTTTCCTTGCCTGGCACTCTTGTGGTCAGAGGATGAAATCCAATCATGGGGTCAGTTGGGTTTATACATTCCATGGCAAACCAATTTGGCCATTTCTCTGCATTTCCCAAAAGTTCTCTGACTTCCTAGACAGGAATTGTGAGCACAGGGAGACCTTTATGCTGGTTCCTGCAGCACATCTGGTTAGCAGCATGTGCCAGATGGGCCCCCTTTCATCTGGGGAGAGGGGCAGTAGGGAGCAAACGGGCCTCTGTAGGTCCAAGGAACTTCCCCAGTGGAGGCTCCGGTTTTTGGTGAAGTATTTCAAGTTAGGATATAAGTGTATCATGTTGGAGTCACAATGTTTTTTAACTTTAGGGTAATATGCTTTTTATTAGAGTCTGCCCACCTGACTTTTGGGTTCATTGCTCAGCCCATAGATGTTTTAGACAAACTATTGGTTGGTTTCTGACACCATGATGCATTATATGAGTATTCACTGAACATCTACTATGTGCCTTGCACTGGGGAGACAGCAATGAATAAGACAGACGTGGTCCCTGGACTCAGGAATCTCACTTCCACCAGTAAGAAGGCACATTGCCCTGGTGTGTCTTCCCACATTTGGGGGCAGACTGCTGACTTTTTCCACTCACTAACCCATCTGTTGTTTGGTCTGCACCTAGCCTCTGATCCTACCAGTGTCTCCATCACATTAGACATGCTGGGTTGGAAGTAAAACTAGAAAATGTTAAAGTCTCCAAGTCCAAGAATAGTGATAAAAAAGTACTGCTGGAAGAAGGTGAATGACTGAGTTCATCTAGCAGTTGAGAAGAAACAAAAAAAAGGATGAGATAGTTGAGTGGCCAATACCAAGCAGGGGAGGGGAGCAAAAGGAGAGAGGGGCCCAGATGTAAGCGTCGCTGCAGTTGATGAATCCGCAGCATGGGAGTTGCTCAGTCTCTTCCCAGGAGCTTCTCCAAGCTGTGCCTTTGCCCTCTATGTTGTCTCAAACACTGTCTTTCGTTCTCCGTTCCTTGCCAAAACTCTGGAAGCCAGACCCATTCCTTCTCCCCTTTCCCTGGTCACCAAACCCCTCCTTCCTCCTGCCCTTAGACCTGAATATTCCTACTGAGGCATTTCCCATACTGCCAGCCCAGATGGGCCTTATCAACCCTCATATCTCATGGCAGGAAATTTCTCTTTATCCAGAAACCAACCAACCAGATGCCTAGTCACCGAAATGCTCACAGTTCTCTACAAGACTAAACACTATTTTCAAGGACTTGGAAATTTCTCAAGAGCTTAAAATGCTTTTTCATTTATTAAAGATGGAGGGGATGGTGCTTTGAAAAGTTGTTGGCTTCTATATTTTGTGCCATTCTTCAATTAAAAAGAACTAATTTTATATGCTTTAGCTATAAGACTTCTCAGAGTGTAGGCAGGAAACAGAATTGACCCCACATGGTTCAAATTAAGGGACTTTGGGGAAATGATCACTTAATAGAGGGGTAATCAGGGTTGAGGGAACCTCCAAGGGAAATTGGGGCATCTAGAGACTAACAACAGTGGGGATCCAGCACCACTTCTGGACCTGAAGGGGCAAGAAAAGGAGCCAGTGTTACTGGAGAGCACGTGAAGCTGGTGCCTTAGAAGGAGCTGGTGAAACCACAGCCTCGGCGGGATGCAGCCTCCACCAGAATCAGATGCTGAAGCAGAATAGGAGCAGAAACAAATAGGCTGACCTTTCTCCTCCCACCTGCTGATCTCCATTTGCCAAACCCCACTGGCCAAGGGCGAGGTCAAAAAAGACAGATGATGTAGTCCCTAAGGGGATCAGCATCCAAGGACACAGAACAGGGCAGAAAAGGATAGAAAATGGATTGGGTCAGGGCAGGAATGAGTAGAATTTGGAAAATAACCAGGACAGATATTCTCTCTCCTACCCAGAATGTGGAATTACTCCGAGCATTGTTTTCCATCAACTCTTACTAAATGTCATTTTATTGGTCAAACCTCCCAAGAGTTGTGGCTTGGGTTTTTTTTTCCTCCCACAAAAGCTTTCTGAAAGTCATGGCTGGTTATCCTTGTAACATTATCATTTTCATTTATTTAAAAATATTTATTGGGTATTTACTATGCACTAGGCACTATTGGAAAAAGTACCATTTGCCCCCCCCCCCCATTCCCTTTCATAGGGATCATTTCGCCTTCATTTTTTAATAAAATACCAAATAATCCTTTCCATTTGGACCAGTATTTTTATAACCACATCTGCTTTACTTTTTTGGTGAATTTCAATTTTGTTTGACTTGACTTGACTGTCCTGGACAACTGAATCCCAAAGCCTCTCTGAATCTAACAAAGTTTACAGGTTTTTTTCTGGGCTAGAACTCAAGTTATTTGTGTGTGTGTGTGTGTGTGTGTGTGTGTCCGCGTGCGCGCGCACACGTGCGCGCGTGCACGTTTGCAGGAGCAGTACTTTTAGTTCTGTGAACTTTCAAAATAAAACTTTGTATTAATGAATGTAGATAATACTTTAACAAGAAAACAGTCCTTTTGAAGAATCTGTCCATATCAGCGGCACTCAAATTTTTTACTGCAGCCCACAGTAAAAAAAATACATCTTATATGTGAACCCAGTTTCATGAAACAATACTCACTGCTACCTTGTTTGATGTATTTTCTATTCTATTCTATTCTATTCTATTCTATTCTATTCTATTCTATTCTATTCTATTCTATTCTATTCTATTCCATTCCATTCCATTCCATTCCATTCCATTCCATCCTATCCTATCCTATCTTATCCTATTTCTTTAAAAAATACTGATAGTAACCCCCTAAATTGATTTTATACTGTATTAATGGGTTGCACTCTACAGTTTGGAAAGTTTTGGTCTACATAATATGTTAATACTGTTTTTAAAATAGACCCAGCACCAGAATCTATATTTAAAAGGTGGTTAAGATGACCTAAATGTTTATTTTTTAGCCATCATCAAATGTATCAGCCTCACCATTTTTCTTTCTTTTAAGAAAGCCAAACTGATCTGACCAGCAGCTCTTCTCTTGTTCTCCCTCTAATCCCAGTCTGGTGGAGGGTCCCGCATTTACTGCTGGTTTGGCTTGTGGCTGGAACTGATTGGCAACAGGCGTGGGCAGCTGTGGCTTACCAAACCCTCTTTGTAAACACCACCAGTGTTTTTTGTTTGTTTATTTTAACCTGAAGAAATCTATGTTAGCCTTGCAGTTGCTGGGGGGAGGTTCATTGCAAAGATGGTACAGGGGGTCCTGGGTAGACACCTGTATCATTGTGGGGGGCTGGAAGAATTTAGATGGGAGTGAAGTCCTCTCCCACCACCAAGACTGGGAAGGGACTAGGTGGATGAAAATCACTGCTGCTATTCATTGGGCACTTACCATGTGCTGAGGGCATTCTATACATTACCTCACTTAACTCTTATGGCAATCCAGTGAGTAGATATTAATATCTTCAGAGGGAAGTGTTAGGAGGAAACAGAAGTTCAGAGCAGTTTTATAACTTCCCAAAGCTCCCATAGGTTGTGCAGCCAAACTTAGACACCAGTTTTATCCTTTGCCCATGAGACTATAATACTACCTCTTTTGTCTCTAATCTGGAAAGAGGAGCAGGCAGAAAAACTTCCTTTTGCTACTGGGGCATTGGGTGTGGGGTTTGGGAGATGGAGGCTCTCTTCTGGTTTCTGGGGTTGCATTGGGGAAGATGCCATCCCTGCGTCTGGATTTCTCAGTTACAATTTAGAATTCCTGGTGTAACGCAAATAATTGGAAACTAGACGGCAACTAATATTACCATTCAACTTGATAATAATATCAATGCATTTCTAAGAGCCATTTAAACTGCGCTTGTCATTCATAATATGGTCTCTATGGGGAACAAGCATGTCAAGTACAAATAACACATTTTTGAAATACATTTAATTTATGAACTGGTGAATGCATGCATTAATGTATGCAAATTATGATTCCATATCTGGTTGCTAGTCCTACCCCCATGATAATTCAGTCCACATCTCCATAGCTACAGGAAGAGAATCAGAAACCTTGGAAATAAAGAGACATCATAGGCTTCTACTACAAAAAAAAGTTAGAGCGGATACAAAAAAGATACAAGACTTTCTAGGAAAGATTGGTGTTGAGAGTTTTAGAAAGAAAGAAGTTAGCAGAGATTTGATACTCTGAGAACCAAGGAAGAATCAGCATGTGCATTAAAGATGTAACTTTTGGGACACCTGGGTGGCTCAGTTGGTTAAGTGACCAATTTTGGCTCAGATCATGATCTCGTCGTTCAAGAGTTCAAGCCCTGGGTTGGGCTCTGTGCAGACAGCTCAGAGCCTGGAGCCTGCTTCAGATTCTTTGTCTCTGTCTCTCTCTGCCTCTCCTCTACTCATGCTCTGTCTCTTTCTCTCTCAAAGATAAATAAACATTAAAAATATTTTTAAAAAGATGTAACTTTTAACAATCTTATAGGCTGCATAATGCTAACATCCTATAAGCTGGATAGTGTATTAACATGTTTTGTGAAGACCTTCTTCGAAACTTGGCTTAAAAGAGCCAAAGCAACAGGTTGATAGTCCATATCAGAGACTAAATACAACTTTTTTGTACTTAGAATTAATTTTCTTTTCTTTTCTTTTTAATGTTTATTTATTTTGAGAGAGAGAGCACATGCGTGTGTGAGCAGGGCAGGAGGAGAAAGAGAGGGAAAGAGAGAGCATCTCAAGCAGGCTCTGCACTAACAGTTAGTGCAGAGCCAGATGTGGGGCTTGATCTCACAAACCATGAGATCATGACCTGAATCGAAATCAAGAGTCTAACACTTAACTGACTGATCCACCCAGGTGCTCTGACTTTTCCATTTTCTTTATGTAATATCATTATAGTTATGTTTGATAACTGAATCAACCAGAGATTTTTAGGTCTAATGGATATTTGTCTATCCTATATAAACATTAGTGAAGTATCTCCCTGGGTTTTAGCTTTCCAGAGCTTCAATTGTCCATGAAATGACTGTTTTGCTCATTACATTAGTCAAAAAGAAAGCAAGGTGAATCAGTTAATGGTTATAACTTGAGATAGGGCTTGGGGAGAGCTCCTTTGAGATATGTTGCCCCAAATTAAACATGGATAATAAAATTACAAAAGAAAGGAAGAAGACAAGAAAAAAATCATATACAATTGTGAAATGCTTATGTTACTTAAGTAATACAAGTTCCAAGGTTGTGGACCCAGAGAAGCAAATGCTTGTAGCGCCTAGGAAGTAATATGCATCCTCCAAAACCCAAGGCTTTGGAAACTTCTTTTATGTTGCTATTCAGAGAGACGTCCAAAGGATTTGTAATCAGAACAGTTGAGGCATTGGTTCTGTGCAGGTGCTGCCTCTGGAAATCATTCATGACTTTCTACTTGTTTTTTAGCTGTGAAAACAAAGATGTTTCCATTAGATTTGACCCATTCAAGAGAAAGAGATTCTCAGCTTCCTATATAGCCTTCTTCCAGTGTCCAGACATTCTGTCTTGGGGAGTAGACCATCATGGAAGGCTCTTTCTGGAAGCTGCTGCTTGGAAGCCAGGGACCAAAAGACCCAATATTTATGTTCTCACCAAAGTTAATATTAAGGATTACGTACCAATTCCCTAGGCAAGCCACACTATCTTAAATGTGGGCTCTGGATTCTCTAAATAAGTTCCATTTTCTTCCCTGTCTGCCTTGGTGTATGTGTAAGGAAAGGGACAGAAAACCAGATTTGGGGCCAACGTGCAGAAATGCTATGTAGATACAAACGTAGGGGCGATTAGAAGAGCCGGCTCTCATTAAATGGGATTTGCTCTCTTCCAACTGGACATGCACAGGAGTTGGTTTTTAAAAAAGTATTAACTTATTTTTTTTTCCCTTCAAGCTTAGCCAGAGACCTCATGGAGGTCTAACTCCAAGCCAAGCTTGATCTGTTTTAATTCAACCACTGTTGATTTATGGCTTAGCAAAAAATGTCTGAGAATTTTTTTAAGCTAAAAAAAATTTTTTTTTACCCTAACTTGACTCTCTCACATCTCAAATACAGCTGAAGCGATATTTCTCAGACTTTCAAAAGACAAAGCCATCTTTGGAATGGAAGGGAGCTCTGAAAGCTTCAAATCCCAGTGAGAAATCCTTGATAGTTTATATACAAGTAAAAACAAATATATTGGAAGGCTATCTGACACTTGAAATATGTTCATTTGATTCTCCTTGAATAGAGATCAGAGTAGAATCAACCCAAGGTCAAAAGGGAGTTGGGGGGTACGGCGAGGGCATTCTGAGTTTGCCCCAGAAGGAGGGACACAAAAGTCCTCTCTCTTCTTTCTTTTATTCCCCACCACCTTCTCCTTACCAACCCCCATTCCAAAAACAAAACAAAACAAAACAAAAATACCCCCAAACAAAAAAGTCCCTCTCATCGTCCAGTCAAAAAACAATCTGTGGTGAGTTTTCATCTCTTTCTACCTGGCTCTGGAATGTATGTTTTTATGCAATACAAGCAGGAATTGGACTAATAAGCAATTACCAACCATAAGAAGAAAACCAATACCAAGTCCATCATCTCTTCTAGCACTAACATTCTCTGCCTTCAGCAGCATTCAGCTGGGTTGTGTGATTTAACTGTTCATTGGCTGTGTTTGTTTCTTTTATTTTTTCCTGTGTGAGCATCCAGGAAGATTGTAAGCTTGGTGAGGGCAGGAACTGATCATATCTTTTGTCTCATTTCCCACAGCTGTGGCCTCCAAGCTTCCACACATCAGCACATTGACTGTCGGAGGGGGTCCCGGGCCTCAAAAGAGTGTGCAGAAAGAACAAACAAAGGTAAAGGTGTTTTTCTTCCTGATGCTGAGGAAGAACCAAGAGTATAATTCCTGATAATTGCATTGTGCTCTTCTTCCTGAGGGATCTTTGTGAAGAAGAAGGGGCATTCTCTGCCATCATGTATTTGTGCGGTGTGTGTTTCTCTTCTAAGTGCATCTTTTCGTGCTTATACAGCAGCTCTGCTCAAAAATATTAATACGTGTCTGATACTTAGACTGCCTTGGCCTAGACCTGGAATAACTGATTTTACTTCTAATGCTTTAAATTTCTTTCATGGTTTTAGTTTTCTAATTTCATGATGACAATTAACTCTTTAGAGACTAAGGCCATATCCGTGTTGTGCATTCGCTTTCTTGCCTTGGATGTCCTCTTGCTTGCATATCAGGTAATGGATTAGTGGGCAAGACAGACACCTGGCCCTGAAAACACAAGGAATAATGGAGCAGATTTGTATTTAGCCACACAAAACAGTTTGGTGTATATATCTTTTGCCTAAACATGATACCAGTGTTTAAAAGTGAATTTATAAGAACAAAATAGCTGACATTTATTAAATATTTGCATTATTTTGTGCACCGGGGTAAAGCACTTCTTATTTCATTTAACCCTTACAACAATTCTAGGGGTCATTACTATTTACAGTTAGGTGCTATTGCTGCTGAAAATACCACCAATATTCCGTAGGACTCATTTAGTCCTTGCATCGGTTTATGTTGTCTTTTGAGTATTTATCCTGTACTACGTGAAGATTTTGTAGCATTTATTAAGTATCACATCTGTGTTTGTTATATTAGTTGCTATAAGAAAAAGGTCCCCAGGACCAGTTGCTTAAAGAGCAAAAACATTTAACTCTCTCTCTCTCATGTAAAAGGCCAGGAGGCATACCACATGGTTGTTCATAGACCTTTGCTCCTTCTGTATTTTTCTCCACCATGTCTTAAGTATGGCCTAGTGTTAAGGCATTAGGCTAGAAGTGACATATATTATTGCTACTTACTTTGGAGAAAACTTAGTCACATGGTCACACCTAAGTTCGAAGGAGAGTAGAGAATGTAGCTGCTGGCACCCAGGTGTCCAGCTATAGTTCCATCACTACGAAAGAAGGGGTGAATGGAATTCAGTGAGTAGCTCACTATGCCCATTATAGTCCTCAGTAAATGGAGAGGCACCTGGGTGGCTCAGTCAATTAAGGATCTGACTCTTGATCTTAGCTCAGGTCTTGATCTCAAGGTTGTGAGTTCGAGCTCTGTGTTGGGCTCTGCACTGGGTGTGGAACTTACTTAAAAAAAAAAAAAAGACTGAAGTTATAATCTTCAGTAAATAGACTGTAAACAGTTGGAGAGCTAGGCCTATGTGGTATTCACATTTGTCTCTATCACAAGGTTAGTATATGTGCTGCCGAAGCGAGCACTCTATCACAAGGTTAAACACCTGCCACAGAAATAGCAAACACTTGACTCACATGCCTGTACTCACTGCTCTGATATTTATGGCAGACATCACTAATCAACCCTGGCACTCTTTCCTGCTGGACCTGAATGAGACCTTAGAACCCTGTGTAACATAATGCCCTTGGAAGCTGCAAGCAATAAGTGGGAATTGGCACAGGATTTGAATCCTGGTAGCCTTCCCTGATTATAGGTATTTAAATATTCAGTAAAGGGAAGAAGGAACTATAGTCTTTCCCCCTTTATTTCCATGGGAACAGATACTTGGTTGTTGCAGTGATTTTAAAATATGTCTGTAAATTCTTTGACATGCCTTTCTTCAAAAGGCAGAGTTTAATTCCTCTCCCCTTGAATGTGGGCCATTGTTAACTCACTTCTAACAAATAGAATGTAGCAGAAGTAATGCTATGTGTCTTCTGAGACTGTCAAAAAAAAGATATAGCTTCTACCTGGCACTCTCTTACTTTTGAAATTCTCATGTTGGGGAAAGCCAGCTTCCATGTCACAAGGACGCTCAAGCAGTGCTATGGAGAAGTCCATGTAGAGAGGAACAAAGATCTCTAACAAATAGCCACCATCAACTTGCCAATCATGTGAGTAAGCTACCTGGGAATTGGATCCTCCAGCCCCAGCCAAGTCTTCAGACAGTGCAGTCCCAGCCAGTATGTGACTGTAACCTCATGAGAGATTCCAAGCCAGAACTGCCCCACTGAGCCACTCCCAAATTTCCAACCAATATAAGCCGTAAGAGATGATAAGTGGTTGTTGCTGTTTCAAACTATGAATTTTTAGGGTGATTTATTATGCAACAAGTAATTTAGACTAAAGATGAATGAAAGAAAGAAAGAAAGAAAGAAAGAAAGAAAGAAAGAAAGAAAGAAAGAAAGAAGGAAAGAATTGCCTTCTCAGAATGAGAACTTGTGGAATGTCAGGAAAAATTATATCGTGATAGGGACAAAGGAAGGAGTTGATGGAGGACCCAGTTCCTGGTGGTTGATGGAAGCCAAGGCAGGAAGAGCACTACCATCTACCTCTAAGTTGGAAGGCAGGGGGCATTTAGTCATCCAACAAGAGTAAGAGTTCATCTTCAAGGAGACCTGGACATGGATAGGTGCCCAAAGACAAAGAACCATTTAAATGGTATCTACAGTGTCCAAGGGTGCTGAGAGGGGGAACAAAGTGATAAAGATTTTATAATTTTTTGGTTGTTGGACTATTGTTTCAGTGACAGCAGCTCCTGGCTTGGGCTAAGCCAGGAAGGAGCTCATCTCTATTAGGTTATACAACGTTTACTTGATGTTTAAGGAAGAATCAATAGGTTCACAACAAATAGAAGCTAATAGTTACTTTGTGGTTTTCCCAGCCAGATTGATCGTAAGAGCTGCCATAGCTCAAAATTTCTCATTTCCATCCATAAGGAGACTTGAAGACACCTTCCTAATCATAATCCTACCCACATTCTCACATGGCCTGGTTACAGTCACCCTTAGGGTGCTCCCAAGGTATCTGGTTCCCCTGGTGCTCTTCTAAGAGCCTATCCATCCACATAATGCTGATGCAAAAATGTTTCCGTCCTCTCCCTTCTGCATGGTTTTGTTTTCCGGTCTAATTATGCTTTATACTCCACTTGCATCAATGGGGATAAACCCAGTTTAGCACCCACTCTGTGCCCTCCCTCGTACTCTAGTGCGGGAGTTCCTCTGCACATGAGATTGTATTACATTTGATTGTGTGTGCATTCATGCTCTTTTGGAAGCAAGTAAAGAAATACACTTGAACTTTTAAAAGCAGAGAGAGGTAATTTATTAATGAGATTCAAGAATATCTTGCTAAATTTAAGAGCAGGAATACATCATGGCATGGCGGAGTTGGGAAGTGGGAAATGGGCATAGGGAGTTCTTGCTGTGCTTTTGTCTGGACCTCTGTGACATTCACATTGTGCACCAGCTCTCTCTATATTTGGTCTGCGGGGCAGATGCAAAGTTACCCACTGTGTCAGAATTCACATACAACAGTTCTAGACAGAGACTCTCTTTCCATCCTAATTCTGAGTTCTTAGGGTAAGGACTTTGATGGCTCCTGGGGGGCCATCAGAGTGGGTAGATGGGAGGCAGTTAAAAGAGTCACTTCAGTTCCTCATGCCCACAGACTCCCCAGTGTGCCTGCTTCACCAGCGCCAGATAGGACCAGGTATGTATAACATGGGCAGGTGACACAGATTGGATCCTTGCTCTGTTTCTGGTATATATTTGTCAGGACTTGTTTGGTTGGAAGTGACAGAAATCCAACTCCAACTCACTTTTGAAAAAATGATTCCTCATTATCTCCTATAAGCACATCACAGCAAGTCAGGATGGAGTTATCTCTGGCACGATCAAATCCAGGGACCGAATTGTAATGAAAATGCTCAGAGCTTCAATTATCTAGGACTTAATATGCTGCTGACTCTCTGCTAGATGCTTTACTTACACCGGTGGTTCTCAAACTTCATTGGGCAAGAGAATCACCTGCAGGGCCTTTCAGAACACTGATTGCAAGGCCAACCCCTGGAGTTCTGATTCAGTGGGCCTGGGTTAAGGACTGAGAATTTGCATTTCTAACAAGTTGCCAGGTGATGCTGATGCTGCTGATCTGGGGACCACACTTTGAGGACCATTGACTTAATATTAATTCATTTAAGATGTACAGAAGCTCTGTATGTTATCATATTCTTGATTGTTTAGATGAGGCAACTGATGCTCAGGAGGTCACAAAGATAGTGTCGGCCCTATGTATGATCTGAACCCAAGACTATTTGAACTAAAGTTCTTGCAGTGACCACCGAACATACTGCTTTCTTCTGAGGTTCCCCCCCAACTTCAGCTTCCTGTTTCTAGTTTACAAACAATAGAACCTACACCTCCAAGACCAAACCAAAGCTCTCCAGAAAATCCCAAGAAAATCCTGAGCACGTGCGGCTTCTGCCTGTGGTGGAGGAATGGGCGCTGAACCCAGAGCAGCCGTAAGAGAGAGGCCTGGCGGCCTGCAGAGCTGCCTGGCTTGAGCGGGGCTTCCAAAGGGATTGTGGCCTCATTACAGCACCCCCTGCCCCCTCCCGGTAACTGACTTGAACTTTTCTTTCCCTTCTACAGTTTATTTGGCATTCCCTGGGTCCTTAATCCACAGTCATTTGGGTGGCAAAAAAAAAAAAAAAAAAAAGGTGGAAATGAGCTTTCTGCAATGTTGATTTTTCTTTCAAATTCATGACGATGTGGTGTCCCCAGGAATGGTTATTTTCTTCCCTTTCTCCCTAGCGTGAATTCTCAAGTAAGTAGCAAATGATTTCAAATGCATGCCGACTACAGTGGACAGCTGCCAGGAGAGAAGTGAAAATAAACTGGTGACAGGAAGTGTCACAGTTCACGGAAAGGGCAGCGAGGATATAGTGGAGCAAGCCCATGACACTTCTGGTCCACATGCTGAAAGACTTACCCGAATGGGCTGGGCAGCCACAAATCTCCTAGTAATTCATTAAGTAAGGAGAAACGCTCCCAGAAACATTTCTCTCCTCTCCTAACACCCTTTGTCTTTTAATTTCCAAACTCTGGGTTCATTCCTAAGTCAAGCAAGCCTGGGTGAGTCTCTCTAAACAACTCCTTCATTCGTGATGGAACACTGCAGCCGACTAATGCTTTGACTCTTAAGTGTTTTAACAGGCTGAGGAGGTTTCCAAGCTTTAGGACCACAAGACGGATATATGATCAGTATGAACTACAAAACAGCATCAAAAACAGCACGAAGGATGGGGGAAACAAAAGCGAATCATGTGGAACTTCGCCCAGGAAAGGGATTACAAAGTTAGAAGGAAAGTTACTCAACGAAGGAAAGTTACTCAAAGAAGGAAAGGGCTCAAAAATTGTATTAGAAGTTAGTCACAAGATAAAGTAAGATGACAGAGTTGAGGTCAAACATATCAATCCTATCAATCAATGTGAATGGGCTTAACTTGCTTATATAAAAGAAAGATTTTCAGTTTTGCTAACACAGCAAAATCCAACATTCTGCTGTACACAAGAGATACACCTAAAACAAGAAGTCCTGAGGTTAAAAATAAGAGGATAGGCAGAAATATTAAATACAAATTAAAACCTAAAAGTAGAGTTGCAATCTTGGTATCTGACAAGATGAAATTCAAATCACAGAGCACTACGGAGACAAAAAAGGAGACTATAAGGTGCTAAAGGCAGCAATTCACAATGAAGATATATCAGTTGTTACTGTTTATGCAACTAACAATTGGAGATGCGGGGATGCAGGGGAAATAGAAACCCAGTAATACTAGGTGAGTTGAATACATCTCTCTCATCCCAGAAAGATCAAGTAAATGATAAAGATATAGAAGATTGAAATTCATAACCAATAAGGTAGCTCTTATAGATCTGTGTGGAAGTCTGAACCTCCGTAGTAGTGAAAACACCCTCTTCTCAAGTGACCGTACCTTAGGCCACAAAGAAAACCTAAATACCAAAGAACAGAAAGAATACTCTTTGATTACAATATAGTTGAAGCTAATAATTATTAACAAATAGAAAAACTAAGACAATTTCATCTGAAAATTAAAAAAACAAAAATCATGCTAATAAATAGCTGTTGGTCAGAGGTAGAAGTACCACATGCAATTGTAGAATTCCTTGAAAATAATAATGAAAATACATTCAGCGAAAGCAGCTAATAGGGGAAAAGTTTAGCATTTACCTCTATAAGCACAAATAAAAATAAATGAATCCAGCACCCCACTCAAAATGATAGAAAAGAACAATGAAGTAAGCCAAAAGGATATAGAGGAAAGGAATCAATAAAGATAAAAACAGAAATCAGTAAGTTAGAAAGTAGAAAAAGAGTAGAACTAATAAATAAACCCAGGCTGAAACAATCAATACAATATACAAACGTTCAGCTAAACTAATTTAAAAAATAAATGGTAGAAAGCATAGACACATTAAATTAGAAATGGTAGCAGTGGGTAAGTGGGGAAAACCATCGAAGCAGAGGAAATCTGAAAAATGCAAGAGTCTGTTTTTTTTTTCAAGTCTATTCAAAAGTACTTGAAAACCTAGATGAAATGGATAATTTTCTAGAAAAATACAACTTATATAAAGTAATCTCAGTAGAGACAGGGTCTTCACACACCAATTACCAAAGAAGAAATACAAAACATAAAGAGTTTCCCTACAAAAAAGCCCCAGGCCCAAATGGTTTCACAGGGAAACTCTACCAAACGTTTAAGAATCAAATAATATGAATTCTACTTAGGAGCAAAGAAAAAGAAGAAAAACTTCAGATAAATTAAGCATTTGTGAGATTAATAACTGTAATGACTGAAACAATGTAAAATCTGTTCATTTCCATGAATCGATACTATAGATACCAACTGGTAATGATACTGAAACAAACAATAGCAACAGCATTTGCTTGTCACCTTTGGAAGATACTAGCAATCTTTATTTTGAAAGATAGCCATTAAAGGGAAAGAATCAAGCATTTATCTTTCTTTTCCTATGTAGACTGTGTATTGTGATGAAAGTAAGTTTCTTTTTACAAAAACATTCCAGCTGAAAAATACAAAGTACTGATAAGTTTAGAATATCACTGTTTTGTAACCTCTAACAAAATTCGTGGATCTGGGCTATGCTCATTAAAGGCTGCTCGCTTCTCAAAAGGTCAGATCAAGAGACATTACATGTTTTCCAGTGGAAGTCCACTGCATCATCCATAATACATTCTTGGCACAAAATCAAACCCGGAAATGACCAAGACTCTAGCACTACTAATTTACAAGGAACACATGGTCCAGAGGAACATGTGAAGTAATACCGCAGGGATACAATCAGCAAAACCCAAACTACAGAGACTCTACAGGACAAATGACTCAGTTTCTTAAACAAACAAATTGCAAGGGGAAGAAGAGATGGCGAGGGAATCTATAGATGAAAAGAAATTGAAGAAACATTAACCAATCCAACATGTGGATGCAATTTGGATCCTGATTCAAACAAACTGTGTAAAATTTATGTGACAACTGGGGGAAATTTGGCCACTGACTGGTAATATGATGATATTAAATATTTATTGTTAGTTTTTTAAGGTGTGATATTGGTATTAGAACTTTAAAAAAGGACAGAGAGTTCATGTGTTTCAGAGATGCATTCTGAAATGTTTAAAGATGAAATTATATCACATGCTATTTGCTCTAAGAGATTGAAGGTGGAAGGGGAGAAAATTAAATGAGGCTGTAACTAAAATAATATTGGCCAGGAGGTGGTATTTAAGAAAATTGGGTGAATGGATGTGGAGGCTCACTATACTATTCTTTATACTTTTGTGTATGTTTGAAATTTCCCAAAGAAAAGGGGGTTTTGTTGTTTTTAATTAGTTACCATTCTGGATGATTGTTATATTTCCCTTACATGTTTCTGTCTTTCACAATGATAGTGATTTACTTTAAATAATGGGAAGAATGCTTTTTGGCAAGGAATAAAACTAAAAATTTAGTCACTGCCTAATTTCTTAGTAGCTCACTGTGCAAAGTTTGATAATACCCAATATTTATTGAGTATTTATTATGTGGCAGGTATAGTCCCAAGTGTGTATGTGGATTCACTTATTTATTCTTAAATACATTCTTATTTTCCTCTTAGAGATGAGGAAGTAGGAGCCCAGAGACTTTAAGTAACTTACTCAAGATAATACTGCTGGGAGACACCTGGCTGGCTCAGAAGAGCATGTGAGTCTTGATCTCTGGGTCGTGGGTTTGAGCCCCATGTTGGGTATAGAGATTACTAAAAAACAAAAACAAACAAACAAAAAACACATAAACTTAAAAAAAAAAAGATAGTACAGCTGGTAAGAGACAGAGCTAGGATTTGAACTCAGGCTGTCTGGCTCCAGATCTTACTTTGGAAACCATGGTTTTATCCTTGCCTCCTGACTTCATTAATTGCTTAGTAAAATGTTGGCAGCCCCAACCTCCTCCTCCTCCCGTAGGAACTTCCCATGTGTGTTCTGTGGACTATTACACTGTCACTAAGAATCTGGCTCTTGTTCGTGGCATTGTGGCTGACCTTGAGCACCAAGTCACTTCCTTCTCTGAGCTTCAAGTTTATCACCTGTAAAATGAGTGGGCTGGACTATTTGATGCTGACTCTTGCTGTGTAGCAGCTGTGTAGCCTTGGAGAAGTTACATAACCTGAACTGGATTCTCCATTGCTGAAAAAGGGGATCATTATTCCTGCCTTAGAGGGTGGTTGAGAGGAAGCTGAGAGGCCATGTGTGAAAAGTGTGGGTCCCAGCCTGTCACAATAATAATGATAGTAATGATGGCCATTATACTCTTCCTAACAAGAAGAAAGGCTCATTTGCCGAGGGAGTTCGCACTGGGCCTTGTGAGGGCATGCTGGTGACTCTTTCTGTTGAGGGGATTCCACACTAGCACAGGCAGAGAATAAAGATGGATGCAGGTCCTTGAGCTGAAAGGACAAATTCTGCAAGTGGCATTTATTAAACCCCTACCATTCTCTAGATGTGTTACAAATATTCCCACATTCAGGTATGGCTTAGCCTAGCAGGGTGGATATTAACAATATCCCCATGGCTAGTGAGTGAATGGTAGTTACTGAAAACCATGCTTTTTCTCCTTTATCATCTTGCTCTGCTGATTTTTAGTTAGGTTTCTTATGTGTGCATAGGGTCTTACTATTGCATTTAACATGAAGATGCCTGAGTCATAAAATAGGGCTTTTTTTTTCAAGTACAAAATGAATCAATGCTCAATATAGCAAATACAAAAAAAATCCACAGAAGTAGAAAGAAAAGACAATCCGCTGGCAAAGCTACTACCTAACATTTAGAGATAATAATGATTAGCATTTTCTTCTAGTCATTTTTTTCTTTTTTATTTTATTTTATTTTATTTTATTTTATTTTATTTTATTTAAAAAAAAAAATTTTTAACGTTTATTTATTTTTGAGACAGAGAGAGACAGAGCATGAACAGGGGAGGGTCAGAGAGAGGGAGACACAGAATCTGAAACAGGCTCCAGGCTCTGAGCTGTCAGCACAGAGCCCGACGCGGGGCTTGAACTCACGGACCGTGAGATCATGACCTGAGCCGAAGTCGGCGGCTTAACCGACTGAGCCACCCAGGCGCCCCTCATTTTTTTCTTTGTAGGTTTTTCTTATATAACTGAGATTAGGTAGATAGGTTTTTAAAACCTGAAATCATTGAAATAATAAAATAAGATTACCTCAGATTGTGAGGACCTCAGATTAGAGAGTATCAAGGTTGGTTCATCTCAAGGAGTCTCAGTTGTAGGTGATTTTGCCCCAGGGGACATTTGACAGTGTCTGGTGCTATGGTCTGAATATTTCTTCCCTCTACCTCATGCCCCAATTTATACCTTGAAATCCCAATGCTCAATGTGATAGTGTTAAAGGTGGGACATGCATAGATCATGAGGGTGGAGCTCTCATGAATGGTATTAGTGCTCTTATAAAAGAGGCCCCAGAGAGCTTGCTAGTGCCTTCTGCCAGATGAGGACACAGCAAGGATGTGTCCCCTTTCAACAGGAAGAGGCCCATCACCGGAATAGGACCATGCAGGTGCCTTGATCTTGGACTTCCCAGCCTCCAGAACTCTGAGAAATCCATTTCTGTATTTTATAAGGTACCTGCCTAGTCTGGTATTTCGTTATAGCAGCCTGAACAGACTGAGACATGTGGGGACATTTTTGGTTGTCACAAATTGGGGAGTGGGGCTAATGGCATTTAGTGGGTAGAGGCCAGGAGAGCTATTGAACATCCTGTGGTGCATGGAACAGCCCTGCAACAAAGAATTGTCCTGCCCAAGTGTCAGTGGTGCTGAGCTTGAGAAACCTGGTCTATCTGATACCTCCAAATTCAGTGGCTCTGTCTGTTAGAAACAGGCAGCTCATTCTGCTCATCTCCACAGCAACAACCCAAGTGCGGAGGATCCAGCCTGATCAAGTGCTAAGGGGAGGCTGGTAGCTTTGGCTGCATCTCTGAGTGAGTCAGGATCCTTGTCCCTGAGGTCGGCCTTCAGCACATCCCTCTCAGTGATGCTTTTCCAGCCAGGCAGCCAAGCAGCCAGGCAGCACTTCCAACCACCTCCGTGGTTCCTTCATCAGGGGTCTCTAGTGAGCCCAGAGGCCTGGGAGGGAAACTGGGAGTGCCACTCCTGCTAGTCACAAGAGCCTGGGATGTGACGGGACAGAGGTCAGAGACACAGTGGAAGTCAGGAGGACATAAAGAGCCAGCCAGAGGGGGGTCCTGAATCTATCGACATAACTGCCAGCGCTATCTTTTACCCCCCTCCACCTCTCTCTGAAGGAGTTGGGTCGGGAACAGGTGAACAGGGAATAGAAGGTCAGGAGGAGATTCCGCCCCCACATGTTAGTGTGCTGGGGCCACCATAACAAAGTACCACCAGTGGAGTGGCTTAAACAACACAGTTTATTGTCTCGCTTTCTGGAGGCTGGAGGTATGCAGTCAAGGTGTCAGCAGGCTGTGCTCCTGCTGAAGGTGCTAAGGGAAGATCTGGTCCAGGCCTCTCTCCTGGCTTCTGGCAGTAGGACACTCCAGTCTTCTCATGGTACTCTCTCTGGGTGCAGCTGTCTCTGCATTTCCCCCTTTTTGAAGGTCACCAATCGTGCTGGATTAAAGACCCACTCTACCCAGTGTGGCCTCAAGTACTTATATCTGCAAAGGCTCTGTTTCCCAATAAGGTCACATTCTGAGGTACTGGGGTTAGGAATGCAATGTTTGAATTGGGGCAGGGACACAATTCAACCCATAACAGACCCCATGTTTGGAAAGTGGTTTTGGTGTCTTCAGAGAAGCAGGAGGATGTTAATCATGCTGAGTGCCTGTGGATGCTCACAGATCCTCATTGGCAATGGAGTCCTTCCTGTGTAGATGTCTATCCCCTGGAGGGTTCCCTGCCCTGTTCTTCTCTTGGGAGAGTTAGGGATGAGGGGGCCGCTCAGAAGCTCAGCTTAACAATGATGAGAGCACGTGTCAGGCCCACCCATGATGGCGGTCGGGGAGGAATTTAGCCCATGGCCAGGAATCCATGTGACCGAAACCAAATGGAGAAAGGAACAAAAAGGAAGAAAGGAGGTTGAAGATTGGGGTGGGCATGAGATGTGGACAAAAATGGGCAGTTTTTCCCTGGAGCACTCTGCAATAAGTGTCCTGTGGGCTGGAGCAGACATTTTTGCACACATAGAGGTCAAATAGATTGGTATTTCCCAAAGTGGATCCTGTGGAATATTGGTTCTATAGGATATTAAATAGATAGTATGTGATGAAAGGGTTACATGGCAAAATAAGTTTGGGGAGCAATATTAATCTGAATTTTATTTCCAAAAGAAAGATTTTAGAAAACCTGATTTACTAATATGAACTATACATTGTTCAGAAGAGTAAATAGTAATCAGCATTCATCAACTTGATTGGGCCAGAGAGACTTTTTTCTCAGGAAAATCTTGCAGGACACATTTTGAAAAATGTTGAACTCAGTGATAGATGACCCCATTGTAAACAAACCCACAGACTTGATGGTTGCAATAGATAACAGTCTTGGAAAATTCCTAATTTACATTATAACCATTCTATATTCTTCCTTTCTTAGATCTTTCCTCTGTGCTAGTATATTATATTTCCTTGGTTTATAAAACATTTTTTTTTTTAATTTTTTTAAACATTTATTTTTGAGAGACAGAGAGACAGAGTATGAGCAGGGGAGGGGCAGAGAGAGAGGGAGATACCAGAATTCGAAGCAGGCTCCAGGCTCCAAGCTGTCAGCAAAGAGCCTGATGCGGGGCTCGAACTCACAAACCATGAGATCATGACCTGAGCCGAAGTCGGACACTTAACCGACTGAGCCACCCAGGTGCCCCTATAAAACATTTCTTGATGCTGGTACCATTTCTCAGGACTGACTGATAAAATTCTCAACAGTTGTTAGCCAAATCATTGTACACGATGCTACCATCTTTTGACAGATATCCCATGTCTTCCAACCCTGTTTCGTCCCACAGGGGGTCCTTTACAAAGTGTTTGTGGGGCCGCAAGCATTCTGCTTAAACCAGTGTGGAGTAGAAAGCAATCATCTTAATCCTTGGAAAGTCTGCTGGCTGCCTGCATGAGGCAGAGCATGCTGAACAGACTTAGGGCCTGAGGTTTGTTTTCTCTTTACATTCAACCTAAAGTAAGTCATTCACTTGGATTCCCCATAAAACAAACCTGGAGACAGGTAGTTTCTTTGGGAGGTGACCCCAGGAAGCCCAAATGAAGAAGTGGGGAAAGCGAGACAGAGCAATGAGAAAAGCTGATAATGGGGACGTTAATGAGAGGGTTCTTGTGGCTAACGAGACTCAGTCCCAGTGGGGAACCTCTGGGAAACCATATGGAGCAATTTCAGAATTGTGCCACCAAAAGATGGTGTGCCTGGAGCATTTGCTGACCTACTCACCCGTCGGTTTTGAAGTTTGGACCCTGAAATGTGCTGAAGAGTGTCCTCCCAAATTCATGTGCTTCCCAGAACCTCAGAGTGTGATCCTATTTGGAAATAAGGTTGCAGATGTCATCAGTTAAGATGAGGTCATATGCAGTAGGGTGGGCCCTTAATCTGACTGGCATTCTTAGAAGAAGAGGAGAGTCACAGAGACATCCAGAGGGATGATGGCCATGTGAGGACAGAGGCAGGGATAGGGCTTTGCTGCTGGAAACCAAGGAGCCTCCAGGATTGCTGGCAACCACCAGAATCCAGGAAGAGGCAAGAAAAGATCCTCCCCTTTTATTTGTAAAATGGGCATGACATCATCCTTCAGAGAGATGGTGTGAGTCTGAGTTTACTTTTACAAAGCATCCAGCATGGTGGGGGGCACGTGACACCATTCAATAAACATCACTGATTATTATTAGCTATTATTAGTAGAAAGAGTGCAGACTTTGGAGTCAGTCAGACTTGAATTTGAACTTCAGCTTTATAGCGGCATGACCTTGGGCAAGTTGTTTAACTTAGTTGACTTCCAGGTTTTCCACAAAGATATAACACCACGTGTGAAGGCCCTGCTGGTTTTCAGTTTTCTCCACAGCTCTAGGACGCATCGAAGATCATCCTGGAAGCGTCTTTCAAGGCTTCTCCTCACTCAGGGCTGTGAGGTTCCAGGTGGTATCTCTGAAATCCAGACACTCTCCCTGAAACCATGGTAGAATGCAGAGCCAGAAGTGGATATGTCCTCTTGACCTTGCTTTTTGATGCTAATGCTTTACCTGCTTTCCACCCCCAGCCCCCACCATCCTGTGCTAATAAAACCCAAATCTCTGCTGTGACACGTAGAGTCTGGGCTGCAGCCCTGGGTGGCTGCCCGGCGGGCATTCCTTTGAGTGAGGAAAGGAAGCTCAGACGCCTGCCCGTGCCTTCACGTCTGAGCTGGAAACATGGCCTCCGCCTGCGGAAACGTTGGCGACCGTTCCCTGGAAAGGAGCTGGAGACTGTTTCCGTGGGCGAGGTGGGTCAGCCCCTACTCTAGCTTCTTGGCGCACAGACAGTGAGGCGGTGGGGCAGGTGTTGATGGAATGACGTTGGCTTGGGCTCCTTTTCGCTCCCCATCACTCTCAGCTCAGTGTGTCCAGTGTTCCTGGTGGGGTGGGGGGAGGGAGGGTGAACAGAGGGCAGGATACCCCCCCACACTGGACCCACTCCCGCCCTCCTCGTTCCAGCCCCCACTGCCCAGCTGTCTGGTGTGGTAGCCACCGGCCTGATGCTGCTAGGTTACACTTGAAATGAGGCTAGTGCCACCGAAGACTGAAACCTTACATTTCATTTAGCTTTAATTAAAAAACAGATGCTTGATTCAGGTATTGGAAACATTTATAAAATATGTTTGGAACAGCTTAGGTATGTGGAGCCTACCTTTTACTTTTACAACTGTACGTTTTTATGAAATCTAAAAACAGATTAAGTATTTCCAATGAAAATTTAGCATCTGAATGGAGATGTGCTGTGAGTGGAAAATACAAACCAGATTTTGGAGATTTAGTATGAGAAAAGAGTGTAAAATAGATCAATATAATTATGTACATATTGATTACTAAATAGATGCTAATCATTTGTATGTTTTCAATTAAATACAAAATATGTTATGAAAATATTTGTACCTACTTTTTGGACTTTTTTAATGTGGTGACTAGGAAATTTTAAAATATGTATACAGCTTGCATGATATTTCTGTTGGACAGTGCTGCTTTAGATGCATGGGGGCATAAAACA
The DNA here is from genome assembly GCF_018350215.1 of Panthera leo. NCBI lineage: Eukaryota > Metazoa > Chordata > Mammalia > Carnivora > Felidae > Panthera > Panthera leo. Next base: position 52,910,000 of record NC_056689.1, read on the forward strand.
TTAAATCTGGAAGGGGCCTCAGGCATGGTCTGGAGCATTCCCTCATTTTCAAGGTGAGGAATCTGATGCTCCAGGAGTTTAAGTGGCCTTCCCAAGAACTGGAACCCAGATTTCTTTTCTCCTGGCCAAGAGTACACAGGAGCTGGGACATTACGAATAAGGTAGGTTGTATAAAATGAGATAATGGATTGAAAGTACATGGTTATAATAACATGATGACAATATCAGTAAGGTGTTTCAAATGTGAAATGCTATTTGTTACTATTTTTGCCCTGCTCTGAGAAGCTTAATGGAACCAGGATGTGTCCCTTGAGATTACTCAGAGAGGCAGATTTTTTTTTCTCCCCCTCCCCCACCCTCCACCCCCCACCCGGACATCTACCTCATTCTAGAACCTGGATACCTAGGACTCTGTCCAGGAGCTAGATGCCTGCTCTTGTGAGGAATGTTCTCATCTTCACAGGGTGCTATAGGATGCAGGCTTAGGGCAGAGAGGCTGTGCTATTACTTCAGGCTGAGTATCTCCTCTCCTTCCTTCTTTGTCTCTCTCCCTTTCTTCTTTTCCAACTACCTGCCCCTCACCCGACTCCCAACACACATACTCTTTAGGAGGCAAAGACAACTTTATTGGAAGGTAGGAATCCCTGTCACAAAATCTAGCCCTGATCCCCATCTGACATTGTGGTGCTAGAGACAGGAATATGGTCCCTTCCAGCCAGTCTAGCCCCAGCCACTGCCTTTGGGTGTGAATCTGGCCAAAGTAGAGACCATCAGTGTGATTCTGGTTGGGAAGAGAGGGTGGCTGTGAACATGGTTACAGAGAGGGGTGGTTGTCTAGTTTGAGGGTCATTGCATGTTTGACTTTGTACATTGCGTTGTGTGCATGGCCATATCCCTGGGGATGTGGTGTGTGTTTGAGAGTGTGACCTGAATGTGATGTGGTCGTGGCAGGTCGGGATGGTCCATCCCAGTGCCTGAGTGAGTGAGGAGAGGAGAGGAACTGGTGAAGGAGTCCTTGCAGACCTATGGGGAATTTGGGGGTTGAGACTACAGAGTGAGGTCTACTGTCTGCCTAAGTGGATGTGGCTTCAGTTGTGGATGTGGCTGTGTGTCTGTGTGCCTGAAAGTTGTGTGGGCCCCAAGGATATAAGGTTCTGTGGCCTTTTTATATCAGAACTCAGAGTGTTTTCTATTGGCACCAGAGCATTACAAACAATTGCTGCAGGGTCACTATTATCTAATCTCTTCCCCCCTCCTCTCTCCCCTCCTCCCTCCTCCCTTTCCCCTTTCTTCCTTCCCTTTCTCTCCCTCCCTCCCTCCTTCGCTTCTTTTCTTGTCTGTACTTCATTTCAAGCTTACAGAGCTCTTGCTTTGGGCCAAGTACTATGTTGGGATTATTTGTCACTTGTTTTTTCTCCCCATAAACTAACCCATCAAAGTGCTATGGTGACTGACCTCCTCTTCAGCAACTTCATTATGAAAGCCTCTTCGTGGCAAGGATTAGGTCTTGCTTGGCTCTTTGTCCCCCTCAGTAAGCCATTGTTGGTGATGATATGTTGTAGCGCATCCTCTTCAGGAACAAAGGGAATGTAGGAAAGGATTAGAGGGGTGCTGTGGATGAGTGGCTTGTTTTGGTGGAGACAAGGCAGGCAGAGAATTTGAGCCTGATGACCTGTGTCTCTCCTATTTGTTCTCCTGCAGACCCATCACAGGCCCTGGAGATGCCAAGCCAGGTCTACAGTGTCTCATAGTGATCAATGCCATGTGTAGCCAAGGTTTGGGGGCATAATTTGGTTGTCTTTGTCACCAGCCTTTCCCTCTGGCACAGGCCTGGGCAGCCTGGCTGCCCGCAGGCTCTCACATGGGTCTCAGGATCTACCTGCAGGGCCTGGCTCCAGAGAAAATCACAGGACCTGGCAGAGGCCCCTTCCTCCCTTAGGGCAAGCAGCCATGGGATCATTTCTTCTCCCACAGGCTGGGCTGTGGTTTAGCCCATTTTCACCCTGGCACTGGCTCCCTGGAAGGGGCTTCCAGGTGCACATGGGTCTTAGAACTTAGTGGTGACTGCCATATGACACACTGAACCCTGGCTGTCCCCATCCTTCCAGGTTGGGCCCATCTGGGCTCAATGTCTGTACCCGGGACCTCATTGGCACAGCTGCTGCAGTGCTCACAAATGGGTTTGAAAAGCAAGGAGTTGCTGTTTAAAAAAAAAAAAATTCTTTTGCAAACCTAGAGCCCAGTCCACAATTGCTTCACCTTTTTGCTCAACTCTATTTTCATACAGCAAATTGGAGAGAGATAAAAGAATGCCATGGAATTTGAAATGTCCAAGAGACACAGGGCACCTTGGAGGATCCTGGGAAATCCACCATGGCACCCTACCCCTAGTGTGAATTCCTTTGTGAACTGTTTCTGAACTTCTCTGGGCCTCAGGTTTTCAAATCTGTTGAATGAGAACATCTTCTTAATCACTGTATAGAGCTGTTCTTTAGGAGAAATGGCCTAGGCAATGTGAAAGCAGTTTGCAAAAGAACAAAAGGGAGGAAAGAGACAGATGGTTATTTGGCACTTACTGTATACCAGGAATTTCATAGACTACATCTCAGTCTGAGCTGGGTTCTAGAGACTAGTGGGCTCCCTGATTCCCACTAAACTCCTCCATGTCCTATCTTTCGTCCTCCCCGGGCTTGAGCTCCGGGATTCCCAAGGGGGTACTCTAACCATCCAGTAAGCACTTGAGCTAAAGTATTAATAGTGTGTAGACAACTCCTAGGGATCAGGGGTCATGGGCTCCAGTTCTAGCTCTGTTACTCCCTGTGTGATTTGGGCAGGCCACCCGAACCCTCTGGGCTTTCTGATCACAAGCATGTCCCTGACTCTGCATGGCCTCCAGATACCTCCAAGGGTTCCTAAAGCCTTAGTATGAAACCAGGTGCCTTAACTTGACGTTCATCAGGTCTCTATTCTGGCTTCAGTTTACCTTTTCCATCATGAAATTCCTCTTCCTCTGTGCCTCACTCTCCTTGTGTTTCCAAAGCCCTGCACTTTCCCCCCTGCACACCCTCTCATCACCCTCTGTGAATGGAATACACCTAGGATGCTCAGCGCAGTGCCTGCCACAGAACCAAGTGTTCTGAAAGCCAGCTTAGATCATTTCCACCTACCTGGAGTGCTCACTGCTTCATCCACATGGCATCACTCATGCAGTGCCCAAGCCCCAAATATTAAACCAGACTCTAACAACCAAACAAATCTAGACTCCGGGACACTGTACAAGATAATTGGCTTGGATTCTTCCAAAATGTCAGTGGCAGGACAGACGAGAAAGAGAAAGGTGGGGAAGATGGTTCTAGATTTATGGAAATGCTCTAGGCTCTACTAGACTAGACTGACCACCAAATGGAACCTGTGATCCTTGAGTGGTTTTTGGATTAAAAAAAAATTGATATATTGGGGCGCCTGGGTGGCTCAGTCGGTTAAGCGGCCGACTTCGGCTCAGGTCATGATTTCACGGTCCGTGAGTTCGAGCCCCACATCAGGCTCTGTGCTGACAGCTCAGAGCCTGGAGCCTGTTTCAGATTCTGTGTCTCCTTCTCTCTGACCCTCCCCCGTTCATGCTCTGTCTCTATCTGTCTCAAAAATAAATAAACGTTAAAAAAATTAAAAAAAATTTGATATAAAGAATATTATTGGGACAATTAGAAAAATTTGATTACGGTCTATGTAGTAGTCTGCTAGTACTGCCGTAATGCAGTACCACAGACTGGTGGCTTAAACAACAGACATTTTATTGTCCACAGTTCCGGAAGCTGGAGGTCCAGGATTGAGGCATCTGTAGATTTGGTTTTTTCTTCTCCTTGGCTTGCAGATGGCTTCCTTGGCACTGCATCCTCATGTGTCCTTTCCTCTGTATGTACACATCTGTGTCCTAATGTCTTCTTCTTATAAGAATACAGTCATATTGAACTAAGGCCCATGCGTGTGACTTTGTTTTACCTTATTTACCTCTGTTAAGTTTGGCCCTATCTCCACATAACAGTAACGTGTGAGGTACGGGGGTGGGAGGCTAGGGCTTCAACATGTGAACTTTAGGGAGATACAGTTTAGCTTATAACAATTTGAATATTGATGCTCTTGATCTTAAACTTAGCGGATGGGACAAGACATTGTGGTTATTGGGGTGCCTGGGTGGCTCAGTCGGTTAAGCATCGACTTCGGGTCAGGTCATGATCTCATGGTTCGGGAGTTCAAGCCCTGCGTTGGGCTCTGTGCTGACAGCTCAGGGCCTGGAGCCTGCTTTGGATTCTGTGTCTCCCTCTCTCTCTGCCCCTCCCCCACTAATGCTCTGTCTCTGCCTCTCAAAAAGTGAATAAACGTTTAAAAAATATTTAAAAAAAGACATTGTGGTTATTTAGAATATCTTTGTTTTTAGAATATATATGCTGAAATGTTTAGGGGTAAAAAATCATCTATGACTTTCAAATGGTGCAACAACAACAACCACAACAACAACAAAGTATATGTAGAGAGAGCAAATGTGACAAAATGGTGACTATTGGTGAATCTAGATAAAGGGGATAAGGAATTATTTGTAATAATCTTGTAAGTTTTCTATAGGTTTGAAATTTTCAAAACAAAAACTTGGGAGGAAGGAAACTTATCTCAATCTCAGGGTCCTGGGACCCCAAAATATGATGTCCATTTCCCCCTATTATGTGCTCAGAGACTGGTTGTTCTTTTCCCTCTTAGGATTTATTATCGTTTTTTTATTTTGTATTTGTATTTTATTGATTTGACAGCTATCTGTCTGTCTGGGCTCTACAGAGGCAGGCATTGGCTTGCTTGGCTCATGTCTGTGCCCCAACACCCCACACAAGGCCTGGCATTCAATAATACTGATGAACCGAGTGAATGAATGAACGAATGAACATAGATGGGGCTGAACAGACATAGACCAGAAATGTGGATGGGGAGTTGAGGAAGGGTCTAGATCCCAGACAGTGCCTTAAAGTTAATGAGCCTGAGGCCATCCTTGCTCTCCTGTCTGCTTTCCCTCCGTTTCCCCTTTGGGTCTTCCCTCTTTCCCTCCTTCTCTCTCTCTCTTCCCTCCCACCCCACTTGCTTTCCCTCCGTTTGTTGCTGTGGATTCTTGGGTGCCCCTGCCTCCCTCCCAGGCCTGCCTGGGCTGTCACTGGGTATCAGACTCCCCAGGAATTGCAGGATCTTAGGGGAGGAGCGGGTCAGGCAGGGGCAGCTGGGCGAGGAGACTTGGGCGGGCGTACCGCCAAGGGACATCTCACGGCCAGTCCGAACCTTTCATTTTCTGGGAAGGAAATCTCTTCAAAGGGCTCCTAATTCCTTGCCTGCAAAAGTCAGAAAGTCTCTTCCCCAGGGTGCTTAAGCATTCCCTCCAGGCACAGACGGAAATCCTTTGCCCTGTGATGCTTCTGACCAGGGGGCGGCTCAAGGACACCCAGATGGGCTAGGAAGCCAGGCTGTCCCTGGAGGCCCAGGATGGCAGTAGACTCAGGCTGACCAGGTGCACTTGGGTCCTTGGAGCCTGGGGAGGCAGAACAATCCAGGTCTTAGCATTGCCCTTTCATTTCACAGCTATGGCCTTAGGCAAGCTGTAGCCCCTCTCCCAGGCCTCAGTTTACTCATTTCTGAAATGAAGCAGTTGGATCAGGAACTGAAGCGGGGAGTGATGCTGGTGGGGTGGAGGGGCTGTCACCCTTTGAAAGAATGCTAAATGGTGTGTGTGTGTGTGTGTGTGTGTGTGTGTGTGTGTGTGTGTGTACTTTTGCCGTATGGCCTTTCTCACCTGGAGGACAGAGCTGCCATATACCATCTGGCAGCCAGTGCACTGCTGGGGTCAAATTCAGATCATCCTCACAGGCCAAACTACCAGCCCTGGTGCATCTCTATATTTGCCTGGTGAAAAGGGTGGGGTGTTTGTTTGTTTGTTTGTTTGTTTGTTTCTTAAGTGAACAAAGGCTCTGTCTGGGTCTTCAGTTTCCTTAGGAGTCACCATTAAGTCGCTGCTTATGACTTGATGGCCCCAATCCTTCCAAGGCTAGAGGGTGAAACTCTCTGAGCCCAGCTGAAGGTGGTGATAGACTCTCCAGCTGGAAGGAACTGCAGAAATACTTCAGGGCCCTCCATTCCATGGCAAATCTAGTCATTCCTTCCAGCTGCCCTCATACTTGCCTGCATGGCAGCATCAGCTTCTCAGGGTGTCCCCCACTTCACCCCTGCTGCCCTCTCACAGCAGCCAGCGGATGCTTTGAAACTCACAAGTCAGCCCACATCACATAGCTCCCTCTTAAACCCACTTAAGGTTCTCTAAATCCTCTTTCCTCATGGCATTTTGGATAAAACTCAAATTGCTTTCTTCTCATCACTCAAACCTCAGCTCGGAAGTGACCTCCTCAGAGATTCCTTCCCTGACCATCGCATCTAATAAGCACCCCACACCCTGCCCTCCATCATTTTTTATCTCAAGAATTTGCATTATGTATTTGCCTGCTCCCTGGTTTCTTGTCTGTCTCCCCAACTAGACTGTAATCCATATGAGGGCAGAGCCTGTGTGAGTCTGGCTGATAGCTTAACTCCTGTGACCAGTAGGGATGTGGGAGGTAATTGATCAACTTCCATGATTGGAGGACATGGTAACTAACCAGCTTGTGCCTTTCCCTGCCCTGGCAGTTTTAGCAATGAGCAAACTGGAGCCCAGGATATGAAGAGTGGGATGTGGAATGAACTGTTCAAGTTTACCCCACACTGTCAACCTGGACTGGAACCCCTCTACTGCTTCTCAGCCCCAGAGCTGTCCTGCCCGGGAAATTTCAGGCTCACAAGGATATTCCCACCACCTCAAGGAGACATGATCTGATGTCACATTCCAAGGCCCTGACTTCCCTCTGAACTTGAACCTTTTAGAAAAAAGAGGTAAGAGAATAAAACCACTGGATGTCAACATCTAACTTCCTGCCAAATGCCATTCAGGTCTGATCTACTTACTCTAACAAATTTAAGAAGATTTTAAAGTCACTAAAAGCTTTTCAAATTAGCTTTTATCAAAATAATACTTGAACACAGTTTAAAAAGTCAAATAATGCTAACAAGCTTATAACTTAAAAAAAAAACCCAACTGTTAGTCTTGTTTAATGCTGAGCCAAGTGGTGTACTATTATGACATTTATTTTTTTGTATAAATTTTTTAGTTTCCTGAGGCTAATTACTGCTCATTTCTTTTCATTGTTTAGATTTCTTTGAACCTTTGGCTCAGTCTCCCCATATCCTCCAGTGCACCAGCAGTGTGTCTCAGAACAGTTTTTCCCATTAGTAAACCTGTCAGCTCATCTCTCAGCTTCATATTTTTCCAGAAATGGTGCTTCTGGAAGCTTCCTTCCTCTTATTCTTCTTTAAGACTTGTGGCTCTCCAGACCTCTGAGAAAGCTCAGAAGATAGTGATAGTCACATCTCCCTCCATCTTGGGTCTTTGGTTCATACCATGTCCAGTCACCTTTCCCTTATTCATCTTCATGAAAGAACAATGCCAGCATTTCGCTCTGTATCAAAGAACAAGTGTAGGGTGGAGGGAGGGGGTGTAATACTCTAATTTGGCTGGTTCCTATCAGTGCTTTGATTTATTGCTGTGATTGGATGGAATATGTTGGGCAGAATCGTGTGAGATTTTGGCTGGTTGTTACTAAAGTAAATTTTATAGTGTCTCTTGAATTTACTCAAGCCCTTGAGCTTTATGGTAATGCAGAAGATTAATTAGGAGGAAACAGAATTGTCCAAGCATCCCCCAAATCTTGTTCCATTCAGAGCCAGATTTGTAAGTGGTCAGTGTCATGATCTGAAGGGAGTCCAAGGAGCTGCTGTCCCTGAATGTCAATTCTGCTTGGAAAAGCCTGTCTGAGTCTCCACCATTATTGCCCTAGCCTCTACTTCCTAAGGATCTGTTGTTGAAACTCACGTTTCTCTTGGAGGGATCACATTTTAAATCACATCTGGCTTTTTACTTTAGGGAGAATATGTATTAACTGCTTTCCAAAGAGCAGGTAGAGCAGAGGAGCAGTGGGGGGAACTCTTCCACAGCCCACAAAGTCCACAGTGGTCCCTCCATTAGCAGGCTGGCCAGTGGAGAGCAGTGCCAAGGAGGGTGGGGGAAGTACATCTGCAGGAAGGGCAGACCCTCAGCTCCTCTTTGTCTTTATCCCTCGCTGGGATTTCTCACTCTCAAGTCAGATGTGGAATTTTCTGGCGTGTGTGTGTGTGTGTTTACCATGACCTCCTAAAGTAGACATCAGAAAGGATGGACTCAGCTCTTCTCCTTCTTCCCTGCCCATGGCATGGCCCATGAAAGTGAAGATTCCTAGTTTGAGCAGAGTCATACCCGGAAAACTAGGGAGGAGGTCTTACAAGGACGCCAGCACCCCCCTGTGGCATCCTGATAACACAGGCATCTGCCACCGCCCATAGCTGCAGCTTGAGTCTGGCCAACACTGGACCAGAGGCTTAGCCCATGTTCACAACTGTGGAGCTCTAGAGCTGGCTGGGGTTCTCCCAACTGTCGAATTAGCCCAGACAGGAGGGCCCGTCCTCCAACTCAAACTCACCCCCTTTGTAAAGAGGAGAATTCAGGGAAGGTCCATTCAAGACCAGTGCAGCTTGGGCTTTGCAGGACACTACACGGCCTTGGTTCGATGTCAGTGCCATCCTGTTTGTCTTTGTTTTCCCCTCTCTCCCTGTGGCTTTCTCTCCTTCTCTCTCCGTTAGACTCTTCCTTGTCTACTTTGTTTCTCTGTGTCCCATGTTCTTGGTTCATAGCTTTCCTTTCTCAAGTCAAGATGCATTAGAGCAATGAGACAAACCTGGATGCTAAAAGGTCTGAGCTGGGGAACTTTACTTGGCATCAGCTCTGCAAATGTGTGTGTTTTCATTTTCTGATCATTTCATGTCATGTGGAGGTGGAAGGGTCCTGGTCGATTTTCCTATGAGGATGTGGATCCTGTTGACCCCTCTGCTTCCAACCCCCTCTGTGACAGAAAGCATGAGTTTGCTTTGAATTAGCAACATGGGTCTTTCCCTCCAGATTCTGTCTGTGACTATAACCTTGAGCTTTTCTCAATATTTATTAAAAGCTTAGTTGAACTTAACTGTAAATCAAAGTGACAATATAACCATGCAGAGGAAAACAAAGAACCCATCCAAGGAACTTGTGAACACAGTGCTCTTACTGAACACCCTTGGTGGGATGTAGGCCAAGGATTACTGAACTGAAAAAAAATCTTCCCCTGAACTTAGGCAGCTTGCGGTCAGAAGAGATTGTGATGAAGTAATTCCTAAGCTATTTTGAGTATATGGTAGTAAATGAGTGAGTAGATTGGTATTTTGGGAGCTAGGATTTTACTGTGGGGGAAAGGAGATATGGCCATGGAATGAAGGAAGGAGAGGAAGAACTTTTGGTATTAGGTTGGAATCAGAAGTAACTGTACAAACACATACTTTAAAAATGGATATGTGTTTCCTATTTCTGTCCACTCCAAAGGCCTAGAAGTAATGATGCCCCAGTGGTAATGAGTTCAAAGGGTACCAGAACTCCTTGGAGAAATGGCTGATTCCAGATCTAGAGAAGAGAAAATGCAAGGTTGGTCTGGAATGTCTTGTCATTCCAGAAAGTACTCCAAGTAAGGAAGTGTGCAAAACATTGAGGAGATGTCAAAAAGACATAGGAGCCACCTTGAAGAAGCTCAAATTGGTAAAGTTTGGGTCAATTGGAGCATCAAAAAGAATAGTGAAAGTCATAAATAATAACACAAAATAAAAGATCAAGGAGCCCATTGAGATATTCAAATAATAATAATAATGATAATGATAATGAAAGTGTAGAGAAAGATGGGAAAGCTCTTCTTCATAGAAAAACGTCACCAAAGAAATGTAAAGGGAATAACAAAATTAGTAAATCATGATTTTCCAATCACCATTCAATAACTGGAGCAAGTAAATGTTGATCAGTGGGTGCTCAGCCACTGGATAAAACCATTAGGATATAGGATGTTCACACAGTCTCAAAATATCACCCTATAAATGTCCACTCATTATAGGAAAACAAAAGTACTTTTGTGTCAAATGATCAAACTTATCATCGAAAATGAGATAAGTGATCAAATATGTCTTCTGCCATAAGGATACAAGGTCACCTCTGTAGTATTTTTGCCAAACGTTTAACTTGAACCTAATCATGAAGAAACAATCAACTTTGGGAAGAAACCCAAATTTGAGGGCCATTCTGCAAAATGACTTTCTGGTATGCTTTAAAAAATACCACTATCGTGGGAGACAGACAGAAAAAAGCTGTCATGGCAACTAAAAGCAATGTGTGATCATAGATCGGATCATTAATATTTTTGGAAACGTTAGAAAGGAGGGCATTTATGGGATAATTTGGGAGCTATGAATATGGACCCTATATTAGATAATAGTACTTATTGATATGAAATTTCCTGTGATGGTTATATTGTGTTTATGGAGCACAGTGTCCATGTTCTTTGGAAACAAATACAGAAGTACTTAGCTATGAAGTATTGTGATGCCTGCCACTTATTCCCAAGTGATTTTGAAGGGCAAAAACGTATTTATATGAAGAAAATGGAGGAAGAGAGGAACAATCGGGCACAAATATGATAAAATGTGAACTGAATTTTCTAGATAAAGAGTATAGAGATGTGTGTTGCATTGTTTTCTTCATCTTTTCTATAGACCTGAGAATTTTCAGAGTAAGAAGTTTGCAGGGAAAGCAAGCTTAGGGCTATAAAAAAGTACATGGAGTGCTGCTCAGTGCAGTCCACTTTGTCCAGCTGAGCTCACGTTTGGGGCTTGGTCAGCATTGTTGCCTCTGACAGGCACATTTTCTGGGAATGGAAAAAGGAAAAAGATTTGAACCTTCCAGGAGATCAGTTCCCTACTGCCAGGTGCCTCTGGTGGACGCATCTCACCTGCCTGGGACCGGTGGGGAGAGGAGCCTCACACTGGATGACTGAGCCCAAGCTTCTGCCTTGGAATGGCTACTTCTGATGAAATCTAAAATGTCTGACACCTCTACAGCGAGTCCCCATAGATCAGCTCTCTATCAGTCAGAGTACTGCATTCCCACAGGAATAGTCCAGAATTCTAAGCTGAGATTCATAGCGGTATGTCCTAAACCCAGCTGCTCCTCACAATCACCTGAGGACTTGTTAAGTCGCAGATTTCATATTTTTAGGAAAAATCCATATTTTTACGGAAATCTGTATTTTTAGGAAAATGTCCAAGTGCCTCTAATCTGGAAATGGAGATTGAAACCTCAGGATAGGTTTCTCCACCTGAAAAAGGAGAATTAAGCAAAGACACACTTTAGAAACTTTTCCTTGATCCATCCATTAGTCATCCAATGGTAAAACTCTCTTCTGTCTGATTTAAAGTCTGCAATCTAAGTAAAACTCCCTGCATTGGAGTGGGTTAAATAATTGACACAGAGCTTGGGTCTTGAAGTTGGAAAGGTACTTTCATATGTCGCAGACGCTGAGTGTTTGGATCAGGAATGTGGTCTGGGTGACTTCCAGGCATAGCCTGCCTGTGCCAGGCTGGCAGGTTCTCAGCAGGACCCAGCCCCTGTCTCCCCTGGCTTCTAAGAGCTCTATCTCTGCCATGTGGGAAGGAAACCGTCTAGGTCTAGAAATATAGCAAAGGACTGAATATATCTGTGAAAGTGAGCAGTCTGGAATCAGGGACGATTAGCACTCAAAAGAAATGAGAGATTGTCCTGTTTCTTCTCTGACCACTTTAGAGGTGGGAGAGCTGAGGCCCAAGATCTGTTCCATGGCTGGTAAGTGTCAGAAATGGGTCTCTAACCATGACTCAGAGTCTCTCCAACTTATCTCTGTTTGGTCCAAACAACCCCCATTTTTAGGCATATATGAAGATAATAAAAGTCAAGTATTGGGTGAAATGGAAAATACTAAAAGGGCTAACTCAGAAAATATAGGCCAATTTCTCTATGGACAAAATATGCCTAATAAGTTGTGGAATTTTTTCCCCCTTATTTCTTCCTCGGAGCTTTTCCCACAAATTAACACTTTTAGTGTCTGTTTGTCCTTAAAAGACAGCAGTGTTTAGAACCTTGTGATGATGGGGATGATTTCTTTTGCTCTCAGGTTTTGCCTGATTTGAGTGAAGTAAAAATTTGAAAAGAAAGAGACTCATCTGGAAAATCCTTTACAATTATTAGCTTATAACTCAATTTAAAAATGGATATTTTAAATTCATTAATCAATAAATTATTTGTGTGCTAGGTACTTGGAATAGAGATATAGCAGTTGACAAACATACTAAAAATCTAAAAGCCCTTCCCTCGGGCGCCTGGGTGGCGCAGTCGGTTAAGCGTCTGACTTCAGCCAGGTCACGATCTCGTGGTCCGTGAGTTTGAGCCCCGAGTCAGGCTCTGGGCTGATGGCTCGGAGCCTGGAGCCTGTTTCCGATTCTGTGTCTCCCTCTCTCTCTGCCCCTCCCCCGTTCATGCTCTGTCTCTCTCTGTCCCCCCCCCCCCCAAAAAAAAAAACGTTGAAAAAAAAAATAAAAGCCCTTCCCTCTTGGAAATTGTAATTTAGTGGATAGTAGAGGTAAATCCAATAGTCAATTTGTAGTGATTGTCTAAATAAATATAACTTTAAATGTTAACCTTCAAACTCAGTCATGTTATATGAAAACAGTGTATGTATAATACATTTTCTTGTTCTTAAACAAGACTGTGGAATTATAAGATACTAGATAAAATTATTGTGTATATTTGCATGTCTGTGTTGCTTTTTAAAAACTACAACAAATGGAAAAAAATGGACCTGTCCACATTTTAAGTGTCCTAGCAATTTAACTTCTCTTAATGGGCTTCCAGGTTTTAAATGGATTAGCAGTGTTTGCTTTGGGCCAAACTGGTGGGGCAGTAGACACTGGTCCTTAGAATTTGGGGAATTCTACTCAGAATCCTTTTGGTTTCTAAGAACAGAGACCCATTTGAATATGTTCCAGAAAAGGGGACTTCGTTATGAGAATCCAAAAGGAAAACACAACAAAATATGTATTAAAGAGCTCAACACAACCACATTTCACTAGGACTAGGATGGGAAACCCCAGAGCCATTAGGAATAGGGGCTTGTCTCTGCAAGGGTTCTATCTGTCTGTCTGTCTCTCTTCTCCTTGTCTCGTGGCTTCTTGGCTTTTCTCAGCACATGTCTACTCTCCCTTCTCTCTTTGGCTTTCCTATGTGGTTTCAATTTCTTCTTTCCCCCAAGTCTCACCTTGCACATAACCATAATGGCTACCACTGTGTCCATTCTCCTGGCTTTTCAATGGTAGTGCCACCACCGCAGCCACCTGACAATTTCCCTTGGAGGCTCTTAGTTTAAATTCTCAAAAGAGAACCTCATTTTCTTGAGCCAGGCCATACAAGGTATAGGTTGCTGACTGGTTTATGGATAGTCCCCTCATTGGGTCAGATGTCATTCCTGGTCCCATTAGTCATCGCCAAATTCATATGGTATAGACGTGACCATTGAGGGCCATCTTGGAGCCCGTCGAGGGCTGCTGTGAACAGGACTCCTGAAATGACTAATATGTCTGGAAGACTATGGCCCAAGGCCATTTTTGCTGGCTAAAGGGGCAGGGGAGTGTCTGGAACCAGAGGGAGCACATGACTTTTCTTAAAATTGAAGGTGTTTATGCTCGAGATGAAGCTGAATTCTATCTAGGCAAGAGATGTGCTTGTGTATAGGAAGCAAAGAACAACATGTGACTCCTGGTGGAAAACCAAACAAAACCAGAGTAATCCGGGGAGACGTAACTCGTGGAAACAGTGGCATAGTTCATGCCAAATTCCAAAGTAGCCTTCTTGCTAAAGCCATTGGCCACAGAATCCATGTGATGCTGTACCCCTCAAGGATTTAAACTTACCGAAAAGTAAATAAATACAAGTGTAGATTTGTTTTCTTGTATTTTTGTTATAAAGAAAGAAAGGAAAAAGGAAAGGAAAGGAAGAAAGAAAAAGAGAAAGAAAGAAAGAAAGAAAGAAAGAAAGAAAGAAAGAAAGAAATAGAAAGAAAGAAATAAAGAAAGAAAGAGAAAAGAAAAAAGAAAAGGAAGAGAAGGGAGGGAAGGAGGAAGGAAAGAAGGAAAGACAGAAGGAAGGGAGGGAGGAAATTACCATTGAGAACAGCAGCACTTGTAAATAAGGCAGATTCATCCAGAAGGCAGTGTTTGGGAACAGGTACTCTGAAACTGTTTTATTATTGTGGTAGTATTTCTTCTCAGATCAGAACCCTTGAGGACACCCTTGACTGTTCCTGAACCCCATGAGTGTTGTGACCTGGTCAAAGTGAGAGATGGAGTTTCAAGAAGCCAGAACTGAATCCAGGAACCCATTTTTTTTTTTAACCCTTAGGTGTCTGTGAACACAAGGGAAAGCAAAACTAGGAGGGGAGAGCTCCCTCATTTGGATTCCCTGGCATTCTTGACTACTCTTTTTTTTTTAATTTTTTAAAATGTTTTATTTATTTTTGAGAGAGAAAGAGACACAGAGTGCAAGCGGGGGAAGGGCAGAGAGACAGGGAGACATAAAATCTGAAGCAGGCTCCGGGCTCCGAGCTGACAGCACAGAGCCTGACGCAGGGCTCGAACCCACAAACCGTGAGATCATGACCTGAGCCGAGGTCGATGCTTAACCGACTGAGCCATCCAGGTGCCCCTTGAATCTGTATCTAACCCCAGATATCTGGGTCAGAGTGGTCTGGTAAGCTTGGGTCAGAGTGAACCCTCAGTGGTGATTAAAAGGAAAAGTGCTCTATATGGGTAATTTTCAGGCCAAACATCATGATGGAACATCAGTCAAGGAAGGAATGTTGGCACATTTCTGGTTAGAATGGGATCAAGATTGGGATCCACCAAGAACAGTCAGTGAAATTTGGTTTCATCCTTCTAGAGAAGATGGCTGGGACCATAGAAGATTTAAGAGGCCAAAATTAAGCCTAGAGTATTCTTGTCAGAGAGAGGTTAGCTAAGAATTACGTCCTGGAAGCCCAAGTGGGTTTATAGGAGGTGGGACCCTTAGTATTCCAGGAAAACTAGGAAGGCCAATTGAATGGCTGCTGTGCTTTTGATCAGGTGGAGTCATATACAACAGAGTTTGTAAGGCAAGTAATTGACGAGACCAATGTTGACCATGAAGGTGGGTGAACAAGGCACTAAGTGTGTGGACTTTGGGATCAGACAGAAACTTCTGGAACTGCATGATTTGGGTAAGCCTCAGTTTCCTCATCTGTAACATGCAGATAACATCTAGTTTGCAGAGTTGTTGGTGGGGGGGGGGGCTAATATCATGTTATCTGTAAAGTAGAAATGTTCACTATTATTATATAATCCTTACCATCAGAATATTTGTCCATGATCATTGATAAAACACATTACCATGCAATATCTCATTTGGCTTTTGCCATTTGAAATTGCATTTTCTCACCACAGCAATGAGCAGGAATTAGGAAAGAAGGAAAATGCTTTCAATACTTCCTTTGAAGTTACTTCTTTTTGGAATTCACTTTCATCCAGAGTCAAAGCTTCTGTGCTAGAGTTGAGGGCTAAAACCCCTGGGGAAGACAAGACTTCACTAAAAGTTCACACTAGAGTTCTAGATCTCTGATATAAATTTTTTTTTCTTATGAGAAATGTTTTTGGTGGGAAGTACAGGGACAGTGAGGAGGAAGACATAAGCTTAAAGGAAACAAAGTGAATAAAAATAAGTCAAGGGAACCACAGACCAGTTCCCCACTTTGTCTTAAGGCCAGCTTGGCCTGTTTCTTAGAAAGTGCTTGGTTAATTCTAAGACCTCTTTCAGAAATTTATAATGTGAAGTAGTTCTGAGAAGTCCTGTGGCCAAGAAAATGCCCTCATTGCCCTTAAACCAGCAGTCCCAAATTCATTGCCCACAGAGCTTCTTTCCAGACAAAGATCCTATCAGCCTCCTAAGGAACTAGGGAATTCTGTTCCATATCTAATCAAGGAAGGGTACATGCAATCCTAACTTTTGTTTTCTCACCTTGAATTATCTAGGTACCTTAGGGAAGACTGGATTAAACAAATAAGATAATTATCTTCAAATGTATGGAGGGTTGGCACTTCAGACAGTGGGATTTAGATTTGCTCTGCACAGCTCCGAAGAACAGAGCAGGGGCCAGGGGCTAGATTCCAGGTCAGCAGACTTGACTTCTTAATGAGAGAGAATGTTTTAAAAATTATTTTTTTTAAGTTTTTATTTTTAAGTAATCTCCACACCAAACATGGGCTCAAATTCACAGCCCTGAGGTCAAGAGTTGCATATTCTACCGACTGAGCCAGCCCCCCAAAATTGCCTTATTTTTTGAAAAAACATATAAACACATGGTACAAAATTTTAAAGTGTTAATGCCAAATAAGGATATGGGTCAATAGAAATGTTTACACATCACTGGTGATATAACCTGTTTGGAAGAAGTCACCGTTTCTATACTCCATGACCTAACCATCCACCTCGTAGAATTTACCCCAGAGAATTTCCCAGAGAAATTATTGCACATGTGCACCAGGAGATGTAAACAAGAATGTTCTGGGAAAGATAGAGAGCTTCAAACTGGAAATGACCAAATGTCCACCAACAGGAGAATGGATCAACAAATTATATAGTATTTTCATACAATGGAGTAGTGTATAGTGATGGAAGTGAAAAACCGACAGATACATGAAACAACATACAATGGAAAAATTTCCATACAATGGAAAAATCATAGAAACTTAATATTGACATGTAAAAAGTAAGTCGTAGAAGACTACATATAGCATGATTTTATAAACCCCAAATCAAGTCAGATGAAACAATATATTGCTTAAACCTGTATCTATATGATAAAACTATTTTTAAAAGATAATAAGAGACAGCATTGTTCATAATAGCCAAAAGATGGAAACAATCCAACTGTCTTTCAGCTGGTAAGTGGCTAAATAAAATGTGGTATATCCATACAATAGAATATGATTTGGTAATAAAAAGAAGCAAAGTACTGTTACATGCAGAAACACAGACAAGTTTTGAAAGCATGCTGAGTAAAGGAAGCCAGTCCCAGTGATTCCATTTATATGAAATTAATAAATAAATCCATAGAGACAGAAAGTAAATGTCTGGTTGCCTAAGGGCTGAGGTGGGAGGTTCTTAGAGGGAATGGGGAGTGACTGCTAATGGGCATAGAGCTTTCCTGGGGGTAATGAAAATGTTCTAAAACTGTGGTTTGTGTTTGTTGGTTGCACAATTCTACAGATATAACAAACACCATCAAATGTCCACTTTACATGGGTGAATCATATGGTGTGTGAATTATATCTCAATAAAGTTGTTAAAAAAAGTAGCAAGAGGGGCGCCTGGGTGGCGCAGTCGGTTAAGCGTCCGACTTCAGCCAGGTCACGATCTCGCGGTCCGTGAGTTCGAGCCCCGCGTCAGGCTCTGGGCTGATGGCTCGGAGCCTGGAGCCTGTTTCCGATTCTGTGTCTCCCTCTCTCTCTGCCCCTCCCCCGTTCATGCTCTGTCTCTCTCTGTCCCAAAAATAAATAAATTAAAAAAAAAAAAAAAAAAACGTTGAAAAAAGTAGCAAGAGATGGACACCCTGGGTGGCTTGGTCGGTTAAGTGTCTGACTCTTGATTTTGGCTCAGGTCATGATCTCACAGTTGTGAGATAGAGCCCCCTGTCCGGCTCTGTGCTGGGTATGGAGCCTGCTTAAGATTCTCTGTCTCCCTCTCTCTCTCCACCCCTCCCCTGCACATGTGCGCTTGCTCTTGTGTGCTCTCTCTCTCTCAAAAAAAAAAAAAAAAAAGGCAAGAGAATAATGGACACAAAACTCAAGAAGGTGATACATGTGAGGGAAGAGGAGGGGTACACAAGAATAGGGTAGAGGAAGAGCCCACAGGTAGCCTTTATGGCACTGAACATGTTCCAGCAGTGAGGTACTCTCTCTGGGGGGATTTATCCACATTTTTAAAAATTGTACCACATAACTTGCATCTATGTTGCACGTATTCTTTTGTAGATGTCAAACAATCCATAATAAAATTTTAATACAAAATGTACAAAAACACATATAGTAAAGGTAGGTCTCACTCCCTTTGCTAGTTTGGAGGCGGCCACTGCTGTCTGTTTCTTCTGTGCCCTTCTGGAAAATATGTGCATTTATTAATGTGACACGTGTGTACGTATCCAGAAGAGACCCCACACTCTTCACACTGCTCACACATTGTTTCAGAGAAAAACTTGTAGAACTTTCCAAAGCTGCACACAGAGTGGCCTTTGTTGTGTTACTGGCAGAGAGGTGTTCAGTCCTATTGGGGAAACATGCATGTACTGAAGCCAGATTGCCCCTGGTTAGCCTTGCAGCCTGCTCCTTTGCTGCAGTCAAGCCTATGAAACAAAAAGGCCACCTCATCTGGAATGGCATCCCACCATCATCTTATATCCCCTACCTCCCCATTATTTTCCTTCCTAGCACAGCCTGGCACAATATGTATCCGTTTGTTTGGCTGTTTATCATTCATCTCCTCCCATTAGAAACCAAGCTCTGTGACAGCAGGGACTTTGTTCCAGTGTCCTGTAGGGTATATTGCAGTAGGCACACAATGAATATTTATTGAATGGTTGAATAAATAAAAGAATGAATGAATGAATGTCTGGTCTGAAATTCCAGCTTCACCACGTACTAGCTGTGAAACCTTAGGCAAGTTATTACATTTCTTTTTGCTTTAGGTTTTTCATTAGCACGATGGCATAAAATTATAAGAAAAAAAGGATGAAATAAATTGATGCATTCAAAGCACTTAGAGCAGGGCCTGGCACATAGTAACATTCAGCAGGGATGTACCATAATTTATATAACTGGTCTCCTATTTAGGGTGTTTCCGAATAGAGCCGGATTGCAGAACTTTGTTATAACGCCATTTTGTGAACGGGCAAGTCTAGTGGTTGGATACATTTCTACAAGTGGAATTTTTGGGTCCAAGGGTACATTCATGTTTGATGTTGAGAGATAGTGCCAACTTGAAGAGATCAGTAGTGATGAGCAGAACTGGCCGCAGTGGAAGATGCTGTTTCCTGACACTAGTCATGCTTATTCAGTCACTAGGCTTGTGTCTGGCTCTCAGGGATGTGGTGGCAGCTCTTCTTTCTGCAGGTGGGAGGCTGGGCTGTGTGACCTGCAAGGTCCCTGCAGATTCAGAGCCGAGCAGTACATCCCATACTATTGCTGGCTAAGTGCCAGACATTTGCAACGTGAAAATGCAAACTTCAAAAAGTTCCATTTTATGTCTTAATTTTAAATGAAGAGCCATTTTTAAAAATTCACATGATAGTGTTTTGGGGGGGATGGGTGGGAAGGGAAGGTTTGCTTTATGTTTTTGAAACTTTTTGAAGGTATCTGGTGTAAAAATTTAAAAAATGTTCGGTGTACCTTTTTAAAAAATGTGTGCTCAATTATTTGAACTCACTCTACACAAATTAAATTTTTATATAATGATTAGGGTGTGGGGGGTGGGTCAAGAAATATTGTATATCTTATTTTTTTTAACTTTATTGGCTTCTTTTTTTCCCTTGTTGAGTCTAGTCAATAATCCACATTCTACAGCCACTCAAATGTCAAAATGTTTCAAAAACATAAAAAAAAATCAAGAAATGAATAGAAGCGTCCTTGTTCTTTAAATTATTTCTGTGTTACCCTGAACTGTAAGTGAACCCTCCTTGCTTATAAAAGAAGCAGCTGTTCATGCAATTGAAACCATGGTTCATTACCAGCTGACCTCGGATTCAGGAGTAAAACTTCCTCTATTTTACTACGACTATTCAGACAGGGACTGGAGATAAACAATAATCAAAATCAGGATGGAACTTGACTGGGAAACCCTCTATGTTCTTTGGCAGAATTATAGCGGCTCTCAGATTGCCAGGAGTGAGGCAATGTGAAATGACCCTCAAACATTCCCTTCTGAAATGCAGTGGGTCCAGGCTGCCAGCTCCGAGCAGACAAAGGCTGATTGTAACAACTTCTTAAGCATATACTTATAGAAACATTAATTATCACCAACCCTATTTTAAACATTTATAGAAAGTCGAGATGAAAGGGCCCTTTTATATCCATTTTTATATTCCCCCTTGCGAGAAAGTATGATTACAGAGTGGTTTTTTTTTTTCTCCTTGGAATTCTTATTTCTAGGTCTTATTCTTAAAATATTAAGTTTGACTTGAGGCTTACCTGCTCATCAAGTTAGATATGAGAAGATAGGAGGGAAAAGAAGTGGGTGAGTGGGTGTGATGATGGAGGGGACATGCTGTAGGGTGGGAGGTGTGGGCGTCATACACATGGAAATGACCCATTTTGGAAAGGTGGAATGCCTGCTCTAGACTGAGGTGGTGAGGCCGAAAACAGTGGTTCTCAAACATTAGAGCTCATCAGAGCTGGGGTAGGGCTGCTTTAGCAATGAGCATTATGGGGTCCCACCCCCAGAGAATTTGATTCAGTAATCTGAGTAGATTGTTACCCAACACTCCTGCCGATTCGGATGGAAGTGGCTTGTGACCACACTTTGAGAGGAAACTGGCTTGAAGGTTAATTGTTCCCAACCTGCCCCTCAAGAGACCTTCAGTCATGTCTCTATTCAGTCTACATTTATATGCTCCCTTTCTGGAACACAACCCTACTGTTTCCCTCCCACATCTTCTCCATGGCATACTGCATCATATGCTGAAGAGTTGGCTCTAAAAATGATCTGCATCAGGCCATGTGCAAAGGTATTCTTGGCTGAGGCCATCCATGAAGAATGCTTTGACCTCTTGAAGTCAATTGTAATTCTTTATAATCAGGAAAAAAAGAGGAGAGAGAAAGGGAGATTTCAGGCCAAACTGTTCACTGACAGGGAGTTGATAGATGTCGTTGGCATGTAGAAGGCTGAAGTGAGTATGGTGGGGGTAATGGACAGACCCTGGACCTGCCTGACTCGGCTGGCAGTTCACTGGGCACAGTGGAGATCTAGGAACCTATATAAAGAGCCAAGCTCTTTGTTTGAAGAAATCAGGAAGCTGCACAAATTCCACTGAGCGTACAGAATGAGACTTGACTCTGCTCTGGTTTCCCAGTGCCCTCTCTTTTCCCTCCACCCTGTTTCTGTGCTCCCATCACCAGGTTTAGAGAACACACGACTGTCAGAACTTCACGTTCTCATCCTCTGCTCTGTGCACGTGAACACCAATAACTGGAAATCCCCAAAAAGGTGTCAAGAGCCCAGGTATTGGCCATCTATTGGGTCCAGTCTCTCTTCTGTCTAGTTCCAGTGTCTGAAAAGAGCCACTAGACCAAGGCCAGCACAGAATTGCTCTTTTCCCTCTTTCTGCCTCCAGCTTCCTGCTGATGATGTGGGTGTTCCATCAGATAGGAATCTGTCATGTTCACTCTAAAACAAAGTTCTTTCCTGAGATTGCCAAAGTCAAGGGGTTCCAATCTAGGATTGAGAGAGGGGACTGTTATAAGTTAGGTACGTACTAAGTGGTAGGTGCTTTGTGTCTGTACTGCATTGACTCCTAACAGTAACCCTGTAGGTAAGCAACATTATCTTGGTAACAAGTGGGGAACCAGAGGCTCGGGATTCTGTGGCTTGCCCCAGAGTATACACAAAGGACTAGAATGTGTGAGGTAGGGAGAAGACTTTATGCTTTCTGTTTCCTGTTGCTTTGATGACTCTGAATCATTTACTGTAGCTGTATTTTATGCCCATTTGGGAAGCAGTATAGTAAAGAGGTTAAGAATTGGGCTCTAGAGACAGGCTGCATAGGGTTCTGCCTCTCATTAGCTGTGTTCTATTTGTCTGTGTTCTTAGGATAATAAGAATAATGATGATACTACTTACCTCTTAAGAGTTTCTGACCCTCTAAGAGAGAGAAATCCTAATACCTACTTTGCTCACCTAATAGGTCCGAAGAATGATGTCTTTGGACAGATAATTTGTAGACAGTATTTCTCTGTCCTTGTCTGTGTATCCAATATTTATTATGAGCCTGTGAGGCTAATCAATTATTATTACCATGTCTAAGGTTCTGTGGGGGTACACATTTTTAATCCATGTCCGAAGGTATTTATTGTGCAAGAATAATAAGAGTACTAACTACCACTTACTTAATATTTACTCTGTACCAGGCATTTTATGTTTATTATCTCATTGAATTGGCACAACAGTTGTAATGAAGTGACTATTCTCAGCCATTTCATATTTCATAAACCTCAGGGAGGCTAAGTAGCTTGCTCTCCATCTAAGACTTAACAGCTGTGAGTCAGTGCCAAAGCTGAGGATCACATCCAGACTCTAATTCCAAAGCCATTGCTCTTGATTGCTAGTGAAGAAGGGGAGTATAGTGGGTGAAAGATCATCCACTAATCGAAGGTGGATGTGGAGCCATTGCTTCAGCCAGAATGGTCAAAGATGACTTTGTGGAGGGGCAGGATGCAGGAAGGTTCTACAGGCTGAGGGGAGCATTTCATGGTGGGTAGAGGGATCAGTGAGGGAAGTCACAGATGCCATGGCCTCCCCTGATCTTCCCCACAGCTCCACGAAGGAGGAGAGACAGGGATGCTCATTTCCATTTTGAAATGAAGGAAGCTGAAAGAGGTTATGTGACTTGCTCATAGTCACCCACTTACTAAGTGATGGAAATAGGTCCTCAGGCTGCTGGACTCCTTCCATTTTACAAGCAGCAGGGAAGCATGGAAGTTTTGTGCATAGAGTGTGGGAGATGGGGTATGGACCCTCTTGTACCATAAAATGTATAATTTTCAGGGCACCTAGGTGGCTCAGTCCATTAAGCATCTGACTCTTAATTTTGGCTCAAGTCATGATCTCACCATTGTGAGATTGAGCTCTGTGTCAGGCTCCATTCTGAGTATGGAGTCTGCTTAAGATTATCTCTCTCTCTTTCTCTCTCTCTCTCTCTCTGTCCCTCTCCCTTTCCCACTCTTGCTCTCTCTCTCTCTCTCTCTCAACTAAAAAAATATTGTAGCTTTCATTATTTGTTTAAATTTTTTTTTTAATGTTTATTTATTTTTGAGACAGAGAGAGACAGAGCATGAACGGGGGAGGGCCAGAGAGAGAGGGAGACACAGAATGTGAAGCAGGCTCCAGGCTCTGAGCTGTCAGCACAGAGCCCGACGCGGGGCTCGAACTCACGGACCGTGAGATCATGACCTGAGCTGAAGTCGGACGCTTAACCGACTGAGCCACCCAGGCGCCCCTTCATTATTTGTTTAAAAGCAGCATTCTTGGGGTGCCTGGGTGGCTCAGTTGATTAAGCTTCTTTTTTTTTTTTAGATTAATTTATTTTTAAATTTACATCCAAGTTAGTTAGCATATAGTACAATGGTGATTTCAGGAGTGGATTCCTTAATGCCCCTTAACCATTTAGCCCATCCCCCCCACAACCCCTCCAGAAACCCTCTGTTTATTTTCTATATTTGTCTTTTATGTTTTGTTCCCCCCATTTTTATATTATTTTTGCTTCCCGTCCCTTATGTTCATCTGTTTTGTATCTTAAATTCTTCATATGAATGAAATCATATGATATTTGTCTTTCTCTGACTAATTTCACTTAGCACAATACCCTCTAGTTCCATCCACGTAGTTGCAAATGGCAAGATTTCATTCTTTTTTATTGCTGAGTAATACTCCATTATATATATATATATATATATATATATATATATATATATATATATATATATATATATATATACACCCCACATCTTCTTTATCAATTCATCCATCGATGGACATTTGGGCTCTTTCCATACTTTGGCTATTGTTGATAGTGCTGCTATAAACATTGGGGTGCATGTGTCCCTTCGAAACAGCATACCTGTATCCCTTGGATAAATACCTAGTAGTGTCGTAGGGTAGTTCTATTTTTAATTTTTTGAGGAACCTCCATACTGTTTTCCAGAGCGTTTGCACCAGTTTGCATTCCCACCAGCAGTGCAAAAGAGATCCTCTTTCTCCGCATCCTCACCAACATCTGTTGTTGCCTGAGTTGTTAATGTTAGCCATTCTGCTATCTCATTGTGGTTTTGATTTGTATTTCCCTGATGATGAGTAACGTTGAGCATTTTTTCATGTGTGGGCTGTCCATATGGATGTCTTCTTTGGAGAAGTGTCTATTCATATCTTTTACCCATTTCTTCACTGGATTATTTGTTTTTGGGGTGTTGAGTTTGATAATTTCTTTATAGATTTTGTATACTAACCCTTTGTCTGATATGTCATTTGCAAATATCTTCTCCCATTCCATTGGTTGCCTTTTAGTTTTGTTGATTGTTTCCTTTGCTATGCAGAAGCTTTTTATTTTGATGACATCCCAGTAGTTCATTTTTGCTTTTGTTTCTCTTGCCTCTGGAGACCTGTCTAGTAAGAAGCTGCTGCAGCAGAGGTCAAAGAGGTTTTGCCTGCTTTCTCCTCTAGGATTTTGCTGGCATCCTGTCTTACATTTAGGTCTTTCATCCATTTTGAGTTTATTTTTGGTATAAGAAAGTGGTCCAGGTTCATTTTTCTGCATGTCGCTGTCCAGCTTTCCTAGCATCATTTGCTGAAGAGACTGTCTTTATTCCATTGGATATTCCTTCCTGCTTTGTCAAAGATTAGTTGGCCATACATATGTGGGTCCATTTCTGGGTTGTCTGTTCTGTTACACTGATGTCTGTTTTTGTGCCAGCTCCACACTGTCTTGATGATTACAGCTTTGTAATACAGCTTGAAGTCTGGGATTGTGATGCCTCCAGCTTTGGTTTTCTTTTTCAAGATTGCTTTGGCTATTTGGGGTCTTTTCTGGTTCCATACAAATTTTAGGATTGTTGTTTCTAGCTCTGTGATGAATTCTGGTGCTATTTTGATAGGGATTGCCGGTTAAGCTTCTGACTCTTTATTTTGACTCAGATCATGATCCCAGGGTGCTGAGATCGAGCCCATGTTGGGCTCTGTGCTGGGTATGGAGCCTACTTAGGATTCTGTCTCTCCCTCCGCCTCTGCCCCTCTTCCGCTCACATGTGTGCATATGTACAGGCCATCACGTGCACGCACACTCTCTCTCTCAAAAAAAAAAAAAAAAAAAGAGCAGTATTCTTAACCTTTTTTTGTGCCATGGGCTTCTTTGGCAGTCTGGTGAAGTCTGTGGATTGCATTGCCAGCAATTTAAAAAATATTTAATTATGGTAAATACACATAACATAAAATTTCCTTCCTTCCCATTTTTAAGGTTACATGTACCCTTAAAGGGTACATGTAAGGGTGAATGTACCATTCACATTGTTGTGCTGCCATCCACAGAACTGTTTTTATCTTACAAAACTGAAACTCTGTACTCAATGAACGCTAATTCCCCAATCCTTTTCCAGCCCCTGGCACACACCATTCTACTTTCTGTCTCTATGAATATGACTACTCTAGGTACCTCCCAGAAGTAGAAACATATAGTATTTGTCCTTTTGTGACTGTTTTTTTCACTCGGCATAGTGTTGTCAGGGTTCATCCATGTTGTAGCATGTGTCAGAATTTCCTTCCTTTCCCTTTATATATATATATATATATACATATATATACACACACACACACACACACATATATGTATAGACATATATATATGTATATGTGTATATGTATATGTATATATGTATACACACACACATCACATTTTGTTTATTCATCTGTCAGTGGACACTTGGGTTACCTCTACCTTTTGGCTGTTGAAAATGTGCCAAATAATGTTTTAAAATGCATAAAATTATGTGTGTGTGTGTCTGTGTGTGTGTTAGATATAACATGATCACAAAGAAAAACAATTACATTGATATACAGTTACCGATATATATATTAGAAACAAGTTGTGACATAGAAATACATCAGCTCCTTTACTAATACAGTAAATAAGATCTAGGAGCAGGCCTGATAACTGCCTTAATTTTGAAACAGTTGTGAGTGTAAATGATATTTTGATATATGTGCTGTAACAAGAATATGCTATGAAAACATCCGTGATTTCAGTAACAGAGTCCCAGGTTCTACCAACAGTCCTGTAGTTTGTTGCTTGCATTGATGATTGAAGGAAATGCTAAATTTCAGTCAGAGATTTGTGAAAAGGAAGGTGTCATTACTTCCTGTACAAGCTCGAGACCCCCTGGAGTTCTCTTTGCAGGTCCTGGAAAGCTGCAGTAGCCTGGGGCCACACTGAGGTCACTGCCTGGAGTTGGGAGAAAAGTTCTTCTGCCATCCAGGCCTGAAGCAAGAGCTCCAACTTCTAACTTCATAGTTTGGGGTGATCTTGTCCTGGCTTGGCCCACCTGTGTGAACTTGGGCAGTTGTTTAGCCTCTCCGAGCCTCAGTTTCCCCTCTTGTGATTAGATACCAACATGCAGTCCTCAGAAATGGAGGCTTGCTATGAGTCCTGGGGCTCCTTTAAAAAGGCGGACAAAACCAGGCGAGCATCTTGGCCCAGGTTTATCTAAATCTCAAAATCCCCTCCTCCATCCATAATGGATGGCAGGCTTTTTACATCCATGTTTTCCAGAACCTCATTTTCTTCCTGTTGGCCAGGGTAAACAACACAACTAGGCCAGACCCTGACTTGTCCTACCATCGTAGCCTTTTGGGAGCCGAGATTGGCATCTGTTTTCACAGACCCTGAGTTGTCTAAAACTTTTACATACCAAGGGGTGGTCTGGGATCCTGTCAGGGGTCATAAAAGACCATAGCCAGCAAAGATAGGGGATCAGCAGGGTTATTCTTGAACAATTAGCTAGAAAAAGGAAGCCACAAAGGGAAGTTTATATGCAGGTGTCCAGGCATTCCAGCAATGTGCCCTAAGATAACAAAATCCCTGGCCACGGATGATGGATGGGAATTCACTGAATTTGTTGCTTGCCACATTGGCTTGGCCTGTTTGGTTTTCATATTGAACAACTCATACTATGATACTTTTCTACAGTGTATGAAATGGGATAAGGTTAGCTAGCTCACAAGATTGTGGACTGATTGAGACTGTTTATGAAAGCTGCTGTCGATGCCGAGCTGGGCTGGAGGGATCTCTGGGAGGGGATAGGGTGGCCATGTACCCCAAGGCCTGCTTGCATGAATTGATGTGCACAGCAGTTTGGTTCTTGGTTGAGAGAGGAGGGTGCAGAGTTTGCTGTCATTGCTTTTTCCCCTCAGGAGTGCCTGGGGAAGGAGGAAGAATGGAGGAAATGATCACTGTTTCTGTCCCCCTGTCACAGATACAGCCCTCTGCAAGGGAGACTTTTGGAGACTGTGCCCAAGCACCGTTGGCTCTGTTGGCTCAGAGCCCAAGAGACAAAATGTCACACTGAGCAGGAAGAGGGCTAGTTGCCCCCACACCTCTTCCATTCTGCCCAGACTGAAGGGCAGTCCTGCAGATCCAAGGGGACCAGCGACAGAGTCCCTGCAGTGGGCAGTGGTGTGGTAGGGGACAGGGCGTGGTGCTTTGCAGAGGCAGAGGACCACAAGCAGACTCACTGCTGTGTATTTGGAGACCAGACTCCCTTGGGAATCCTGGAAAATGAGTGTTGGGGGAGAGAATATGTGTTAAATAAGGTCTAATTTGATGAGTAGATGGGGCTGGGAGCTAGTAAGAGTCTATTGACTCAACATAACCTTGTTTGCACCACTTCTGCTTGGAGCTTTGGACATACTAAGTAAAGCCTCAGCCTCATTAAAAAAGAGAGAGAGAGAAATTCCTCTTCTTTTTCTGAGTCTGGGAAACAATAAAGTATTTTTACTAGTAATGCTACAGTCATTAAGGTATTGCTCTTCCATCAACTGTGTAGAAAGGTTTACGGGGTCAACTAGCTGCTTGTCAAAGAGCTGAGATTCAGTCAGGTTTCTCTGGTCCCAAAGCTCATATTCTAAGAGAGCTTTTCCCTAGGTTTATCTTTGATAAGAAGAAAACATCACTAATAAATTAACAGAACTACCATATGCTCCAGCAATTCTACTCCTAGCAAAATGAATCAAAGGCCGATGATCAAACATGTGTACACAAATGTTCATAGCATCACTGCTCACAATAGCCAAAACATGGAAATAACCCAAATATCCACAAACTGATGAATGGGTAAGCAAAATGTGGTATATACATACGATGGACTATTATTCAGTCATAAAAAGGAATGAAGTGCTGTTACATGGTGGAACACGGATGAACCTTGAAAACATGATGCTAAATTAAGGAAGCCAGTCACAAAGGACCACACATTATGCTTCCAAAGATGTGCTATGTCTACAATAGGCAAATCCAAAGAGACAAAAAACAGATTATTGGCATAATACCCTCTAAGTTGTTGCAAATGGCACAATCTCCTTCTTTTTGAGGTTGTGTGATACTCCACTGTGTGTATATACCACATATTCCTTATCCATTTGCCTATAGATAACTCTTAGGTTGTTTCCATATCTTTCTTGGCTATTGTAAATAATGCTGCAGTAAACATAGGGGTGCATGTATCTTTTTGAGTGAGTGTTTTCATATTCTTTGGGTAAATACCCAGTAGTGGAATTATTGGATCATATGCAAACAAAAACAGAATCAAACCTATAAATACAGAGAACAAACTGATGGTTGCCAGAGGGGAGGAGGGTGGGAGGATGGGCAAAATGAGTGAAGAGGAGTGGGAGGTCCAGGCTTCCAGTTATGGACTGAATAAATCATGGGGAAATAAGGCATGGCATAACGAATATAGTTAACGGTATTGTAATAGCATATGGTGAAAGAGGGTGGCTATACCTGTGAGCACAGCATAATGCATGGATTTGTAGAATCACTAATGTTGTGCACCGGAAGCTAATGTAACAGTGTGTGTTAACTGTACTCAAATTTAAAAATAAAAAAAAAAAAAAGCAGATTTGTTGTTGCCAGTGGCAGGGAGGTGGGGAATGGGAAGTGTTGCTAATGGGTACAGGGTTTCTTTTGGGGATGGTGAAAATATTCTGGAATTAGCAGCGATAGTTGCACAACATCGTGAATGTACTAAGTACCACAAATTGCACTCTTTAAAATGGTTGAAGTAGTGAATTTGCAAGGAGCAAATGTTTAAATAGAAAATATTAGGCACATTACAGTGCTTGCTTTCTCAGCAACTTATTTCCTCACTGTTTGGTACAATGATATCTCACCCATCTTGGGACTCCTTAGGCAACCTCACCCCAGCAGAGCACACCTGGGAATCAGGAAGAAAACATGGTTCCAAGAGCGTCCTTCAGTGGCTGCGAGAGGAAGAGCTGGGGGGCGAGGCTGTGAGCTAAGTGTGTATATTAGTGTATGCCTGGGTCATCGTGATTCTCAGGGTTATCAAGACAAGGGTAATTGCACTCTGGGTCTCTGGAACACCCGTTCAGGCCTCTTGATGTGTTTTCTGCCTTGTTACATAGCAAATCATGTGTTCTTTGATTCATTCCTGAGAACTCTGAAGATTTTAAAGGAGTTTCAGGAACAGACTCAATTTCATGATGTAAACTCATGCTCTCCAGTGTGTCTGCTTAAGACAGAACTTGAACCTGGGAGCAAGGGCTGAAAGACAAGGATCAACCTAACAGCCACAACATCACCCATAAGATGCCGGCCCTCAGGTTTTTCAACCGTGGGGCAGGGTGGTCTCAACACAGGGCTATTATGAAAGTCAAATATGATAATGTGTGAAAAGTGTTTTATGAATGAAGAGTTTCTATACAAATGTAAGCCCCTAATTGTGTTGGCAGCAAGAATTCCCTGTGCTAGCTCAATGCTGATGATAACAACCGACATGAGCTACACATGTACACCAGGCACATGCCAGCACGTCACACAATGTCCACGTACATTTAGGAGGTCAGTTATATCTTAGTCCCAATTAACCAGTGAAGAAGCTGAAGGAGAAAGATGGTAAATAATTACCCAAATCTAAGGTCACAGACCAGTAAATGATGGAGCCAAGATGTGACCCCAGGAGGCTGGCTTAGTCCGCAGCACTGCCTCTGGTGCACGGTACGTCTCATTCTTCGTGAAATGGCAAGGAAAAAGTCAAGTGAGACTGAGGGATGTAATCAACACTTTCTAAGTGAGTGTCTTTGGATGAAATGACACAATCACTGGAGCCAGGTCGGAGCTGGTCGCTAGCATCTCTTTACAAACTCCACATCCAATAGCATCCATTTGTAGCTTAAAATCAACCACAGTGGGCGTGTTTATACCAGGGACATCAGCAGATGCTTCTAATCAGGGCTTTCTTCTCTTTTCCCCCTCCTCCCCCTCCCCCTCCCCCTCCCCCTTCCCCTCCTCCTTTGAGAGCCTGTTAAACACTTACCGACATAATGCTGGCTGCAATGATTTCTATTAGCGGGTAGAATTAATCATAATATCTGATAATGGTAATAAAAGCACTTTCCCTTTATTTGCAAACTTGCAAGTGCAAAAGGACTCCTGTTGGTGAGTGTCAGTTTCGGAAGAATCAGAGGAGAATGGTAACCAAAAGAAACTTGAGGGCAGCCCCTGGATTTGTGCTTTTCCTGGGCTGCTACTGCAATCTTTGAACCAGACACAGAGCACGTAAGTTGTATTGTCTCATCCTTCGAACAAGATAGGTAGTATGTGCTATTATTATTGTCTGAGTTTAAGTGAGAGGAAACAGAACCTTGGATAAGTTAAGTAACTTGCCTGAGCTAGAAAGAGGCAGAGCCAGGACTGGAGTCCAGGTAGCATAAATCCAGAACTCACCCTTTCAACCCCCAGGCTTTATGACTTCAATATCTTTGTTTTCATCCTTTCCTTTCCCTTAAGTACTACTGTCGAGGATCTTCTTAGATATCCTGGCAAAAACTGAAGGCAGTCAGAAAAGCCACCAAAGACAAACCGTGTCAGTGATTTGCTCGCAGATTTAAAAAGCCCATTTATTTTCAGGCTTGTCCTAAGATGTCAGGGACCCCCTACTTAACAGGTGCTGAGAGAGGAGCTGGCCCGGAGAGGGAGAATAAAACAGGATCAAGGACTCTTGAATAATACCTTCATCACATATATTTTGAGCACCTCTATGTGTCAGGCATAGTTCTTGCAGGGTGCTGAGGATAAAGCAAAACCCAAACAGTCAAGTCTTTGCACTAAATGGAGCTTATCCCCTACAACAACAATAACTAACATTTACTGAGTGCTTGCTGTATCCCAGCACTCTGCTAAGCATTTATAGGCACTATTTCACCTAATCCTTGAAGCAAGATACTGGGCTAAGAGCATGACAAGTTGGTAACCTTGGCAAGTTACTTGAGTACGCTATGGTCATTTCCCAGGTGCATAAAATGGGGATAGCATTATAACTACTTCACCGGTTGAGAATTAAATGAAAGGATAATATGTGTAAAAGTGCTTAGCATAGTTTTTGGTACATAATCAACCATTTATGAAAGCTTTCATTGTTAATAAATTTATAAGATAAATACCATGATTAAAAAATTTTTATTAATTCAATTTATTTAAACTTAAAAAAAGCAAAACAGTTCTCCCATTCCTCCACCCCCCCCCCAGCCCCCACCTCTGGCAACTACTAATCTGTTCTCTAGATCTGTGAGCTTGGTTTTTTTTTTAAGTTTATTTATTTATTTTGAGAGATGGGGGGAGGGACAGAGAGAGAGGGGGAGAGAGAGAGAATCCCACGCAGTCTCTGCACTATCAGCACAGAGCCTCATGTGGGGCTCAAACCCACAAACCATGAGATCATGACCTGAACCCAAGTCAGACGCTTAACTGAGCCACCCAGATACCCCTGAGCTTGTTTTTTTTTAAATTTAATTAAATTTTTTTAAGATTCCACATAGAAGTGAGATCATATAGTATTAGCCTTTCTTTGTCTTATTTCACTCAGCATAATATCCTCAAGGTCATCCATGTTGTTGCAGATGTTAAGATTTCATTCTTTTTCTGTGGCTAATATTTCAGCATATATATATTGGAATCCATTCATCCATCACTGAATACTTATGTTGTTAACATATCTTGACTATTATAAATACTGCTGCAGTGAACATGGGGGTGCAGATATCTTTTTGAGTTAGTATTTTCATTTTCTTCAGATAAATACTCAGAAGTGGAATTGCTGGATTATATGATTGTTCTATTTTTAATGTCCTCCGCACTGTTTTCCATAGTGGCTGCACCAGTTTACATTCCCACCAACAGTACATGAGAGTTCCCTTTTCTCCACATCCTCATCAACACTTGTTACTTCTAGTCTTTTTGATAATATCCATTCTAACAGGTGTGAGGTGGTATCTCATTGTGGTTTTGATTTGTATTTCCCTGGTGATTAGTGGTGTTGAGCATCTTTTCATGTACCTGTTGGCCATCTGTATGTCTTCTTTGGAAAAATGTCTACTCAAACCCTAAGCCCATTTCTTAATCAGATTTTTTTTGCAATTGAGTTGTATGAATTCTTTATATTTTTTTTGGATGTTAGTCCCTTATCAGATATATGATTTACAAATGTTTCTCCCCATGAAGTAGATTGCCTTTTCATTTTGTTGATGGTTTCCTTTGCTGTGCAGAAGCTTTTTAGTTTGATTGATGTAGTCCAACTTGTTTATTTTTGCTTTTGTAGCTTAGAAACTATGATTAATGCCATTTCACAGATGTGGAAACTAAGGCTCAAGTCTAACAATTAACACTGAACACATAGGGATGCCTGGGTGGCTCAGTCAGTTAAGCATCCGACTTTGGCTCAGGTCATGATCTTGTGTTTCATGAGTTTGAGCCCTGTGTTGGGCTCTGTGCTGACAGCTTGGAGCCTGGAGCCTGCTTCAGATTCTGTGTCTCTGTCTCTCTCTGCCCCTCCCCAACTCATGTTCTCTCTTTCTCTCTCTTTATCTCGCTCTCTCTAAAAAAATAAACATTAAAAAAAGTCTTAAAAAATATTTAAGGGGCACCTGGGTGGCTCACTTGGTTAAGCGGCCGACTTCGGCTCAGGTCATGATCTCGCGGTCTGTGAGTTTGAGCCCTGCATCAGGCTCTGTGCTGACAGCTCAGAGCCTGGAGCCTGTTTCAGATTCTGTGTCTCCCTCTCTCTGACCCTCCCCCCGTTCATGCTCTGTCTCTCTCTGTCTCAAAAATAAATAAACATTAAAAAAAATTTAAAAAAATATATTAAAAAAAACACAAAACTCTGAACACATAACCACACTGTCCTTGGAGTATCAGAATGAGAAGCACGGAGGGACCAGTTGTAACAGGTGGGGTGCCTCCTGCTGAGTTGGAAGAGAAAAGAGGGCAAAGAGGAAGTCATAGGCGGAGAGAAGTCTTACGCAGATTTACAGGATGTTTGGGCACTGACTGATCCCAGAAAGGTCAGTCTCTCTAAGTTCTGGATCATCTTCTTTAGGAAACCTTTCTTCACAGCCCCCACTCTCCCTGCCCTTCCACCTCCCATCCCCACTGTCTCCTGCCAGCCTGGACTGGGTTGCCCCTTACCTCAGATTCCACATTCCCACAGCTTTGTGAGGTTATCCCTTTCATGGCATACACACACTATACTATGATTGTCTGTTTGGGTGTCTGTGTACCTTTTGAGGCCAGGAATTTGATCATCTTTCTAGTCCTAGCACCCAGCACTCCTGGTTAGAGCTCAGTAGATGTCAGTTAATCTGGACATAAGACTTCATTTATGATCAGGAAGAGAGTAAAAATCTGATCCTGCACCTCAAGGAGAAGTTTACAGGCATACACACTTATTTGCAAGATGGAGTAGAGCATCATGGCCTTTCCCTACTACTATCTAAAGGGTGTTAGTAGGAAGCTCATGTTGCTGCGCCATACAAAGAAAATCGTTACAGAGTTTAGGCCACTTAAAGGGACCTTTGAATAAGGTGTCCTGAAAACATCACAGAGCCCCAACGGGCTGCCTGTTGCCTGGATGTATCATGATTTTTCTAATCATCGCAGAGCCCTTACATGGTTTCCATTTTGACTCTTCCCAACAATGCCACAGAGCTCATTTCTGAATCTATAGCCTTGTACTCCTGTGAAGTGCATTCCTAAAGGGGACTTGCAGGGTCAAAAGCATTCTCTTAAAGGCTCCATTTTAAAAACTCAAATATTAGAAAGTACTGATGTGAAACCTTGGCTCATGACAGTTACCTCAGAGGCAAATACCTCAAGTACCTTTTCCATGGACATGCTATTTATCTGTTCTGACTCAACATCAGAGTTCACAACTCTTGCAACCCAGTTTTCTCTGAGATTGACATTGCAGTAAGCAGTAGGAATGCCCAGGAGAACATGTCAACAGAAAAGAAAGACAGAGTCAAGGGCAGCAAGAAAAATAACATTGAGAAACCTGAAAGAGCAAAGGTGACTTGGGGCTGAAAGGAGGGAATGGTAAAACCAAAGAAAGGGAGAAAATAAAGCTAGTTTCTATCTGAAATAAGGATCTCATAGAAGTTTTCCTCTGAAAAACTCACAATGCTAGTAAATAGCAAGATTCTGGTGCGAAAAGCAAGGTTTTGAAATGGGACGAGATCCTCAGGACCCATCCCCATTTTTTGTAGATGAAGGAACAAGGGGCAGAGGGGCTCACTGTCCTGCTCAAGGACACATAGGCAGTTAATGGAGACGCGAGGACTGGCAGTATTTTGAACACTTGTTCTCAGTCATGCTGCGTCATGGCCTTTATTTTTCCTTCCATTTCTCTCCACTTATCCCTTTATAATTACTCTACTTAGGCAATATGGATTATTCATTCAGAGCTGGAACTTCGTTTTCTCATTTCACTGAGTTTAAATAGAGATGACAGGGCCTATTCTTAATGTTTAACAATCAAAACCAATTATGAGTCTTTCTTTCCCTCACGCAAAAAACACACCGTCCTTTTCAGAATGTAGTGTTTTCATTCTATGGCATAAATAGGCCGATGAGAACAATAATATGGCAATAAAACCTCCAGGGAAGACATATGCTGAATGTAATCAAGTAAGCCCAGTTATTCAGGGTTGGGGAAATCATGCTATGGATACAAAATAAAGAATAAAAATAGCTCAAAGGACATTGAACTCATGGGTATGAGTCAGGGCACACTTACGTGTTTTTAGTCCAGTGATATGATCAGCTCCAGCAAACTCAATTTCTTTAAGTCTTTGGAGGTCCAGATAGCAAGTGCCTATAGACTTTCTTCGTATTGAACCCAGATTTCCAAAAATTCACAAACTATGCCTGGCTAGACCAGTAAATCTTCCCACTTTTCCCTTGTAGTAGAGAAAAATGGAGTCAAGAGCCACCATAAGCATTAGTTCAGTACATTACCCAACCATCTACCCATCCATCCTTTCATCCATCTGTTGAGTTCCCACCATGTAGTTCAATTGGCGAGTTTAGAGACAGCTTCCTGATTGGAAATATTGGCCAAGTCTTGGCTTCTGTCTTTACAATTTATTTATTCCTTATTTATAGAGAGGGACAGCCAGTTCTCTGAGGTTTTCATCCATCTGTGAAATTAAATGGATATAATTGCTCTCCTCTTGTCATCCTAAGTTGTAGAGCCAGAGGAATAAAGCAAGAATAATTGAATATAGAAGGGAATCCCATTCTTCTTGTGCTGCATCTTTAAATAGCCATTTTTTTTTTAAATCCAAGGAAGAGTATTTGCCAGTGAGCCCTTCCGTGAAACAGAAAGAATTCCAGTGGAGTGGATTGCCCAGGAAGACAGTCCTCGTTTAGGAAAGAAATACTCTTGGATGTCTATTTCTCATGTATTAATGATCCTGGCTTAATTCAGTGCTGGAGGCATTTGATACCAGTGCCATTGGGAAACTACATCCTCAGGTGTCTAGGGGGCTCTGGCCATGGCCCTGCCTTTGAAGCTTCCTTCGCAAAATTGCCTGTGTTTCAGATTCCAGAGACTAAGGAACCCAAACAGACTGTTTACCTGAGATCCTGGAATAAGTTTATAGAATGTGACTCTCTGAAATTGAAAGAGGAAGAAATGACACAAAATGGATAAGATAAGCTATGTCTTCGGCTGGAAGATCTGTGAGGACAGGGGCTCTATTGATGGTATTCATTGCTTGATCTCTAGAGTCTACCAATATGTTGTTTAGTGCTGACCACCGATTTGTTTAGTTAATAAATATCACCATTTCAGTCTTTCCAGGAAATACTGTAGCAGCTAGACTACTCAACCATGGCAGGCACATCAGACTTGGAGTCAGAAATCCCAAGTCTGATTTCTGGCATTTCTCCTTACAAGCTGTGAGCATCAATTTTCACATCTTTAAAATGGGTCAATAGCATCTGGCTTACAGAGCTAGTGGGAGAATTAAATGGTATAGCATATTCAAGAAACCTGAGCACAGTGCCTGGCACAATGATGTATGCTTCATAAATGTGGGGTGTGTGAAATAAAATTAGAGGACTGCACTAATCTTAGCAAGAGGCTCCAGTGACTCTGAAAAGGAATCACCAATTTAAAATGTAACCAATGTGGGGCATCTGGGTGGGTCAGTCAGTTCAGCTTGAGTGTCTGACTCTTGATTTTGGCTCAGGTCATGATCCCAGGGTCATGGGATTGAGCTTTGTGTCAGACTTCACACTGAGCATGGAGCCTGCTTAAGATTCTCTCCCTCTCTTCCTCCTCCCTTCTCCCCCACTTGCAGGCTCTAAGAAAAAAAAAAATGTAACCAATGAAAGA
This sequence comes from Panthera leo, assembly GCF_018350215.1. Taxonomy (NCBI): domain Eukaryota; kingdom Metazoa; phylum Chordata; class Mammalia; order Carnivora; family Felidae; genus Panthera; species Panthera leo. Next base: position 52,946,837 of record NC_056689.1, read on the forward strand.
GAAGCTAAAACTTCCAGCCTGTCCTAAGGAAGCATTATAATGACAGACTAATTTGGTAAGGATACAAAGAATATTTTAACAAGAGAATCAATGGATAAAGGTTTGCTAGTATTCGTGTGGCAATTTTCAGTGCTAACTTTTATTTTCATGTGAGTAAAACAGCTTTCCTGAGTTAACAGGAATGGTTCATTAAGATTTTATTTCAAAGTTCTTATTAAGAAAAATTTTCCAAAACCTAGAAAGAAGACAAAGAAGTTATTACATGCTCTTGTTTCAATGTCAGAGAGAGAACTGTCTGGTAAACTAACCTCAGAATCATCTGATGCTCCAAGGATTTATCATTTCATTTGACTTACTGTTTATTAGCTGTTAGAAACTAAATGTTTGTGTCTCTCCAAAATTCATATGTTGAAGCCCTAAACCCCATTGTAGCTGTCTTTTGAGATGGGATCTCTAAGAAGTGATTAAGGTTATAACGAGAGTGAGGCCCCGATTTGACAGGATTAGTGTCCTCATAAGAAGAGACACCAAAGAATTCTTTCCCCACTGCCCCATGTGCATGCATCAAGGAAGGTCATGTGAGGACATAGCAAGTAGATGGCCTTCTATAAGCCAGAGGAGAGCCCTCACCAGATGGCCAGAATCGGCCAGAACCTTGATCATGGACTTCAAGCCTCTAGAACTGTGAGAAAATAAATTTCTGTTCTTTAAGCCACCCAGCATGGGGTATTTTGTTATGTCAGCCTGAACTGATGAAGACAACTACTGTTCAAAGTCCAGACTCTCTAACTTTGAGTATCAACTTGTAAAAGATTGAGAAGTTGTTTTTTCAGTACGGATGTGAATGACTTCTGTTTGTAGAAAGAAGAGACCCCCAAAGGTTACAGTTTTTATTGACTTGTAAGACATTATCCATTTTTATGTAATGTAATCTGAGCCTCAATTTTCCTGCTCTGTAAAATGCCACTAAATAGCTTCTCCTTCGTAATGTTGCTATAGGACTAAATGTAAGCACATAGTCCTTCTATGGCACTGCCTAACATGTAGTAAACTCTCACTTAAATTACCCTCACTACGATTATTTAGATCAGAGGTCCACAGCCATTTTGTTGTGTTTGTACACTGTTTAAAAATATTAGTGGCCACCAGTAAAAGTCAGGATGTTTCACATATTTCAGATCTTGACTCCTCTTGAAAATTCAATCGGTCAAACAACGCAAGGCTTAAATACCCACATGGAAACCAATGGCTCAGGTGGGTGGCATCTTCCCTTTGGGATGGGCAAGTATTTTCCCACTTGCCATAGGCCACACCCAACTCTTTTGTTCCTTTACATTACCTGCCTAGCCCTTGAGGTTTCAGTTTCTGGTTTAGAGCATCATCCCCCTTATACCCCAGTTAAAATAACCTACACAGTTTCTAGAGGCTCCAGAATCTGGGCTCCTACTCTGTAGAACTCCAGTGGTGCTTCAAGGGAGCTTGTAAGGGGCTCATAGTTCAGACTGATGGTATGGGAGGTTTTCACCGGGCATCGCCCCCTTCTCTTCTCTTCCTCAGCCCTGCAGGAAGGGCATGGTGTGCTTGGGCTGAGTGCTAGGGTAGACATCTTCCTGAGGGTCTCTGAGATTGTCATATCCTGTCCGGACATTCTCCACGACTTAACAGCTTATAGCACTGTGGTGGAGCACTGGACTAGCTGGTGATAATAGTTAATCAACTTAAATATAGAGCTCCCACCTTTTCCAGCCTCTTGGGGTGGGCCATCTTGTAGAGTCCTCCAAAGCGTCTGAAGTAGGTCTCATATATCCACAATCTGAAATTTCAGAGCACCCAAAACCAAAATTCTTCTTACTACAATTTCATGTTAGCAGGTTAGCGAAGTCTGACCTGAGCCAACATGAAACAATATATAGTCTTCATTTCCCCCATTTAATGTAAACTCCCTCACATTTTGCTGCAGAAATACTGGAAATTGGTATTTACATAGAATTTTCTAAGCTTAGAAAACCTGGCTCCAAGGTTCTGGATAAAGTATTGAGAACATATATCATAACCATTTTACAGATGAGGAAACTGAATCTTTAAGAAAAGCTTTTTAAAAATCCAAATAAGTGCTTTACTGTAATGACCACCCATCAGGCAGCCTTTCCTGGATAACGTTGGGCAAGCCACCTCTCTGGACCTCAGTGACTCTATTTATAAAATGTAGGGTAGCATTACTAGCTAATAGTGTGCCATGCACTTAAAATGTTTCAGGTCGTTTCATTCTCTCTAAACCATCCTATAGCATAGGCAGTGCTGTTGTTGCTATCCCTATTTTGTTGATGAAGACACTGAAGTTCAAAGAACTTAAACAATTTGCCCAAGGTCAGCAGCCAGTCAGTGGAGAGCTTGCATTGTGAACCAGGTCTGTCTGGCTTTGGCGTCACACACCCTCTCATGGGGCTCGAGGGTCCTTGCGGCTCTAAAAGGAGTCCCTCTCTATTGCATCCCTATTAGATTGCTTCACTGAAAAAAGTGTCTGGCCTGTTACCTCTGCGTCTGCACATTCCAGCAGTCATCAGCTTGACAGAGAGGCTGGGAAATCTTTGAAAATGCTATTTACTATTCCCTACCTCTCACACCCCAGGGGAGCGTTCCAGCCATTAAAAAATGTCCACTTTCAAACTATTGCAGGCATTTTCTAAAACCTCATTTTCCGGGGCTCCGTGAGTGGTCTGTCTCTCCTTCTTCCTGCTGTAAAGGTTTCTACAAGTAGGTGCAACATTTCTCCAGGGGCTTTTAGCCCTAACAGGTCTGACCCAACAGACGTGGTTCCTCCGCTCCTGTTAATGAGGTCTGTCCCTCCTCCTTCCTTCCACCTCGCCTGGTGATTGCTCTTCCTCTCACTTGGGACAAAGAGAAATCACAAGAGCTTCTGGGTTGGCCACGTATGGGAATCCAGGTTTCACAGAAAGAGAGTGGAGTGCCATGCTGGAGGAGCTGTTGCCTTCCAGCCAGTTCAAGTGACCAAGGAAGATGTGGCTCATTCCCATAAAGTCATGTTTTTCAACCCAACTGCTGGAAGGAAATATCTCTTGACAAGAAATGCAGTGGTTTGGGAGGTCAGCTGCCTATAATCCACCAATGAAGAGATACTATCGGGAAAAGAGCACCAGGGTCTGCTATTTCTCTCCCTATTCTGTACCCTTCTGACTTTGGGCAAGACATTTGAACTCACTGAAACTGTTTTATCCCCATTTGTCTGGGAAATGGGGATAAAACACCAGATCTGCCTATCTCAAAGGACTGCAGGGAGAATCACAGTAGTCACGGATGCGACAACCTTTGCAAACTTCACATACAATTATAAGGTAAGCCTGAGGACAGTGGGTGAGTTATAGCCAAGGATGAATTAGGAAGAAAGGTCACAGGAAGTCAGCTCTACAAAGAGATGAGATCAAGAGTTCAGTAGACTGAACTCCAACAGACATTGACAGGTGATCCTGGGCTTACACAAGTATTTCTAACACATATCCCTTTTTCCTGCATCCAGATGGTTGTGAATTACTGTTTAAGAATGACTGAAGAGGGGCACCTGGGTGGCTCAGTCAGTTGAGTGTCTGACTCTCAATTTTAGCTCAGGTCATGATCCCAGGGTCATGGGATCAAGCCACCTGTCGGGCTCTGCATTGAGTGTGGAGCCTGCTTAAGACTCTCTCTCTCTCTCTGCCCCCACTTGTGCTTTATCTCTCTCTCTTCTAAAAAAAAATGAATGATTGGAGAATTTTGTTTCTGTGTATCATTTAAAGCATTTTTATCCCCTAAGATTGTGGCTAACACAAGAAATGCAACAAGAGTAAAAATCAAGAGAAACAACAGATAACAAAAACAAACTTGCACCTACCTTCAAGAGTGAAATTATCAGAGACAAATTATAAAACAAGTTTATTCATTATATAAATCATAAACTTGAATGTATTTTTAGGGAATCATAAACTCTAAAAAATCGGGGTGCCAGGGTGGCTCAGTTGATTAAGCATCTGACTCTTGATTTCAGCCTAAGTCATGATCTCACTGTTTGTGAGATTGAGCCCTGCATCGGGCTGTGTGCTAACAGTGCAGAGACTGCTTGAAACTCTCTCTCCCCCCGCCCTCTGCCCCTCCCCTGCTCACAATCTCTCTGTCTAAGCAAATACACATTTAGAAAAAAAAAATCTAGCAGATATGAAAAAGAACCAAATAGAACTTCCAGAAAAAGAACATTCAGGAACTGAAGCTAAACACAATATACTTTCATAGATGGGTTGGGGACTAGTCTAGCTGGGAGAAGGTGAGAGGCAATGTCTGTCATGGAAAGGGACATTAGGCTTGGTGTAATTGGAGCTGTATGTAGGTGGTAGGGGAAGGGAAATAGAAAAGAGCTCTGGAAAGTGGAATTCCTTAGTGCTTCGGGGATCTCAAAGGTGTTGACTTCTTTGATAACAAGGGTAGCATCAGCATCAGACCAGATTCTTAGGCAGCAGAAGCCAGATCTTCTCTGGGAAAAATGGAAAAGTGGTGGCTGAAGGAGGCATCACAGCTCTCACTAAGTCGTTCAGAAGTAGGGCACTGTCCGTACATCATAAATTACAACTATGATGTGGAATAAGAAAGACTAATTAGCAAACTCAAGAATTACTCTTGAAAATCCACTCTAATTAAATGAAGGCCAGTTGTGTTTTCCAATTGCGTAGTCTTAAAATTGAAGCCAGGAATCCAGGTTCATGAAATCCAAAGGTGAGACTTCGTATCAAAATGAAAGTTCTTATGAAATAAATGGAAACATACATCCAAGTCTGGAATCCTAAAACTTGGCACTTGGAAGAAACCACAGAATGATCGTAGGGCAATCCCTTTGTTTACAAAAGAGGAAACCAGACCAAGAAAGAGAAAGTATGGCAGACAGCTCACACAGGCAGCCTCCTAACCTCCACTCTGAGACTGAAGCAATACAACCCACCAAAGAAAGCCGTTCCCCCTTGGCTCAGCTTTCCAAAAGAAAAAATATATATATGGTGGATGGGGCTGTGAATGCCGGCCCATGTGGTGAATGATTGGCAAAAATCAAAATATAGAGAAAATGAGGGCTGGTTTGAGTCAAGAGAAAGGAGCCTGCCGGGAAAGGCTTGGAGATGAGCTTTGAAGCAGGACCTAGGCACGGACACTTCATATGGAAGGAAAGCGTGCCGCAGGCAGGGGAAATGGTACAAGCAAAGGCCAGGAGGTGGGGTGCATGTAGACTGGCTTAGTTGATTCATTTATTCAACAGACATTTACTGAGAGCCGATCCTGTGTCGGGCACAGATAAACAGAACATGGTCTTTGGTTCACGGAGCTTATAGTCTAGTGGTCTGGGGAGGGGAGGAACGAGATTGTTGAAGAATGTGTGATACATTTCCTGGGGAGAAAGAAGAAACCGGCAAAAGGGTTGGTAGAATAAGGGCAAGCCCCCCCTCCTGCAGGAAGTGGGCGACACCAGCACTGTTGGATCAGGGACGGATGGACCCCTGAGGCCCTGCACTTGTATCCCAGTGCCAGTCTGATGCAGGTTTGTGCCAAGGACTGTGGATAATGTTTGCTGCGTTTGCTGCAGCAGCCCATCCTGCGAAAGCTCACTTACTGGTTGCCATCAGCACCGGCACCGCAGGAACCCCCAGCCCCACAGAGCCCTGGCCTGCACGAAGCAGGCAAAGTGGGGACAGTGGGTGTTTCAGGGTGCTGGTACTGTGGGTGCTTCTGTTTTCTTCCTTATACTTTGGCATACTTTCCAAGTTAAAAAAAATTTTTTTTTTAAGTTTACTTATTTTTGAGAGAGAGGGGGGCAGAGTGTGAACAGGGGAGGAGATGGAGAGAGAGGGAGATACAGATCCCAAGCAGGCTCCAGGCTCTGAGCTGTCAGCACAGAGCCCAACACGGGGCTCGAACTCATGAACTGTGAGACCATGACCTGAGCTAAAGTCAGACGCTTAACCGACTTAGCCACCCAGGCTCCCAGACTTTCCAGGTTTTCTGCTTCAAATATGTGCCACCTTTTGGAATCAGAAAAAACAATGAACATGCCTTCTTGTGAGGTATTTATGTAAACAACTGATATTAACCATAGTTATCAAATGCACTGATATGGAAAGATATCTACAATATATTACTGAGTGGAGAAAAAGAGCAAAGCCACAGGACAATACATAGAACGTGATCTCATTAGTGTAAAACTTTCTACAGATGTATTTGATCATACATACATACAATGTTCTGGAAAAACCTGCATTAAACTCAGTGGGGAGAGGGGGAGTTTTACATTCTCCTGTAATGTTTGAATAAACATGTGTTACTCTTGCCATTTTTAAACCAAAGAATGCAGAGATATTCGGTATCATTTATTCAGCTTCTCATCTTTGAGTACTGTCCTAACACATTCCTCTGCTCTCCTGGTGGCTTCCGCTCTCTGGGAAACAGGGGACAAGACCCTTCAAGTCACTCAAGTCTGTGCCCATCCTACTCAGATGACTCTTCAGATAGCACCGATCTTGGGCCCCTTGGATCTTTGGGCACACAGGTGTGTATCTCCTCTCGGTGTGGAGCAGGAGACCTGCAGGTGGTTATTTTTTCTGGGCTCTTGAGTGGCTCTGCCCAGCTTTCCCAGTCTAGAGAAGTGCTGGTGACAGGGCGTGCCGGTGGGTGCCCCTCTGGTTAGTTCTGCCTCATGCCGGGAGGGGGGAGGGGTGACTAGGGAGGTGCCCCCAACCTTCACCCTTGGCACCACACCACCCTCCACTCTTCTGGGCCCCACAGCTTGGGGGGCCCACACTGGCTTTCTCCTTCTCTTCCCCTCCCCCACACCCTCCCTACTGCCCCCTCCTCTGCCCAGCCCAGGAAGGAGGTGGAAATAATTAACACCTAAGTGGAAACTCTTTCACAAGGGTTTGTGAGCCCCTCCACGAATTTGCATTTTAAACCTTCTGTCCCTAATTGTGGAATGCAAGCCTTTGTCTCCTCTGACACGAAGGGCTGACAATGGGAATCAGGTGAAGAGGGCCCCCTCCCCACCCCAAACATCTACCTCTGAGCGCAGTGCAGATTAAACCCATGCTGGAGGAGTGTCACCCCTGACAGTTGGTTTCTGGAAGTGAGCTACGTAGCTGTCTGTGACCTGGGGTCCAGCTGTCTCCACACTAAAACGGGCCCAGCCTGGCACTCTTGCCCTCAAGACACTGTCCTGTGTGCAGTGGGGGTTAGGGGCCTGGAGATAGGCCTACACCTGGTAGCAGGGGCAGAGGACCCCTGAGAGGGGGTGAGCAGCTTGAGTGGGAACCTTCCAATTAATTTCTTGAAGGAGTAGAACAGTCACCAAAAAATTCGAAAGGTTCAGAAGTAAAAAGCAAATGTTCCTCCTACCCCTTGTTCCCAAATTACCCCCCCACCCCCGACCTCGTGAAGCTGCGTGCACGTGTGTGTGCGTGCATGTGTACACACTTAGGTTTAATGATAATCTATGGAACACACATGTTCATGCTTTTTTTCAGGTCCTTCTCTGGCTTACTTACTTGCTATGAGACCTGTAATGTCATTCATTTCCTTGTGCTCAATCTCATCTGTAAAATGGGGGGCACTAAAAATACCTCACGAGAATGTTGTGAGGATTACCTGAGTTAATTCACGTGAAGTCCTGAGGCCAGTGCCCAGCACACAGCCATTACATGTGAGCCCATTTCGATTATGAAGCATTGAAAATGAAGGATTTTAGCCTGTGATCAACCAAAATACAGAATCTTTGTGCTTTTTTTAAATAAAAACTTTTAAGTGTTCTTTTTTTATTATTTTTGAAAGAGAGAGAGAGAGAAAATCCCAAGCAGGCTTTGCGCTGTCAGCATGGCGCCCAACGTGGGGCTTGAACTGAGATCATGACAGGAGCCAAAAATCAAGAGTCAGATGCTTAACCACCTGAGCCACCCATGTGTCCCAAGAACCTTTGTGTTTTAAGGTATGTAAGAGGTATGGGTGTGGGTGGGAGAGAGAGAAGGACAGAGGATACTGATTTAATGTTATAAAGAAAAATGATGATTGATTCTGAGACCCCCTGGAAAATGAGAAATTGACCTTAAGAAAACACACCAGAATGGTAACAGTGAAGCTCCTGTTATCGTGTGTCTGCCCCACGCCTGGTGCCTGTTAGGCCCTTGACATACCTTATTTAAGGTGACAATAAAACTTTTTTGGTGGGCGTTGTTACTTATAGTTGAGGAACCTGGGGCTCTGGTTAATTTGTAACAGGAGAACACTCTAAGTGACATAAACTCAGTCCATTTAGCTTCCTGTTTATGCTGAGCTTCCTGTTTATCTGTTTGTCTGAAGATCAAGGCTAGAAGTTTCATAGGATTCCACACTGTCACTCCTTGGTTCTCCTGTTGCTCTTACAACGTGGCTGATGCTTAAAGCAAACAGAAACAAATAACTAGGGGAGTTACTGACCCTGAGCCGCATCAGTACCTCATTTGTTAATATTCCACAGTATGTGATTTTAGGCAATCACTGAGCTGATTCTTTGAATCTGTCCCTGAGGCATCACCTCTGTGCTACCCTCCACTTTGTGTGCCTTTAACCAGCCTTTCTGCCATCAGCCGGTTTACTATGGCAGACTAGCCACAGTCTGAGAAATCAGCAGGTGGCCAGCCTTGATGGGACTGTGCATAAAGCCAGAACTGACAAGGGACAGTCGCTCCTCTGGGGAAAGAGTGACCCCTGTTAAGAGCCAATTTTTTTTTGCTTCTGTTGTGGATTCTTTGCATTCTAGGTAGCTGGAGTTGCAGGAAACTTAAACCCACAGTGAGTGTTAACCATCGATTCCACCTTTCTGGTTATTATGGGAGCCTAGAGCAGTGAGAGAGGCATTAGCCGGAGGTGGTGTGAATATTCCACGACCTTAAAATGGTGTGGGTTTTGTCCCTTTCCTCGAGTGCAGGAGGGCAGCACGGGCACCTGCCCTGGAAACTGACCTGTACCTGTGGGAGGGCTGGCAGTGGCTGTGGGGACTGGCAGGTAGGGGGTTTGTCCCCTGGTGTTGTCCTGGCTTTGTGGGCTATGCCTGAGACTCCCCAGTGGAGAGGGGGCTCAGGGGGAGCAAACATAGCAATGGCAATCTGAAGCAAATACACAACTAAAAATTCCACCGGTGGATTTTCTGATGAAAATAAACCAGAGGAGAGATTGTTTAATGGGCCAGAGTGGCGCCATTGTAAGTTCTGCCAAGTCACCTGGATCTTTTGTTCTGTGAACTGCGTGTTCGCCTCCTTTTCCTGTTCTGTTGAGTCACACTTGCAGATCTTGCCGATTGGGGTGTGCTCTTTGTAAAACAGGAAACCGACCGTTTATCGGTCGTAGGTTGCAAACCTTTTTTTCCCATTCTTATTTATCTTATTTTGTTTCTGGCACTAATTTTTGCCCTACAGAAATTGTACATTTTTATGTAGTTAAAGGTATCGATTGTTCCTGTTTCTGGGTTTCACGGTCTGCTTAGAAAGTTCTTCTCCACTCTTAGATTATACCTTTTCCATGCCTTCTTTGAGACATCCTGTGGTTTCCTTTTTACAGTTTAAATCTCGCATCCAACTAAAATTTATTTTGGTGTTAAGGATTGAGGTAGGGGGTCTCACTTCATGACTTTGTCCAACTGATTAGCCATGACCCCAAATCACCGGCAGAGGAACTCTCTTTCCTCACTAAATTGGAGTGACACTTTTATCATAAACTAAATTTCCACGTGTGTTTCAGTCTATTTATGGTCCCCTACTGTAACGCTATTTTTTTCTGCACTATAAACTGTTTTTAATTGTTGTATCATGATGTGTTTTATTTTTTTATTTAGTTTTAAAACTTTATTTATTTTGAGAGAGGAGTGGGGACAGGGGCAGAGGGAGAGTGAGAATCCTAAGCAGGCTCTGCACTGTCAGCACAGAGCCCGATGCGGGGCTCAAACTCACGAACCGTGAGATCACGACCTGAGCTGAGGTCGGAGGCTTAACCGACTGAGCCACCCAGGCGCCCCTCGTGATGTATTTTAATAACTAATAGGTCTAGTGCTACTTCATTCTTCTTTGGCCTTTCCAAACCAAATATTTCCCATGTTTATTTTTCCAGATAAATCCTGATCTCATTTTATCACCCCCGTCCCAATCCTCTTGGTATTTTAAGTCAAAATGCATTGAGCGTGTACATTAATTGAGGGAGAATGACATCCAGAAGAAGGGCGTGTCTTCTCGTTTACTCCGGTTTTCTTTTATGAATCTCGCTAAAACTTTAAAGTTTTCTTCCTGTGGGTTCTACAGACGCTTGGTTAAATTCATCCCCCTGAATTGTATCTTTTCCAGTCACCATAGCGAATGAATTATGTGCTTTTCCTATTTTCTACCTGGCTGTGTAACCTCAGGCGAGCCCCTCCCCCTCTCCAGGCCTCAGTTTCCTTGTGTCTCTCAGATCCCTTTGTCTGAAGCTCGTTGAGTTGGTGAAGTGTTCCTTCACTATGCGTATAGTATTTTCGGGGGCAGCTCTGCCTCTCATTGCATTTTCATGAGAAAGACCCAGGGTCAGCTCAGTTTCTCTGGTCCCAGCTGTGCAAACAAATACCTGGGTCAACCCTAATTGGAGCCCCTGTGAGTCCCCTGCCCCCTCCAGTGATCCACCAAGACTCAACTGTGCCCTGACTCCACTCTTCCTGGAGCCCAGGGACCCCAGCAGGGGGGGCAGGAGCTGTATTCCACACCCAGCCGCCCTTTATGGGGCATCTACCAGGTGCCAGCCACAGCGCTAGCCTCTGGACCAGGCCGCTGGCTGTTTATCTGATCACCGTGGACAACCACTGTGGATAATTCACACCTCCCAGTGCAGTTTGCAGTTTGCATTTCGGGCTTGATTCGGAGTTTTTTTGGCCTCCGTGTTCCCTGAGCGGATGAACTAGTCAAGACCTTTTCTCCAGGGTGCCAGAAGACACAGCCAGGGAGTGTGATGGACGTGCTCGGCATATTTGGTGGTACCCAAGAGAGAGGAAGCTCAGAGAGGGCACTTCTTAGGGAGAGAACGTCAGGGCTGGCCAGGCTGGGGAAAACCTCCCACCAGGGGCAGAATGTCTTCCACGGTTTCCTGCTGCAGTGCACCCCGCTGTGCTGATGACTGGGTGACAGGCTCACACTCCTGGCTAATTCCAGGAGGGACACATTGACGCCACTTAGCCTCATTGTTTCTTTAATTGAAAGTCAGCAGATAAGCACAGGTTTCTTTTCCATGCTAAAGAGGCTTGAACTAGAAGAAACGAGCCAGTGGCATAAGAAAACAGATGCTAGCTTTAGCCTGGCTTTGAGGGAGGAGGGCTTTGTGCCTCTGTGTTCTGGCATCATAATATATTTGAGTTAATTTGACTGGTAGGGGTTCTTAGTTAGCCAAACACTTTAATAGGATTGAAGGAGGCTACTTTCAAGCCTTTGCATGGATAAGAATGGACTAACTAAGCCCTCTTTTCTTTAAGGAAATAGCCCCCACACTTTTGCAGGCCAAAATAATTAAGTAATTAGCAAAGGCATTTGTCAAAATGCCCAGTGGGGCTGACGAAAATGACAGCTTTGAGAAGGATGAAGACCTTGAAAATAGCATTTTCTCTAAGCTCTGGGCTGGGGTCAGGCCTGGAGCCTGCGAGGAAAAAACGCCTGCCTGGGACTCCAGGGTCCCAGCTCAACCTTTGGGGTTCAAGTTCACTTCCCTGTGGCAAAAACCAAGGTCCTATTTCTAAAGAGGCTTTCTTGAAAGGCCTTTGGAACATCAAAGGGCTCTAACACCAGAAAGTAAGTGAAAAATAAGGGAGTCATTTTCCTTTTCAAAGGATTGAAACCGTTAAACAGCCAAGTCGGTGGTGGAAAAAGCATTCGTGGTTTACTGAAGTTAAAAGACTGGGGAAGTAGCTTGAGGTTATAAGGCAGCCATCACTGTCAACAGTGAACCGTGCCTACTGTGAACTGTGCCCTACTGTGTGCAAGGCAGATTCCTGGGTTTTCTTAGGGCCAGAAGGGTCTCCACCCTTAAGTGGCTTGCAGTGTTTTCTGTTGTGGGGTGGAATAAGGATTGGTAAGTGAAGAGAGATTCTCCCAACATAAGAGAAAAGCAACACTGTAGCAACAACCAGTTAGGGGCCCTTCAACATGTCAGGCACATGGTGTCTCATTCAGGGCCCGCAACAACCCTACGAAGTTGGCGTTCGTTCTTCTCCTTTAGTAGATGGGAAACTGAGGCTCAGGGCGGTCAGGAAGCTTAGAGCCGAAAGGCAATGTGAAGGAGAAAGTTGAGAGCAGTGGAGTCATGAGGAGCTGGATTGATAGCAAATTCTACTTCTCCAGGTCCAAAGGAATAAGCACTGAGAAAAGATCATTAGATTTAGAAGCTGCAGTTGACGGCGTCTGAAGGGTGGTGTTTTAGGGGAGGGAAATGGGCTGTCAGACATGGCGAGAACAGGGTGTGAAGAGTGGGTCTTCCAAAAGTGACCAAGCAGAGAAACATCACCATCTGTCCAGCTGGGGAGATTTCCCAAGCTGGGGGTTGTGGGGGAACATGCTCAAAGAGAGGGAAAGTTTGAAGATGCCAGAAGGGAAAGAAATATTTGAGAAAGACCAGTCCTTTCTGGAGGAGGTGGCCCAGAGAGTGAATGCAGCTCAGAGAGGAGGTCACCTTGCTGTGGGGGCAACACTGAAGGAGAGATCTTGTTAAGTTGTGATGTGCCAGGTTGGAAAGGAGGGAGTCAATTCAGAGGTGCAGGGAGGAGGGCTGAGAGGGCTGAGATGCAGGGAAGTGGCTTGGAGGGATTCTGTCCAGGAGGAGGTCAAGTGAGGCCAGGAGCCGGTGGGATGTGTGAGGGTGCTGATGGGGTGGTGGTTGTGACTGGAGACAGGGGCCCGGAGCTCAAGAATTTGGAGGCAGAGTATCCACAGGTATATGTGGTGTCCAGGCTCAGGCTGGGGGTGCCCAGGGTGGGGGTGCAGGATCTTAGGAGGCCAAAGGTCAGGGGCACAGTTCATGAGCACGGAGTGAATGATGGCAGGCAAGGGTGCGTCAGCTACCGCGTTTCCCAGAAACAAAGCCAAGGAAGCTGGAAGACGATGGTGGCAAGGACTCGGTGAGGGCTGTGTAAGTGGGAACGGGGGGCGGTGGGGCTGCGTAATGATCCACAGGACACAGTAAACCTTCGCCTCTTTTCTTTCCGGGCAGTGAGAAATATTGGGGCCTTGAGGGTTGGGCCAACCTGGCTTCTAATCCTGGTACTCGACTTACTAGTTGTATGGCTTTGGAAAAGTCACCTGGTCTATCTGTGAGTCTTAACTCTCATCTGCAGAGTGGGCGTGCTGCCCTCACTGGTGGGGTGTGTGTGAGGATTAAACAAGGCAATGACTGTAAGAATCTGGAGCAGCACGTGGGGCATAGTCGGTACTCAGTAAATGGCAGCTGTCAGAAATGTTTCAGCCAGAAGAGACCTCAGGTCGTCCGTCCAACAGATGGAAAAGGAGGCCCAGAAAGATTAGGGAGGATGATGGAATTCCTATGAGGTCACACAGTGAGGGAGTGGGTGCCGGCTGGCAAAGATTCTGGAATCTTCAGGGTCCCTAGGCAGGTGCCGGCTCTGGAACAGAGGGAGGGGTGGGTGTGAGTGTTGGGGGGTAGGGACAGATCATAGCTGTTTCCAGGGTTACGACGAGTGCTCAGAGGGACATAAAACTTGCCTTCTAAGTGTGTGTGACACTGTATCACATCTGTAACTGAAGGGGCCTTGTCTGCGTGCTCTTGATCAAAACCCTAGACACTGGCCTCCCTCTTTGGTCTGTTTACCTCTGGTCTCCAAGCTTGGACCCATCGTGGCGGCCGTTGCTCTGGCTGGAGATTGATTCGTGGTTGCCAGAACTTACTTCTGCATGCCTAGTGTCTGCTACAAGTGAGTGCTCTAGAAATACTTACAGAATCAATGAATGAATAACCTCTTCTTTGTTTTTGGTGGCAACACATTTCTCTGTTCACCTCTATGGTTAGCTGGCTGTGTCGGGGTGAAGTATCTAAGTTTAGGAGTTTCACAAAGAAGGGTTGAAAACCCACCTTTATCACTTAATACTGGTGACTTTCTCCAAACTGCTTAACTTCTCAGAGCCTCAAATCTATAAATGAGGATAATAATACTTGTTTTGCCTTCTTTGATAATTCAGTGATACATGGCTGGAATGTTCTTAGCATCATGGCTATGTGGCACCTTCAGTAATGATGGCTATTTTTAATTGTCACCGTAGTGCTGGGTATGGCAGCACACACAAATTTACCTTTTCTTCATTTTTTTAAATGTTTATTTTTAGGAGAGCATGAGCGGGGAAGGGGCAGAGAGAGAGAGGGAGACACAGAATCCAAAACAGGCTCCAGGCTCCAAGCTGTCAGCACAGAGCCCAACGTGGGGCTCGAACTCATGGACCATGAGATCATGACCTGAGCTGAAGTTGGATGCTCCACTGACTGAGGCACCCAGGTGTCCCTAAATTTTTATTTTTTTGAAGCTGAGAGCCTCTCTTGTCCTACATTCTAGAAAGTGCCATGAAACACTGACTACATAGCCATCCCAGCCCTGCGTAATTCCCACTGTTTCCCAGCCCTGCGTGATTTCCCAGCCCTGCGTAATTCCCACTGGGTTTGAGGCTGCAGTGAAAGAGGAGCCAAGCAAACCATCCCCTGATTACAACCCAGAGGTGCCTTCAACCTCAGGTGGGTTTGCCCCGGCCGGCCGGCCGGGTAAAGTCTTACTGCAAACAGGCACGGTGTTTTGGGGTGCTCACCACCAGCAGAAGAAACTCTCTACGTGGAAATTACTTTAATTTGCAGCTGACAAAAGGCAAATTGCTGGCATTTTTTTGCTTGGAGCCTGGAATGTAACCTTGTACAACTGCCCCAGACATTCCTGGTGACAGGTTCCATTAGCCTGGCCCAGATTTCTAGTTTAAAGAAGGGGGGCAAAAAAGAACATAAGTAATTTTACAGGGGGCAAAACCCCCAATTGCTATTTAATTCTACCAACTTCTAGTACTTTGAATTCCTTCTTACCCTTTTCAGCATATACAAAGCAGAGTCAACAGGGACTGCTATCACGTGTATTTTTTTTCTGTGCTTGACCTTCAGTGGGTTATTACCTCACTCCACAGGCTGGTAATTTTTAGTTTGATGGGAGACATCTTCCAGTGATCTACCACTGATTTGTGTGTGACTGGCCCTAAGGTCATGAGAGCAGGGCCTTCTCTGCCATATTCTTTGCACAGTGCCTGGGATGTCTTCGGGTCTCTACATATTTGTTGAAGGAATGAACCAATAAATGAATGAATGGGCAGTTTCCAAGTTTTTCCCAAAGCCAGAGCGTCCTTGTCTGTCTAGTCAGACTTCTATAGCATTCCAGAAGGAAGGGCATCCTTTAGTTTGCGGTGCTGGTCACCTTCCACTTAAAATATGTCCCAGAGATGCCTGTCTGGGGCGGGGTTAAGTGGAATGCAGGCTGAATGGAATGCCTTCTGGGCCAAGTGAGAACGTGAGGCCGCTGCTGCCATCTTGTGGACAGTATTTGAAATACAGAAGAAGTGACCCAAGCGGACCTTTGCACCCTTCCACTTCTCCCAAAGAAATCTTGGCTGATCCTCTGATGGAATATTCTCCTTTCCAATGCTTTAGGCCACATTTCCAGATGCATGCTTAATCTTTTTATATTCCTCTGTTGAACTCATCATAATAATTATAATAATAACAGCTCACATTTATTGAACTCCAGGCACTGTGCTAAGTGCTTTATTATCAAAAAACTTTCTTAATTCCTGTGCCATGATTACCATCTCTATGGCAGAGAAAGGAAATTGAGACTCAGAATGGCTGCACGACTTGTACTTGGCTAGTATGGGGGACAAGGGAACCAGGACTTGACCCCAGCCAGTCTGATTCTGGAGAGTGTATCTGTATGTGTAGTCACATCATGTTTTAACGGTTTGTTTATGTGTTTGCTTCCCCAACAAGACGCTGAGCACCATGAGACTTGGTCAGAGCTACTGGGCATGGAGATTCTATGTGTCTCTGTGCACCAACTAGGCACCAAGACTGTGCTAGACTAGGAGAATATAAAGATCTGTTAAACAGGGGGAAGACATTCCTTG
Source organism: Panthera leo (assembly GCF_018350215.1). Lineage (NCBI taxonomy): Eukaryota > Metazoa > Chordata > Mammalia > Carnivora > Felidae > Panthera > Panthera leo. The sequence continues at coordinate 52,963,048 of NC_056689.1, forward strand.
TGTATATGTGCCAGGGGGTTGCAAAGCCACAGGAAAGACATGGAGTATAATTTGTAATAAAGATTGATGAAGGTGATGAGTGGGGGTGGGGGAAGGAGCAATTTAACTAGTTATTTACAACTTTATTTTTATATGACTGCCCCCCTTCCCCAGCACCGCTCAGGTAAACCATAATCATTATTAAATCCACCCGTACATGTGTTTTTTTGCTCTTTGTCCTGGAGCACTTGACACAGAGCCCGTGTGAGAAGCAGTTCACTGGCAGCTGGGGGTTGGAGAGAGGACAGTGGTAGCCTCTCTCTTTGAGGTTCTCTGGGATGGAAGAGACCCACAGAGAGTATCACATGCTCCATAGAGCCTATATTTTGAGTTAGATTACCCCAAATAAGTCCTCCGTGTTTGATGAAAATGTATAGGCAGTTTGCATTTGATGTAATACTAGACAAAGCCCCAAAATCCGATTAAAATAAAGATGGTGAAATGGAATGCACAAGTTAGAATAAATGTGTAAATTAAAGCAAGACTTTCACCAAGCTTCAAACTTGCAGGTAAAACCCCAGGCTTTAAGTCCATTCCCCTGTGTGTTAAGGTATTTGGGGTAAAAATTCACAACATACCCATGTATCGTTTCTTTACACAGAAGCAGTGGCACATGGGGCGGCTGAACTCAGTACAGCTGTCCTTTCTACTTTATTCAAGGACTCACTAAGGAGCATTCGTCGTGGGCCAGGCGCAAGGCATGGTGTTTCAGGAACACAGAACTAGGAAGACGGGGCCCTGCTCCTGTTGGCTGGCAGATTTCTCAGCTCTAAGTACGGTGAAGTAACACCTGCAGGGGCTAAAGACATACATGGGGAGACAGGAGATGCAGAGATGAAAGGAGAGTGTGAGAAAGAACTAGAAAGGAGAGGAGAGAAGAGGATGTGCAAAGAGAAGTGAGAGACTCTAGACAAGGTGACGGAGATAACCCCCAGAGACCTCGGAGGCCCCCCCTGAAATGTCCATCCTGGGGGCTTGGAATCAGCTCAAACAAGCAAGTGCCCTCTTTGGGCCCTTCTAAAGTGCCTGGCAGCAACCATCTCCCCACAGGTACTGCAAAGATATCCTACCAGCTTCCTTGTGTCCCCAGCACTGGTGTCTTTGTTCTGAGGTCAAAACTATTGGGAAGGAAGTATTATCGCCATTTTAGTACTTTTATGCCATCACAGGCTCTGAATGTGCCAGCCTTCCTGGGCAGCAGGGGCTGGGTGTGCAACCAGGTCTGGAGTGATAAGGTGGGCGCTTTGGTGGCATCCATGAGTAAGAGAAAATGTCTGAGACAAGTGAGACTGTGGGAGACTGACAGAGCACATGGCCGTGGCATTGGCCTGGACCCATTCCTGTGCTGAGAAGACATGGCCTCCGTCTAGCATAAGGGACTCCTGGATGCCATCCGTCTGCATGTGGGGCTCACGGAGACGGCACATCCCCAGTCCACGAGGCCAGCCCTTCTCAGAGAGCATCATCACCCAGCTGGTGATGAAACATCTGGAGGCTGGGAAAAATATATGGGAAAGCATTTAAAAGCTGTACTCTTCTTGATAGTTACATATGGCAGCCGTAATGACATAGTCCTTCAAAGGACTGTGCTTTCCTATCATGCTCTGGCTTTTATTAAAAGCTGTTACAGGGGTGCCTGGGTGGCTCAGTCAATTAAGCATCTGACTTCGGCTCAGGTCATGATCTCACGGTTTGTGAGTTCAAGTCCCCCATCAGGCTGTCAGTATAGAACTGACTTTGGATCCTTTGTCTCCCTCTCTCTCTGCCCCTCTTCAGCTTGCGCACTTTCTCTGTCTCTCTCAAAATAAACTAACTAAGTAAAATTCTAAAAAAAAAAAAAGCTGTTACATAGATATTTCTATAATTTACAGATAAGAACAACAACACCAGCTAACATTTACTGGACTTAGCAAATGTTAGGAACTGTACTAAGATCCTGCTGAGACATTTCTATCATCTTTTGGTTTAAGAAATAACTTTGCTTTTTCTGAGGACCTGATAGATTTTTACTGAGTAGGTAAAAGCAACCATATGATATTTTTCTCTTCACCTCAGCTTCCTGGACATTCTGAGTCACTTTTTAAACATAAATAAGAACAACCATATTGACTCTTAGGATTGACGTATTTTTTTCTTCTCTTATCCATGTTTCAACCTAGTGAAAATTCTGTCTTCCTTTAGGGATTTAACTTAAAGAGCTATTCTTAAGTTAAATTTAAGAGAAATTCATTCATTCATTCATCCATTCATTTCTTCCTTCAGTGATGGCTGCTCTGTGTCATATGCTAGGTTGGGTGAACAGGACAAACGCTAACTTGCCTTTGTAATGATAACAGCTTAATAGACCTGGAGGCCCCGAAAGTCAGGCAAAGATCTTGGTGCATAGGTATTTAAAGCAGCATTTCTTAAAGTAGCAAAGAATTGGAAACAACACATGTCCATTGATAGGGGATTCGTTCAATTATAGTAGATGCACGTGATGGAATTTTACATGGCTGTTATGCATTAGTTTTTTTCCATGCTGTGCAAAAGTGTTTAAGAAATACCATTTTAAAAAGGAGGAAGAAAGCAAACTATAAAATTAGAGACTTGTGAAGGCAAGGGCAGGGAAGTTCTGGGTGTGGGAACCTAATTTTATAGCTTAAAAAAAGACCCGAAGGAAGTATTATAAAATATTAACAGTAGTAAATTTTCATTTTCATGTTTTGTGTGTGTGTGTTTTTCAGAAGCTCCTGTAATGAATATGAATTAATTTAAAATCATAAAGGCAATAAGGAAAAAAAGAGAGAGTGACTAGGGGCGTGTTTGGGCCTTCTAGGCTGCAGGTGTAAGGGGAGAATCGCCGCTCAGATTTCCCCTGTCTGTAGCCTCCCTCACAGTGTCTCCCTCCAGGGCTGACATGAGCTCGCATCCAGGGTCCTCACTAACTCGCTGCGAGTCAGCGGGAGCCGGAGTGGACACTCACCGAGGGCACACGTGTGACGAGGAAGGTCAACTGGTTTTACTCTGAAAGCCCTTGTCTCAGTCCCTGAGACAAATGTGGTGTAGGATTGACAGATGTAATGGGATGAACATTACAGTAAAAATGTGGCCCTGTGGGGAGAAAGACAGTCATGAAATGGTTTCATTCAGTCCTTAAGGTTTTGGTCCCCCAGTTAGGTTTTGTTACTATTTCATCTGACCTACGCCCTTCAGTGGGATATCAAGAAATGGAATCCACAGATAGAGTTGCTCTGGAGTCAGATCGTCCAGGTCTCAGTCCTGACTCCACCACTGCATTGCTTAGCGATCTTGGGCCAGTTCCTTAACCTCTCTGAACCTTACTCTTATGTAAAAGGGGAACAATGTATCATCTGCCCAATCCAGTCGTTGCCGAGATTAAACAGGAGAATCCGCACACAGTAGACAGGTGCTGTGGCTTGTCTGTGGCTCTCCCCGTCCTGCCCATCCCCACTCAGTTCCATTCCCCGCCCTTGCCCTGTGCTCCTCTCCATGCGAGGGGCCAAACGAGGCAAACTCTGTTTGTCAAGTTACAGCTGGCCCGTGGGAGGCCTTGCCGGGAGACTGAGGACAGGAGGCAGGAAGAGATGAGGCACTTCCCCCTGTCCTGCTCTGCTTTGGGCAACGTGGCTGGCCGTGCCCGCATCACCCCTGAGGTCCCTGTCCCCCCAGGGCAGCCCACCGCCTCCTCCGCCCCTCACTTCCTGGCAGAGGTACATCTCCTGAACTCCCTATGTGCACTCTGTTTCCTGTCTGGACTCCGCCACTCTTCTGACCTTCGCTCTACCTGCGGTTTTGAATGACCACGATAAACAACTTTTACAAGACTTACTGTGTGTTTGTTCACAGATCAACTCTGCAAAAAGCCGTTCCTCATATTTAACCTCAGGGGACAATCATTTTGGGAGAAGAAGCAACTTTTAAATTTTCTGAAAAATCACATATTGGCTCCAAAAGAATATGTCTATACGAAGTATGTAACATAAAGAATAATGATTCAAAAGGGGCGCCTGGGTGGCTCAATTGGTTAAGCATCTGACTTCAGCTCAGGTCATGATCTCATTGTGCGTGAGTTTGAACCCCGTATCTGGCTCTGTGCTGACAGCTCAGAGCCTGGAGCCTGCTTCAGATTCTGTGTCTCCCTCCCTCTCTGTCTCTCTCTGTCTCAAAAAACAGAAAAAAAAGAAAAAAAAAGAATAATGCTTCAATGGACAGACATCCGTGTATCCGCTGCCCAGTTCAAAGAAACATTTACCATTATCTTTGGACCCCTCAGTGAACCCCTCCCTGGTTTGGTCTCCTCCTCCCCTCCCCAAAGATCTCCATCTCCCCAGGCCGTCAACCCTTTGCTTTGTCTTAGCAGATCTACCGTGTGGCTACCGGAGAAACATGTTTTTAAATTGTATATAAAAGAAAGAATGTTGCAGGTATTCTTCTCTGACTTGTTCTTCTACTCAACATTGTTACTAAGCATTTCGTGTGCGGCTGTGATTCATTCCCAATCCATTCACTCGGGGCTTTGCAGCATTCTGCTACAGAACTACACCTCACTGTATTAGGCAACTACTATTAATGGACATGGGGGTCTCTCCAGGGTCCTGCTATTTCAAATATTCGTCCGTCTGTCTGCAGGTGCCTGAGCGTCGACATTTCTCTAGGATACAAACTGAGGCATGGAGTCTCTGGGTCACGGAGCAGGGAATGCCACTGTTAGCAGATAATGCCACATTGTCTTCTACAGTGGTTTTGCCAATTTATACTCCCACCAGCTGTGTCAAAATATACGTTGTTCAATCCCTCATGAATCTTTGATGTCAGACTTTCGAATTTTTGCCCATCTGGGGAGTGGGAAAGGACACCTCATTGTGGCTTTACTTTGTATTTTCCTTCTTACTAACGACAGTAAGCTTCTTTCCATATTGGCTGTTCACATGTTCTTTTCCGAGAGGAGCGTGTTTGAAAAAGCAGCTAACTGTACTTTCCTGGAACCTTGGTGTTGTGGCTGACTTGGGCAGCTGGGGAGAGTGAGGAGGGTCCAGGAGGGAGGGAGGCCCTGAGTGGACAGGGCAGGGGCATGGCTGTGTTGAGGGATACAGGCTGAGAGAGCTACCCAGCCTGGGGACTTCCAGTTGATTCTTTTTTTTTCTTCCCACTGTGAAGTATTGACAATTACAATTTGTTAAGAAAAGCTCAAAACATTTTCTTAATATTAATTTTGCTAATTTTTAAATGCGGACACCCAGAAGTGGACTTGCTATATCATATGGTAATTCTCTCTAATTTGGTGGAGGGAACGGTCCTAGTCTCTTAGCGGTTTTACCTGTTTTCTGTACTTCGGATATGCGGTTAGAACTCAGAAGGAAATCAGCATCGTTTGGGATAGCGGCAACTCACATCCTTTCTCCAGCTACATTTTTCAAAAGCAGAACATGGATGAAGCGCTTGGGCCCATATCTCTTTGGCTCTTCTTGTCCTGTGGTAATGACCATGATCGGTGATCCTTGCGATACTAACTAAAATACATTGCATGCTTACTTTGTTCCTAACACTCTTCTAAACACTTCTGCGTATATTTGTAATAATTTTATCTTCGTAATCGCTCTACAAGGATTATTGTCCCAATTTTCCAGGTGAGGAAACCAAGCCACAGAGAAGTGGAACCGTAAACAGTGCCAGGACAGACAGGCTCATTTCATTCACCATTGACTTTCACAAACAAGGGAATGGAGGCCGACGAGGACATGTCCAAAGTCACAGCGTTGTGCCGTGACCGACCGGGTGAGCTCACAGGCTTCCAGACGTCTGCAACCCCTTGGCCCCATGTTCTCGAAGACAGGATTCCACCCGTTCATTTTGTTTATCCTGTCGACCCCAGTGAAGCCTCTTCTGAGAGGCTGCCGTGCCGCATCAGGATCCAGCTGGATATTCCCGGTCCTCTCCCTGATCATTACCGGGGCAGGACTGAGCTGAAATATGACGGGGAGAGGATTACGGGTTTGGCTCTCAGATTTTGTGAAAACACACGGAAGTAGCACATTAATATTAGTCAAGGGCTGAATGGGCCTTTTTAAGGAGTCGAGATAAACTCTGGCAAAATCAGGTTGCCCTGAGAAGTATTCAATTTACCGTGGAGTCGCCCAAAAAAATTATAATTTTTCTTTCCTGTTAAGTTTATTTAGATAGTAAAAATCTGGAGTCTGTATCTCCTACGAAGCTGAACCCCTGAAGTTATGAGTTTGACCATACATATGGCAGGCCTGTGTTTTTCATTACATTCCCTTACTCGTCAGGTCTCACAGTTAGTCTGTGCTACACGTTTCTCTTGTGTTTTTCTTGAACTTCATGAACTCTGGCATTTCATTTCGGGGATGTATATCCAAGGGAAAAGCAGCCTTCCTTTGATCTTCCTTGGGACACCATTATGTTTAACCTAAGAAAGATTAGGGAGTTGCCATTCAACGCTAAACAAACACAAAACTCGGCTGCAAAGATGGGGGGTGCTTAATCTATTTACAACATCGACTCCATTATGAACTAATTCCATAGCAAGCAGACTCTGAAAAGCATTCTTTGGAACGGGATTTTCATCTGCTTGAGGAGCCTACGTGCATGTGGTCCCGAGTCCTGAACGTATTGGCCGCACAAAGAAATCTATTTAGCATGAAATATTTAAACTGTAGAGGGTTTTTAAACTTTGAAATCATTGTCAGTGCTGGTTCCCCATATGGCTGTCAGGTTGTACTTTCTCTGAACTGAACAGCAGTTTCTGGAAAGCACCCTTGCCTTCTCCTTGTATTTGTAATAACATCTGCTCAACAGTGGTGAAACAAGTCAGCTCCAGTCTTTGGACAAACAATCCTCTGAGCTGGGGTGAACTCAGAGGGGCAGAGAACTGCCACTTGGCCACAGCAGCTGGAAAACCAGACTGCTCAGCTCCCCTCCATTCCCTTGCCAAAATGGGCTCCAGAATTCAGCCCACCTTTTAAATAGCTCTTTAAAGTAACATGCAGGTCTAATTGTGATATATATATATATATATATATATATATATATATATATATATATATATATATATATATATATATATATATATATATATATATATGTATTTTTCCCCCGTCACCCTACAATGAGAAAGGAGGAACAAAACCAAAATCAAGTGTTAGCCTGTCAGGATTTTCAGTTCCCTGTCAACCCCAAGACATTGATGGAGATTTATTTTCCTAATGAAGGTTCCAACGGTAATGGTGGCACTTGCTAGAATCAGTTAGGACTAAGTGGTATTTAATTCACAGCGAAGCGACAATCTGACTGGACTGTGATTAGTTCCAGCTTTTAGCTATCATTTATAGGTCACCAGGCGGCTAACAACCTCAAATGAGGGACCATTATCTTTTGACAAGATGAAGCATTTTCGGGGGGGGAGGGGATGGGAGGAGGGGGCAGGGTGTTACCCAGAAAGCCAGCTTAATACTCTCTCTGGGAATTATTTCATTCCTAATGGAGCTTCACAGCCACTTACTCAAAGGAACCACGCTAGTGCATTCCGGTTGCTCAAGGCAAAGGAGGAAAAGACTTTCCTTATAGCCGTTCACTTATCCACTCAGCAACTACAGGCAAACCTTGTCTTACTGAATGTCACTTGATTGCCCTTCACAAGGTATTGCGTTTTGCACAAATTGAAGGTTTGTTGCAGTCCCGTATCGAACATGTCTATTGGCACCGTTTTTCCAGCCGCCTCTGCTCACTTTGTGTCTCTGCACCACATTTTGCTAATTTAAAACAATTTCACTTTTATTATTCTATTTTTGATGGTGATCTGTGATCAGCGCTCTTTGATGTCACTATGATAACTGTTTTGGGGGCGCCATGAACTGCGCCCATGTGGGACAGCAAACTTAATCAGTAAACGTGTGTGTTCTGACTACTCTACCGACTGGCTGTTCCCCCATCTCTCGCCCTCTCTCAGGCTTCCCTGTTCCCTGAGACACAACAATAATTTCAATTCCCTGAAGTTAGGCCAACTAATACCCCTATAGTTGCCTCCAAGTGAAAGGAAGAATGGCATGTCTCTCCTTTTAAATCAGCAGCAGAAATGGTGACGCACAGTGTGGAAGACCTGTTAAAAGCTGAGAGGGGCCAGAGGCTGGAGCCAGCTAGCCAAGTTGCAAATGCAAAGGAAAAGTTCTTGAAATTAAAAGTGCTACTCCAGTGAACACACGAAGGATAAGAAAGCAGAACAGCCTCATTGCTGATACGGAGAAAGGCCTAGCGGTCTGGATAGAAGATCCAACCAGCCACAACATTCCCTTAAGCTAAAGCCTAATCTGGAGCAAGGCCCTAACTTTCTTCAGTAAAGGCTGAGGGAGGTGAGGAAGCTGCAGAAGAAACATTTGAGGCCGGGTTGGCTCATGGCGTTTAAGCGAAGAAGCCGTCTCCGTAACATAAAAGTGAAGCAGTGAGTGCTGATGTAGAAGCTGCAGCAGGTTATCCTGAAGATCTAGCTAAGGTAATTCGTGAAGGGGGCCATGCTAAATGACAGATTTGTCCATATACCGGAAACAGTCTTCTATTGGAAGAAGACACCACTTAGGACTTTCCTAGTTACAGAGGTCAGTGCCTGGCTTCAAAGCTTCAAAGGAGAAGCTGACCCTCTTGTTAGGGGCTAACGCGGCTGGTGACTTTCAGTTGAAGCCACTGCGCATTTACTATACCCAAACTCGTAGAGCTCTTAAGAATTACGCTGAATTTACCTGTGCTCTATAAATGGAACAACAAAGATGTTCGGTCAAGAACATCTGTTCACAACAGGGTTTACTGAATGGTTTATGTCTACTGTGGAGACCTCCTGCTCAGGAAAAAGATCCCTTCAAAAATATCACTGCTCACTGACAGTACCCCTGATCACCCAACAGCTCTGATGGAGATGCATGAGACTAATGCTGTTTTCATAGCTGCTAACGCTACATCTATTCCGCAGCCCATAAATCCAGGAGTCATTTCTGACTCTCCATTCTTATTATTTAGGTAATACATTTGTAAGGCTGTGGCTGCCACTGATAGTGATTTCTCTGATGGATCTGGGCAAAATAAATTGAAAAATTTCCAGAAAGAATTCACCATTCTAGATGCCATTAAGAATACTTGTGATTCATGGGGAGAGGTCAAGATTGCAACATTCACAGGCGTTTGGAAGAAGTTGACTCCAGCACCCAGGGATGACTTTGAGGGGCTCAGGACTGGTGTGGAGGAAGTAACTGCCGACGTGGCGGAAAGAGCGAGAGAACCGGAATCTGAAGTGGAGCCTGAAGCTGGGACTGAATGGCTGCGATCTCATGATGAGACTGTCTTGGATGAGAAGTTGCTTTTTAGGAATGAGCAAAGAGAGCGATTTCTTGAGGTGGTATCTACCGGTGAAGATGCTGTGAAGATTGTTTACATGACGACAAAAGATTTAGACTGTTGCATAAACTTGGTGATAAGGCAAAGGCAGAATGTGAGAGGACTGACTTCAGTTTTGACAGAAGTTCTGCTGTGGGTAAAAGGCTATCAAACGCATCGCATGCTACAGAGAAATCGTTCATGAAAGGAAGAGCACATCAATGCAGCAAACTTCGTTGTTGTCTTAATTTAAGAAAGTGCCACAGCCACCCAGCCTTCAGCAACCACCACCCTGATCAGTCAGTGGCCACCAACATAGAGGCAAGAGCCTCCACCAGCAAGAAGATTAGGATTCTGAAAGGTCAGGTGACGGTTAGGATTTTTTTACCAAAGTTTAAAAAAAAAAAATTTTTTTTTAACGTTTATTTATTTTTGAGACAGAGAGAGACAGAGCATGAACAGGGGAGGGTCAGAGAGAGGGAGACACAGAATCTGAAACAGGCTCCACGCTCTGAGCTGTCAGCACAGAGCCCGACGCGGGGCTCGAACTCACGGGCCGCGAGACCATGACCTGAGCTGAAGTCGGCCGCTTAACTGACTGAGCCACCCAGGCACCCCACCAAAGTTTTTTTTTTTTTAATTAAGGTATGTACATTATTTTTTTAGACATAATGCTACTGCACATTTAATACACTGCAATATGGTGGAAACTTCACTTTTATATGCACTGGGAAACCAACAAAAGTCATTTGACTCGCTTTATTGCTACATTCACCAAACCTGCAATATCTCTGAGGTATGCCTGTATTCCTTGAGTGAGGCACTGTGGGAGAACATATTGCTGGGGTTCCCTGGAAGGAAAGCTAATATTCAACCTGCACGTATTGGTATGGTGGTTCTAGGCTTTTACTAGCCATTCTCCATTGTGATGGGGTAAAGCACCTGTTCTGATTGGCTGGTGTCAATGCCATACTGATTGTTAAATGTTCAAAATAACAACCTTGCCTGGAACAGTGGTCTTCTTTGGAGCCTATTTTTTTTTCCTCCAAGACAATTCCATTTTAAATACATTTGTATCCTTTACATCATTAGAGTGTCTCCTAAATTAGATGAAAGCTGTTGACCTTCTTTCTGTTCATTATAAGCAAGATGATGTGACATTGTAAGAAAGTAGCAGTTTGGGTGTGGGTACAGTATAACTCCAAAGGGTTAGGAGGCTAGCCCGTGACTGTTCATGACAGCTGTGATGACACCTGTCAACCCCATAACAGGGAGGGACCATTGGTCGCCAGACGGGAGCAGAAACCACTGGAAGAACGCAGGTGTCCCTGCCATCACCCACACAACACTTCTACAAAACCACCCGAATTGGTGAGAGCTGACTTGTTTTCCTACCTCCCAACCTTGAGACCCCTACTTCCTTCTTTCTCGGCCTTGAGGAGGTAGCAGATAGTCTTAGATCTTGCTTTTCTCCTATTTGGTGAGTCTTAGAAGGAAAACAGTCGGCTTTTATCTGCTTTTGGGACTAGAACATCAGATTTTTACCCATCTGATGTAATACCGAACGTCCGTGCATCGAGTGCCTACCAGGCCTCAGATATTGTAAAGGTACTTGACACACAGGATTTCATTTAGCCCTCACCTTAATCCAGTGAGGCAGGCACTATTGTTCCCAGGTTGCAGAGGAGTCTGAGGCATGACCAAGGATACAAATCCAGGCCTGCTGCTTCATGGCACCCTCTGTCCTAAAGGAGCTTACAGTTGGTTGTGAAAACGAGCCACACCTATAGAGCTATAAGGTGAAACAAAGTACGGCAATATTTGTCAAAGCTTGATCCCTTAGTTTTAGGTAAAAAAATTGTTATGAACCTCCAATGTTGATTTACTTTTATAAATGACTTAAATATGCCCAAATCTAAATCTCGCGTAAACTCCTTATACTGCTAATATTTTGATGCCTCTCCTTATAGACACACATGTATTTGGGGGCTTATTTTATATTTGTATTATGATTTTTTTTTGTTTCTCACATATCAGCATTTTCCTATGTCAGTAACAAAATTTTATTTTATTTTATTTTTTTTATTTTTTATTTTTTTTAAATTTTTTTTAACGTTTATTTATTTTTGATACAGAGAGAGAGAGACAGAGCATGAATGGGGGAGGGGCAGAGAGAGAGGGAGACACAGAATCGGAAGCAGGCTCCTGGCTCTGAGCCATCAGCCCAGAGCCCGACGCGGGGCTCGAACTCACGGACCGCGAGATCATGACCTGAGCTGAAGTCGGCCGCTTAACCGACTGAGCCACCCAGGCGCCCCAGTAACAAAATTTTAAAAGTTGATATGTTTTCATTTGTGCACCAATATAGGGATTGCACCATATATTCAACCATTCCCCTATAGTTGGGCATTTAGGTTTCTGATTTGTGCCATTAGAAAGCCCACTGTAATGTGCCATTTTTGTACATGAACCTTTGGCTGTCTTTCTCATTATTTCCTTGGAGTTAATACTCAGGAGTGAAATTACCGGGTCAAAGGGCACAAACATTTTTAAGGCTTTTAAACATATCTCCAGGAGGGTTGTACTAATATGTTTGCATCTGATATTGAAGGATCACTTTGAGGCCTAGGAGGCGTAAGAAGTAAGTGGCATTTGAACAAGAACTTCAAGGGTGGGCACAGCTCCCACCAGTGCAGGTGGGTGGAGGTGTTTCGGGGGGGAGATACCATCGCCAGACTCAAGGGACAGAATACAAGGCGCCTGGGGGAAGGGTGAACATTCTGATTTAGTTAGTGCTCTGTTAGCCATTTTATGTATTGAGCACACTAGAATGTTAAAATTCTGAGAACATAAAATGCTCAAAATATGAAACAACTCGGCAATAATGTTAAGATAGTCACCAATGTGGTATAATGTTGTCTAAATGTGCAAAAGCATCACCATTATTGTACCATTTCTTGCTCCCCTTGGCTCTGTGTTTCGAATAGAACTATCTGACGATGTCACTGTGGTCTCAAATATTATCAGGACAATGTTCTAGAAGGCACGCTGTGTTTGGTGTTGGCATGGAGCCACACTGGGTCGCTACTGTCATTCATCACCTGACCATTCAGCCCTGTGCTCCCCTTGATAGCCTTCCCACGGTGGTATCATGTTGTGGTTAAGAGAAGTGAAGAAGAAGAGAAACCAGACTGCCTGGGTTCCAATTCCAGCTCTACCATTGATTGTTAGTGTGGCCTTATGCAAAGTACTTAACCTTTGTGCCTCAATTTCTTCCACTGTAAAATGGAGTTGATGTTATCTACCTTTATAGATTATCTGGAGGATTAAATGAGTTAATAAACATAAAGCATGTGAAACAATGCTGTGCACAGAGTGAGGACTTCTTTTTTTAATTAAAAATATTTTTTTTATGTTTTATCTATTTTTGAGAGCAATAGAGACAGAGCATGAGCAAAGGAGGAGCAGAGAGAGAGGGAGACACAGAATCCGAAGCAGTCTCCAGGCTCCGAGCTGTCAGCACAGAGCCCGACGCGGGGCTCAAACTCACGAACCGTGAGATCGTGACATGCCAAAGTCGGACACGTAACTGACTAAGCCACCGAGGCGCCCCCAGAGTGAGTACTTCTGATAACTGTTAGCTTTTGTGATTTATTATATTAGCCTCAGTTTGGCCCACTGGCTAGGATTTGGCAACACACATATATAAAAGGTTTACAGCCAAGTGGGATGCTGTGGCCTTCCATCTCCTGAGACCCAGAGGACTGGAAACTGTGTCCTTCCCAACTCAGCCCACAGCTACAATAAACAGCTATGTGTCAAAGGTGAAATGTTTTTATTTGAGTCCATCACAGAGGTTGAATAGAGTCTCATGACATTCATCCGTATAAAATATCGTAACAATGGCTGCAGGCATAAATAAGAATTACTCTAGCTATGCTAAATATTTTATAATGCAGAGTCCTTTTTGTTGATTACAAATAAGCATATGAAGTTAAGGTGCAGAAATTTTTCCACTTTGATTTCAGCAGTTTCTAAAAATTGAATTATAAAATTAAGGACACGTAAAAATGATGCTTTTTTAAATGGAACCAGCCACCTTGAAAAATATCCTGAAAAACATGGTTAAAACTTTTTAATACTTCACAAGATAAGAAAATAAAAATGTTGCTTGTTGGCCTGACTTCCCAGGACCTAGACCCTCCGGGAACTGATGGCCTCGGTGAAGTAATGTGACAAGTCACGGCGATGTTGTCTCAGACACAAAATCACTCTTGGTTTTGGTCCGTAACAGAGACAGGATTCCCTCATTGCTGGATGACTTGAAAAGAAGCCTTTGCTTTCATTATGCATTTGGCCTCACAATCTTCATTGACAAATAGTTCTGAAAAGGAAACAAAAATGTTAAAAAATGTATATATTTTAAGTCAGGGCTTCTCAACATTGGCACTACCAACATTTAGAACTCCGTGATTCTTTATTGCTGGGGACTGTCCTGTGCATCGCAAGATGTGCAGCTTTCCTGGCCTCTGTCTGCCTGATGCCAGGGGCACGCGGGCACCCCTAGGTGTGACAACCAAAATGCCTCCAGACATTGCCAAACATCCTCCTGAGGGCAAAATTGCCCCCAGTTGGGAACCACTTGTTTAAGTCAATAAAATCTAAATCAGTAAAAATAACTGAGGAGTTTTTTTTTAAATGGTCAAGACAGATTGGACTACTTATAACTAGAAAATAGTGTGTGTGCATTAACAAACAGAAAGTATTATACTGGGAAAAAATAGAGACTTAAAATCTCTGCTGTTGGGGTTGTGACTATGCCACCCTACACAAAAACAGCTGTATTATTACTAATATGAATCGAAATAAGGGTCTTTAAATGCCTGGACTATCCCTTCTTCACTTGGCAAAATGGGCTTAAATGCCCCCTCCTTGGTGAAACCATCCTCAGCAATGAGGTCCTATGATAATCTGTTCATATGTCCATAATAGCTTGCCTTTCATAGTAATTGACTTGCTCCTATGTCTGCTTGTCCTCAGGCCATGAACTGCTTATGGGCAGAAATCATGCCTTGGTCATCTCGACATCCCAATTCCCAGCCTATAGTAGATGTTCAATAAATTCCTTGAGTGAAAGAATGGAGGTACTACTTCTGGGCACACTGGCAAACCTCCCATTTAGACTCCCATTTATGACTGAGGTGGTTAAGGAAAACTTAAGGGACAGGTTATGTGATGCAGGCCTTAAAGAACAAATAAGAAAGTTTCGATAGACACGACACAGGCAAGCGAATAGCATTGGCAAAGGCATCCTGTCAGGTAAGGGCAATACCTGCTGGGGGTTGGGGGAACTAGCTAGTTTGAGTGAAGTTCAAGATTAGTGTAGACCTACAATGAGCCCATACTGGGGGGAATCTGTGAATGCTAGGATAAGGAGTTAGCCTACAAGATGGTTTGGACCAAGGAAGTGTGAAGGCAGGAAGATCAGTCAGAAATGCTGGCTATTGTCCTGGTACATACTGCTAAAGGTCTGAGGGATTTCTCCTAGAATTCTTGAAACCAAAAGTTTTTTCTTCCAACCAGGAAGTTCTGCCTGTAATTATGAAACCCTAAGAATGTCATGCTTATCACAACACGCATTACTGCAAAATTTCCACATGTTGAAGGGCTGCGACACCACAACCACGAAGTAGGTCAGTCTGCTGAAGAGCAACCAAGGCCAGACCCAAGTTAGATGACAGACTGTGATTCACACACAAAACGCCAAGACGAGAGCCCAAGGACTCGCACCGGTAAGGAGTACAGGAGCACGGCCACGAAGAGCAGCAGGATCAGCAGGATCAGCAGGCCGATGATGACCCACTTAAATCTGCGCCACACGATGAACTTCATGGTCTTACACGGGTTGGTGAACCACAGGAAGGAGGTTTCTGGCCGGCTGCATTGCAAAGAAATGGTTTTACCTACCCAGTTCAGGTGGGACAGGAATTTTCCCTCAGAACCTAACACAGTTTAGAGAATAATTAATAACATTTATAAAGTCAAGAAAAGATATTATTCCCCTTAGTTGGCTGAGAAAGATTCTTTAACATTTTATAGCCTCCTAAGATGCTGAAGATACTCTGCACTTTGGTTTTGTGGGAAGGGACAAGGGTTAAAATGAAGCCAGATCACCAGGCTCTTCCATCCCCCACCCCCATTAAGTACAAAATTAAGACAACAGTGAATCCAGTCCATTAAGCGCATTGGAAGGGGGGCTTTTCAGACTGCAGGTGTTTGGGGATCAGACGTTGTGAAGAACAAAGAGGGCCTCTCACTTTGGTGGGTCCAGCTTGGGGTTCATGTTGGGTTCATCCCGTCCCTTCCCGGCTGGCCTCTCGTCTGCCTCCTTCTCATTGAGGATTTCCAACGTCATCTCCACTTTCCCCTTCAGTAAAGCAGAACAGGTTAAACACATGACATCACGTTTCACAAATATTTTCACTTCAACCCAAGGAGTATTCCCTGAGCAATGATTTTTATTCTTGTAAAACAATCCTTAGATTGCCTTAAATTTTCCTCAAGAGATTTCATCGCATTTCCTCTTCCATGTGTTTCTGAACCGACTCCTTGTGGGAAACTGAGAGGAAAAATTGCTTTCCCTCCCCCCAGTCCCTGCTTTTCATTCTCTGTACCCCATCATCTAACTCTCTCATAGCCATCTCCTTGCCTTCTCACACACTACCCTTCGTAACTTTATTTGGACCCAGATTAACCTAAATACTGCTGATACCAATATCTGATACTTCTTGAGCATTAACTGTAGGCTCCCAGAGAGTCTGCATGCTTCCTGCTTAACCATGGTAGCCCCACTGCTTGGAGCAGGGCTGACACTTCATGGGTACTCGATGCACACTAGCTGAATATATGAATGAATGAGTGAACGAATGAATGCTGCCTTCGTGTTTATACAGGTTCCTAAGTGATGCACTGGATGCTGTTTAAGCCTTCTACGTGGATGAGCTCATGTAAGGCTCACAGCAACCCTATACAGCAGGTACTGCTATTTCCTTCATGTGCACCCAAGGACACTGAAGCCGAAAGACGTCTAGAAAGTTGCCCACTTTTATGCCCAGGCTCGTAATGGGCTTTCTAGGACCCCAGAATGCCCACTTGGTCACGGCAGCCTAAGAACCCCCAACCCCGGCACTTGGTTAGGGGGTGGAGCCAAATGACTCCTATGCTAATGAGTTGGACAAAATGAGGTGTCTGCCCGCAGCAAGTTGCTACATCTCTCCAAGCCCGTTTTGGGGGCTTTTGTTTTTGTTTTACTTAGTTCAGCAATATTTTTTATTCTTTTGTTTGATAAAGAAAACTTTAAAAAATTTTTAACTGAAGTATAGTTGACCTATAATATTATATCCAAGCCTGTTTTTTAAATCTACAATTTGGAGATAATGTCTAGAATGAAATGAGATTCTGTGTAAATTACTCTGTAGAAAACAGATAAGTGGTTTCCTGGGCCAGGGGTGGAGGGGATAGTAGGCTGCAAAGGGCACAAAGAAACTTCTGGACCAGTGGGAATGTTCTGGATCCTTGATTCTGGTGGTGGCTTCTTAAGTGTCTATATCAGTCAAAACACATGGAATTGTGCACTCTAAATGGGTGTGGTTGATTTTATGTAAATTATACCTCAAAGTTATTTTTAAAAACAAGATTTGAGCATAAAGCAGTCACTTAGCATGTTGTCTGGCTCATCATCAGTGATCTAAAATGTTAGCTGTTATAAGAATGACAGTAATACATGATGAAATAGGTAGTTTTTGGTGACATGGCATGGTAACCCAGACTTCTGCTTCTCTACCACAATCTATCTTGAATTCTCCAAATTGTAAGTTACGGCCTTCTTGTTCAGTGGATGTCAGGGCTCCCTGCTTCTTCCACCTTTTTAAAATTTACTTTTTTTTAAACACGAGTTTGAGTTTGAAGTGCCCTTTCCTGCACTGAATTGTACTGGAACTCTGGATAAATTAGCCTTCTCAGGGAAGGAGGGTCCTAAAGAAATATGGTGCAACCACTTGGGCTCTCAGCTTTCTACCATTCCAATCCCCCCACTTTCCACGCAACCCCAAACATACACTCACGGCATCTACCACCTTCTCTTGTAATCCCAGTACAAACCATTCCTGTAGCTTAAAGCCCCATCAATGTAACACTTCTTTATCTGGAGTAAGTTGATTGATAGAGGGCAAAGCCTGAATGATGAAAGAAATAAATGACCCCGAACTGGGAAATACTCATACAGCCATCACACGGGAGCCATCTTTATCCGCAAAGCATGGCCACCATCCCTTCATGGACTTCTGCTCAAACAGTGAGGCAGTTTTTGCTTTAAGGGGGTTCATGGCTTTGAGGTCTGGAACCATGTCCAAATTGCATTTCTCTGATGATTTTGCTGGAATGATGGTGTGGTGCAAATCAAGTTCCAGGAAACCTAGCCAAGGAAACAATTAAATCCACATAAGCTTCCACGGATCAGCCGTTGTTCACAAGTGAACATGATGTTCTTGTCGGAGGAGAGGCACACAATGATCTTGAGCAGGTGATGGGTGAGTTAGAGAAAGGGATCCTGGTGGACATTTAAAATTCCTTCCAGATAGGATGGAAAGTGGTAGAGAAATGTCTACCCACCACTCTGCATCTCACAGAGGTTGACACGGTTTATTTCTCAAAGACACAAACATAAACTGAGCTCTTCTACAAGCTCAAAATAATTAAACATTTGAAATTTGCTCATAGTGGTCTCAAGCTGCCCTGAACAGAGGCACTGTGAGTGGTCAGGCTCCTTGTGCTGGTTTAGGAGTCATACCTTGCTGACAGGTGAACACTGAAGCTTTACCTTCAACTCAGTGGGGAGTGTAAATTGTTTGGGGGAAGGGCCAGAGAACCCCAGGGAAGGCAAAAGACTGTATTTAAAGAGGGGGAGGAGAAAACAGAGCTGGCCAACCAGGCAGAAACCTGGGCCTGGGAAAGTAGAAATCAGAAGAGCATTATGTACTGGGGGTGGGGGTGGGGGGCATGTGTGCCAAGAAAGGGAACACATGTACTGGGGGTGGTGGTGGGGGGATTGTTTAGTAAGTGCCTTTAACCACAGAGGAGGATGGACCTGGGGGAAGGAACAATGGCTGATGACATTAGGGAACCTCAGTAATCTTGGAGAGCAGCATGGAGGAGGGAGCCAATTCCGAGGTGCTGAGGAGGTAGAGTGGGTAGTTTGGACGTGGAGGGAGGGGTGTGGGATCCCCTTGTGAAGACAGGATTTGTGTCTTCATGGCAAGACAGGAACTGGTGCAAGAGCCTCCTTAGGGGCCCTTGAGAGTAGATGGGGCCTGCAGAAAAGGGTGACGTTCACTGCATGAAATTCTCGGAGGACCTGGGACAGAAGACAGGCAGCCCACACCACCCAGGGGACATGCAGGCAGTGAGTGTGCCCCAACCCTTAATCACCCACAGTATTGGAGATTTGAATAATTGATTCTAAATTTTAATTGATTTCACTAAATCAAAGTAAAATTTCTTAGAGAAAAGTATCCAAATGTAAGTCCTACCCAAATAGTCATCCAGAGAAAACTTGTCATTATCCCATATCTGAATGATCAGCCTGGGTGGGACCCGAAATTCA
This sequence comes from Panthera leo, assembly GCF_018350215.1. NCBI lineage: Eukaryota > Metazoa > Chordata > Mammalia > Carnivora > Felidae > Panthera > Panthera leo. Next base: position 52,982,129 of record NC_056689.1, read on the forward strand.
GTTTGGTCAATACTCCAGAAATGCTCCTAAAATGACAAGATAAACAGAAAAACCAAATGACACCACTGAACTCTGAAACCTTCCCTTTGGGCCCCTCGAGACCCCAGCATCAGGGCATGGGGCTTTTTTCTCTCCTTTGCATCCCACCTCTAACACCCCTTTCCCTTGCCCTCACCCCTCTACCCCATGGTATGGAGGGCGGCTGGTCTCTCCCGGAAGTCTCAAGGCCACCAGCTGGGTGACAAAAAGGTTGCCCCAGGCAATCCCCAAACAGAAGGTTTCCTGCCTGCCATGTTCCTATCAGCGTGACTTCCTGCTGCCATTCCTGGGGTTTGGGGAGTGATTATTTCTGCTTCCCCACCCCGAGACCACTATGGCCAGCTCGGACTAACAGCCAGGCTGTCCGAAGCCAGCCCACAATATCACCCACTGGGGTGTCACATTTGCTCAGTGACCTTCTTCCCACCCCATGTGGGTATCTGAGCACATCATTTCACATGATGGTGAGGAGACTGGGACCCGGCTTTCTCCCTTTTCTCAGTGTAGGTTTAAAATGTCCTGGGGCGCCTGGGTGGCTCAGTCGGTTGGGCGTCCGACTTCGGCTCAGGTCACGATCTTGCGGTCCGTGAGTTCAAGCCCCGCGTCGGGCTCTGGGCTGATGGCTCAGAGCCTGGAGCCTGCTTCCGAGTCTGTGTCTCCCTCTCTCTCTGCCCCTCCCCCGTTCATGCTCTGTCTCCTCTGTCTCAAAGATAAATAAATGTTAAAAAAAAAAAAAAAAAATGTCCTGACATTTTTGGCTTTTGACAATACTGCTGTTTGTTACACGCTGCGGTCAACCAAGACCCCCGGATTCCTCGTTCTAAAGCTGGGTGGAGGGAGGACTGGGTAAGGGTCCTCTAAGTTCTCACCTCTGGTCTCTGCCTCTGCCCAAACAGTATTAGCCAACCACAATAACACCTCCACAGCCTAATCACACCTACGTAATGGGAATCCCCCAGTGATTCATGAATTCGAAGAAAGATGGTTGGATTGTTTCTTGTTTTTCAGATGACATTCCATGAATGTTGCCCTTTGCAGGGCTCAGGGGGCCTGGCTCTGAGGGGCTAGGAAGCTCGTCCTGGCCCCACTGACTGTCCTGTGTGGGGTCAGGCTCCAGGTGACACTCAGGGCGCTGAGGGGTCCAGCAGTAGACGTGGGTAAGTAAGAAAGGCCTGCTTGACCCTAAGTCCCTCCCCTTCTCGCCAGTCTGCCTCACCATCTGGAAGTGTGCAGGATTTGACATCTGGTTGAACCAGGAGGTCTCTAGACAGTGCCCTTTGAAGGCATTTCTCTCACTAGGCACAGAAAAACGCTCCCCACAGTGTCAGCACTGAGCAGGGCCAGCAGAGGGACGGGTCTGGTTATATGGGACGTGACGCAGATGCATTTTGATCAGGTGTGGGGAGAGAAGGTGAGCAGGCAGAACTAGGAAAAGTTTATAGAATGTGGGGGACAGGAATGGGACAGGGGACCCATAAAAGACATCTGTTATTATTGCCTGCCCAGACCTCAGGCCTCCTTTTTGGAGAAAAAAAAAAAAAGCATCCAGATTTTCCTTGGGGACTGTCCTGCAGTTTGGGAAGAACTAACTCCATTCCTAACCCCAGAACCAGTCAGAGCACTGCATCCCCAGGCCACGTTGGTTGGTTCAGGGATGGGAACGTGACCCCAAACAGGCAGAGGCACTGAGGCCCAATTCCAGAACTCTGGTTGGCGCCAATTGGGGATTAGTTCTTCTCTTTCTGCTGAGGTTTCTGGGAGGGCAGGAGGTGGCTGGGGCTGCTGGCAGCCATCTTGCCTCCACCAGAGAAGGAGGGCCACAGGAGAGGACAGAGAGAGAGGGGTGGAGAAAGTGAGAACAATTTCTAAAGACATCAGTTCAACTTGGGATCCAGGCATTCCTAAGCCAGCCATCCCTGGACGTTTTAGTAATGTGAACCAATAAATCAGTTTTTTTGGTATAAGCCAGTTTGAGTTGAGTTCTGTAACTAGAGTCTTATCAACCACGAGGGCCCTGAACCCTCAGGGAAGTGCTTCTGAGGGAGGTAAAACAGATGCTGAGTTTTAATAAAGAAGGTAAAAGGAAAATTTCACCTACTTAAAATTTTTTTAATGTTTATTTACTTTGAGAGAGAGAGACAGCAGAGAGTAAGCGGGGGAGGGGTAGAGAGGGAGACAGAATCTGAAGCAGGCTCCAGGCTCTGAGCTGTCAGCACAGAGCCTTCCACGGGTCCCAAACCCATGAACTGTGAGATCATGACCTGAGCCGAAGTCGGATGCTTAACTGACTGAGCCTCCCAGGCACCCCTAAATTTCACCTACTTTAATATTTCACCTGTTTGGTTAGCGAGTCAAACAGTTCTGTTTATCGTGGGAAGAAATCAGTCTCCCTGTGATATAAAAACACACTTAGGTGGTTGCCTATATTAATACGAGACCCCCGGATCTACCCTTTACTAGATCTTTCACCCTGCTGCCAACATGTTAGGGAAGGACAGTTGTGTTCCGGATACTTCCTAATTGCACAAATAGCTGTCCTAGCTTTGTGAGCCTGGGCAAGTATCTGCACCTCTGTGGGTCCCAGGTTCCCCATCTGTATCACGAGAGAGCTGGACCCATGACCCCTAAGGGGCTGAGCAGCTCCTACATGCCCTGTATCTGTCCATGACACCCACTTCCCATGTGCCTATTTCAGAACTCACTTTTTTAGCAATGATACAGAGTTGTTCAGCTGGCAGGTAGTCAAACGGGAAAACAAATCTCCAGTTAAAATTCCCTTCACCATCCAAGGACCTGTAATGGACATCTGTTTTCTGTTTGTTTTCTTCACTGCCAGGAATCCAGCTGAAAAGCAGAAGCAAACAGACTTAGCTTCACGGGATTGACAGGTAATCTAGCCACAAAACTCTGCAGTGATTAAGGAAGTGAAGGGCAGAAGAAATTAATGCACTTTTCTTGGGCGGGTTCCAGTTATCTGCGGAGCTGGGGGTGATTTATTAAGGGGAGGCGCTCTGTTGCATCCAACACAGGTTGTAGCCAAATAAAATATAATTCCCCTAAAACCAAAAGCAGGAAACCCTTTAGACTTCAGTTAACAGGGATAAGGTGACATTTTCTGGAAAATATCAACAACTTCTATTTTGGGAACCCTGAGGCTTGCTGGCTATGCTGCTGGTCTTTATAACTATAACTCATCAGTGTCTGTCATCACTGCTGATAGGCTTAATGAATATGAGTTAGTTCAAAATTTTAGCATTTCCTCTTCCATATTTCATTTAAGCAAACAAAACAGGCATGACTCAAGTAATCTTACAGCTTCCTTTTTTTATTATTCTTAAATGCACTATGATCACATTAACAAGACTAGCAAGGGAGATGTAAGCCAAGTTATTTCCATCTGCATATCTATGAAAATTCACTTCCATAAACAATTTAACATCTTAACTTTTGACATTGGAAAAGTTTCCTTTGCCTTGTGCCTGGCATGTAGTAGGTCCAGTGAAGGAATAAATGAATGAATGAATAAATGAATGAATGAACACACGAGGGAGGAAACTGTTGTCATATCTGTCGGCTGTTGGGAGGGTGTGTGTTTTAGGAACCATGGGAATGTTGGAGGTTAGCCTGGTAACAGGGTAGAATGCATGGTTCTGCAGGCTGATGGCACCTAGAATCACAGTGGAATCGACTGTGCAGTTTTTAAAAAATACTGATGCCTGGACCCCACAGATAGAGATTCTCAGTAGGAGGCAGGCCTGGCTATGAAATCTGCCACTTCACTTTCTGGGCTTCATCTCCCATCTGTAAAATGTGGTTAACAATCTGTGCTCCCTTCACTTGGTCGACATGGGGACAGAAGGAAAGATCATGGCTTAGAAGGGCCAGAACGGGAAGAGGGATATCCTTAACTGTGTTACGGATCATCTGCTGTGAACCAGTACTAATTAGCATGCCTTGTTTTATTCTTCCCAACAATTGCATAACTATCTCCATTTTTACAGATGAGGAAACTGAGGTTCAGAGAGAATAGATAACTTCCACAAGGTCATACGGCCAGCAACAGACAGAATTAAGTCTTAATTAAGAATTATGAAGCCTTTGTTGGTCTGACTCCAAAGTCCAGGCCTGTCACTCTGCCTCAAAGGACCATGGAGACTAGAAGGTCACGTAAGGTCACGTGCTAACATTAGATCCTATTATTAGTAGTGGTATTACTAATATCATTCAACTACAATAGTTGTAGTTTTTGCTAGTTAATTAACTGACTAGCTAGATGAGTTGAAAGATTCCTCTTTTTCACTTTTAAGGTTTTAAATTAACTTGCTGAACAGAGTCCACACTCTTTGGCTGGGATGTCAATGGCTTCGCTTCCTGGTAACATCCTGAAAGTGCTCCTGTCTTCCTTCCCCAGACCGCTTACCCTCTGAAGCTCTTCCCGCTCTTTTTTTTTTCCTGAATCTTTTCACATTTAGTTTTTTTAAAAAAATTTTTTTAACGTTTATTTATTTTTGAGACAGAGAGAGACAGAGCATGAACGAGGGAGGGTCAGAGAGAGAGAGAGACACAGAATCTGAAACAGGCTCCAGGCTCGGAGCTGTCAGCACAGAGGCCCACGCGGGGCTTGATCTCACGGACCGTGAGATCATGACCTGAGCCGAAGTTGGACGCTTAACCGACGGAGCCACCGAGGTGCCCCTCACATTTAGTTTTAAATAGGAATCTTTTCACATTTTTTACTTTAAAACAAGTTGAACTACTCCATGTATTTGTGTGCATATGCGTATAACTTTGTGTGTAACACCCACATGTGCACGGTGCTAGGCATGCTATTTACACATAATTCATCTTTTCACATATAGTATTTGGATTTGAATTGCAAATAGGACATGGTACTTTTGGTTGTGCTTTTATTCTTTGATTAGAAGAGTTTTCTCTCAGTCCAGTATTACCTGAGTTTGTTTCCGTGATTTGAGAAAACGTAATGCTTATGATAGTCAAATAAATTTGCATATATATAATTAGCTAGGATTAGTTTTCCTTGGGGAATGGTAATAAGTTTCTGAAATGAGAAAGAATAATGAAGAACTTGATGAAACATTCCTTGTTTACAGTGAGCCCAAATGATAGTAATTATGTCTTCAACAAAGTTTTGACTGAGGGCCACTTGGGATCATAAGGGAAACTTTGTTATCACTTTATGAATGCATTAAATTTCAACAAATCTTATCTTTCACATATCAAAGAACCAAGCCTGGTCTATGTGGAATAGTAGTAATACTAGCTAACACTTACACAGTGTGATAGTTCATTTTTTGTGTCAGTGTGACTGGTCACAGGGTGCCCAGACTAAACGTTATTCTGAGTGTGTCTGTGAGGGTGTTTCTGCATGAGGTAGAATCTGAATTGGTGGACTCGGTGAAGTAGATTTCCCTCCCCCGTGTGGGTGGGCCTTGTGCAATCTGTTGAGGGCCTGAAGAGAGCAAAAGGCAGAGGAAGGACTCATCCTGAACTATACCACGGGCTTTGCTGGGTCTCCAGCTTACGGATGGCAGAATCACTTCTTAGCCTCCATTAGCATGTACGCCAATTCCTAATTATAAATCCCTCTCTCTGCCTCCCCCTCCTCCCTCTATACACACACACACTCACTCTCTCTTGCTCTCTACTTGTTCTGTTTCTCTGGAGAACCCTAAGACACCCAGTGTTTACTATCTGCCAGACACTGTCCTAAATGCTTTGAATAACTCAATGTTCTGAATATCCCAGAGCAGTGGGTTCTATCATTATCTGCCTTTTACGATGGGAAACAGTGAGTTTACTAACTTGCCCAGCTGGTAGGAAAAGTGCCAGGATTTCAATCCAGGTAGTTTGGCTCCAGAGTCTGGCATTTTAATCATCTATGCCATTCTGTACTCAACATCTTTGATCCAGGGCATAACATGAAACTAACATCAACATGGACTATTTGGAATTGAACGATACGAGTAACAGAATCATGAACAGCTATGACACTTCACATGTTAGACGCAGGCATCCCATAAATGCTGGTAGAATCAATGATTTTTTTGGAAATACGCTAATGTTTCCTCTTTCCCATGGACTTTAGCTGCTGGTAGTAAAATATATACAAAGTGAAATTTAACAAGCCTTACTTGTGTTTCTAGGGCTAGTTACTCAAGGTATCAAAAAGGAATAAAAATGAACTGACTAAAAAGAATGACTAAAGAGCTGACTAAAAGAATGACTAAAAGGAAATAATAAGTCGGCTTAATAAACTTAACCCATTTTCTTAAAAGAGAAATGTAGAACTGTTTTTCAGTTCCTATAGTTTACTAGATTGCTCATAAACAAGATCCACAGAGATTCCTCTTCTCTTTCTGTTCTCCCTCCCTTTGTCCTGCTGGAGTTTCCTGAGCAGATTGCATTAATGGAATAGAAGAACTTCAAATAACCAAGGATCCTAGAATGGACACCTTTCATAATGATGACTCATGAAGGAGAGCATCTGTTTCGTTCCTTGAGTCTGTCAGAGACAAACTAGCATGCTAAACTTACCCTTTGACATAGATGTCACTCATTTCCTCTCCTGTGATGCTTTTTTCATCCAAGAGAACATCCTTGGTATTCCAGATGATCACACGCAGGTAGTACCTGAAAGGAGCACATTTTGAAGGTGATTTTGCACCCAGACCCCAGTCCGATAGAGCAGGGTCTCATAGTTACTTACTTTTTGGCTTTCCGGGGGGTGATGTTGAAAGGAGGGCCCGGTGGTCCCAAACTCTTGGGGAAAACATCCACCCACATCTGAAGTTTCCCCTAAATCATTTAAAAATGAAAAGAGAAATTAAGTTATATGATGAGCAGTGAAGCCTATAGCTTTCTTTCATGTCTTCTAGGTGAAACTGTTTCTTTGGGCCTGCTAACTATTAGTCCATATGGAAGGCAAAAAGAGTAGAGTAGGAGAGCGAACCAAGATAAATCATCTATCTTCAATGGCATTTAGGGCACCCACTTCCCACTCTCACCAGAAACCTCTGATGACTGCATGCACCCACTCTATCATCGTCTGAGTGTTCCCTGGTTAATGAAGGGGCTTCATATCACTAACACCTCCCCCCCCACCCCACACATGCTCACATACCCTCTTACAATGACTTAAAGTTGAGTCCCTCACTCAGAACTCTATTCATCACATTGCCTACTTGCTATCAATCCCAGTTTTGTAACATCCAAGGGTTTCTCCACTTATCTCCAGATAGAAAATCAAAATAATGTAAAATGGTATTTAATTTGTTAAAGAAGGACTTGCAACGTGGCACGTTCAGAGTAAAGACCCAAACAACGACAAGAACATTACTGTTCCCCAAAGTTGAGGACTCCCTGCTATTGGCTGGCTAGTGCCCACCACCTGGGAGGAGGCTCGCAAGAAGGGGGAGGCTGAAAGCCCAACTGATCCTTGTGGTGCCATCTTGGTGAGGTCCCGAGCAGGTCTTCCCCTGCCACAGACCAGGTCCATCTATCTGACTAGAATGTTCTTCCAGATGGGCTAGGGGTGCCATTAACAAACTATATCAACCCCATGAAGCAACTTAAATTTCACAAACCGATTTCAGATGTTTTCTTGACTCTGCCTTCAGACTGGTCTATAAGAAGTTTACCAAGGAAACTAGATTGGCTTCCTAATACGCTATGATCAAAATGACTTAACTGGAACTCTTAAAAAGGATATATTTTCCTACAATCCTGGATCTCTTCTAACTAACCTCTAGGGTTCAAGGTTCTATAATACATCAAGCATGATGCAGAACATGAGGCATTTGGGTGTCTCCTAAGACCCAGCTATAGTCTGTCCAGTTTGGTAGGTAAAAGGGATTGAGGGAGGGGTGTAGGGGAGATGTGGATTGTAATTTGTAATTACAAATTTGTAATTTCTTAAGACTTTATTTAAGGTGTGGGAGGAGAGAGAAGAGGAGGAATGGGCTCTTTGGGGGAAGGAATAATAAGAAAAGGAAGAAATGAAATTGTAGAACAGAATAAAAGCAAGAAGTGAGTGACAAACTAGTAAGCCCAGGGCACCTGAGGCCACTGTTTATAGATAAGCTCATCCACAGTTGTGTGGGGTCAACATGATTTGCATCCATTAGATTAATATTTCTTAAAGTGTGATTTCCTGGCCACCTGCATTAGAACCCCTCCAGATACTTGTTAAAACTCAGATTCCAGCCACCCCAGACCTACTGAATCCAAATCTCTCAGGCACATCCCAGGAGGCTTCCCTGTAACAAGCTTCCACCCGGATCATTCTGTCATTTGCCATGTCTCTCCTGGTTTCTCTGGAAACTGTTCCCCAGCTGCTGGAAACTAATTCTCCCCCATCATTATGCATGTGGTCCTGTGATGAGCCATCTTGTGCACTGAGCCCAGCTTCCTCCCTGGCAATTTGGTCTCAGAGAGTACTGCCTCACCCAAGTAGGGCCAAGTACAGTGCTTCCCCAGACCCCACCTGCTTGGCTGCAGCTGAGTAGTCCAGTGGTGGAGAGTTGGGCCAAGTTGGGGCAACCAATCCTTTCCACATTTGGAAGTAGATTGGGGCTACATTCTAACATGAAAACCTTAGAAACTCTTTACAATATTCCGATTCATAGGAAGGGGATCACAGGAAGTGCACAGAACAACAGAAACTCAGAGAGAGAAACAGGTAAGAGACAGGGAGAGATCCTGAGCTGTAGTCACCCTCCTGTCTGGATTTAGTGAGCTACCTGGAAATTCTGACAATTTATTTCCCCTTTGGGATAAAGCTAATCTGAGTTGCCCTTCTATTTCTTGTGTATCTAAAAGTGTCCGAAAGAGATAAAAGAGGCAAATCTGTGTCAGCTGTTGCCACTGCGTTTGGGATGCGGAGGATGGGTCTTCAGACGGAGCGTTCTTTTACCTGGGAAATGTTCGGCTGGAAGGTGCTATGCAAAGTCCTCGTTTCCACATGCTCAGGGACCAGTCCCTGAGTCCTGAGGATGTGAAGGGCAAGACGCTCGTCGGGGGCCCCCAGGTGCTGGTGCAGAATTTTGTTGGCCTCTGGAATAGAAAGTGGCATTGAAAACAGTTGCCCTGAGGGGCATGTATCCCTTCCAACCAGACTCTGCAAACTGGACAGGCAGGGCCAGTGTGTGAACTTTTGATTTGTGAAGGAGTCATTGATAGTAATAGCTCTTGACCATGGGCCCTACCCCAACCAGTCTCACACCTGACCTGTGGGCTGCCAACACCAAAGGGGCCAGAACATACCAGAATGTGTAAGTAAGAGCAGCCTGTATCTACTTTTCTGGCAGAGGCTCACAGCCAGATTCTGTTTCCCAGCCTCCCTTGCAGTTAGGTGTGGACACACAACCTAGTTTGGCTAGAATGTAACACAGGTAGAAGTGACACGTGTGTCACTTCTAGATGGGGCACAATAAAGCCCTCTCGTGAAAGATACTCTATGTGCGGTTGCCTTTTGGATGCAGAAGAAACAGCAACCTTATGTGCCCGCGTTGAAGAATGGCAGAGCTGCAAAACGCCAAGGGCTTGTTGCCTATCGGAATACCTGTTGTGAATTTCTGAGAAGTAAACTTCTATTGTGTTAAGCCGCCGACATTTGGAAGTTTAATTGTTATAGCAGCTAGCATTACTGTGGCATTTTAAAAACAGCCCTCAAATTCTCTGACACTTCTCCCATGAGAGGTTGGGTCTATGTCCTCTTCCTTTGAGTCCGGGAGACATATCTGACCACTAAAGTGTGGAGAAAGAATGCTGTGCGACTTCTCAGGCTGGGCATACAAGGCCACGTGACATGTGGTTGGTCCACTTGGGATGCTTGCTTTGAGGGAAGCCATCTGCCCTGGAACGAGCATGAGTATCTAGAGATTGCCCTTCTGGAAAGGCCTGAGTAGGTGCTCTGATCATTAGCCCCAGTCAAGAGCCAGCATCAACTGCCAGCCATGTGTGCGAGCCACCTTGGACATCCAGCTCCGTAGAGCCTGGATGCCTGTCGCCTGGCCCCTCCCCCGACATGTGACAGCAGCCAAGCACATGAGGTACTCAGGTGAGAACTGCCCTGTGGGTGAGCCTGTCCTGACCTGCAAAACTGGGAGCAAAACAAAATGGACATTTTTCAGCTGCTAAGTTTTGGGGTGATTTGTTAGGTAACAATAGTAATTGGAATGATCGTTGTGACTGAGACAGTTTTGGGGGGAGTTGTTTGATTATCTGGGGGTACTCTTAACTATGAGGCCACGTTGCTTGCCAGTTAATTCCTTATCCCTTTTGCAGAAGTCCTCTTCAAATGGGAAGACAAAGCATAGTTTCTTGCAATGTCAGGAATAAACAGTGCAGGATCAGGAAGGCACCTTCACTCCCGTGTGTCTTTATTCAGCCTTCTCCGGGTATCCTGTGCACCCTTCAAGGCAAGCTCCACTGCCACCCCCTCTGGGAAGCCCTCCCTCCCTGCAACACTGTGAATAATGCCACAGCTCTTATGCTCTATTAAGCTTATTTCAGGCTTTGTCATGGCGCAGCTAGCTGGCTATGTGTCAGGACTGATTGTATTATAAATTACTGCTGGAGAAAGAGCAAGACCCCAAGCTCAGACGTGAGCCAGATGTGAACTCAGAAGAGTCCTCAAACAAACCCCCTGCATCCCCGAGCCTTCTCAGAGAAGGGCAGGAAGAATGATGGAATAAGCCTGGAAGAGAAATTCTTGCACTACCATCTGAGCACTTTTGAGCTAAATTATGAGCTAATTATGCACTACATAGAAATTAGTTAATTACTAGAACTTTGTGTTCAAAGCTCCAGTGGCTATGACCTAAAAAGGTCAAGTGAAACCTAAGACAGACAAGAAAATGTGTACACTTTGACACTTGACAAGACAGCAAAACCCTGCTATAATGGGGCTTTTGTTAGATAGTCATGTGTGCGGAGTCGCCTGTGGTATAATTAGGGCACTGCTCTGCCCATCCCCCTCCCAAAGCAGACCCAGCAAAGTTGCTATACTTTGTAACCAGCTTGCAGCCTATGGTTTTGCACTTACCAAATTCATCCAAACTATAGTCTCGACCTCCATATCTGATTCTACTTCCATCTTCGGAAAGGATGGGTGGTGGGAAACCTTTGAATCTGGCTACATTTTGAAGCAACTGTGTTGGTCTCAACTGATCTCGCCAGGTATTTACTCCAGAACTGTGAATAACAGTCCACACTCAGAGTTATCACGGGGCAGAGAGGTTCTTCTTGGATTCATACACATATACTCCTATTTATTCTTACAGGCGTCCCCATGTAGTGACGGAGCAGGGAATGGCTTTTGCCTAGAAATCTATTTCAGAGACCTAAAATCCACAATTAGTTTGGCCCCGGCCAGTTAATCCTTTTTTCCCCCCTCAGTTTTCCTCCTCCATCAAAATGAGGGGTTTGACTGCAATCACTGTAATCGTAATAGGCAAGCTCATAAACCAGAAAACACAAGCTGTATCTCATTAGATACCATAGAAAACACTTAGGGAAAGAGGGACATCACAAAACTGATCGGGGAGTGGGGTGGGCATTGCCCTGGACTTGGGCAATGCTGTGGCCCTATTCTCCCGAAGATAGTCCAGTTATTAAAAACAGTATATATCTGAGTCAGAGTGGTTCAGTGAAGTCAGGCACAGAAGTAGGGACCCAAGGCTTCCCCAGGTATTGATGTTAGATGGGACAAATTGTCTACTTTTATGGCCAGGACAACTTACACGCAGTATTGTTCAGGTATGCCGCAGTGGGACCCAAACCGGGAAAGGAATCGATTTTCCAGATCGATAATTGTTTCTCCCACCTTTTCGTCACGGGTAAAAGTGTCGTAATCGTAGACAGAAATTTTCAGATCTTTTTCTTGAGGTAAGTAGCAGCTGAGCTCATACATTCTAAATAAGCAAATGCAATGTTAGAATCTCCATGATTCTATCCAGACCTCTCAAAAACAAAACAAACAAACAAATAAAAACAAACAAAAAAAAACCCCCAGGGCTCTGGGGCACCTGGGTGGCTCAGTCTGTTAAGCAACCTACTGTTGAGTCTGGCTCAGATCATGATCTCACAGTTCATGGGATCAAGCCCCGTGTCAGGCTCTGTACTGACAGTATGGAGCCTGCTTGGGATTCTCTTCCTGTCTCTCTCTGCCCCTCTCCCACGCGTGCTCACATACGCATGCTCTCTCACTCTCAAAATAAATAAATAAATTAACCCCCCACCCCCAAATCAAGGCTTTCTGCAGAGAGTCCCCAGGCGGTGACTGTGGCTGCTGGAGGAGGACATGGTGACTGGGACAGCCAGGTGGGTGGCAGTGGGTAGGAGCACTTGAGAAGCAGTACGTGTTAGAAGTAAGAATAATGCAATGTTACATGCTTGCTCAGGGGGAGAGCTCGGGTTTAAATACATATGTCTGAATCCTAACCCTGCTGCTTACTAGCTGTGGGACCCTAGGCCAGTTACTTTACCCCTCTGTGCTCAGTTTTCTCATCTGTAAAACAGCGACAGGAATACCTACCATCCCATGTTGTTATAAGGGTCAGGCAAAGAAATGTTTAGAAAGCACTTGGCATGACTGCATTGCTGAAAACCCAGTAGCTGTGATATTAAAAAAAAGAAAGAAAGGAAGAAAAGAAAACCACTTGTTTTGGAGTTCCTCTGGTCAAACTAAAGGCTTTGAGAAGTCCTGCAGTTATTATCTGTTTTCACCCAGGTGTCTTGGTTTGAGGAAGGAATACTTTTTTTCTTGGAACACCAATTAATAGAAGACACACATTCTGTTGAACATGACCTGGATGTTGCTATGATGTGACGGGAATATACTGAACAATGGCTGAGCACACAGGAAAGGTTGCCCCTTTCTGAATTCCTGTCCCAGAACCCCTGAGGGTCTCCGCTGAGAAGAAAGTCACCCCCTAAGAATCAGCCTAGGGACTAAGAGCCATCCACAGGCCTGCAGAGGCGGCATCTCCTTTGAGAGGGGGCTCCACACACACACACACACACACTGGGCACAGATTGACTGAGCACAGCCTGACAGCGTCGCTTCCTCCCGGGGTGGGGGGTGGGGGGCGGGGGGGCTCCAAGCAAGACTTTTCCTGCCACTTAATTAAGCTGTGCTTGGCTCCTCAGAGACGCGCGATTCAGACAGGGCCGCCTTTCTCCCGTGAAAGCTGGCTTTCCCCTGCTTCCCTGTCTCCCTCACATGGAGCCCTCCTTCCTGCCCTGCGTGCCTTTTCCTGTCTAGACCTCAGGGCTGGATCAGCGGAAGAAAAGGAAAATGATCATATTGCCGTGCCAGAGGATTATTTCCATTCCCTGGCCCCGGCAGGCAGCTTTGGGGTGTGCGGCAGCGTGTGTGTGTGTGTGTGTGTGCACGTGCGTGCACAGGTGTGTGCACGCGTGTGCTCAGGAGCCGAGTGAGAGTGCGGTCCTGTGTGCGTGTGTCACAAGGTGTGAGTGTGTGTGAGGGAGAACAGTGCGTGCGAACCTGAGAGACTGTGATGAAGACGGGTGTGTGTGCACACATATGGGCGCATACACGAGAGAGTGCGTAAGGATGCGAACCAACAAACGAGTAGAAAAGAAGAGGATGGGCAACATATTAAAGCCAGAAATTAAAATATAGGCCACACATCAAACAAGAACAAAGTATTCTCCCATTTGGCAAGGTTCTGGGAAAATAACACTGTTTTCACAAACGTTTTGTACAAAGACCATTTATTCTACAGGTGGTGGCTTTGCCATGAATATGAAGCATTACCAAGGGTGTTGGAAAAAAGCCTGGGGCTTGGTCAGGAATTCCTACCTAAATCTTGGCTCTGTCATGTACTAGCTCTGTCGACAGAGCTCTGGCAACATGCCCCTCCCCTGTAATGTGGGGCTGCTGACCTCTGCCCTGCCCTGCTGATAGGCTGACCATGGAATGAGATGGTGGCAGCCACAGAGAGCCTCACGTGGACACCACACAGATGCTACGGTCAGATGGCCTGGGTTCGAATCCTGACTCCACCTCTTGCCAGCTGGGCACATTAGACTCTTCCTCCCTGTGCCTCAGTTTCTTCTGTTGTCAAATGGGGATGAACAATAGCACCCCAGAGTTGTGAAGTTGAGATGTTTCATATAAATGGCTCCAGAGGGTGCATGCACCCAGGAAAAGTTCAGCAGTTATTAGCTTTTATTAAATGTGGATGCAGCCAGTAGCTGAAAAATCTGGGTGCTATTTAGAGGTGACTTGGATGTGCCCTCCCCTTGAGAAGGACCTCATCTCCTTGAAGAGATAGATGGGTGTAGCAGCCCAGAAACAAGTCTGATGCGGTAACGGTGGAGAAACTAATGCTTTTTTAAGAGTCTTCAGGAACAGAAGATGGAGGGGCATCTGGACCCCATCATTTTGTGCCCCCTCCTCAGTTTTGGTAACAGGCACATTAATACATTCACTGGACCAAAATGGTGGGATTAGAATGTCCCAGAGAACAAGCACAAACTGGATTCGGGGAGTGAGAACCAACACGTGGCTACAGGTGAGTCACTGCCCATCCTTCTGGTCTGCAACCCACAAACGTATTGGACTTCTGGGTCTTGTCCCCTCCCCCTTCCCGGGGCCCTGGCCCCCTTGACCTCCCAGGCTCAGAGCAGATCTAAGAGAAGCCCATCTTATGACTTGGCTTTATTTTCTTCATGGCGCTTTTCACTTGCATTTGTGACCTTACGTGTTTATTGCCTGCTCTGCTGACAGTCCCGGGGCCTAGAACAGAGCTGGGCACATGTCACATCCTTAACTCAAAAGCCGTGGAGAAACGAAGGACAGAGAAACGTTTAGAAATGTTCGTTACCTGCCGAAAACCGGGTTGAGGGTGTTGGGGATGTAGTGGTCTCGATCTTCAATTACTTTTTTGCCCAGTGTTATTTTTATATAAGGGTCACACTGTGGGGACAAAACAGATGGCATGCCGTGTCACCGTCAAGTGCAAGTTCAAGGCAGTTTCCAGGGCAGACTCAGGTAGCCTCCACACCCGCTCCCACACTGACGAAAAGGTGGCGTCCGCGCCTCAGTTGAGGTCTGAGCAACACGGCCCTTGGTGCAGCAGACCGCCAGCCGCCTTCGGAGAAGTGGTGAGGGGTGAAGGGGTGGCAGCAGGGAGGAGGCACCGCGCAAATCTCCTCGAGGTCACATTTGTAAAATGAGAAGCATGAACCAGAGGAACCAAAGCCCCTTCAAGCTTTCGGATAAATCCCCATTGGGACAGTCCTCCTGAATACATTGCTTGGATAGAGTATCTTTCCCCTAGTGAGATAACAGACGCCCCAAAAGAAAGAACATGACAATTATTGTGGCTGATGACTGTAATTATCTTGCTACAGAAGAAGGCCCCACACCCAAACTCTTACCAGGCCATTGTTGTCTTGGGGCTGGAGCTCTAAGCCTCGAACAATGTAAATCCTAACCGTGCATTCCTGTGGGACGCTGTCAGGTAATTCCCGAAACTGCCTGGGAGGGGCCGGCACACTGGGGTCATCCGACAGGGAGTAGATTCTAAAGGAGCCCTAAGAGAGAGACACACAGATATCCTCACAAGGCCCCTGGTGACCTGGGCGGAGGACTCCTGCCTTCCTCTGCCACGCATTCTGGAGCAGCCACAGGGGCTGCCTTTCGTGAAGGGAACAATGTCTATTACACTATACACATTTCCAGTAGGGAAGGTAAAATGATGATAAAATAAGTATTTAACTGATTACAGAGAAGAAAGGGCAGGGCAGAAACAGGAAGACCAGGCACAAATCGAGGCAAGAGCTGGACCGGTATGGTGGCAAAGGAGGTGGTGAGGAGTAAAACCCTGCACATATTTTGAAGATAGGAATCAAAGTGATTATTTTTAATTAATTTTTTATTTTTATTTAAAACAATTTTTTTAACGTTTATTTTTGAGATAGAGAGAGAGAGAGAGCGAGCACGAGTCGGGGAGGGGCAGAGAGAGGAGACAGAATCCGAAGCAGGCTCCAGGCTCTGAGCTGTCAGCACAGAGCCCGACACAGGGTTCGAACTCACGAACTGTGAGATCATGACCTGAGCCAAAGTCGGACACTTAACTGACTGAGCCACCCAGGCGCCCCAAAAGTGATTATTTTTTAAACCGAGTAAAGTACTAAGGGTGATTTCCCTTTTCTGGTGTCACCCCTGTAAGCCCCCTCCCACCCCCCAGGCAAACTCCTGTTCATCCCTCAGGTCTCAACTAAAAAGTGTCTCTTCTTCCAGGAAACCTCCCTGATTGCCTCTGGGTTGGATGTGTCTTCTGCGCTCACCCCTGCTGCAGCACTGACCTCTGCATTGTGCTTGTTTACTTATTGTCTACATTCTTCATGAGACTGGGAGCTTCCTGAGGGTGGGGACTGGGTCTTGTTTATCACTCTGTCTCCAAGACCTAACACAGGGCCGGGCATGTCTATGGGGCACCATAAATGTTTTTTGAACGAGTGAGCCATCAGGCCAGCTTGACAGGCCATACATCATATCCTGAAATGAGCTTAATTAAGTACAAGAGAAAGCACTCAAGTTGGATTCCAAACGTGTGGGTCTTAGTTCCAGCTACACTCATCCAGCAAAGCAGTGTGAAGTAATAAGCACTTACTACTATGTGTCGGGCATCAGGGACCCCAAAATGAACTCAAGGAACCCAGTCTGGCACAGGGATACTAGATAGGTTTGATTCTTAGGCCTTCTTTGATTGCTTGCTGGGAAGCCACAGTGAGAAGGATGCCGAGAACATGGGTAGGGTAGGTAGGGTATAGTGTTCTGATCGATTAGCAATGTCTGCTGTTGGAAAGGGTTGGGAAGTAGCAGCACAGGTGCCTGGGATTTGCAGGCTGTGGTCGGAGGGAGGGGCGGTCACGAAAGCCGATACTCCCAGTGTGAAAGGCGCTTTAATGGTGGCAGGAAGCAGACCTGTGGGAGCCCAGAGCGGGAGTGAGTCACTCTGCCAGAAGCAACCCGGGAACACTTCACAAAGAATGTGACACTAGAGCTGACCTTGAAAAGGATGAGTAGGAGTTTGTCAGACCACAGAGAGGGAAGGCAGAAGAGCCTGTCCCGAGGCTCCCAGTTGTGAGCAGACGAGGTGTGTCTGGGGCCTGGGAGAGGTCCTTGAGCAGCAGCACACCAGGGCGAGGGAGCAGAGGAGCTCGGGGAAGGCCAGCTCTGCCTTAGGAAGGAGTTGGGACCTGAGCCATCGTGGAAACCCGACATCTTTTAGGAGTCAAGAAACATGATCATGTTGGGCTGCGTGGGGAATGGACTGGAGTAGGGCAGAAAGGTCAGGAAGTTGCCTGGTGGTCCTGCTGGAAGGCGGGGAGGAGGTAGTGGGGGCAGGGAGGAGAAATGAGGTCTTGACGACGCTGAATCTGCAGGACTCAAGCTTGGATGGCACAGGCAGGATGACGGAAATGTACTGAGAATGGCTTTGAGGCTTCTGGCCCCCACCCCATGGCCCGTTTTCTTGTCATCACCTTGTAGCATCCTTCAGATGTCAGAGGACATGTCTCTGCCCCAGAGGCTGGCTGTCCATTATCCTAGGTCTCTAAAGAAATTAAAGGTGGATTTGAAACATAACAGAAACACACGTTGCTCACCTTAAACTCTCCTACTACAGAAGGATCTTCATTTTCATCGGATTTGCCTCGATACAGCTTGAAAGTATCCGAAAAGTCGGTCAGGCCGCCGAATTCTGTTACATCCTCCAGTTCACAATCATATACCTGAAAACCATCAACAGCTTCTTAATTTCTCATTAAAATGCAGGTGGGGTCTAAACCAAAAAGACTGGCAATACCAAGTGGGCGTGAGGGTGTGGATGCAGCGACGGGAACCCTCACATCGCTGGCAGGAATGTAGAAGGGCACAACCACTTGGGGCAAACATCTGGCAGTTTCTTACTGAGTTAAATACCCAGTGACTCTATGATGCAGAGGCTGCATTCCTAAGTGTTTATTAAGAAAAATGAAAACACGTCCACATGATACGAGAAAGTCTGAAGCAGCTTCATCCTCAGGAGAATGGATACACAAATCGCAGTATATCTGTACAATGAACTGCCACTCAGCAATAAGAAGGGACAGAGTACCGATACACAGGATAGCGTGATGGATCTCAAAACAACTGTGTTGGGCTAAAAAAGCCAGACACACACAAAATACATCTGGTATAAGCCTATTTATATGGAGTGTAAAAACAGGCAAAAGCAGTCTATGGTGATAAACCAGATCAGCTGTCTCCAAGAGCGGTGGGCGATGGTGGATAATTGGCTGGAAGGGGTGCACAGGAGCTCTCTGTGATGATGGAAGTGTTCTCTGCCTTGTTTTGGGGGGCGGTTTACACGTAGACGCATACAACTATCACAACCCATTGAATGGATTCCTTTATTATACGTAAATTATACCTCCATAACAGAAACAGGAGAAGAGGAGGAACAAGAATGAGAATGAGGGAGGAAAGGAGGGAGGAAGGGAGGGTGGTTCGGGGACTGATCTACCTGAGCAGTTTGATCATTTTTCCAAATTAGTGGTTCTTTACATGCTGGTGTTTCTTGAGCTGCACTGAGATGTTATGATAATAAGGTGAAAATATGTGGAGGTTTTCTACTTTGATGGGGAAAATCATTTTAATGGCTAGATATTTCTCATTTAAAATTTTTTTTCCTCCCATGCAATGTTCTGAAAACTTTAGCATTTGCTTCTACTTAAGCACATTAATTATAGCCTGAAACATGGAATGAAGAATTGGAAACTCAAAACATTAAACCAGGAGATCACAGATAGCCAGATCTGCCTAGCTCAACAGTTCACCTTCCTCCTGGACACATGTGTCCATGGTTGTGATGGTATGTTATACCCATGTAACAGAATCAACTTTTCAGCTGGTGAAATGGATGCCTGTTTGGAGGACAGGCATGTTGACATTTCACACTGTTCTGTAAGAGCATGACTTTTAGGGTTCCTTGGGTTGAACTGGATAATTGTTGGCCTAATTAGTGTGGTGCCAACCCATTCCAAACCCTCTGTCAGATGCCCTCAGCCCCAAAGTGGCAGTCACATAACCATAAATCAACAGCTGTCCTCAAGCTCCTGGAATCTTGGCAAAGCCAAAGCCTATTGCAAGAGGACTCTCTAGGAAGCCAGAGGTGCCCGGGGCCCCTCCCCATCACCCCTTTTGTCTTCTACTTAGCTCTGCCCATGGTCAGTTGCAATGGATGCCATTCCCTCACCCACAGCAGCACAGGCCCAGGTACCTTGAGTTTGGAATAGCCCTTCTGAACATATTGTCCACATTTTTCATGTTCCCCTGTGGAAGCATAAAATTTGCTCCACCAGTCAACGATTTCTTCCTCCTAATGAAAGACATCAAAATGGAAAAACCTTTATGTAGTATTGACGTGGATTTCCAATCAGTGCAGGAAAACCCATATGTAACAGGTAAGAGAAATAGGTACTTCTGAACCTGAAACAGGGGAGACGATAGGATTTTTGTTTACATGTAGATTCAGATTCAGCATTCATGATTCTTCTACCCAGAAGCTACAGGTGAAAAGACCATCCTTGGTGGGATCTAATGCCCAGAGCTATAATAGATTATTTTTTTTAAAAATATTTTATTTTATTTATTTTAGTTTTAGAGAGAGAGAAAAAGCATGAGTGGCGGAGAGGGGCAGAAGGATAGGGAGAGAGGGAATCTCAGGCAGGCTTCATGCTCAGTGCAGAGCCCCACATGGGGCTAGATCCCACAACCCTGGGATCATGAATGACCCAGCCGAAATCAAGAGTCAGATGCTCAACCTGCTGAGCTACCCAGGTGCCCCTAGATGATTTCTTACAGCCTATAGACACAATATATTCATTAGTCTGATTTTACTTTTTTAGCCTGTTGACTTGGTATTTATATATACAAATTAATTAGATAAAACTTCCCTTATATGTTTTCCACTATTTCATTTCTTTAGTCCTTATAGCCAGCAATACATTATAAAACAAAGCTAAGCTGAGAGGTGGAAAAACTGGTTCTAATTCCAGTCCCATCCTTTACGTTATAAGCTGTACTCTCACATTATAAACCACATCGGCTTGGGCAAGTTATCCAACATCTCTGAGCATCAATTTCTTCATCCACCGAGTGGGTAAGAGCACTACCTGTTTCCATCTACTTCAGAGAGTTGTTTTGGAAATCAAAAAAGATCATTAGGAGAAAGAGCTTTAAAAATGATAAAATGTAAAACACAGTAAGGAGGCATTATGGGTCATTTAGACAAGTGGCTCCCAACCTGTCCTTGGGGTTTCTAATTCAATCAGCCTGGGGGAGTCCTGGGCATTCAAGAATGTTTTCTTAAATTCCACAGGCGAATCCCATTGTGCAGTCAGTGTTCAGAACCTCTGGTTTAGACGGGTAGCTCTTGGTTGGGCAGAGGGGATAGCATATCAGAGTCACTTGTACAACAAGTTAAAACTGCAGAAGCCTATAGTTTATTAAAGGCTGCTATAAGTTCTACTCAAATTTTTAACAAGAATAGAGCCTCATCAGACCCACCTATTGCTTATTTTAATATACCTGGGAAAGAGTGATCTTGCTGGGGGGAAAAAAACAGTGTCACCTATAACATAGACTCTTACTCAGTCTGGGTAGGGGGCAGGGAAGGAACACTCAAGAAAAGCGATTTCCTTTCTGTGTACCATAGACATGCAAACACACACACACACACACACACACACACACACTATACAGAATTATTTCCCCTTTATAGTCAGTAAACTAAGCTTGGATTTTAAAAAGTTTCTTTACGTATCAGCTATAGGCAGAAAATCTAAAATGAATCTTAAATCTAGCAAAGCGGGTACAATAGTTACCTTTTCTGTCAGCTGTTTATCACATATATGCACAGGAAGAGGGCAAACCGTGTCAGGTCACACAGATATGGAGACCCCATGAGCATCAGGTTTAAAGAGAAAGAAGAAGGAGAAATTAATTTTCATGCATGCTTTAGATGATCAACATTTTGATGGATTATTTAAAGTATTCAAGATGATCTCATAATTAAACACACCTTCTTGGTTTCTTCTCTGAAAATGTGCACATGAGTTACAAATAGTATTAAAATGGAAGGGTTGGAGGTAGCCACCCACATCCCATGTTCTCAAGGGTTAGATAATCTCATTGTCTGCCAGCACAGTGGTCACAAGACGGGAGGGATGGGGGTGCATGGAAGTGTGGCCACTCATCAGTCTGCCCCCAACCTTTCATTTCACTTAGCTCCTAAAGTATTCCCCAAATTGGCCTTATTCTTATCCCTTCAAAAACTCCTGTCGGGGGAAAATCATGTCTAGCATGGCTGCAGCATCATCATGTAGCTGCCTTTCCTTGCTTTTTCCCCATGCCTCTGTTACAGCACCAAATACAGATGCGTCCATCAACACTGTTCGAAGATGTCAAGTTTCTCACGGTCAAATGCTTCCATCTGAGCTTCTGCATGGAGAATCCACCCCTGATCTCAGGGTGCATCCAAGAGATGAGGGAATGGTGAGCTCGGATGCTGGGCTTGAGTTTTCTTTCCGTGCCTGCTGGTTGTCACCCAAGTTCACCTTCAGGGGCAGTCTGAGGAACTGCTATCTAGACCCCCTTTCTGAAATCCTAACTTCATTTCTCATGTGAGGAGACA
This sequence comes from Panthera leo, assembly GCF_018350215.1. Classification (NCBI taxonomy): domain Eukaryota; kingdom Metazoa; phylum Chordata; class Mammalia; order Carnivora; family Felidae; genus Panthera; species Panthera leo. The sequence continues at coordinate 53,003,902 of NC_056689.1, forward strand.
GCAGCTCCTCATTATAGGCCCTTCCTGCAGCTGTTGTATGAGGCGGCCCACAGGGCTTCCTCTGTTAAGCGCCCCTTGGTGTTTTCTGATTGGCGTTTATTCAGTACACAGCATTGCCAAGAGAGGCAGAGAGATAGACAGATGTAACAGTTTGTTATATTAGATTCATACCAAAGCAGGATTAAAGGTTAAATCGCAGCCAGATTGAGATTTTGGAGAGAGGGACTTTATGCCAAAAGTACATTCACATTCTGAATGGTTCCTGAATTTTTTAAAAAGATTTTTAAAGTCTGTTTATTCACATCTATTTTTAGCTATCTGAAATAATTTCCAAGAAGAGAATAGTTTATGGTTTAAAAAGCGTGACTCAAAACAAGTGTCTGGTTTTAAAAGTTAGGATTAATATGGGAGAATTTATTCACGCCCATTTACTCAGGAGTTCATGCGGAAAAGGGACGGGAGCATCTCAAGAAGCTTGCTTTATGGTATCTGCATGGCAAGAGTCTCCCCGAGCTTCAAACAATCACATTTGCTTAAAGATCACCTTTCACTCCAAAATCTAGTATTAGAAGGAATCTGAAAGGAGAATTCAAGTCTTTAGACCAAGGTCCCCGTGGTCCCAAGCAGCTTCATGCATTTTCTCATCATACATACATGCACTGTCGTTGGAGAAGCCATTTTGCTGAGTGCTGTTGACATACTGCTTAAACACTGGAATTGGAAGGTAATTGTTGAAATGGCCATGTAGGAATGCCCATGTCATCTGGCTAGCACTTACCAATTTGCCCCAGGCACCACCTTTCTTGTGGTAATGCTGAGCCCATTTAAGAACTCCCAGAGATCCGGGGCACCTGGATGGCTCAGTCGCTTAAGAATCTGACTTTGGCTCAGGTCATGATCTCGTGGTTTGTGAGTTACAAGGCCCATGTCGGGCTCTGTGCTGACAGCTTGAGCCTGGAGCCTGCTTCAGATTCTGTATCTCCCTCTCTCTCTGCCCCTCCCCTGCTCACACTCTGTCTCTCTCAAAAATAAACATTAAAATTAAAAAAATAAATAAAAAGGAACTCCCAGAGATCTCACAGGGTAACGGTGTGAGTTTCTGTAAGCACAGGACAGTCACCCAAAGCCCTAGCCTCCAGCTCACATCAACAGCAGTTAGTTTTGACTTACTCTCTCAATTTACCCAGATTAGTGGTAACGGACATACATTACACATATATCACATGTACATGTAATGCACGCACATCATGTACGTGTAATATAGGACATCAGCAAAGTTGTTATTATTTGCTCTTCCAAAGCTCAACTTCATTCATTTGACTTTGCCGAGATGTGTACTGTCTTCCCTAATGTATGGGTGGAGTCAGTTTTTGAGGGGAGATTCCAACCGGCCTTTCCTAACACAGTGTGCCTCAGGTAGGTGTTAGCAGCACAAGCTGGCTAAAGTCATGTACAGTATAGTAGTCCCCACTTGTCAGCGGGGCATACGTCCCAAGACCTTTAGTGGATGCCTGAAACTGCGGGTGGAATTGAACCTTGTATATATTATGCTTTTTCCTACACACACATACCTATGATAAAGTTTAATGTATAAATCAGGCACAGTGAGAGATCAACAATAACTAATAATTAAATAGAACAATTATAACAATATACTGTAATAAGTTTTGCGGCTATGGTCTCTCTTTCAAAATATCTTATTGTACTGAACTCACCCTTCTGATGATGCGAGATGATAATATGCCTAAGTGATGAGACGGGTGAGGTGAGTGACATAGGGGCTGTGACGCAGTGTCAGGCTACTATTGCCCCTCTGACACTGCGTCAGAAGGAGGACCGTGTGTTTTGGGACAGCAGTCGACCGCGGGGAAAGTGAAACCTCAGATCGGGAGGGGGGGGGGGCGCTGAACAATGGCAGTTCCGAGTGCTACCGCCTCCAATCCTGTTCCGCTGCAACTCAGATTCTATGATGTAAACTAACCTTTCACAATGTGTTGTTCCAGTAGCCCAGTCATCGGTCAACTACTGTTACGAAATGAGTGACAATATCAGCAAAGATTGGCCTTGATTCTTCTTGATCCCCCATATGTAGGGCTACCGAGGACACAGCAGGCACGAATAAGAATTGTTTGGCCATGGAAAGTAAGAAAACTGGAGACAGGTTACAGAACAGGATCTAAAACTGCCCTTTTCCTGGGCCGTTGTGAAAACGTACTATCAATCAAGGTTCTTAAGTATACAGTACTTAATTTCTCCCTAGGCCACCACTGTTTTGGTGGGAATATGTGAGGTCGTTTGCAGAGCAAATGTGGTGTTTCGCAGATTTGATATTGTCATTTATGACTGTGGAGGATTCCCAGGGAGCAGAATCAAATGCACTGCGACACAGAGCTGGCTGTGGAGACCACATTTCATATGGTCCAGTTGTTAGTGAGCTTAATGAAGTGGGAAGGAAGTGAATTTTTTAAAAGGCACTGTTTATGGACATAACATATTAAAGTGCAATCATGTGCATTTTTTGGCCAGTTTGCACATTAAAACATGCTGTGAAAGTCCATCCTAAATGCCAACACAAACAGGGAGATATTTGATGTTTTCTTTTTTCTGGACTGAGACCTTTCTTCCCCCCACCCTCCCTTTCCTTCTTGTAGAATTGGCTGCGATGGTTCTAAAATAGGGTCCTGAGTGAGCATTTCCACCAATTTCTTCACCTCAAAACCACAATGAATATAAAAATCTTAGATAACCCACACACGGGCAAATAGGGTCATTAAAAATCCATGACATTTCTACTTCATGCATGCACCCCTTCTTTGGAATGTTCAGTGCTACAAACCACTTCCTGAAATTTCCCTTTCTAGCAAATGGTATCATTCAGACTGTTCACACCAATGGTTCTCAGACCTGCCTGCACATTAGAAGCACTTGGAGAGATTTTTTAACATACTGATGTTTACTAGGTCCCTCTTCCTCTTGGAGGGTGGGGCCTGGTCCCGGGTATTATTTTAAGTATCCCGGGTGACCCAGGGTAGAGGACATTAATCTACACAACGTCATTTAATTACTGATGAGTGTGAGATTCAGATTCTTTATTCTACCTCCATAAATTGGCTTGGTTATTATTATTTTAATTGCATCGAATGGCGGTATGCCTGAATTCGCCCAATGCCTAGGCACCTGGAAAATAAAACTGATATTATCCGATGATCAGTTCTGAAACCTACCTTTGAAGCCAGTAATGGTTTGGTGTCTTCTATTTCAATAATGACATCCCGGCAGGGTGGGGTAGACAGAAGGGAGGCTGCAAGACAAACAATTTCTCACCCAAGATACTTAGGAAAAAAACAGTACTGAACATTCTAGTTGAAGTTCAAGTTCAGCAGCCACAGTGGAAAGTAGACTTTACTCATGGGTAGGACTCACTCACTGAGTGTACAGGACCATCCCCGAATGGAGAAGGTGACCCAGTAACTCATCACTTTTCCCAAAACGTGATGTAGGTTTAGACATTTTCTCTTGTCTTGGACAATTAGCCCAGTACCTGTACACAGGAAGTGCTCAAAAAAGAACGGTTCAATTGTGTCAAGAAAGACCAATGTCTTTAGAGGACATGAGCGGAGAAGGAAACCCACATCGGAAGGAGCTTCAGCTTCTTAGAATCTGTTCCCAAGACACAGCAAAGCAAAGCAGGGCAAACAGTTGCACATTTCAGGCCTGAAGCTGCAGGCGGCTCATACAGCTCCGGTTCCCACGGTGGGAGCACAGGGAAGAGGCGTCACCCTGGTTTTATGCAATTCCCAGAATACGGCTGACCCGGAACAACACGGGTTTGAACTGTGCAGGTCCGCTTATGTGTGGAATTGTTTCAATACACTATGGTACTGTAAATATATTTTATTTTCCTTATGATTGTATTTTTTTTTAATTTTTAATGTTTATTTTTTGAGAGAGAGACAGAACATGAGCGGGGGAAGGGCAGAGAGAGAGAGGGAGACACAGAATGTGAATGTGAAGCAGGTTCCAGGCTCTGAGCTGTCAGCACAGAGCTCGACACGGGGCTTGAACTCACAAACCGCGAGATCACGACCTGAGCTGAAGTCAGAAGCTTCACCGACTGAGCCACCCAGGCACCCCTTATGATTTTCCTAATGTCTTCTTTTCTCTAGCTTACTTTATTGTAAGAATCCAGTGTATAAAATATACAACATACAAAAAATGTGTTAATGCACTGTTTATGTTATTGGTATTTAAGGCTTCTGGTCAACAGGAGGCTATTAGTAGTTAAGCTTTAGGGGAGTCAAAGTTGTACATGGATTTCTGACTGCATGAAGGTCAGTGCTCCTAACCCCTGCGTTGTTCAAGGATCAACTGTATTTGTGGCTCCGGATTTTGGGATTAGTGCAAGGGCTCAGGGGTAGCCCCTGGGCTCACCAGGTTTGCTTCCAATGAAGCCTCAGCCTAGGGCACGGGTGTGGGTGAGGAGTATGTCTACCCTTTATGGAAGACGGCATTGGGCAGTCAGACATTCAATGGGAGGCCAGCACCCAGACAGAACAAACTGCAAAGCCAAAAGAACTTTCTGTTTAACCCACCCGTGTAGGACCAAAAGCAGGGGAGGGAAGACACATTTTAGGTACATACCACGTGCCAGGGAGTGGACTCAGCCTTTTACGTACTTTATCTCATTTAATCCCTCAATAATCCTGTAGAATATGCACCATTATCCCCATTATAAAGATTAAAAAACGAATCGAGGCTAAGAGAATCCAAGTTACTCGCTTCAGGTTAAACAGCCAGTAGGAAGTGGAAGTAGATGACCTAGGGCTGTCTGACCCCAGAGCTTGTGTCTTAACACGCCAGCGCCCAGGGCAGAGTAAATGCTCAATGAAATGGGAAAGGATTAGGGGGACACTGGGGAGACAGGGAGAGTGACATTTACTGAACATCTGCGATACTCCACTTGCTGTGCTAGCTCATTCGATATCCACGCAGCACCTCCATCCCTACCAGCAGTCTCTACATTTCCAAAACAGGCTCCCCCCAAAACTTCTGCCAGCTACAACACAGGACGTGACAGCCAGTTGGGTAGGTGTGCGGGAACACAACTGTATGCAAGCTCCTTCTTAGCAATTCTCTGCTTTACCAGCCTCACGTAAACAAAGCCTCAAGGCAGGAGGAAAGCTATTCTGTATGCTTCTGACACTAGGCCAGCCAATTACATTCCTCAACTCTTACTCTATTTTTGGTTTTAAGAAAGTACCAGATTCTAGTCTTGGGAACATTATGCTTTGCCCACCCCATACTCCTTATGGATTTTCCTTTTCAAAGAGTTCTCTGAAACCTTGACCATATTTCACATTAATTAGAGTCACTAACCAGGAGACCTCTGCCTGAGCCCCATCCTACCCGCCCCCCCCCCGCCCCCCCCTGCCCCATAGACACCAACAAGTCCACACTCGGAGGCCAGAGAAAGATTGCAGAATTTGTGAATTCACATATTTGGATCAAATAACTTTGTCTCATGAAAGCAGCAGGGGCAATGCTAGGACAATGGTTTCTCTCCACTGAGTAACCCCAAATTAAACAATGCTGCAGTTATAGTAATCCTTGTTGCTATAAAAAACGTTGCTATTTTAGGTACTATCAATTCAACACAAAATGCTTGGCATGGGAAATTTCTGGATAAACTCATGTAGGTTTGTTTTTGCCCACGTGTGATTGTGGATTTTATTTTAGCCTCTTCTCTGAATCAGGGCTATAGGATGCTGAAACAGATGAGTTTCAGATGCTCTGTCAAATCAATACCAAACCTTCTGGAAGATTAACTAGAACTGGTTAGCAGGACAGCTGCTTAAACAGAAGACATCTGTTTCAGTCTTGAGGCACCGAAGATCAGCTGAATGAATGTGTGATAGTTCCCCACGGCATCTAATCTCATGAAGCCAGGGGCCCTGGAACTTTGTTCACTATGCTGACCCACTCCCCAGCCCCTAACACGGACCCTGGCACACAGTAAGCTAAAAACAAGTTATTATTGAATGGGCAATAGCAAAATGCTACTCATTAGCTGTTATTTATTTGGAGCCCTAAGGTCAGCACCATGCCCCACTATCATTTACCTACGAATCATGTGACCTACGGCAGACAAGTCCCCAGCTTTTCCTCCGCGGATAACAATGAAATAGTATCTTTCCAATGACATCGCGATAACGGGATGCGATCATGAGGATGACAGACAGAAAGCAATTAGAAATGAAAATCCTCCCCCACCCCCCTTCACTGCTCAGGAGGGGACCGCTGTATTTCTTGCTCAAAGCATTTATCACACTGACTGCAACTACTCATTTCCTTGTTTGTCTTCTCTGCTTGACTACATGAAAACATTATGAAGCACTTAACATCTCCCGAAGAGACAGCTTATGTTCAGCCAGGGATAGGTTACTTCAGAAGGTAACAGTTTGGGCGCTGGATGCCGCCCCCCCCCCCCCCCCCAAACAAGGTGGGAATTCAAATCTAACTTTACCACCTACTAACTATAGCACCTTGGGAAAGTTACATAGCCCACTGGAAATCAAATGAGTTCTTCATCTGCATGAATATTTTTTATCTTGAGGAGGTCTGTGAAGATTTAATCAGATCTCACATGAAAAACCCAAAGGGATATTTATAGACGTGAATTTTACCTTTTAGCTGTGGCACAAGATCCTCCTTTCCCGCATAAGGGTCGCAGCGAAAGCGGTCCAGGCGGTCGATGGTGCACTGCCCAACGACAGGCTTCCGCCCAAACTGCCTGTGGTCAATGACCTTGATCACCAGAGGAGGCATGTACAATTCTTCCTTGGGCAAGAACTGGGGATTCACAGAGGTAGGCGTCACTTCTCTGTAGCAGAACTTCCCAGTAAATTCTCCCAAAGGGACCAACCCAGACTTTTTGCCTGATTGGTATAGCCCCGGGGACTCACAGTATGTAGTTCAGGAATATATGTGCTAGGCAAACAGCATAGTGCTTCAGGATGGGAGCTGCGAGCCAGACGGCCTGGGGTCAAATCCTGGCTCTGCTACTAGGAGTCGCTTGGCCTCAGGCAACTTTTCAAAGCCCCAGTTATCTCCTCAGTAATAGGAGGGTTGTTTAATTGATGTATGTGAACTGCTTAGAATAGGGTCTCAGTGCCCAGTCACAGGATGCAGACTCAGCATTTAAAAGAAACTGAGATCAAACTGAATCTCCAAGGGAAATAACTGTGGCTTGGGAATCTTTTAGTCTTGGAAGTTTGGTGTCCAAATGGAATGCTCATTTTTCCTCGACTCCTCCTGTTCTTCCTTGTGGAATTTGGTGGCCTCGATGACATTGCCTGATTAGGGAATCATGGGCTGGTCTTGGGGTCTGCCTGGTATGTGGTTCAGATACATTTCCATCTCTGGCCTTGCAAAGGAATCGAAGTTGGGGTTGACTGAGTGGCTTTTCTTCTGCTGACTGAGACTAGATTCAGACTAGAACGTGGGGGGTGGGGGAGGGGCTGGGGAGCAGGCAAGGGTGGGCGGAGTGGCCTGGGGCGATCACTTCCCGATTGGATTCGGGCTTGCAGCACTCCATCTGCACACTGCAGGGGGGAGGAGGACGGCTTTGCAGCCGGAGGAACCTAAGTCCAAACTCTGGCCGCCTACTTGCCAGCTACGTCCCTGGTGTAAATTACTTATCTTCTGGGTTTCCGCTACAGTGGGTGTTTAAGGAGTGAAGAATGCCTGTCTTGCAGGGTGAGAGCAAAGACAAAAGGCAGGGAGTATGAAGGCAGCCGGCACCCAGGGCTGCTGCTGTCGTCTCTCCACATACCCACTGCCGCACAGAAAGTGTGGCCTGACACTCACTTGCAGGACCTGGATAAGGTGTCCCCCTCTCTAGGCCTCAGTTTCTTCATCTGTAAAAGCCCAGGTTAAATCACGGGACCCTAGAGTTTGAGAATGGTGTGCTAGCGACACCAAATGACTAGGGAGAGAAAAGGAATGTGAAGGTCCTGGGCTTTCTACTCCATCAGAGCCAAGGAAATGCCTTGATTTTATCTCTTTGATATAGTACAGTAGGATAAGGATTTAACTGCTTTAAAAGCGGGAGGACTGGGTGACCTCTTCTTGCTCCTATGGGGTCCTATGATGGAGGACCGTGAACCGGATCTGACACTGTCCCATATTCCTAACCACCCGTGGAGCAAGGTGGGTGCCTTCCAGAAGCACCTGGAGGAGGGGTGCAGTCACGGGCTGTTAGGGCATGGCCCCACTGCCCCAAATGGGCTCCGCACCTGCCCTTCCCCAGCCAGCCAGTGCCTATCTGGAGGCTTCTAGTCCATACACACTTGCAAGGGCGGGACTGAGGGTTAGTATTCTGCCCTCAGGGGACTGACCCAAAGCCTGAACCTGGTAGCTGAACAGATGAAAAGTTTATTCTAGAAATACGTATTCTCATAAATATTTCTGTGTCACTGGGGATGTCTAAAGCTTCAAGAAATCATCACTATGGTATGAGAGTCTAAGGGACAAAAGTCACTGGCAAGCTGAATCCAAGGCAGGGTTTTTCTATTTGCTGTCAGAGTTTGGAAATATATAAACTTTGTGTGTGTGTGTGTGTGTGATTATATATATATATATATATATCCATATTTCAGATAAAACTCAGGTACTCAACACACATGGACTATTACAATCTTGATACTGTACCACTTTCATGAAGAGAACAGAACTTGGGAAGTTGGGTGTCTTCTTAAGGTTTTTGATCACCACTGATTCTACCCTTTCCCCTCCACACTCCACAATGAGGCTGGGGGATGTGATAGAAGCCATCTGGTAGTTCTTCATATTTCTTAAGCCCCAAGCTAGAATCTAAGAAAACAATATAAAGAGATAGAAAGAAAACCCAGTATATTAAAAATAATATTCAAAGGAAACATTCTTCCTTAATAACAGAAATTCTTTAAGGTTGGCTTGTGCAGATTTGCCCAAAATCTCTGAGACTCTTATTCTGGAAAGCCTGTAGGTCATGCAGAGAAAGTGGTTTTGCCCCCTTTCCTCTGCCTGAGCTGCTAAAAAGCAGAGCAGTGAAGAGTGCAGGAATCAAATCCTGGCTGTGAACCCAGGCAAGTTAGTAACCTCTCTATGTCTCATCTGCAAACAGGACTGACAGCATTATCTATCACAGGGTCATTCCGAGGATCAAGTGTAAACTTCTTAACACAGCGTCTGACATGTAAGCATTCAAAAATGATAGCTGTTGTTTAAAGCCATCTGTTTGGTCTCTGGAAACTCTTACCAAGACAGCTTGAGAATGGAAATCTCAAGGTAACATCAAGGAAGAGACCTTGAGAATGGACCAGACACTGTCCATCAAGCTACCTGTTAGCTCCATCAGCCTGTGTCCGCCCTGATTGTCTGGCATGTCAGCATTTCCTGTTACTCCCATGCCTCTCTCCACCTTGAGTCCCCTCTTGAGTCTCCTGCTCTCTGTGCACACGCGCGCACACACACACACACACACACACACTGCTCTTTGCCTTCCCTCTCCCAGCTCTCCAGTGGACACGGGAAGCTCAGAAATCTCCTGGATCCCAGCAAATGAGAACCCCAAATTCCCTCAGTAAGGCCGGAATTGACCTGTTCTTCTTGTTTCAACAAGCCTTCTATGTCCATGAATATTTCAGATTTTCGGACAAATGCTTTAGGAAGTTGGGCACAGCAAGAGAACAGGTGACAAGATTTCATTTCCCAGGTGAAGGATTCCAGTTCTGTCGCTATGTCATTTGACTTGATCCATAAAACTTAGGGAGCTGCATACCTCAATGGCAGTGAGCTGGACCACAGGTCTGATCCCCTGGGGAACCATGTATAGATTTGGCGCCCTTTGTGAGGGAAGGATGGGAAGGTTGGAGCCATCCTGTAAAACAAACATGGAAATGTCAGTGCCTCTCTTTAGTTCAAGGGAATGGTGTCGTGGGTTATTAACAAGTATTTTAAGCAGTTGCTACGAAAGAATATGTAAGTGAGAACTCAGTAAGTACCTTGTGCCTCAGAATCAGTTCTGCGGTTACAAGGACATCCCCACAGGCTTTGTCTCCATTCATTAAGGGGTGCCAGAGAAGTTTGGGTGTGATATCCATTTCTGAGTTTAGCTTTACCAGAGGGGAGCACAAGCTTCGTCCTAAAAATTCATCTTTGCCCTAGAGAAACAAACAATCCTTAAATTCCCCAACAAATATCCCTATAAACTTCCATTATTCCCCAAGCCATCTTAGAAATTCTAAATTACCTACCACTTGGTCATTGTCAAAAAGTTCAATGACAACTTTGGGTGGGTTCTGTAGGACTGTCTGGGGCTCCCCATAGATTTCAATTTCATCAAATATAATCGTTTGGTCCCATGTGGGATTCAGAGTTGAGTGGATGATCTCAGTGGTTTTGCTTCGATGGAGGAAGGAGACATGAGCATACGGATCTAAAACAGAAGAAGAGAGGGGCGCCTGGTGGCTCAGTTGGCTAAGCGTCTGACTTCTGATTGTGGCTAAGGTCATGATCTCATGATTCATGAGATTGAGCCTTGTGTCGGGCTCCGTGCTGGGCTCCGTGCCTGCTTAAGATTCTCTCTCTCCCTCCCCGTTGGCCCCTCTCCTGCTCACATTCTCTCTCTCAAAACAAAAAATAAAAAATAAAAATAAAAATAATAAAAATAAGAACTAAAACAGAAGAAGAGAGTAACAGTGAGGCCGTGGCTAAAGTCCAGCTCCTCAGGACCACTCATTTCAATTGCATGTTCTTCCTCCAGGTGCACTGATCACAGACCCTCACCACCACCTGGGAGATAGATTGCCGAAGCAATCATGAAAAAGAACAGAGCTGGAGGCATCACACTTGCTGGTTTCAAATTATATTACAAAACTATAGTAATCAAAATGGTATGGTAGTAGCATAGAAACAGACACAGGAATCAACAGAACAGAGAACTCAGAAATAAATGCATGCATATGAGAGCAACTAATTTTCAATATAGGTGCCAAGAATGCACAATGAAGAAAGGATAGTCTCTTTGATAAATGATGCCGGGAAAACTGGATAGCCACATGCAGAAGAATCAAGATGGAGCCCTGTTTTATACCATACACAGAAGTCACCTCAAAGTAGACTAAATACTTGAATATAGGACCTGAAACCATAAAACTCCTAGAAGAATGTATAAGGGGTAAGCTCCCTGATATTAGTCTTGGCAGTGATTTTTTTTTTTCTGGCTTTGACACCCAAAACAAAGGCAACGGAAGCAAAAATAATAAGTGGAACTATATCAAACTAAAAAGCTTCTGCACAGCAAAGGAAACAATAAACTGAATGAAAACCCATGGAATGGGAAAAAAACATTTGTGAACCACATATATGATAAGGAGTTAATATCCAAAATTTGCGAGGAACTCATACAAAAGAGCAAACAGCCCAAATGACCCAATTAAAACATGGGCAAAGGACCTGAACAGACATTTCTCCGAAGAAGACATATAGGTGGCCAACAGGTACAATAAAAGGTGCTCGACATCATTCGTCATCAGGGAAATGTAAATCAAAACCACAATGAGATATTAAGTAACCTCTCTATCCTGTTAGGATGTCTCATTATCAAAAAGACAGGAGATAACAAGCGTTGGCGAAGATGTGGAGAAAAGGGAACCCTTGTGCACTGTTGGTGAAAATGCAGACTGGTGAAGCCACTGTGTAAAGCAGTATGGGAGTTCCCCAAGAAATTAAAAATAGAGTTATCACATGATCCAGCAATCCCACTTCTGCGTATATATTCAAAGCAAATGCAATAATGATCTCAAAGAGACCTCTGCACTCTCATGTTCACCGCAGCGTTATTCACAATAGCTGTGGTATGGAAACCACCTATGTGTCCACTGATGGATGAATGAATGAAGCAAATGTGGTGTGTATGTGTGTACTATCTATATATAATTCAGCCTTTAAAAAGAACGAGATCCTGTCATTTGTAACAACATGGAGGAACCGGGAGGGCATTATGCTAAGTGAAATAAGCCAGACCGAGAGAGACAAATATTACATGGTATCACTTACATGTAGAAGTTCCCCCACACCCCTTCAAAAATCAGATTAATAGAAACCGTGAGTGGAATCGTGCTTGCCAGGGGCTGGGGGGTATGTGTGGGGGGGAGGGGGGTGAAACGGGGAGAGGCTAGTAGAAGGGTACAAATTTCAGTTATAAAGCGGAGAAGGCCTGAGGACCTAATGTGTAACATGAGGACTACAGTTGACAACAGTGTATTGTGTAACTGACACTTGCTAGGCGAGGAGAACTTAAGTGTTCTGTCACACACACAAGTGTAACTATGTGAGGTGACAGATGTGTTAAGGCAATTGTGGGAACCCTTCCATCACGTATTTGTATATCAAATCGTCACTTTGTATACTTTAAGTGTGCAACTTTGTAATTTATACCTCAACAAAGCTGAAAAATGATAAGGAAAAAAAGAAGCAATCTGTTTCTCCTCCATGCTCGATACCTTCACCAAAACTTTTGCAATTGCCTGGGAGCTGATCTATTTGAGCAATAGCCTAATATCTAACCTGAAAGTGTTGTATCATCAAAAATGCTGCTTCATTTTTAGCATTGCGGTATCACATGAATGGGGCTCTTTGTTTCTGCTCCGATCATATATCTCATGTCTCAAACTGCAAAGAATGTGCTTGAGTTTTAGGCAACTTCAGTCAAGAATTTGGAGAAGATTCTAACTTCAACTTTCAATGACTGAGTGCCCTCTGGTGGTGAATATTCAAAAATGTCTTCAAACCCCATTTGGAGATCCGTAGTATAGAGATAGCTTTGAATCTCCTCTCATTTGTCAGAAAAGGAAACCACTCACAAATGTTGGTTACGTTAGTGCTTGGAACACACCTCACAACTGATGTGAGCATGCCAGAGTGTCAGGCAACTGCTTTAAGAGCTGTTTCCATAGAAGCTCTGCTCCGTTCAAGTCCTGAAGGAGAAATCTGCCCCAAGTAGCCCAGATGGCCCCTGAACTATTCATGATCCCACCAGCTACAGCAAAAACTCCCAGCAACCTTTTCCTCAGCCCTGCCTACAGCCTTCCCCTTAGATCCAGTCCAAAGGACACAAAACCAGCCGGGTCTCACGGCTTTATGGTGCTGCTGGGAATCGGGGGAACAGGCTGCGGAGAGGTCGAAACGGACTCCCAATGACCTCAAGCTTGCTGTTGTAGGCAAACGCGTGAACTTGTGATCTGTCAACTTGAGAGAGCTACAAAAAATATATAAAGGATCTTAACTTCCCAATCAGCCCAAGAGCCCAGGGTATATGTGTATATAGCTGTGTGTATAAGCAGAGAGCAGAAACTGCTTTTCTTCTTGGGGCTTTTTATTACCTGATCAGTTAATGATTATTAGTATTAAAAGACCACATATCTTCTGTGTATCTCCAGCACCCAGCAGGAGTGCTCGACATACTCAGTGATTATTTATTTAATGACTGAGCAGTTTACTTCACACAAATCAAACTGATCTCAATATGGAAAGCCCTTTAGTTGTTCTCTGAGAAATCACTAAAAGCATCCACAAGCTAGCCTGCTATGCAACAACATGTATGATGGAGATTTTTGTGCCTTTACCTGAAAAACTATCCTTGTCTAGAGCCATGAGGTTTCTGGCTTGATAGATATAGCAGCGCAGATGGTAAATGTAGACTCCTGAAAAGAACAGGATAGTTACTTACAAGAAACAGAACACTGGAATATTTGGACATAATACATATTTCAGATGTACTTCTCCACAGTAAAGAACACATAGCCTGCTGATGACACGTGCTCCCAAAGTAGTTCTGTTTCCTATAAAACAAAACCAACTTTAAAAATACTACAGTAAGCTTGGGGCGCCCGGGTGGCTCAGTCGGTTAAGCATCTGCCTTCGGCTCAGGTCATGGTCTCACAGTTTGTGAGTTCAAGCCTCACGTCGGGCTCTGTGCAGACAGGTCAGACCCTGGAACCGGCTTCAGATTCTCTCTCTCGCTCTCTCTTTCTCTCTTCCCCTCCTCTGCTCGCACTCTGTCTCTCTCTCTCTCTCTCTTAAAAATACACATTTAAAAAATACTATAATAAGCTCAGTGCAAGTGTTACCACTCAGGAGAACATTACTCCTGTTGTAAAATACCTGGATTTAGGCTACTGCTTGTCATCACAGACCTTTAAAATGAAACTTGGTTTCCAGGACTTATAGAAATAGGGCTTTCTATACTATTTCAGCCCCAGATCTAGGAGACAGTTATCTGCTAAAAGCTGCTTTGATAGCTCAAAATCTTTATACTCTTTATCCTTATTGTGTTAATGTGTATACCCTCCCACCTCCCACACACGTGATCTGAGAGAGAGAGTAGGGCACTGTGATTCGATGCACAGATCTGGGAGTCAGACTATCTTGTCTATAGTGTTTCCAAGCTGTAAGATTTGGGGCAATTTATTTAATCCTTCTGCATGTCTACAATGAGGACAATAATAACACTTACCTCCTCGGGATGTTACAAGGATTAAATGAATTAATATATGCACAGTGCCTGGCACATGCTAAGCCCTAGATAAGCATTTGCTATTATTATTATTATTATTATTACACAGCAGGTCTGCCTCATCCCAGAATGCCTAAAGATTATCATCGGAACCAACCTTTACTTAACTTTTTGAACCTCTTTTTTTAATTAAAATAATCTTTTGGGGGAGCTTAACAGATAGAATCAGTACAGACTCTGTCAAAGTCAATGATCTGACAACCCTCCACCCCAAGTACAATTTTTAAAACTATATTTTAAAAAATCCTCTCATCAGGGGATGGCAATGGAAGTCACACTTGCATGAAGACATTTTAATCATGTTTGGTGATGCAAAGAGTTTTCTAGAGATAAGTCATAGCAGTGGAAGGCACAAATTCATGTTTAAAACTTACTGTCAAAGTTACAAGAAACAATGGGAGTGTTTGCCCCAAACACGGTGGTGGCACTGTACTTCTGCTTTTCTGTGCTCTTTTCATCTCCTTCCTCAGTAGTGTCTGCACCCTAAAGAGGCAGAAAAGTCCATGAATGGTGCCTCAAGACAAACAAAGAGGCAAGAATTACAAAAATCTGGAATGGTGGCTTTCAAAATAGACTCTTTTCATCCGATCACTCCATTTTTAAAGATGACTGAAGCCCAGCACAGCAAGTGACTTGCCCAAGGTCACTTAGCTGGAAAGCAACAGAGCATGAAGTTGAAGCCAGTCTTTCTGCCTCAAGGTCAGCCTTACCAAACCCAGATGCTGAAAATTTTAAAAAGGAAAGGCATAAAGGATAAATAAGGGGATTAAAAAGGTGGGAGGAAGACAAGAATAAGCAGTGGAAGCACAAAGCAGGGTCAGTGTGCAAAAATATAAAAACAGGCTGTGTTTGGGAATGGCTCCCGACCACCATGTTGTTTTAGATGGACCACTGCCATTTTCTTATTCCTTCCTTCCACCGTTCTGCTTTTTCCCTCCCTCCCTTCATTACTGTGAGTCCATATAAATTATTCTCTAATTCCGTGAGCCATCCTTCTGTTTTCCTCCCCCTCACATCTGTATATTAACACTCTTGATTTGTTGAACATTTGTAGTTTCCAAGGTATAATCCAAGGAACCTGTGCCCGGGAATGTTAACAGATGTCACCTGCGACCAGGGTTTTGGAACAGATGTATTTGGAAAATGCCCGATGAAACAACATTAAACAGGTGTGTCTGCAGTAGAACTTCTTAGAATCTTTCCTATATTAATGGTCTATTCATTTAACAAGAGTTACTGAGCATCTAGGACGTGCAGCTTTCTTCCAAATTATCTGCAGTCCTGCAGTACTGGAGGGATCTCCATGGAGTCCCAGGTGTATCCAACACTCATCTATTTTCTCTACACCAAAATTTTTGAGCTTTGAGTATTTACTACTTACGAGGGCACCTTCAAGTTTAAAGATGGCAGCTGCACCATGTGTTTCTGAAGGAGCCATTTTTCTTCTCCAGCGTCTACGGCGAAAGGTATCCGAACTACGCTGTTTCCAGTGAAATTTCCAGCCAATTAAAGAAGCATATTCCCAGCCCTCCCGGTCTTCATATTCTTCCATGGCCTAGAACAGAAGTAAAACTTTGAATGCTAATGCTAATCATAATAATAACAATAATAATATCCCTTAATTGATAAGGCAGATTATGTGGTCAATCAGCAAATACGCACTGAAAATCTACTCTGTTCCGAGCACTATGCTACGAGCCAGTGATACAACAGAGAAAGAAGTAGACACGCTGTCTGTCCTTGCAGAGCTGATGGACTGTGGGAACACTGAGAGATAACCAAGCAATTGCAATGGAATGAGACATTGCAGGAGAGGCACCTTATTCAGATTTGGGGAGGGTTAAGGAAAATGGATTCTTTCTTAACTTGCTTTCTATATTGTCATTTTCATTAGCTCATAAGACATTGCAATTGTGATACGGTTTATAAAACATTATTATCTCCACTTTCTATAGGAAAAAGTGACACCACGGTCCCCAGGATTTAAATGTCTCATCTGAGCTAATAGCCGGCATAACTAAGTGATAGATCAGATATATTACTTCCGTAATAACTAATAACTTATGAGTATAGTACTTTTTATCTTCAAAACGGTTTATACATAAATGCCCTCAGTGTTCAGTGTCATATGCAGTTCAACAAATCTGCGTGTCTACTGTGTGACAGAGATTGTGTTAAGCGCCAACGAGGCAGTGAAGGACAAGACAAGACAGGGTCCGTGCCTTCGTGTGGCTGACTTTTACTGGTGGACATTTTCTGTAAATACCTTAAAAGTATTACTAGATTTAATAAATGCAAAATAATACTGAATCATATTTAGGATCTCAGAAATAAGAGCTCTATGGAGGCTATAGCCATTGTAGAGATTCGTTTTTCAATTTTGAATAAACGTAATTGCAGGTCAAGCACAATCTTGTAATCGCTGCTCTAGTGGTATTCACAGTGGCACTGAAATATTTCAGGTAGCCAAGAGTGAGGAGGTTAGGGAACAGGATCAAAGTCTCAACAATACTTTTTGGTAGGACTGGGCCAAGTTTCTAGTCTTCTTCCCACCCCCTCTTGGTGCTCTCCTGTGGCAGGCAGGAGGGAGACAAGTGCCTCTAGGAACTTCTCACCCCATCAGAATACGGGTAGTTGAATAAGAGGTATTCGTTTATCAGTTTATTCATTCTCCTCCATTACTAGTTGGAGGAACTACTCCAACTACTAGTTGGAGGTACTAGTTGTTAGGAACTAGTTTCTGAGCTGGCAAGAAGGATACAAAGTGGACGGCTTCCATCTTTGTGTCCAAGGAGCTCCCTATCTAATAAAAAGTAACTTCATTGCATTTACTATGAGTCAGGCACTTTGTGGAACAGCCTTGCCTGCGTTCAAACATGGCTGGCTCAGTCATTTTAGACAGGTGGCCTAGAGTCCATTTAACCTCTGTGAGCATTATCTAAAAAATGAGGATAAACGTATATCTCGGGGATTACAGATAATGCGTATTCAGTACCTAGCATTAGAGAAGGCACATAACACATTCCACTTATTATTATAAGCAGTATTATTCCATTTCACTTACTATTATTCCACGTAAGCCTTATACTACCCTAATTAAAAGCATGGTATTATACCCATTTTGCAGATGAGAAAGGAAGTAAAGCCAGGATTTGAGTCCCTGTGTATCTTATTCCAAGGGCTGAACTATTGCCACTACTTCCTTATGCCACCAAAATAATTTCTATTGCTACCTCTAGAGTGGTTCTCATTATTCAGTCTACTTCTGGGTCACCTGAAAGACATGTTGAAGCACAGACTGCTGGGCCGCACCCCTGATTCTTAAATCAGTAGGTCTGGAGTGAGGCGTTTCTAACAAGCTCGCAGGTAATGTGTTGTTGCTGGTTGGGGTGGGGGGAATATTTTGCAAACCTCTTTGAGCAGGCATTAGGCCCTTGATTGGCAAATGGTTTCTGTAGAAAAAGCAGAGTCACTGGAATTCTGTGTGGGCCCCCCCGCCCCGACTCCCCGGACGTAGCTTCCTCCATGGTAACTCTTACCCTTGCAGTACTTGAAGTGCTTTGTGTTAAATCTTTCTTGCGTTTTCGGACCAGCCTTCGCCGTCTATGAGTATGATACATTTTCTCTGCTGCAACCCAGGATTTGGGCTTATTATCAGGAGGAATGGTAATTCCATACTCCCAGCCTGGAACAGAGTTTGCAAACGGTTATCCCAAAGAGATGCATTTGCCAGATTGCTACATAAACTTCCAGAAAACATCCAGTCAATCTCTCTGCTCCCCCATCAACATTCTCTGTGGTGACAAGGAATGCCACTGCCCCTTCCACTTTGCTGCAGTTCAGCCAAACTGAATACAGCTCTGTCCCCTTGGATCCCTCTTCAAACTGCTTCCTTTGCACCCACGAGGTTCTCCTTCCCCTTTCTCCCTCCAATCACTCATGGTAATTTAGTGCATCTACGAATAAAGCACAGTGCAAGAGGCAGATGGGGACAGTGCTGAAGGGTGTCGTCTGTGTAGCTGCACAGCCAGGGTTTAAATCCCAGCATCACCACCGCTGGATGTTCACTAAAAAAGTTCCTTGCTGGTTAGTAAACCTGCCTATGGCCTAATTTCCCCAGCAATAACGATAAAGAATACCTTTTTAAAACAGAGTTCATCAAAATAACACATGCAAATAACTAGGACTATGTTTGTGCTCAGTGCTAGCTGTTATTATAAGGCTTGGCATGTGCATCAAGATCAGTAAGAAATTTATTATCTAGTTGAACCCTTCTGTATTATGGTTGTTTTTTTCTTTCATAAGGGAAAAAAATCAGATTTTCTCTTTTGATATTTCCAAATATTATAGTCATTTAACTTTACATTACTATTCATTGAAAAGGATAAACACCATTAACAGAATCTATGTCAATAATCTACATTATTGGATGTCAACCTTACTTAAAAAAAAAAAAAAGCCACAACAACAATCTGCATTATTGCTGAATAGGTTGACTTTTAAGGCATTTTATAGTCCTTCTTCCTGAGCTACGGGGTCCTGAGTGTGATGTTCCCAGGGAAGCTATGGGTGTGATTAGAAAAGAGAAAGTCCAAATTCCACTTCCCTCCCGAATTCTCACCCTGGATCCCCAGCATCTCAACGTGCAGCCACCTGGCCCCCTGTGATCTTGTATTTTTCACTCTTGCCCCCCACCCACACCTGTCCAACCACTTGCTTGTCCTTCAGATTTTGCATCTGAAGAGTCACAGCTAATATCCAAGACCTGATTGTCACAAACCAACAGAAGTAAGACTCCTCCCTGCCAAGGACACTTTACTCTGGTTAAGCAGGGCCTTGCTGCAGACAGCCCGGCATGTAATAGATCTAAAATGTTACCTTTCTCATCCACTGCACGATTTATGTCATATACCCATGCGTCATCTTCCCATTCCCAACCTGGAGGGCATATCAGCTCGCTGGGCGATGCTGCTTTATCACCGTTCTTTAAAACAAAAACGAAAAAATGAAGACAAGCAAGTCATAGGGTCCAATAAGAAGCAAAAGGGAGATGGTACCTCACATTTAACAATGGTATTCACGTGCTAACTTAGAAGCTACACTCAGAAGAATCTTTAATCTCTATGCACAGCTGCTACACGAAATTAGTTTTTTTAGAATACCTTCCATTTCCACTGTTAGGGGGTATGTTGGGTTGAACCATGGGAATTGCTTTGACCATCAAAAATGGTCAAATATCAGCAATTTCCTGTGTTCAACTTAAAATTATGAAATGGTACAACTGTCTTTATGAGGAGCTAGTAGGAAAGAAACCATCAGAGATGGAAAAAGTGTGGAAAAAAACATGTTTTCAAGTACAAGGTAATGTCACTGGAGGTTCTAGATGCTAATCATGTAAGATTAAGCAAGGTTTAGGTTAAATACTCACTTAAGTACTGACTGCATTAAAACCGACAGTTATGAAAAAAAAAGTTCCTAAGAACAGAAGTAAAGGTGGTCCATAAACACATGGAAAATTACCCAGCCTCACTTTAAATTAAGAGTGAGAAAATGGAGATGACATCAGGGTACCACTGATCATGCAGTGACAAGGCTGTGGCAGTGGGGTAGTGAGTGTTTAGGAAAACAGCCCTCTAAGAAGCTGTTGCTGGACATGCAAACTTATACAACCTATTTGAAAGCTGTTTGGCAATACTTATCAAAATTGCATATGTACTGAAATCTGACCAAACCAATCCAGGGATTTTTCCTGGAGATAAATTTTCACAAGTGGGGGCGCCTGGGTGGCTCGGTCGGTTGGGCGTCCGACTTCGGCTCAGGTCACCATCTCGCAGTCCGTGAGTTCAAGCCCCGCGTTGGGCTCTGTGCTGACTGCTCAGAGCCTGGAGCCTGTTTCAGATTCTGTGTCTCCCTCTCTCTCTCTGACCCTCCCCCGTTCATGCTCTGTCTCTCTCTGTCTCAAAAATAAATAAACGTTAAAAAAAAATTAAAAAAAAAATTTTTCACAAGTGAATAAAAATGTACATATAAAAACATTTACTGCTGCATTGCTTAAAAAAACCTAACACTAGAAAAAAAAATGTCTACAAGGAGAGGATCATTTAAATAAATTAGAGAGGGTGCATAGAATAAAACACTCTGCAGGCATTTTTTTAAAAAGTTCATAGTTCTATATGTACTGATATCAAAAGATGTCCACAATACACTGTCATATGGAAAATACAAGTTGTTGAACTGTGCACACAACACAATTCTATTTAGGTGTATGTGTGTGTGTGAGAGAGAGAGAGAGAGAGAGAGGAAGGAAAAAGTTATATAGTTGAGCAAGAACAGAAACATGTTTTCAGTAGTTACCACGGGGTGGGGTGGGGGTGGAATATAAATCTGGGAGAATTACTTTTCATTTCCTTTTATGCTGTTTGAATATTTTAGAGACATACACATTCTATTTGTTGTGCTTTTTAAACGAGTTAAATGATAAATATTTATTTATTGCACAACTCAAATTTTACCTTGTACCAACATCTAAACAGGCCCAGTGACTTCTCCAGAGAAAGTAATTTATAGGTGCACTTGTGTGGCTTAAAGTTAAGGTAAGGCTGTTCAGAACAGGAGACAGAGCAGAAGAGAGGGGGAGGCCGCGCGCCTCATGGTCGGCGGGTTCACGGGTTGTGGTTCCAAAGAGCTAGGGTTGAGGCTCTCTCTGGGGAGCAGCCCGCTCACCGCATCGGTGTAGGTGTCCTCGGCTGCCTTCCACTCCCCCCCGGGGTAGCGACTCTCATTCTGGTACACTTCATCCGTGAACTCCGTGTGACCTGCGTCCGCCTCAGTCAACAAGCTGCGGGTGAGGCTCGGGTTACCAAAGGAGCAATGGAAGCCAACCACCCCAGCTCGGCCCAATGGTCGGGAAACATCTACACCGGTTCCCTCCTCACTCTACCCCTTGGGTTCTCCACTCCAAACTCCTCTTCCTAATAGCTTCTGACATTCCTTTGAAGAAGGGGTCTGCGGGAACAAGGAGACCTAAATTATAGAGCACTCCTCCAGTTAGCAGGCCTGCTCCTTCTCAGTAATTAGGGTGGGGACTGGGAAAACAGTCCTGTGGGCAGCTCCTTATAGAGATCTTATGCTCCATATTTTTGTTTCAGTTCAGGACCGTTCAGCTTTTTTTTTTTTTTTTTTTTTTTTTCCCAGCAAAACTCCTGGCTAACAGTTCAAAAGAATAGGATGTTGTCCACCCTCATTCCCCCTATTTTAAAAAATTGAGGGGAGACAGTCTCATGAGGCCAAGTGTGGAAATTTTTACTCATGGCTTGCATGGTCTACGTAACACAAACTGAAGGGAGGAGTTTACATTTTCTGGATAGTTCCTAGGTCGACAGCCAAACCAGGTCATTTAAGACTCCAGACTCCATTTAGGTACTTAAGAAATCCATACTGACTCTCTGCCAGGCCAATTTTCCTCTTGGAGTTGGAACTATTTTGACAACCCATAATGGAAAGTATGGAGGCTCCAACTTTGACTGGAGTGTTCTGCCAGGTGCCCACTCAAGTGAGGTTTCTTTTTCTTTCACCATGGCCCTACATCTTTTCCCTGCTGCATCCTCCCCTAGAATCAAGCACTGGAAAGAAATCAGAAAGTAAGTAGTCCCAACTCTTTGTATAAATTGAGCTCATCCCGTCATTTCTCTGGGCCCCCGAGAAGGAGAACAGAAGACCTGGCTGCCGCCTCTGAGGTCCCGTCAACCCCTGACATGCTTTGACCCTTCTACTTTTCCAAACACAATGCCTCTGCCTTTCCCTGTCCTCACTAACCTTTCTTCCTTCTGTCCAATTCAGATCCCATTTCGCTTCTCCTCACCAGCAACCCCAACCCCATCCAAAGCAAGCTGTTGTGGGTTAAAAGCAATCATGTGGAATCATCCGGTCTTGACAGACCAGACCAGACCCAGCATGCTCATTGGCTTCCTTCCCCAATGCCTGTGATCACAGGAAACAAATGTGGACAGAGAGGAAGAACTCCAGCTTGAGGCCTTAAGATCCAGCTTCACAAGCTCGTTTCCTCCAAAGTCAAGTATGCTGTGATGAGGTGGGGAAGGGGAGCTCTGGTTCCAAGGGTGTTGGCAACTTGCAGAAACCCAAACTCCCGGGGACACATGCTTGCCTCCCCTCTACTGTTTCTTTCATTTTAACAACGAGCTTTTGAGATACAATTCACCCATTTAAAGCATAGTCTCTACTGTTTCTTACAGACATTCCAGCAAAATAGTTGAGTGCTGGTTTTGGTGCCCAGGCTGGACTGGTACCACTCACAACCCATGTGTGTTTGGGTAAGTTATTTAATTTCTGTAGTTCTCAGTTTCCTCACTTGTGAAGTGGAGATAATGCTATTATTTGTTGGGAGATAATTCTCTATGAGTTCTTGTGTTTCTGCACAGTTAAGGATGTTTATATGAGGAATAATCTTGGAAGACAGAGAGAGTGTCTCTCTCTCTCTCTCTGGAGCAAAGGGCCAGCGGGCTTGCTAACCAATTGATTCTGGTTCCCTAAGCTCAGTTTCCTCTCCTGTTACACAAACCACTTCATGTTTAAGTACCATCTGACCATCTCCTTGTCACTCTGTGGGAACTGACTCCCTATTCCCACAGAGTGACTAGAGCAAATGTTAATTCTGGTACAGCTATTGGGGCTGGCCGTGAAGTCCTTTGTCTCTGACCCAGGAGTCCTGAATCTCCTTCCAGCATCCATGGAAGTATAGCAGGTGACCTTGTTTGCTTGTTAAAAATCTCAGACCCTTCATAATTTCTGACACTACCTACCTTGTAGAGCTGTAGTTCAGATTCAACAAAGTGATTAGCACACTGGTGCTTAGTACACTGCTTGACACATTCACACATAATAAGTTCTCAACAAATGTTAGCACTAGGTGCTTTTTGTATTTCCTTGTTTTATTATGGGGCACCAATGACATATTTCAAGTTTCTATGGACTTGTGTTCAGTGAGTGTTACATAAATATTTCCAAGAATGATGATGGAGAAGATTCATTTAGCACTTTCTAGGGAAAGGCTTCATTGTCATCCCTGTTTTCTCAGAGAGTGGAAAAACTTACCTTCTTTCAGGATCAACTATCCAGTCTCCTTCCCATTCCCAGCCTTTTGGAGGTAAAAAGAATTCCCTCTTGAGTTTTATTTTTCCTGTGACATCCGAAAATTTATGACGACCGACTAATCCAGAAGTGCCCCATTTTCCAAACATAAGAGCCTGATTTTCATACTGTTAAAAACAAATTAGAGAAACACCATCAGAGAGCAAGAAATAAAGCCCGCCTCTAAATGTTTAAGCCCATTTAAGCTAAACAATGATAGAAAGTGAAAAAAACTTTATACCTAGAAGGTAGGGACCTAACTCGAGCTGCTACTGATTATGTAATTTTGGGAAAATCACTCATCTTTCTAAGACTCAGTGTTCCCATCTGTTAACTGGGGATAATACTACCAATTCTCATAGAATTGTTCAAATGTGCAAATGATTGTGAACAGTGGTATATCACACTAGTTGTTTCCATTATTATACTGAATGGCTCCAAATGGTTCTCTGAACCTAATTTTTATTTTAATTAAAAAAATTTTTTTAAATATAATTTATTGTCAAATTGGCTTTCATACAACAGCCAGTGCTCATCCCAACAGGTGCCCTCCTCAATGCCCATCACCCAATTTCCCCTCTCCCCCCACCTCCCATCAACCTTCAGATTGTTCTCTGTATTTAAGAGTCTCTTTAGTCAACCTAATTTTTAAAATACCCATAAAAGTCATCAATTTATGAATGTGCAGGCTTCTAAGAGTTTACTTGTAAACAGTCTACTGTCTAGAACTCAGGGCCCATTTCCCCACAGAATCAACATTATAATTGATGGTACATTTCCTAGGCAGTCTACAAAGAACCTGTCTGACATATGAAGGTCCTTTAAGGGCGCAGCCTTTATGGAGCCTAAAAGTTCTGTGCCTTCATCCCCTCTGGAATATAGTGGGGATGAAGATCAAGATCTTTCTGGAAGCCCAGGTTCAGTGGCAATGACAGACTTTGGTTTACAGGGCATTTCTTTCTAAGTTGGAACTTATAAATCTACAAAGGTCTGCTCTTCACTCTGTCAACCATCAAAAAGGTTGTGATTTGCCAGTGGTGAGTGTCCCTGTTGGGGTGCAAGCTGAAATTTCCATTTTTCTGCTGATGAGCCCACTGCAAAGATGATTTGCAAGTGACAGGGAAGTTTGACTGAGGTTGAAGAAGGAAGGAACAAGTCTGAATAGAGGCTTGATGGGGAAATTGGGTTCAAGCAACCACAGTAGTACCTGTCTCAGATATGGGCTCTGAGCCTTGAAAGGAGATAAGCTTCAGGAAGTAGCTGAAGAAGCTATTGTTACAAGGGGCTGTGAGACTTGGGGGCATGCGCATGGCTTCTCTGGTTTCTAAGCGACAAGGACACAGAATAGAGGAGCAAGGTGTTCCCACTACTTCTGCTTGGAGGCCAGCATGGCTAGAATAAAATCCAGGCAAGGAATTTGGCAAGACTGTTAACACATGTGAAGCACCTCAGAGACCTCCAGAAATCTGGTAGGGGATGCAGGGTGATGGTGGATTCTGCAGAGAACAGAGGTGTGGTTTTAGCACAGGAGGGCAAGAACCAGTTGAAATGTCCATTATTGTCGTTAACATGCCCCTACTGGTACTCATAGGTTGTGAGAATCTAAGGAAACTCGTCACGCAACTAAGATGTGTGGATCACCTCTTTAATGTGAGTTGAAACTAGAGTCTGAGCTATCTAGTCTGAAAGATCTAGAAAGGGTGAAACGGAGCCCTGGACTGGTTGATTCTTGCTCAGTGCTAGCTAGCTTCTCCCAGCTGAGCTCCAGCCTCAGAGCTGGAGACAGGCCGATGTCAAGAAACCCTACGTGAATGTTGGAGCAAGCGTCTCCTGCACGTGCCCTGATGCCATGACTCCACGTGGTCCAGTTGACTGTGCATAAGTATCAGACATTCCGGGCCTTCCGTGTGGCTTGCAGCACACCCTCTATTGATCTCCAGTGGCACTTCCGAGCCTGCTCTGTAAGGGCTCTGTGTGTTTCCCATGTATTTCACTGTTTCTCAAAGTGGTCCACTGAGGTCTCATATCCACCCACCCTGGAATCACTGCTGGTGCTCATCCCTAACTCAGTTACAGAATCAGAATCTCCCGGGTGGCCCTGGCAGTCAGCATGGTCAACAGGATACCCAGTTTTACCATCACTGAGAGAGGTTTCCCTATGTGAGGAATGAGTCTTCCGTGGTGCAAAGACCCCCACCCCCCAAGCACACCTCTCAAGGTCTGCACCTGCCCAGTGTCCTCATTCCTGGGTTGTCTGTGTGTGAATCACTCTGGTGGGTCCGTCCCAGTGTGGCCAATCTTTCCCTATGCCCCCAGAGGAAGGTCCCTCAGATGGGATTCTAGGTAGTGCTGATGGCTGTGGCTGTTTTTGATCTGTGAGCATTTTCCCTAAGGAGGACATGTAAAAGGACTCCCCCACGGACAGAAAAGATAGTCATGTCATGAAATGTACCATTTCAGCAAAGACGGTGAATGTTCCTTCTGCGAAGCTGTTGAACTTCTTCTCAACAGCACTCAGGCCCAGCCAGATGTTCACCCGCAGCTGCACAGGCACCTTGGGTCCGTGGTTGTTTTCCCGCGGATACTGTGAGATGCACAATAACACTGGCTGTAGCACACGCGGTGACGTTAAGTTCAAGCCACAAACAGACTGAACATCCAATCACTGTTCTCCTGTTCTCCCCAGCCTACTTTTATGTCAGCTTAGTTAAAATGTTTCCAAATGACCCTACAGCAGAGATTGTGATAACAACGAAAGCGGTGGTTGTCAAAATGTAATCCCTAGACCCCTGTGTGTCCTTGAGACCTTCTCAGGAGGTTCACGGAGTAACACTATTTTCCTAATAATACTAACGTGTTACTTGTCGTTTTCCGCTGTACTGGCATGGGCACTGAGGGCACAAAAGCAGTGGTGGGTAAGACTCTGGGCACTGCAGCAGGAATTGGGGCAGAAACACCAAACTGAACCTGTGATGATAGTTTTCTTCATCACTCTCAGTAAAGAAAAGAAATGCCAGTTTTAAATAAATCAGTAAAAGTTACTAATCTTATCAAATCACGATCCTTGAGTATATCTTTTTCTTTTAACTTTTTTTTTTTTTAAGTAAGCTCCATGCCCAAGCTGGGGCTTGAACTTATGACCCTGAGATCGAGTCACATGCTCTACTGACTGAGCCAGCCAAGCGCCCCCTTGAGTACGTTTTTAAAATATTTTGTGTGATGAAATGGAAAGTATACACAAATTATTTCTGCTGCATATTACTGTATAGCTTGTGAAAAATCTCTTATGTGGTTGTTTGAAATGTGAATTGAATTAGCCTTTTTAAATTTACTTTTTAATTTTTTTAATGTTAATTTATTTTTGAGAGAGAGAGAGAGAGAGAGAGAGAGAATGTGAGCAGGGGAGGGGCAGAGAGAGAGGGAGACACAGAATCTGAAGCAGGCTCCGGGCTCTGAGCTGTCAGTGCAGAGCCTAACACAAGGCTTGAACTCACAGACCGTGAGATCATGACCTGAGCTGAAGTCAGACGCTTAACTGACTGGGCCACCCAGGCACCTCTGAATTAGCCCTTTTATTTTTTTATTATTTATTTATTATTTTAAGAAATTTATTTGATTTTTTTAATATGAAATTTATTGTCAAATTGGTTTCCATACAACACCCAGCGCTCATCTGAATTAGCCTTTTTAAAAAATGTTTATTTATTTTTGAGACAGAGAGGGAGAGAGAGCAAGAGAGTGAGAGAGCAGAGGGGGAGGGGCAAAGAGAGAGGGAGGCAGAAGATCCAAAGTGGACTCTATGCTGAGAGCTGAGAGCCCCATGCAGGGCTTGAACCCATGCACCATGAGATCATGACCTGAGCCGAAGCTGGATGCCCAAATGACTGAGCTACCAAGATGACCCCTTTTTATTTTTTAATGGAAACCTTTTTTACTTGAAACAGTGATTGACGGACAAAAACGGCCACTCAGACTTAGGTGTGGGGCAGATGTTTTTTTGAACATAAACCAAGTGAACCTGTTACTTCAAGGATGATAACTGACTGTATTCTATAGCCAATGATAGAAGTCAGTCTTCCAAGTAAAAACAAGTAAGAATTTTTTAAAACTTGTAGCTGTCATGGTGAACTTCATAGCATCCTGATACATAAAGACTTTCCTGATGAGTAATATTAATAAATGTGATTTTTTTCCAATGTTGCAAGATAAAATGTGTCAACATTAGGAAAATCTGCATAATTTCATGAACTAATATTTTCTAAATGATCAATGCTAAATGTTACAAAATCAGGGATGGATAAAAGAACCATTCAAAGTACAAGAAAAACCAATGGATTTCAATGTAGCAGAGAATGAAAAGGTCATTGATACAGTTTCAAATTCCATACTGCAAATAGCCGTTTAGAAGCTACTACTTGAGTCTGGTGTTATATCAAAGATGTGTATCCACAATTATCTGAAAAAGATATTAAAATGCTCCTCCCTTTTCCAATTACATATCTATTTGAGGCCTGATTCTCTTCATGTACTTCAACCAAACAACTTATTCCATCAGATTAAATGTACAAACAGATATGAGAATCCACTTATATTTCTGTGAAGCCAGGCATCAGACTTCTCTCTGGGAATTATCACTCCAGGGGAAGATGCCAGAATGGGTAGGAATTGATCGTGATTGCCCTAGTAGTCCTTCAACGGTCAGAAAATAAAGCAGCCCCTTCTTGGGAATGTGGGGTTTGCATGTAAGTATTTCACATGACACGGTGTTGAAGCCATACCTTCAGCAAGATGGTCTGGGTTTTCCCACAGTATTTCCCAGATGCGTTCTCACCACTGGTGGAGTATAAAACCTGGTGTGCAGGAATGCGTGCATAGGCCAGTCTTTTCTCTCCCCGGATCATCCAGATGATAATGTCAGGCATACTGTTCTGTGGCTGGTCACATGGGTGGATGGAAAAGTAAGCAAAACTGGAGTTAGTCTAAACACAGAGGGACTGGAGACCCTGCAGGCTGGCTCCTCGGGGCTCCCCTTAGAAACTCTGTGATTAGGGCTCTGTCTGAATTCCTGAGTCGCACGTCTTCTGGGACCACAGAGTCTGTAGGGCGGGGAGGCAGGCTGTGGCTGATCTAAAGGGAATAGAGTGAAGCAGGGTGGGGGTGGTGGCTTCACCTGCCAAAAGTCTGACCTACACAGCTCTGAGAGGTAGTTTAGGAAATACCCCCTCTTTTCTTGCCATCAGTAGTCAAGGGTTATTGGTTTCATATATTTCACTGGACACTGACCAAGTATCTCCACCTCAATCCAATATTTGCCAAATCTGAAATATTAATTTAGTCTTTTAAATCCCCCTTTTTTTCTGATTATAAAGGTGATATAAGTTGTCACCATAGGAAACTTGGAAAGTACCAAAGCATAAAAAGTAGAAAATAAAAATTACCTATAATCGCATGTTTTTTCAAATGTATTTCTATCCACAAATATATTATGACCCCTGCCCACCCAAATCTCTGAGGGTCAATAGGAGGGGTCTTATACTCTCGTTTTTCCAGTACACAGAGGTTAATGGCAGCCAATATTTACCCAGCACCGCGATGTGCCCTACACCATGCTAAGCCCTTCATACTCATCATCTAAATACAATGCTATGAAGTGAGTACTACAATTATCCCATTTTATATATGGGGAAACTGAGGCTTAGAGAGGTTGCCCAAGGTTACATACAGTAGATCCAGGATTCAAAACCAGGTCTTCCCGGTCCCAAGAAAAGGTGGCACTTCAATCCTCTGTGCTACATAGATTTGCTGCTTTCTCCCTCTACTTGACATACTCTCTGATCTGTCCACTTTGAAGATCTTTCCAGAACCACCAACTCAAAATTCTTCTGTTCTCACTTCAGTGATATTCACCCCATTACCCATTACTACCCCAGCCCAGTCACTTCTTGGTCTCACCTCTGTCAGATTTGCTCAATATCCAAGATAATGTACTACATTCTCTTACCACCTTCTCTATCCTTGGTGCCCCTCCACAGAATCCCTCTTCCATATCAAGTGACCTTTGTGTAGTTTAAAAGTCCTACCTCTTCAGTCAGCTGCAGCAGTTTATCAAGCCAGTCCTCAATTTCCGCCAGCGTGGACTTCACCTCTGTGGCCTCAGACCTCATCCTCACAGCTGCCTCGTGTATCTGGGAGAGAGATCGGGACCGCAACTTTCGGATCTGAGTGTCAAGAATTGTGACATTAGCTTTTCCTTCCATGAGAGGCAACGTGTACCTAAAAAAGAAAAGAAACAGATAATCTGTAGAATAGCTTTTCAGGCCTCAGAACTGTCAAAGTCATTTATGTTTGATTTCCATCTTGCAAGCCACACCAGTTTCCTGACTCATAAGCATGACCAGGTTTAAGCTGAAGTTGAGTGTGTGTGGCATTGGCAGAGCAGACCTGTCAGACAAACCCTCCTTACTCTCACGAGGAATGCAGGGGGATTAAAATTCCAAAGCAAGTTCTTGGGTTTGACTCAAGGCCCATGGAGTCACTGGAGAGAAGATGGCAACAGCTGCAGCCTTTGGGAGGAACAGGCCTTCCCTTCTTTTGCTTCTTAAAACTACTGTGCAGACCCACAAAATGAAGGAGGGGAAGGCAGATTACAGAGCATTTAGCAGAAGGGCTCTTAAGGACCATGCACCCCTAGGCAGTCCTAGGGTGGAGGGGGGGGGCGGGGTGCTCAGGAGGTCTGCAAATCCCTGGAACTTATTTAAAAAGTCAGCCAGTGTGATGTATGATGAGGACGACATGCTTTGCAGCTATCTGGGTAAAAATCCTGGCTCCACCATTTACTAGTCCCATGATGTGACCTTGAGCAGTTACTTAATCTCTTCTTTCCCTATCTTCAAATGCATGAAAATATTGGGCTGTTGTGAGAAATAAATGAATTAATATATGGAGAGCATTTAGAACACTCCCTACTGCACAGTAAGGTCTGAATAAGGTCATCAAACACTGCCTTCTTCATTGTCATGGTCTCATTAGATATTCAAAGGGGCCCATTAGCTCCCAAAACGTTAAGAACCACTTGTGTAGGCAAAGCTCCCATTAAAGTGAGAAGTCTAGAACAGCTGAGTTGGGGCCAGAATTAGCCTTCTTCTGCAGGGTCTTCCTCTCACTATGGCAGCTGGTGGGGGCCACAGGGTGAGGTTGTCATCAATGCCAGGAAGTTCTACTCACATTGTCTCTACTAAGAATTTCCATTGGTTTGAATTTCCCCTAGCTTCTTAAATGGAGGAAATCCTAGCACGACTTCTTTTAA
Organism: Panthera leo; assembly: GCF_018350215.1. Classification (NCBI taxonomy): domain Eukaryota; kingdom Metazoa; phylum Chordata; class Mammalia; order Carnivora; family Felidae; genus Panthera; species Panthera leo. Next base: position 53,034,972 of record NC_056689.1, read on the forward strand.
ACACAAGTTTCCTGATACATGAAGTTAAAAAGATTCCATTTGATTTTGAAAACACAGTTCACATCAATTGGGTACTTCAAAAACTGTGTAAATAGGTCTTTCTGTGTTTTGCTCAGCAAATCCTAAAATTCATAGAATTTTCTACCTGAAGGCATTACCAAATGTTTCTGTTTGGTCACATTAGTAGTTATGGTAATGCATTGGAAAGGTTAAGTCCCTGGAATGATCTGAGGCAAAAATGCATATGGAAGCAGCTAGCTCAAAAGTCACATTTGAGACGTTCAATAAATAGAAGTTGACTGGGTGTAGCATGTAGCAGGAAAAGTTGTGTGGATAAACCCCACCCTGGACGTTAGATGCATCGTTCACCCCCTTGGGCCTCCGTTTTCTCATCCATAAAATAAAGGGGACTGGGAGAGATGACCTGTTAGGACCCTGATTTAAATTTTCTGAATTTAAGCGAGAGCCCACCAGTGCTCTGATTTCAGCTGCATTTCAATGACCTAGCTAAACCACTAGAAGGCATAAGAAGACCTGGAGACTGAGGGCATTAGCCCCGAGGGGGACAAAAAAAGCGGTCCTGTTTCTTGCTGCTTGTGAGAAGTTTTCAATATGCTTTTCTTTTGGAATTTTCCTGTCCACTGCTCTATTAGCCAATATTTAAACTGAGTTTGGAATGAATCACTTCCCCTTTTGAGTTCCAAATGCCCAGAGTTCTGAGCTGTTTCTCTAAGTCACAGTTCTAAAAGGTTCTCCGGCTCAAGTCAAATCTACTGGCTTTGGGAAGGGAGCCTTAGATACAGTCTTTTAGGCATTCAGTAAAAAAAAAGCAAGTAAAAAGGCTACTTCTAAAAATGTGTTTGTGCATTAGGAATGTGATTCTGAATGGCAAAATCAATGCTCCACCCCTAGACCCCATTCTCTGTGGGAGCCAGGCTTCACCCTTCTCCAGGAGGGGGGCCCACAAGCACAGGCCAGCATCCTCCTTCCTTGTCCCCACCGCTTGCCTGAGGCTGCCCTGGGATGTTTCCTTCAGGGCCCTCAGCTTCCCCAGGCTGCTTTAGAATTGGCACCAAATCAGAAAGAACTTTTCCTGGTGGTGATTCAGAGACTCCTCCCAGTGACTAGGGCCTTTTGAGAAGCTTGACTAATTCAAATTCATTTTTTCAGGCCAACACTGGGAACAATCCTAGAGGCTCTCCTTACAGTTTCAGGGAGGAGAGCATGACTGGGAATTCTGAGATAGGAACAAGATCACTGTACCTTGTGTCTTCTATAACTTCGTCGATCAGCTTCAACCATAATTCGGCCAACTGGTTTGCAGGAATTTTACCTTGTATCCCTGATTTTAGAGCCTCTGTGTTTGATTGCTGGAGAGTTTGGAAAGAGAGGAAATAATCGGTTAATTGTGCGTCATGCCATTAAACCTAGTAAAGGTTTAATGTTCCTTTTCAAGAAAAAATACACAGAAGACTTGACAGAAAAACCAATGCATTTAATTTTTTACGTTTAGTAATGCTCACCATAGCTCAGCACTATTTACTTTTCTTCAAAAGGCAATCAACGCTGACATCTATAAGTAACAGGGCAATCTTTCATATATCCTTGACCTTTGAAACCATGTAAATATTTTATGTATTTAAAAAGTAAATAAAATAAAACCAATAAAGATGGGAGAAGGAATCCTACCATGGAATATAAAACAGAAACAAATGAACTATATGACTACACCAAACTGATCCAAATAATTTTTGAACACAATATTTTGATGATATACTCTCAATTTAAAGAAAAAAACCATTGGGGCGCCTGGGTGGCTCAGTCGGTTAACCCATTGGGGCGCCTGGGTGGCTCAGTCAGCTGACTTCGGCTCAGGTCATGATCTCATAGTTGGTCAGTTCGAGTCCCGCATAGGGTTCTGTGTTGACCGCTCAGAGCCTGGTGCCTGCTTCAGATTTCTGTGTGTGTGTCTCTCTCTCTGCCCCCCCACTCACTCTCTCTGTCTCTCAAAAAAATGAATAAACGTTAAAAAGATTTGAAGAAAAGAACCATGAACATATCAAACTCTAAATTTGTTTGTTGCAGTGGTTTATCTATGGATATTAGGATTGAACAAATGAGCAAATGACGTTTCTCACTGTTGGAGAAAAGAGTTACAAATATAGAAATAGGGAAGACTAGAACAAACCTGTGACATTAGAATGGATTTGGAGTTAGGCTTATAAATTCATTGCTTTTCATATATTGATAGATCTAGAAATAAATCACACGTGAATATGTGTGTGCATGTGCCCGTCATTAAGTCTGTCCACTGAGAAGGCCTAGAAGCAATGGCATCTAAATAGTAGTGAGCATCTAATACCCAGATCTTGGTTTTCATATGATATTCCCGCTAAGAGGAAACAGAATTCTTCAGAAAATTGGCAATTTGAGAATTAGGGCAGAGCAGTACAAGATGAGCCCAGAACATACTATTGTGTCACTTTGAGCATCTGCTGACACAGATTGAGAGAGTGCCCACCATGATCATCAAAAGTCCTGATCATGGAAAGCCCCCATGTTGTCCAGATCAGCATGGAATAAGGATAGCCTGATCAATGCTGAGGAGAAGAACAAGGAAGAAAAAGGCCTGAAGAATACCCAAAACATAATCAGAATAGAGGGGTGACCAGTTCTTTACTAATTTCCTTGAGACGGAGGACTGGAAGTTAATACCATAACCAGACTGCATGTCAGGTGAACAATTATGCTTAACTTAAACTACAATTCTCCTTCAATATCATCTTTATAATATAAAACAATATATATTTTTTAATGTTTATTCATTTATTTTGAGAGAGAAAGAGACAGGGAATGAACATGGGGGGGGGGGCAAGGGGCAGAAAGGGGGGGGGGGGAGAGAATCCCAAGCAGGCTCTGTGCTGTCAGTGCAGAGAGAGACATGGAGCTCAATCTCATGAACTATGAGATCATGACCTGAGCCAAAATCAAGAGTTGGCTGTTTCAATCCATAAGAGACTCTTAAATACAGAGAACAATCTGAGGGTTGATGGGGTGGGGGATATGGGAGAGAGGAAAATGGGTTATGGGCATTGAGGAGGGCCCTTGTTGGGATGAGCACTGGGTATTGTATGTAAGCAATGAACCACAGGACTCTACCCCAAAAACCAAGAGCACACTCTGCACACTGTATGTTAGCCAATTTGACAATAAATTATATTAACAAAACAAAACAAAAAAGAGTCTGCCACTTAACGAACTGAGCCACCCAGGTGCCCCCATAAAACAATATGTTTAGATTTTGCTGCGGAATCTTAGATCAGGTAAATTCCAGGACCCCCACATGTATTGGTCTTACCCTGACAGAGGTTAGACCTTAGAAAAAATTAATACTAATATAATCTGGAAATCAAAACACTAATCACACCAATTTAGTATCTTTGACTTAGAAATATCCCAACCATGTGCCCCTCCTCATCAATATCAACTAGATGGAAAATAACAGATACCACATCTATGCAGTTTCTGCCAGAGGGAACTCCCAACCTCCAAACAAGGAAAGTTCCCTCTAGTTTACAAAACGAGCATAAAATGTCAGGCTCTGGTTCCTCTGAGCCCACCTCTTCCCACACTGGAGATTTTTACTCAACAATAGAGCTCTAAGGGCTGCATATTTCTATTGGCATGAACCATTCTCCACACCACTCCTAACTGTGGCAGAACCTGTGGGTTGTCCTCCCACTTCGATATCCACCCCCCTCTTCCTCAGGAAGAGGACTTTTATCTGGCCTATGCCAACCCAAGCATAAGACGGCACTTCCCAGTCCCCTTAGGGTGAGATGTAGTTGTATGACTGGATTCTGGCCAATGGAAAATGAGTAGAAATCAAGTGTGTGACTTCTGGGTCTTTCCCTCCAAGGGAAAGGCCTGTGCCATCTACTTCCCCATTCCTCTTCCCTCAGGCTTGAGGGCAGGCTTAGTGGTGAGCAGCCTCAACCATGCAGACAATGACAACTCCTTAGTGATGGCAGAGCAACAAGAGGGAAGGAGTGCAGGTCCCCAACATCTCTGAACCTCCATGCCAGCCTTGGATCACTGATGTCAACTGTTACTAAAGAAATAGCTCTTATCTTGCTTATCACTATATTCTGATGTCACTTACAGGGCCTACCTTGTAACTAATACATAATTCACTCTGTCCAGTGGAAAGGAAATATAGAAAAGATAAACTTACCAGCCGTTCTGCCATGGTTAGGAGAGTGTTCACCGCATCCAGGCGATGACTAATGTCCTCCCAGTATGAAGTCAGGGTAACAACTGGCTTTGTGTGGGCCCAAGGCAAGTAATAATAGTAGTTTCCTGGTGTAGAACATTGAGGGTCAGTGAACATTGGACACTTAAACAACATGTCTATTAAGAGATGTGTAAAATGGGCTACAGGTTAATCCATCCATATGCTTGGGGAATGGTTTGGGGTGATCTTATTTTTAAATTTTATCCAATGAAGCCACCAAGGGATAGACAGAAAGTTTTTTATTCATTCAACCTGTTCTGAAAATCTCTCTAAAATACCCTAGTAAGCCGAACGCAACAATTTTAGGATCTTGCAGTGGTTCAGGATCACCGATGATTACATAACACTGCAGCAGAAAATAGAGATGGGAGTTTAGATTATATGTGTTTGTACCTGAAAAGTGCTATTCTAAATATTTTTGTTGGAATTGGGGCAAGAAAAAAAATGATTTTCTATTTTGTAAAGCATGGATTCATGGGGTTTGGTAGAACCTTACAGGGATTAACAATTACCAGCCAACTTTTTTCTAGTACATTTTATATTTTCACACTGCTTGTACAAAAATTAGGTAAAAATTATGGCAATACTGTTGGAACATTTGATCAGAACGTCTCTCTCCTTTCTACATACTCTTAAACCATTTGTTGATACCTTTACTTGCTCATTCTCATACTCCACTTTGTTATTTTATACACTAGAATGTATACTCCTTAAAAGTAGAGACTGTTTCTCATCCATGTTTGTTCAAACACAGCTATTTAATCCTCACAGGAACTCTGGAGAAGATAATGAAACTGAAGGTAAGAATTGAGTGATGCGGCTAAGGTCATAGTGCTGGAGAGTAACAGAATGAAGACCGGAAGCTTGATTTTCCAGGACCTGAGCCAGTGTCCCATCCATTTCAACTACTCAATCTAAGAGCAGTTTGGGGCTTGGTAGGGTGGAGTTGGGCAGGGTGGGAGCTGACTCTCACCAGGTGGGAACTCTGGGGACCTCAGAGTTCAGCAAGTCACCATCTTGTGATTTTACAAAACAGAGCCAGTGTGAAAGCTGAACACGGCAAGGGGGCTGGGGTTCAGACCCTGGCAAAGGGCCTGCAACTTCTTGGGTTTGACCTGTCTTGAAGGTGCTCAAACTCTAGCCACCTGTCTTCCCCATTTAATCTTTTCTTTCCACTAAGCATATGCTGAAGATAATGGCTGCCAAAGGGAGAATACGTTGGGTGCTTCTTGTCCTGTGATGCACCCACGGTAAACTTATGAGAAGAGGATGGTTAGAGGCAGTCTTACCATCAAATATGGCACGGCTGTATTGAGTAGTTGATGCCAAAGGCTTACAAGTTGTGTCAAACTTGTTGCCGTAGTTCCCAATGCTGACTTCAAACTGAATGGCCTCGCCAACATCTTGCAACATGGTGGCTGAATGGAACACGGCAGACAGGCTATACTTCCGCCTTCGTTGGTATTTCTGTAAAGTATGGGCAGACGTAAGGCTCGGTGAAACTCCTTTTGCTCTTATTTATATGTGGGTGTCTAGCAGATGTAATTCTAAAACTAATAATTAGTATGGAATTAAATGCCAGTAGAGAATGTTCTTAAATCTAGCAGTTTTTCTTGTACTCATACAAGTGGGCAAAGATAGAAGTACCAGGATATTCACTGCAGTGTTGACTGAAATAGAGAGAAAAAAAAAAAAATGAAAGCAATACAAATGTCTAGCAATAGGTCACTGGTTAAACAAACTATGTTACATCCATATAATGCAATAAAGTTAGTAAAAAGGTAGATTCATATGTGCAAATGTATTTTAAGTGAACTCATTAATTATATATTTTAATATTAGCATATGCATGGAGAATGTGTAGAATAGAAATAAAATTGCTGACAGTTATATTGGGAAGGTAAAAAGATTATGGCTAATCGTACTTTCTAATTTATATGTTTTTGATTTTTTGAATTGCTTGAGTATTAATTTTCTTTTTCTTCTACTTTTTAACAAAATGTTTATTTATTTTTGAGAGAGAGAGAGAGTGTGAGGAAGGGGCAGAGAAAGAGGGGGACAGAGGATCCGAAGCAGGTTCTGCACTGGCAGCAGAGAGCCTGATGCGAGGCTCAAACTCATGAACCCTTAGATCATGACTTGAGCCGAACTCAGACGCTTAACTGACTAAGCCACCTAGGTGCTCCTTTAGTATTAATTTTCAAATAAAAAACAACAATAAAGATTTTTAATGTAAGACTTTAAAATTAACTGAATTTAGGTGAACTTATTTTCCTGTTTTCTGAAACAGAAATCAAACGTTATTTTTTCCTTTCTCTCTTTTTAAAAAAATTACTGGGGGAGCGCCTGGGGGACTCAGTCATTTAAGCATCCGACTTCGGCTCAGGTCATGATCTCATGGTTCATGGGTTCAAGCCCCGTATCGGGCTCCCACGTCAGGTTCTGTGCTGACAGCTTGGAGCCTGGAGCCTGCTTCAGATTCTGCATCTCCCTCTCTCTCTGCCCCTCCCCCGTTTCCACTCTGTCTCTCTCTCTCTCGAAAATAAATAAACATTAAAAAAAAATTACTGGTTTATTGAGTGTGTGTGTGTGAGGGAGTTGAACATAGGGCCAAAAATGACCACACCGAGGATCTTTCAGCCTGGCAGAAATGACCATGAGCCCTTCAGGCCTTCCTTAATCCGAGCACATAAAGTCTCCTGAATCCACAGATTGCTCAGATGGCATCTCTCCTTCTTTGTGGATCATATCCTCACTGATCTTTGGGTACTCTGCCTTCTTTAGTCAAACAGAGCCATGCAATGGTTGAAATTGCTGTACCTCATTATGTTCTAGGCGTTCTGCCACTTAATACCATCCACATCTAGACTCTGTTCCGGATCTCCATCGGTATCCAATCTCTGTAGACACTTGTCAAGCTTAGGGGTGAGAATACCAGTGGTTACACTTGTCTACATGCTTCACTAGAGGGTTCATGGAGACCCATGAGTGATAATACTCAAATTGTTTGACGAATTTCTCACTATGGCAAGTTTACTTTGAAAGCCCTTAGAGAAGGAACTCCCAGATCTGGAGTCCTTCAATTTGAGATTTGGAGGCCACATTGCTATCAAACTTTGGCATATGCTGAATCTTATTGTCGTTGGATTTGCTCTTTTGCATTCCCACCTTGCTACCAATTTGTGCAGCATAATCTACGTAGCAACGTAATGACACGTTTCACCTTCAAGAAGCTAACAAAAATTGGGGCACCTGGGTGGCTCAGTCGGTTGAGCATCCAACTTCAGCTCAGGTCATGATCTCATAGTCTGTGAGTTCAAGCCCCACGTTGGACTCTGTGCTGACAGCTCAGAGCCTGGAACCTATTTCAGATTCTGTGTCTCCCTCTCTCCGCCCCTTCCCCACTCATGCTCTGTCTCTCTCTGTCTCTCAAAAATGAATAAACATTAAAAAAAATTGTTTTTAAAAAGAAGCTAACAAAAATTACGTGATCCCAGTAGGATATTTGTCAACCGATTTCCTTTTCTTTTGTTATTCATCCATACCATGGCCTTTATTCTATTAAATGTATCACAATCATGGGCAGTTCTTCTGCCTTGTATGATGTAAGAATATGTTCTTTCATTCACAGAAGTACTTGGACAACAGTATCAAAAATTTCTTTTTTCAAATTGTGGTGAAACACACATAACATAAAATTCTCCACATGAGCCATGTTTAAGTGTGCAGTTTGGTGGCCTTAGGGACATTCACATTGGTGAGCTACCATCACCACCATCTATCCACAAAACTCTGCCCATCTCATAAAATTGAAACTCTGTACCCATTAAACCCCAACTCCCCATTCCCACCTCCTTTCTATCTCTCTGAGTTTGGCTACTCTGGGTATCTCATGTAAGTCAAATCAAACAACATTTGTCCTTTTGCGACTGGCTTATTTCACTTAGTTCAATGCCTTCAGTGTCTAGCCATGTGGTAGCACATGTCAGAGTTTCCTTCCTTTTTAAGACTAAAGAATTCTCGGGGCGCCTGGGTGGCGCAGTCGGTTAAGCGTCCGACTTCAGCCAGGTCACGATCTCGCGGTCCGTGAGTTCGAGCCCCGCATCAGGCTCTGGGCTGATGGCTCGGAGCCTGGAGCCTGTTTCCGATTCTGTGTCTCCCTCTCTCTCTGCCCCTCCCCCGTTCATGCTCTGTCTCTCTCTGTCCCAAAAAAATAAATAAAAAACGTTGAAAAAAAAATTAAAAAAAAAAAAAAAAGACTAAAGAATTCTCCATTGTACTGTTGAAAGATAAACTGGGGCATGTTGAAAAGTTTTAAGATTTTATTTGAGCAAACACAGATTGGATTGGGCAGTGACAAAGCAGAAGCGGTTAAGAGTGCTCCACCTACAAGAGCTGAGGAAAGACTTTCAGAGAGCAAATGTGGAAGGAAGGCAAGGACATTATTTGACTGGCGCTGGCTTCAGTGGTTGCATTATTTGGGAAAGTCTAGTTGGTTATTTGCGCTTCATTGTCCTTTGGTTTTGATTTCTTAACCTGGAAGCATTTACAGGCCTAAGTTCTGGTTTGCTTATGTAGGCTGCCCAGGCATTACGGCCACTTCTGTCTAATGGCATCCTTGTTTAATAAGTTTATTAAATATACCACATTGGTCTGTATATATACCACATTGGTCTGTCCATTCATCTATCGAAGGATTGCTATCAATGGACGGCTTCTATCTTTTGGTTATTATGAATAATGCTGCTATACACATGGGTGTACAAATATCCACTTGAGTCCCTGCTTTCAATTGTTTTGGGTCTATACACAGCAGTGGATTTTGGAATCACATGGTAATTCTACTTTTAACTTCTTGAGGACTGTTTTAAGAACATCTGACAGGGACTGTAGTTTGTTGTCTTGAAGAACCACAGGACGTGCCACTATTACAAAGTCTCTGTTTTGGTTAAAAGGATTTTTGACATGGTACAAGGGAAACCCTCAATAGGATTTCATCAGAAATCCTTCTGAGTTTCAATCTTTCTTGAAAGTCTTTCCAAAACATTGGTTTGAAAACTTAGCTGCGTACTGAATCACCTGAAGGGCTTTGAAATATCCTTATAGCTGGGTGCCACATCCCAGAGACTGCCTAGCACTGTGAATTTAAAATTTTTCCTACTTACATTAGTCCACCGTCACTTTGGCAGAGAGGGGGTTGGAGACTTTTATCGCTTGTCAGGAGTCCCTTTAACTATCCACACCTAAGCCTCCTGAACTATCCATGGTTCAGGAATGCTGTGGAAATTCTGGGTTTGGTTTAAATTGTGTGAAAATTAGAAAGCAGGAAGTTATTTGTATTAGTCAGAACTTCTATATACAGCATAACTTCTTTGTAAACCATCTGGGATGATCTAGGAGAAGGGAAGGAGCAAAAATATGAGACATAATTTGGGGCCTAAGTCAGGGCCCCCCCCAAATGACCAGCATTTAAGCTGGTGCCATCTGCTAATACAGAGGGTGCAGAGAAGAGAGAAAGTGCATGGGGAGGCTGTGGAAGGGGTGGGGATGCCACTTCCGGCTGGGCTGGCTCTGCCTTGCACACCTCTACGTGGCCACGATTCCATTAGATCTCCCTGGGTTTTCCTGAGCATAGCTCGCAGTCACCTGCACCCTGGTAGCACCCTCACCCTGAAGAGTTTGAGCTCTAAGACAGCAATTTGGGTTTTGGCCATCACCACACCTCCCAACAGAGCGGCACACTCTGTGAGCAAGCCGCTCAAGATGGAGCTGCAAACTGGGTGGCTTCACAGGTCCAAACTCCACAAGGGGCAGGGGATCTACATCTGCTCACCTGCCCCAGAGCCAGGCTCTGGACTGTGAAGTCTAGAATTCTGCCCTCCCCCCAGCCCTTTCTCACTTCCCCTGTGCCTCAGGGCACACAGAGGGGGAGAGAAGAAGAAACAAACAACAAAGTTTAGAAAAGTCAGGAGCCTCAGCTTTTGTTCCCTGTGTTGCCTTTGGGCAAAACTGCTCATAATGGGGAAAGTTAAAGAATGTAAATTATAATCTACTGAACACTGACGGATGTTTCTTTGACTTTGTAGGGCCTTGGGGCTCTCTTTCCAATCATCAAAGACCGGTGTGTGTGGTAGATGCAGGTAGTATCAGAGTTTTAGGAGTAAATCTGGAGAAGGTGTGATTTTTGTCAAGCAGAATACTGAAAAAGGGGTAACAAGTAACAGCTCTTAAAAGTGGCTGGGGGACCACCAGGCGTGGGACATTAAGGATCAGTGACAAGGAGACTGTGCCAAAGAAAACTGCCCGACTTGCCACCTTTGGTCTATTTACTAAAGGCAGCTGACAACTAGCGGAGCTGGTGGAAGAATCTGAACGTGTTATTTCAAGCAATATTTGTTGAGCACTTACGTGGGCCAGACGAATGGGAGAACTCAAGGAGGTTCTAATCGAGCAGAAGACAGAACGCGTGTTCATAAAATGGTCCCAAAACATGTTAGGTCACACACGAGAAGACTGGGAAGGAGTAGGGTGGAAGTGGTCTAGGACCAGATCCCAGATGGTGGAGACAAAACGATGGCGTCCTTTAGTGACTGGGCAGAGGTTTCAGAAGCCAGCAGGTGTCTGAATAGAACTGGGATGCCACGCTTCATCTTCTACCTGCCTGATTCCTTAGGGAGGTGGCCACAGGTGGAACCCAGCTGCATCTCTTCAAGGGTCTCTCGACTGGAGCCAGTTCAGCTCTAAGGAGGCGGGGCAGCTCTATGGCGACTGAGTAGGAAAAATTCACTCTCCCTCCTGTGTTCCTCCTTTACTCTCGCAGGACTACCACACTCCGAACACTTCTGATACCAGACGTGTAGTGGATTTTCCCACAGCACGCAATTCTGCAACACCAGTTGGGTGTCCTACAGGTGAACTCAATTCTGACACTATCTACCCAGAGACAGAACGTCTCAGTCCCACTAGACTGCCCCATCCCCACTTCAGATCCCTGTCGAAAGTCCAGGTTCTGATCGATCGGGTATAAATTGGAGGCTCCCATGACTTCCTCCTCAGAGTTGATTAACTTGCTAGAGCAGCTCACAAAACTTGGGAAAGCAGTTTACTTACTGGTTACCAGTTTATTATAACAGGATATGATAAAGGCTACAGGTGGGCATCCAGATGGAACTGCTGCATAGGACAAGGTATGTGGCGGGGACACGGAGCCTCCACGTCCTCTCTGGGCACAACACTCTCCCCAAACATGCATGTATTCACATCCCAGAAGCTCTCTGAATCCTGTATCTTGGGGATTTTGTATGGAGGTTTCATCACATAAGTGTGATGGATCTTTAACTCAATTTCTAGCCCCTCTCGGGAGAACAGGGGGTAAGGCAGAAAGTTCCAAGCTTCTAATCATGGCTTGGTCTTTCTCATGAGCAGCTTCAAACGAGGAGCCCATAAGAGTCACCTCACTAGAACAAAAGACTCACCTACCACCCAGGAAATCCCAAGAGATTTAGGAGCTCAGCGTCAGGAACCAGAGTCAAAGAGCAAATACTAGCACTATGATTTCACAGCAACCAAGTCGCCCTCTTGAACACGACCAGAAATTTCATTATTTGCGTATGACCTGGAACATGGGATCTTTGGAAATGGGAAGAGGGTCAGGATCATCTTCGAGGCCGATGGTTCCCGGTGGTTACACAAATCTGCTCATCTCACTCTCTTACCAGTCTCCTGGTTGCCTGCACTGGGGCTGTGTCTTCAGAATCTCAGCTCCTCTCCTGCTTTTTAATGTTACTGGGATTTTAGTTTATAGATTTTGTTTTTGCTTTTATTAAATTTATGACAGAAGCCATTTTGCTATCTGGGTTTAATTATTTGGATCAAAGAAAAGTAACTTTGTTTTCTATTTCAGTTTATACAAAGCTGTTCTTTTATACTGTTGACATATACTGTGGCGACTGTATACCGTTGGCTCTTTGTTTTTTGAGTTTCTTTTTGGTTTTATTTTTTACTAAATCTATGACACAGGCTTCTTTGCCTGTATGTGTTTAATTATTTGGAGTAAAAAAGAAAAAAGAATTCAGTTTTGCATTCTAGCTACCATACTTTGTTGAGTCTCTTCCTATCCCTTCCCTCTCCCCCTGTCTATTACGAGTGCTTAAAATAAAAAGAAAGGCCATGAACTTAAATTCTGTTCTGGTGACAACACAAAGTAAAGAGGCACTGTAATTGCTGAGAACCCATAGCCGGATTTCTGCCTGAACCAAGTTGTAGCTGGACTCTTCAAGAGCCAATCTATAACAACTCAAGTCCAGAACCACCCATGCCATACCATATGTCTCCATAGAGGCCTTTGGGGTTTTTTAGCTATTTTCTTGCACGATCCTGGCAGTAAATGGCATGTAAGCTGTTCCACTTTCCCACCCACCCTCTCTTCTTTTTCCTTTTTCTAAATTTGTTCTTAAGATGTGTTACGATTCCTCACCTTCAGAATTGATGGTGGTATGGGGTGGTGGTATGGGGTGGATAGAAAGACTCACACCAGGATCTTATCGACCGGGGGAATTTGTTTTGGCTCTGTGTCTCTTTAACAAGTAAACAACCAAAACAAAATGAGTATACATTACATGATCCCACCACATACACTTCTTATAGAGATTCGTCTTGATTTATGACCTCGTCTGCAGAAGCAAGTTTGGAAAAGTCAGGATAAGTCCAGCACTCAAGGTCTTCAAGGGTCCCCTGTTGTTACTATGTTATGGTAGATTTATCATTTGCAAGGATTATGTTCCTGAGATCACAGCAAATCCCGAAAGTCAATAATGTCACAATATTCTATCATTACCCCCATGAAATGTAACAAAGTAACTGAAAACTCTGGGGGACTGCTTCAGACCCTATGTAAGAGTTGTGCACCCGTGTCAGGAATAGAGAAGCACAGAGCCTCACTCTCATGGACATGCAGACTGGGTGATGGCTAGGTGCACTGACCAGCACTCACACACCTGCTTTTCTGCACACCTGACTCAATTTCTCACCTCAGCAAAATCACTCCTCGCTACACATCAGAAACTCCGGGATAACTCAAGAGTGGTCAACACCATTAATGCCAAATCCAAGAATGGCATTATGGCACCATTGGTGGCATGATATAAGTCGCAAATGGTATTACTTATGTGTCTGTATATCAGTGGGAATAGGTAGGATGACAAGGAGTAGAGTGATGGAGAGACACTTGATAATTTCTTGAAGACTTATCTCCCAAGAGTTCTTAACCTAATCTGGCCTTTATATCCACTTGTTTGATAGGCTGATTCAGGAAATAGAAGCAAGTGCCCTAGAATTTTTTATTGGATACATTAATGTATAGAAACTGGGAAACTATGACTTAAAATTTCTAAGCAGTTTCTGATTCTAGGAGTTGAGATATGAATTGACATTCAAGGCAGACCATTGCTTTGCTTAGAAAACTTCTTTGGACGGACCTTTAACTATAATACAAAACACACACCTACCGGGGTTCTTTTCACCATTTAAATAACCTGACTTCAACTGTTCCATTTGGTCACATGCACTGTTAAGTGTATGTTTTAGCCAGAACTATGTTATAATCTGTGCTCGTAGAGGGGGGAGAAGTGATCCTTTCCCTGTGAGAACTTGGACTGATGCCCTGTGGCTTGCCGGTGGTAGGTGTAAGGTTCCTTCCTGAGGCTGAGGGGTGGAGACAGAGGTAACCTGTGAAAGAATGTGTGGCCCAGTCTTCTCTTACAGGGGAAGACACAGGCGCTGGATTGAAATCTGTGTGGCTCATGAATAACTGGACTCCTAATGTTCCAAACACGCCAGGACCGAAAAATCCAGAATATACTGCTTTGGACTCTAACCTCCTAATGTTGGCTTCTTGGGAGTCCATGAACAAGGCTACAATGGTCTGGGGGAGAAGGGAGAGTTTCCTCTAAAGGGAGTAGATATTTTCCTTGTCACTCATCCTGAAAGGGGCAAATCTCACAACAGGCAGACATGAAACTCCTAGAAAGGAGAAGGCCTTGTTTGGCTGGGAATTCATAGCACTTGACACGGACGTTGAGGTGGCCATGTGTACAGGGTGGTGTTGGGAATAGGGGCAGGTGGGGACCCGAGCCCTGCCACAGTAAGCAGGCTAGAGAGAGGCAGGGAGGCCAACTGCAACAGACCCAGAAAGCTGGTCTGAGCCCAGAGCTTTGAGATTAGCCATTTCAAGTTACTCATTTCACGGTTTCCCTACTCTTACCTCTTACTGGAGGTAAAAGTTTTTCTAAAATTGCCGTTTGGTTTCTGATGTAATGTGGAGACATAAGAGAAGGGTCTATCCCATGCCTGGGACGGAGGGGAAGGTGAAGGAGACAGCTTCAAGAAGCTTGTTGGGTCAGGGGTGGAATCCAGCAAAGAGTGGCCCTGGGCAGAGAGCCGTAAGTGAGCTGGATGCTCTGGCAAACAGTTCAGATTTCTGGAACACATAAGCATCAACCCGGGATTCTCAGAAATAGGTGGGGGAAGATGTGGTGTACACATACAAAATGGAATATTATTCAGTCATGAGAAAGAAGGAAATCCTGTCATTTGTGACAACATGGACGGACCTGGAGGGCATCAAGCTAAGTGAGATAAGCCAGACCGAGAAAGACACTGTATGATATCACTTATACATGGAATCTAAAAAAGTCAAACTCTGGGGCATCTGGGTGGCTCAGTCGGTTAAGCGTCTGACTTCAGCTCAGGTCACGATCTCGCGGTCCGTGAGTTCGAGCCCCGCATCGGGCCCCTGTGCCGACAGCTCAGAGCCCGGAGCCTGTTTCAGATTCTGTGTCTCCCTCTCTCTCTGCCCTCCCCCATTCATGCTCTGTCTCTCTCTGTCTCAAAAAATAAATAAACGTTAAAAAAATTTTTTTTTAAAAGTCAAACTCATAAAGACAGAGAGTAGAAGGGCAGTTACCAGGGGTTGGGGAATTGGGAAGATGTTGGTCAAAGTGTACAAACTTGTAGTTAGAAGACAAATTCTGGAGATGTAATGCAGTGCGTAGTGATTATAGTCAACGATGCCATATTACATGCCTCAAAGTTGCTGACAGACTAGATCTGGAGTGTTCTCACCACAAAAAAGAAATGATAATTATGTGACATGATGGCAGTGTTAGCTAACACTACAGTGGTAATCATATTGCAATATGTAAGTATACCAAATCAACACACCATGTACCTTAAACTTACACAGTGCTATGTGTTAATTTTTTAGAAGTCAAAAAATAAAAATATTAATAAACTAGCATATTTATTTTTAAAACTCATAATAACGGTATAGGATGTGTTGGAAATGATTCAGTGGGCAACAGAGACAGGGCTAACTAAATATTGGGTTATCCATCACATATGTTAACAAATCTGTATTGCAGATGTCAATTAATTGACAAGGGAAAAAATGAGCATTTTACAGCTTAATGATAGTAATATTCTTCTTCTGGGATTTATTACCTTGAGTTAGTAACACTGGCATTTGAATTTACTAGGAAAAAACTACATCTGTAGCTCTCTACCATATGGATCATGGGCGCTTAAATTGTGTCCATAGAGGAGAAAGAGCTGATTGGAAAGAAAGAAAGAAAGAAAGAAAGAAAGAAAGAAAGAAAGAAACGGTTGCGGAGGTGAATTTGGAAGACTTCTGTCTTCAAGGAGGAATTAATATAAACGTGCCCTCAGATGCTGGGAAGCTTGAGATATGCCTACTTCTGAAAGTGGAAATGATTAATGGTGGCACCAATGCCATTTGGGATGGCTCTTGCGGCCACTTCCCCAGGACCACACAACCCCAGTTAGCAAACAGGCCATTTGGTTCAGAGGTATCACTGCTCCTGCCAATTTTCGGTAGGGTATTAACATCACAAAAGATGAAGCAAGCCTCACTCACCATACAGCTGTTCTAGATAGATCAAGAGGGTGTTAAATAGATCCAGAGGTACTTGCTATGACTCAGCTCTCCAACTCTGCCACAGCTGATCCTGCAGTCCCTCGATGTCCCCACTTGCTCAGGCAGGCCAGCACGAGCCACCCACCGCCAATCCCCTAACACCCCCTTTTCCATACCAAGCATCATCCACATTCCAAAGTTACCTCCACAACCAGCAGGTCATCATTTGAAATGGGCTCAAGTTTTTTGTCTGGTGGTGTCTTTTCAAGGAAAGTGCTTAATTCAACCAAGATTCTGCCTCTGTAGGCAACTCCTTCCCCCTGAAAGGCAACAACATGAAATTATTCCTGCAGGCCTGAACAACAGCAAAAAGAACTGTCTCTCTAGTCAGGCTAATGCCAGCTACAGTTTAGTGTTTCCTTCCCGTGGCCCTAACCTCCAAATTCAATCGGTCAACAACTCTCTCAGTTGGGTTCAGGTCTTTGGTAGCTGAAAGAAAAGTCAGTGACTTCAGGAAGGGATCCAAAGAGAGCTGGGGAGCCAGGGCTGAAAGGGATCTTAGCTATGACTAGGTCAGAGGCTTTCAAGCCATGCTCTGGATCCTGAAGAGGTTCCCAGAGGCTGGGGGTGGGAGTGGAAGGTACTCAAAGTCTCCCTTACCCTACTTCAGTAGAGCAGCTCTACGTAATCTGTGTCAACTTGGCTCCTTCCCTACTCTTCTCAGGAAGGGAAGGCTGCCAGGTTGGCAACCAGGGCAAGTCTCAGAGCAGCCAGGAAATAAAAGAGGAAGATGTTTTGGGTGTAGCTAAGCATAAGGATGAAGAGCGGATACTCCTCTCTCCATATCTGGCAGTGCTGGCAACAGAATTTTCTGGAGAGGAAGGGAAGGCTTCCACTTCCACAGCCAGTCCATTACCCCTGCTCCCTCAGGGCTTTATCTCTACCTCAGTCCCTTTCTTGGGCCTTCAGAACTGACTCAAAGACATTACTTTGGTTTCTAATATGCTGGAAAGAGCATTTCCCGTCTCTGGGCCTCCATATCCTCATCTATAAAATGAAGATGTTGGATTGGATCAGGGATAGCAGTTTCTTCAGGCATGTCACCTCCAATCATTTGGTAAATTCCTAGAACACAGTATCGAACAGAATTCTGAGGCAGCACATTTGCTTGTTAGGAAAGCGCCAGCATTGATCACTGACATCTGCCCTAAGTGCCAGACAGGGGGAATGGCCATGCTGTGCATTTGTAATTGCCAAATTAGATGGTCTCCAGGATCCTTTCCTAGCCTTGTATTCAAAGACTTGAGGAGTGTGGGACTTCTGTCCTTCAACACTTGATCAGTCACATGTCGGGTCTATCTGTGTGTGTGTGTGTGTGTGTGTGTAGAGATTCCCTAGATATGAGACTTAATTATAACCGTTATAAGAAGGAATCACATTAATCAGTGTTCCATTAATAACAAATCTTAATTGAGACACTAACCTTGCCAGTATTTAGCTCATCATAGGGGTCTGGGAATCCTGTGTACTCTCTGGGGCTTCCGTAAAGGTTCAGGTAACAAGGTCCAAATGTTGGCACAAAGCCCACCTCTGTTTCTCCTGTATTTGCTGAGAGATAACATCATTATTAGATTTTAGGCTTTTACTGATTAATCTATTGAAATAAATATTAGTTATTAGTTAGCCGAGTGAGACTATTTTCCTCTAATTTGTGAGTTAGTTGTATTAATGCAAATTATAAGCACTTGTGAGACTTGCAATATTTCCCTTTTCTTATTGCTATAAAACATTAAACAAAAAATTCAGGGGATAGTTCGGGTAAACTTATGTTGTTATTATAGAAAGATAATGCTATGCAAATGAAAGAATAATAAGGCTTTCGAGTTGATCTTCACATTTTTTGCAAGTTTATAATTGGCCTTGTATTAAATGTGTCATTGGTAATTGGGATAGTTTGGGGTAATTGGTAATTTGGGGAAGTCATTTAAATGATATATACCAGATGAACTGCATTTGTTCCCCCCAAATTCCACTTAGACTAAAATAGTTAGTACAAATATGGCAGATGCTATTAAAAATACGAGACATTAAAAATTTTTATATATAACAGTGAACTGCCTGCCTTTGGTTAGGACCATATGATATTTATAAGCAACATAAAGTCCCCATTCAAACATTCTATCTCTGATGAGCATCCAATATGCTCCATATTTCTGCTACCTTGTCTTAGCAAGACTGCTCCCCAGTGCAGTGAGGGGAACTGAGGGCAATGTAAGAAATAATGGAGTCACAGGGAGACTGTGGGTGAAGATGGGGAAATGTCTCCAACCATCTGAATGGCTCCCATATGAAGAAGGATGGACTTGTTTCCAAAAACACAGTAAGGGCCACTGATGGGTGCTACGAGGAGGTATTCTTTATTTCACTCGATATAAGGAAGATCTTTGTAGGAATTAGAGATGTCAGACAATGGGACAGATCACACTGGTGACAGAGGAAATGTTGAGGCTAGGGTTTTCAGGATTATCATCAAGACAAGTCCTCTATGAATGAGAAGTTAACCTATAGCCCTTTCCAACTCTATGATTATATGTAAGGGAGAAAGATAAATGTGGATTAGCAGGTGAGCAGAATGCCCATTAGTGAACAGTTGACCAGACTGTATACAAATGTGCTCTTGCGATTTTTAAAAATTATTATTTGAGGTTCTTACACCATGTATAAATGCGCTTGGGCACTTTTGAGAAGAGGTAGGAACCATGCACACTGGCAGAGATTAATTAAAGTGCAATCTCGGTGAAGAATGCACGAGAAAAGAAACATTTAAATTAAGATGTAGGAAAGTAACAACTGACAGCCTAAGGGTGAGACTTGGTAATGCCCTGGGGTGCCATACTTGACACCTGTTTGGAAACTTCTTGTGAAACCCAAATGGGGACCAAGAATTTTTCCAACAGATTTCTCTGGATTGTGCTATCCTGTTACCAAATGATCAGGGTAAAATGAATATTATATCTGGACATATGGATTGGTTTGGCTTTATCTAATCTGCCATATGGAACATGGACACAGTTGACTACTTGATTATTAATAAGCAGGGTTTTGATTGCTTTCCTCGTGCTAGAATATCCATTGTGAGGAACTACAGCAGAGGACTAAAGCAGAGATCCAAAGTGAGAAAAGGAAGTCACTTTCAGGAGTTGAATCACAGAATGTTCAAGAATGGCCATTAAAACTCTTGCACCATAGTCATGCCACATTATGGACGGCCAAATTGAAGCCCAAAGAAGTGACATGACTAGTCAAAGGTCCCTGAAGATGACAGATTGAGACCCAGATCTCGAGTTTCATAGTTCTAGTACACCACCCATCCCTCTGGCCTAGCCCTACCTCACCCCCAGCCAGTTCCCATGGGTGACTTATGTTGTCTGTCATGAGTATTTGTTTTTCATTAAAGATTTCCAGGGATGGAGACAATCATTGTCAATAATGATCTATTGCAAGTTACCGTGATATCAACAGCTTAATTCTTTTTGTCCAAGCAAATCTCTTTTCAGGTATTTTAAACCCTTTGACTTGCTGGCTATGCATTAACATGGAGAACCTTCCTTCTCTGGGTTTATGCTTCAGCATGGTCTCCAGGGAAAGCCTATTCTCTCACAAGGTAAGTCTCTTCCTGTCTCCAAACTTTCCTCACCAAACTTTTTCTGCACAACTGTCACATCAAACTTCCAAAGACCTTCCTCAAAAGCCTATACTACATAAACAAAAATTCTTTAGCCTGGCCATCAACCTTTTTCTCTGACCTGCTTTTCTTTCTTTCTTTCTTTCTTTCCTTTCTTTCTTTCTTTCTTTCTTTCTTTCTTTCTTTTGTTCTTTCTTTCATTCTTTCTTTTTAAAAAATTTTTTAAATGTTTATTTATTTTTGAGAGAGAGAGAGAGAGTGCAAGCTGGGGAGGGGCAGAGAGAAGGGGAGACACAGAATCTGAAGCAGGCTCCAGGCTCTAAGCTGTCAGCACAGAGCCCGATGCGGGGCTCAAACTCAGGAACCGTGAAATCATGACCCAAGCCAAAGTCGGAGGCTTAACCGACTGAGCCACCCAGGCAGCCCTCTGACCTGCTTTTTAAACATTATTTTTCAGACTTCATTCACCTCTGTGAGGCTCCTTTGTATTCTGGATTTCTATAACATATCACTTTATATTTTAATTTTTGAACCTTAAATAGCCGCCTATTTCTGTGACTACGTTATAAATTCATTTGGTGAGTGGGGAAGGATTCAAATATATTTTATTTTGATTCCTTAAACACTGAGAACTGGTTCTACCATGGGGAACTACCACATAAATATTCTTGGATTGATTGGAAAAATGAATGAAGGAATGAAGAGTTACCAAATCTGCCAAGTTAGTTATAAACTTAAAGGACTACTTCAGGGGCGCCTGGGTAGCTCAGTCGGTTGAACGTCTGACTTCGGCTCAGGTCATGATCTCACGGTCTGTGAGTCTGAGCCCCACGTCGGGCTCTGTGCTGACAGTTCGGAGCCTGGAGCCTGCTTTGGATTCTGTGTCTCCCTCTCTCTCTGTCCCTCCCCTGCTCATGCTCTCTCTCTCTCTCTCTCTCTCTGTCAAAAATAAATAAACATTAAAAAAAATTAAACTTAAAGGACTACTTCATATTCATATTAAGTCCGAGTATAAGATATTAAGATTGATTCTTAAAAACAAATATGAATGGGGCATTGTGCCAGTAACACAAAGGCAGACAATAATAATGCTTTGTATTCGCACAGAACTTCTGTTTGCAAAGGTTTCTCGGTGCAGTATCTCTTTTCCCTTCTCACCATAAGCCTGGGTAATTAGCATGGAGGGATTATCGTGTTGACTTGAAAAATGACAAATTTCTTGAAACCTCAAGTCCTCATCTATTTGGGGAACAATAACATTAGGGGAGTTGTGATGGTCAAATGTGAGACCATTGAGCAAACTTGCAAAGAATGGCCAGTGCTGTGCAGACGAAAGAACATGTTACGATCCCCGCTGTTTGAAAGATGAAGCCCTTCAATGTACAATTGTTCAGTGTCTTCCAACCTAGAGATCCACGTTCAAAGTGAGGGACAGTTTACTCCATACATTTTGAACAACTGATCTCATGCCCTATATCTCTACCTACTGAACAAAAACAACAATAACAGACAAAGTTATCTCACAGTTATTTACAATGGCACCCAATAGGATGGTATGCATCTGGG
Organism: Panthera leo; assembly: GCF_018350215.1. Classification (NCBI taxonomy): domain Eukaryota; kingdom Metazoa; phylum Chordata; class Mammalia; order Carnivora; family Felidae; genus Panthera; species Panthera leo. The sequence goes on from NC_056689.1 coordinate 53,056,449, forward strand.
TGAAAACGTGAGGTGGTAGCAAAGCCTGATTAGCACATCTGTTTTAATTTTAGCCATGCAGGACAACCATATAGCACAAATACAAAAATTAAAATTATAGCAAAACTACTTTGGAGACAGCAAAATGTTAAAAAAAAAAAGGTTCTAAAGATAGTCAATTGATACATTCTTAGTAAGACAATAGTAAATAGGAAAATCTAGAAGATAGCAAAATTACAAAGCATAAACCTGTATACGATGCAGCCCCAGATCCCGAAGATGATAAATCTATATAGTAAAAATACGACTGGTTAAACCACAAGAGAAACACGGGCATTATAAAAGAGACATTGAAAAAGTTAATCAAATCCAATGCTAGGTAAGTGGTTTAGCAACACCAGAAAAACACCAAATTCAGACCCAAGTGACATGACCCTTTTGTAATTTATACCAATCTCACCGGTTATATGCAAAATGGCTCAAACATTTGTGATAATTGGCAGAAGCACCACACATTAAATAACTCAAATCCCTCTGGTCCGAAGGCAGCGAAGCATCTGAGAAGAGCTAGCTTCTCACCACCAAAGGAGGGCCTGGTGAAGTTACCATCATTTCATATTTTTAATAAAACGTGTACTTGTCTTATATCTGACTTAACTGGGACCAAGGCCAGAAAACCCAAGTTAATTTAGTCTGAGGTTGTGCAGGTCAGAGTTTGCAGTTCATGGTACATTATTTGTTTCTTTTGTGTGTGTGTTGGGGGTGGGAGGCGGGGGATGCTTGCTGCCTCTTGTTATTTTGAGACCCATAACAGACAGTCTGCAGGGCTTTCAAGGAGAGAAGGCCTCAGAGACAAGGCTGAAAACTGCATGTAACAATTTCTGGTTTTAATTCTTCTGGATGTTACTGCTATATCACTAAGAAAAATGCTTACGCCAGTAAATTTTGAATAATTACCCCAGGTAATTATTGAATGACTTCTTGCCAATGATAAATGGATGTAACTCATTTTGACCCTCCCCACCCACATAGTTTTGATATGATTTTTTAACTACTCTGTGGGTTACCATTATGATTTAATCTAGTCTTTATTTCTGGATTCCTCACTTGATAAGACAAGGCTACCACCGTGCCTACCCTTCCTCCACTCGCCTTCCTCCTTCTGCTTCTAGTCTCTATCTTCCATACTTTTACATTGCAATGGGCAATAACATTTACATTCTGTTCAGAGCTTTGGCTATAGGCGTCAAAGAAAAAAATCAAAAAACAATTAGTGCTAACAGTATAGCAGCCATATAAATACTGTTCTCTGCAGACGAAAGAGTCATGATTACATTTCCTTTGTTACACTTCCAGTTGTATGGTCCCCTCTGCCACTCAGCAGAGGGCATGCAGACGGGAGCTTTCGTAGTTTCTAGCCATTTGCTTAAAATAACGGCCACATACGACTTTATATCTGAACTATATCTTCTTTGCTCAGTATTTTGTTTTTCTTGGAATTTCAAATTGCCTTTTTTTTTCTTCTAGACAGAGGAAATCTCTGTTTTCTTCACAATATCTCTAATTTCTTCCAGGTTCTTATCCATGCTATACATTGCTTGGATTAATATATGTTTTAAAACCTATAAAGTTTCCTCTTAAACAAAATGAGGATGAGAGGAACCTTGAGTTTCTCAAGACCATATTCTGTCTTGAATTCTCTCACATAATTTACTCAATATGTTGAATACATTAGTAATTACAAGCATTTTTGTTATTTTTGCTTTGGTAACAAAAATCAGCTGCTGATATTATTGATATGTCAGCATTAAATTTTTCTCTCTTACCATCTTTGCTTTTCTCCTTCATTTCCTGTTACAATTTCTGGTGTATGCACAGAATCCCAATGCCAGGTATAGGCAAGTAATTCTCAGTATGGAGAACAACAGAAAGAAAAGTGTATTTGTTATCAATGCTTTTAGCATGAAAACAAAATACACATTATCTTAAGGAGTGGAGATTTTATGGCTCATTGCTACCTGACATCCTTGTTCCTGCTAAGGAAGTCAGTGGAGAAGGGAGTATTATTTTATATTTGGATGGACTGGAGTCAATACCATTCTAACAGATAGGTTGCCAACACTCTGTATTGACAGTCAAAAATTTATAAAATAGCTACTGGAAAGAGTTTTTGGATGGGCGCAAGAAAACCAAATTCTTCAAACTGTTAGTTGCCTTAATTATTAGTTACTAATTAATTGTTCTGCTGGTCATCACCAAAACATCACTGAAATAGTTCACTTGGCTCATCACTTTTGGCTTTTGAGAAACCAACTCCATTGCCAGGTGGCCATTCCAGTTCCTTCTGCTTCAGAAGTTCTGCACCCTGTCTAGTTCCAGGTCTGCTGACAGACTTACCTTCCACTTCCCCACCAGAGGCAGCAATTTTGGAGAGGTATAGGTATGTTGTTCCAACGATATCGTTTTTAGTAAGACGGTCCCTGTGTAAAAGAACAGGTTAAGGCTTCTACCTATGAAGATATAGCTTCACTTCAACAATAATAAGGTTGAGTTGGAAAAGACGCTAGACCTCAGAAATCATCCTGTCCAGCGGGCCTCAAGCTTTACCGTACTTTAAGAATTACTTGGAAACCCCAGCTCTCATCTCTTATCCAAGCTTTTGATTCAATAAAAGCAGGGGTGGAGAACAAGTACCCGCATTTACACAAGTATATATCTCAACTGATTCTGATATGGATGGTCCTCCAACTACCTATTGAGAAACATTAACTGGGCAATTCATTTCAGCTATGGAAACTGAGGTTTTTACAGACAGGTCAAGGGATTTGCCTATGGCCATTCAATACCGTTGTCATAAAATGAATGAAACAATTATAGGTACGTTATCTAATGGGTGTAATGTAATCACATTACATAGGATAAGTGTGTGTGTCTGATTTTATCATGTTCATACAGATTACTCTGATGGTTTAACAACTACAATGAATGGGTCTTTCACAGGGAGAACAATTCCCTTCCAATTCAGTTCAAATATTTATTGAGCACCTACTGTGTAACAGCTGAGGGCAGCTGAGGGCAGTCGCTTGCCTAGAACCTAAATCTTATTTGTATGGTAGGGACAAATAGTCCCACTACAAGTAAATACATTATTATTAATCTTTCCATGGATATCACAGAAAGTATGCAAGTCTAACCCATGAAGTGGCCTCTGGATGGGCCAACAGTAGGTGTAAAAAATGAGGTTTCTATGAATAACATCTCTGTGCTTAATTCAACCTATTCTTCCTTTTTTTATTTTAATGTTTATTTATTTATTTTTAGACAGAGAGAGAGAGGGAGGGAGAGAGACAGAGAGAGATTGGGAGGGGCAGAGAGAGGGAGAGAAAGAGAATCCCAAGCAGGGTCTGTACAGAGCCTGATGCAGGGCTCGAACTCACAAACCATGAGACCATGACCTGAGTGGAAACTAAGAGTCAAATGTTTAACCAACTGAGCCACCCAGGTGCCCCATTTCAGGCTCTCCTTTATTCAATCTAATAGTATACCCACTCTGAAATCTAAGACCCCATGGGAGAGAGGAAAGGTTCAGTATTTGGGGGAAAGACAATACTACAATGTAATATTATTATACTGCATTATAGTAATGGTCTATGTTACATACAATCTTACACATTGTATAGTATAATAGTATTAGACTATAAAGAATGACTAACGAAATACAGTTTTCCTGAGAAGAAGTATTACTTAAGGATATTAAGTCACAAGCATGGTTCTTGAATCTTTTCTGTTCATCCAAAAGGATCTAGACTACATTTAAAGAACTCTTAGCTTCCCCCCAGTTGTGCAACTACCCTACAAAATATGTAACCTAAGATTTGGATCAAAGGATTCCTTAGTTAAACAGGGCCTGTCTCTGCATCCTAGTCTACACTATTGCTTTGGAGGGGGCAGATTAGTTCAGAAAGTAACCACATTTGCAGTGACCACAGACGACTCTGGGATGGCTCAATCCACAACCACTCACTGCAAAGCCAGTAAGCCAGAGTAGTCACCTGAACTCTATAGGTCCACATTCACATTCCTGAGAGTTCCTGAGGCCCATAGAACACATTCAGAATGTTGCCTGAGGGTCTCAAGTGCTAAAATCAAGTTTACACTCACTGGAAGGGGTTTTTTGTCTTCACAACCCTTCCATGACCCTCAATAAACTGTGATGTGGTCACTGAACAAAATGAAATTTACTACCTCCTCCCAAAGTGCCCTTTTGCCATAGCACTGGGAGGGTGCCAATGCAAAAGGCAAATACATTCTGTCAAAGGAAAAACTATGGGGACAGGCAGACAGGGCAGGGGCCCAACTCAGTCTATAACTTTCTGAGTGACTGTGAGCAAGTTACCTGACCTCTCTGAGCCTTAGTATCTTCATCTGTAAAATGAACTGATAATAGTCTCCAACTGAAAAGGTTACTCTAAAGACTAAATGGGGGGCCCCTGGGTGGCTCAGTCGGTTAAGCGGCCGACTTCGGCTCAGGTCACGATCTCGCGGTCCGTGAGTTCGAGCCCCGCGTCGGGCTCTGTGCTGACTGCTCAGAGCCTGGAGCCTGTTTCACATTCTGTGTCTCCCTCTCTCTCTGACCCTCCCCCGTTCATGCTCTGTCTCTCTCTGTCTCAAAAATAAATAAACGTTAAAAAAAAAAAAAATTAAAGACTAAATGGGATATTACAGTTAAGTCACATGGTACAGCACTTAGAGTGCTCAAAAAATGGTAGCTAACACCAGTATAAACGCTGATGATGAGGATGATGATGGTATTTGCCATTTTCAATCTCAAGGAGTTAAGGACTGCCAACTGAATGCCTCATCCAGCTAGAACATGCACAAGAATGGCCTTATTATGGTCAATCCCCGCTAGGAGGGTGATCTAGTTAAAATTCCATCAGAACCTCTCAATGAATTTTCTTTGCATTCAAACAGACAGGTAGCTTTCTCCATTTTCCTTTCTAACAATAACAGAGGATAGCTGTTGAAATGTTTTGGTGATTCTTCTCAAGCAATGGTTCATTCCATTTCTGAAGTCTATTTTGGACAGCCTAAACAGTATTTAAATCCTTGATTTCTTATCTTGGGGCGTTTTCAGATTATTTTCCCCTTCTTTGTTTACAAGCCAATGGAACGAAGATACACAAAGCTTTTCTGTAGCAATACCATTAATAATTTTTTTTTAAAAAGAAAACACCCAATTCCAGGAGCAGTTTATCACCTCCCTCTAGAAGAAAAAGAAACAGGCTGAAAAGTAAGAGTTAGACCATCAGAGTAATGTTCTGCAATATCCAAGTGTTCAATTCTTTAATTCTGAATGAGACACAAATTTGTTTTTTAACTCACCAGTCATATATTGTTAGCTTTATTTTTTCACACATCGAAGGAAACTGTTAAAAAGAAACAGAACAAAGTAGTTGTTTCTCAACTTATTCAGTAACTATTAAAGCAAATAGTCTTATTTTTCTGCAAGAAAAATACATCAAACCTTGATCTGAAGATTAATGACTTGGTTCCACTCAGGGTTTGCATTTTTCTCAATTATATTTGTGCAAACCTGTAAAATCATCAAAACAAAACAGTAGATATTCAAGATTCTAATTTCTATAAGTTCACATGTATGCATACTACATTTTGACTCTAGCAGTCTATTTAGCCAGTTACATACTTAGTAGCCTGGTTAAAGTTTATTTCTCTTCTAGCTATTAGGTAAAATATAACATGGGTTTAATATTAATCTTTGCTTCATCTATGCACTAAAAGTTGCTTTTCAATTGTCAGATTTCTAACATTGGATTAGGGTCATGTTGCAAGAGTTAATGTTTATTGAGCACTTACTGCATACTATCTAGTGAGCACCTCTTCATTAACATATGCACACAGATCTTTTGATCCTGCCCACAAGCCCCTCTCCCTGCTCCCCAAACCAGCTCCTGTTAGAACCAGTCACCACATCTCTCTTCCCCGGACATGCCTCACTCCTGGTACCACAGCTTTGTCCAGATGCTGGTCTCCCCGGGGTGCCTGCTGTTGGCTCCTGTCTGATGCACACACCCTCTCCTGCCTCCTTACTTTCATGGCACCCCCTGTGTAGCAGTCTCAGTGAGCTCTCCAGGCATGCTTAAAGTCCAGACCCTACTCTGGCTCATAAAACCCTGCCTACCTTTCCCCACCCCAAATCTGATTTCAGCTCTTAGCTTCCCCCAGCTCACTGCACCCCAGCCACATGGGGTGTCTTTCACTGCAAATGTGTCTCCTCCTTGGGAGCCTTTATACCTGCTCTTCTCTCTTCCTGGAAGCCCCTGCCCTCCAGATCTCACATCATCCAGGCCTCTGCTCAAATGTCACCTCCTCAAAGGTGTCCCACCTGCTAACCTAGCAAAACCCACCTCCTCTCCCCAACCCCCAGCACCAATCACTCCTTGTCCTCCGCCCTCTTTTCTGCGTCATACATGGTATTATCTGAAATGATTCAGATACTTATTTGCTTGTTTATTGCTGTTCCTTCTGCTACAAGGGAAGTTCCATGAGAGCTGAATTCTCTATCCCTAGCACACGGGACAGTTTCCATATTTAATAGGCTCACAATAATTACTTACCTAATTAATTAACACTTTCAACAATCCTATGGGATTATTATTATCTTGATTTATAGCTCAGGAAATTGAGACTGAGAGCTAAAGGAATTTGCCTTAATTGCCTCTGGAGTGGGCTCAAGTCTAAACGTAAATCTTGCGCCAGAACAGAGGGCTTTTCCACCGCCTCCCCCCCCCACCACGCACTGCCTCTCCTAGAAAGCAACATCTGGTCCATATGCGTGTGGTTGACCAAATCTCGCTTTCATAAGTAAATGGTTCGACTGTACAGAAGACGTTAGGTCTTCATGCCTATAACTAGGCATGGTGGTCTCGGATGTGCCTATACCAAGAGTCTCCCGGCTCATCCCAGTGGGCTGGGATGGAGCTCTCCTGCCTGCTCTCCAGTTCTGGCGGCTGGCTGGGGCCTGGGAAGTGAGAAGCATGTGGGGAGCGGGCAGCTGGGCGTCGGGGGACTATCCCCAACATTTACTGAGGATTGTTGTTGCCAGAGAGGAAGCTTGCCTTAGACAAAGACAAGGTTTGGGTCTGAGAAGTAATCCAAATAATTCAGTGATAGTTTTCACATTCTATTCTTTCAAAAGACTGAATTTTCTAATTTGAGTCCTGCAAACTTTCCACTCCAAAATAAACCTGTGGAGAAGTCTGGCATGTTCCGACTCAAATAATCTGTGTTCCTGCAGACTTCCCAGATCATCAGGAGTCAGCTACTTTCACAAAGAATAAACAGGAATTCACTCCAAGGAAAGCACAGTGGTTTAAATATTTTTTCCTAGAGGCGTCTGCATTTAGATCACATACAAACCTTTTTCCCAGCAAAGGAAACTTCTACAAAAGGATCCACTAGGTTTTTTTTATCTGCATTGCCTCCGAATATTTCCTTTACCGTCTGTGAGAAGGCATCATCCACTAGAAAGCAACATGTCGCACAGCAGAGATTAAATTTGATTTTCTTAAAGGAAGAGAAATCACTCAGCAAAATTAAAAATTTTCTCCTAAACATGAAGACAAGTTGCAACAAAAATTGTTCTCAAAAGTGGCAAGCAGGAGTAGCACTGTATTGCAGAAATTTTGTCTCAGCTAAGAGAAAAAAATGTGTTCTCCCCAAAAAAGTTAAAAAAAAAAAAGAGCACCTTGAAAAATAAACCAATAAATTATTATATTGAAAATCAGTCATCCATGAAGACAAAGTAGAATAAAGACAGTCCATCCATATAAGGTCAGAGGCAGTTCAAAAACTCATCCTGGTTTCAACTTGGAAATACGTTTTAGGTCAAAATAGTATAAGCCTAGTCTGACTTTTTCTGAGAAATCCAAGGAACTTTGGCATGATCACACATAACATAATCATAAATAACACATTTAAGCAACTATAAACACCATGTCTCTGTTTTAACAAACTAAGAAATGAATGGATATCAATTAAATAGTCCGTGTAGGCAGTATAATGTGAGGTTTAATTTATTTACTTCATTTAAGATATCTCTGAGCAGAGATGAGCATTATAGGATGTTAAGCATTATAGGATGTTAAAAAAGAGATGGGGTAGGTTCCCAGGGAAAGTAGCAAATCCTGAAGAGATCCATGGCTTGTACACAGAGTGCTATCTCCTGGGGACTTGGGAAGGGTTCCCATGTCCCAGGGCCCAGTGGGAAGCAGACAGGCTGGACAAGGCAGAAGGTTGCTGGGTCCTTGGCAATGACAAAGGAGTGGCTGGGCCAGTGTCTATGAGTAAAATAACCACAAGTGATTCTCTTAAATGCATCCAATCTCTTGTTAAACGTACCTTGCCACGCAATATTGCCAGATTTCTAGTTATTGGCACTTAACCATGTTTTGCTCAACTATTTTTAATAATCCAATAACAAACACATTACTTGTTTCAAAAATGTCATATTCTCCCCTGTGATGAAAGGAGTCGGAAGTGCTGACTGCTGGCCACTCTTTTGTATCCTCTAGAATAAGAAGAAGATGGAGAACACAGATGGAACAGAATGGGCCAAACGCTCAGTTAGGAGCAAGGACCAATGACCAACTGGCTTCCCCATCAGCCTGCTCAGGAAGCTTTCAGTGGGGCCAGAATGAATGGAAAGAAGTCCACGAAGGCCTTCACAAAGAAAAACCAAGGATAGATAGCAACCAATCACTATTCAGAGCATGATGTTAGCACATGTGATTGTGCAGAAAACTGGTCATCCTGGGGAAGGACTGAATCCATACGTACTCTGGGGGATGTCCTCTGCTCGGTAGATTTTCAGCAAGAAGGTCACCCACCGGAGGGCGATGCCAGCAGGGAGTAGCAAATTACTCTCCACGTCATCACTGTCATTATCACGATCTCGTTTCTCAGCCTATTGGGGAAACATGATTATAACTGATACCCATAGAAAAGCAGCACTTGGAAAGAGCCAAACTGACGCTTGTAAAATGAAACCAATTGGAACTGTTTCCATTAGGATTTCCTGTGCTTCAGGCTTAAGAGTTCAGCCACCAATTCCATGTCAAAATTAGTCTGCATAATCAAAGCTCGTATGTCTCTTCCACAAGAAAATAACGTGACCTTTTATAATTTTATGAGCACTAAATAGGAGAAAAAAAGAGAGACAGTTCCTGAAGTTTTGTCAATTTCTCTTGGGTACTACCTGTCTCCCAGTTTGCTGTCTAGTTTCCTAGAATGACAACTGTCCCTTTAGGTAGCAATGCCTGGTTTTGCAAGTGAGCCATACTTTATAGGTCAAATGATGCAAGGGACTCTTGAAAACACACATATCTTTACTAAATGAAAAATCCACTCCTGGGCACCAGGAAGGAGTCCAAGTGAGCTGGAATAATAGTTCTACCATGGAGAAAAGAACAACTTCCAAAAAATAGGAGGAACTGGAAGGTTGGGGTTATTGATTGGAAGTTGTGTTGCATTTCACAACTACTGACTCCCACTTGCTTAGCTCTTGGCCCTCCCTTTTTAGTGAAAACATGTAAAAGGTATAGAATGTAAGGGCTCACAGGAGGCTCATCTCCGGTTCCCAGGATGAACATGCTGACTTTCATGTAACCTTTAGCTCCTGAGCTGGCATCTTCGGGGTCATTGAGAAGAAGCCATTTTCTCATGATAGCATGACCTAAAATAAAGAAGGATTAAAAGGACAGGGAAACACTACAGATAAGTTAACAGGTCTGTGATTTCATCTGCTATAAGACAAACAATAATTTTCTCTGAAATATCATAATGACACCAAATTTGCCAGATGAGTCTCTAGATTGATGTCCTCTGCTTTGCACTGACTAGCCCCCAACCCTGATCCTGCCCTGGTGTGACTCAAGACTCTGTCTAAGCTCTATTAACTGTTTTTATAATTTGATTTTGATAAGATCAAAATACTGTCACAAAACAGAGAAATTACCTACTTGTGAATGTTAGGATAATTACTATCAGATTAAAAAAGATGTCCATATTAAGCTGCTATTACTCATTCCTAAGTATACTTCCCCCTCCTCAATCAAGAAAACATTTTTATTATTCCCTTTTTGATCCCTCAGATTTTCTTGATTCCCAGAATGTTCAGGTTCACGGGGAAAAAAAATATTACTTACCAGGTTCATCATAAATGAATCCAACATCAATCTGGGAAAAAATAATTTAAAATAGTTCAAATAGATTTTAAAATCAGTTTAGTCATTTCAAAGAAACCATAATTGTTATATTAAAAATGTTTTTAATGTTTTTTTTTTTTTTATTTTTGAGAGAGAGACAGAGTGTAAGCAGGGGAGGGGCAGAGAAAGAGGGAGACACAGGATCTGAAGCAGGCTCCAGGCTCTGAGCTGTCAGCACAGAGCCCAATGCAGGGCTCGAACTCACGACGAACCATGAGATCATGACTTGAGCCAAAGTCCCACACTTAACCGACTGAGCCACCCAGGTGCCCCATTATTATATATTAAATATAAGACTCTTGGGGCGCCTGGGTGGCGCAGTCGGTTAAGCGTCCGACTTCAGCCAGGTCACGATCTCGCGGTCCGTGAGTTCGAGCCCCGCGTCAGGCTCTGGGCTGATGGCTCGGAGCCTGGAGCCTGTTTCCGATTCTGTGTCTCCCTCTCTCTCTGCCCCTCCCCCGTTCATGCTCTGTCTCTCTCTGTCCCAAAAATAAATAAAAAAAAAAACGTTGAAAAAAAAAAATTAAAAAAAAAAAAATATAAGACTCTTGACAAGACTTTGGTTTCTTTGAGAACATTTCCTTCTTACCCTCTCCATACCTCCAGTGCCCTGCCTGACCCTCAATCAATCATTTTGAATGAATGAACTAACTAGTCTTAGAACTGGAAGGGACCGTGGAAGTAGGATAACCAGTATGTCCTGGTTTGCTTGGGACTTTTCCCCAAGCACAGAAAGTCTCACATTCTGTGAAATCCCTCAGTCCTGGGCAAACCTGGACTTTGGTTACCCTATGAGAAGTCACCTGTCCACTATTCCTCTTCCTATCCAATATTCCTATCCAATATTCCTCTTCCTCTCCTCTGGCTAATGCTAATGCTAATGCTAATGCTAATGCTAATGCTAATATTAATATAACCATCAGTTGGGCACTTCAATGTGCCAAACAGTGTACTAGTCTTCACATTGACTCCTTTTAACAGAGAAAACTAAGGATCGGTTGGCATGTGGCTAGTTGGTGGCAGACAGGTATGAACACATTCAGGCCTGATACAAATCATTCTCTAGGACTTCTAATGACTGGGAGCCCTGAGAGGCTTTGAGAGGTAGTCCATTCCACGCAGAATTACTGAGAAGCACCCACCAAATATTTCTCTTTAATTCCAAGATGGGTTACTTGGAAAAGCACCCCGATTCTCTTTCCTGGTTTGCTTGCCTTTCATATTCAAGATTTACAATAATTGGCTTTGTAGATGGAGCTCTGGGGCTGCCGGTAAGTGGAGCTGGGTGATGGGCTTCTTGCCATCAACAAGCACCCTTTCCCTCTGCAGCCCTGCACTGGCTTCCATCCACAGCTGGAGTGCTGGCAAGGGCCCTCATGTGGCAGCTTTCAGGTATTTGCTTTAAGGTATCGCAAGTATTGTACTTGGAAGTTGACTAGACCCAGGCCAGAGGACACTCAGCTGGTTTCTGGCCCCTGGGGCATTTGTGTCCTGCTGGCATACCAGCCCTCAGCAAAGACTGTGACATGAATCCCTCACAGGTAACTTTTAAGATCACCCAGGTGGACAGCCGGATATGTGGCCAGGAACCTGATGCCTCATTACGAGAGTGCCCATCTAAGTTGAATGAAACAGACTGTTGGCACTCACCTTAAATTCCCCCATCAGACAGTCTGCCCGCAAAGAATGGGAATTATAAACCTGAAAGAAAGAAGAGCCATGAGAAGCTTATCGGCTTTATCCGGCAGTTAGAGAGCACCACCTTCCTACTCCGGAGCCCCCTTACCCGAATGCTGATGATCTCATCCATCAGTTCAGAAGGAGTTATGTGGACATTGTAGAAAAATAACTGTCAAAACAAAAGAGAAAAATGTTTGAACGTTTACAGGGGTGGACTCAGGTTTAGTGTGATCTAATGCTATAATTTGAGGGCCCTCCTAAGAAATTATAAAAACATAACCCCAAATAGGTGTGACCATGAGAACACACTGCATGGGCCTTCAGAAAGACCCATAAGCTTAAGCTTCTTGAGCTTCATGGCAAACTCACCTTTGCATGTCAGAAAAAGGAAAAAGGGTTAAGTAACAACGGTAGTGTTTATGTAATGAAACAGAATCGTTCCTTTGGGGCCAGAAACATACTAGCTCACATAAAGATCTAAGGTTATTGCATGTTGCAATCCCACTAAAATGGGTGCTTAGGGCTTGCATGACCTGGAAAGTTGAGTTGAATTCCCTACAATTGTCCTGAATTTCTACAATGTCTACAATTGTCCTGAAAAAAGTTCTTTTTTAGCTTTTTTAAAAGACAACTAGGATCCACTCAAGGATTATACATTACATTTGGTTGTTGTGTCTTTTTAGTTTCCTTTTATATAGAACTGTACTCCTGCCTATTTTTGTGGTTTATTTTTTCTATCAAGATCAGTTGTCTTATAAACTGACAACTTAGAACTGTCTTATAAAATATCCCACACTCTGGATTTGCATGAATATTTCCTCGCTGTTAGATTCAAATTGGTCTTTTGACAAGAAATAACACAGGTGATGTTGATACTTCCATTATATCACATCAGGACACACACTTCAGTTCGTCCCATTATCAGTGATACCAAGTTTAATCACTTGGTTAAGAAGATGTAGGTAAACTAGGGATTTTTTTTAGTAAAATTCTTTTATTGATTCCTGAATTGGTCTGCTTGGAGCCTCAGGTATTTGATCTTTTCCCTTTTGCCCAGAGTTCTCATCTCAAAAAAATTCATTATAATGGGAAATTCTAAGGTGGAGATTCTTGCTAGGCTCCTGAGAATGTGGCTGAGTAAATATTTATCCTGCCTGTGAATGCATTACACCTTAGGTGTCCAGTCACCCGTCGCCTGCCCTCCCTGCAGTCTGGTCTTCTTCACAGTGAACCTCTTTCCCAAAGTCCACTTTCCTGAAGTGCTCAGTGCACACCCATGTCTCATGTCTGCTTTGACACTACTTAGCTGCATGCTGGTGTCTACAGTACATCCAAGGAAGAGAAGTGACAAGCAAGAACATAGGTCTTCTGTGAATGAAGGTAGGGCCAGCTTGAACATAGGGGAAGAAACTAGAACACAGGACAGAAACAACTGGTTCCTTTTACACATAGGGGTATGGAAAAGAACAAAAGTGGAACTGAGGCTAGGTCTGGAAGCTGTGGGGAGGGATCTCAGGGGAACGGGGATAGGAAACCCTGGAAAGAAGGTCTGGGCTCACAGAACGGGCAATGGGACGCACGCCTGAAGAATCTCCGAAATGAATCTCCTCAGAGCAAGGCTGGGCTTGGAAAAGTCTCCAAGCTTATCATTTCTCTTCACAGCCCTGATCGTGGGGTTTGTGCTACCTGAGATGACTATCAAGGTATTCAGTGTTTTTGAGGAGTGTTCCAGAAGAGGTCAACAGAAGGACTATGTTCTCGATATTCAGGGACAAGAAAAACCTTTTGGCTCCTAACTGCTTTCCTTTAACATGTATTATTTTTCTAGCCACGTAGGTTTTGACATCTTTAAAAAGCCAGCCATGGTTGTCCCTGTGAAAACTGTAACATCTGCCTTAGAGCTGGGACTAAAACTCGGTATTTTTTTCTTTCATGGGTTTCCAACATCAACTGGTCTTAATTGTGAAAATGTGCTGGGCATGCTGTTTTAAAAGTAACAAAGCAATCACAGAAACGACTCAGTCACATGGACTCATCCCTCAGACACACCCTGCTGATTAGAAAGAGCAAAGGCAGATGTAGGTGACTTCACGGGCTCCATCTTAAGGGGTACAAGGATCCGTCAGGAGAGGCGCTATGGGGAAGTGGTCGTAAAAACGCCAGCAAGACCCCGGCAGCTCTGAGAACCAATGATGAAGCAGGACATGTGGTTTCAAGACCCAGTGGTCCTTAGAATGTTTAACGCAGGAAACTTTCATTGTCTTTACCAGATCTTTGTCCACGAGTCCCCCTCCCACACGGAACAGGAGAGAGAACGCTGGGAGGTGCATATAAGTAGAACAGACTCTGAGCAGAAACATGCATTATGCCCATTTACCTCATCAAAAAATGGGTTGTTCCCTCTCTTGATTCTCGTTCGGTGTGTCTGGCCACAGACGTGGACCTTGACCACGGGCCTTATATTGTTGCCACTTAACTGCCGGCCCTCAATCACCCGGACACGGATCTGGAAGCACAGAAGGGGTGTCGTTACTGATCCTTCCCCAGTAAGGAGTCCTCGGATCCCCGTCAGCTCGCCTGCCTGTAAGGACCGCTGAAAGTAGGCCAGGGCAGCTTTGCCACACACCAGCGTGCATGGACTGGGGTGGCCCCCATGCTCATTCCCAAGGTGGAACTGGGTTCCAGAAACTGAGAGCAGTAGTGGGACTGGAATAGTCCAGTAGTGGGACTGGCCCTGGGAAAGGGCGGGACAGGGCAGAGGCCGCTGCTCCAACCCCAGCCTCCTCCCTGGTCTGCCTGAGCCTGGGATGCATTAACTCACTCCACGGCTGTCCGCCAATCAGGTGCCTAGAGCTACGAAAATGCAATACTGTGATTCTCTTCTCTCCTACCACCAAAGGGAAGGAGCGGTATAGTTTTATTTCTCTGACGAGCCTCATCTGGCTTGACTACGTCTACTTCTGCATGCAGAACAGAGACGGACAGCTCTTCTTTTCGGGTTTACGCCCTGATGTCCCTTTTTGCTAGCTGAGCTGCTGCCCATAGCAATGGGTCTCTCCCGGAACACCGCGACTAACAGAAGCTGGACAATACGGCAGTAAAACAAACGTGGGGTGCGCTGGCTGTTCCTACCTGGAAGTCCTGGGGCTTGTTGGACAGCATCCGACGGCTCTTCTTTCCTTTCGTGAGCCTCCGGGCAAGCTGAGCCTCCGACACCAGCCCACCTGCCCCCTTGGGCCCAGGGGTCCTGACTGTATTGTCCAATCTGTCTTCATCACCTCCATCTTCCTCCTCTTCTCCTAAAACACCAAAAAGGAATGCCGTCAGAGATGGCCCTCACGCTGTAAATGTCTGAACTCAGGTTTCCTGGACTCCGAGAGTTTTCAGTGTTCCTGAGGCAGGTGGTGAAGGAGTTGCTCCTTTGGTGACACTTATTTGGGATGTGCTGACTTGGATACAGTTTCTTAGGAAAATGTGTTCATGGGGCATCAGGGCGCTCATTCGGGCTGTATTCAGAGTGGCCAAGAGAACACCAGAGACCAAGGGGAGAGTGATAGAAGTCTCAGTCAGACCTAGCCAGAAATCACCCTGTTCTGATCTGGGAACCCCCACTGAGGTCAAGGGACCTTTCTGCAGTTAGGACCCAGAGGTGGGAAAATGCCGGGGGAAACAGGAACTTTGCACAGGAGACATCAACTCCAGTTTTCTTGCCAAGCAGACCAAGGTGGTCTCATGCTCTCCCTTTGCCCACCTAGTCTGTCACTTCCACACACATCTGTCTCCTCATTATCCCCCTAGCTTCCCTTCATACTCGGGGCAGGGCGGGGGAGGTGCTTCCTGATTGACATAGTGAGAGCCTACTTCCTTCTGATTCTTTGGAAAACACCCCAAGTGTCCCTCACTCTCTTGAGTACCTCCAGAGGATCCTTCCCAACGGGGCCTCCCCTCTGCCTTCACACAGGCACAGATCTTTCTCTCCTTAAAAATAAAAAAAAAAACAAAAACAAAAAACTAATTTCTGCCTACTATGTCTCCCCTTTCTTTTATTCACAGACTCTTTTAGATTCGTTGACAAATTTCAGTTTTTCTATCTTAACAGACAAAAAGTGTGAACTCCTGCTAACCTGTGCAGTATAATTTAAGAGATCCTAGAAGACTAACTTGTCCAAAAAGTACCGGCATTTGCACTCCCTACCTTTGGATTCTGAAACTCCTCCTTTACAATGCGAAATCATGCAAGAGACTGAATTTCCATGCGAACACGTCTGTCAGTCACTCACATGATAGTATGAATTAGTTCAATCAAACTGCCATGTAGCACAGCTCTTAAAACTTGGGCTCTGGAGTCATATGGCTTAAGTTCAAATCCCAATTTTCAGCTATGTGAGTCTGAGTAAGTTTTATAATTTCTGTTTTAGTTTTCTCATTTGTAATAAGGGAGAAATAATAGTATTTACCACAGGGCTATTGTAAAGAAAATTAATGTATATGCAAACCTTCAACATGGTGTCTGGCAAAAAGCCAGCCTATAAATTCACCTTTTTTTTTTTTTTTAACTTTTGTTGATGAATCAGTTTTTGTAGGAGCGCAGGATTCTAGAACACTTCCTGGAGAGCAGTCATGAGGTGGGGTGAGGGCTGGAACAGTCAGTAGGCAGCACGGGGGAGGGGGGCTCAGCGTGAGGAAGGGGCAGTTACAAGGAAGTAAAAGCCCCCCACCCACACCACATACTGCTTCAGAGCTCAGCCCAGAATGAACCCTCCTCCTCACCACCCCTCATTCACGCTTCGCCTATCCACCCACTTCTGTCTATGAATGTCAACCATGACCTCTTCTCACTAAGCTCAGGACCCTTTTCTGAGTCCTCACATCCCACTTAACATGGCCTTGGGCACTGGGACCCACACACACTTCTTTGCATCATGCCACTCTCTTCCTGGCACTCTGACTGAATCTTCTCAGGTTCTGCATGGTCCCCTTTTCATGTCCTACTCCCCAAGTGTGACTTCCCCCTCTGTTCCTCAGCCCTCTGAGGTCTGCCCTGACACCCTCTGGATCTACGCTTTGGAGTCATAGCCCCTCAGAGCGTTAGGCTAGAGGGGCCTCAGAGGTCCCGGGTTGGGCGTGCCTCTCCCCACGGTGTGCAGACGAGACAACTAAAGTCTGGAAAGGTGAACGAGTGAAGGTGAAGGTGAAGGAGCTGTGGTCCACCTGGTTCCTCAGCACCTCTGTCAGGACACCAGGATACCCCAGAGAGGCTGAAGGCAGGGAAGGGCTACCTTTGCCCTCTGCAAGGTAACCTGGGTCTCGTTTTCCCCATCCCTGAAGAGGCTTCAGAAGCAAGGCTTGCCTGCCACCCATCTCTGGGAGCCCGGGTCTCAAAATGTCCCTCTCATTCTTCACCAAGTGAGCTCCTCAACTCCCTCAAGCCCCAGGTGAATACCCTGTCTCTGGACAGCACCACACATCGTCCTAGCCAGGGGCTTGGTGAATGCAGAATGAATGAGGGGACATGGGCCCCTGCCTTCCCGAGTTCCTGAGCAATTTGCACAAGTGGCAGCACAGCTCTCAGGAAAAGCGCCCGGACGCTAGAAGGTGCTCCTCCGACCTTTGCTCCAGCCTCAGGAGAACCCAGAAGGCCAGGCCCCCCTGCTGCAAACCTGTTCTGGACTGGGCAGTGGCTGGGCTGGATCCTCTGACAACTAAGACAAACTCCCTTCCATCGTCCTGGGCCTAAGCAAGGCTTCCTCCCTGCTGCAGACTGTTCCATTCGGGGTTGGTGGTTATGTATGGTGGCAAGCAGGAGAAGGAGGGGTAAGTTGTACCCCTTTGCAGTGCTGGACTCTGTACAAGTCCTCATTAAACTCTTGATGGATGCTTTAGAAAGACAGCAGGCAATGAAGAGCCAGTTTCTTCTAGGAAATACCTTCTGCTATTCAGATGTTAGGCTCAGCGATGCGTCAGAGGAAACCAGCCGAAGTCATGGCTACAGCCAGCATCTCTGTGTAGAACAGAAGGATACTGGAGCAGGAAATCGCCCCATTAGGTGGCAGGAAGTTGCACGGGGTTAAACAATACCACCCTAAGGGTTCCACAAACAGTGAGGGGGGCCCTTTAGGCCCTGCCAGGCACACCCTTCTGTGCAAGCTGTTTTGTTACCAAATGTGAGTGGTTGTGTGGGCATGCACCATCACTGAGACCCAGGCATGCATCCGATGCACGGCCAAGTGGACCTACAAAGGATGACCCTTCATGACCACAGAGGGCAACACTGAGTTGGGAACCGTTGATCAAACAGAAAGCTGCTGCGTGTATTTATTTGCTTGTTTTTGCTGGTTAGCACGAAGAACCACAAACTGGGTGGCTGAAAACAAGAGAAATATATTCTCTCACAGTTCCAAACTCTAGAAGGAGGGTGTTGGCAGGACCATGGTCCCTCAGGGCCACCACCCCATCTAATCCTCTTCCATTCCTTGATGAAGAGTCCTTTCCAGAATAGTTTATGTTTCTTTGGATGGGGGGGAGGGGAGGAGGTGTCACATTTCCAGAATAGTTTATGTTTCTTTGGATGGGGGGGAGGGGAGGAGGTGTCACAGTGACCCAGTTTTTCCAGAATTTTGTAATATTTTGTAATGTTAATTTTGTAAATATTAATTTTATAATTAATTTTAATTTTGTAATTTTGTGAAATTTTGTAATATTAATTTTAGACAAAAGTCCTTCCTTGCCTCTTAGTTGGTGGCCCGTGGCAATCCTCGGCATTCCTTGGCTTGTGGCCGCATCCTTCCAACCTCTGCGTGTGTCATCACATGGCCTTCTCCCCTGTGTGTCCATGTATCTTCTCTTTTTGTAAGGGTACCCATCACTGGATTTAGGGCCCACCCCACCCCAGCATGACTTCCTCTTAGCTAATTACACCTGCGAAGATCCATTTCCAAATAAGGTTACCTTCTGAGGGTCCGTGTAGGAACTGGGCAGTGGGGACACTATTCAACTCATTCCAGAGGCCATTTTTTGTATCTTTCCAGTGCGTTCCATCTATTGCTCCAGTCCACAGTCTGCAGCCACACGGGCAGCCCCAATCTATGGACATCACCCCCTCCCGTCCTCCTTCATTGCGTTCACACCCTTTTCTCCTAATCTGAGCTGGAGTCTGTGATCTAACACTGCCATCTCTCTTCTCTGTGCTCCTCAACCCCTTCCCTTCTCTCATTTATTGTGCTCACCTGGTTCATTCAACCTCCCCTTGCTCCACGCCTTCACCCAGGGAGCTGCATATGGCTGAACACTCACCTTCCTGACTATTCCCACTTAAATGTCATGATCACACCCCCATAGTGGACTCGCAGGACTCCCTGGCCATCTATCATACTTCCAAGGCATCTATTCACAGTTTTCCTGGACCCTGGTCTGAGAAGGCCACTAATTAGCCAACAAGGTCAAATCACTTTACCTTTCTGAACTCCCACCTTTTTTGCACCTTGAAAGCTTCTAACACCCTCTCGTATCCTTCTCACTGCCAGCTCATGACCTTGCTTATTTCATGGACAAAAGAGGCAATCAGAAGAGAGTATCCTCATCGTCCCATGCCAAGGCAACCTTCCTACCCGCACCTGCTGTCTGCCTCCTCTCTTGCTACAATCATTGAACTGTCTGTGCTCCCAACCTGAGGTCAATCTTTCCACATGTGCACACACCTCCTCTCCTCCACCTACCCATGGATTTTGCTTCTGCAATTTCTGCCTCTGTATGTACTCCTCAGTCTTCTCCCTCTCAGCTGCATCATTCCCATCAAGATATAAATGTGCTGAAATACTGCCCACAATAAAAACAAACCAAAATCTGTCCTTGATTCCATAGCGCCCTCTATAGTTACTATTTTTCTGCTCTCCTTATCTGTCACTTTGGCAGTGAAAACCTCTACACAATTTCTTTATATGAACACCAACCATCCTGCCTCTCCAACAATTGCCATGCCACTCAGTCAAATCCTGCCAAGCTTTTGAGTGCAGCCAACACTGGCCTGTCTCCTTTCTGAATGTCAGTAACCCTCTATGTGACTCACCCTTGGTTATAAGTGAGCTTCAATGAACACTTAGGAATGGCTCTCCATTGCAATTCCAGCAGCTCAACAAAACACGTCTTCATAATTCCTGAGATGTAATATTGGCCTCTCTCCAGAAGCTCAGTTGCAATATTCCTGCCAACTGCCCCTGTGTGTCATCACTTGTGATAGTGACACTTCCCTGGAGGGCATCTGTTTGTCCACCCAGTGCTGAAGAGTTGGCAGCCCCCAGGGGACCTTAGGATACAGTCAAGTTTGCCTCCGGCATGCCCAATTGTGCCCTTCCCTAGCAGGGATCAGCTTCTCTCCCTCCACCAAGCTCCCATGCTATCCTACTCTAGCACTTACCCTTTCTGAGCGTAAGAGAATGAGCTATCAGTCACTCAGATGGCACCAGATATGCAAGCCAGCCTTTCCCTGCCATCGCTCTCATCCTGTTAGAGCTTCCCAATGAAGGCAATTCCTAGGAATGGCTGAAGAAGAGAGACACTTGCCCAGTCGCCACTGGTTTTCTCCTGGCCTGAAATACAGACCCTGTGCCCTGGCCAGCAGGCCTCCAAACACTGTTCCATGCCTCTCATCTTTCCACCTAGGCTCTAACTGGGCCACCATTCCATCTAATCTTCTCCCATTCCTTGATGAGAGTCCTTTCTGGAATATTTTATGCCTTTTCTTTTTCTTTCTTTCTTTTTTTTTTTTTTTTTTTTCGGTCACAGCAACTCTGCTTCTCTAGAGTCCTAGAATGCCAATCTCTGCCTGTGATATTAATTTTGCTTCTAATGACAAAATTTTGTTAAGTGGCACTTAACAAGTGCTTTGTTAAGGCAGAACTTAATTACCTTGGGCCAAAGGTCACTGCTAAGTCAGCACAAAGGGCTGGTATAATATCATCAGTGTAAGTTAAAAACGTACAAAGCAGAATGGGAGAGAGGACGTCTTTAAACATGAAAACATTTTGGAGATAACATGCTATTTAGCTGCGATGTTGAATAGTAACTTTTCTGGGTTTCTAACCCGAGAGGTTATATAAATACACATCTGCACTCAACCATAAGCACTTCATTACCCTCCACCCCGATTCTTGGGTAAATAGCACTATATGTGCACCACGAATTTTCTGGAATGGTTCTAATGCGTAGCCCAGAGCACAGGTGTCATGGAAGAACCTCTAACCATACAGTAATGCAAAGAGAGGCTTGCAGGGTAATCTTGGCAGCAACTGCTTGAATTAACTGACCTGTGATCCAGTCTAGGAAACGTTGCCCAAAAAGCTCCGGCTGCATCTGGGCAAGATACTGTTAACGAGGTAAAATGCTCAACTCTGGGACTTCTTACAGTGAGTTCCCAACTCTGCTCTCATCAGGATCTCCTGGAAGTTTCTACCAACTGCACAGATTGCAGGGGGTCCCCTCCAGACCAGCTAAATCACACTCTCTGGGAGTCGGTGACAGAAGTCTGCACATTTAAAGATCTCCCTTGATGATTTTCCCTGTGTCTAAAGTTTAAGAACCCCTTGTTTATTATGATCACTTTGGCTTTCTGAAATAACTTGGAAGAAAAATAGTCCTAATACAATCAGTTTGCTGGACAAAGTCAAATAGAGGCCAATCCTGGAAAGAGTGCCTCCAACAATCCTCTAGCAAACTGGTAATTTTCCAGTTCAGTTCTGACGAAGTCAGTCCCTTCTTCACCATGCTCCATGGATCCCCATGATGTGTCCCAGAACAAATGTCTCGGCTTGGCATTCCCAGCCCCTGGGAACACACTGCCTTTTGACTACATCTCTGAATGAATTTGTCCCTTTTGTCTATTCACTAGTATTCCCCCAAAATGCCCTTCTTGAAAGGAAACATTTAAACAATATCCATTGCCCATCCATCATTCACTTACTCAACCAACCAAGCATTTAGTGAGCAATCATGACTTAGTGGTAGGCGCTAAGAATACACAGTTGAAATCGATAGCTGAAAAAGTACTTTCTCTAAAAAAATTATGTTCCATGTAATAATTTGCTTAATCCTCTGTTGGGGAATTTATTCAGCTCTGACCTATACTTATTCATGTTTATATCTTACCTTTTTACTGAAATGCAAGCTCCTGGGTGGCAAACCATGACTTTATCACCTCTGTACGCCTCAGGTGTCAGTAAATGTTTTCTAAACTGGATTGAATTTATTTAATGTTTATTTATTTATTTTTGAGAGAGAGAGTATATGTCGGGAAGGGGCAGAGAAAGACAGACACACACACAGAATGTGAAGCAGGATCCAGGCTCCAAGCTGTGAGCACAGAGCCTGAGACAGGGCTTGAACACACGAACCGTGAGATCATGACCTGAGCCGAAGTCACAGTGCTTAGCTGACTGAGCCACCCAGGTGCCCCCAAACTGGACTGAATTTAATCTTAAGCACAGTCACTTTAGTATTTGTGGAAAAAAATAAATTCGAAGTGGCAATGCCTAATGATAAATGAGTTTTTGCCCTTCTGTTGTTGAACACAGCACAAATTTAACAGATGGCTCTTCAAAAATAGATGTGAGATTTTAAAAATAGTTCATTCCGGCAACAAGAATGTAGGCTCCATTCAAACTAACTGACATCTGATGAATCAAGTTGGGAAGGTAACAGATTTTTGGGAAGTCAAGCCTGAAGTCTGGGTCATCCCACCCCTCTGTCACAGGAACAGTCTTAGAGGTAGGTCAATGAAACAAATAACTTTGATACTACACACGTTCAGTCAAACCATCAATGCCCTGGGTCTGTAATCTTTGTCATCCTGATATAAGAGTTCCAGAAATGCATTCCTTAAAAACAAAACCCTTAGCTATACCACCAAAGACACGATCCAAAAAAGAAATAATTGATAAGCTGGACTTCATTAAAATTAAAAACTTCTGCTCTGCAAAAGACAATGTGAAGATAATAAGAAGACAAGCCACAGACTGGCAGAAAGTATTTGTAAAAGACACAATCGATAAAGGACAATTATCCTTTATATATACAAAATAAACAAGAATTCTTAAAGCTCAACAAGAAAAAAACAACTTGATTAAAAAATGGGCCAAAGACCTAAACAGACAGCTCACCAGAGATACAGATACACAGATAGCAGATAAGAATATGAAAAGAGGCTCCAAATCCGATGTCATCAGGAAATACAAGTTGAGACAATGAGATGCCACTACACACCTATTTAAATGGTCAAAATCCGGGACATTGCCAATACCAAATGCTGGCGAGGATGTGGAATGACAGAACTCTCATACGTTGCTGGTAGGAATGCAAAATGATGCAGTCACTTAAAAAAAATTTTTTTTTAACGTTTATTTATTTTTGAGACAGAGAGAGACAGAGCATGAATGGGGGAGGGTCAGAGAGAGGGAGACACAGAATCTGAAACAGGCTCCAGGCTCTGAGCTGTCAGCACAGAGCCCGACGCGGGGCTCGAACTCACAGACCGCGAGATCATGACCTGAGCTGAAGTCGGCCACTTAACCGACTGAGCCACCCAGGCGCCCCGATACAGTCACTTTATAAGACTGGGGGCTTCCTGCAAAGCTAAGCATACTCGTACCGTGTGATCCAGCAATCATGCTCCTTGGTCTTTACCCAAAGGAGTTGAAACTGTATGTCTACACAAACCCACACACGGATGTTTAGAGCAATTTTATTCATATTGCCAAACTTGGAAGCAACCAAGATGTTCTTCAGAAGGTGAACGGATAAATAAACCATGGTGTACCCAGACAATGAAGTGAGCTATCAGCCCATGAAAAGACATGGGGAATCATAAATGCATATTGCTAAGTGAAAGAAGCCAATCTGAAAAGTCTACATACTACGCGATTCCAGCTCAAGGACAATCTAGAAAAGGCAAAACTATGGAGACAATGAAAAGATCAGGGGTTACCAAAGGTTGGGCAGGTGGATGAATATGCAAAGCACAGAGGATTTTAGGGCACTGAAAATACTCTGTATGATATTATAATGATGAATGTATGTCATTATACACTTGTCCAAACCCATCAAATATACACCACCAAGAATGAACTCTAAGGGATACTATGGACTTTGGGTGACTATGATGTCACATATGTTCACTGTGAGCCACATAGGTTCTTCCTTTGTAAAACAAAATGTCATCATTCTGATGAGTGACATTGATGACGGGGAAGGCCATGTATGTGTGGGGCAGGGTGTGTATCTGAAATCTCTGTTATCTTCCTCTCAATATTGTGGTAAACCTAAAACTGCTCTAAAAGAAAACAAGTCCTTAACACACACACACACACACACACACACACACCTCCTATATCCAATTCCTGGGATCTGTGGTCAAATTAGTTTCTTCAATTTCCAGCGGTGAATCTTCCTGAAAATCTTCACTTTTGTGTTCTATCATTAGTGTTTCAAATTTCTTCTATGCAAGACTCACTATGTGGTTGGTAATCTTTACAAACGATATTGGTAATCATGAACAGTGTTTATTTCAGGAGGGTGGGAGTGTGGAAGATGTGCATTCTGTGTTTTATATTTTTGCAATGTTTACGTTTTTACAAATGGGTATTGCTTTCGTACTCAAAAAGAAGATCAACAAGTTCAAATCTTTTTTAAAATTTGTAAAGATCTATATAAATTAGAGGAAGCCGACCCATTACTTTTACATGGAATGGTAAAGTTTTTTAAAAGAGTTAATTAAAAGGAAGGGAAAAAAAATTCTGGGCCAGATGTTCTGTTTTGGTTATTAAAGTATGTGGCAGCAGAAGGTGTGGCTCTCTCACCATTATTTCTCTGCCTCATATTTCTTTGTCTTATCTTCCCCCCAAGACTGCAAGTTGTTGGGTTTTTTCTCCCTAGTGTCTTCCCTAGCACAGAGTTGTAGTGAATACTCAAAGATATCTTTGCTTAGTTGAATTGAATTGTCTTATTAAGACAAAAAAAGGTTTTCCCTTGAAACATCCAAATAATCCAAGATATTGAAAGATTTTCTTAAATGTTGAAGAAAAGATTCTTTCAGCGGGATTATGAAGCCATCATTCAGAATGTCACCCTTAAAACTGTTTTTTGTTTTTTGGGCTTTTTTAAGAAAGAAAGAAGGAGAGTGGGGTAGGGACAGAGGGCGAGAGAGAGAGAGAGAGAGAGAGAGAGAGAGAATCCCAAGCAGACTCCATGCTCATCACAGAGCCCAGTGCAGGGCTGGATCCCATGACCCTGGGATCATGATCTGAGCGGAAATCAAGAGTTGGACATTCAACTGACTGAGCCACCCAGGCACCCCAGAATGTCCCCCTTGACCCAACTTTGGTGAATAGTCATCTTATACAACAAAGATAGTACTTTCAGGGCAAAGAACCCTGTATGTTTTTTAAATAAAAAAGTTTCGTTTTGTCATCTCACCCTTGAAAATGAAACTGGCCTGCATACACTGCTCATTTCCTGGCCAGCACCTAGTAACACACCCTTTGTTTAAGATCCAAATGAAAGGAACTCAGGTTCTGGTTTATTTCCTATCTCTATCCAGCATGATCAGGGGTTCTATAGAACTTCTGAGGACGACCCTTGCCAACTGCCATGGCAGAGCCTGCTGGGAGCGAGCTTCCAAAGGGAATGGGTGGGCTGTCAGTCCGCAAACACTGCTGGAGCATTAGCGTTGCCAAGACAATCCAGGAGCTGAGGAGAAGGAACCTCAAGCAAAGGGAGCCTAGATGGCAAGGATTTTCTCCCCATTGGGTCTACAAGTTCAAGAGTTGGTGCTTTTCTCATTTTTAAGCAGCCTTGGCTCCAGGGAAATTGCATGGTTTCTGAGCTTGGTCTTACCTGGGTCTGTCTCAGGAGATGGGACCTCCCCCTACACTGTCAATAACTTGAGAAGTTGCTTATTCTCAGTCTTTCTGGTCCACTAGGACACAATCTTTTTCTTTTCCTTTGTTTAAAAGATATTTAAAAATAAACATTTAGTCATCCCAACATGACTTTGAGCCAAACCAGATCATTCTTTTCCAATAGCTCTGATTTTTAGAGGCAACAATCCAAACGTTCATACAGAGGGTGCCACCCAACTGAACTCATGACTACATATCACCAGGAGTTGTTTTTGTAAAAACACTAAATCATAAAACAATAAATCATAAGAAAAATCATAATAATAACAATAGCCACCATTAAGGTAGCATTCTAGGTACTGGGCGAAGTACTTTATATACTTTATCTCATTGAATCCTTGCCACAACTTTCTGATCTGAGTGCCACTGTCATCCCTACCTTACGGTAAAGAAAACTGAGATTCAGAGAGGCTAAGTGACTTACCCAAGGTTACACGGCAAATAAACAATAGACACAGAATCCAACTTAGGCCATTCTGACCCCAAAGCCCTTGTTCTTATTCATAATGTTACAGTTTCAGGATAAAAAGAGTTTTTTCTCTAAACTCCGGAGTCAATGTTTTTCTCTAAACTCCTCCGAAGGCAGGAGCCATGCCCTAAAGCATTTATCACCCAGCACTTCAGCTTCCAGCAATGGCTCCAGAAAGCCAGCAACCACTTTCTTTACTTAGTAACTACTAAGAAATGGAGTGCTGATCACACACTTAGGAGGTGAAGAAACACGAAGAGAGTAGAGGCCACTCATGTAGCTTTACCACCGGGGACATTCCAACCAGCGGTAGAAGGTACAAACGTGAAGCAAAGCCTTGCTTGGGACCTTCCACTAGAGTCTGTGTGTGCTGGACGGGCCCACTGCGAGGCTGGTCAGGCAGGGACTGTCTCACCCCTCTCCTCTCCCTTGAAGGGCATTTCACAAACAACTGTACTGTCCCAGTTTGGGGCAGCTCCACCTGCCTCACGGGGCCCTGTCTAGGTAGGCAGGGTGCTACCGACAGAATAATGACAAAGAAGGCTTTCTTGGAGACTCCCTGTGTGTCTTTAATAGATGGCCTCCGGCATAAGTTGGGACTT
Organism: Panthera leo; assembly: GCF_018350215.1. Lineage (NCBI taxonomy): Eukaryota > Metazoa > Chordata > Mammalia > Carnivora > Felidae > Panthera > Panthera leo. Next base: position 53,083,411 of record NC_056689.1, read on the forward strand.
CAAAAGGGCCAGCTTACCTTCTATGACTGATGCACTGGTCCCACTGGGGTCATTTGGATGTGGAGCCGAAGGTGGAACATAGCCAATCACCAGGTCAATGGTGGCCTAGGTAGAAATAATTCATTGCAGACAGAATCAGTGCAGGGTAACAGACTCAAAGCAAACCAAATCAGCAGGAGCAAAAGTTCTGGATGAAATAGGCAGGGGGAAGGGAAGGTGAGAAGAGGAGAGAAAGGTCACACACGCTCCATTGTATCCTCCCTCATGTAAGCCAGGCAGGCAGGAAAGCCTGGGAAACAAATTACCTGTTACAGGTTGCCAAGTGTACCACTGCCAAGGGGCAACTCACAAACTGGAGCAAAGTTGTGACAAGCAAGCATGAACTTGAAATTAGCCTCCATCTGAGACTTGAGATGGCGTCCAGTCACAGAGGCTCATTTGAAACGGTTGAGTTATTTGTTTGCACACTGACCTCTTTATTCATTGCTGAAAATTATTGTTCTTTCTCTCTCTCTAAAAAGAACTTGAGCGCCTAACAAAAATTATATAACAATGTGATTCATAAAACAGGATAAAAGAGGGAATCGAGTCTGATTAAAGAGGAAACCAATATGCAAATCACGAAGTTCAAGATAATTACATCTTGCATAAAATGTGACTCCAAGATGGCTAGGAGCCAAGGCAAGAAGGAGGGCAGAAAATGTGGTGTAACTTTCATTATCGGAAAAGAAGAAACATACTAGTTCCTGATAGGAAATCAAGTTATTCCCATTTTGAAAATGAGATAAAATTCTCACCTTATTTTAGGGCGGAGTTTCCTATACTTACATATTTCATGAACCTACAAAATTTCAAACAAGTTTATGCTAGGGGGAGTCGACATAGGGGTGCTAGCCTAAGCCCACAACTGCTATCTACTATTATGAGAATTTCACAAAAGAAATGAATTTTAACAGCAAAAACGAGAAAGGACAAATCTCAGAATAAAAGGAGCCTTGCAAATAAGGATGGCTGGCACACACACACACACACACACACACCCAAGTTACCAGTTAAAACACAGACATAATATTCTACTGAAAATTATTCATCGTTTACCTGAAATTCAAATTGCAATGGGCATCCCATACTTTCAACTGCCACTTTTGCTACATGCGGCAAACTCCAGTGTGAGCGCATACACACGTGCACGTGTGCACACGCACACACACACACACACACACACACTATATTGTCCTTATTTTTTCTCATCTGTCTGCTCATCAGTGAATACTCCCTCATGGATCAGCACATTGTGTGGCCAACTTAGGAACCACAGATCTGGGAGACGCTGAACAGAACAATGAATGGGGCCCCGAACAACAGTTTCATGGCAAGTAAAGAATCGTGAGAGCAGCACCTCATGGCTACCCATGCTAAGGACCCAGGCCACAACCCGAAGGCCGAATGCAAGGAGCAAGAGGGGCTCAACTGCTAAACTTAAGTAAAGAATCAAACTTTCAAAACTTAGAAGAGGGCATCGATGGCTCAACTTCTGGATCAATGATTTTCCAATAACGTCAGGATTCCCAGAAGTGCTCCCTAACGGCGGGTAGGAACTACCAGACGATAGGACTTGAAGCCCCTCATCTGCCTCACTCCACTCAATCACCACGGCACTGCCATTTCAGGCTTCTACATGTGCTTTCTTCTGTGCTTAAGAAAACAAAACCCCGGGGCGCCTGGGTGGCTCAGTCGGTTGGGCGTCCGACTTTGGCTCAGGTCATGATCCCGCGGTCCATGAGTTCGAGCCCCATGTCAGGCTCTGTGCTGACAGCTCAGAGCCTGGAGCCTGTTTCAGATTCTGTGTCTCCCTCTCTCTCTGCTCCTCCCCCATTCATGCTCTGTCTCTCTCTGTCTCAAAAATGAATAAACGTTAAAAAAAAAATTAAAAAAAAAAAAGAAAACAAAACCCCAAACAGCCAGAAACATCACTGACTTGTACTATCTTTCCTAAGTATCATTTCTCTCAGCCAGGTTTTGGATAAATAGATGACAGCTGACATTCTGAATTTACGTTTTAGGATTAGAAAGATTGACAGCAAGCCCATAAGTTTTGGAGCCTAGACCAACCAAATCGATATTCTGAATGGGCTCTGAGAAGCCTCACCTATATATTCTTGCCAACAGGGATGGCCTATTTTGAAAATTTTTTAAATCTTTATTTATTTTTGAGAGAGACAGTGTGAGCAAGGGAGGGGCAGAGAGAGAGGGAGACACAGAATCAGAAGCAAGCTTCAGGCTCCAAGCTGTCAGCACAAAAGCCCAATGCGGGGCTCGAACTCACAAACCGTGAGATCATGCCTGAGCCAAAGTTAGACGCTTAACCGACTGAGCCACCCAGGTGCCCCTAAATTATTATTTTTTTAATGTTTATTTTTCAGAGAGAGAGAGACAGACAGAGCATGAGTGAGGGAGGGACAGAGAGAGAGGGAGACACAGAATCTGAAGCAGGCTCCAGGCTCTGAGCTGTCAGCACAGAGCCCAACGTGGGGCTTGAACTCACAAAAGCAAGTTCATGACCTGAGCCAAAGTTGGAGACTTAACTGATTGAGCCACCCAGGTGCCCCAGGGATGGCCTATTTTAGTATAAAATTATCTCCCTTTGTCCTAGCTCCCAAGCAAAATAAATTGATTGGAAAATGAAGGTGTTAGAGATTAATGGGATAAGCATGGTAGGTAGCTTTATGAGCACTTGTTAGCAAACGTGAAATCTGAGAGCTATGAGCCTTGAGTCCATTTGTTTCTTTTAAGTGTACTTGAGAAAGAGAATTCTGGACTCACATCAGACAATATCAATATGTACTCATTTAGAGGCTGTAATCAGAAAATAGCTAATATTCACATCTTGATGTTCCAAGGCAATATTAATGAAATACCTTCTACAGAGTGTTTCAAAGAGCGTCTGATACACAGAGCTATACTCACCACACAAATGTAAATAAATACTTGAGCAGATATGCACAGAGCTATACCAAGAGAGGGTGCCACCTAACTCTAGAGCATTCTGTCGAAGAAAGTCAAGTTTATCTAATCCACTAGTTCTGTGATTGCAAGTATAAACCTGTAAGTGTGTGTGTGTGTGTGTGTGTGTGTGTGTGGTGATCTAATATAATTTCATGCTTTTCTTTTCTTTTAATGCTTACTTATTCTGACAGAGCGAGTGAGGGAGGGGTGGAGAGGGGGACAGAGAGAATTCCAAGCAGGTTCCGCACTGTCAGTGCAGAGCCTGATGCGGGGCTTGATCCCACGAACCATGAGATCATGGCCTCAGCTGAAATCAAGAGGCAGACGCTTAATGGACTGAGCCACCCAGGCGTGCCTAATGTCACACTCTTCTTAATGAACTTTTGTTTACTTATCTCAGTTCAAAGCCATTCAATAAGACAGAAGGTGCTCACCCCAGTCTCTTGACCCCTTTCATTCAGCAGGGAGATGAGTTTGTATGGCAGAGATCTGTTCTGGTCGCCAATTAGGTCCTTCAGGGATACCGTGGCCGTGCCAATTAATCTGTGGGTGAAATGAGAAAGCACACAGTAACCTAAGTGAGGGACATGCTTCCATGCACTCAGCGGGCCTCCCGATTCCCTGCCTATTCATGTTATCATTAAAACCACTCACAATGAGATGAATTTGGGGGAATTTTGGCAGTAAACATCACTTTTCCACAACATGTAGTCATTTCGAGAGTCCAACTATGGTGTCTATGAAATCTGAAGTCATGAATGAGATGAGCAGTGAATGGTGACAGACAAAGATGGAATAACCCCCTCAGAATCCGAGAAGAGAGAAAAGTAGGACAAAATTCAGGCATTCCTCTGTAATGAAAATGTAAAAGGACCCATCACACATGGCCCACTGTAAAAATGCCCCCCCAAGGAGACCTTCTGCACTTGTCAATAGGTTGCCAGTTTACTGATGGGGCCAGCTTACTAACCTGCATAGTCTGGAGCAGAATTCAAAAGTTGGATATGCGCACGTCTTCCTCTTCCTGGACACTGAGGGATTCTGTTCAGCCTTTACTGCCTCCCCATCTACCTTGTAGTGCACATAACCTACTGGCACAGAAGTATGCATGTGTCCCTGCTCACCATGGTTAGGCCCCCTGAAAGCCAGGATTGCTCCCTTCTGTGCTCTAACCCCAGTGCTTGGAACATACTACACTTGTTCATAGATATTTACTAAATGAAGGAAAGAATAAATAAGTCGACATACATTAAAAATGAATATGCAAGACATTTTTTTTTATTTTGTTTTTAAGGGGCGCCTGGGTGGCTCAGTCAGTTGGGCGTCTGACTTCAGCTCAGGTCATGATCTCACAGTCTGTGAGTTCGAGCCCCATGTCGGGCTCTGTGCTGACAGCTCAGAGCCTGGAGCCTGCTTCAGATTCTGTGTCTCCCTCTCTCTCTGCTCCTCCCCTGCTCATGCTCTGTCTCTTTCTGTCTCAAAAATAAATAAAAACATTTTAAAAAATTAAAAAAAAATTTTTAAATGTTTTTTATTATTTATTTTTGATAAATAAAATAAAAACATTTAAAAAATTTTTTTTAAAATTATGTTTTCTATTATTTATTTTTAAGACAGAGAGAGACAGAGCATGAGCAGGGGAGGAGCAGAGAGAGAGGGAGACACAGAATCCGAAGCAGTTTCCAGGCTCTGAGCTGTCAGCAGAGCCTGATGCGGGGCTCAAACTCACGGACCGTGAGATCATGACCTGAGCTGAAGTCGGACACCCAACCGACTGAGCCACCCAGGCGCCCCTGAATCTGCAAAACATTTTTGTGGTTAGGGCACATGATCAACAAAGTTTATAAAACACGCATTCCCTGAGAGTTGGTGAATATAAAAATGTAACCTGTAGAATACAGTCTGTAAATTGGGAGTTATAGTGACAACGGGGCATGAGATTGGGGAACTGAAGAAGTTCCCTCTGAGAAATTCAATCAAAAAGCAAAGAAAGCCCAGGGGTGTGCTCTCAGTATGGATACTGAGAAAGGAAAAGAAAAACAAGAAGATTTTAAAAATGTTATTTACTTATACATAGCCTACATTTGCAGTGACTGATACTAATAAATGGCACCTATGACAGCATAAATATCATTCGCATGGAAATAGAAAACTAAGCATCAAGTCCTCAAAGTCATAGAAGAGATTCCTTACTTCAAAAAACCCAGAGTGTGGGGCACTTGGGTGGCTTGGTCAGTTGAGTGTCTGACTCTTGATTTTGGTTCAGGTCATGGTCTCATAGTCATGAGACCAAGCCCCACATCGAGCTCTGCAAACAACCCAGGTGAAGAAACCATAGTTGGGCATAAAACATAACTGGGCTTTTGGGAAAAAATAATAATCTGGAGAGTTCATCTTGTGCAGAAATATTTATTGTATTTTCACATGTAGTAGTTTCTTTAAAAATTAGGAGTGAAAATTGATGTCAACATGGAAATGCCATTTTTGAACTGACAAATATCCATGTTCTCCTTCTCCACTCAGACCCCAGAAATAGAACTAGATTGTAGATCTGGAGTCTGTCACCCAACTACATACATCCACTGACTCAACAATATGAATAAATGACTTCACTTTCTGTGAATAGACATATTGCACAAGACCAGGAAACTGCCATGGCACCTGGTTTCACCTGATTTACCCCATGGCATGAAGCACTGAGTATGGTTTCTTGGAAGAATACGCTTTCTTGGACAGAACACCGCAAAAGATGCTCAACAACCATGATGGGTTCTCATCTCTTCCAATACCACAAGTAGAGTTAGTTACTGGAAATGGAAACGAAAAATTCTGCCTCCAGAGGGTCAAGAGTAAACTTTTCAGCACTTTTAGGTCAATACAGAAATTAGGGCTCTCAGTCAACGCTGGAAATTGACAGAGCCTTTATAAAGTAATTTCTAGATAAGTATGTTCACTCACGAAGTTTGCTAGAATTTTTTTTTTTTTTTTGTACATGAGTATAAGTTTTCTCCTTACTTGGGTTTTAATTCCCCTGACATATTGAGGAAAAGAGTCTACACATGATTCCATCTCCACCAGAAGAAACAAGGAAACCTCCCACACAAGGTGAGGGCCCTGATAAAATCTCTTCCATATCTCCCTCAGCCCCACATAATATGAGCCTGACGAGAATTTTGTTCCAAGTTTTAAAAATAGCACAGTAAGCTGTGAGGTTGGCTAATTGAGTTTTTAAGGACAAAATGTGAAAACTCCAATTTTAAAAGTCATCTGACTGGTATTAAATGTCTAAATGAGGTACTCGCCTTGAAAGACATGGAAATACACTGGATTTTTTTTCTTACAGTTCCATGATTCATAACCTAACTGTATGATTAAAATAATAACATTGTGGGGTGCCTGGGTGGCTCAGTCGGTTAAGCGTCCGACTTCGGCTCAGGTCACGATCTCATAGTTCATGGGTTCGAGCCCCTCATCAGGCTCTGTGCTGACAGCTCAGAGCCTGGAGCCTGCTTCAGATTCTGTGTCTCCTTCTCTCTCTGCCCTTTCCGTGCTCCCACTCTGTCTCTCTCTCTCTCAAACATAAATAAACTTTAAAAAAATTTAAAAAAATAATAACATTGCACACTTGGACATGGACAGATTTGCTGTTGCTGAAACCAAGATGACCTGAAACTCTATCAGCAATAAATAATTCTTAGAAGAAAACAACGTGTAGCATGTCAGAACAATGTGGAAAGAGGGCTGGCCTGGGGTTGGACTAGAATTTATCGACCTTGGCACTACTGATATTTTGAACTGGACAGTTCTTTGTTTTGGGGGTCTGCCCTGTGCTTTGTCAGATGTTCAGCAGCATCCTTGGCCGCAACCCGCTGACAACTCTACACCTTGCCAATTGTGCCCAGGTGGGCAACATCACCCTAGGTTGAGAAGCATGGAATTAGATGATTTCTGTTCTTGCCCTAACTCGGTGTCCCAACTTCCCCCAAGCCTTGGCTAAGTCACTCAACTCTCTGAGCCCACTTCATCCATTATATTGGTAGACTGAAGTAAATCATTTCTCAGACCCTTCTCAGCTATTAAAGTCCTGCTAGGCTTGTACGTGTGATGTTGTCTACACATATCTATATAGGACACTATCTCATGTTAAATATTTATTCTCTCTTTGTTCATTGATTTAGGAAGAATATATCCTAAAGTATGTCCACGTTGGACAATCCGGAATAGTAGGCGAGGTCTCCTCCTTCCACCAATATGACCTACCATTTCACGGATCAAGCTTAAATTCACACAGAGTGTCAGGAGAAAGGTTAGGCCAATCACAGAAATGTGGAATAAGTGTACGACAGTAGGGAGTGGTGACTTGTGCTAACCAGAGGGAACAGGCTCACCTAGAACACAAATCCATCACTGGCCCTTCGTGGTCCTGAATGGTTTTACATCCTCCGTTGTGACTCAACCAATATCTGTGGCTTTCCTTCCCCCCCACCCCCCAGAGGCTTTGAGAGGGTGGTAACAGATAACAGACCAGGAATGGACTAAAATAAAAGCAGCCAATTATAAACTCAAACTTCAATTCCTTCTTTCAGAAACCCTTAGTCCCATTTCTTAAATCTGCTTTTTCATCATACAATTCTGATGCTTGTGTGTGTGTGTGTGAGGGAGGTGGTTTAAAAGAAAACTTCGCTTTCTTTTTTCTGAAGTAAAGATAGTGTGTTTAGATGAAAGCCTGGAAAGATGTTAGTCCCCCAAAATATTTTTAACAGCTAGGTTGTGTTGAAGAAAAATGCAGTTACAACTTCTAACACCTTTCCCCGTAAGTTGGAGAAAGCGCCCCCTATGGGCAAGTCTGAGCTCCGCAGGTCTCCGAGGGCCCCCGGCAGCCTGTCGTGGGCTGTTTTCTGTGACGTTGCCTGGATACAGAATACCATGAGAGGCTAGGAAATGATGGCCCAGCCTCCTACACAGAGGACAAGAACAGTGTAGTCAGGCCAGTTTCCTTTAAAGGAGGTGACACTAAGCCAAGAACCCTTTTTCTTTCATATTACTAATGCTATAAATATGCTAACATGTTACAGTGTGACAGTAATGTGGACACTTTGCCCTGGATTTTCATGGAAAAATAAGAGTCTCCTGATGGACTCCACCCAACACTAAAACAGATGGACCATGTCTCAAAAGGAAGCTTTACAGTGAAAAGAATCTCAAGGTCCTTCAGCTCTCCAGCTTTATTTGCAGAATTAATAAACTGCAGATGTATTCTGAGGGGAAGAAAAAGCCAGTCCTGCTCTAATCCCTTACAGTTCTTGAAGGTCTAGTGGTTTTGAGTTGGGTCTCCATGCGACATGGAACTAGTTCTAAGCAGCGGAACTGTAAACTAGTCAACTTAGTCATGGGAGGGCTAGTTAAGAACTTCTTTAACTTGTTAAGACAGAGTCTAGCATGTTTAAAAAAGAGAAATGGGAAATGTTCTCCCTGTTAGCACAGACACAAACCTTAACAGCCACATGCCACTGTGGTGAGTAAGGGCTTTGCTGGCTGAGTTCTTAATCATGGGAGCTCGCATATATCAAGTTGTTCTGTGCAGCAGGGGCACAGCCCACACGGATTACTGGAGGAGGGTTTACTGGAAATTCCTTCATGAAGGAAAGGAAAAATACATTGGACTCTGGAAAGTAAATCACATGTTGTACTGTTTCTGCCCCTACAGACTGCAGCACATCTCACTTCCCCTCCTCAGGGAGGGAATAACAATCCCCAGCTGGGCTGAGCACAAACACTTCTCCAAGCTGCTCCCCAGTCCCTTGTAGAAAGGGCCAGACCTGCCCACCCTTTGAAGCACTGGGCTCTCGGCCAGCTGAGCCTTGTCATTTCTACCAGGTCTGTGTGGCCTTGGTTCCTTGGCTGGGCAGCATCACCCATCCCCACACTTCTCCTTCCCCCAGGACCAGTATCCGGCAAGCTCTTTCCTGGCTCCACCCCCACCCCCACCCCCAGCTAAACCCAAAGGTGGGAGAGCCAGGCCTACACTTTCCTTATGACCAGATTTGGCGGGGAGGGGGCGAGGGGAGGAGCTGGGGCAGCCATGACAGCAAATCCTATCCCAGGAAGCCCTGTGTAAGCAAAAACTCCCTCAAAGGACACAATCTGGGTCTCCCATCCACTTCACCAGTGGGGAACCTTCCTGAGTCTCCCAACTGGCCCACGCTGGCCCTTTGGATTAGCTCATAAACTGTTTCTGAGATTGTATTTCCCCAGACCTCCCTGCAGCAGAATCGCTAGGGCAGTTACAGATTCCCAGGACCCTGAGTCACACTTTTTCTTTAGTTAATTCTTATACCCAGGAAGTCTGAGAAACAATGGCCTAAAGAAGTGATTCTCAGTGGCAGCAGGGCAAAAGTAGAGGGATGGGGGGGCGGGGGGGGGGAGGGGGGAGGTAGGAAAGACAGCTGGCAAAGCTAGATTTGGAGACAGGGAGACATGTGCAGTTTTTAAAAGCACATTCAATATGATAACACGGTTCACATTTGAGAAATGAGCATAGAAATCCAATTATTTAATAGAACAAAGTAGTAAGCAAAACTCAACTAAAACCACTCGGCAAGCCTCGTTATCTGTATCTTTCCTGTGACCTCTCCTCCTTACTCGGCACCAAGATTGTCAGAGAGCCTTGGGGCCTTTGTCCGGTTCATCAAATGTGGAAACACTGGCCCAAACTGTGGTTCCCAAATTTGGCTGTGTACCAGCCCCTCTAGGGTAAGGCAGTGCTCTGTACTTCTAGCAAACTCCATTCCTGGGTTTCAGAATCACTCACCTAGTCTAGAGGCTGTGGCAGGTTTGGCAGGATTCAGGGCCAGCAACAACTCCCTTTTTTCCAGTCCCTCCCAACCCCACTGCCCTGAGGCCGATGGCGTCACTTTAACAAGGGAAGGAGCTGAGTAGAAGCCCAGGCCTCTGCACCTAGGTGCAGGTGAGGCACCTAGGCCAGAGTCAGTCACCCTGTGGCTACAAGGAGCAGGCAAACTAGCCTAATGCCTGACATGCAGGCAATGCTCAATAATTATTTCTAGAATAAGTGACTATAACCTGTAACCTGACCAATTCTCCTGTTCATTCAGTCCTCAAGGGTCTGAATCTGTGGTTGTCTGCTTGTACAGTTTAGGGCAACTCCCAGGCTCTGGCTCTGTCCCTGGTCCATTGGAATCAAGGTAGTAGTTTTCTGTTACTCATTCATTCATTCTTTCATTCATTCATCAAGAACTTGGACCTAACAAGGAAAGGGAGACAGAATAACAGTGATTAAGAATTTGGAGCTAGGCAAGGCTGACTAATTTCGGACTCATCCTTGTACTAGAGGCCAGGTACAGGTTGTTTTACTTCTCTGAGCCTCAGTTTCCTCATCTGTAAAATGGGGATTATGACAGCTACTACCTAACAGTATTGTAAGGATCAAAAGGATGATGTGATAAGTGCTTAACAGTTACTTTTTATTATTTCAGACACTACTCTAGAAAAAGGAATCAAAAGAAAGCATGTGACCCCAGGCCAGTACTGGCAGGGAAAGCTGGTCTGAACTCATGCACAGTCTAAATCACAGGAAGGTGGGATATCTATGCAAGGATATGGGTAGGTACCCACTTCCATTTCTGTGCAATCAATTGTGCAAAGTTCTTAAAACCAGTCCTTTCTCTTACGTACATGAAACAACTCCCTCCCCAACGTCAATGCTGTATATACCAAAAGTCTGCTTGGAAAATCATTTTTTATTTTCAGGGTTAGACCAGAAGCAAACTTCAGCTATAGCTGAATTCTCATAAAATCCAATTAGTGGAAACTGAATAAAGGTTTTAAAGGTCTCATAAAATATTTCATTATAAAATTTTTTTGAATGTTCATTTATTTTTGAGACAGACAGAGACAGAGCTTGAGCGGGAGAGGGGCAGAGAGAGAGAGGGAGACACAGAATCCGCAGCAGGCTCCAGGCTCTGAGCTGTCAGCACAGAACCTGATGTGGGGCTCGAACCCACGAGCTGTGAGATCATGACCTGAGCTGAAGTTGGACGCTCAACCCACTGAGCCACCCAGGCGCCCCCATACTTTTAATACTTTTATGTCTCCTAGTGACAAGACTTCCTGCTGACATTGCCACATGTAATCATGGCCATGGGATTTGTTGAAGTGGCCCAGCTGTGGTTGGTCAGGAGGGATGGACAGCCCACGGGTTGAGGCAGGCTTTCTTTCCTTTTTTTTGTTTTTTAAAGTTTATTTATTTTGAGAGAGAGAGAGAGAGAGAGAGAGAGAGAGAATGCAAAGGAGCAAGCAGGGGAGGGGCAGAGAGAGAGAGGGAGAGAGAGAGAGAATCCCAAGCAGGCTCCATGCTGTCAGCACAGAGCCCTTGTGTTCCATCACACAGTGAGATCATGACCTGAGGCAAAATCAAGAGTGAGTCAGATGCTTAACCTTAACCGACTGAGCCACCCAGGTGCCCCAAGGCTTTCTGATTGGAGTAGCTTCTCAGGCTGTGTAGATATCTAAACCAGAGGCCAGTGTTACTGTGGAACAGGATTCTCAGTTCAGTTCTTTTTAGTTCCATATTTTCAGTGGTGTGGCAAAAGTATGAAAAGATCACAATTGGTTTGGGCTGGCTGGGTCTGGGTATTGGAAAAGCTGAACCCCAGCGTTTTGGGGAGGCCAGTGAAGTAGGTGCCACAGTCCTGCTGATGTCTGTCAACATCTCATGAGTAAGTAAAGGTGGGCCAAAGCTTTGGAGAAAGACGCCCAGAGAGACTGAAAGAGAAAGGCATTTCATAATGACAAGAGCTATAATTATCTTCTAATTGCACTTGGAGGACCATCTCTTAGGAGAGGAAGCTTTACAACTTGTAAGTCATTTGCAAGGTTATTGGACTACCTTCAGCGATGTATCAATTAATGTATTCATCTGACAAATAATTGCTAATGCTTATGTGTGTCCGACACTGCTCCGGGCACTGGGAGTACTCCATGCCTTTCATGGGGCTTACATCTGAGTGGACGGAATGTGCAGTGTATCAGATGGTGTTTAGTGTGATGAAGAAGACTGAAGGGGAAGAGAGGAGAAAATGACAAGATGAGAGAGAGAGGCAGAGTGTGTGTGTATGTGTACGTGTGTATAAATATTTGTGTGCTGGTTTAGGTAGGGTTTTTGTTTAAAGGTTTGTTTTCGGGTCTGTTTTATAATGAAATATCTTAGGGGCGGCTGGGTGGCTCAGTCAGTTGGGCGTCCGACTTCGGCTCAGGTCATGATCTCACCGTCCGTGGGTTTGAGCCCCGCATCGGACTCTGTGCTGACAGCTTGGAGCCTGGAGCCTGCTTTGGTTTCTGTGTCTCCCTCTCTCTCTGCCCCTAACCCACTCGCATTCTGTCTCTGTCTCTCTCAAAAATAAATAAACATTAAAAAAAATTTTTTTAAGTATTAAAAGTATGAGGACAAGGTCTCTTGTATATGAGGGAATGAAAATTTCTCATAAGCCTTACCATACTGCTTCACCATATTAATTTCATTCCAAACTACAGTATCTGTTTTTATTAATAAAAAACAAAAACAAAAAACAAAACAAAAAAAACACCCCACAAACCTTTGTTCAGGGAGTTTGTATATTTCACAATCCAAACTTGTCTTTTTTTTTTTTTTCTAAATTCTGTAGCCCCTACTACCACTCTGTGTGTGTGTGTGTGTGTGTGTGTGTGTAGCTCCAGACTCCCACATGCACCTCCCCAACTCTGGGAGACAACTGGGACTTGCCTCACTTCTCTCTCCCTGAACTGCAGCCTGGAATGCTCTCCAGGCATTAAGTTGGGCACTCAACGGGCTCATTTCATTTATGTCCTCTTTCTTGGGGTCATTATCCAGTCCAGTATCTGAAACCATGGTTACATATGTTTTATCTATTTTTTTGGTGTATCAGGTGAGTATGTAGATCTGGTCCCTGTTATGTTATCTTAGCACGAGCAGAACTTCCAAACTATGGTCACTTTAAGGATAAGACTTCTGAGGCCCAGAGGGGTTAAGTCACTTGGCCGAGGTCATCAGTACTCACCAGTAGAGCGGAGTCTCAAAGCAGCCTCTGTCTGGCTCCCAAATCTCAGCTTTTATGCACTATGAGTTGCTACCTTCCTGTGAATTCAGGAGTAAGCTCCACGTCTCTCTACAAAAAGGCATGAGCTTTGGGACTGGCGTTTGTTTCCCTTGTGACTTGATCCCTTTGTGTTCTGACTCCTTTGCAGCTTAAACCCAAGTTGGAACCAGAGAGCTGTACAGAGAGCTGGGTTGGACAGATTCCACATCAATGGCTCGTTACTAGTGGGCTAACTGTCCAATGCAAGGTGCTTTAGATACTATTCGTGTATTAGTATCGTGAACTTACTTGCTCATTCATCCAACAAACACTTACTGAGAGCTTATTATGTGCTAGGCACTATGCTAAGCGCTGGTGTTACAGTGGTGAACCAGACAGGTGTGGAGCTTACTGTCTAGTAGGGGAAGGCCGCGTGAATAACAAAACAGATATGGACGTGTCAGATGGTGGTGAGCGCTGAGCTAGGCAAAGCAGGAATGCGGGCCAGCACATATTTTTGAGTACTTATCTAAAACCCAACATAAATGTCCACACACCCAGCTGGGCTCCCTCCACCATTCCCACACCCACACAAGCTTGCTAGTAAGCAGGGCTCTGAGGAAATGAAGCAGGGCAGTGAGATGGAAAGCAACGGTAGGCGCTGCTCTAGATTGGAGGGTCTGAGATGCTGAGGCCGAATGACAAGATTTCACATCTACTGCAGTTAGAAGGAAAGAGTATTCCATGCAGAGTGAACAGCAAATTCAAAAGCCTGAAATGGTAACTCTTTTTCCTCCTTGGCATGCGTGCATGTGCACACACATACAACACACACACGCATACACACACACACACACCTGAAAACCTGTAAACACCTTTCATTCCTACATTTCCAGGCTCCTGAAGCCGATTCTTCTTTAGGAACTCAGGTGAAGCAACAGCAGGGCCAGGATGCCAAGGGATCAGGGTCCCAGCCTCAAATCTCATCTCCACCACTCAAGGTTACTGTGAAGAGCACATGAGATGAGATATGCTCTCCAAATTTCTCGTGTCCGCTGTAGAACATGAGCATCAGTGACTTACTATTCAATAGTATAAAATTGCCTGCTTAAAAGTGTTACATAGGGAGGGACTGCCAATACTCTGGTAATGACTGTCCTTCATTTTTTTTTTTTTTTTTTTTTGCAAAATTAGAAAGAAAAATTACTTCCATTCTGGACAAAAGTTAATCAATAATTGCATCCACATTTTGGTTCCTGCAGGTGGTTCACGGTTTTCAGTATAATGTGAAAGTCCAGAACACAGGCCTGGACATAAATGCTCACTCTGACACATGACTGCTGTGTGACCTTGAGCAGATTACCAAGCCTCTCTGGGGAAAAAGAGGGTGTCTGTGAGGATTAAGTAGCATAGTGCACTCAAAGGGCTTGGCATAGCCCTTGGCACTCCCTAAGATTTCACTAAGCTACAGCGGTATTGGCTGTCTGCAGAGGGAACTCCAATTTTTCAGCGGCTGGGAAAATCCTTCCACTCTGACATTTCGGCTAAAAATAATTTCATTTCCATCACGTGATCAAGAGGCATTTCTGGCTCTTCTCTCACCCTCATTCAGCCTGGATGGCTGGCTGGATGACTATGGAGGGGGGGGGGGGCGGGGGGAAGAACAGAGTCTGCACTGAACAGCCCAGCCGGCTCCCAGTGCCTGAGGAGGGATGTTGCTGACGCACCGGTGCTATGCTTGCATGACCTGGACCCTGCAGTCCGCTGTGGGTGTGGGCACGGGTGCACAGGCAAACCTAGGCAGTCCAGCGCTGTTTGTTTCCAGGCCCCAGGCAGCAGATGCAAAGTGAGAGCCCTGTTTGCACAACCCGTTTCCATGGCAACAGGAATGTCAACAGGCAAGGGATTCCTTAAGCTGGTAGAAAAATCCTCTGCCCCCACCCTGCACATCCAAGGGAAAGAAAGTTCCCACACTGAGCAGTGAGCAGATCCCTGAAGGCCAAATTTTTAGAAAAAAGCCAAGAAAAAAATCTGGGACCAAAGTACACAAATAGTTTGGACAAACATACAGCTTATTCCCAGATGGGTTTAATTTTTTTTTTTTTCTCCAGTGTACTTACGGGCAAATTTGACCAAGGTGTATGCATTGTTTAGTTGGTGACAGCAAGGTCAAAGTTCACAATTCCTGGCTGATGGTGGAGAAGCATGAACTTAGCACAGTAAGCTAAGTAAGCATTATCATTCCCACTGTTCATTCCAAAGCAGACTCGGGGTCGGCTTTCACTGGAGGATGGTCAACAACTATGCAGCGAAATTTGTAGGACACACAACTAATCTCCCAATTAAAAAGACCTTCCCGGCAATTCCTATCAAAATAACACAAGCATTCTTCACAGAGCTAGAACAAACAATCCTAAAATTTGTATGGAATCAGAAAAGACCCTGAATAGCCAAAGCAATCTCGAAAAAGAAAACCAAAGCTGGAGGCATCACAATTCCAGACTTCAAGCTGTATTACAAAGCTGTAATCATCAAGACAGTATGGTACTGGCACAAAAACAGACACTCAGATCAGTCCAAGTAGTAGGACCAGAACCTGCAAAGTATATTTATGTAGCTTAAAAAAAAAATGCATCAGTCATAAGGGGCATTGGTCAGCAACTGAACACGAAAAAAAGGATCTCATCAAAGGTGAACATGTATAGTACCTATCAAAGCACTGTCCAGGGGGTAAATGTCTGTCCAGGATCTCTTAGCCTGACACCATTAAGTAGAAGACTCCAGTCATTAGGGTGACTATCTAATTTACCATCCAAACCAAGTCACTGTTGACAGCAAAAGAGGTGTTATTAACCCTTGTGCTAGGACAATAAACCAGGACTGTTCCAAGCAAGTCAGGACATAAGGTCACTGCACTTCAACTAATTCTTTCTGGTTTATGCCTCTCATTACAGCCTTCTACTTATACCAAATGTGCTTAAGGCTAAGGTATTCATTTTTATTATTTTTTAAATTTTATTTTATTTTAAGTTTATTTTGAGAGAGAGATTGAGTGCATGGGAGCGAGTGCGAGTAGGGGAGGGGCAGAGAGACAGAGAGAGGGAGAGAGAGAATCCCAAGCAGGCTCCATGCCGTCAGCACAGAGCCTAATGCAGGGCTCAATCCCACAAACCATGAGATAATGACCTGAGCCAAAACTAAAAGTTGGACACTTAGCCGACTGAGCCACCCAGGCACCCCTAAGACATATTTTTAAATGTATTGACATTTCTAAAAACTTGGATGCTTCTTACAATTGATAAGGGCATTTAATACCAGGCTCCTTCCCCACCCCAAACCTGTTATTAATTTAATAATACATCTATGGTCAATGATATCTTATAATCAAGGATACAGAGTAATTTGGCTTTCCATGCAGGATGACACAAAGGAGAATTCATTAATCAGAGAATGTCCTCCCACCACGCATTTATTTCCACTGGAAAATAACACGTAAATAACTTGGTTTTAAGCACTGGTTTCTTGTAAGCTTGGTTAGTTTGAATTGGTAACCTAAGACTGGTTTCTGAGTCTGTAAGGCCAAAGTCCAGATCAAGGGCTGGGGCGAATTTACTGAGGTCATTCTGTCCCATACAGACCTGTTTTAGAAATCCCCAAGCTTTAGTCAGGGGACAACCCTCAGTCCCACCATGGGCACCGTCGTGACCCTTCCCATTTGAAACTAGTAAAGGCGACAGGAATCTGACTTAGATCTGTTGAGTTTAAAAGGCCAGTAAGACATTAAAATGAAAGTGGGGCTGCAAGGAGAACTTGAATGGTCACACATAAGTGGAAGAAGAAATGATTTTGCTTGTGTTTAATATAGCTACCGTTCAGATAAACCACCCGGGGTAGGAAGTGACTAAGTACAGTCAACAAAGATGTTTTAGGAATGTAAATAGATTTCACAACAAGTGCCAAATTGGATACAGTAATGGTGGCTTAGTGTTTGCAGCCTCTTAGGAATACAGTAGTTCCCCCTTTATGCATTAGGATATGTGCCAAGACCCCTGGTGGATGCCCAAAACCGCAGATAGTACCAAACCCTACATACGTACATACATACCTATGATAAAGTTTAACTTATAAACTAGACATAGTAAGAAATTAACAACTAATAATAAAATAGAATAATTATAACAACATACTGAATGAGTTATGTGAATATGGTTTCTCTCCCTCTCTAAATATATTGTACTGTACTCACCCTTTTATGCATGATGATGTGAAATGATAAAATGCCTAAGTGATGAGATGAAGTGAGGTGAATGATGTAGGCACAGCGACGTAGCGTTAGGCTACTATTGACCTTCTGACACTATTTCAGAAGAAGGATCATCTGCTTCTGCACCTCAGTTGACCATGGATAACAGAAACCACAGGTAAGAGGGGACTACTATACAGAAGTTTGGGAAAAGCAATGTGATCATTAATCACATCTGATATTGGCTCAGAAAGTTGTGTGCATGGGGGGTGGGGGGAGGACATGGAACTGAAGCACGATTATATTGCAAATATCATAAAATGTTATTAACGATACGTTCCTTCAACAAAATAAACAATGGTAATGTAATACGTAAAATGAGAAAAATAGTTGAAATCAACTTACTTATTTTGTCCAATCGTCTCAAAATCTTTTACAACAACTGTAAGGGAAGATGAAGAGTCGAGTGGTATACCCCTCAAGTCAAACTCCAAAATCTGTCCATGGAAAGGTTATAAAAACAGAAAGTTGTTTAAAAGGGTCAGGAAGTATAGTATAATAAGACATACAGACACTAAATCACTAAATGTCATTATCTTAACCAATGTCAGTCTTGTGAATCATCAATTCTATAGTGAGTAGAAGTGACCAAATTCCAAACCTGGAGGCTGCTGAGAGCTGTGGGAAGGCAAACCAGACAGCCTCAGAGGACCTGGGGGTGACCTCTGGCTTCCCATTTTCTAGGCTCTGTGACTATGGGCAAGTCACCAAACCCATCTCAGAGTCAGAGAATTTACCACAATTGGTTACAAAAATAAAATAAAATGAAAATGCTTTCTTCATTGATTGTTTTTAAGTTATTTGCTTTTCCTAGTCATATTATTATCAAAGAGATAGATAATCTAAAAAAACATTTTCTAAAATGCATCATCCTTTTATTTTAGGCTTGATTAGTCTGCACCACCATGATTAGTCTGCAATCAGATGAGACTTTCATCTTAAGGCAATAAATTGCTGTCTAATGGCAAACACAAAAAAATATTTTAACATAGCACCGCTGATGTTTTTGATTGATCGTGTAACATATGAATTAAATAAAGCAGAGCCTACTGAAGATTTGATTCTCCTTGTACTGGGTTTGGAGTGGGTGGTGAATGTGTCAGAGCTCATATTAGAATCCTAACCCTAATAGGTTTGGGGTTAGCATTTCATTTGGGTTAGATTTCCGTTATAAAACTAGAGTTGGGAAGTTTACTTGATAAATACAATTGCAATTAGAAAAAAATACATGTTAGATGGGGAGCCTGGGTGGCTCAGTCGGTTGAGCGTCCAACTTTGGCTCAGGTCATGATCTCACGGTGTGTGAGTTCGAGCCCCACGTCGGACTCTGTGCTGACAGCTCGGAGCCTGGAGCCTGCTTCAGATCCTGTGTCTCCCTTTCTCTCTATCCCTCCCCTGCTCACACTCTTTCTCTCTCTCAAAAATAAACAAATAAACATTAAAAAAAATACATGTTAGAAACAAAACGGGGTGAGACGGATGATACCCTGCAGAGGATGTCTGCTCACGTGACCATTTCCACCTCTGCCATCAGCTACATGGATTGACCAGATATAAAGAAGCATGTGAGAATTACTCAAAACCGGAAGCACTACATGCATACATAATGTACTTTCAATTTGTTTTATTCTTGGAGATCTGTGTGAGGTGCTAGGATCCACACACAGCATCCACCAGGACCAACCAGACTGGCCTCTTGCTTTCACGGACCTGGTAGTCCAGCTGGCTGGGTTCTGGGTTCCAGTGAAACTGCAGAGAAGAAGAACTGCCTTTCAACTTTCTGCTTCTCAGAAAGGCATTAAAAATACAGTTTATCTTCACCTCATTCAATGAAAAGGTATGGATTTATTTTAGTTTCGGGACTAGGAGAGGAGGGGAATTTACAGTTGGTGGAGGAGAAGTCTTCACAGCCTGGTGACTTAGTGACAATAACAAAGACATTTATCACTACGCTTATCCAGGAAAGTTTGACCAGCTTTTGGGAAAAACAATGGGGCTGATGATCATCTTTTAAAAAATTAGTCAGCATAGGAAAATCTACTCAGTGGAAAGAATGAAAACTTTCACATATCTATAAATCTATTCAACACTGAACTGCTTATAAAATAGATACAAAGTCAACACTGGGGGAAGTAAATATATTATAGCCCTTCCATAGAATGTTGCATAGTGTTGGGGCGCCTGGGTGGCTCAGTCGGTTAAGCATCCGACTTCAGCTCAGGTCACGATCTCACGGTCCGTGAGTTCGAGCCCCGCGTCAGGCTCTGGGCTGACGGCTCAGAGCCTGGAGCCTGCTTCAGAATCTGTGTCTCCTTCTCTCTCTGCCCCTCCCCCATTCATGCTCTGTCTCTCTCTGTCTCAAAAATAAATAAAAACGTTAAAAAAAAATTAAAAAAAAATGTTGCATAGTGTTAAAGATACTTCTGAATGGAATGATACAGTATATGCTTAGGATATAATAGTAAGAAAAAAATAGGAGAGGAAGCTGTATCTGCTATATGTCAAGACATCATATTTTATTAATTTATTTATAAATAATAATTACTTATACATTACAATATACTTATTCAATAAACATTTATTGCTATATCCCAAATGTTAACAGTAATTGCTTCTGGATAGTGGGTCCAAAGGTAAATTTTTTTGTTTATCTAAAGCTTTCAAAATGTCTACATTAAGGATATTCTACTTTATCAGCATAAAACACAGTAAATGTCATTACTCAGTCAGACACACAGTGTCATGTAATGTACTCTTGGTTAGTCACGTGCAGATACATTTTTAAATATGGAGCTTTCCCTCCGCGACTCTGGAGATGATCTAAGCCCACCCCTTGCTCTACAGATGTGCCCCAGATGTGTAACATAACTGGACCGAGGTCACACAGCAAGCTCAAAGCTGCTCCCGGCTAGAACATAAGTTTCCCACTCCCTTTCCAGACTTCGCTTACACCACTACTATATAGGAGATGTCATTGTGGTATGTCCCCTTGAACTGTTCTGCTATCTCTATGGCCACAAAGAGAGATAGAGTGGTGGGGGATGCAATGTGGAGATTCTTCTTTCAAAGGGAAAAGCTAACCTTTGACCGAAGATAGGACAATCAGATGTGGCTTATCCACTGAAACAATGTTAAAAAAAAAAAAAAAAAATGAAGTTACCTCATTCCATACAGGGTTGAGTTCATTGTCAACTTTCTTTGTTTTCTTTTTCTCATCTGCAAATAAAAAATAAGAAATATCAATTAATTAGAAATATTTCTAGAACTTGTCCATTCATTCGTCCATTCAAAGAGCATTCCCTTGAGGGCCAACCGTGTGCTTGCATTTCCCCATTCATCAGCCTAGAGTGAGGACGACAAGAGTCAAGGTTCTCCAAACTGAATGGCATTTTTTGACCTAAAACATTTCTCCCACCCCAGGTCTACGAGATGTTGGGGAATGAAGGACTCATAATCATGGAAATGCCATGATCCCCTGAATCTCCCTCACCAGTTCCTATAGACCAAGGTTACCCAGGGCCTCTGTGTCTCCAGTGTGTTGCAGAAAGAAGCCAACAAAGCTAACCTTTGCCAAAAGGTGTCACCATTTTATAGATGTGGCTACTGAGACTGAGACTCAAAGGAACTGAGAAATGTGTCTGAGCTAATACATGGCACTGGTTCTTATACAACCTGCAATTTCCTCTCTGACACCCATGCTGCCTCTGCATGTGATAAGACCCCACAGCTTAAAGACTGAGCTGGACTCCCTCCCATAGGCCTCGGCACAAGGTAATTAGTAGATGAACACTTTCTATGACTTGCAAAGAATGTAAGGTTTCCTTTACAACAGGCTCACCTTTTCTGAAGACACGGGTTTTCTCTCTGAGTGTCTGAGACCTTCCTGTGTGAATAAATGTTCCTCCAGCTAGTGTTCAAAGTTTCCTTAGAGAAGTCCAAAGCACAGAGAGGCGTCTGTTGGATCTCTAAGTCCCCAAATACTCATCAAAATAAAAGCTAGTGTTTGAGTACCGAATGTTTTGGAGGCATGAGCTATCCGTTTTCAGGGGGAGAAAAATAAAACAAGTTCTCTTCCTGTGTGAATTCTTTACCATCATATAGAACATTCATCACGCTTCTGACACCAGATGTATGGTGGGGCGTTCCCCAGCCAAGAAATTTTCTGTGACACCAGCTGGGTGTTTTACAATTTAACTCAATGATGATACTATGTACCTGGAGACAGCGTCCCGCAGGTTAAGGGCTCAGAGGACAATAGCAAGTCCACGCTGTCACCTGTGCTTCTGACCTAGCAGGCTATAAATCTGAGGTTCCTATAACCCCCGTACTGGGTTCAATTAACTGGCTCGAGCAGCTCACAGAACTCAGGAAAACATTTATGTTTACTAGTTTACTAAAGGATAGGACAGAGGGTACAGATGAACAGCCAGATGACGAGATACATAAGATAAGGTCTGGGAATGTCCTGTGTACAGGAGCTTCTGTCCCCATGGAGCTGGAGTACCTCAACCTCCTGGTACATGGATGTGCTCATCACACACCTGGAACCCCATACTTCTGGGATTTTTGATGGAGGCTTCCTCACATAGGCAAGATCAAGTATTAACTCTATTTCCAGTCTCTTTCTCCAGTCTAGAGAAGCCGGGAGGAGGTGGGGGCAGAGCCAAAAATGCCAAGCTTCTTATCACGGCTTGGTCTTCCTGGTGATCAGTTCCCATCCAGGAGCCACCCAGGAGCCCACCCAGAGTGATCTCATTAGAACAAAAGATGCTCCTACTCTTCTCACTTAAGAATTTATAAGGGTTTTAGCTCAGTGCCAGAAAGTGGTGGGGGAAAGGAGCAGAGACCAACATACATATTTTTTTCTCATCTCGTATCATCTAACCTCTTAAAAAACCCCAGGAGATATGTATAATAATTTTCATCCCCCTTTTGGAGCTAAGGAAACCGAGAAGTTAAGTGGCATATTCAAAGTCCCAGTTGGTAAGTGGCAGGGATAGCAGCCTCACATTGGTGGCCACACTGGGAACCACTTCCCAGTTACCCCTCTGCTGCTATGGAACGTAGGAGGTAGTGGGTTCCGTTCAGCTGAGTGTCATGTTGTGAAGGGTCCCAGCAGATGCCAGTTGTGGGACTAACCACCTCATTCTTCCAAGACCTCAGCATAGACAAAGCATGAATCATCACCCTTACTCTGCTAAGCATTAACTTTTCCACTTGAGCAGCATCCAGAGCCCAACTGGCTTCCCTTTTTAAACTTCAGCATGATCCTGCTCATAGGCTCATGCTGGGGCCTGTACTGATGTGTTCTAACTGTGGTCTCTATGTGGCCTACAGAGCGCCTCCCTGCATATGACTCTGATATCACCTAGAAGCTGTCCTGTCCCTCCCACATTTCCCTACTGACCCCACCTGCCCCTCCCATCATCTGATGAAAAGCCTCCCAATTTTCCTCTCTGGTTGCCAGACAAGCAAGTACTTTTGAGAGTAAGACGGGCCAGGCAAAGTTTAAACTGACAGAACGGGACACATGGCTTCTTTGCACAATTGGAGCAGCCTGTTCTATATAATCATCTACAGGTGCCAGAAATTACATTCCTTTGTTTTTTTTTTAATGTTTTTTTATTTATTTACTTTTGAGAGACAGAGAGAAAGCACAAGGGTGGGGAGGACAGAGAGTGACAGGGATACACAGAATCTGAAACGGCCAGCCTGATGCGGGGCTCGAACTCACGGACCATGAGATCGTGACCTGAGCCGAAGTTCAACACTTAACCAACTGAGCCACCCAGGCGCCCCGGAAGTACATTCTACTACAGTGTCTCTAAGTCGTTCCGATAGCCCTGCAAGGGTAACATTCTCATCCCCTTTTTGTAGACAAATAATTGAGAGAAGCTGGTTAACTTGTCTAAGGTCACACAGCAAATAAAAAAAGAGAGTCAGAAACAACCTACGTCTCCTTGGCTCCAAAACCCGAGTGTGTGTTCACTATCACACCACAGTGTCTCAATGGAAGCTGTCAGAAACACTGGATAAAGAAAATGCATGAATATCATATGAGTGACGGGCTTGACGTCCTGAGCAGTGGCCACAGGAAAGTCCAAGGTCAGACTTCAGAGTATCCTGAGACTCTCTAAGACTATTTGCTCCAACATGCAAAATGTGACATCTGTGAGTTTTTCTGGGGAGACAGTTTATTCCCTCATCAGATTCTCAAATGAGTTCATGACCTTCACCAAAGTTAAAAATTCCTGACTTCGACAAGCATGAAATGGTACCATTAATATCCCTCCAGCTCACCACCACGCTTGCTGCCATAACCAGGCCTGGCGGGTGGAGAACTGAGTCAGGAAAGAGTGACTCTGGACCCTGGGACCACAGCAGATCTTCAAGATAAAAGATGGACAATTTTAAGAGGCCATAGCAGAGTAAGTAAAGCAAGGAGAAAGCAGCAAATCATTTATAGAAATTGGGTACGGGGGCTTGAGGCAGAATGTGGGTCCCTGATGGATGGTATTGAAGGAAAATCTCAGTCTCCAAGTCCCAAGATTCCAGGCAGGGAGCTAAAGCAAGGACAAGGGCTCCAGAGAGGCTGTGGAAAGAGCCAGTACTTGTCCAGTTGAGCTGAATCCCAAGCCTGGTTACTGGCCTGGGAATCAGCATACAAGAAGAAATGCTGCACTGGGAGATTTTGGTGCTGAGCCTGGTACTGATCTCCCTCCCCTTCCCCACAGGGGCAGGACTGTCCCAAAGTCAGCAGTTGGGGGGCGTGAAAAAGGGAGTGCCACTCGCTCATTCATTCATCTTCCAACATTTATTAAGCACCTGCTGTGTGCCAGGAACTGGGGAAACAGAAGAGTACAAGATAGTTCTTGGTCTTAAAACGTTCCACAAAAGGAGGTCATGGCCTATAGCATAGAAGACCCAAATTAATCTTGATGACTATTTTCAGCACACAGCAAAAAAGCCCACCATGCTCTTGTCCGCTTCATTCTCAGGTTGGAGCTTCCTGCTGCCAGAGGGGGATAATGGGAATAAAGCCTGCCCAGGTCAGGCAAAGGGAGCTCGTAGCCCAGCCCATGGAAAGGGTCCACTAAGTGAGTTCTTCCACCAGCAGTAAAGCATTTCCTCATTCTTCTATCCAACAAATATTTTTGAAGTATCACTGGCCCAGACACTGAGCTGGACGCTGTGGGAGATACAAAGGTACCCAAGATATAGTTCTTGCCCTCAGGTGCTCCAGCAGGGAGCTAGATGTGGCCACGGGGGACTGATATAGAAAGAAGGCGGCAGTTGCCATCAGGGGGGTACAAATGAAAAGGGGAGGTGACTTCAGGCTGAGGGCACCAGATAAGGCCTCAGAGAGGAAGCAGAGGCTGAGCTGGGGTTTGAGAGACAAGGATGGATTGGAAACGTGGAGCTGGGAAGAAAAGGTCATTCCAGGTGGGGGCAAAAGGGTGAGTGGGTCAGTCACAGGGGAGAGAGAACCAGTCATGTTTGGGGACACTGCACACTTGGCATTCGTGGCTGCACAGTGTGTGCGAGAGTGAGTGTGAGAGTAGGGGAGGACCCTGTGGGAGGGAGGACACTGCCCTCCATTTGATTGGAGCCAAGGGAATATGGAAGGGAGCAGAGGCAACCAGGCCATGTGGGAAGGTTATGGTCACACTGTGCAGCCACGAATGCCAAGCTAAGCTTCATTTGGCGGATACAAGCCACTTAGTAAAGAGGGTGTTAGACACTGGGCTTTATGGCTTCAAGAGGTTCATAATCCCATGAGAAAAACCAAGTTGCATAACAACTCTTCCAATATATGCTCCTGAACACATGATTCCATTGTGTATTGACGAACAAAGGGAACCAGCCAAATCCTGGCAGGTGCAGGTTGACCAGGGCCAGGTGGGACTGTTCAAGTGGAACGTGAGGCCACTTCAAACACTTGCATTAATGTCAAGGATGCCACTCGATAGGGGGCGCTCTCTTCTGGCCAAGCGTGTGCTAAATCCTGCCCATAGGTCATTCCATTTAACTTTCTCAGCAAGCCCACGCATCTCGAATTTGCAGATGAGCAAAATGAGCCCAGAATGGTTAAGTAAGTTGCCCAAGATCACAGAGCTAGGAAGAAACACTCTAACTCAGGACTAGTTTAATTCTATAGGCCATGTATTCAACTGCTGTTTCTTGCTTCTCCCTGGTCAATAAGCAAAGATTATATGCTAACATTGGCTCCTATCCTTCTGGAGAAACCCAGCTCGACCTCTTCTAAAAAAGGAGACTCTATTTTTTATCAGAATGTGTGCACATTATATTTTATTGAAAACCTATTCACACATAAATGTCAGCCAAAAAAAACAAAGATAAATTTCTTCCTGTCTCTCTCTCTCTCTCTCTTTCTTTTTACTTTAGAGAGAGAGAGTGTGTGCGAGAGCGAGTGTGAGAGTACGGGAAACAGGCAGACGGAGGGAAAGAGAAAATGCCAAGCAGTCTCTACGCTCAGCAAGGAACTGGACTCAGGGCTCAATCCCTCGATCCTGGGATCATGACCTGACTCGAAATCAAGAGTGGGACACTGAGATGACTGAGCCACCCAGGCGCCCCAATAAATTTCTTTCTTACCAACAGCCACAGAGTCACATATTTATATTATTTAATTATTCAATTCCACCACATTTTTTTTTAAAGGTCTAAATTGCAGAGCCAGATCATCAGATTAAATTACAGGAAGCTCTTTTCCCCTTTTCCACATCACCTACCTCCCCCTGTTCTCATCTCTAATTTTATTAAGATGACAGTTTCCTCCTACGGAAAGGAATTAAATACTTTCAACCCAGAACATAACAACGGATTCAAAAGCAGAATACGCTCTGGACCATGACTCAAGGCATTCTTTGGGACATTTCCTGTTTTTTGATAAGTCACGCCTGCCTGCTTCTCTCTCAGTTCGCTGAAGGTCACCGCTGCAGTAATTAACCTGCATGCCAACCTCTGAATACGGTTTCCCCGAGAACTGAGCAAACACTCCTTGCCAAGCCGCCTCGCCCTCCTGCACGGAAACATTTCCTCTGCTGCGGGCCTATCACACCACATGCCATGCTGGGCTCTCCGGGACGGGATGAGGCGCCACCATGACTCCTAAGACCGGACTGCTACATTTGTGCTGAGAGGGCCGGTTCATTTCATGTGTCACTTGTCGAGGCTATGGTGCCACTTGTTTGGTCAAACTCTAGTCCAGAAGTCGCTGCGAAGGTATTTCATAGATGTGATTAACATTTACAACCAATTGTCTTTATGTGAAAGAGTTTGTTCTCCATCAGGTGGATGTGCCCCATCCAAACAGCTGAAGGCCTTAGAGTAAAAACTGAGGTTTCCAAGGGAAGATGGAATTCTGTCTTGGGGCTGTGACATAGAATTCCTACCTGTTTCCAGCCTGCAGGACTGACCCTCAAATCTCAGATTTGCCGGACTCTATAATCACATGAGCCAATTTCTTAAAATAAGTCTCTCAGTCTCTCTGTCAACACACACACACACACATACACACACAGACACACACACACACACACACACCCTACTGGTTCCATTTCTCTGGAGAATTCTACTACAATGAGTACCACCAGGTGCCCATGGAAATAATAGCATCTACAATGGTAACACTTTTTCGGTACTTCCAAAGACATGCCATCTCACTGATCCTCATACTCCTTCAGGGCAAAGTGCAGGACTTGGCCCAGCTCTTCTTAATGTTTCTTTATTTTTGAGAGAGTGAGAGACTGAGTGTGAGCAGGGAAGGGACAGAGAGAGAGAGAGAGAGAGAGAGAGAGAGAGAGACAAACTCTGCAACAGGCTCCAGGCTCTGAGTTGTCAGCACAGAGCCTGATTCAGGGCTTGAAATCACGAACCGTGAGAGCATGACCTGAGCTGAAGTCGGACGCTCAACCGACTGAGCCACCCAGGCCCAGCTCTTCTGACTGGACTTTCAAATCAGTGAACTTCTCCAATTCTTTGAGATTTGATCTCAGAGAGACATAGGCTCAACCACTGAGCTCAGAATCCCTCTTGCAAACACCGGGGAATTTAGACTAGATGATCTCTAAGTCTGCCTCCAGGTCTAGTGGAACATGTGATTTATGAAGCCCCCCCAGTCCTCCCTAGCTAGATTTCTGTGTCTTATGACATGGCCCCAGGAGAAGTGGTAGCTGAGAAGCTACCTCAGCTTTTTGGTAGGCAAAGTAGATTAACAAGATCTCTAGGTCCAGCCATGCATCTAAACTTGACCTCCCATTGAGAAATACTTCTTCATCTTCTCTGGCTCCCGGGTTGTGGCCACTTTTGTCTTGAGAAACATTCATAGACAAATGGAGAGTCACCCGCTAGTTGGCCTAGAATATCACAGACCTCCTGAAGCCATCCAATCATGGCTAACAGTTACTAAGTGCTCTGAACTAGTCATTGTTTCCGGAGCTTTCTATAGATTGTCTCACTAATCTTTACAACTACCCTAAAAGGTAATAAGCTTCCCCAATTACAAAAGGAGAAACCAAGACAAGAGAAGTTAAGCAATTTATCAGAGGTCACACAGCTATTAAGTGGTGGAGCTGGGATTCAGACTCTGGCAGACAGGACCCAGAACAATCTTATGAGGATTAAGACCAGACGGTGACTCTTTGAAGGCTGGGACTGTATTTTACTAGTGTTGGTATTCCTCTCAGCGTAATCGTTCCATGATTTGAGTGCATTTGACTTCGTAAGCTCATGTATTATTACTAGGGTTGCTTTAATGATTAAGTGAGAAAACGAATACAGAGTGCTCAGCACAGGGCCCAGCATACAGGAAGCATTGAACCAGGAGCTTTTATTTTGTATTAAGGCACCTGGGCAGCACCCCTTGTATGCCCCAAGGGCACTCCCAGGCTGTGGAGCCCGCCCTGGAGGGCAGGGCCCAGCGACCAGAGGAAGCGCCCAGTGACGCTAGGCCCAGCCTTGGTGTAGCAGTTCTCCCACGTGGCTGGGTTCCAGACCTCCGAGGCCCGCCCAGGACAGCTGCCAGACGGGCAGCGACCGCTCCTCCCTGGCAGTCAGTCTGGCAGCCACGAGCATCTGGGAGAATTTCCACCATAAGCAGAGAGGTCAGAGAAGGCTCTGGGAAGGGCCAGCAGGAGATTCCTCCCACCCTCAGGACGTAGAGGGACCTGGGGGGAGCACAGAGACATGTGGCCCATCCAGGTCTACCTGGCTAAATGCGGATCTCTGACTTTTTGTTTATGAGTAATTGTTTTATATATTTGGGGGCTCCGGTATTCGGCGCATAGACATTTATAATTGTTAGCTCTTCCTGATGGATAGACCCTGTAATTATTATATAATGCCCTTCTTCATCTCTTGTTACAGCCTTTAATTTAAAGTCTAGTTTGTCTGATATAAGTATGGCTACTCCAGCTTTCTTTTGGCTTCCAGTAGCATGATAAATAGTTCTCCATCCCCTCACTCTCAATCTAAAGGTGTCCTCCGATCTCAAATGAGTCTCTTGTAGACAGCAAATAGATGGGTCTTGTTTTTTTATCCATTCTGATACCCTATGTCTTTTAGTTGGCGCATTTAATCCATTTACATGCAGTGTTATTATAGAAAGATACGGGTTTAGAGTCATTGTGATGTCTGTATGTTTTATGCTTGTAGTGATGTCTCTGGTACTTTATCTCACAGGATCCCCCTTAGGATCTCTTGTAGGGCTGGTTTAGTGGTGACAAATTCCTTCAGTTTTTGTTTGTTTGGGAAGACCTTTATCTCTCCTTCTATTCTAAATGACAGACTTGCTGGATAAAGGATTCTCGGCTGCATATTTTTTCTGTTTAGCACACTGAAGATATCGTGCCAAGCCTTTCTGGCCTGCCAAGTTTCAAAGGAGAGATCAGTCACGAGTCTTATAGGTCTCCCTTTATATGTGAGGGCACGTTTATCCCTTGCTGCTTTCAGAATTTTCTCTTTATCCTTGTATTTTGCCAGTTTCACTATGATATGTCATGCAGAAGATCGATTCAAGTTACGTCTGAAGGGAGTTCTCTGTGCCTCTTGGATTTCAATGCCTTTTTCCTTCCCCAGTTCAGGGAAGTTCTCAGCTATAATTTCTTCAAGTACTCCTTCAGCACCTTTCCCTCTCTCTTCCTCCTCTGGGATACCAATTATGCATATATTATTTCTTTTTAGTGTATCACTTAGTTCTCTAATTTTTCCCTCATACTCCTGGATTTTTTTATCTCTCTTTCTCTCAGCTTCCTCTTTTTCCATAACTTTATCTTCTAGTTCACCTATTCTCTCCTCTGCCTCTTCAATCCGAGCTGTCGTCGTTTCCATTTTGTTTTGCATTTCGTTTAAAGCGCTTTTCAGCTCCTCGTGACTGTTCCTTAGTCCCTTGATCTCTGTGGCAAGAGATTCTCTGCTGTCCTGTATACTGTTTTCAAGCCCAGCGATTAATTTTATGACTATTATTCTAAATTCACTTTCTGTTATATTATTTAAATCCTTTTTGATCAGTTCATTAGCTGTTGTTATTTCCTGGAGATTCTTCTGAGGGGAATTCTTCCGTTTGGTCATTTTGGATAGTCCCTGGAGTGGTGAGGACCTGCAGGGCACTTCCCCTGTGCTGTGGTGTATTAACTGGAGTTGGTGGGCGGGGCCACAGTCCGACCTGATGTCTGCCCCCAGCCCACCGCTGGGGCCACAGTCAGATGTCTGACTTTTTGTGTCTCCACCCTGGCTGCCCTACTGCTCCAGGCTATGTTGTCAAACGAGTTCTGGGGAAAGGCATTTATTTTGGCCAAACGGCAACTATGATAAAAAGCAAAGCTGTTTGGTACATTTCTGACATAGTCACTGATATTGCTGATAAACAGAAAGGCCCAAACAAAAAGGCAGGCGGGATTACCACTCTGCTTTCCATAGCCTGTGCCCCCACCGGCCTCTTGAGATGTCCTGACAGGCATTTGAGCTCTTGAATCAAAACCAAATCCTCCAAGGGAACTGCGGTGAAGCCCAATCGATCTGGACAACCCCATACAGGATCTTCTTCCTAAAAGCGGCCCCTGGGGTGGGAATGCAAGCTGGTGCAGCCACTCTGGAAAACAGTATGGAGGTTCCTCAAAAAACTAAAAATAGAACTACCCTGCGACCCTGCAATTGCCCTACTAGGTATTTATCCAAAGGATATAGGTGTGCTGTTTCGAAGGCACACATGCACCCCCATGTTTATAGCAGCACTATCAACAATAGCCAAAGGATGGAAAGAGCCCAAATGTCCATTGATGGATGAATGGATAAAGAAGACGTGGTATTTATATACAATGGAGTATTACTCGGCAATCAAAAAGAGTGAAATCTTGCCATTTGCAACTACGTGGATGGAACTGGACGGTATTATGCTAAGTGAAATTAGTCAGTCAGAGAAAGACAAATACCATATGACTTCATTTATATGAGGACTTTAAGAGACAAAACAGATGAACATAAGGGAGGGGGACAAAACAGAAGAGCCTCATAGATATGGAGATCAAACTGAGGATTACTGGAGGGGTTGTGGGAGGGGGGATGGGCTAAATGGGTAAGGGGCATTAAGGAATCTACTCCTGAAATCATTGTTGCACTACAGGCTAACTAATTTGGATGTAAATTAAAAAAAAAAAAAAAGCTGCCCCTGGGGGTGGTTGTGTTCCAGCTCTGCCATCTGCCAGGGCTGCAGGTGGAGAGATACCAGGTCGGCCAGGCACCTGGATTAGCTGCCTTGGTAGAAGACCGAACTGTGTGCCTCTTGGGCTTGTCTGTTTATTTTGCATGTGAACATCCACTCCCATGCCCAGCACTTTGAACACATTCACGTCTAATTCTTACAACAGAGGTATCAGTATTGCCATTTTACGGATGAGGAAACTGAGGTTCAGTGATGTTAAGCGACTTGCCGGAGACCACACAGCTAGTGGGTGGCAGAACTGAGCTGCAGCCCCAAGCCTGCCTCATTTCCAGACCTGTACTTTTAACCTCCACCGAGGGCTGAGGATGTCAAGTGACCTGCTGTATATTTTCACCACTTACCAGCCGTGTGACTTTGAGCCGGCTCTCCAGATCTCTGTATCTACATTTTGTTACTAATAAGTATTGGTACCAGATGCCCAGGAATAATAACTCCCATCCATAGGGCTCATAGTATACCAGGCACTCTTCTAAGGGCTTGGTATATGTTACTTGTTACTATTATCTTTATTTTGAGTCATAATAAAATCAAGTAGCTTGTTCAGGGTCACCTGCTACTAAGAAACAAAGCCAGAATTTGAATGCTGGTCTCCTGGCTCCTAGCTTTTTAACCTCTCCTTCCTTTGCCTGGTATGTTTCTGAGACAATTTGCTAGAGAATGAATGAAGGCTGGTACTGGGCAAATTCGCTTCAAATCCAGCTTGAGGTGGAAAGTTCCTAGAGTTTCAGAAGGGCCTCTCAATGCCTGGGTACCCTGTAGAAGAGGATGAAGAAGTCCCCGGCATGGCTGTACTGAAGATCAGATGAGAAAGCCTGAGGCTGTCTAGGACACAGGAGACATTCCTTTGTGTTGGATCAGAATCAGAATCACAAACTACCACCATCAAACAATATAAAGAGGATCATGTTCCTCTGCTTTCCTTGATTCCAAGATCAAGAGAAAACGAAAGTCACAGAAAAGAACTCTGAAAGTAAGCAGAAAGCACTGAGTCAAAATCTTAATAATTCAATTCCATCCCTTCTAAGCAACGAGCTTCTAGCTGTGCTTTGCTGAAGCTGAGGTCTTGGTGTCCCATAGTAAATAACCTCTTTCAATGGGATTTTTGCCATTGCCAGTCGTTTAATCCACTGTCCCCAGTGTTCCTTCCTAAACTGGGTCTGGCTTTGACATCTGGGCTCTTTAGCAAACTAGGCTGATCAGTCACCACAGGTACAAGGTAGAGCTGGGAATTGGGACTGTCTGGGATGGGGATGGAAGTAGACTTAGCCCAGAGAGATGAAGCACAAAGAAAGCCAGACACGCACACAGCAGTGGGAGACAGCATAGAACTTAGTCTCAGTGCCCCGGGAGGAGGCCCTTCCTCAAGCTATGTCATACAGGGGACGCCACCATAATGTGTCCAGCACACTGGGACAAACCAGAGGAGCCCCAGACAAGGGTCTGGAGCCCCAGAGAAGGTCTCTGAGGTCAGAAGTGTGAGGCCCCAAGGCACCAATGTCCCAGGCCCTGGCACTGCTCTGGCTACCTGGCCCAGGGCTGACTCTAGCCAAGGAAATACAATGGGAAGGCGAGAGCGCCTGGATGCCAAGCAGAGGGGTCTGAACCTTGAGCCTCTCTGTGCATTACCCCAGGGTGGGCCGGACACTTGGCCAAGACCCAGCCTCTCACATAGGCTGTTACAGTCTCAGCAGTGGGCATGTGCATGGAACCTGCTCCAGGACCCTGACCAAGGCCGCGTGCCCTCCCCAAACCCCTAAAAAGTGGGACTTCAACCATAAAAAGAGGGAGTTCATTTATTCGGTAAGAATAAATATATATGAAGCCCTTGCTGGACTTAGTAGCTCTCATCACCAATAGAATCTGCAAATAATGAAAAACAATTTTTTTAGCTTTCCGGGAGTTTAAACCCACTGAACTCTGAATTCACTGACTTCTGGCTGGATTCACAGCTGCACTAGTTGCTGTGCAGGCAGGGGCAAGTCTGGCTAGTTCCCGATCCCACCTGCAGTGCTGAGCGCCCAACAGAGTACACTCTTGGTCAACACTTGTTGAATGAATTTATGTTTGGGAGAAGCAGTAAGGAGACACAACAGCAAAAGAGAGAAGGGAGGGAAATAGGGACCGTCCAAGGCAGTCATTTCCGACAATGAGGAGAGGTCAGCAAAAAGAGCCTTTTTTATTTTTTGATAATGAGAGAGAGATAAAGAAAAGGATTTTTAAAAAAATTTGTAAGTTGTGCCACTGGAATGTAAAAGGTAATAAACCAGAGAACTGAGGTGAGATTAAGTGGAGACTCCCCTTCCACTCAAATATTAGATTTAAAAAAAAATGTTTAATGTTTATTTATTTTGAGAAAGAGACAGACAGACAGACAGACAGGGCATGAGCAGGGAAGGGGCAGAGAGACAGGGAGACACAGAATCCGAAGCAGGCTCCAGGCTCCGAGCTGTCAGCACAGAGCCTGATGCGGGGCTCAAACCCACAAACTATGAGATCGTGACCTGAGCTGAAGTCGGAAGTTTAACCAACTGAGCCACCCAGGTGCCCCTCAGATATTAGGTTTTTAATACTTTACTTGGAATATGCTAGAGTTTTAGTCTCCACTAATAAAATGGCTCCAACTTGACTATCAGAGGAACTGATTCACTGCTAAGCTATTTCAGCTCTGAGCATCTGAGTCACAAAGTCATAAAGGCTTTCATTACCCTGTGGAAACTCACCCCAAGAGGGCTGGGTTTTACTTTTATTCTTCTTTAAAAGTTTTTGTGTTCTTGGTACATGTTCTTCCTCTTTCAGGCTGGGTCTGAAACGATCTCCACACACTGAACAACGCAATCCATTCAGAGTGGAAAGGAAGCATTCATAATTTGACTTGGTTGTTTAAGGCACAGGGTGTGTGTTACCTCTTTACCCATGTTGACCTCAGGGAATACACATTGGAGACTCTGGAATCAGACAGTCCTGAGTTGAATCCTGACCGGCCTCTGCCTCAGTTTCCCCACGTGTAAAACAAAGATGATAATAAGACTTAGTTCCTAAAAATGCCATGAGGATTAAATAAGATAATACACACAGGTGTGGGCCTAGTATAAGAATTTAATAAATGGTGGTGGTGGTGTAGCAGGCGGTTGGTACTCAGGCTATCTCCCCCACCATGCCAGAATCTCTGGAAGACCTAAGTAGCAAGGAACACTTATAGCACTTTCTATGTAAGTGCTTTCCTTTAATCATGCTAATCCTCACAGCCGCCCTCTGAGGTGGGGACTGCTATCCTGTCCAATTTTGTAGATGGGACACCTGAGGTTCAGAGACGGTGGGCAGCAGTGAGTGACAGGAAGTCCCAGGCCCCTCACGGCTGTGACTGTCTTCTGCTATCTGTGCTGTGCAATAACCACACGTGGCTGTGTCCATCTAGATTGATGAAAATCAAGTATTAGTAAACATCCAATTCCTCAAGTCACATTGGCCGCGTTTCAGTGATCGGCAGCCACATGTGGTTCGTGGCTACCATAACACACAGGGCAGACCTCGAACATCTCCACTGTCCCAGAACGTTTCAGCAGACAGTTCTGCTCTCAGTAATTGAGCACACAAATAAGTGACTGCCGAAGGAAGTAAATACAATGAGTACAGCTCTATGTTATTTTCACCAAACTGACTCATTGTTTTGACAAAATAATGAGCCCAACCTAGACCTCTTTCCTAGATTAGTAGCTTCACCTTGTAAGAGGAGAACATAAAGGCCCTGCATCAGCTCTCCTCATTTGATTCGCAAGCTTCATACTTCTTTAGTCCCTAACCTACACCACTAATCTTTTACTTTTCCACATGCAAAAAGAGCCAAACTTCAAGAGGTGAGATCAGCGTAAAGTTTAAGTTTATTTATTTATTTTTAGTAATCTCTACACCCAACGTGGGGCTCGAACTCAAAATCCAGAGATCAAGAGTTGCATGAAAAAAAAAAAAAAGAGTTGTATGTTCTTCCCACTAAAGCCAGTCAGGCACCCCAGTAAACATATACTTTTAGTCCAAGTACTTTTTTATTTTTTTTAAATGCTTATTTATTTTGAGAGAGAAAGAGAGAGAGAGCAAGTGGGGGAGGGGCAGAGAGAGGGAGACAGATCCCAAGCAGGCTTCACGCTGTTAGTGCAGAGCCCAATGCAGGGCTTGAACTCACAACCTGTGAGATCATGACCTGAGCCGAAACTGAGAATCAGATGCTTAACCTAGATGCGCCTCGTCCAAGTACTTTAAATATATCTTGTTTGACTTTGACAACCTTCAGAGGTAGGTCTTATACCCACTTCACAGCCGGGAAGACTGAGGTTCAGAGAAGTTTCTTGCCATTAATAAGACCAAAGCCCAATATCAAAGTCAGAGGTAGGCTGCAGTTCCTCTGCCTTCCAGCTTCCTTTGAGGTGCAGCCTGTGGAAACTCTGAAGCCTTAAGAACCCAAGATCAGTTTTGTACTTTGTGGGCAGAGGGATCTGGTCGCCTTTGGTCTCACCTGGTCTGTGAGACCCTGTCACCGATAAGACCCTTTGACCCCTGAATTCACCATTGACCCCCTGAACTCAGGACTGACTTTCTGAACTCAGCAAATCCCTAAAAGCTTCTGCGTCACTGCCAATTTCATCTTTTAGAAGCTAACAAAATGCTGAAACAGGAAAAGAAACAGTTGAGGAGGATGCCTATATGGATGAGCCAGAAAGTGCCCGACAGTTACCTCAGTTTCACTATAATGTTAAAATCCCCTCCCCCTGAGTATTCATCCCAAGCCCTAATAAAAGGAGTCTGCCATGGCTATGGAATTATTCCCGTGATCTCCTTATTTGTACAAACAAAGATGATGTTGAGAGGCAACTCCACATGTACAGTCTTTGTCTATAACTCCCCAAGGAGGGGACCCACTTTGGTCTGGTGACATGACCTGAGTGAACGAGGGGAGAAGCCAGAGGCACTCATTCAGTAACTCCTTCTTGATCATTTACCGTCTGCCAAGCACTAACCTAGGTGCTGGGGAAACAGACATAGTCCCTGCCCTTCAAGAAGGTTACTGCCCGATGGAGGAGGCAGACAGAAATCAAATAAGCCAGCAAATGTACAACTGTATGTTCTGATAGGTGCCATGAAAGAGCATAGGATGTTATGAGAAATAAATACAGAGGGACCTGTCAGGATGTGCTGCTGGGAAGCACAGATGAGTGACCGCTGGTTCCAACCCTGGGCTGGGGAGCCCCGACCAACCAGAAGACCTGGAACTGCAGGAGACCAAAGCTATTTTCCATTTGCCTTCAGCCCTGCTATAGCTCTTGGCACGACCTCAGCCACAGACATCACAGGGTCAGGGCTCCACTGGCTAACAGGCCATCAGCCTCTCTCAGGCGGATGCTGGGCCCCTGCCAGGCAGACGTCCCTTCACAAGAGGGCTGCCTTGATGCTGGCCACCGAGGCTACAGAATACAGAATAAGGCAGAGACCCTTATTCGGAGTCACTGAGGTAAGTGCGGGTTGAAAATCCAAGTCAACCGAGAGTTGCTAAGAATCTAGTATGTTCACATCCATTAGGATGACTATTACGAAAACAAAAAGAAAACAGAACAAGACAAACCAGAAAATAAGTGCTGGCAAGGATATGGAGAAATTGGAACCTTGCGCACTGCTGGTGGGAATGTTCTTAAAATCATGCAATCAGTATGGAAAACAGTGTGGTAGTGGCTCAAAACATTAAACATAGAATTACCACATGATTCAACAATTCCACTTGGGAGTATATACCCAAAAGAATTAAGAGCAGGAACTCAAAAACAGTACCGTTCAGAGCTACACTACTCACCATAGCCAAAAAGTGAAGCAACCCAGGTGCTCATCGATGGATGAATGGATAAACAAAATGTGGCATATACGTACAGCCTTAAGAAAGACAAAAATTCTGACACCTTGTACAACACGGATGAACCCTGAGGACATTATGCCAAGTGAAATAAGCCAGTCCCAAAAATTGAATGATTTCACTCAGATGTGGTACTTAGGCAGTCAAATTCACAGAGACAGAAAATAGAATGATAGATGCTAGGGGCTGGGGGTAGGGGAGGGGGGAATGAGGAATTATTATTTAATGAATACTACAGAGTTTCAGTTTGGGAAGATGAAAAAGTTCTGGGGACAGAAGACGGTGATGACCGTACAACAACACGAATGTACTTAATGCTATTTGACGCACACTTAAAATGGTCGAAATGGTAACATTTATGCTGTATACACTGAACCTCAATTCAAACACCACCACCAACAAAGAACGTATAGTGGGCCTGGTCAAGAAGTTACAACGTGCTCCCACAGATGAATCTAACACTGGCTCTGCCTTCAAACTGCTTGTGCATCCTAGCTACCGGGCATCCCATTTATTCCTCTAAGTTTGGGCCACCCCTCAAGTGTCCCCCAGCATTTTGTATTGCCCGCCCCCAGCAGTGGGGTAAAGAGTGGGGCATATAAAGGAGGAGGAAGTGAGTGTTTGCCGTACAACGACTGATGTCTCCTAGCTTGCGATGGTACAACTCAATTTTCCAACTTCATGAAGGTGCAGAAGCGATACGCATTCAGTAGAAATGTACTTTGAATTTGAATTTGGATTTGTCCAGGCCCAGCCCTATGCAGTGTGATACTATCGTGGTGCTGGGCAGGGACAGCGAGCCACAGCTCCAGTCACCTGCACAATCACACAGGGAAACAACTGATACACTTACAACCATTCTGCACCCATACAGCCATTCTGTTTTTCACTTTCAGTAGAGTATTCAATGATTACATGAGATATTCAACTCTGTATTATAAAATAGGCTTTGTGTGGGATGATTTTGTCCAGATGATGAAGGCTAATGTAGGTGTTCTGGGTATGTTCGAGGTAGGCTCTGCTAAGCTATGACGTTCTGTACATGAGGTGTATTAAGTGCATTTTCTTTTTTTTTAGTGTTTATTTCTTTATTTTGAGAGAGAGAGAGAGAAAGGCAGAGAGAAAGGGAGATCTCACAAACTGTGAGATCATGACCTGAGCCAAAATCAAGAGTAGGATGCTTAACTGACTGAGCCACCCAGGCATCCCTATGCATTTTCAACTTAGGATGGGTTTAATGGAGTGTAACACCCTCATAGGTCAAGGACGGTCTGGTATTATATGCCAGACCCTATGATACTGCTTTAGATATTTTATCATTGTTGATCTTTACAATGTCCTTGTGAGGTACATATCATTCTCCTCATTTTATACATGAAGAAATAAAGGCTCAGAAATATAGTTGTTCAAAAATATTTACCTTCTGGGGTGCCTGGGTGGCTCAGTTGGTTAAGCTCTCGACTCTTGATCTCAGCTCAGGTCATGATCTCAGTGTCATGGGATTGAGCCCCATGACCAGCTCCACCCTGAGTGTGGAGACTGCTTGGGATATTCTCTCACTCCCTCTCTCTCTCTCTTCCTTTCTCCCTCTCTTGCTCGAACTCTCTCTCAAAACAAACAAAATACAAAATATTTAGCTCCTAATGACACATCCAAGAGTGAAACTTGGTCTGCCCAGTCCAAAGCTCATCACTTTACCTGAATTGTGTTGATTACGGAAAGAAGGAGGCTCTTTTAGGGGATGTGGTGGGGTTGGTCAGATAGTAACCAAAGATGGCAAAGCAGGTCAAATGCCTAAGCTGGAGGGAGGTGGGCCAGACAGTTCATGGTCTAGGCCATCAAAACTCATCTTGTGTAGTAGAGACATCTGGGATACCCACCTCGTGTGTGTATGTATCCCTTGGCACAGCTGATTGGACCAGGAGTGAACACCTGATGAAAACAGAGCCAATTGGTATCTTTCTGTTAAAGATCCCCACCAAGAGACACTGAGGCCATAAGAGATGTAGAGTCAGGACCAAGTCACCTCCATGGTAACCCAAAGCCCCATGCATGCTGCCAATTGCAGGGAAGCAGGAGTAAGAGACTCCATGAAGGCAGCCAATGTGCAGAGAGAAAATGGACGCCCTGTGCAGGAAGGAACAGAGGCATGAGACCTGATAGTCCCCTGGGGAGAGAGAGCGAATGCCACCCTGCCTAACACCATTCTGGCTCCTGTGAGGCCCGTAATTTAGATTCCGTGAGATTTCTCTCTAGCTTTGGGGAAAAAAACAGAAAGACTAAACCACGCTTTACTTGAACAAGCTTGTGGGCATGTGTTCCTTGAAATTAAACAGTTGCTGGCCATGACACCTCACCCTTCAGGCAGGACACTTGGCTAGGGGGAGAAGGACTTTATGTGAACGAGACCTCAGCTCAGCTTGGTTGAAGAAATGCACCCTGTTGGCCTTTGGGAAAACAGCGAAATTTGTCTTTCCTGCCACTTTTTATTTCTATGTTTTTCTTCTCTTAGTGGCTACCTTCCCACCGGTCTCAGGTAGCTAACATTCTCATGCTGGCCTTCTGCAGAGCCACTATCCCCCGCCGCCCCCAGCCCCACACTCGCCTACAGGGTGAACACCCTGGCTGGGAGGAAAAGCAGGCTGATGTTCTGTTTCAGAGAGGAGTGTGAAGAATTAGCCTGCCCAGGGCAGTTTTCTTATTAATTTAATTCAGTCGGATTGCTTTCTTAGTATCTTGCATGTCAGTCCTTTCCTTCTCGTTCTAACCCTGGGATGAGCTCTCTCTGCCCTGCAAAGCATTTGCCTCAACCAGTAAACCTGTTTAGTCACCCTGACTAGAACTAATCTCACAGTGCTGCCTAGTGTCTCACCACTAGTTTATAAGCAAAGTGCAGTCCCTAACCACACCGGATTACCCTCTGGCAACCTCACCACACAGGTCCATGCTCCCTGGCCTTTCTGTGTTCTTCCAAAGCCTAGAATGTCTTCCTTTTCATTATTTCTGTCAAATTACACATCCTTTAAGACTGAGTCAAGTGATACTTCCCCGCAAAGCTTATTCCTCGTCCATCTGCTCCAGCATTGTAATTCCCTATGTCTATTCTGGTTTGTATCTCGTTCTCGTGTTCTAACTAGTTGATTTCCTAGGCCTAGGAGGCCTAGCCATGCTATGTATATTTTTCTAGACTTATTCCTCACATACTGTCTGGTGCTTGTAGATCTCCATAAAAGTAAATGTTATCAAATGGGGAAGGAAATTTAGGGGTTCCCATGTGCAATATCACATGTATATTCATTTAATCCTCAAACAACCCTGCGGGGGGGGGGGGCGGTTATTAAGAACAGTGAAGCCGGAAATTTTAATTCATTTGCCCCAGAACACGCAGGCAGCAAGGGGCGGGAGACTGGATTCTCGTTCATGCCTCCTTGGCTCCAAAGCCCAGAGGCCTTGCACCCTAATGCCCGATAGGCTTTGCAATCTAATGCCTAATTCTGTTAGCTGATAAAACTTAAGGTGCCTGATGTCCAAGAAGTTGTTTCTGGGTGCTCAGAAACACTGACAGCACACTCCTACTCAACAGAACAGTTGTTCAATAGAAATTATACAGAGGATAGGTGATCGTTGACACGTCGTGGTACATGCATTATCTGGTATACGCCACTGCACAGTTCACGTATGAATTTGCAACATAAAAGCTTACAACTTCACATTTTCTTTGCAAGATCAAGAATGCGAAAAGCACTACAATACTGGGGTGCCCGGGTGGCTCAGTCAGTTAAGCGTCTAACTCTTGATTTCAGCTCGGGTCACGATCTCGTGGTTCATAGGTTTGAGCTGATAGCGCAGAGCCTGGTTGGGATTCTCTCTGCCTCTCTCTATTCCCCACCCCTCCTCAAAATAAATAAATAAACTTTGAATAAAAAAGTACTACAACACCGGTTTGCCCCTGGGCAGCAGGTACTAGGAATTGATTATGCTCAGTGTTCAGACATGTGTGAAGTGACCCTTTGCCAAACCTCATCCACAAAGCACCTAAGAGAATATTAAGTTTAATTCTTCCTGAGAGAAGGGAGATGGGGAGGCTTCTGACGGTCCCTTTCAGGACCAAGAATCAATGACTTTATTGCACTAAACTGTCTCAAATCTTCTGCCAGCTCTTGCTTCCATGGTCAACATTTAAAATGCATATTCAGCATCAGTGATGTGCTAGAGGTTGCAGAGGATATAAAAATCTCATTCCTTTTCAGCAGGGCCAAATCCCATGGGGATGGGGAAACTCACCAGTAAACCCAAACCAGACAAATACCAGCAACTTTGGGCATGCCTTGAGGGCACACATGTAAGTAAGATACCTTGTGCAAGAGGAGAAGAAAAACAAACCACATTAATTCATTTTTAAAAGGCATTCGTGGCTTTATAAATGACTGGGACCCTGTAAAATGTGCCTTTAGGAAAAATACCTTTGAGAGTTCCCATGCTTCATTCACTAGAGTGGGGACACTTTCCTTAGGCGGTGACTCTCCAAGTTCTGTACTCCCGGAAGTGAGGGAAATGACTCAGTAAATTAAACACTTCTGCTTTCCCGAGTGTTTAGTAAATGCAGGACAGTGGTTCTATGGGGGTACCAGCACAGCATGATTGTCAGTTGAGCCCTGACTCATCCTATGGTGTATCTGGGTAAACCAAGTCACCTGTGGGTTGCTCATCAGGTGCCTTCACGGATGACAGTGAGTGAAAACCATTGGATCTTTTTCCCACCATGCTTCATCCCTCTTAAATGGAATTTCATTTTCCTTTTCTGCTTATCTAAAAGGTTATTTTTGAATATTTAACTGTAAATTTTCAAATAGTAAAATACTTTTTGCTAAAAATAGAAAATTCTTTGTTACATAAATCACAGCCTTGGGGGATCTCTGCAGATCTACTCCCCTTCAGGTAAGCCATTAAAACTCTATTTTTCAAATG
The DNA here is from genome assembly GCF_018350215.1 of Panthera leo. Classification (NCBI taxonomy): domain Eukaryota; kingdom Metazoa; phylum Chordata; class Mammalia; order Carnivora; family Felidae; genus Panthera; species Panthera leo. Next base: position 53,125,416 of record NC_056689.1, read on the forward strand.
AGAAAAGAAAAGGATTCTTAGAGGGGTCAAGTGGTCTCCTAAAGGCTATAAAGTCGATAAGCTCTTTGAAAGGAGTTCCTAGAAATATCTAGGTTTCACTCCAAAAACATGTACAAATGAAACAACAAGTACCTGGAAAAATAGGTGATAATAGGACAATTATGTGGTGACCATTTGGACAATAGCAGAGCCATTTCACAAGGCAATGATCTACACAAGACCAGAAGAAAAAATTCTAGCTGACAGAATGGACAATATCACAAGGATGGAATGAGAAAAATGCTACAGTTGCAACAATCATGCTCCCTAGAGTTGGATGTTTCATATGAATGCAATGTGGCCACATTGGAAAAGCACAGCAATATAAAGGACTGCAAGAAACTTTCCTCTCGATCAATTTAATGCCGAGAGATTTGACACCAAAGCCAGAGATGAGACACAAGGAAAATGGAAACCCATGGCAATAATCTGCAAAACCATCTGTAAAAATAAAAAAGAAAGGGGTGCCTGGATGACTCAGTTGGTTAAGTGTCTGACTCTTGATTTCTGTTCAGGTCATGATTTCACAGTTCGTGGGTTTGAGTCCCGTGTCAGGCTCTGCGCTGACAGCGTGGCGCCTGCTTGGGATTCTCTGTTTCCTTCTCTCTCTGCCCCTCCCCCCATCCTGAAAAATAAATAAATATTTAAAAAGATAAAAGAAAAAATGCAACCCAAACCCATAACCCAAAAGGCAACAACTACCAAAAAGAGAATCTTGTCCTTCAGTAATGCACACATTCACAAAGATGTGCACTGTTAAGAACATCCATTGCAGTAAGAGCACTGCTAACAGGGAGATGTTGGAACAGGTTACATATCTAAAGCAGAAAGTCAAGAAGAATTCAAATCAAACTGTTCTAAGTAGTTATTCCTAGATAGTAAGAGTGGAGGGAGAGAAAGAATAGGAAGAACGTGGCGAGAATTTTTACTTTTGAGTTGTACAATCCCTTCTGGATTGTTTGTTGTGTTTTTACGTTGCATTATTTTAAAATGTTTTAAATATCATTAAAAAAAAGTTTTTCAAACCTGTTATGTTTGGGAGAATCACGAAGTCTTGGAGTTGAGAGAAGCCACAAGCATCTGTCTAATCTAATCTCTGCCATATTTAGCTTCATAGCCTGGCTCTTGGCATAGAACTCAAGAGAGAATGGCCACTTTTGGCTTGCAGGTGCTCTGGCCTTAAGATTCAGAGCTAGTTTACAGAAGCTGGTGCACCCCAAGGATGTGAAAAATCAAATAACCTCCTCTGTGGTTTTCATAATCTACTCCTGAACTGGAAAATATCAATGATATCTCAACGGGGATTCGAGTAACTTCCAAATCCTCCTGGTTCATACCAGGTCCTAAGAAGTTCAGTAGTCAACCTCAGAAGAGGAGTGAACACCACAGACTGAGGTCAACTCTAAACCAGTTGGTTGTCAGTGCACCACATTCCCTGCTGGAGTGTAACTAGTCTCACAGGTCCTCAGCGTCCATACACTCATCGCCACTAACACCCGTCACTTGGACATTCTTCCTACCATCTTGAAATTTGAGGAGAGTTGCCTTTTGCCCTGACCTTACTATGTGATGTACTCAATAGTCAGAATTTTACACGTTTGAGTAAGCACAGGGGCTTTCTCTGATCTTCTCGTAGGGCCTTTTACATCTCACTCTCCACACTCTACCCCTCCACACCACATCATGAAGCGCCTCTGGCTCTGTTCCCTCTGAAGGACATCTCATTGTAATAAGCATCCTTAGTCCTGTCAGCACTTACAGTGCTCAAAAGTGGGACGCACACCTGGGAAGGGCTTGCCATCCCAGTGTTCTCAATCTGTTACCATATATCCTCCAGTACCTAAGTCTCTGCCTTCCACACCTTGCTGAGCACAGGTATTCAATACATGGAACTATAAAATAATAGGATTTTACAGCCAGAAGGAACCTCCAGGAGATCAGTTCCCATCATTCCACAGCTGAGAAAGGTGAGGCCCGGGTGGTTAAATCTGGGTCATTCTGGAAATATCAGCCACAGTCCGGGTGTTCCTACTCTGAGATCAGAGTTTCTGCTGCTAGGTTGCTGGTCAGATGAACGATTGACTGACTTTCCCACTTAATTTGCACAACCAAAGGAAACTGGAAAAGAGACTCAAGTTAAATGATCTAATAAATATAATTGGAGAGACTACATTTGCCCAATTTAACTGAAGTTTTCCACTTTCAACTGGGTGCATATGTTGATAGTTTCAGGCATATTTTTAGTCATTTAAAAGTTTGGACCAATGCACACACTTTCCAGACAAAATACAAGTCAGATTTCAATACAGTACTAAACTCCAATTTCTCTATAAGCTATATGACTTGCCTCAAATAATGACATCGCCAGGTTGAACCCAATATATTTTTATGTGTCTTTACATGTCAATGGTGAAGGTACAAACTTTTCATGTTACGTCCTGTTACGCAATTACTTCAAAGAAAAACAAAAGACTTAAGATCAACTAATACATGTAAGAGAACATGGTTGTAACATGACTACATGATATTTGCTAAACAGATTCTCAAACCAGGTTGTCTTTTAAGAATTGAACTTTTGGGGCACCTGGATGGCTCAGTCGGTTGAACATCTGACTCTGGCTCAGGTCATGATTTCATGGCTCGTGAGTTTGAGCCCCGCATCGGGCTCTGTGCTGACAGCTCAGAGCCTGGAGCCTGCTTCAGATCTGTGTCTCCCTCTCTCTCTGCCCCTTCCCTGCTCTTACTTTGTCTCTTTCTCTCTCTCTCTCTCAAAAATAAATAAACATTAAGAAAATAAAAAATAAAAAATAAAAAAAGAATTGGACTTTTGCCCTCTGAATCTTTTTTTTTTTTTTATAAACTAAACAACCATTGACCGCTTTGGGTTTCATTTCATTTTCTTGCTCATTCTAATGGAGAAAGGTTTGAGAAGAGAAATAGATAAAATAGACAAATGAAAAGAGAGAGGCATAGATAAATCAGAAACTGGAAGGGAGAAGTAGTTGGTTCCTGGAGGAAGAAAGAAATGTTCGAGGTGTGGTCAGAGGCGTGGTCAGGAACCCTGTGCCCATCAAGCCTCCCCTTCTCTCTGTTCTCCCCTCTGTCTCTCATCCCTCCTGCCAAGAAGTGAACTGGATACCTTGCCAGTGACCTTGGATAAACAGAAAATGATAAAGCTCCTAAACTCAGATTTAGACACATCACCAGGGCCCAAACTGGAATCACTTACAATGCCCGGGAGCAAACTCTCACACTAGCCACTCCTGTCCCCTTCCACTGTAATTCAACGTCATAAAAAAATAACCTTTTGGAATTACAGTAGGCCTTTTAAAGATGATCTAATCTAAACCCTTCTCACTGTTTTACAGAAAACAGAACTGACATCCAGAGAAAGGAGGTCACTTGCTCAAGGTTATTCAGCAGGACCAAAGTAGATGCCCAAACTACAGACTTGCTTTGTTCAGAGCTATTTCCTCTATGAGCAACTTAAAAACTATGGAACCCACATTCTCCAAGTTTGGAGAGACGAAGACAAAATGGCACAAAACAACATGAAGACAACCTAATCCAAAATAATAACTTCGCTCCACCTCCCAAAAGCCGGTGACAAAGTAGCGGCAAATGGGCTGTGTTAGGCAGTAACAGTACCTAGAACAACTCAACTGCACTTTTTCCTCGGTCACCCACTTCTTGAAAACAGACAGTAAAAATGCACACAAGACTGCTCAAACTTACTTTGAACCAACACAGCCCTTTTTAAGACTTAAAACTTGGGGATTAACAAGTACATATTTCCCTACAAGGGCTTACAGAAATCACATTATTAGAATTAAAACATCCGGTCATTCAATGAGTCGCAAAACCCTGGAGAAAATGAAATGCCTTCCACAGAAATCTGTCCTCTCCGCTCACCTGCACAGGTAGCAATCCAGCTTAAAGCCAGAGAGGTTTTGCCGTATCCGTGGACTAAACGCAGCCTGTTAAAGACCGTGACCCACGAAACCGACTTTCCAAAGCAGGACCTGAGAAAAAGAAGAAAACTCTTCCTTACCCTTAAAAAGAACAGAAACAATAGGATCCGGTTTCCCAAATTTCGTTTTAGGGATATTGCTGGCAGACTCCACAATCACGCGAAGCATGGCTCTTCGTGGGCAGAAGGCAAGTGCCAGCCAGCCGAGTTGACGCGGAGTGTGCGCTGGGGCTGCGCGCCGCGGGGGGAGAAGGTAAGATTTCTCTAGTCCAGAGCGCAGGGGTGGGGTAGGGGGAGGCGACTGGGTGGATCTCTGACGGATTGTGTACTGAAGGCTACGTGTAAACTGATACCCAAACTCCCGGGGCCCCCGCAGTGCTGCAGGAACCCGCTTATGAATTTGGGAAATGTGGAAGTGAAAAAGGCGAAACCTCAACTAAAAATAATTATGTGCAACAAATGAAACCGAAGTGGTTTGGCGCTAATAAATGCAGCCAGGTCAGGCACCACCCCGTTCATTCCACACCACCCCGTTCATTCTTTTTTGCTCTTCGTGGAGTTTTAAAACTTTGCTTAGTCTTTTTTTTTTTTTTTGGAATTTTACTTTTGCTGTTTTCTCTCTCATGCTGCTGAACACACCCACTCAGTAATCACTTAGAGGAAGGTTTGGAGAAAAAAAAAAAAAATCAGTTAAAGGATGCCCCCTGTTGGAATGCAGAGGAATAACTGAGTTTGTTCCAAGCGAACCCAATCCGGAGGGTTTGCAAAATTGGTGTAGTAGAAGCTGATCTTTTGCTTTACAAAAGGATTCGGTTTAGGATTTCTTAAAAAAAAAAAAAAAAAAAAAAAAAAAGCTGGACACTTAAGTTTTCCTCGTCCATCCAAAGCTGCTAATAGTCTTCAATGGAAACGGAGAAGTGACTCTCCCCTCTTTCGCAGCTAATCCCTAGCAGTGTCTTCCATTCCTTTGCTAAAGAAAAAAAAAATCAGTGACACTTGTTAAAGCATGATATGGCTTTATTCAAGAGAAGGGGACCTTTGCAATAGGTATAGGGACCACTGCAATGGAATTTTGCAGTGGAGGGGAGAGATTGGGCTCAATTTGAAGTACATCAGGGGCAAGTGGGAATTCATAGTCAGGGTGGGGGGCCAGGATGGAAAGTTACTAGGAAGAAATGTCAGAAAGGGGGTTCTGGTTAAACAGACCTAACAGGATTCTTGCTGAAGGTAGGTCAGGATGGCCAGATATCAGCTAGGTGATGGGAGAGAATGAGAAACCCCATCAGATGTCAAGAGTGATCAGATACGGAAGGTGGGGGGGTTCTGGTTAAAGTGACTTTTACAAGGAAGTGCACAGATAGGCCCATGGGAAGGTTCAGAGGAGCCTGCCTCCAGTTTGGTCAAATAAAACTCTTTGTGCCCCTGAGGGTGTGTTGGGTGGTGTAACCTGATGATTACGATCCTAGAAGATGTCTGGGGTTAGTAGCCAGCCAGACCTGAGTATGGGTCCCTGCTTCACTTTGAGTTATGTCACCTTACAAGGTTCTAACCCCCTCTTTTCTGCGGTGATCTAATCTAAGGTAAAGTTGTCATAAGATAAAGGTCTTAGTGTGGGGTCCTGGCACGGAGCATGCACTAAGTCACACACATACAGAACCAGAAGTTCATGCTTGAACATGATTTCATAGCATGTCCCATAAAGTAAATTGGCTTTAAATCACTGTTTCAGAAGAAAAGGCTAAGAACTTAGGGTGAAGAAACACAGGGTTTCTTTCTGTTTTTGAACATACAACCAACAAGACCATTTGTAAGCAAATGCTTCAAGTGCATTGAAAGAACATGGTTTATCTATAGGAATTCTATCTCTGTGAGTTTCTCAATGGCTTATACAAACAACCAATGAAGCCAACACTATATACATTATTGACTAAAGGGACCATATTAGACTCAATATATTTAGACACACAGACTAAATAGACTACATTTTGGTGGAATATAAACAAAATTGTGTTTATTTTGCTTGGCTCGTTTTTACATCTCCTTTTCATTGTGAAATATATTTTTGAAAAAATTCATAGAACATAAATGTGACAGTTTAACAAATGAGCATCCAGGGGAAGATAGGGAACATTGCCAACACTCCAGCAGCCCCTTGTTATAACCCATATGTCACATCTACCTTCTTCCCTTCCCCCCAGAGGTAACCACTATCTTGATTTTTATGGTAACAATTTCTGTTCTTCATAGTGTTTACCCCCAAAATAGTTTGCTTGATTATGACCTTTATATGATAATATCAATTGCTTTATACATTATGAATTTTGTATACATGTATATTTATACCTACATATGTAATACACACATACATATATTCATACAGAATGAATTCTTGGCTGTATTATGACCTTTGTATAAAAGGAATCATATAGTATGAATTGTGTTTGGCTTATTTTTTTCAACATTACATTTTGAGGTTCATCCATGTAACTACTTTGTTTGCTCTTTGCTATCTAACATTTCACTGTGTGAGCGTACCACATTTTATTAATCCACTCTACTTTTGATGGACATTGGAGTATTCAGAGTTTGAGGCCATTACAAACAGGGCTATTGTGAACATCCTTGTGCCTGTTTCCTGCTACAAATGTGCATGAGCATATTTAGGATCTAACCTATGAGTGGAATTGTATCAAAGAGCACATGCATTCCGCTATATAGTTGATTATATTCTACTTGTAATTGACTATGTTAGAGGTCACGTTTCATCTTTTCAAATATGGATATTCAAATGCTTTATTACAATTTATTGAAGAATTTGCCCTTTCCCCAAATCTAGGTCGTATGTAGATGTGTGGGTCTGTTTCTATGTTTCTGGGGGGTCTGGGCTGGGGCTTCAGTGGAGAATAAGCCGAATTTCTGAACTGATGGAGCTCCCCAACTCTAGTGGGGACTACATGCCAGCTCTCACATGTCTATCATTTACTGCTTTCACCAGAGAAAAAGAAATAGAAAAGAGGAAGTCTTCGCAAAAACTCTAGATGTAAGGAGCAAAGTAAGGGGTAGTAAAGAGGGGTTAGTGGAAGAGAAATGAAGATTCATAATATCTTATTCCAATTCCAGTTTTGCAGGACGTTAGGTATTATCTAACAGCAATTTTCAAACTGGCACGCACAGAGGGTCCATTGTTAAGATCTCTTTGCTGAAATACTTCTTTAAGAAGTTTTTTTTTTTTTTTAATTTCAGGGGTGCCTGCCTGGCTCAGTCTGTTGGGTGTCTGACTTCAGCTCAGGTCATGATCTTGCAGTTCGTGGGTTTGAGCCCTGCATTGGGCTCTGTGCTGACAGCTCAGAGCCTGGAGCCTTCGTCTCCCTCTCTCTCTTCCCCTCCCTTGCTCATGCTCTGTCTCTCTGTCTCTCTCTCTCAAAAATGAATAAACATCAAAAAAAAAAAAAACCTTAATAAAAAAGGAATTATTTCAGCTGATAACTAAAATGATTTTTAGAGCAAAAATGCTATTTTTTGTAGTTTAATTATAGGGTTTTGCACAGGAGTAAATGATACTTTTAAATAACTTAATATATAGTATATTTAAATTTTATTTCTTTAAAAAAGTACCTGGCAGTGACCTAAATATACATGGAGGGCAGGAGAGGACAAAATATTTTATAACATTTGGCACCATTATATCATCATTATTCAAGGCAATTGAGGAGCTAAATACAAGATAGGTATGAATCTGAACTTCTCCAATTCAGTATTAACATATTCTAAAATAAACCTTAAAAAAAAAACAAACAGAACAGGGAAAAGTGGAATCATTTTAAGCCTTGTGCTCACTTTTTTGGAAATAACAATTCTTCATCAAAATGTTTGATAGACAAATGCCTCCCAATCATTCTTCTGTCAGGATGCTTCATTCATGCACATGTGCCTTTATTCAGCTAACAGCTACTGGAAATCCACTTGGTGCCAAGTACAACGTTAACTACAAAGACGAATAACACACATGTCCTCTCTGCAAGAAGCTCAGAGGTAATTATAGTCCAGTGGGGTGAGTGTAATGATAGAGGGAGACAGAGAAGACAGGTATCTAACAGGGCAGGCCAGGGCAAACAGGGTGGGCTTCTGGAGGAGGTGGCTGCTGGACTGAATACAGATCTTCCTCAACTTACAATGCAGTTAGAGTCCCATAAACCCATCATCATAAGTTGAAAATATCATAAGTCAATATTTAATGCTTTACATATCATAAATGCATTTAATATGCCTAACCGACCAGACATCATAGCTTAGCCTAGCCCACCTTAAACGTGCTCAGAACACTTACACAAGCCTATAGTTGGGCAAAATCATTTAACACAAAGCGTTGCCTGTTTCGTATGATTTACTGAATACACTACTGAGAGTGAAAAACAGTGTGGTTACATGGGAGCAGAATGGTTGTAATTTGTATGGGTTGCTGGCCCTTGTGATGGTGTGGCTGACTGGGAGCTGCGGCTTGCTGCTACCCAGCATCATGAAAGAGGATTGTAATGGATTGTGCCAGCCCGGGAAAAGATCAAAATTCAAAGTATGGTGTTTACTGAATGCATATCACTTTTGTACCATCGTAAAGCTGTTAAGTCAGGGACTTCTGTATTAATGGTTGAATCGACATATGTATGATTTGAACTAGCATTAAATAAATACACATGGTGAGCATTAGAAACTTCAAGCCATTTGGTGTTGGCAGAACATCACGTGTGAGGTGAAGCAGTCAAGCAGTGAGCCTAGGCAGGCAGGCAGACAGCAGCTCAGAGACACTTGTTTGCTCTGTTAATAACAACTTACATCTAATGAGTGCTCACTCTGTGCCAGACGCTGTCCTCAGCCTTTTATTTTGTCTCATTTAATCCATCCACTGCTCTATCTTATGAGGTAATTACCACTTTATCATCCCCATTTTACAGATGAGGAAACTGAGGCCCAGTTTGGTTAAGTAGTGCCTAAGTTCTCCCGGCAAGCGGAGCCGGGATGCGAACACACGCAGTTATCCTCTAGACTCCATGCTCTTATCTCCTTACACCATGCCTCAGTGGCAGTGGGGACTTACTAAAGATGCATTTTTCTGCAGGGAAGCAAAATGATTAAATTACATGCCAGTTCTCTGGAGACAAATGAAACATTTTAATAACCCCACAGACTGAAAATTAATTTAAAAGGAGCTAAAACAGGCAGAGCTGTCAGTGCTCAAGGAGCTGCTCTCATCAAACAGAACGCACCAGGAACTGAAAACCATGTCAGGAGGATCACTGACTGGCTGGTAAGAATTGTCCCAAGTGAGATTAGTCAGCAGAGAAAATCTGCCAACCTGCCCCGGAAATGGCTTTCAAACGTGTTACTTACTGATAGGGCTGCTTTGATCTCAGCCAAATGCTAAGGGTGTCTCCTTATTTACAGATTTAGAACGCAGCCCTTCGTGGCTCACTATGAACTCTATCTAACCCAGGAAAGAGCAGTGGGTCGACCCAGAAAAGTGTCGGGCTCTAAAATGACGCTTTTTTGTGCCTGTTAAGGAATATTGAGAAAGGAGGAGAGTAAAGAATTTGTCTATTTCTCCATGGTAATCTAGGGCAGAGAACACCCAGGTCAGTTCATTCATTCATTTATTCATTCATTCATTGAGCAAATAGTTATTAGCTTCCTAATTTGTTCAAGCACGGTGATGGTAGGTGCTGAGGATATGATGGTGAGCAAAATCAGACAAATTCCTCAAGGAGTTTGCAGTCTAGTGAGGAAAAAGGACACCAAAGAATCATTAACAAATAAATGTGCGATTATAACTACAGCGAATGTTTTGAAGAAGTAGCTGGTAAAGAAGGAAAATCTCCTTCTCAGAGGCAGGAAAGCCTTTCCTAAGGCAGTGAGGATTAAGCTGAGATCTGAAAGGGAAGTAGGAAAAGATAATAGTGGCAGCATCACAGATGTGGGAGCTTCCTGGGAAAAAGCCCTGAGGCAGGAATAAACCTGCCTGGTCAAGGAATGGAAGTTGTCAAGTGTGGCTGGTTTGAGACCAGGCTTAGCCCTGCTAAGCCTGAGAGAACAAAGAGGGATTTGCTTTTTTATGCCAAGAACAAAGGTGGGTCAGTAAAATGTTTTAAGTGTGTTGGGGAATGTGTGACATGATTACATCTACTTATTCCAAAAAAATCCCTACTGAAGGGAAATTGGATTGGAAGGAGGCAAGAGTTTACTTGGTCCTTTTCTGCCTGCATTTAAAGAACATTTATCGTGTACATATCGACACTGTCCAATAGAAATGTAACAGAAGCCACATTTATCGTTTTGGATTTTCTAAAATTCACAGTAAAGACAGTAAAAAACAGTAATAGTGAGATTAATTTTAATATATTTGATTTTGCCGAAAATATCTATAATAATACTATCTTAACATGTAAAAAGCTTTTTTTAAATGTTTCTTTATTTTTGAGAGAGAGAGAGACAGAGTGAGAGCAGGGGAGGGGCAGAGAGAGACAGGGAGACACAGAATCTGAAGCAGGCTCCAGGCTCTGAGCTGTCAGCACAGAACCCGGTGCGGGACTTGAACTCATGAACCGCGAGATCATGACCTGAGCCGAAGTCGGATGCTTAACTGACTGAGTCACCCAAGCATCCCCATCTCAGCATGTAAAAATATAAAAAATTACTAGTGAAATATCTTATGTTCTCTTTTTCATACTAGTTTTTGAAATCTGCTGTGTAGTTCACACATCCCAATTCAGAAATGAAATTTTCATTAGAAATACAGCTGTATTTAGATTTCATAAACTTTACAGTTGAAAAAAATAGGTTTGCAGACCCAAGTTGCTCCAAACATAGTTAAAAGTTTTCCAATAACTGAATCAACTACCATGTTTTAAATTAAAATTAAGTAAAATGAAAAATTCAGTTCTTCAATCACAGTAGCCACATTTCAAGCACTCAACAGCTGTATGTCTAGTGCCACATATTGGACAGAGCAGAAGGAACTTTTGCCTCACTGCCGAAAGTTGTATTTGGAAAGTACATAGGATCTGCTGGTGAGGCCCTGGGCATTCATTACTATCCTTTTAGGTCTTGGGAAAGACCTAATCTTTCAAAGGTGTTGATCATACTCACCTACAACAAACAGCCCCACTATTTCTTTTTCTTAAGGCTAAACATATTCAGCAGGCTGTTGGTACCATTCTGGTTTCACAAGTAGATTTTCCTACTGGGAAGAAAATAAAATAACCTGCTGAAATAAATATCCAGTCTGCTTGGCTGTTAGATTGCTCTCTGAAACCTTGCCCTAGGATTCCTCAGAGTGAAGTCAGCATCAAAGTCCTAGCACCTTTGTGAGGCCTTATACAAACTACAGCTCCTCACACTTCATGCCTGGCGGCACCTGTCGGTGAAGAACAAATGTTGATTTTCAGGTCTAATAATTAGGAAATTACAAAATTACAAAATTCAGCAAGCCATGGGGCCAGTGAGCCTCCTGCCTGCTCTTCTTCCTCTGGGGTCCCCAGTCACAGGGGGAGCTCCCACCAGAAGAATGTGTAATTGAGGTGTCTGGCCCAGCAGGTCCCCCACTGCCAGTCTGCCAGGTGCCACCCTTCTTCACAGAGTTGTCTCCCCACCCCCCAACTCCCTCTCTTCTTTATTCCCATTTTGGTTCTAAACTGAGCAGGGAGATTTCTTTCTCTGTCACTCCAAAAATTTTTGCAAATTTCTATGGAAACTAATTTTGTCCTTGCAACTGTGGGCAATGCATATCATTCACAACCTCCCTTATTTTGCCAGGAATTCCTCCCACCCCAATCCCATCTGACACTTTAACACAACAGATGTGAAAGAGCTCAATTCTATTCACTTTCCCATCAGAAATGTGAGCTCTTTGGAAGCAGGGACCAAATGTTATCTTCTTGCATTATTAAAAAAAAAAAAAAATCCTTAAAATTCTCTACATGGCTTCTCATCCATTTTATTTAGTTACATAGGAGTTTGTTACTTTTTGTGTAATAATGGGTAATGTCAACTGGGCATTTACTAAATGCCAAGCACTTTACACAGATTCTTCCATTTAATTCTTATATCCATTCTAGAGGGTAGATATTATTATTTACATTATTTTACAGATCAGGAAACTGAGGCTCAGAGAGGTTAAATAACTTATTTAAGATCACACATCCAGTAAGAGGCAGTCAAGCCAGGAGTTAGATGCAGTCGTAATCTAGAGTTCTGGTGTGTGACATTGTTTTCCCAGGACGTTTTGCTACTGTATCCTATTATTAAATCTTGGTGAGTTTATGCTTGGTCTAAGAGAGAAATGTTAGGCTCTGCCAAACACTCTTTGTGCCCCTTTGCAGCAATAGAGCCCTGTAGGCAGCTAAGAATGACTCAGATTTGACCTACAGACATCAAGCCGGAGGGCAGCAATCTGGAGCAAAGGGCTGCCTGGTCTCCTGCAGGACTCATAATCTAGGAGTTCAGTCTGGGCGTGCCTATCAGTTCTCCCACCTGCTACACTCTCCAATGCTCCACCCCTGACTTTTGGCAGGAGAAAGCTTCAGCCCAATGGGAAGACAGGCTGTCCTCTCGGGGAAGGCAGTTCTCCCATTCTATAAAGGGCAAAACTGGTACCTAGAAAGGCAAGTTACGCTCAAGGACACAGGACGAGTTAGTCCCCATTCAGTTATTGGGTTTAACTCACTGAACATAGTAATGTACTTCATCCCCAAAGCAGATAAACATAAATCCGCTGCTTACAAAGAAACACCGAGTCTGAGGTTTGAGACCTCATAAAAACCCAGAAAAAAAAAAAAACCCAAAATAGGACTGCGGGGCCTTGGGCCGGAGTTCCAGTCTTCCGTCCCGCCCCCTGACCCCGCCCCGTCGGACCCACTTCGTCCGGTCTAGGTCCCGCCTCTCGCAGCCAATCGGGGAGGCGCGGGCTCGCCGCGTGTGCCGCTCCCCTCTTCCTGCCGGCCGCGCCCCCGCCGGCAGTGACGTGCCCCGCCCCGCAGCCGCGGGATTCAAACTCCCGGAAGCGGCGCCCGCGCCGCAGGGTGTGACTGGGCGGACTCGAGCGCCGCGCTTCGCCTCAGGTGCTGGCTGGCGGCGATTAGACGACAGCCGAGGGTGGCGAGGGCGGCCGGGGTCCACAGCCCCGGGGCCAGGCTGGACCGCGAGGGAGGCGCGGTCAGCGGGCAGATCGCGTCCGTTTGGACTCCATCTCTGCTCGCCCTGATATATGTCCCCTTTCCCTGGCGCTCACTTCGTGCCTGCCCCGGGTTGGGAGCCTCGACCGTCAGCGGGTCGATCCTTCCTTTCATCTTTGCGGTGGGTATCATCACCCTCTTTGCCTTTTTTTTTTTTTTTTTCCTTGGTGCGAAGAGGCCAAGTGACTTGGCCGAGGTCTTTTCGTGCGTACAGCATTTTGCCGACTAGCAAGCACGTTCATGTCTGTTCTACAGACATCTTCACTTTAGAGGTGAGGAAAAAAAAAAGTGCCTCGTTTTGCAGTTTTTCTTTATTTCTGTGTAGAAATAAAGAAATAAAGAAATCACGTAGATCTTATGTGAGGGTTTTTGTAAGATTCGCCTCCACTTGGAGGCTGTGCAGGTTGTTGGGTTGCAAGATTTCTTTGGTCACCTCCTGTCCAGGATGCCTTAGATCACTTCAGCCAGTCAATAAATATTTATTGAACAGCGGCTGTTAGATTCTGTGAGTGACAAAAATAATTCAAGGTTCAGCCCCTGAAACAACTGCTGAGCAAATTTAAGAAGTGGGTGTAGGGTGGGAGTAAACAATCGAGTACCAGATTGTATCCTGTGACCAATGTAGCTTATACAGAGGGAAGGCGTCCTGGAGAAGATGCAGCAGGGCCGGATAAAGTTTGAACGGTGTGAGCTCTGTGAGTATTGGCCTGATGGGAGTAGAAAAAAAAAACGGGGAAAGGAGGTTGGGAGGACTAAATGGTGGGGAGCTGGGAGATCCCAGCAAGGTCTATCTAGTCCAGAAGCTAGAAACAATAGTCATTTGTGACCAAAGTTCTGTCCAGAGGTCAGGAAGCGAACGTCCATAGGTTCCTTCCCGTTCTACTGATGCATGTGGTTCCACCATTGTGTGTTTCAGTGACTTGGGTGAAAAGTAGTTTTCTGTCATATCAACCCATTATAGCAAGTCAACCATGTGTTACTAACAGAAGCATGTAGGAAAGAACTTCCTGTGGCAGCAGGTTCTCAAGATGCCATAACCTTGCATTGGTCTTAATCGGTTTACCAGTTATCTCAGCCTTTCACCTTAGAGTGGGCAAAAATCCAGGACTAACGTTTCGCTAGATGGTCTGTTCCACTCAGTTTTCACAGCTCTGGTGTTTTCAGACTGATTTCATACAGGATGACCGTAAAAGTCACTTCCACAGGCAGGCCTTCCCCCGTCACCTTAACAGAGTAGGTCTCCCCTGTTTTTTTACCAGAATCATTTATTCCTATAGAGCATCGACTTTACAACTTGAGAATCTATATTGTGTCCTTGCCTCCTTTACTAGATTGAAAGTTCCATTATGTAAGGGAACATGTCTCTTTTTCTTTTGTTTCTTTGTCTTTCTTTCTTTCTTTCTTTCTTTTCTTTTCTTTTTTTTTTTTTTGCCCATTTATACCCAGCACCTATGATGTTGCCTGGTAAATTAGGTTTTCCAGTATTTTTTAAATGCATGAATGGTCACACATCCCTCTAATTTACTTTAGTCACCACCACTATTTTTATCTTGGGATCCATAATGTAGAAAAATGCTTTTTAATCTCCCTAATTAAAGCTACTTTTATTATATGCGCAGTATCTTTCACTATTTTGCTCCTAGAGTTAATATTATACATTTCTTCTACACTGTTACCAGATACTGTTAGCAGATTCTAAGGTTCTTACTCAATTTGGCCACTGTTCTTAATTCTTGAATATTGTGCCTCTTTTTCCTAGAAATGTCTGATCTTAGATTCTCCTCACTTCTGCCCCACTGTACTCTCTCAACTGACTACGTAGATCTGAACTAGGCCTATCTTCTAAAACAGGACATATCATTATGTCAGGTAATGATATTTCAATGCCTGTGTGCTCAGAATTATATACTTATCACTAGCTTTTTATTCCTGGGTAAAATATGTCTTTGATTGTGATCTGTTTCATTCAGACTTCATTTGATGGTTTAATCATTGATCCTTTTTCTTTTAGATGAAACTTTTTCATTGAAGTATGACACATACAGAATCCTGCACAAAACGTGTGTCCGTGTTTTTTAACATTTTTATTTTAATACCAGTATGGTTAACATATAGCGCTATTTAGTTTCAGGTGTATAATGTAGTGTTTCAACAATTCTGTACATTACTCAGTGAGCATCAAGATAAGTTGACATATTTTTAAAAGGTGAATTCTCCCCATGTATCCACCACCCAGATTAAAGAATCGGTATTGTTACCAGCAAGCCAGAAGCCTTTCCCAGTCCCTTGGTTTGGCTGTATCTCTTCTGTTGAGATAGAAATGTTCTTCTATTTGGCAAATCGGTTATTACCTTTCCAAGCCTTTCAAACTTAGACTAATAAAGTATAATTGTATTTTTATTTTTACAGTTTCAGAGATGTCTTCCAGAAGTCCCAAAAGTTTAATTAAAGGTAAATGGGGATCGAAGCCTAGTAACTCCAAATCAGAAACTGCATTAGAAAAATTTAGAGGAGAAATTGCAGCCTTAAAAACATCAGTGGATGAAATCACAAGTGGGAAAGGAAAGCTGACTGATAAAGACAAACACAGACTTTTGGAGGTGAGTGGCCTTATAAACCTTTTTTTTTTTTTTTAATTTTTTAAACGTTTATTTATGATTGAGAGACAGAGACAGAGCACAAGCAGGGGAGGGGCAGAGAGGAGGAGACACAGAATCGAAGCAGGCTCCAGGCTCTGAGTTGTCAGCACAGAGCCCAACGCCGGGCTCGAACTCATAAGCCTCGAGATCATGACCTGAGCCAAAGTCAGACGTTTAACCCACTGAGCCACCCAGGTGCCGCATAAACCTTTTTAAAGTATAATAAGCCTTACTGTAGGAGATGAGAAAGTATTTTCCCAGTAATGATGTAATTTGGTTATTCTGTTCATTCACTAAATGTAAAAAATCAAAACTAGTAATTTCAAAATGTTTAATGGAGTTCAGATTTTAATGTGAATGCTTAAAAACTCATTTTATCATATATATTGGTTGCTTTCCAAATAATCCTTGTTTTCAGATATTTGAGATAAAATCATTACATATATTGGCATTTTGCATTCTGTTAAACTATATTTCAGATTCTCTAATTTACAGTTTGTTATGGCATAGTCAATAAAGCAGTTAAGAATTTATTAGAACTGGAAGGATTTAAAAACTTAATCATTTATTTTATTTTGCAAAAGCTATTTCCTTGTTCATAGTTAGAAAATAAATGACCTATATTAAATCGTATCATTGGATTTCTTTAAATTTTATTTTATAGGCACACCTAAAACCGAATAATTTATTTCTTTAACAACACATATTGAGGTAAATACTTATTGAAGCATTGAGAAATGATCTATCACCGATT
The DNA here is from genome assembly GCF_018350215.1 of Panthera leo. Classification (NCBI taxonomy): domain Eukaryota; kingdom Metazoa; phylum Chordata; class Mammalia; order Carnivora; family Felidae; genus Panthera; species Panthera leo. Next base: position 53,142,039 of record NC_056689.1, read on the forward strand.
TTTTTTTTAAGTTTATTTATTTATTTTGAGAGAGACACAGAGTGTGAGCAGGGGAGAGGCAAAGAGAGAGGGGGAGAGAGAGAGAGAGGGAGAGAGAATCCCAAGCAGGCTTGTGCTAATAGTGGGCTTTGAACTCACAAACCATGAGATCATGACCTGAGCCGAAATCAAGAGTCTGATGCTTAACTGACTGAGCCACCCAGGCGTCCCTATCTCCAATTCTTAAACACAAAGATTATTTTGCAATCTGGTGATGGAATCTAATAGCTTCTCTGAGAGATCTCTTTCCAGTTCTTTCCACTTTATTTTTTTTTTTTTTAATTTTATTTTTTTTTATTTATTTTTGGGACAGAGAGAGACAGAGCATGAACGGGGGAGGGGCAGAGAGAGAGGGAGACACAGATTCGGAAACAGGCTCCAGGCTCCGAGCCATCAGCCCAGAGCCTGACGCGGGGCTCGAACTCACGGACCGCGAGATCGTGACCTGGCTGAAGTCGGACGCTTAACCGACTGCGCCACCCAGGCGCCCCAGTTCTTTCCACTTTAAACAAGCACTGGTTGTCAAAACTTTGTTCCTTTGTAATCAATTGAAATTACACTTCCTGTAACTTCTACCAATTTGTTCTAATTGTACCTATTACAGCTGCATGGAACAAGTCTATTTTTTTATCCATTTGACAACTTTTCAGATATTTGAGGAAATCTTGCTTTCTCTTACTTTTCTTTAATATATATTTTTAAGTTTATTTATTTATTCTGAGAGAGCGAGCGAGTGAGCGTGTGTGCACATGGGGGAGGGACAGAGAGAGAGAGAGATGGAGGGAGAGAGAAAATCCCAAGCAGGCTCTGAGCTGTCAGCACAGAGCCTGATGTAGGGCTCGAACTCACGAACCGTGAGAGCATGACCTGAGCAGAGGTCAAGAGTCAGACACTTAACTGAGGGAGCCACCCAGGCAGCCCTCATCTTACATTTCTGTAGACCAATCCCATTTCTTCAGCTTTTCTGGCTTCTTATCATCCTGGTTACTTTCCTGAACATTTTGTGATGTGTTCATATTCCTTCTGAATTATGCACCCAATATCGTGCACAGTGGCAAACACGGGTTGAAATGGCAGTATTATTTCTACTAATTTGGATGTTGTTTTCTACAAAAGCCTAAAATTATGTGGGCTTTGTTTTGGTAACTGTATCATACTACTGCTTTATCTTAAGCTTGAGGCAACTTAAATCCCCTCATTTTCTCAAGGTCACCTAACTCAGTTTCCCCATTATATTTGGACAACTGCTTCTCCCCTTCATCCTCATGCAAGTTTGAAGTTTTATGTTGTTTTTACCTTGTTAGCATGTAAAGTCAGTTAACTTTTTATGGACTCTCCATAGATGCTTTCCCGCCTCTGTAAGCAGCCGCTTAACAAGTGTGCCTTCTTTATCTTTTAAATCCTTGGAAATGTGAACAGTCCTTTGAAGATCAGCTTTTAGATTTGTTACCAAATCATTTATTAACAAAAACAAATTAATGAATGCATTTTTATCCAGCTGTAATTTTCTGTAATTTTTAGGTTCTGTTGCTTTGAGTTCAATAATGAGCATGTATCTCTTTTAGGACTCGCTTTTAGCCTTTAAGATGATTGGAACTGGTATGATGGAGGGGTGATTATCACATACTCATGTGGGAGCCAGCTTTTCGTTAGCTTTCTCTTACCACCCTTGACAGAGTTGGTTTCTCCCATTCATTTTATATGTGTCTTAACTACAGCACCGACCATATTGCATTAATGGTTTCCCTCTCTGGAGCTCTCTGAGCACAAGACCTTGGCTTCATTTTCTTTTTGGCCCTGGTGTCTAGTGTAATGCTGACTTGATGTGTGATAAACCCTCTGTAAATGCTTGTTGGATGTTGTTTATTTCCATGTTTGACCTGGCTTTGTTCTAAGATTCTTCTTAGTTTATATCTAGAAAATTCGAGTCCTGGAAGCTGAGAGGCAGAAGAATGCTTATCATCTCACAGAGAAAGACAAAGAAATACAGCGCCTCAGAGAGCAGCTGAAAGCCAAATACAGTAGTACCGCATTGCTTGAGCAGCTGGAAGAGAAAACAAAGGAAGGCGAAAGGAGGGAGCAGCTGTTGAAATCCTTGTCTGAAGAGACAGATGTATTGAAAAAACAGTTGTCTGCTACAACTGCAAGGCTTGCTGAACTTGAGAGCAAAGCCAGTACACTTCATTTATCACAGGTACTTGCCATTTCTTTAAATCCAGGTTTTTTTTTCCTTTCTGATACAATTTGTAGTTCTTGTGAAGAATGAGTTTGTTAAAACACACTTGTCAAATGTTGAAGCAGTATAGTATACCAACAGGTTATTTTTTGTTTATAGCCTGATACCCTCTCCATAAGCAAAAATAGTTAACATGGCTCCCTCCATTCCCCAGACCATTGTTTTGCACAAGGGAATATTCGGAATACAGAATCCACTGTGTATTTACAACATCCAAGAAGATTTTTTGGGGCTGTTTTTTTTTTTTTTTTTCTGTAGTTTGTATCATGAAGACAATAGGCTTCCTTTTGTTATTGTTTTCAAATTTGAGATATACAATGATAATATCAAGCATGTTTTTTGAAACTACAAGTGCTTTTGCTCCCGTCTTTTGTTTTAAAGTTTCTAGTGTAGCAGAAAGAGCAAGACTTTGTTGGTAGGCAGGTCTGAGTTCAGATTTTGGTTCTGCCACTTGCTAGTTGTGTGACTGTAACCTTTCTAGTCTTAGAGGCAATGCTAGAGAGAATTCACCAGACCCTTCTCCTTAACCTCAGTTTCCACAGTGGTAAAATCAAGATAAGAATACTGGAGATTAAAATAGGTGAAGGAGCTAAAGAGGTCCAAATATGGCGAAAGAATACTGGAGATTAAATGTGATAATATATCTAAATCCCCTAGCACAGTGCCTGGTATATAGAAAGTGCTCTGTAAATAGTTTCTTGTTGATCAGATCTGTGATTCTTTAATAAATTTGGACACTTGGATAATACTAATGTTACAACTATTAATACCACCTATAGAAGAAAATCTGTTGCTTTCAGATATAATACTTCAATGTTATTTGGGGTCTTTGCACTTTCTCTCCCATTTAGAGTAGTCAGAGTGATCAGACGTATACATTTATGTGTAATCATGCACCTTTATGTGCCCTCTCATAGAATGGCAGTTGAGTATTTTTACAGGTGAATTCAAAGGGGTTAAGTTTTTCTAGAGAATTTCCATGCAGCTAAAACTCATGAAAATTATAATCAGATCCAAAGTGGTTGCCTAATACTTTTCCTTAAAGCTCAAGAATTAGTTTCTCTGCTCTCAAGTATAGAAAGACAAACCCTGGTATAAACGATAACTTTTAAAAAATGTATTCTTATAGTAATTGTATAGGCTGTCCACTATTAATTTCTGTATTAGTCAGACTGTTTTATTGCCATAACAAACAACCTCCAAATCTCACGGTCTGACAGAGTAAATGTTCGTTTTTTTCCCTCATGTCACAGTTTAGTGCAGGTTAGAGTGGAGGAGTAGAGTTAGAGTAGAGTAGAGTTAGAGTAGAGTTAGTGCCTTACTCCACAGGGTCACTCAGATCCAGGTTCCTTCCTTCTAGTGGTTTCCCCGTCCTTCCACCAGATCCTCTATGTACAGCTATGTAAGCTAGAAAGACTGTGTGGAGCATCAGGCGAGGGCTTGGGGGCCAGGCCTGGCATTGGCATATTTCACTTCTGTCCACGTTCCATTGGCCAGAATTCAGTCTTATGGCCTCACTAAGCACAGCGAAGGCTGAATGTGAAGTCCAGGTATGCCCAGGGAAAAATGGAAAGGGATTTGGTGAGCTATCTCTGTCCTAGTTTTTACCAAGAGGACTAAATTGAGAGAGAGGAAGGACCACATACTAGGGTGAGTATCTATAGTACCTTTGGAGAAAAATATTTTGTGATTTGTTGCCCGTGTTCACACAGATCTGTTTCCTTAAGCTGTTAAAAAGAGTGAAATATAGCTTTTTATGAGTTTTGTTGGTTAGCATGGGTACCTAACCATCTATTTCCTCTCTTGTTTTTCCTCTATAAGAAAATGAACAAAAAAAGAGGAGAGAAATTATGTTTTCAGTTCCGTAAAATCTGTTTAACTAATACTAATTAATATTTTTAATATAAATATAATTCTAGAAAACAACTTTTATCTTTTGAAAATTTAGTATTTTCCAAATTTGATCTAAGAGCGCACTTCTATGTGTTTTATCTCATTTTGGTGAAAAGCACTGGGCAATTCATATGCACTGAGGTATTCTAGTGATCCAGAGGCCCTAAGAAGTCAAATTAGTTATGAAATCTCGGGGCTTCCAGTGTGCTGAGGAAGCTTCCAGATCTTCATTCTCTTCTGGTACTCATGACCTGGCATGATGGCTCATCAGCATATACTAGATCTGGATTTTTGGGATGCCCTTGTGAAGTATACTGTGTTATTATAGAACTAAATATAATGAGGAAACTTCTGTTGTTAAATTTGTGATATTAACTAATACTGGTTTATTTCAGACTGTGGCCACAAGCTGCTTCAACTCATCAATGAGTAATATTCATGAAATGGAAATACAGCTAAAAGATGTAAGTTCAGTTTCCTTTTATTAAGTTATGGGAAAAGAGGTCTGATTCATTCATTCTTAAATTTCATGGAAATTGACAGCATTGATTCTGTGGCTTAAAAACAATCTGTTAAGACGGAGAACTGAATGGTTTGAGATCATCTCCCTAGGTTACTATCTTTAAATCTGTTTCTAGACATTCAAGAGGGCCAGTTCCTCTAATCATGGTCTCACGAATAGGCTAGAAAGCCCTAGAAATCACCCAAACACCCAATCTGATTTGCCCAATTATTTTATTATTATGGTATAATTTTATTTATAGTTTTTTCTCTTTTTGTTTATCCATGCAAGATGTACCTATTCATTTAAAATTCTTCCCTTGGAACCAGGATTTGCTTTCATAGTTTGAAAAGGAAACACATTCTTAGTATACTCAGTACGTCTTCTGTAGAATTTGATATGAGGTTATTCTACATATATGGTAAAGCTATATTATTTCAAACTTATGTCTTAAATACAAGAAGTGTTTCATTAGGAATTCACTAAATTCAGGACTGTATTTTTTTGAGTTTTAATATCAGATATACAAAGTATAAAATTCTTGAGTTAATTATTAGGCCAGTAGGTAGGTATTTTGATTCCAGAAATATTACTGGCATGTCTGCCCTGCTCTAAGTTGCTCTTAAGATTCCTGTTTTATTTCATCTGGCAGGTGTACCTTGCAGTCTATTTGATCTTCAAAAGAATTTAAATCTGTTGAGTGTCTTTATAGCAGAGTACTATAGTAGCCTTATCAAAGTAATTTACCTAAAGGTAACTAAGATAAAGAAGAAACACAATTTTTAAAGATCTATCAAAATAAGTTATTTGTGTTGTATGTTACCCTGATCTTTATCATTCTGTGTATATCAGTACCTACCAGATGCACATATCTATGAATAATTTACCTACCCACCTCTAGTTTTCCCCTTTTTCCACTCCAGCCGTGCTGGCTTTCTAGCTACTCCTGCATTACACTGCCTTTTGTCTTTCTCTTCTCTCTGCCTGGCTCACTGCCCTCAGATATCTTCATGACCCACTTCCTCACCTCATCAGATAATACTCAATTGTCACTTTCTCGGAAGGGGGAGGGGCGGGGAGTGGGGCCAGAGGTTTACCTAGCCATTTTTCTAAAATTATAGCTCCCAGACAATTCCTATTCCCTTTTCTTGCTTTGTAACTTCTCCCCTCATCACATATAACTGTTAAACTTATAATATGTTTTATTCACTTTATTACATGACTCTTACATTGGTATATATATTTTTTTCATTTTACTTAAATTCAAGTTAGCTGACATATAGTATAATAATGGTTTCAGGAGTAGAATTTAGTGATTCATCACTTACATGCAACACCCAGTGCTCATCCCAACAAGTGCCCTCCTTAATGCCCATCACCCATTTAGCACATCCCCCCACCCTCCTTCCCTCCAGCAACCCTCAGTTTGTTCTCTGTATTTAAGAGTCTCTTATGATTTGCCTCCCTCTCTTTTTATCTTATTTTTCCTTCCCTTCCCCTATGTTCATCTGTTTTTTTTTCTTAAATTCCACATGAGAGTGAAATCATATGATATTTGTCTTTCTCTAACATTTTAATTAGCATAATACATTCTGTTCCATCCACATTGTTGCAAATGGCAAGATTTCATTCTTTTTGATCACAGAGTAATATTCCACTGTCTATACATTGGTATATGTTTTATGAGGGAAGGATTTCTGTTTTTTTCACCGTTATATCCCCATTATCTAGAACATTTGAATTTTATTAGTACCTGAAAAAATATGCTATCATCTTAAACTTCTATGTAATTTTTAGGCGTCTCAGCACCAACTGCTTCAAATATCAGCTAAGGTTATTTTTAGATAATGGCAATTCTTTATGTTAAAGTAACTTTGAAATGTTATGCATGTATACCCAGTCTTTTTGTTCTGTGTTATCTTCCTGGCTTACTTAAGGATCACATGGTACTTCTCTGCTCTGTTTACCTTAAAAAGGCTTTTAGACAAGTAGAGTAAAATTTAACCCAACTCACCTTCAATAGACTGAGCAATGCCTCCCAGACTGTCATGTGCAGATGAGACTACGCGATTTTTATAAAATGCAGATTCTGATTTCATTGGTCAGAGTTAGGGCCTGAGATTCTGCATTTCCAACAAATTCCCAGCTGCTGCTGTATTAACTTACATGTTTGAGGAGCAAGAGATGGTTTAGCTCTGATTGTCTCTGAGCCCAGGAGGAGACTAGGGAGCCCAGAAAGTGACCTGTCACTCCTCTGAGCATAGGCACTGTGGCATTATTCTGCTTTGAGAGCCCAGCAGTTCCAATCCCTCACCGTTCCTCTAGTCTCCTGCAAAGCTTCCTGGAACAAAGCTTCCTGGAATGCTTTGCCCACCTATTTTAAGAATCAGTATTTGTTTTGCTAAAAGAAGCCCTAAAAACTCATGTTTACCTTTCTTAAAGCCTACTGTATCATTTTCTCAGCTGCCATTTAGGTCTGGCTGACATTTTGAAATAATTACATGGCATTCACTCTGTAAACATACAATGTCATTAACGTGCAAATCAAATAGCTAAGAGGCAGTTGAAATAGGCATTTCTTGCTCTTAATTTTAAAAATCTGATTTTTAAACAGAATTTAGGGAATATAGGTAATGTTTATTTATTTAATTTTTTATTTGGAAAAAAGTAAAACTTGCAGAAAAGTTACAAGAATGAAGATGATACATAGAACACCCAATACTAATTACCAAAATTCAAACATTGTTAACATTTTGTTCCACCTTATACCTCTCTCTTTCAATACCCCCCCACATATAATATTTTTTTCTAAACCATTTGAGAGTGAGTTGCATATATTACAGCCCTTTAAACCTATATACTTCAATATATATTCCTCAGAATGAGGATGTTCTCTTATGTGATTACAGTACAGATAGCAACTTTATAAATTTAACAAGGACACTATACTTCTATGTAATCTACCATCCATATTCCAGTTTTGTCAATTGACCCACATTTTTTATTTCTCCAGTATAGGCTAACATTTCAACCTGCATTTCAGTTTTTGCCCAAGAATTATGTAATGCATCTCTGGGAAGCCAGGAGGGAGAACTTTAGTAGCATTCCACAGGGCTTCTCTTTTGCCCACTTCTGTCCCATATTTTTATTGATAACTTGAGTGGAAATGTTATATGTATGCCTTAGAAATGCATAGAAGACACAAAGCTGGAAGAGATAGTAATATATTGATGGCTCTAAAGATGCAAAACTAATATCAGCATTTATTGATAGCCATCAAATCCATTAATTATTGATACTATTTAGAGAAGAAAGCAAATGCAGAGTCAGTGAGAAGAGGCCCAAGTAAAGAAATGTTTGCTACTTTAATAAAGTAATATTGCCACCACGTGGCTTTTTAGAATATTGCACCTCAAATCTTAACCTGTAGTTCTGTTTCTCATACTTAAGTAATGTATGGGCAGGTTCATTTATTATATATATATCATATATATTAGTATATATACTAATTAGTATACTAGTATATATACTAATTAGTATATATACTAATATATACTAATATATATATATTAATATATATAATATATCTATTAGAGCAAGTGTGAGCAAGGGAGACGGGTAGAGGTAGGGAGGGAGGGAGGGGGAGAGAGAGAGAGAGAGAGAGAGAGAGAGAGAGAGAGAGAGAGAGAGAGAATATCTTAGGCAGGTTCCATGCTTAGCACAGAGCCTGATGTGGAGCTTAATACTATCACCCTGGGATCATAATCTGAGCCAAAATCAAGAGTCAGCCGCTCAATCAACTGAGCCACCTAGGTGGTCCTGGGTTCATTTAAAAGAAGAAAATTTTCATGACCATCCAATGTTAACTTGGATTATTTATATTGAAATATTTCTTAAAGATGGACTAATTTAAAATTTGAAATAAAATTAGGTTATCTTTAGCATCTAACTAATATGATTTATTAAGTATTTGGATATGTGCCTGCTTTTTGAGTCATACCTCTTTCGGCAACTAAATTTGAGTATATAGTACAGAACTCTTAAGCTCTGTGAGGAGAATTAATGTTGTAACTGCGTGACAGGTGCAGAGAGAAAAGTGTGTGGTCAAGTGACTGGAGGGCCCTGGACTAAGTCTTTGATTCCAGATGCTGTCGTTGTCTTTGTAATCCATTTCTTAGTTCTACAGAAAACAAGACACTGAAAATTCTTTAAGCCCTATGCCTAGATGCTCATGAGTTTGTAGGATGCTCATGGAAAGAGCCTAGCAAAGTTTAGAGGAACTCTATAGACTTAAGGGTTTTTATAGAGAGAGATCTTTTTAGACTTGAGACTCAGTCGTTTATGTCTTTAAAGATAGAAATTCTTATCTGAAAGAAGATGCCTTGATATACAACCAAAAACGTCCAGTATGTTCCTTACCACCTTTCCCATCTCACTCCCCGGGGGAGATGCCAGCTTGTAGGGAAGGGGAGCCCCTCCTTTTTCAGCACACCTACAACAAATGCAGCGTGAGTAAAAAGAATTGAGCACTTTTGAAGATGTATTCCAGTATGTATGTTTTACTTCAGTCCGATTGGACCATGCAACATCTTTGTCAAGAACTTTACGTTTGTACCATCTTTGTTTGGCACCCCTGAGGATATGAAATTTTACATCCTGGCTGTCACTTCAACCATTCAATCCCAACAGGTCTGGGATGAATTATGACATAAGACGTATATATTATGCACTTGTTAAAATCACAGAAATAGCTGTGATAGTTCCATTACAAGGAGGTTTGATTACATTTTCATACATTCCTTAGTTAATGAGTAATAGATTCTTGAGGGTGTTTGATTCTTTTTGAGTCATTCTAAATGGATTGTTCTACTGTGTGTAAGGAACTTCTACTAGGTTCTTTCATGCCAGTTCCTCCCTTCCCTGAATACTCTCAAACTTCAGTCTGGGTCTAAAAGCCTTGCTTGGATGCTTGGCTGATTCTGTCAATCATTGTTTCTCCACTCCATGTCGTCACCATCATTCATGAACATCCATCAGGCAGCTGCTTGCTATGGAAACATCGAACACATGAGTAGAACCTATGGACTCTAAACAAGCCTGGGCTCAGCTTTCTGGGGGCTCATGTTCTAGTTCAGATAAGAACTATCGTCAGGAGGCAATCAAGGTCATGAGTGTAAGATGCCAAATAGATTGAATAGACATTAAAATCACTGTTGGCTTACAAAGGAGAGGGAACTTGGTGAGGGCAGTTACGGTGAGGAGTCTTGAAAGACAAGCCCAGATGCACTGGAACTTGCTGAAAAGGTGGGATTTAAGTGAGCAGGTGATATAGGAAGGAGTTCTAGGGCATTCTGGGCAGAAGGAAGAGTTTAAGCAAGGCACAGAGTGTGTATAGTTCTGTGGACAGCAAGGTGGCAGTGGAGGCCAGAAATGGCCAGGCTGTAACTTGAAGAGTTGGGAAAAGGCAAATTGTGGACCATTTTAATGTTAGCCTAAGGGAACATAGCTTCAGTTTTAGCAAATGGTGTTATGAAGCTTTCAAAAATTCTGTTACTAATATAATTAAAGCAATTTAGCACTTTGGGGGACCAAGGGAAAGGTTGAATTGAATTTATTAGGAGTAGCTGTTTTTCCCCAAAACACAGAGTAATCATTGTATTGATTAACCTGAAGCTTTTGGTGATAACCTGTGCCTCTTCATACTCTTTTAATGGGGAAATCACTTTCAAACTGAGGATCTGTATTGTTGAGCAAAAAATGGACACATTTTTTTCTTTTTTCTCTTAATCCTCTTATCTCCAGGGTTTACCAAGATCCAACAGTGAATAATTGCTCAAGTAGGCATTCCGACAGGGGCAGACAGGTCATAGCATGAGCACCAGGGCCAGAGGACTCAGTACAAATGAGCTTGGCTATCAGAAATGGGTGTTCACATCTCTGTGTGTGCCCCCTTCTGGGACCCTTCATCTGTAACATTTTGCACAGGTGGCATCAGGTTTAGATAATGCACGGCCTCTCTACACAAATAGTCATTGAGACTGTTTCCCTAGCCAGCCTCTTAGGAGCAAAGAACGAGAAAGGGACAGTCCCGTCTTCTTGGACTGAACTTCTAGATTAGAAAGGAGAGAAGAGTTATGTCATTGCATAGCAGTGCTATTTAAGAATTTCTAGACTTTTCCCCCCAGTGCCAGCAGATGAGTTATCTTTTTTCCTAGCTTTCAACTTGAATCTGGGCCCCACTTTCATGAACAAAACTGCCACCTCCCCTGGAAAAACTAGGGCAGGGGTCAAGGGGGTAGGGTAGTGTGCGATTGCTGGGGATACTAGGCTGTCCTGGCAGACTCCTTTGCCTTTCACTGAATTTCCAAGGATCCAGTGGTTAAGAACAGTGAGAGCTAGAATCAGAGGGGATATGAACTTGTCCTGATTGATAATAATGAACCACCTTAGAAATCTGCATACCTTTGTCCATGTATTACCACTAAAGCTTGTTTACCCACTAAAGCTAATGTAGCTTCCTATAGGAGTGTTTGCTAGTGTCTTGCCACAGATCAGGTGGGGTCAGGTTTTCAAACTTCAGCTAGGTGGCCTGGTAAGGCTATATCAGAGCATATCTAGTTTCTTGAGGGAAAGATGTAACCAAAATGAAAAACTCGTGTTAGCAGTAATGGTAAAGTGAATCAGTTTCCTTGTTACCAGCTAACTTAAATAGACACTGCCTATTTTATTAATATTACCCTGTCATTCAAATAATTTCTTGAGTATACATATTGTACATAAAAGGAGATTCCTCAGAGGAATCCTCTGAGAAGAGCATGGTCTACCACTTCAAGAAACTTACTATTTGAAAGACATAGCAAGCACAGATAAACATCTGAAGATGTTTGGTAAAATAATTTTTAAAAATATGTAGATCTATGTAACAACTGACTTCATAAGCCCCTATACAAACCAAATGAATGATCCCAGCTTGGGATTTTTGCTTGAGTTGTAAGAGATGTAAAGGATGAAAATTGGTGATCAAAAGGGGGGCGGCTCTTTAAGTTGATTCTCCGAGAAGCAGCCACTGAGACGGAGTTCGGAGGTCAGTTTACTGGGCAGCAACATCTGTGAAAGTAGAAGGAAGGTGGCAGGACTGGGCAGGAGCACCAGGCTGCAAGCCTGACAGGATCTATGTCCCCATGGAGAGCTCCTGAGCAGAGTTATGTGTTGAGTGGAAATCCCTCTTTCTCAAAGGGAGCCCCAGCAGTGCACCTCACCTCTGCCACAGAGTCATCCTAGTTTACAGAGAATGACATGGACACAGATACAAAGCAAGTTGTGTATAGGAGACAGCAGAGAAATGAACTTGACCCCATGGAAACATGACTTTGCCATGGTGTTAGGTGCTCTGAAGGAGCCTGATGTTCGAATGGATCTCGAGGTTGCAAGCCATGCGGTGGCGGACCAGACTTCTATGTGAACCACAAGACTGTGCACTGAGAAAGGCTACATCACTTTGGCTCTCTTCTCCATTTTAAGATTTTGGTTTTTCATTTTAATGGTTTGCTTTCATTTTCATTTCAAGGCTCTGGAGAAAAATCAGCAGTGGCTTGTGTATGATCAGCAGCGGGAGGTCTACGTAAAAGGACTTTTAGCCAAGATCTTCGAGTTGGAACAGAAATCGGAAACAGCTGCTCATTCACTCCCACAGCAGACAAAAAAGGCTGAATCAGAAGGTACTGGTGTAAAAATGTTCTTTTGGGGTAGGCCTGCCTGACATTTCCCAAAAGGAGAGATTCATCAAATTTAGATTTTTATAAATAAGTGTTAGAAAGTAAATTAAGCAAATCTTCTAACCTTGAAGTAAGAAATATTGTGTTACCAAGTCTGTTTTCTCATTGTTTTTTGATAAAAGGGGGCACAGCCACAGAGTAATGGGTCTGTGGCAGTTCTGAAGGCACATTAAATTTTCTCCTTCGTGCATGTCCTTCTCTGCCTTCAAAGATCTTCTCCAGTTTTATTTCCCCCAGGGTCAGCCTTGTTACTGATTAGCTTTTTACTCTGCTTCCTTGCATGTATTCATATCAATCCCAGGAGAAAGAATACCTCTTATAGATGATTTTTCAGTCTTGTGAGTCTCCCACAGAATTGAAATGAAGGCTCCTAAGGATGATTCAATCTTTTTGTCAAGTTCTTCGCAGCTTCTCTGACATTGAGTTTCACAAGAACTCTAAGAGGTGGGGCAGGAGGGGACATTATTCTCATTTTACAGATGGGAAGATAGGTTCAGCAGCTCCAGGTGATGAGCTAAGAAGAGAAAAGAAACCCCCTTCCAAAGCACTTGTTAAAAGACGGATAGCACGGGGCGCCTGGCTGGCTCAGTCAGTGGAGTGTGCGACTCTTGATCCCAGAGTTGTGAGTTCAAGCCCCGCATTAGGTGTAGAGATTACTTAAAAATAAAATCCTAAAAAAAAAAAAAAAAAAAGACTGATGGCCCTAATGGGACTGAAGCCTTGAATTATATAAACAGAAGGCTAAAGAAAGGGAGACAAGACTGCTAATCTTGGAGCTTCACATTTGAATATTTAAAATGAAGCTAATGCTGAAAAAGAAAATATAAAAGGAATTGGGCACAAAGTTACTTAACTGTAATTCCTTTATAAGTTTATTACACATAAAAGTAAGATTTTAGTTGTGGGCTAAGTCTAATTTCTTCTTTGGCAATATGTTCTCTACGTGTATATGTGTTTTACCAGAGTAATGTAAGCTCTTGTTAAAGTAATTTAATAGTAGTATAAGAGGGCTTGCCCCACTCTTCATAGTCCATCCCAGTCGCTATTTCCTCCTGCCATTAGGGCAGCCACTTTTAACATTTCTGGTTTTGATTTTGGTGAGTATACCTATAAACAATGAGCTTATATTTCTATTTGTTGATTTATCTTTTTTAGACATTGCTGATTTTCCCTTCCCATAGAAGAGCTATAATACTGTTTTCAGTTCTTCTGTTTATTAGTTTAACTTCAAATAATGTTCCTGAGCTTCTGTTTCTTGTTCCATCGGATGTCTACCCTATCTCTTGACTCTTCGTTTCATAAGAACTTATTTACAGAAATGTGTTTAGTTTTAACTTCTCAGGATTATTATGTTTTATAAAGTGAGTTGTGACCCAATGTGTTTGTCATAGGTTATCTTCAAGAAGAAAAGCAAAAATATTACAACCATCTCTTGGCAAATGCAAAAAAAGATCTTGAGGTTGAACGACAGACCATAACTCAGTTGAGCTTTGAACTTAGTGAATTTCGAAGAAAATATGAAGAAACCCAGAAAGAAGTCCAAGATTTAAATCAACTGCTGTGTTCACAAAGAAAGGCAGATGTACAACATCTGGAAGACGATAGGCATAAGACAGAGAAAATACAAAGGCTCAAGGAAGAGAATGATATTGCGAGGGAAAAGCTTGAAGAAGAGAAGAAGAGATCTGAGGAGCTCTTATCTCAGGTGAGCCTAACTAGTAAGACTTTCCGTGATTCAGAATTCAGAATTGCCATTGTACTTACCAAGCATCAGGAACTATGTTAACCACTAGGGAACCAACAAGGAACAAATGCCCTGCCCTAGGATTCTTATTTAGAATGGAAACAGACCATAAACCAGTACCTAAATAACCAAGTAAACTCAGGAAAATAAAGCAGGGCAATATGACACAAGAACTGGGGGGCCGGGGGAGGCTTTACTGCAGAGACGGTATTTGCACGAAGGTCTTTTGGGAAGAAGGAGCCTGTGAAGAGAGTGACTGGGAATTCCCTCCTGTGGAGGAGCTCGTGTACAGAGGCCCTCGGGGAAGAGGAGGCAGGTATGTGTGAGAAGCCGAAAGGTGTGAAGCAAAGAGGGGAATCGGTGCTGGTTCCCAGGCAGGCACCTTGATCTGGATGATACCGTGCTCAAGTTAATTCCTTCACCTGATACCGTCCACCTTCTCATTGCGCTCATGACCTCCTGCCAGGATATCTGTGCCAGTAACGTTGGAGTTACTAAGTTAGGATTGTTAGAATTGAATACTACTTCAACAGAAACTCATTAATTTAAATCTTGCTTGGCAGCATGGAATAATGAAAAAAACATTATTTGGGGTCCACACCTGGTCTCTAGTTCAGGATGTATGGCCTTAGGAAAATCAGCTAACTTCCCTGACTTGAAGATTATTGATGCCAAGTTAATAACAGCAGTCTTTTTTTTTTTTTTTTTTTCCTCGTAGGGCTTTTGTGAAGGTCAACTGAGAGAATGTGAAAGTGCTTTGTAAAATAAAGGGCTGGGGTCAATGTTCGTTATTGCTGCCATTAGAATAGTAATTTTTTTTAATCATCTAGAAGTTGAGAGGGAGAACAAAGCAGTCTGTAACATTTGCCTTCTTAGTCTTTACCGCCCTGGTTTGTGCCTGCAGGTGTGAGCAGTGATCTTTACAAAAGATTAACCAGAAATGGTGGAGAGGGAGCGCCTGAGTGGCTCAGTCAGTTAAGCATCCAACTTTGGCTCAGGTCATGATCTCACGGTTTGTGGGTTCAAGCCCCACATCTGGCTGTGTGCTGACAGCTCAGAGCCTGAGCCTGGTTCAGATTCTGTGTCTCCCTCTCTCTCTGCCTCTTCCCCAGCTCGCACTCTCTCTCAACAATAAATAAACCCTAAAAAAATTTTTTTAAAAGAAATGGTGGGGAATTTTGTTCCAACTCTACAGGCAAGGAGGCAGGGCACCTCCAGCTTTTTTAACCCATCAGAAATATTAGCAGCTGTCAGAACCTCCAGGAAAGTGGTGTGTGCACTGCAGAGTTCAGTGCTGTTTATGGACTCACGGTCTCTGCCTCAGGGAGCCCTCAGCCAGGGTGGTGCTGCTCAGCCGCTTGTACAGATAGCCATCAACCAACCAGCTGCCGGGACTCACCCCAACTAGCAGGTGTCATCCGGAATAGAGATGGATTTGTGAGCCTCCCCTGCATCCCAAGTCAAGCAGTAGAAGAGTGGATATGACAGTGTTGGCTCTGTTTCCATCCTACAGGTCCAGTTTCTTTACACATCTCTGTTAAAGCATCAAGAAGAACAAACAAGGGTAGCTCTGTTGGAACAACAGGTACCGACTGGGGCTGCTTCTAAATTCAGCTTAACTTGTTAG
Organism: Panthera leo; assembly: GCF_018350215.1. NCBI lineage: Eukaryota > Metazoa > Chordata > Mammalia > Carnivora > Felidae > Panthera > Panthera leo. The sequence continues at coordinate 53,157,855 of NC_056689.1, forward strand.
AAAATGGGATTGTTCCTCATGTTTACACTAGTCTATGAAGAACCATTTGAAAGTCATGAAAAATGTTTTTAATAAACTTTAACAACAACAGCAAAAAATATAAGTGAGCATCTGTGCTCGCCATTTATTCCTATCTTTAGGCTAAACCAGATCCTGAGGGGGGATGGTGGTTGTTTTGACAGGGTAATGTTTGCCTCGGTAAATCTTACTGTTCCCCGCATGGCTTCTGTAGTCCCTACTCCAAGTGAGCAGGATCTCCCCAAGAGGGCCATCTTATAACTTCAAGTAGAACTCAGAGAGATACCACTTGTTCTCAGGATATAGACCAGAGATTTTTAGTGTATTCCAAACCAGGGAACAGCTATCTCTTTCCCTTCTCCCCCTGCCCCAGAACAGAAGGGGGTTCAGGGAGGACACACCCCAACCAGCAACTTCTTAAGTTGCTCGTCACTCACCTCAAGCCCTGGCTTTGCTCCTTGGATAAACCAACCCCCCAACCAGAAGCTTTTCTATTTATCAACATCTCACTGTACTCGGATGAATTCTTGCTGTGAAGGCACAGCAAATGTTTGCCTCTTGTGCTAAAAAAAAAATGCAAGCATCCAGTCAAGAGAAGTCGACGGTGTATACTAACCATAATTGTCTCGGCCTGGGTATTTGTTCCAGATGCACGCATGTACTTTAGACTTCGAAAACGAAAAACTTGACCGTCAAAATATGCAGCACCAACTGCACATAATTCTTAAAGAACTGCGAAAAGCAAGAAATCAAATAACACAGTTGGAATCCTTGGTGAGTCTGGAATGGTTAAACTAAAACTTATTTTCTTCTTTCTCTTGCTGCCATTTTCCCATTTATATATCAAACCAGTGCCCAGACTGAGAGGATACAGCTTCAAGCATGGCTATTTCTCAAATCAACAGGCAGAACCCTGCTTCGTTGGAAGCACCTGCCCTTTGAGCATCAACCCAGGGCACTAGAAGGAGGGGCCCTGTGTGCCTCTGTGTAACAATGACATTACTGGTGCCCGGGATCACCTCTCCCTACTGTGACTCTAGACTCACTAAACGGGCTGGCCTGGGGCAAGGTGGGGTAAGGGAGGGCAGTTGTAAATCCTGAACTGAAACCATGTTTTTCTATTTAGAAAGAAAGAAATGTCATTTTTAGTGACAATGGATGGTTCTGTTAATACACTGTTGCAGGCATGTTGAGTTAAGCACATTTTGTGGGTTGCCTTGAACACATAATCTTTTAAAACATAAACCTTTTAAATAAGATTGTTTCTATGAGGAAGTGATTTTTGACTTACTATTTTCATGTTACTAAGAAGCTTTTGAACCAAACCTGTTGGTAACTGTGTGTGCGTGTTATGTCCCATTAGCACATATTTTATTTATTTTTAATTCATTTTGAGATAGAGACAGGGAGAGAGAGCACGTGCGCGCATGGGTAGGGGAGGGGCAGGGAGAGACAGGGAGAGAGAGAATCCCAAGCAGGCTCAGCACTGTCAGTGTGGGACCTGATATGGGGCTGGAACTCACAAACCTTGAGATCATGATCTGAGCCGAAGTTGGACTGAGCCACCCACGCACCCTGGCACATATTTTATTCATGCCTAGTACTGCAGAGTATTTGCAGATGGTAAAATGTAACAAATAGAATTCCTCAGTTTTTGAAAGAGGAAAAAGCAATTGTTAAAAAAATCATTTGTAGCTTCTTTATGAGTAAACGACAAAATATATCTTGACTCTGTTCTTTAGTAGTACGTCATTCATTTTGACCACATATAATATTTGAAATTGAAGTTTATAATTCATTTCTGTTAATGACTATTTTTCAAAGTATAGGAAGCCAGAGGGTATAAAAAAGATTCCATAATTTTCCTGTACTTTTCTTTGTTTTCCTGCTGTCCATCATCTTTAGAATATGCTGTAAAATATTCATTTTAAAGCTGTATTGACTATTCTGACTTCCTCAGGGGGGAAAAAACCATAAAGAAGGAAAGTCACAAAGATATACAATATTGTTATGATTTCTATGTGTAACCTATTTGATCTGCTAACATTCTTTGCTACTCTTAATTCTATGTAGTTTTTTTTTTTTTTACTTGCTGAACTTGACCTTTTTTTACAAAACTATCAAATTTTGTCAGCCTTGTATATAGGTCTACCTTTATATCTGGCTCTAAGCATTTTTTAAAAAAATTTTTTAACATATATTTATTTTTGAGAGAAAGAGACAGAGCATCAGCAGGAGAGGGGCAGAGAGAGAGGGAGACAGAATCTGAAGCAGTCTCCAGGCTTTGAGCTGTCAGCACAGAGCCTGACACGGGGCTCGAACTCCCAAGCGGTGAGATCATGACCTGAGCTGAAGTTGGACGCTTAACTGACTGAGCCACCCAGGCATCCCTGGCTCTAAGCATTTTAATAAACTCTATCCATGTAAATACCCAATCCTGGTATTTCGTGGGTAATTTGGGTAATTTATAACTACCTCGTATATTATTTATTCGTATTTATTTTTCAGAAGCAGCTTCGTGAATTTGCCTTCACAGAGCCATTAGTCACTTTCCAAGGAGAGTCCGAAAACAGGGTAAAAGTTGCCTCACCAAAAAGTCCCACTGCTGCACTAAATGAAAGCCTGGTGGAATGTCCCAAGTGCAATATACAGTATCCAGCCACCGAGCATCGAGATCTACTTGTCCACGTTGAATACTGTTCAAAATAGCAATATAATTATTCTTTGTTTTTGTGGCAAAAGATTCAATACTGTATCTTCTGTTAGCTTATGGACATTTTGAATTACTTATTTCACCTCTTCTATAAGAAACTGCCTCTCTACCTTTGAGACTCTGGCATAGGAGTGAATCATTGTTGTTGTTGTTTTTTTTTTTTTTTTTTGGCTGCTTTGCATTTTCCTTGGTAGTGATACCTCTCTGAGATGGTTCATCTTCAGGCTTCAGTGACGGAATGAGGTGAGCTGAGACAACTAACATTTTGCACTGTTAAAGTACTTGATAAGGACGAAATAGTTCAGGTTATTGCTTGTGGGCTTAATCTGTTGCACCAGCAAGCAAATATTTTATGTTTTTTGTAGGTTTTTAAAAGTCAAAGTTAACTACCCAGGATCTTACTTTGTTGGCTTTTTGTTTTTTATTCAAACTTCATAAACCTACAATTCAAATTTTCATGTCCATTGTTAAAAGCTGGTAATACTTTTTACATTTTTTCCTCTCTATAATAAGACGGTTATTAGAAAAGTTGGAATTTTTCTTGATCTTTTTTTGCAGAGCTGTGTTCTAATAGAAGCACAAGGCAGATTCTGCTTAAGCAATACTCCTCAGTAGCCACACACAATGTTTTCTTTCATATTAACTGGCTGTAACTTTAACTTGAATTTCATTAGCACAGGTTGCTCACTTAAAGTTGTTAAAATGAATTTTAACAAAGCCATCTAGCCCTCTCATTTGATTTGCAGGTATTTTATTTATTTATTTTTGGCACTCTTAAAGTTGGGCAATGTGATGAACATTTGCTTATCTGAATATATATTTTTATATGTGTGTGTGTAAACCCCCAATTTTTTTTATTTCTTCAGGTTTTCTAAAATGCTGAATATGGGCTACTGTTAGTAATATAAAGGAGAAAAGAATAAAATTATTTAATAAGTTTTAATATGTCTTGTGTATATGTACACAGGTATTCTAAGATTTCTGTCCTGAGGGGTGTGCCAGAGAACAGCGGATTCGCTTACAGTGTAAAGGGATAAGAGAGTTAAGGATCCACTGGAACCAAAAACTACATGAGGCTCAGAGAGATAAAGCAAAATCCCCACAATCACTTAAAAGAGAAACATATTCTTGGGTTTCAAACTCCCAAATCAGCCCCAAAGCCCAACTTCACTCTACCCTGCCAGAAAACTTTTGTGAATTCTCCAAACTCAGTACACGTCAGGTGATGTTATAACCAGAGTAATGGAATGTTCCTTGAGTTAGGAAAACAGCAGAGCAGAACATACCAACTGGTCTCTTCCATCTCTCTGGTCTGAGAAGTCCCGCCTTGTCGAACCCCTCCACCTGTTCCATGGGTCTCTGCTATGCCAGTTCTCCAACATCTTTAATCTCATTCTCCAAACACCTATTAAACACCATCTACGTGCCAGTCCCGACGCTAGGTATTAGTGACACAGTGATAATAAAATGCAGCCCCATCTTCAGCATCTAGTAGAGGAGGCCAACATGTAACAGGTAAATATTACATGTAGGAGGTGCTATGATCAAGGTATATGGAGGGTACAGAAACTGCCTTATTCGTTTTTTGTTTTTAAATTTTAGAGAGAGATAGAGAATGCACACACAAGCAGGGGAGACAGGCAGAGAAAGAGAGAGAGAACCTTAAACAGGGTCCACGCTCAGTGCAGAGCCCGATGCCAGGCTCGATCCCACGATGCTGGGATAACCTGAGCCAAACCAACTGAGCCCCCCAGGTACCCCAGAAACTGCCTTATTCTAATGAAGACTGAAGGTCTTACTCTTGAAAGATGCAAATCTTATACGAAGATTAAAAAAAAAAAAAAGAGTAAAGGTAGACTAAGAAGTAAAATGGAGCCACTCCTAAGGGTAGCCCCTGAAAGCCAGGCCATGGAGTGCTTCTGAGCCATGAGCCTGGTGCTGAGCACAGGGCAACAGTCCTGCACACCATTCGCGTGATTTAAACACAAGAGCTGATCTCTGAGGGAAACACCATTACAGCGGTCCTGGTGCTGTAGAGATTTGTAGAAAGAGATTTCTCCCGTGTGCGCTTGTGGAGAAGAAACCATGTAAGGTAGAGGTCCACAGCCTCAACACAACGTCGCCATAAGCACAGCAATGGTGCCAGCTTGCTGCTTTCTCACCAGTGTTCTTCTGCATAGGCGAAGAAGGTCGTGCCCAGAGGCCATTCCATAATCCTTGAGGGCAGGCCATGTCCTCCTCTCCCAGTATGTAGCTTTCTGCTGCTCTTGCTTATCTCAGAGCAAATTTTAGAGTCAGGGGAGCCGACTCAAAAGCCCCCTCTGACAGGAGCTGGGTCGTGTGAGGCAGCTGGCCAGCCGGAAACTGTGGAGACCAGAAAATGGTGCCTTTACGGAAAGGAGGTACCCGCTGCTCTGCTCCAGCCAATGTCTTGTGCAGGTGAGTCAAATGTAGCTGATCTTTCAGATTTTCCATTAGAGATCTGGAATATTTAAATGTGAAACCTTCCAATTTTTAAATGTTGGAAAATTAAAAACAACACTACGTGGGCCACATTTCCTGTTCGTAACCTTTGTTTAGAGCATTTCAAAGGGGCAAAAGAAGCGGTGGTTAGCTTAGCCTGAGATAGGCAGGAAGCTAAGGCAGGCTTTTGGTCCTGTCTGCTGTCTTGAGACTGAGGTCTGTCTCCCCAAGTCCTGTTCAAACAGGCACTGTTAGAGAGACACAGGGAATATGGCCCTCCCTGACCGTTTCCTTCCACGTGCCATCTGGCTTTCTTTTTGTGGCTACCTTCCCAAACAGAACTGGCTGGCTGACAGCATTTCCTTGCTACCCTCTGCTTCCCAAACATGGCAACTGAGAGAATGTCCAGGCTGGAAGGGAACTAGGAGATCATCTACTTGAGCATTTTTGGTCCGGAAAATCACCTCACCCTTGGAGCGCGTTTGAAAATGTTGATCCTTGGCCTCTCCTAGTTCTATTTCCTAAATCAGAATGTCTGGGGGGTGGGAGCATGGAATCTGCATTATTAACAAGCTGTCCAGGGCATTGTGGTGTTTTACTGAAGGCTGAGAACTGCTCATCTAGTTCAACCTTGACTTTCTGATGAAACAGAGTCCCAGAGAGGGGACTAGCTTGTCCATAGTGGGTTGGCAAGAAAGCGAGGGAGGCCCAGGCTTTCAAAGGCAGTGGTCATGAGAGCCCTTACCACTTTGGCTTGTATACTGTGATTCTAGCAAAATTACCCTTTCCAAGATCTTTAACGCTCTGTCTTCCTAAGGCAAATCCAGTGGTTTGTTGGCCTGGGTGTCTTTATTTCTCCTTATTATCTCTGTGTTGTGCTCTCTGCTTTGAATCTAATGATATTTTGGCTTTGGACAGTTGAGTGGGAAATACTGGCAAGACATCCAAGTGGCCAATTTAGTGGTGGCACCCAACCAAGGGTGAAAGGTCAAGGATTTGCATAGAATCTGGAGACAGGAAGAAAGGATCAAAGAACACTGAGTCCTGGGGAGCTTGCTGCAGTCCAGAAGGAGACAGGAGACCTCAGAGAGAATCTAATTAACGTTGTATCTCCCAAATGAAGCAACCAGAGAAAGAAGGAATGGTATGCACCCTAGAGAATGAGTTCGCATCTGATAATAACCTTCATCTTCTTACCTACCAGACTCAGTATATTGATTTAACCCCAGGATCAGCACATTTTCCGCTACAATGTTTTAACAGGTATTACAGGTAAGTCTCCTGAAGAAATCTTACCCATTTCAGGGGATGTACTAGGCACTGATCTCCTTACTTGATTCAGCAAACATTTAGCCCATGTGCAATGGGTAAGATGCCTTGCTAGACACTAGAGGTGGAGAGAGGGTATGGCAGGGCCCACCTTTAGCAGAGCCAAGGCAGGGCGGATATCATTGCAGATCACTTACAGCACAGTGACGTCAGTGCCCCACTAGAAGTCACCCCACTGTGGAAAGAGGAGAGACTTTCCAAAGGAGGTGATGACTGAGCTAGGTTTAAGAAAACAAATAATATTCAAGTTGTAATAGTGTTTGTTCCTGGACTTATGTTGAAAGTGAATCATTAAGCAGAACTTAAAGAAAACGGCCTGGGTTATATTGGTCACTTTCTGATGACAAAGGGTGAGGGTGTAGAGGAAGGGCAGGAGCGTGGATCCAGATTCTGACGCAGTAAAAGGCGTTCCTTCATATCCTCCTAACTTGCTGTCCAGAGTCACGTAGCCACAAAAGCCACAGAAAGCAGACTGTTTCGAGTGATAAAATATCGAAGGAGATCATAAACAAAGGTTTTAATGAAGGAGAAGAAAAAGGCTTAGAAAAGTGGCAGGTTTGCTGTTTGATTCACAAATTCTACAGACAGCACCTCTGCCTCCTTTCGTAGACTCTTGCGAAGGTGTGCGTTTTCTCTTGATTTTTATAAGGTGGCGGCAGGTGGCGGGGAGCTGATACTGGAGGACTAAGAACAACATCCAGAGTATATTATTTTTCAATATAAATTTGACAACCTCACATTCGCACATATGCTATGGGAAAAACTCCCTTCTCTTGAAAGAGTGAACTTCACGGAAATGATTCTGTTCACTGGAAATCAAAAATGAAGCATCTCAACATTTAAATCTTATTTGGTTTTACGTCTTTGGCAATTTCAACGAAACGCATTAGTCTGGAAAGACCCCCGAAATGGGAAGCACCAGACTGTGGGATGAAAATCTGGCTCTGACTTAGAGCAAGTCATTTAACCTCCCTAAGCCTCAGTTTCCTTCACTCTGCGTTAGGAATGGCAGCACCTGCCCTAGCCGGCCTGCTAGGATGTCATCAAAACCAAAGTCCAATTTATTGTAAGGAATCCTGGGTCTTAAGCATGTTTAGTGTCCCAAGCAATATGCTAAAACTTCCTATGTGTGATGTCATTTTGTCCTCACAGTAACACTATGTATATGGGATTTCTATCATCGTTCCATTATACAGATGAGGAAGCTATGGTTTAGAGAGCTTAGGTCACTTGTCCAAGGTCACACAGCAATGAGAGTGGCAGGGCCAGTACTTGAACCTGACTGTGTCTTCCTCTAGAGACTGAGCTCTTAGCCCCTACATAATGCTGCCACTCCTCTCTCATCTTAAAGCCAGAAAATGAACTTGAAAGCACATCACAGTTGGAGAAATACTGTCCGGGATTATTTTTGTTTTTCGGCAATGACTGTGGTGCGGATGGGGATGAAGAGAAGACAGGAGATGAAAGTGACGTTCCCTACCCCCAAGAACCTCCATTCGTTTTACTTATCCATTATAACCAACTCCTCATCCTCATTTGCAAGTAATATCAGGGCAGATGCATCCAGATGCAGATACAGGTTTTCCCCCACTATCCAAAAGTAGAGGGGCCCTATGAAATCTTTCCTAAGCCAAAATGGTGGTAAGTGAAGAAGCAATTACCATTAATTTATATGGAAAATTTTTTGAGCATTCCCAGACCAAAAAAACAACCTTTCTTAGGCTTTTCTGACACCTTAGGACACATCCTGCTAACGGATGCAGAAAATCAATTGAGACAGAGCAGAGATGTTCCCAGACGCAAGTTTTGGCAGCATGATGCCGAGATGCTGAGTGTAGCTCCTGGTGGTGCCACTCTCACTGCTCAGGGGGTGTGCTGCCTCTATAATGGCTTTCTTTCAGTCATCAAAAACAGATACTAAAGTTGGTCCTTCATGAAAGCAAAGTGGCTGTAACATGAACTTTCAAAAGTGGGGATATTTGTAACAAGAAAGGCTAATACCATTGGGACATTTGTTGTTTGTTTAAAAAGAAATATGGAACCAGACAATTCCAGTTTCACAATATGAAGACTGTGGTCTGTCATCTTTATAATGCCCTTGGTCTTGTACTCATGCTCACAGAATGGCTGCTGCAGTTCCAAACATCACATGTCTCTAATGAGATATATTTTCAAAAACCAAGAAACAGACAGCTAGCCTGGGTAATGAATGAGTACTCCTATATGCCGATCTCCTTTTTCCAATAAAAGAAAATGTATTGGAAAGGGAGATATCCATCTAGAAACTGCACAGTGCACTTTCCTACATCTCATTAACTAGCATGGGATTGCATAGCATATTAGAACAGGCCAGGCAAAGCTTAGGTAACAAGTAAACCCTGAAATCTCAGTGGCTTAACACAGTATAGGTTTACTTCTTGCTCACCTCACAATTTTTGTGAGCTCGTGGCCCTCCTTTGTCTTGTGGCCAAACCCCTGGGACCATGAGACCTCTAAGGTCACTGCAGCAAGGGAAAGAGGGAGGAAAGCGAGGGCACCAGCTCTTAATTGCATGAAACTGGGACGTACTCTGTTCACATTCCTATTAGTTGAACTTGATCTGATGGCCCACCTGCAAGATGGCTAGGAAGGACAGTTGGCCCCACAAAGGAAACAGTGTGAAGAACACAGAGCATTGTGTTTTGCTAAAGGCCCCCCTGATGCCAGAGAAGGAGAGGCTTGGGAATGGCTGCTGGGTGGGAATCTGCCACCAGGTCTCAGGTCCATCTGCTCCCCCCATCAGTGTTCTCTGGGATTCCATGATTCTTATGCCTTTCTTCCATTGCCCTTTCCTCCCAGTATTATGATTACCTTTCACTTGCCTGTCATTCTCTCCCTCCATCTACTCCACCCCCAACAAACTGTGAGCTTCTTAAGGTCAGAGGTTGGGTCATCATCCCTTTTCATCTCTTATGCCCAGACTAGGGTCTGGCACGTAGTAGGTGCTCAATAGATGTTTTTAGACCAAGTGAATGAGGGCCTTTTAGAAACAGCTGTTTGACTGTCTTTAAGAAATACCTGGCTTATCCCTAAATACCTAAACTGTAGAATTTGCAGAAGAATCACTGAGGAACAAGAAGTATGATTCAGCCCTTAAACAAACATGGGTGCGAAAGATAATGCAGAGCAGACTTCAAGAATGTGACCATAAATCAAGTAAATATTTGATCAATGATGTCAACAAACGTAAAACATTTCTTTAAGGAAATTGATTTTTGGAAACTCATTTAGAAATACCTTCAGTCTGGTCTTGGGACATTAACCCAAACTACATCTCCAAGGTTGGAAATGTTGAATATTCCCTGAATGCCCAGAGAAGACGTCACAGGGATGGTGGTTCAGGTGGGGGGTAGGGGATAAAAATATAGGGTATTTTGATATATACTCTTTAAGAAACTTAATTAAGGAAGCCAAGTAAGTGAGGCATTTCATCGGCAGGGATTATCACCACCATTATAGTTGAAATGTATGAGGACCATGTGCCAGATATTGCGCTAAGGACTTTATGTGCATTATCTGATCTGATGGTCTCAACAGTGCCATGAGGCAGGTCCTATTGTCATGCCCATTTTACTGATTGGTATAGTAAGGCCGAGAGAGTTTAATAATTTACCCAAGATGATGTAGCTGCAGACAGATTGTTGGCAAAAATTGAGAATCAGGCTGTCTGGTTCCAAAGCCACTTTTAACCATTAAGCTTTAGACTTGCTCCCAGATTCAAAGTACTGGAAGATTTGGCAGATGTTTTGCTTATCATTACTGTGTAACAACACAGCCCTAAACCTAGTGGCTTAAAACAAACATTTATTACTACCTCTCATGGTTTTGTGGACTGATAGTGCCAGCTGGGTGGTTCTCTCTTGAAGACGCTTTTATAATTTTAGATCATCTCGTGGCCAGCTTCAGGAGTCACACGGTGTCACCTCTACTTCACCTACCGCTTAGAAATAAGACTCAGGACCAGCCAAGACTCAAGGGGAGATGCCTACACACTAGAGAATGAGTACCAGGAAGCATCCCTCCCCGGGGCCATCTGGGAGACTGACTTCCCTCGTGGACAAATGCGCAAATATGAAGCGTCCTGGGCAGGTGTGCAGGAACTGACTTCTTCAAAGGGACTTTCACACCCACTTCTCATTTGATCTTTCATAGCCTGTGAGGCAAGCAGACCAAGGGCAGGACTTGATTTCTATCTTATAGACATGGACACTGTTTTTCATTGAAATTAAGTAACTTATCAGAGGGGTGTCTGGGTGGCTCAGTCGGTTGAGCATCCGACTTCAGCTCAGGTCATGATCTCATGGTCCGTGAGTTCTAGCCCCGCGTCAGGCTCCATGCTGTCAGTTCAGAGCCTGGAGCCTGCTTCAGATTCTGTGTCTTCCTCTCTCTCTGCCCCTCCCCTGCTCACGCTCTGTCTCTCTATATCAAAAAACGAATAAACGTTAAAAAAATTTTAAGTAACTTACTAGAAGTCATACAGTTTCTAAACGTGGGTGTGAACTTTGGTCTTCTGAGGCCCCCCCACCAGCAGAAAGTAATCAAGGGGAAGTAATCATGGATCTAAATTCAAAAAGAAAAAGGATATCAAAGTTGTAAGAGTTTTAAAACATGACAAGTCCTATTGTAATAGCTGATGCAGGAATGAACACAGATCTCCAATTTGCAGGAGCATAAGTTGGTACGTTTCTGGGTATATAATAGATGCCAAAGCCTGAGAGTGTTGCAAAATCTTTGACCCAGAAATTCCACATCTAGAAAATTTTCTTAGGAAATAGTCATGAATATGGACAAGTATTTAGTTATTAGGATGTATTCTGTAGTAGTTTTGTTATTAGGGAGAAATTAGAAATAATCCCAATGTGTAACAAGAGGAGTTCTGCTGAACAATGGAAGACCATTCTGCTATGAAATTAATGTTGTGGGAAAATATTTAATGCCACATATCAATGTGTGCAACATTACTTACGGGAAAAAGCAGATTTATAAAGTGTATTATAATGTGCCACTTTTGTTTTAAAACATACATGTGTCCATACACACAGAAAAAAAGACAAGGAAGATATAATACCAAAATGTTAGTAGTAGTTATTTAAAGACAGTGAGATTATAAGTCATTTTTCCTTTAATTTAATTTTTTCTCTATTTTTAAAAATTGCTTATAGTGTAGGTTGCTTTTGTAACAAGTTTTATTATTTAAAAAAAAAGGTTTTTTTAAAAATATTTATTTATTTTTGAGAGAGAGAGAGAGCGAGAGAGAGAGAGAGCAGGGGAGGAGCAGAGAAAGAGGGAGACACAGAATCTGAAGCAGGGTCCAGGCTCTGAGCTGTCGGCACAGAGCCCGATGTGGGGCTCAAATCCATGAACCATGAGATCATGACTTGAGCCCAAGTCTGAGGCTAACCAACTGGGCCCCCCAGGCACCCCAATGTAATGAGTTTTTAAAAAGGGAAATAAGAAAGGGAGTTAGGAAAATATGGAAAGTTTTAAGCTAATTTCAACAAACCAAATGGAAGATATACAAAAGAATAATATGATACTTTACATGTAACTCTTCAAAGTGCTTTTTAATTCAAGGTCTAACTTGATATCTACAGCAACTCTGTGAGGACGGTTGGAGACGTATTATCTTTATTTTGCAAAGGAGGAAAGTGAGGCTCTAAATGGTGAAGTCCGTAGGGTAACCCAGCTAGTTAGTGACCAAAACAGAACTAGAGTCTGGCTCTCCCAGGTGGTTCATGGACTTGAGATGAAGTCACAGCAGCAGATGCTTAGTCACACACTTTGTCCCCTGCTGCAGATTCCCTCCACTCCCCCACCCCCTGCTGCAGATCCCCCACTACCACCCCCTGCTGCAGACCCCTACCCCCCCTTCTGCAGACCACCCCCCCATCGGTGCAGACCCCCTGCCCCACCTTCTGCTGCGGACCCCCCCCCCTCCGCTGCGGAACCCCCTCCACCTCCTGCTGCGGACCCCCCTCCACCTCCTGCTGCGGATCCCCCACTCCCCACCCCCTGCTGCGGACTACCCCCTCCTGCTCGGCTGCAGACTCCCCCCCCCCCCCCCCCCCCCCCCCCCCCCCCCCCCCCCCCCCCCCCGTGCTGAGGATCCCCCACCACCATCCCCTGCTGCGGACCACCCCCCTCCCCCCACACACACCCTGTCTTTGGTCTCAGCTCTCTGACTCTTCTCTGTGGAACCTGCCCTCCCACAGTCTCAGTCCAGATCCCAGGGCTGGGCATGCGACCCCAACCCAGCCCATGACAGCCATCTTTGGGAATTCTGCCCAAAGTGCCAGAAAGGAGCATGATGAGTTGGTAGGAAGTAGGAAGAGCTGCTTGGGGCCTCTGTGCTCCTGCTGGGGGCTGATGGGCTGCCTGAAACAAAGCCAATCAGGAAAAAAAAAAAAAAAAAGAGGAGGCACAAACAGATGCCCAAACGGGTCATTTGGGGACCAGGGTCCCAGTGTGCCTCAGGCTAGATCTACCTACTGGACTTTTGCTTACCTGGGCTGGTACATTTCTCTTCCGTCTTTTTCTTTCCTTCCACCTCCTCTCTTCTCCCTTCGCCCTCCTCCTTACCCTTCTCTTTGTTCAAGTTGAGTTGGATTCCTATTAGTTGTAACCAAAAGACTCCTGGTAGGTGCAGTCTCGCATCTCCGTTGCTCACCTGTAAAATGAGATGCTAATGTACCGATCACCTCCCACACAGGATTGTCATGTGATTTACATCAGTGGGTGCACATATAGTGCTTGTCACACCATGAGGGGCAGTAAATGGTATGTGTTATTTTTAAGGAGGTAGAAGAAAATGAATCCAGAAAATCTCATCCTCCCATCCCAGAAAGAAAGAAAGAGAACAAGACTGCCCCATGCATAAAACCGTAGAGAAGCCAGGATAAGAAAAGAGAAAGCACCGTGTCAGCAACTTCCTCCAGGGAGATGCTCTTTTCTAACTTGTGGTCAGGCAGAGGCAGCCTGGGGAAGCCACCATCTCCTGGGGTGTGAGCCAGCGCCCCCACCTTGCCCCACACTCACTCACACGCTCCCTCAGGGCCCCTCTTCAAGGCCAGGTGATGCTGGGCCCCATTCTGCTGGCAATTGCTAGAAACAGCAAGGGTTGCCAGAGAGGAGGGGAAAGGGGAGGTGAGCGGTTGGCAAGACAGAAACGGCTGATTTTGCAACGCAGTTTGGACAGAGGGAAAGCAAACTGGGAGAAAGTTAGCCAGGCCTCTTAGCCTCGTTCCTGCATCACTTGCGGAAAGAAGAGACACGCTGCCTGCACTCAGAAAATGCTCAGTTAAGGCTGCTTGCTTTCCCAGGCGGTTGGGACTGGGATGAAGCCAGTCCACAGGGCTCTGAGGCTGAGCAAAACCGTTAGCACAATGGGGGCAGCGTTCTCGCAGGAGCCCAGTCGGCTGGATTCATCAGCAGAGGCTTTATGCAGCTCGCAGGGTCTTGGAGGGGAGGGTCAGACAACCAGTGTCAGACTTCCAGCCTGGGACAACGCCCTCACGGCGGGGACTACCCCAGGGCACAGGCACCATGCATGGCTTGCACTGTTGATGCTGGCCCCTGGATGCTAGGAACCCCACAACTGTGCCCTAACCCTTACCCCAGAACAGAGTCCATGCAGCCTCGAGTTCCTCTTGTCCTCCCCTGGAGGCCAAGTCTATCCCGAATGTCTGAATGGGTAAGCCTAGGGTTTATGCCTTGTTACAAGGGGGTTAGGAAAGCCAGCATCAATCAGCCTTTGATCCTGGGAGGTGGGACTCATAATGTGGGAAATTTACCAGTCACAGGATGGAGTTGGAAAGGACAACCAACAGGGATGTATGCATCCTCCTGCAGCATTTCTATAGTGTGTGGGAGTGCATATGGTCCGCGCCTCCACGTCCCCTTTCTAAGGTGCTTTCGTCCTTAAAAACTCATTTGAGGCCCCACCAGCAACAAGAGCCCAGTCTGTTCATTTGGGTGTCACTCAGCACCTCTGAGCTCCAATTTCAAATGCAGCTCCAGGGACCATCTGGTCACCCCTTTCTTCTTGTGGCTCTGCTCTTTCAGGTCATTACTGTCCCTAAGACATGGACCCTGGCCTCTCCCCCCCTCCCCCACCCCCTTCCATATGGAGAGCTGAAACAGTCCTCATAGACATACCAGGCTCCTGGGAGGAGACACTTCCCCTAACACACCAGAGCAGTCGGCTCTGATTTGTCACAGACCCCTTAGGACTTCCCTCTGGTTTTCCCTCTGCAGAAACAAAGACCTTTTAAAGTGGCCTCAAAAGTGAATTCAGCCACCAAACCTAAGATACCAGGACAGAAGAAATGTTTTTTAAACACTGGGTTTTTGTGTGTCCCAAATGAAACCCCATGTGGGGGGAGAGAGTTGAGAAACTGCTCTAATAGTTTTTTCCTTAAGAAAAGCCTAAGGGCACCTGGGTGGCTCAGTGGGTTAAGCATACGACTTCGGCTCAGGTCATGATCTCGTGGTTCATGAGTTGGAACCACACTCTGTGCTGACAGCTCAGGATTCTGTGTCTCCCTCTCTCTCTGCCCCACCCCTGCTAGCCCTCTGTCTCTGTCTCTGTCTCTCTCCTTCTCTCTCAAAAATAAATAAAAATTTAAAAAAGAAAGGAAGGAAGGCAGGAAGGGAGAAAGAGAGAGAGAGAGAGAAAGAAAGAAAGAAAAGGAAGGAAGGAAGGAGGGAAGGAAGGAAGGAAGGGAGGGAGGAAGAAAAGCCTAGAAAGCAGATTAGGGCAATGCTCCAGAGTGGTCCCTGCTTCACCCTCCCACTGCATTCCTGGGTCTGCTCTTCACCTTCTGGTGATGTTCATGTGCTGCCGGAGTTAGCACTTGCCATGCTCCGCCCCAGGGCATTTCTGTTTGTCACTCAGTGCTTGTCTGCTGAATGACCAACCAGCTCTTCTGTGAATTCTGCTTGCGCCCCTAGGAGAGCCAGCTACCATCCCCGTCAACCTCCCACAACATTCAGTCTAAGATCCCTGTGGAATAGTTACTTAATGGTTTTATATTTATCCATGTTCTGTGAGTTTCCCTTTAGGACAGAGACAGTATATCATTTGCTATGGGGTCCCCAACAACTGGCAGAGTGTTTTTGAGTGGAAAGAAGGAAAGATGGTTGGATGGATGGATGGTTGGATGGATGGGTGGGTGGGACAGACAGACGCCTGAGCTTTGACAAACTTTCTGGAGCCAAGTGCCACTAGGGGGCAGTATGGAGAAGCTTTTCAAGGTCTTCCCAAACTCTTCTACCAGACCTTGGCTGGTGAGGTTTCCAGAGAAGCTTATTTTGTTCAACATTTTCATTGCGAGAGGAGTTGGTGCCTGATGGCTTGTGCAAGGACACACAGCTCCTGAGCTGGCCACCTGAGTGGGTCTGGCATCTTTCCCTTACAGAACACCCAGCTCCCTGGGTTCTGACGGCCCCGTGCTGGTAATCCTCCAGCAGCTTTGTACCCCTGGAGCCCTTTGTGGGACTGCCTGTCGGCCCCTGGTGGTGAACGTGTAGATCACAGAGGAGATGGACCACTGAGTGCGCCATTCAGGGAGGGCCAACTGTGTCTTCCAGGCCCTCAGCGGGACCCCATCTTTGGTGACTTGAGCCCCCACCAAACTCCCTCTTTCCTTGACATGTCTCTTCTGTCCTTTTAGACCTTCATCACCTGAGCTTAGATTTCTCAGGAAAAGAAGGCCCCCATGCTCAGAGCATGTCCTACACTATGCTTCTCCTCTTCAAATTTACTTCTCTTGTGTACCTTGTCCTCTAGCCCTGCCTTTTAATTTCCTCTATCTCTTTGTGTGTTGCGGGGGGGGGGGGGGGCGGAGGGTGGGTGTTGGAGAGAATGCTAATATGGTGATGGCTCACTCCCTTCCCTCCTGGCTGTCCACACATTGTCACAGCAGACTCTTGAGGTCCATGCCTTAGCAGAGGGAGATATCCAGACTGCACAGAAAACCTCAAAATTTCCTTTTCATTCGTTCGTTCATTCATCTATTTAATTACTCAATTATTAAAAAATATTTTAAGCATCCTCTATGTGTCGGGTGCTGAAAAAATATATAATCTTTACGTTTGTTAAGCCTTTAAGCACTTATGTGCTAGGCACCATGCTAAAGGCCTGACAGTCATTTTCCTTATTATACAAGCCTGTGAGGGAGACGTTATTATTCCCATTTTACAGATGAGGAAGCAAAGGTCTAGAGCAATCACATCACTTGACTAAGTGAGTTACAGAACCAGGAGTCAAGCCGTGAAGGCGGCCACCCAAATGGTCAGGCATTTCTGTTGAAGTTCACTGTTGGGCTTGTGGTTGCTTGTGCCCAGGATTCTCCCAGAGTCTGCACCTTCGCAGGCAGCTGGGGAGCAGTTAAGCACATAGGCTCAAGGGATGAGCAAGAGCTACAGAGACCTCTAGACCTGGGTCTGTGTTCACTTAAGCGTGTTATAGCTTTGTGGCTCCTAAAGTAGAATTCTAGAATGTTCCAACAAGTTCAATTCTGCAACTGTATATTAGTACTCTGTGTGGGACCCAGCATCACCTCAAAGCTGTGGCTCAGAGTCCCTCCAGGGTCACTGGGATGGGAGTCAGGAACCTGGGTCTGCTTGACTGGGACCTAACAAGCCGCTTGAGCTGGACCCCCTCCTCTTGCCACATGGCCTTCTGCTTTATCTGTAAGTATATAAGACTTCATCTGTAAGACTATAGTATCCCATGTAAAATATACTTCGTGTCCCGGAGAGCTGTCCTCAGATGAGATAAGAGCATGAGTGTGAACGTGCCCTTACATAATCCTTGTGCCCTCATTATCACCACAAGCTGGGCTGCTGTGTTTTGATTGGGTCCCCTGGGGGCCTAGTTGTTCCTAGCCTTCAGGACTGCACAGGTCAGGATAATTTTTTGTTATGAATCTCCATGAGTTCCATAGCGTTGCTTCCTTTTAAAAATGACTGCCATAAATACTCTGCTCTAAAAGAAAAAGAAGTTTAATACAAAAGTAGGCAGGATATAACCTCCAAAAAAAGTGGATGTGTTTAGCCTCGTGAAAAGCTATGTGGTCAACAGGCACCTGGGTGGCTCAGTCAGTGGAGCATCCGACTCTTGATTTTGGCTCAGGTCACGATCCCAGGGTTGTGGGATCCAGCCCTGAGTCAGGCTCTGTGCTGAGAATGGAGCCTGCTTAAGACTCTCTTTCTCTCTCCCTCTGCCCCTCTCCCCTGCTCATGCGTTCCCTCTCTATAATAAAAAATAGCAAAAACTAAAAAGCCCCACAAAACTATGTGGTCTATATTTTTTTCATTTCGCTTTAGATCAGTGGGAATTGAAGCAAGGACTGACCTCTGGGAGCCGTCACTGGAGAGTGTATGTAGTTTACAGGGGCACTCTTGGATCTTGCAGCCAAGCCCTCCCTGGGCAGCGAGAGGTGCACTAAATACATCATGGGGCAGCCACGTGCGTGAGAGAACTGAAGGACAGAATAGAAAAATGAGTTCCAGGAAATGTTTTTAATGTGTATTACAAAATAGCATGTGCAGGGGCACCTGGGTGGCTCAGTTGGTTGAGCGTCTGACTTCGGCTCAGGTCATGATCTCGCCGCTCGTGGGCTGGAGTCCTGTGTCGGGCTCTGGCTCTGTGTTGACAGCTCAGAGTCTGGAGCCTGCTTCATATTCTGTGTCTCCATCTCTCTCTGCCCCTCCCCCACTTGTGCTCTGTCTCTCTCTCAAATATGAATAAAAGCATTAAAAAAAAATAGCATGTGCAGCATGAATGAACTCCCAACCCCCCAATTTGTAAAGTGCTTGTATGCCAACAGGCAGCCTCAAATGCACAGAAAACAAAAACAAAAATAAAAACAAAAACAAAAACAAAAAAACACCAGAAGGCTATACAGCAAAATCCCATGGGGTTATCTCTGTATGGAAGAATGATGTCTGGGTTTATTTTCTCTGAGTTATTTCTTGCATTTTCTAAATCTTCCTGTTTTGTAATCAGAAACCCAGAACAAATAAAGTAGCCAAAAAAAAGAAAGAAAAATGACGCAAGATGAATTATGCCACACTCTGTGTGAGACTTCGGTCTCCTTGGGACCTGCAGAATTTCAGTGAAGCCACATCCTGGACTGTAGAAGGCTCTTCTGGGCTTGGGCTGGCACCACTCATCTCCTGCCTTTGCTTTTCTCGGGCTGGGCCTCGTGTCTGGCTTGCGGTAAGTGCCCCATCTGTGTGTGCCGAGTGGACCACTTTCCTTACTAGGAGGGCCAGGGTGGCTCCTGGCCAAGAGGGGACCACAGAGAAAAGCTGCCACTTAAGTAGGGATGGGCCATCCCTAAACTGCATTCCTTTCTGAGTTTAAAATTGTGTGTCTGAAGCCTTTGATTGCTTCTCTCCTCAGAAGCCTGGAATGAGGTAACCAGCAACATTCCTTCTTCCCGGTGCCATTAAAATAAAGACTCTGTCTCGGAGTGCCTGGGTGGCTCAGTCAGTTAAGCAACTGACTTCAGCTCAGGTCATGATCTCACAGTTCGTGAGTTTGAGCCCTGCATTGGGCTCTGTGCTGACAGCTCAGAGCCTGGAGCCTGCTTTGGATTCTGTGTCTCCCTCTCCATCTGCCCGTCCCCTGCTCATGCTCTGTCTTTCTCTCCCAGGAACTGAATAAACATTAAAAAAAAAAAAAAAAAGAAAGAAAAGTCTCTGTCCTTAAAACAGCAGCAGGGTTTGGGGAGGATAGGTCTCTTCCCATTGATCAGGCTTCTTGCTGACAAGCAACAGGAGTTAATTCCGGCCAATTTAAGCAAGCAAGAAATGCATTGGAAAGCTTTCTGGTAACTCCCAGTTTGGACAGGAAGACTAGAGCCCATTGGTAAAACGAGCAGGACCCAAGGCATTGGGACCACTGCTGAGTCCCCCGAGCTGTGTCTCTGCCACAGGTCTCAGTCTTCTTATGATTTTGAGTCCTGACAGATTTACCATAGGGCTTGAGAGCACAGGCCCTGGAGCCAGACCGCCTGGTCTCAGATCCCATCTACCAGGACCTAAAGCAAATTCCATGACTTTTCTATGCTTCCGTTTTCACATCTGTAAAATAGAGATAATAAAAGTACCAGCTGGCATTCCTTATCTTTTGCTATGAAGCAAATTACCCCCAAACTCAGTGGCTTATAACAACAATAAACATTTATTACCTCAGTTTCTGCGGGTCAAGTATTCAGGAGCAGCTTAGCTCGGCGACTCTGTCATGAATTCTCCTGAGGTTCCGTCAGAGGTAGGTTGGGGGTACAGTAGTCGAAGGCTCAGCTGGGGCTGGAAGATGTTTCCAAGGTGGCTCACTCCTGTGGCTGGTAAGTTGGTGCCAGCTGGTGGCAGGGGGCCTTAGTTTCTCCCTAACTGGGCTGCTTGAGGATCCTCACAACATGGTGGCTGCCTCACCCGCCAGAGCAAGAGATACTGGAGAGAGAGCCAGCAGAAGGTACATCCTTTGTGTGACCTAGCCTGTGACATCACATCACATCACTTCTGCTATAGTCACTCTTTAGAAGAAAGTAAGTCCAGCCAGAGTGCAAGGGGAGGAAAATTAGCCTCCACCTTTTGAAGGGAGGTATATGAAAAAATTTGCAGCCATATCTTATAACCACCACAGTACCTCACAGAATCATTACAAAGATTAAATGAGTTAATAGTAGTGTTTAAGATAGCACCTAGAATGTGGTAATTACCACATAGATGTTTGATTGCTGGTAGTAGTAGTAATATTCTTATTCTCCCCCACCCACCCTGCCAGTCGGCCTGTTCCTCACTGTCCTCCTCCAAAGTTACCTCAGAAGTGGAGCTGATCCTTGACTTTACTGGCTCCTAAGTCCCCCCAGGGAAGCAGGAGCTGCTTTCGGACCGGTCCCACCCTTTTTATCTACCTCAGGAAAGAGTCACGCTGGGACTCCAATGACAGTGGTCAGGCCTGGCTGTTCAGCACAAGGGAGTCAGCCCCTTTGTACATCTCAGTCCTCACAGCTGCTGCAAGGCCGACCCTTGCTTTCTGCTCTTCAATTCCTCAGGGGAGACACCCGCAACAGGGAGCTGGAGGAAATTCCCCGGGCAAATGATTGGCCCAGTGAGACACACGCGGGGCCTTGCCCAGTTGGTGATAGGGTAGGGGTTGGCCTTTGAGAGCCTGGACAGAAACCAGTGGGCAGGAAGAGCCAGCGGGAAGGACCGTTGCTGCCACAAGCCCACACGCTCTGAGGCAGAGCCACAGCGAATGAACGAGCGGGCTGTTCCCTGCAGAGGATGCCTGCCTGAGGGGCGCGTGCACAGGCTGAAACCCAGCCAGGCCCCGCTTGCCAAGCCCGGAGCCTTGGCTGCATCAACCCTGAGGAAGAGGTGCCTTTTCCTAACCGTCTGCTCAGAGAGGGCACTTTTTCTAATTTATAGGACACATTGCATGTGCTAGCTGTGGTTGGGCCACCAGATCTTGTTTAAAGATCCCTGCCCTGGGCTCTGGTATGTGAGTATTTCACCACCGGGGGCTGATTACTTGTCCCTCTGGGGTTTAGCGTTTCCATTTTCCAGCTCCTACTTGGGCTTCCTTCTTCCGTCTCACAGGTACGAGGCGGACAGTGGAGAGGACCACAGGCCTGAGGCGCACGAGAGCACCTGCCCTTTCCCAGGTGCGGCTTGGTCTCCAATGCCTTCCGATGTGCCGGAATGCTGCTCAGGACTCGTCTACCTGGGAACTCTGGGGCAGCCTGGAAGAAGGAGCACCAGGGGCCTTTCTCAGAGCACGAGGCGGCCTTCACCTCCCCCACCCACCCTGGCCTGGCCTGGCCAAGGCAGTTACCCAGCTGGGCATGGTCAGGGCAATTGGGTCTGGGGTGCGGCGGGAACCCTCCTTAGCAGGATAGGAAGAACAGAGGTAGGAGGAAGACTTAAAATCTTTACACGACGGCAGCACCCTTTGCATTCTGCTCTGGAGTAGATCCTGATTTTGCAGAAGACACTCTGATGTCTGCAAGGACTTATGTCTCAACTCGGATCGATACAGTCAGGTGAATAGGGAGATGACAGATGACGGATAGACTACTCACAGGAGAGGTTTGCAAAGGAAGCGATGGGCTAGCAAGCATTTTTATACAAACTTTGTAAACTTTTTCTAGAGGAAAATTTGAAAAACCACATGCAGAAAAAGTCCTCTGCTCCTGTCTGGTTAAAAATATAAAATAAACAGGCACAGAAGTCATCCTTCAATGTGGTCTTCCCTTTAGCCCCAAAACCAGACTGTTCATATTTACACTTGGTGAATCCTCGTCTCCATTTCTATCATTTTATCTAGAGTGGAAGAAGCAGAGGAGCATGATAATAATAGTATTTTTTTTAAGCCTAATACCATTTTGTTTTATTTTTTATTAAAATAACATTAACAGGGGTGCCTGGGTGGCTCAGTCAGTTGAGCGTCTGACTTCGGCTCAGGTCATGATCTTGCGGTTCCTGGGTTCTAGCCCCGCATAAGGTTCTGTGCTGACAGCTCAGAGCCTGGAGTCTGCTTCGGATTTTGTGTCTCCCTCCCTCTCGCACCTCCCCATTCATGCTTTGTCTCTGTCTCTCTCAAAAATAAACATTAAAAAATTTTAAAAAATAACATTAACAAATAATATATTAGTTTTGGGTGTATAAACATAATGATTTGATATTTGTATACATTGCAAAATGATCACCACTATAAGTTTAGTTAACCTCCATCATCTAATTACAATTTTTTTTCTTATGATGAGAACTTCCAAGCTCAGCTCTCTTAGAAACTTTCAAACAGGCAAAACAATATTGGTGACTACAGTCACCATGTTGTACATGATATCGCTATGACTTACTTATTTTATAACTGGAAGTTTGCACCTCCTGATTTCCGTCCCTCATTTTACCCACTCCCCAAGCCCCCTCCCTTCTGGCAACTACCACTATGTTCCCTGTGAATTTGTTTTTGTTTTTCTCATTTGTTTTGTTTTTTAGCTTCCACATATAAGCAAAATCATTTGGTATTTGTCTTTCTCTGACTAATTTCACTTAGCATAATACCCTCAAGGTCCATCCATGTTGTTGCAAATGGTATATTTCATTCTTTATGGCTGAGAAGTCCTCCATTGTGTGTGTGCGTGTGTATCTCACATCTTTTTTTTTTTTCACATCTTCTTTATCAATTCATCCATTGATGGACACTTAGGTTGTTTTCATATCTTTGGTATTGTAGACAATGTTACAGTGAACATAGGGGTGCATATATCTTTACTTTTTTTTAATTTAGAGAGGAGGGTGGTGGGGAGAGGGAGAGAGAAAGAGAGAGAGAGAGAGAGAGAGAGAGAGAGAGAGAGAGAATGCTAAGCAGGCTCCCTGCTCAGTGCAGAGCCTGACATAGGGCTTGAGATCACGACCTGAGTTGAAATCAGGGGTAGGATGTTCAACCAACTAAGCCACCCAAGCACTCCTATATCTTTTCAAATTAGAATTTTCATTTTCTTCCCACAAATACCCAGAAGTAGAATTGCCAGATCACATGGTAGTTTGACTCACCAAGAAAAAAGGAAGAGGGCTTAAATAAATAAAATCAGAAATGAAAGAGAAGTTACAACTGATATTGAAAAAACACAAAGGATCATAGGAGACTACTATAAAAAATTATATGTCACATATTGAACAAATAGAGAAATACATAAATTCCTAGAAATAGACAATCATCTAAGACTGAATCATGAAGGAATATAAAATCTATACTAGACCAATTACTAGTAAGGAGATTCAATTAATAATTAAAACCCACCTAACAAACACAAGTCCAGGCCCAGAAAGCTTCACTGGTGAATTCAACCAAACATTCAAAGAAGATTTAAAACCTATCCCTCTCAAACTCTTCCAAAAAATTGAAGAGGGGATAAATCTTCCAAACTCATTTTATGAGGTCAGCATTATCCCACACCAAAACCAGAGGAGGACACCATGAAAAAAGAAAATTTCAGGACACTATTCCTGATGAACATAGATGTGAAAATCCTCAACGAAATATTAGCAAACCAAATTCAACAATAAATTAAAGAATCATTCACCATTATCAAGTGAGATTTATTCCAGGGATGCAAGGATGGTTCAATATCCACGAATCAATCAAATATCACATTAACAAAATGAAGGATAAAAATTATGTGATCATCTCAATAGATGTAGAGAAAGCAGTTGGCAAAATTTGGCATCCATTTACGATAAAGACTGTCAATAAAGTGGGTATAGAGTGAACGTACTTCAACATAATAAAGGCCATATATGACGAGCCCACAGCTAACATCATACTCAATGGTGAAAAGCTGAAAGCCTTTCCTATAATACCAGTACAAGACAAGGACACCCATTCTCGCCATTTTTATTTGACATTGTATTAGAAGTCCTAGCCAGAACAAAGAAATAAAAGGCATCTAAATTGAAAAGGAAGAAGTAAAACTGTCACTATTTGCAGACAACATTATTTTATTTATAACCCTAAAGACTTCACCAAAAATACCTGATAGAACTAAGAAACAAATTCAGTAAAGTTGCAGGATACAAAATCAATATACAAAAATCTGTTGTGTTTTTATATACTAACAATGAAATACCAGGAAAAGAAATTAAGAAAACAATCCCATTAACAATTGCATCAAAAAGAATAGAATACCTAGGAATAAATTTAACCAAGGAGGTGAAAAACCTATGTACTGAAAACTATAAGACATTGATGAAGTAAATTGAAGAAGACAAAAATAAATGGAAAGATAGTTCATGCTCATGGATTAGAAGAATTAATATTGTCAAAATGGCCACATTAAGCAAGCTACAGACTCAGTACAATCTCTATCAAAATTCTAATGGCACTTTTCAGAGAAATAGAACAAACAATCCTAAAATTTGTGTAGAACCATGGAAGACCCAACTCGCTAAAGCAATCTTGAGAAAAAAGAACAAAACTGGAGGCATCATGATTTCAAACTATATTACAAAGCTATAGTAATAATAGCAAGTAATGACCATGAGCAATAAAAGCAACTCTCATAATGAGGGCTCAGCCTGTAGTTTCGGGCCATGTTGACTCTGAGGAACTTGTGAGGTCAATTCACCCTGACGACTTCACATCCTGTCCCACGGACCAAGGATATTTTGCAGCCATGCACACCTGGGGTCAGAGCACAAAGCTGAGGCTCACCTGTGGTTAGAGGGATTACAGTTTCCCAGGAAACCTCAACAAGGAAAATAATACCATTTCTGGCTTTTGCCACTAGGTGGGACTTTACAACAGAAGTCAAGTCTGGTGAGGCAATAGCATCTGTCACAGGGTTCTTTTTTTTTTTTTTTTTTTGTATTTTTTTTTTATGTTTTTATTTATTTTTGAGACAGAGAGAGACAGAGCATGAGCAGGGAAGGGACAGAGAGAGAGGGAGACGCAGAATCGGAAGCAGGCTCCAGGCTCTGAGCCATCAGCACAGAGCCCGATGCGGGGCTCGAACTCACAGACTGTGAGATCATGACCTGAGCCGAAGTCGGACGCTCAACCGACTGAGCCACCCAGGTGCCCCTGTTACAGGGTTCTTTAACTTCAACACTATTGGCATTTGGGGGCTGGACAATTGGCTGTTCTGTGCTTTGTGCAGTGTCCAGCAGTAGCTCCCACCTCTCCCCTACCCATTGAATTCCAGTAGCAACCTTTGAGTTGTGACAACCAAAGTGTCTCCAAACATTACCAATGTCTCTATCTCTACAGCCACAGTGTGTGTGTGTGTGTGTGTGTGTGTGTGTGTGTGTATTTAAAAATCACCCCTGGTTAAGAAGCACTGCTCTGGGGGTGCCTGGGTGGCTCGGTTGGTTAGGTGTCCGACTTTGGCTCAGGTCATGATCTCACGGTCTGTGAGTTCGAGCCCCGCGTCAAGCCTGTGCTGACAGCTCAGAGCCTGGAGTCTGCTTCAGATTCTGTGTCTCCCTCTCTCTCTGTGCCTCCCCCGCTCACACTGTATCTCTTTCTCAAAAAATAAATAAAAATTTTTTAAAAATTAAAAAAAAAAAGAAGAAGCACTTCTCTGGTGTTTAAGAGCAGGGGTCCCGTAGCCAGACCACTTAAATTTAAATCCCAGTGTCTGTGGCGACTTAATGAGCACCCAACGAGCTAATAAATGTAAGGGTACCATGGTCACAGAATTTATCCTCCAAACCAGGGCAATTTGAAAAAGAATGAGGGTTCTAATAATAATTTCATAAATGGAGACTGTCTCAGCCAACAAGGATGTGTGGTCAGTCCTTAAGTCTATAAACAGTGTCGAGCACTGGATGACTTGTGTGTTAAGTGCTTTTACATGTAGGAGCTTCATTTAATCCCCTCAAGATCCAGCAAGATCAGTTCTATTATTATTCCCTTTTTGTATATGGAAAGACTGAGACACTAGAAGCTAACTTGCCCAACATCCCAAGGTGAGTTGTACAGTCTGAATTCTGGTCTTGGCAGGTGAGTTTCCAAGTCTGTGCTCTTAGCCACATGCCCACATGTGCTTGGTTGGGTGCCCAGGGAAACACGGTGCTGCTCAACATCCATTGGTCTCCATGTGAACGACTAGCTCTAGGTCATTCACAGCTGCAACGTGAAGCCCATTTAAAACGCTCAGTTTTCAGAGGTACTGTGATAAAAAGCAGACACATGAAAGTCATTGTGGAGCAGGAAATGAGAGTGGCAGTGCCCAATCTGATTCCCAGTTTTGTAGAGCTCAACAGGTACACTCATCCCACTGGGAAGTCACTATGTCTGCTTAAGAATGAAACAAAAAAATTATTTTTTGTTTCCACAGATGGCTACTGAGCTCTTAAGACATAAAGTCTTAGTAAGTCATTTGGATCCAGCTGCTTAATAAATTCAACTGTTAGGTATTTCTTTTGGCCTGAGGGGTGCCATGAAGGCAATGTAAAAGGAGAAAATTTGGGAAGCTTTGCACTCACCATTTTGCCATCGGAAGAACTCCGGAGAGTAATTATGGAGAAAGCCCTCTAGCCCTGACACCCCACCCCGGTTGCCCACTCTGAGGAAACCTATCCTGTCCTCGTGGCACGTTAGCCTATGATAATGGGATCCCCCCCCACTTCTGCCAACCCCCCTTCTCTCCTTCCCTCTCAACACAGACAACTCCCTTTTCCCTCACACAAAAAGCTAACATACCCTGACCCCAGAGAGTTGCCAAATTCCATATGAGTTCCCTTTATTTCAATCTCTTGTCCTTTTCCAACAGTGTCAGAAAGCGAACTCGTTCTGTTTGACAACTTGAATTTACTCAAGGTTCCAGTTGAACATCTTCCACTGACTTGCAATCAAACAGATCCTCAGTTCAGAGGTCACACTGTCAACTGAGACACACATGACACAGCGATAAGCAGACTGCATCTCCTCCCCACACAGCACCTCAGGCCGCTGTGCCAAATCCTTAATAAGTACACAGACAACTACAAGACAGAATGCACAACTGGGAGAGGCCTAGCAGTGTGGCAAAGGGGAGGGGGGGGTGGCTGGCCAGGGAAGTGGTCACTGGGTCTAGGGCCACAGGCACATTTTTCATTCTC
This sequence comes from Panthera leo, assembly GCF_018350215.1. Taxonomy (NCBI): domain Eukaryota; kingdom Metazoa; phylum Chordata; class Mammalia; order Carnivora; family Felidae; genus Panthera; species Panthera leo. The sequence continues at coordinate 53,185,036 of NC_056689.1, forward strand.
CAACGGCCTAATTTAACAGAAAACTAGACACGACGGGTGTGGTGGAAACTCACGGGGCAGGGGCAGGGAACCTGGCTTTTATTACTAACCAGGGGCCACCTTGGACAAGTCGCTTCTTGCTATGCCTCAGTTTCCTTATCTGTAAGCCCTGGATTGCCCAGTGCTTCTCAAACTGGGGTGCTGAGACACATTCACAGCCTGTGTATACACCTCGAGGTCTAGGATAGTTTGCCTTTCTGGGGTGTCAAGTTTATTCAAGATTTTTCCTTTTACACGAGAGCATTTTTATATCATCGCTCGTTGCTCAGAATGCAAAATTGACATGCATTTTTACTATAATAACTAATAATTGAAGACTAATAATTTATTATAGTAAATAATAATTGTGTGTGAGAGCAATTACTATATGCCAAGTGTTAATCTCTTTATAAAATCCTTAAAATTACTCGATGAGATATTTTATTCTCTTTTTATAGATTTAAAAAAAAAAACACTGGGGAACAGAGAAATAAAATAATTCACCCCAATGTCACATGTTACTAAGCAATGCTAAAACAAATGATTCCCTCCCCCCCCCCCCAAAAAAAAAGGTGTGGCCCCATTGCAAAGTGCTTTGGAGTCCACCCCCGGACCCGAGGGGCTTCTTTGATGAAGTCTGGGCAACACAGGACAAAATGATCTCCAAAGTCCAGCTCTGACACTCTTAAATCAATTTTACTTAAATCGGTGGTTTCAAGGTTTCGGACACGGGATGCCCCTGGAGGATGAAGGAAGCTGGGGAGGTCCTGCAGGGGTTCTGGGGCTCTCCCAGTGGGGTTTCCAGGACCCTCGGGCGCTGGCCCAACAGTCCGAGGGCGTGAGGCCTCCCCAGCGGCCGCCGCCTCTCGCCAGGCCGGGGTGTTTCCAGTGGCGACGCCTGGCACTTCCTCGTTCCCGCGCGCCCCAGGCTCAGCTCACAACGCCCAGCGCCGGCGCTCCTGCGGCGGGAGGGGGCCAGAGGGGAGATGTCGCAACCGCCTCCCTCCCTCTTTCCCCGCCTTGGCGCTCAGTCGCCTCCCAGATGAGCGCGCTAGCAGACGGCTGCGGGCCGCCGGGCGCAGGGCATGTCCCCTGAGTGCGCGCAGGCGGCGGGCACTGGGTCCCCGCGCAGCCTGGAGCGGGCCAACCGCACCCGCTTCCCATTCTTCTCCGACGTCAAGGGAGACCACCGGCTGGTGCTGACCGCTGTGGAGACGGTCGTGCTGGCGCTCATCTTTGCGGTGTCGCTGTTGGGCAACGTGTGCGCCTTGGTGCTGGTGGCGCGCCGACGGCGCCGCGGCACCACCGCCTGCCTGGTGCTCAACCTTTTCTGCGCGGACCTGCTCTTCACCAGCGCCATCCCGCCCGTGCTGGCTGTGCGATGGACTGAGGCCTGGCTGCTGGGCCCGGTCGCCTGCCACCTGCTCTTCTACGTGATGAGCTTGAGCGGCAGCGTCACCATCCTCACGCTGGCGGCCGTCAGCCTGGAGCGCATGGTGTGCATCGTTCGCCTGCAGCGGGGCGTGCGGGGCCTGGGGCGGCGGGCGAGGGCCGCGCTGCTGGCGCTCATCTGGGGCTACTCGGCGCTGGCCGCGCTGCCCCTCTGCGTCTTCTTCCAAGTCGTTCCGCAGCGGCTCTCCGGTCGGGACCAGGTGAGCGCCGGGCGGTGCGCGCCCCGCCGGTGTCTGGGGCGGGCCGGCAGGCGGGGGTCCGACGGAAACGGCGACCAGGGACGATGAATAACAGTAACAACAAAACAATCACAGGCCATTTGTTGCGCTTAATAGTTGTGACACTGTGCCCGGCGATCTGAAGTTTTAGCTCTTAAATTTCACCGCAGCGACGTAGGTCCTATAAACGCCCTCCAAAACCTTGTAAGTGGAGTCCCCCAAATGCCTGTAAAGTGCACCCTTCATTTCGAGGTCAATGAAATAACGGAGAGCTTAGCGGCCAGTCAGATGGAAGTTCGAGGGTCCGGAATGGCTAATCGCATTGCCGTATGTTGAATTCTGTCTCCTGGCAGGGTGCTACGGTACTCTTGCTATCACATCTACTTTACATATGGGGAGGCACACAGGGGAATGACTTGCTCAGGGTATGTCATCCTTGGTGCGAGTTGGAGTTGAGATCGTGCACGGCAGATTCAGTACAGGCTGGGTAAGTGTCCTGCTTTGCAGAGTCAGGGAGAAAGGGCATTGGAGACCCAGGGACCCCAGACCCAACGCTGCCACCAGGGGTGTTGTGACTCCCCCTCCCAGGGCCTCAGCTTTTCCAACTGCAAGACAGAAGGATTACACTAGACCGCAGGACCTTGCCCTGGGAGCCTTGGGGGACAGGTGGCTTCAGAGTACCCTGGGCACCCCAAACGTCCTGCAGGTTCCAGAGGCTGCCAGAGCTTTATTCTGAGTAGTATGCCCAGAGTTGTCATTAGGAACTCAGTGGGGGTCCACAACCTGACAAAGGTTCTGCAGACAGTTCTGACATTGGCTCGAGGGTGACTCCAGTTGCGCAGTCCAGAATCGAGGTCCAGGTCTGTCGGCGTTGCTGCCCCACTGCGCTGTTGCAGTTTGATTCAGCTCATGACTTGTGGGCACGGGCCGGGTGTAGGACAGTGGCCGCCTGTTCTGGCTGTCATCCCAGGGTGTTGGGTTTTCTACGCCTCATGGGGAGGGACAGGGAGAGGACATAGGTCTGTGCACCGTAAAGGAAGGGATGAGTCCTGCTCCAGGCTCAGCCTCTCACAGGGTCTGCCCTAAGCTGGTTTCTTCACCCCCTCCCTTTCTCTACAACTCGCTGGATTTCTAACCTGAGCAAAACCCTCACAAACCACAGTCCCAAAGAGAGGCCTGCACAGTGACCAGAAGGGAGTGAGAAGGTAGGAAGGCACGGGGATGAGATGTAACCTGGGGGAAGGCTTCTCACTACGGAAGTGGACAGTCCCACCAGGGGATGTTCCGCTGGGTGTATCCTCTGGAGCATGGACACAGAGATGGGCTTCTCTGGGGCTTTCCCCAGACCAGTCTCTCACACAGTCCTCTTAGTGGGGTGTGGGGAGAAGTCTGCATCCTGTATAAGCACTATCCTTTTTTTATTTTTTGTTTTTCACACAGATGAAATCTACAAGTCTCTTTCCTAATAGTTTGTTTTTTGCATGGGATACATTGTGGGCTTTTTATTTGATTGTTTTGTTTTAAGGCCTTGAATGACTAATAGGCAGGAACCATGTCGGGCCCATGGCACTTCATCAAAGAACATGTAAGCCTGTGGCCATACCCCTCAAGTGCGGGCCAGGATAGCTGGGATCGGCTAAGTTGGTGGGGTGCCTTTGGTGTGGTGGGCCAAGGACCCTAACTTAGTGGGCAGCCCTGTCCTCCTCAACCCAGCTATACCTGAGAATCAGGGTGGGTCACTTAGATGCTTCTAGAATAAGTGGAAGGCCAGGCTCACCCCAGATCCACTGGATCAGCTGGAGGCTAACGTTCTGCCCTCAATCTTTGGATTTTTTTTTTAAGTTATTCTCTCACTGAGTCACAGTGTTTCTGTATTTTCACAGATCTTGAGGGACTTCTCCCCATTTTCTTCTTACAGACAAAATGACACTCAGGAAATTAAAGATCAAATTGAATATATCTTACGGGTATCTCATGTTCCAGACATGTGCCTTATGCCCTTCCCTTTTACAATTGCTTCAGGTACACTTATACTTAACTGGCAAATAGCACTAAAAAAGTGAGGTTCTTGTCCCCTCCCAGCCAAAAGCCCAGACTGTAACTGCTTGCCTACATGGACACAGGTGGTTGTTGAGCAAGAAGGCCTTTGCTCAGATGGAGGGATCCTCCCTGTTTGGTCACTCTGTAGTTGCACCTCTGGTGGAAGGTACCTCTGGTCAGAGCCTTCGCCGGCACTTCCGGGATGACCAGAGCTGTGCTGCAAAGCGCTTCCATGGAGACTCGTGTTGTGGTGCCTTTCACTCCGTCTCCTTTGGGGCTGAGCACACAGACCCCTCTTGTATTAATGCAGAAACACCTCCTTGATCATAAGAGAGGGAGAGGGATTGGACAAAACCACTGGGAGAGCACCGGAGAAGACTGGGGGCCAGGTGAGTCGGCCACAGGAGCCCTCTTCCCTGACATTAGTAGAAGTGGGGTCAGGGAGCTTGGAATGAAAAGCCAGCATGGTCCTTTCCAGCTCTCCATCCTCTTTGTCTTTGCCCCACCCGCACCCCCACCACATGCACCTGCCAGTAAGCCAAGGAACAGAAAAACTCCCCTGTCCCTCAAGGGCTGTGACCTGAGCATGTACGAAACAACTCATTTTATAGGTGAGCAAACTGAGGATGAAGGGTTGAAAAAATAAGTTGGAAAGAATAAGAAATGGGGGGGGGGCGGAGTGTGGCCATTTTAAAAAAGAGAGAAGGATCTAGGCTAGACTGAATGGAGTCTCACATTTAAAATTAGCAAAAGCTTGTTTTCTCAATCCTCTGTTCCCAGCTTCCTGTCTAGATTCTGCCTGCCCCTTCCCACTTGGACACTAAATATGGAGGTTTTGGATGGGAGACACTTTCCTACCCAAACCACCGGCCGAGAAAACTAAGTAACCCCAAGCACACACTGGCTGCCTCCTCTCAAGGAGCGCTGGCCAGGGAAACAGTACGTCTCAGAGCTTTCTGCTATTCTGAGCACCCCTCCTCCTCCCCAAAACAGGAACATGAGTACCTTTGCCCATTTGGGCAGCGGGTGCCCACAATCCAGGGTGACCAGGCTCTCTAACCCTTCCCTGAAGGGATGATGAAATAATAGGCATGCTGAAAACGCTAGATAATTCGGTATTAGGAGCGTGCGTGCGCTTTGGAGTCCGACGTTCTGAGTCTGAATTCCAGTGTCAGCCCTTTAGGAGCTGTGTGCCAGAGGCAAGTGGTCCCACATCTCTATACCTTCCTTTCCCCATTTGCAGAATGGGAGTGATAACAGTCTAACATAGGATTGCCATGGGGACTAATGTTCGGTAAATGGGCCACCACCTGGCACATACACAGTTAAGCACTCACGAATTGCCAGCTATTATTAGTTTCCTTATCTTTGGTTATAAATATTTCAAACATTCTTCAAATAGTATAATTCTTCTGATTGCAGTAAGATAATAGGCTGCCGTTTTAAGGGGGTGGGCACATCCTGGCAACACAGACGTCTCAGCCAGGTCACCTCAGCCTGGTCCAGTGGGATTCCTGCCTGTGTATGCTGTGGCCCCGGCGGGGCGCTGGCTCAATGGCAGGCTGGGGGGGGACCGTGCACCCCGGCCAGAATGTGCTGCCCATTCATTGTACAAACATTTACTGAGCACCCGTGCCCCCTGCCCTCATCATGAGTCATGTGACCGAGACACTGTCCTGTTCCAGGAGGTGCAGGTAATGAGAATGCAGACGGTCTCGGATCCTGGCACAGTTTGGTTCTCACAGAAATCCTACAAACAGGTGTTTGTTCATCTTCCGAAGGGGAAAATGCCTAAAGTCCCAGAGCAGGCAAGGGATGGAACCAGAATTTAGCCTGGCTCTGTGTCCCCCCTCCACCTCCCCCCACCCCACTCCTGTGCCACTTCCTGCAAGTTCACATTTCCTTGGGAGCCCTTGGTCCTAATGCTCTGCCCCAATTTAACACCAGGCCAATCATGTCACGGTGCCTCTGCTGAGTGCAAACTAGCTGAGGAGATCAACGCAATTTGCTTGCCTTTGTTAGTAGTAGAGGATCCTTTAAGATATAAGAAAGTTCATCTCTTGCACTGATATATTCTTTCTTTTCTGGCTGGGAAGCGGAGAGACAAGGAGATATCCACTAGGATTCCCAGTTCCTTCAAGTGATCTCGAAGTCTCCCATTTTGTTTGAAGAGGTGGAACAGGGAGAATGATTTACAAAGGGATCCTCGACGGTACTCCAAGAAGCGTCATTACAGAAGGATGACGGGGAACAGCTGGAATCAGGCAGCATCTGCAAATAAGTTAGCCAGTGTGGAGAGGGGGCAGCGTGGAGCGGTGCCTGTAGACAGATACCCCCAGCCACCGGGGGTCTTCTTAGAAGAGAATGGGTGATGTCTCAGCTGCGTGTGAAGACAAAAGGCAGTTAGCCAGACAAGGACGTGGGGAACCGGAGGGACATTACAAGCAGAGGAAAGAGTCCACAGGTTGGCAAGACATGGTGCCGGAAGGGTTGGTGGAGGCCAGCTGGAGAAGGGCCAGCTGTGGTCTTTTAGAGAGTTTGGACTTCCAAGGTGAGAGATGGACCAGGTCCGGGAAGGGTGGGCCGGTGAGAATGAAATACGTGGGTCCACTGGGTATCTGTGAAGGCAGAAGGTAGGGAGGAGAAGGCAGAAGGCCCGTACTCAGGTTGCTGGCAGCATTGGGAATGGCTTCTCCAGGCCCCGAGTCAGTGACGGCAGGAGGTGGAGCCTTCTGGGGTGGGACATTGGAGCCTTGTCATACCTGTGAGGCATCCTTCAGAGATGTCCTCAGGACACTGGGACCTGTTTTGAAGACAGAACAAGACAGGGCTGGAAAATGCAGCTGCAACTTGGAAACGAAGCCATGGCAATGGATGAGATTGCCAGGGAGAGGTAGAGGTTGGGATGGGGATACAAGTCACACTTAACCACATAACACCCTGTACGTGGCCTCCTGACTTTGTCCCTTCCTGTCCTGTCCCGAGCTCCAGCCTCCCCATTCTCCTGACCGAAGCCCCATGCCTCTGGGCACAGTGAACACAACCCCTCCGGGAGGCCACTCTCCCTGGTGACTGTGCTCTCCTGTCATCCGTAGCTCTGGGCATTGCCAGCTCGCTGCCCTGTATTGAAGTTTCTTAGCCCTTCTCTCTCTCCTTAAGCACATCATAGCCTCCTCGAGGGCAGGGGCCTCACCTTGCGCATCCTCACTGTGGCTGCCACTGTGGCTGGAGTCAGTGAGTGAACAAACCAATTAAAGAACAGTTGTTGACTCGGCCACTCTGCTTCTGTAGCTCAGTCATAAATGCGCCTAGCACGTCTGGTTTTCAAATTTCCTGTTTAAAATCAGGAAACACTTCCAAAATGTGCAGAAAAAGTACAGAGAATATTATAAGACTCATGTCTCCGCCGTCCAGAGTTGACTCACTGTCACACTCTCTCTTAAGTCACAGCCTGGGTCAGAATACCTAGAATCAAAATAACATAAGTCAGATGGATTTTCCCACAAAAACGCAATTATAATACCAAGCCAGCTCACTGACTTTGGGCCTGGCGCCTGCTGTTAAATTTCTTAATGAGAATAAACTCTGCGCGTAAACAATGGTACCATATAAAGCTTTCTAAAGAGCATATAAATGATTCAGTCCACACAGGCCAGCCACACTGTCTCTTCGGTCATGTGTGAGGTGCTGTGCAAAGTTCTTATCTCACTTCCTTATCACACTCTGGGCCTGGGGTGAGTGCTACAAATCAAAAGGTGAAAGAGCATCTTCCTCAGAGTCATGAAATTGGGATGCGTTCATTGTGTTTGAAACGAAAAAATAGCTGGTTAGGTCTGCTAAACTGTCATGGTTTCATGTTTGATCATCATTTTTTAAAAAAATTAACGTTTATCGCCCTTTTTTTGGCACATTCTAGAAGATTTAGAAAGAACAAAAATAACTTGAGTCCCACCTGGAAACAGACACTTAATTTTCTGGACTGTATCCTTCCAGTCTTTTTTCTATGCATATGCGTGTGTGTGTGTGTGTGTGTGTGTGTGTGTGTGTTTGTGTGTGCACGTGCGTAGGTGTATATCTGTTCATTCACACCTACACATTTTCTTCAACAGCACTGGGCAAAGCAGATCGTTTGAGGATCTAGTTTTTTGCCCCTATTGAAGGGAGAACACCCAGCTCTATCATTATGTATTCTTCTACAAAATCATGTTAAGCCTGGAGAGATTTTGGCAGACATTCTGGAGAAGGCTTTTGGAAAGAGTTGGGGGCCCTTGGGCATTCTTCCCTGCTTGACTTGCCTTAGAGTTTTCTTGGTATGTCTCTGGATTTCTTTTATAACTACTTAGCTCTCATGGGAAGATATTCTATGATTAAAAAGTACTACACCTTTAAACTATTGTTTTAGGAGGGTGTTTCTAAGCCTTAGTTTTCTGCTCGGTGTAGTGGGAAAAATAGTAATATGCATTTCAATATGGATGTTACAAACATTCAATGAGGTAATGTATTTAAAGTGTTTCCTGGCATAGATAAGTGCTCAGTGAATATCAGACTTACTATTTTCTGTTAATAGGAAAAGAAGCGACTATTTGGCTGCATTTTGAATTTGACCACTCAGTTGTGATATACATGAGGAAAGTTCTTTGCCTTTACTTAGTGTAGCATTCAATAAATATAGGCTGAATGAATAAATGAATGATGCTATAAGTAATACTACTACATTGGGGCGCCTGGGTGGCGCAATCAGTTAAGCGTCTGACTCAGGTCATGATATCATGGTTCATGAGATCAAGCCCCGTGCTGTCAGCTCAGAGCCCGCTTGGGATTTTCTGTCTCTCCCCCTCTCTCTACTCCTCCCCTGCTCACTCACTCTCTCTCAAAATAAACAAATAAACATTAAAAAAATACTACTACCCCATTGGTTAAGATGCCTTGTCCACCAGAGGTCAATAATGTGCTCTTTGTACACAGAATGTGCTCTTAAAATTCTGTTCTACACGTTCAGAAGTGTTTAGGGCAACTTTCTAAAGTTCTGTTCCTACAGTCAAGCACGCATGAGGAGTTTGTTTGGGAGGAGAGACAGACAAACAGACAGACAGGCAGACCATTGACCTATCGATGGAGTGGATTATTCCAGCAGCTCCTAGTAACCATGTAAGAAGGTCCCTATATGCTTCAAGGTGTGTAATTACTGTCAAACATTTGAATTCAGCCCAGCCTACTGACAGCAGCAAAGGCCACAAAGCATGCTTTTCCACCCCTTTCCAGTGGTTTTACATCTTGAATGATGGAGAATTGTACGGGGCTGTAGCGTGCTCTCCTGGAGGAGGGACACAGGAGGAAAGAGCTTCCAAGTCTGGGCACCAGTATTGTCTTGGAGTAAGCCCCAGCCGTCTCTGATGCGGCTTGACACATTTTAGACATCGTCATTCCCTTAAATGATGCCTCAATGTTGTTTCTGGTGCCTTCAGTAGTCCCACTGTGACTGCACCGGAACCTTTTGCCTGTTTTCATATGCGTGTCGCTTCCAGTCTGTGTGGCCTTTCAGGGCTCAGGTTCTCACCTGTAAAATGAAGAGAAGGCTCAAGGGCTCTTTGCAGCTCAGTTCAGGAGGGGAAAGAGCACTGGGCCTGGAGTCCTGCCTGCAGCTAACTTGAGCTGTTACCTGCATGTGACCCTGACACCCAGCTGAGTCTCCTGGAGAATGGGAGGATTAATTATGGGTATTCTGAGGGCCTGTCGGGGTGTTTGTGTGGGCAGGGGAAAGGATGCGGGGGTATCCTGTCAACCTGGTTGTGTAACGGTGACACAACAGTGTAACAGGTTAGGTACCCTCCTACTGGGACTGAGCTCAAGCCAAACAAGAAGCCACCACTTAAGTGACGTTTTCTTCCTTCTTGTAACCAGGAAATTCCGATTTGCACACTGAGTTGGCCCAGCATCGCTGGAGAAATCTCCTGGGATGTGTCGTTTGTTACTTTGAACTTCTTGATGCCGGGATTGCTCATTGTGATCAGCTACTCCAAGATTTTACAGGTATGTGTGCTTCAAGGGCCACAGCTGAACTGCACCGAAGCCGGGGGTATTTCAGATGGAATCTTAGCCTTTCCAGGGCGAAGTTACCTCAGAGTTCACGCTGGTCCAAGCCTGGCTCGCTGCCCAGGTCTACCCCCTCTGCAACACTAAGGAGTGAGAATGTAATATTTTTTTTAAGTTATATCTTTGTGATTGTTATTATTATTATTACTAATTTTGCTGGTCACTAAAGTAATACAAAGCTCATTACAAAAAATTAAACTGAAGGGGTGTCTGAGGGGCTCAGTCAGTTAAGCATCTGACTCTTGATTTTGGCTCAGGTCATGATCTCACGGTTTGTGAGTCTGAGCCCTGCATCAGGGCTCTGCGCTGCCAGTGCAGAGCCTGCTTGGAGTTCTCTCTCTCCCCTCTCTCTCTGCCCCTCCCCTGCTTGTGCTCTCTCTTAAAATAAATACACTTAAAAAAAATTAAAAGAAATTAAAGACATATAGAAATGTGTGATACAGAAACTAAACATCTACTCCCATTAACAGTTCAAAGTGTATTTTTCAGGTTACTTTTTTTATAGATGTGCCTATATGCATATTTTTATGCCATGAGTATAATGAATGTATGTTATATATGTATGATAAACCATATAAAATGGTCGAATATCAACTACTCACCATGGGTCAACCCAATGTTTGTTTGTTTGTTTGTTTGTTTGTTTCAGATTTGAGATAACACTCTTTGCTCTGTAATTTCCTTTATCGGCTTAACACTATACTGGAATATCTTTCCATGTTTGCTCTCATATCTCTGCCTCATTCTTTTTAATGGCTTCATGGTCTTCCATCATACAGATGTGATATAATTCACTTTATGGGCTTTTGGGTTGAGTCCATTGTTACCCCATCACAGATAGCAATACGGTGATAGAGAATGTACACTTTTAAAAACTTTTTATTGAAGTATAATATACATCCAAAAAAGCATCCCCAGCATGCGTGCACAGCTGACTCCTAGAAGCAGCTTCCAGAAACAGACCGAGAAACAGAATATTCCCAGAAGCCCCTTCCTGGTACCTTCCCATTGCTACCCCACACTCCCAGGGAAGGTGCTTTTCAAAAGTGCGCTGAGCCAGGAAGTAATGTCTACTTTGGAGGTATGTACAGGGACGTAAAAAGGACCCTGCCAGCCTGTGTCCCACCTCCTGAGGTGGCCCATTCACATGTACAGCTCTGGCTCAGGCAAGTAGCATGTACATATATGTTCATGCTCATCTCAGAAGGTTTCATGCAAAACCTTGAGTCCTCTTGAAGGTTTACAGTTGTTGAATCTTGGTTTTATTGCATGTTACAGGTCATCTGGCAAACAATTTTATCGAAGCGGAGCCCTGTAGGTCCTGCTTGCTATCTGGCTACTTTTTATGGCCTTTTCTTTGTAGCTGAGGATCTAGAACCTTCTTAGCTGCTCAGAACCAAGCCAGCCTCTATCCGGGTCTGTTAATCCTGGGTCCTGTGGGAGATGGATCCCCAATCTATTCCCTAGACTGTTCCCCACCGATTGACTTGTGACCCACTTTAGTGACATCCAGCCTGGGGCTTGTTCAAGGGTATGAGGCAGATTCAGGCCTGGAGCCAAGGTCTGTAAAGCACTTGCAGTAGGGGCCTGGCATGTGTAAATGCTATGTAAGTGTTAGCTATTATTACCTTAAAAGAAAAGAAGTGAGGGAATAAGGAAGAGAAATTTAAAATGAATCCTTTAAAAAATGATTTAACAAATATTTGTGTAGTATTTAAAATGTGTCAGGAATGAATTCATTTAATCCTAATAAGAATTACAGATGAAGAAACCAATGCAGAGAGGCTAAGTAACTTGCCCAAGATCACATAGCTCATAAGCAGTGGTATCAGGATTTGAACCCAGGCAGTCTGGCCCCAGCGTCCCAACACTTTAATTCCTCAGACAAATATTTGTTGAGGATCTACTCTCTGCAAAGTGCTGGTGGGGAGTGGAGATTGGTCAAGAGTGAGCAGGTCACATTTTTCTATTCAGAAGGAGCTCCAACACAGGAAGGGGAAGGGGAGACAGACAACAGGACTGCTGCTCGATGAAGTGAGCCTCTACTACACAGGACAGAGTGATGCTAGAACTCAGTGTGAAAATGCTTGGCAAACCATTGAACACCACACGGATGAAAGAAGTGAATAAGGGGGAGAAGAGAGAAGAGGAGAGGGCTAGGAAAGGCAGACATGGAGACATAAAGGGCTCTTCCAGTAACCATGCTTTTGAGTCCTTGTTGTGTGGCCTTTAGCAAGTTACTCACTTTCTCTGGACCTCTGTTCCCTCATCTGCAAAATGGTGATGATAACTCGGACAGTGTAGGGTTGTTGGGAGACACGTCAGGAATACTACCGGGGACCCACAGAGCCGTGCCTGCCTGTAGCGGGGGGTGAGTAGACTACATCTATTGTTATTTGTTAGGCATGGCTATTCCTCTGACCCTACCCTCAGAGCATGCTGGGAAAAGGTACCCCTGAGATTTTTTGAGAGAATAAACTGCAGAGTCCAGATTTGGAGCGTGGCAAGAGCTAGGAGCCGACGCTCGGGCAGGGCGGTCCCGCTCCTGAGTTCCTTGCAGGCCACGAGGGCTCCGGTCTGCCCCACTGCACTTCACCTGAGACGACTCAGCTGCCTTCTGAGGGAGGATTGACTTACTCCATGGAAAGGTTTTCCCACCCTCTTCCATCTTTTTCTCAGGCCAGGGCCCACATGGAAACATTCCAGGAGACCCCAAGAGCCCTGATGAGTTGGGGGAGGGGTCCTCATATCCATCAGCCTTTAGATTCCTGTTCATCACTTTCCGGACACTTTGATATAAACCCATGGCCAGCCTTCAGTTCCTCCCATCACAGACCCCAAGGCAGCTCCTGGGTGAAAGAGAATATCTATCATGACTCACCGTTATGAAACAGTGCTCTCAGTAGTGACTCGAAGATACCATTTAGACCCCATCACTTCCCTCATGTGTGGAGCAGAACTCAAAGCCCTCACCTTGATGCCCTGTGTGATCTGGCCCCTGCCTGCCCTCTCACATCATCTTCTCACTCTCTCTTGTGTCCACCTTGGCGGCTACTCCTCACACATGCCGACACACAGCTGCCTCAGGGCCTTTGCACCTGTGATTTCCTCTCCCAGATCTCCATTCCCCCAATTTCTGTGTGGGCCACTCCCCCACTCCATTTAGGTCTCTGCTCAGAAGGCTCTTCCCCAGAGTGCCTTCTCATCGTTCTCTAGTCCCTCATTACCCTGATATATTTCTCTTCTGTACACTTAACATGCCTGTCATATTCCATTTATGTGTATTTATTTGTAAAGCATCTGTTTTGCACACTAGAATGCAGTCTCCATGAGGGCCGAGACTTTCTTATGTTTACTGCTATAGTTCCATGCCTAGCACAGAGCCTGGCTTATTCATTGTGGATACTCAGCAAACACTCACTGAATGAGTAAGACAAACTTTGGAACACAGTGAAATGGCCAACTCTACCTTCTCCTTTCGCACAGTGGGGAAACCATTGAACAAAAAGTCCTAAGACCTAGCTTCTAGTCCAAGCTTTATTCCTGTGTGACTTTAACACAGGCAAGTCATTTAACTACTGCGGGCCTCAGTTTTGTCTGGGGGTCAACAGGCCTCAGTGGGTTGTTAAACACAATAAAATGAGAGTGTGGATATGATAATATTTTGAACAAGCTGCTAGAATTGAATTTGAAAGCTATCTAATGTTGTGGTTTTGAAAATCATGTTAATGCAAATATAAGACCTTTAAAAAAGGACTTTCCACCCCACGAGCTCATACTCGCTATGATACTCATAACTCAGAGACACTGGATCAGCTTCCCAGCTGAAATTTTTCTGTTATGAGCGTAACTCTGTAAAATGAATTGAACATCAGCGTCAATCAGCTGTTTTCATAGAGACCCAACTAACAAATCATCAGAAACCATAAGACACATAACTGCATCTGCCAACCCTTTCCCACCAGGTCTACCTCTTACCTGTCGGTACTGTCTCTGCCTCAGTTTCCATCTATAGGCGTGAGAAGTGCCTCTTTGAAATCACCCCAATCTTTTATTCCTCTAAAGCAGCATCTCCCCTAAAGCACTCTCTAGGTCTCCATGGGCTGTTAGATATCACAAAGGGGTCCGTGATCAAATGAGTTTAGGAACCACCAATGAGTCAATGTTAAATAGGTGTCTTTGCAGCAGGACGTCTGGGAGGCCTCAGGCTAATGTTCTTTGAGAGTCTCCAACCCAGGAATAGAGGAGGCAGCACCACTAAATCTGACCACAGACCCCCTTCTCCCCACAGAGCATCTCTTTGCACTGGTGCTCTATGGGTCTCCTTCGGGGAACACTGCTCTAAAGTCCCTGTCGGGGTTGCTGGCTCTGCCCTGGGCAAGGACTGGAGAGCAGGCTTCACCTGGGCACTTCCCTTCCAAAGCTGCCTCACGTGCTCAGGGCAGTGGCCTTATCCACGGTTCTGCCTTCCCTGCTTCCTCTTTCCTCATGACTCAAGCGTGCTATACATCTCCAGTGGCTTTTTCCAATCAATAGTTTCCCAGGGTAATAGTCCCCCAGTCACTCCCAAGTGATTTCAATCAGGCTGGCAATGCTAGCTTCTGGGGCTTGGTTTACATTGTCACCCAGCAACCACTGCCATAGCAAGAGGAGATGCTTCTACCCTTTCTTGTTCCCCTCCTCGTTCTCCAGATACACACTAAGATGGAAGAGCGGGGAGGGGTGGGGCAGGGCTCCCTTCTTTCCGGCTGTATATCCAGCACCTATGAGAGTACTCGGCACAACATGGTAGGGGCTCAATAAATATTTTCCGAATGAGAGAATGAGGGTACTGCTTGAAGTTGGAAAACTTTCATGCATCTCGGGGCTCAACTGAGAAATGAACTCTGTTTTAGCTAAGCACCGAGGTGTTAGGTAATGAACATTCAGCCCCTTCTCCATGCCTGGCCCTCATTCCCCAGGTTTGGGGCCTGCTTGCCAGTGATGGAGAGGGAGGTGGGCCCTCTAGAAAGATGGAGTCTGTTGTCTGAAGATTCTAATCTGTGTGTTGCTGCTTGACCAAGCAGCACCCCAAGGAGAGCCAACCCCCAGGTCCCGAGCATGTCAGTGAGGAACCACCTCCCCCTGCACCCACCTGTCAGCACCGTGGTGTGGTGGCCTGGAGTGGCAGAGGTGTGAGATAGAGAGAAGGTTCCCTCAGGACCATCTCAAAAGGACTGTTTAAAAAGTGACTCTTTATGAAGAACTGTGGGGCAATTCCAAATCTGCTGTCCTGTATAAGTGGTTCCCATACTTCAGTCAGCAAAGATCACTCAGAGTTTGTGAGAAGTACAGCTTTCTGGGCCCACTCAGACCCACAAAAGTGAGTATCTGACAGTGGTCCCAAGTGCTCGCCTGGTGACTCTGACACAGGTGGCCATGGACCACATCCCCTGGGAGCACTGTGCTCCCCCGTAGCCCCATGATGAAGAGCTCAGATGCCTCCCCAGAGGGGCACTTCTCCTCCACCTTGACCATGAGGCCTTGAGTGTGTTCCTTCACCTCTCAGAGCCTTCATCTTGCATACCCAAAGTCAGGTAATGACAGGACCTGCCCCCTAGGCTTGTTTTAAGGATTAAAGTTAATCCTCAAGTTAGCTGAGCATTTAATTTCCCCTAAAACACATGAAGCATTCTGTGCAATGACAGAGACATTTTAAAGCCTGGATAAAAGTCACCCAGTCTTGTCATCTTAACGTGGGGTGGGAAGCAGCAAGGAGCCACATTGGATTATAATGAGCCCATTTTCCTTCTCACGCCCTGAAAGTCATGGGAACCATGGGCAGAGGAAACGGTGGCATCAGTCAGTGCTAAAAACAGACCCGACCACTTATTCACTCGACCCATGAGTCAGTCCATTTCTCTGTCTGTTTTTTCACAGTCACTGTCAGGCACTTGCTAGAGCCCCAGGCCACAGAAGCCACAGGGCTGCCCGTGGAGCCTGCAGTCTGGTGGCTGAGGTAACAATGACGCTTCAGCACCTACCACATGGTCCACGTGGCAAGGGCCACGTGAATGCTGGAGACAAAGTACTGCAGGATGCCTTGTGGGAGATGAACTAGGAAGGCTTCTCAGGGTTTCTGGCGTCAGAGCATGGAGTCATAGGCCAGGCAGAAGGATTTCCATTGGTGGGGATTAGCTGAGGGTAGGAAGAAACTCGTTTAAGATGAAGAGCATGGCACGGAGTGGAGCGTCTGGGTGGCTCAGTCGGTTAAGTGTCTGACTTCGGCTCCGGTCATGATCTTGCAGTTTGTGAGTTCGAGACCCGCGTCGGGCTCTGCTGACAGCTCAGAGCCTGGACCCTTCTTCCGATTCTGTGTCTCCCTCTTTCTCTGCCCCTCCCCTGTTCACGCTCTATCTCTCAATAATAAATAAACGTTAAAAAAAAATTAAAAAAAAAAAAAAAAACTGCATGGGCCGGAGTCATGCTGCCCAGTTTGAAGCCCAGGTTTGCAACTGCTTAGCTGGGTACTGGTGAGAAAGTTCCTCAGCCACTCTGAGCCTCAGTTTTCTCATCTGTAAAATGGGGATCATCAAAGTACCTATGTCCCAGAATTGTTGGGAGAATGTAGAGAGATAAGCCAAGTGATATGTACAGAGCCTAGCACAAAGTCAGTGCTTAATAAATATGAATTTACATCAACATCATTCAAAAATATGTGTAAGACACGGTATGAGGGACTCCATCCTTCTTGGCAGGGCAATGTGGACAGTGTACACGATGAGGCCGCTAATGGAGTCATCCCTTATGTGTCCCCGCTGTAAGGTGACCGTCCCCTTCGGTTGGTCATGGCCTCTGGTCTCCATGTAGCTGGTGGTGCCAACAGACCCTACTGATCAGGGACTCATTGCCAAATGGCGTGCATGCCAGGCATTGTGGGCCCTTTCCAGAGCAGCTTCGCTTTCAGGCTGGCTCCCGGCAGCAGGTGGCCTGGCAGATGAGCAGCCTCCAGTCTCGGCCGCCTTCCATGGCCCCACCTCAGTGGCCTGCGGCAAGACTAGAATCCATTTCAGTTGTTCTTGTGGAAGGAGAGGAACCAGATGTGGGGGTTCAGTGCTCCCTGTCTGCCCAGACTGGCCACACCCTCACACCATCTCCCACTGCCCTCTCTGCCACCCAACAACCTGGAGGGGAGGAGAAAGGGACAAGTGTGTGTGGACTGCCACTTAAACCAGGGCCCTCACACCCGCCTCCAAAAAGGCTAATAAGTAAAATATCTATCCATAGGGGCCTGGATAAATCCTGGTGCAGCCACAGTGTGGAATCTATGCAGCCACTTGCCAGATAACAAGGATGAGGTGCCTTCTGTCTGGGCTTATATGGAATGAGCACCAAGGCCTGCTGCTAAGTGGAAAGGAAGAAGGGTTAAGAGGGGGCTGCATGGCGTGGTCCCATTTGTGGGCAAAGCAACAGTGCAGACATCTGTGTTCACATTGCTAGGCATGTGTGTGATGGGAGAGCGTTCCCATGAGGACAGACAGGACACTGGTCACGGGTTCCTTCCAGGGAATGAACACGGATGGTACAGGAAGCTAGAAGCCTTGCTTATATTTTTAATTTGCTCTCCTTCAGCATCATATTGCTTGAGTTTATACCTTGAACACCACCTGCTTTTCAATTTTTTTTATTATTTAAAAAAATTTTTTTAGTTTATTTATTTTGAGAGAGTGAGAATGAGTGGGGGAGGGGCTGAGAGAGAGTTGGGGAGAGAGACAGAATCCCAAGCAGGCTCTGCACTGTCAGCGCAGAGCCCGACGCAGGGCTCAATCTCACAAACCGCGAGATCATGACCTGAGTCGAAATCAAGAGTCAGACGCTCAACCGACTGAGCCACCCAGGTGCCCCGAACACATACTGCTTTTATACAGTTACTTACTTACCACTTTCAAAAAAAGAAATAATAGGGGAAATGCGTGTCTTGGTGTGTTTGGGCTGCCATAACAAAATACCACAGATTGGGTGGCTTAAAAACAACAGGAGTTTATTTGTCACACTTGTGGAGGCTGGAGTTGAAGGCTAGGGTGCCAGCCCAGTCAGGTTCTGATGAGAGCCCTCTTCTGGCTGCAGACTGCCAGCTTCTTGCTGTCTTCACATGGTGGAAAGACTGAAGGAGCTGTCTTGAGACTCTCTTAAGGGCCCTATTCATGAAGGCTTTGTCCCCATAACCCGATGACCTCCCAAAGGCCCTGCCTCCTAATACCGTAACCTTGGGGGTTAGTTCCACCATATGAATTTAGAGGGATGCATTCAGACCATAGCAATGTGCTTCCATTCACATATTTCTCTTCTAGACCATTCAGTTCAGCCTCTCCACTCCTCTGCATCAACTCTATTTACAATACGGATGGGGGCCGTATATCCAGGGGGCCAGCCAGGGACCCTATTCCCCAGAGCATCCTAAGTATGGGCAGTTGTGAGGCCACTGAGACCAGCCCTCTCCACACAAAGTTCCAAAGTTGCCCCAGGGCAGCAGGGATGGCAGATTCCAACTCCTAGATGCTCTGTTCCTCCTCAGCCTAAACCCCCTACATCCTGCAGTAAATTGTGGCTCTGGCTTTGTTTTTGTGTTCCTGCAGATCACAAAGGCATCAAGGAAAAGGCTCACGGTGAACCTGGCTTCCTCGGAGAGCCACCATATCCGCGTGTCCCAGCAGGACTTCCGGCTCTTCCGTACCCTCTTCCTGCTCATGATCTCCTTCTTCATTATGTGGAGCCCCATCATCATCACCATCCTCCTCATCTTGATCCAGAATTTCAAGCAGGACCTGGTCATCTGGCCATCCCTCTTCTTCTGGGTGGTGGCCTTCACGTTTGCCAACTCAGCCCTGAACCCCATTCTCTATAACATGTCACTGTTTAGGAATGAATGGAGGAAAATTTTCCACTGCTTCTTCTACCCAGAAAAGGGAGCCATGTTTACAGATACATCTGTCAGAAGAAATGATCTGTCCATTATTTCCAACTAATTAAATTTTTCTCTATAGGCAGAGTTTATCACCCTCTGGAAAGCTAGGATACGCTTTCAAAGGGAGTTTATTTCCAGGACCATCACATCACTGTAGCCTGCTTTAAGAAAATGTGACCTATGCAAATACACATTTATAGCACCAGTAAATTAAGGGGTGATCAATCAGTATGACAATTTTACCCTTCATAAAAGGATTTGTTATGGGCTCCCTTTAAATATGAACTTTTTCCAGTGTGTTTGTAATATGATTGAGTTTAATAAATTTTTATTTATAGCTGTTCAGCAATCACATCTCTTACATATAAAGCTACACCATGCTGGTTTCTGGAGTGAGTCTTGAAAGTGATCTAATACTCAGGTTTCTCCCTGAAGGTTCACTGCCACTGTAGGTCCCCACCCTGGACTTGTGAGGCCTCAAGACTATTCAATAATGTCAACAAAACTTGAGGAATTTCCAAAGAAATTCAAAAAAGTTAAAGTGACTTTAGTTTTTCACTTATAAGAAATGCCATGTACCTCTTTAGGGGAAGCCATGTTATGGAATCAGAGAAGAGATAGAATGACTCAAAACATTGAGAGTGAGAGCATAAGTGATTCCCTCCATGGATCCACCTGTCAGGTGCCTCTTAAGCCCATGGTATGGCCAGTGTTCTTGGTGCTGGGAACACAGCGGTGAACCAGACAGCCATGGCTCATGCCCTTATGGGGCTTACTTACCTTCTATTTTGGGGGAGAAGCACTAAACAGAAATCAGTAAATAATATAGCATTATAGAGTGGATTCACATCATGAAGAAAATAGGACAGTGATGGGGCACCTGGGTGGCTCAGTTGGTTAAGCGTCCAACATCAGCTCAGGTCATGATCTTATGGTTCATGAGTTTGAGTCCTGCGTCAGGATCTGTTTTGACAGCTCAGAGCCTGAACCTGCTTCACATTCTGTGTCTCCCTCTCTCTCTGCCCCTTCCCTGCTCATGCTCATGCTCATGCTCTGTCTCTCTCTCTCTCAAAAATAAATAAACATGAAAAAAATTTTTAAATAGGACACTGATGGCAATTTGGATGAGATGGGGGGAGGGGCCTATTTTTAAATAGGACACTGATGGCAATTTGGATGGGATGGGAGGTGGCAGACCTTTCTGGGGTTGATATTTGGGCCAAAAAATAAACCACCAGAAAGAGCCAACCATCAGAATCCAGGGGAATAGGGCTTTGCAGACATTGTCAACACTGGTCCCGGTGCAAAGGGGCTGGTATACTTGTGGAACAGAAAGAAGACTGGTGTAGGCAAAGCAAACTATTGACTGATCCTCTTCTGTGTTACACACTGTTGTTGATGCCAGGACAGAGGGGTGCCCTGCTGGAGCCCATTGATTGAAACCAGAGAAGGGACAAGGCTGAACTATGTTGGGCCTGGGAGGCCACATAGGGAGTTTATTCTGTGTTCAATGGGCAACCACTGGAGGTTTGCAGTTGGAGACTGATATGACCTAATATCTATTTTTAAATATTACTCTGGCTGATGTGCAAAGGATGGACTTTGAAGAGCAAGAATAAAAATTTGACAAATTAGGTGGCTGCTGAGGTAGAAAAAAAATGGGAAGTCAGAGTGGGTGGCCTTAGTAGGGGGTTGTGAGATAAGATCTTGGGACTACTTTGGGAAGGCAGAGTAAGCCCGATTTACTGACAGACAGGATGTAGAACATGAGGGAAAGAGAGGATTCGAAGGTGACTCTTGGATGAACAATGATTGGATGATCCAGCAGGCCAGAAAAATGGGGAAAGACTAGGAGAAGAATGGGGGATGAGAGAGCCAGGAGTTTCATTTGGGGATAAATTTGAGATCCCAATGAGATCCAATGGAAAGTAGGCAGTTGGAGGCAGGGATGGGAAACTTGGGCCCAAAGATACAACATTAGGAGTCATCACATTGTGTTTACAGGTCTCCGTTTTTATGAATTATCTCTGCGACAAAGAGGCAGTGGAGGGGGGGAGGGGAGAAACAAGAGCCAAAGAGATCCCAGGGATATGCCATCACTTGCAGTCTGGGCAATGGCAGGACCGCACAAGAGCTCGGGTACTGGCACACAGTAGGTGTTCAACAAATCTTTGTTGCAGAGTAAATCAGTGCCACTGGTTGCCATTGCTTACAGAGTTTATTGAGTAGCTTGCTTCCGAAGGAAGATTTATGGTGATCACAAGCTTGAGAACAAGAGGACAGGGATCTTTTGTTCATCTTTGGTCGACAGATTTGGTAAATTAAAGCTGTCTTTTGATGTGATGTGTGGCTACGTTATGGGTGTCTGGAATCATCAGACTGAAGATGAAGAGCCCAGTTCTGACACCTGTTGTTCCGTGTGAACGACAGGCAGGGACTACCCCTACGGGGTTACCTGTCATCTGCCTCTTTGATGGGAGAACACACAGTGAAGTGGTGGACCCGGAAGCCCCTTTTGGCTCTGTGATATGCCAGCCCCCAAGCAGAGATCTCTACACGTATGTGCCCTTCCCCACCTCCAGACCCAGTTCATGAACATCAGTCTGGCATCATCTCCGGGGCTTGCACAACTCCTGAGTGGTCTAACTGAACCCTCACTGCACCCTATCAAGCAGATACTATTTCCCCATATTTCACAAGAGAAGAGTGAGGCTCAGAAAAATCACATAACCAGCTCCACATCACACAGCTAATACATATCTAAGCTGGATTTTGACTTAAAACCAAGACTCTGGTACCAAAGCCTTGATGCCTTTTCCAAATAAGAAACTGAAGTTCCTGGGAGCTCCTGGGAAATGAAGGCAAATGGCTCTGAATGAGGTTAGGCATTGTGTTCACAAGTGCTACTAACCGTGTGGGACACTGGTGTTCCATTCCAGCCCCACTACTTCTATCCCAGCTAGCCCCTTTCCGGCACTCCAGTAGGGGGCGCCATGATCTTCCCACAGATCTCTTTTCCAGGGCCCCCTCTCCTAACTCCCCCAGGGAAGCCCACAGCAACCTGTCCCTCAATATTTTGGCCATGCCTGAAATAAGAACTGAATTGAGCAGCACCTGGGTGACTCAGTCGGTTAAGCATCTGACTTCGCTTCAGGTCACGATCTCGCAGTTTGTGGGTGTGAGCCCTGCATCAGGCTCTGTGCTGACAGCTCTGAGCCTGGAGCCTGCTTTGGATTCTGTGTCTCCTCCTCTCTCTGCCCCTTCCCTGCTCGTGCTCTTTCTCTCTCTCAATAATAAACAAACATTTAAAAAAAAAATAAAAAGAAGTAAATTAAGTGCTAGAAATAATGAAGGGTTGGTGGTGAGCCCCCCATCCTACCTACCTCATGAACCTTGGGTACATTGAGGCCTTGGGCTCGCTGGCCTGGCCTACCAACACTCACCTCTTTTGGCCTCAGTACCTTGGCCAGGCTAGTAGTTAAGGCCTTTCTCACTTAATGGGGAAACCTGTTTTTTCAGGAAGTCAAGAGAAGCCACAGTCATTAATAATGGAGATTGGGCACTAGAACAGGCCAAAAGTCATGAAGAGGCTGGGAGACAAGAGCCCCTCCTGGTATATTAAAGCACACCGTACCCAACCATCTGCAGGACTTCTCACTTTGACACAGACACAACACAAATAAAAACCCAGATCACAGCAAACCGGTGACTATATTTTAATAAATCAAAGTCTGGAATCCTAAGCCTCAAACGATTCTTTAGGACACTCCAGGAAGGCAGACATTCATTCGAGTGCAGATTCACTTATCACCTCATATATTTTTATGTGTACTAAGGTTCCATGTTGGCTGAGGGGAGGGGAGCAGAGCAGGGAAACTAAACTCCTAAGGTAAGACAGAGTTGAAGGCTGAGTGAGTTAATGGGAACTTTTCCAATGAAACTCCACATTGCTACAAAATGTTTTGTTCTGATCTGCCATCACAGTAACCTGAAATACAGAAAACAAAGTCAATGACAGAAAGTTGGACCCAATGTTAAAGGTACATGGGGTATATCAGGATGGCCTTAGGGCTCAGCTTTATTCAAATGTTTCTTGTAGGGTTACAGCTAGATGTGGCAGTAATTCATCTGTAATTCATCGGCATCCTTAAGGCTTTCTGAAATCCTTTGAATTTCTCCGGGGGCAAGAGAGAGGGGACAGCATAGGAGCTGCTGTTTTAAAGTTTTCCTTTTACGTGCCTTAAATTGCCTCACTGAATCTTTTCTTTAAAAAAAATTTTAGTGGTTTGTTTTTTTTTTTTTTTTTTTTTTTTTTGAGAGAGAGAGAGAGAGAGACAGACAGAGTGCAAGTTAGGGAGGGGCAGAGAGAGAGAGGGAGACACAGAATCTGAAGAAGCTCCAGCCTCCCAGCTGTCAGCACAGGGCTCAACATGGGGCTCAAACTCAACAACCATGAGATCATGACCTGAACCAAAGTTGAAGGCTTAACTGACTGAGCCACCCAGGTGCCCCGCCTCACTGCATTTCAAAGGATTGGGAGCATATCCTCCTATCTCAGGAAGTGGAGGCCAAATCAGCCTGGCCTCAGTCACTCTGTGGGTGGTTCTATAGAATGTCCACCATGTCCTCGGTCATGTGTCAGCAGGCGGTTCTACAAGGAGGGTCGGGGTCACAAAACAACCATGGTTTGCATCCAACTCAATTGCCTGTGGGAGGTTTGGGGCAACCTGTGTAATCTTTCATAGCCTGAGTTTTCTCATCTGTAGAATGTGGATCATGAGAGTATCTACTTCATGAAGTGTCTCTGAGGATTAAGTGACATAATTCAGGGAAAGGGCTTGGCGTGCAGCCTGGCTGTGGTGAGATCCTTTGCGGACCCTCCATTTAGGCTGCCCCCAGGGTAGAGCATCAAAATCTTATTTTTTAATGTGTTTGGTTTAGGTTCATATCTGTTTGGTGTGGCATGGGCCAGCTAGTTAGATGACTGATGGAGGAGTTCAGTTCTGTTCTCTTTTTCTACATGCTAACATTACCCTATTTGGATTTTGAAACTCAGTTTCCCGTGGGAGTGAGTGTCATTTCAAAATAGACTGCACACTTTCCTCCAAAATGTTACTGGTTTTTAAAGCAAGATCAGACAGGGGTAGTGCTCGCTTAGGCAGCACATATGCTAAAAAAAAAAAGATCAGATAAGAGTAACATCTATAAAAAGATTCAACGATTGTTCTGGGGAATCTCAAAAAACATAAGTGAGGAAAACCAGCTAGTTAATTTCATGGCACTCTAGTTCCATATGAGAAAAAGAGCATTTGTTGAAATGGTTCTGTTTCAAACTTGCTATGGTGAGGTCTCTCTTTAACTTATAAAAAAATTGTTTTTATTTATTTTTGAGAGAGAGAGAGAGAGAGAGAGAGGCAGAGTGTGAGTGGGGAAGGTGCAGAGAAAGAGGGAGACACAGAATCCGAAGCAGGCTCCAGGCTCTGAGCTGTCAGCACGGACCCCGACGCAGGGCTCAAACTCAAGAGCCTTGAGATCACAACCTAAGCTGAAGTCGGATGCTTAGCCAACGGAGCAATCCAGGCACCCCTCTCTTTAACTTTGGCAGCAATGGCCATTATTTGCTGCCCAGGTCTTCACTGGGGCTACTGACTCCCTAAACAATGTTAATTTTGTCCAAATGGTTTTTTGGGCAGTGTAGCCACACAGACTGGGCCTGGGGTAGCAGATATAAAGGAAGAGCCTGTCCTCTGCAGTTTGATTTAATTAAAAGTGCCAGGGTTTTGGAAAAGGGCTTTTGCCCATCCCTCCTGAAACAGCCCCATGATAAGGCCAGTGAAAGATCTGGTCAAGAAGGACCAAACTGGGCCCAACAGGGCTCCTGAGACTCCCTGTTTTCTCTCTCTGGCAGAAGCACCGTATTTCACTGGCCTGTGGCCCAAACTCACTGCCCAGTGACCCCTCAGGAGAGTGTGCGGTGCCCTGACCCTCACCCACTCACCGTTGTGAACGATCAGCCTGTACTGCCTGGCCAGGCACAGCTCATCCTGTCTCTGCCGCACGATTTTCTGCACGTCCGGGGGAAGGCCGTTGGGGTCGCGGGCAAACACGAAGGAGTAGCTGTCAGCGCAGGTGCCGTCAAGGTTCAGGAGACGGCAGGAGTACTGCACCGCGTAGGTGTCATAGTCAGTGTCGATGATCCAGTGGTCATCATCTGCAAGCCAGAAAGCCACACTGCCAGTGTCGCTCCCTCAGCCAACGCAGGTGCCAGGGAAACTGACAAGCAGGCTCAAGAAACTGGTGACTTCCTGAAACTGGTTTTATTTCATTAGGAAACAGGAGACTACAGAGAATTCTGATGGCTTTTACAAAGCTGGGAAAATGAGAAAGCCTTTGTTCTCCTTTGCAGAAAAGAACCCTGGAGTTGAGGGCGTGGGGGGCCGCGTTCACTTCAACGATTATCTCCCACCCTGACAATAAATGTGATTGTATCTATCCAAAGAACCACAGAGAATGTGGGCCCATCGAAAACCACAAAATAGACCTTTCTACTGTTGTCTTCTCCATCCATTTTCTAACAATGTCTGTGCCTTTGTGGCTGATGTCTTCTCACTGCCCTGCTGCCCCCCGATCCACTGGAGGATGCCATTCTGATGATCCCCTTCACGGCTTTTCTGCTTCACCCTAATTCTGGCTTAGAAACCTGACATGCTTCTTCATGCTGGCAAAAGAGAGTAGTTTTTGTGTTGAGGACACAAGGTGCCCACCCTCTGACATCACATATTCATTCTTAGAAGCTTGTATTTTTCAGATCTCCCCTGACAGAGGCAGAGCTGAGCCCTTGAAGAATTTAGATTTTGTTTAGCCCTAAGGCTGGGAGGTAATAAGCCATGAAGAAGTGTACACAAAGTGGTATAAATGTCAACAAAGGCAGGATGAGAAATAACATTAATAAGAATGTATGTTTGAGAGATTTGGACTGGGGAAACAACAATGAATGCTCAAGTTTACCTGAATACCTTATATTTGGTAAAAAGTGCCACATCTCCAGGGTGCCTGGGTGTCTCAGTTGGTTAAGCATCCAACTCTTGATTTCAGTTCAGATCATGATCTCACAGTTCATGGGATCAAGCCCTGTGCTGGGCTCCATGCTGACAGCTCAGAGCCTGATTGGGATTCTCTCTTTCCCTCTCTCTGCCTCTCCTGTGTGCACGGGCATGCTCTCTCTCTCTCAAGATACATAAATAAACTTTAAAAAAGGAACAAAATTTTAAAAATAAAACTTTTTTAAAAAGTGCCACATCTCTACTAATTTAACATTCTCATTAACATGTAACCATGGCTAGGACTTTCTGAGCAATTAATTATGCATCGGTCACTGTGTAAACAATTATTCCTCCCGTCTACCCAAAAGTCCACACTGTTATTCCTATTTTACAGATGAGGAAACTGAGGTACAGAGAAACTAAATAACTTACCCAAGATCACAAAGAGCAGGACAGAGGTGGAGCCCACAGGCCTAACATCTACACCACATTAATTCCAGGCAGTACGTAACTTGGGGAAAGAGGGGACAAGAAACAAGAAACGAAAAGCCTCTGTGTCTCCATCTCCTTCCTGTCCAAGCTGTGAAGCAGGTGATGGTCCCTGTTCTATGTTGGTTCCATACGAGAGGAATGCAGAGGAACCCGGGTCCCCCGGCCTCAGAAAGCATAGGGGGACCTCTACTACCCACCTAAGCCACCTTAGGGTGTGCTTCTCAGCTCGGAGAACCCTGAGAGCGCCAGCTGAGGAGGGCTTCAGTGTGAATCCAGACCCGCAGGACAGCTGAGCCCACGGTTCAGCTCACTCCAGGCTCTCCAGGAGGAAGAGTGAGCCCCCGCTGTACCTCCAGGCTTTCCCACGGGACAGGGTCCGAGGCCACAGCTGAGGGTGCCCAGACACAGGAGCTGGGCCAGGAACAAAAGGCATGGGGCCGCCTGCTGGGCCTCACCCTGACCAGGGCCTTCCCTCACTGGCTCCCCAGCCTCTGGGCAAAGTCTTCTTCCTCTGCAAATGAAGTCATTTCTTCCCTGGTGATGGGGCTCAGTGTGTCTGTCAGAGGTGCCCCAGCAGCCAACCCCTCAGACACGAATGTGCTCTCCTTTGAAATGCTACCCCAATTCGAGATCGAGGCAGCTGTCAGCTCAGCAAATCTGCAGCTTAATTTTGTTTTTCCAAGATTGTTGCCAGAATGTGAATTCTGACTTAAGAACTAAATAGTTTTCAATGCTTGGTTTTAAGAAAATTGACTACTGTTCTTGACTTTTTTTTTTTTAAAAAAAGGCCTAAGTTGGTTTGGTTTATCTCCAGGTTCTTTTTGGCTAAATAGTTCAAAGAAGAAGAATTTAAATCCTAACAATCCTTGCCAGATTCTCCCTCCTAAGGCAAGAGATGAACTGCCTGAGCGCCACTTGAAAGAATAAACTTGGTCCTCCAGCCTCCTCCCTCCCAGCAGCTGGGGGTGGGTCACCCTGTAGAGCCAGAATCCCCCAGACATTTCTGGATAGTAGCTGTCTGCATGCAACAGAGCTGGGGAGGGAGAGTGATCAAGGCAGCGGCCATATGGCCAGGAGCCCCCGCAGCTGCCTCTATACTGTACCCACATGGACGGGTTTAGAGGTTTTAACTAAATGCCAGTCCAAAAAACAAAGAAAACACTTAGTAGATGGAGCTGTCTCGGTGACCTGGTTCCCTTGCAGATCTGTTGCTCAGTGCAGTGGGCCAGGATCAGGTCCCTTCAGCATCCTACACCTGTGTCCTCCCATCATCAAAAGTGAACAAACAGGTGAAAACCTCCCTCCAGTTCTCGGTCTAATAGTCCAGTAGAGCCGGATGGTGGGTGTGATGCTATTTCTAATTGTCCCCCCCCCAACCCCCACCAAAGTCCAGCAGGCCCTGACAAAGTGAATGGAGTCTGAGACCTTGAAACCTGAGTAAGCAAAGATAATCTTTGGATTGAATTATCTAGAGCAGTTTCTCAAGCTTCACTGTGCAGAAGGAGCATACCTAAGGACCATACCAAAACTGCCAACTCTGGGGCCCGACCCCAAGAGTTTCTGATTCAGAAAGTCTGGGTTTGAGCTCACAAGTCTGCACTTTTAACAAGCACCCTGCTGATCCAGACGTAGGTGGTCTGGGGACCCAGGTTTCAAGAACTGATGTACATAACATTGTTATGTAGCCTGCACAGGCTCCTTTACCTGCAGAGTGATAGACTTTATCTGGAAGACAGACAAAGGAGAGTCTTTGTCCAGGTCTTTCAGGAATGGTCCGAAACAATAATGACCAAAGCTGATATTTTCTGAGCACTCATTATGCATCAGGTTAAGCATTTTTCATGCATTACCTTAATTTGTCCTTCCAACAATCTTATGAAATAGGAACTATTCATTATCCACATTTCTGTTAAGGAAATCAAAGTTCAGAGAGGCCAGTCAATGGTAAAGCCTACATTCCACCGAGATCGGTTGATGATGGCATTCCTTAACCCCTGAGACGTCCTGTTTGCTGCTGGCAGAGCTGGGGCAGAAGGAGGCCAGGATAGAGCACACCCAAGGCTGGGGCAGCAAGCCATGTTGGAGTCTGCTGACACTGACACTTAATATTCAACTTGAGAGATTTACTGCATTTATTTTTAAAATAACATGACAACAAATTTAGCGAGCCTTTGTTCCTGAGCTATTTTCTCTGCATAAGTGTACCTCGTTTTAAACACATCTGTTTGGTGAAATGCAGCATGTGAAGAGGGGGAGAGACTAAGAACGCAGGTCATTCTCTGAGGCTTCAGACCCTCTTGACCAAGTCGGGGTTTAATGCCAGACCAAGATCAAGGAAGAAAGAAATTGGCACAAGGAGAGATGGTAGAGTTTGTAAAAGCCCCCCACCTCCCCAGGCCCCAAAGCATGTAAGATACAGGAAGGTAGAAACAACAAATCATACGGTCTGTGGGACACTTAGAAAACACGGGGGCAGCTCATGCCCTGGGCAAAGAGGTATCACTAAGTGCCACTAAGTA
Organism: Panthera leo; assembly: GCF_018350215.1. Taxonomy (NCBI): domain Eukaryota; kingdom Metazoa; phylum Chordata; class Mammalia; order Carnivora; family Felidae; genus Panthera; species Panthera leo. Next base: position 53,213,855 of record NC_056689.1, read on the forward strand.
GCCACGTGGCCCTGGGCTAGTCACTTCTCTAAAAGATACCTCAGTTTCTTCACTTGTAAAATGAGAGGCTTGAACTGATGGTCTCTGTGGGACCTCCCATCCCGTGCCCAGAAGATGAAATGTAACTCATGCCTGGGGAGAAAACGAAGCACTAATAATCTACACTTGCGGAGAACACACATCTCAGGCATTTTTCTAACTTTCTGCAGGTCAACTCACTGCATCCACAGAAGACAACTCCATGAGGCAAGGGCTATGATCACCTCCTTTTGTAGAGGAGGAAACTGAGGCACTGACAGGATAAGGAACACACCTGAGTTCCCACAGGTAGTGGGTCGAGTTAGGATTTGAACTCAGGCAGTCTAACTTTTAAACCCAGCAGGATCGGGGTGCCTGGGTGGCTCAGTCGGTTAAGCGTCCGACTTCAGCTCAGGTCATGATCTCACGGTCCATGAGTTCGAGCCCCACGTCGGGCTCTGGGCTGATGGCTCAGAGCCTGGAGCCTGCTTCCCTCGCTCTTCTGTGTCTCCCTCTCTCTCTGCCCCTCCCCTGTTCATGCTCTGTCTCTCTGTCTCAAAAATAACTAACACGTTAAAAAAAAAAAAAATTTAAACCCTGCATGCTTGACCACTATCCAGCACTGCTTCTTTCCTGAAAGGGAATCTCACAAGGAACTGAATTCTGAGCCTTCCATATTGTAGTCATCTCACGGAATATCTATAGCCATTGCTTTAAAGATTTTAAGTTTTTTTTGTTTTTGTTTTTTTGCCTCCAGATGAAATCCTAGGTAGAATCTCAACCTACCAGAGGTAAAAGCAAGACTAATCTGGTTTGGTAGCAAAGGAGGGGGTAGGACACAAGAAGCAAACCCCACCTCCTCATCGGGTTCTCTCCCACTCTTCCCAAATGCACTACCAGCAGAATACTAGCTCTTTCCAGAGTGGATCTCAAAATGCAACAGAGCATTATGTGTTTACGTTTACTAAAAATTAGTAATCTTGTACCCCCAGTATTGATTTTTGTAATTCATTACCAGAAACGCCTATCTTTCACACTAAATGAATCACTCTAGAAAGTTTTGCTGCATTATTTAAAATACTTTTTTACTACTTACCTGGGAGTTGGAATCCCTGGCTTTTGACACTGGCTCCCACAAACTTGTATGACCGTGGGCAAATCAATACTTTCTCTTGGTCTCAGTTTATTCATCTGTATATTGAACCCCCTTTGTAGGGGTAATTCCCTAAGATCCCATGATATGTCCCCCTTGGCCTGCATTATTTCCTGGGTACCAAATGGATTCCAGATTTGAAACTTAAGAGAAATGGAAAGAAAGTCAAAAAGGCAGGTAAATGTTGTGTTCTTATGATCAACCTAGATTTTAGGATGTTTTTCTGAGTCTTCAATACCCTGTCTGTCCCCCATCTGAGTTTTGGTGCTTGGGAGAAAGCAGAGAGATCAGTGCCACCCAGAACACTGTGCCTGGCTCAGAATCTCAGCATCTGCAGGCAGGGCACCCCGGAGTCAGCCAACCCTATGCACAGTGCTCCTCACATCCTTGGATAAAGGTCTCCCAGCCTCTGCTGGGGCCCCAAGTAATCAAGCTGTCTCAGGGATTCAGCCCAATGAAATGGAGGAAATACAAAACCAGGGTGAATGGTGAGGTGGGATGGGTCTTGGGGAGGTGGGAAGTCTGAGCATAGAGAAGGCTACACACCTTGGCACAGTGGCTGGATAGGAAAATGGCAGAAGGAGGTCACCTAACAAGCCCAAAGTCCTTTTGAGCTTGGGCCAGGTTTTCTGAGCTGGAGGTAGGGAAAGTGGGCAGGGAGGGGGCCTGGTCAGTCCCAATCTCACCTCCCCAACCTCAGGCCCTGCTCAGGGTTCCTGCCACTTACAGACCATTCTTTCCAAGAGTGCCGCTGAAGAAGAAACTCGGCAATCTGGCCAGGTATGACCCCCCATCCCCTGAGATGGTCCTACTGAACTGACTACTCACTTCCTTTCTGGAGAAAGGACGCTACGCCCCAATACTTCATCTTGAACTTAGCAGAGTCCTCAGTGTCTGTGAAGGTGCCCACCATGTCTGCGCACACGTCCCAATTACTGCAAAAGCCAAAGAGATCCTGAGCCAGGCCGACAAAGGGCTTCCTCCCACCATCCCACCCGGAGGCTGCCCCCCCCACCCCGCCCTCCCCAGTCAGGGTTGGGTGCTCAGCTGGAGATGGGGGGCTGAGGGAGGCTCTGACTTCAAAAGACGGACTCGGCCCTTGGCCGTGGCGCTCATCTGGCCATTCTCATCCACAGAGAACTCGGCGACGATGTTGTCCTGCAGAAAGAGGCCCTCGGGGTCCTTCTTGGCCATGGCGTACCAGGTCCCGGAGAACTGCGAAAGAGGCGAGCGCGGGGTTTGGAGGCTCGGCGTGCAGGGCCGGCCTCCGGGAAGGGAGAACGCGGGGCACCGGGGACCGCCCGGCAGATACCTACCCGAGCCTTGTCGAAGTTCTCCTTCACTCGGAAGCTGCTCACCCGGCAGTCGCGTTCCGCCCGGGCGCTGCCCAGCGCGGCCAGAAGCACCAGCGCCCACACCCACGCCATCGTGCCCAGAAGTCAGTCCTGCGGGTACCGCGCGCCGTGAGCGCCCGCCCGCGACCCCCGGGCCCTGCCCGCCCGCCCCGCCCGCCCCGCCCGCGACCCCCGGCCCTGTCCGCCCGCCAGCCCGCGACCCCCGGCCGGCTCGCGGCCCCCGGCCCCGGCCCCGGCCCCCGCCCCGCCGCCGCTCACCGCCCGGAGCTGCGCGCAAGCCTGGTGGCGGCGTGGTGCGCGTGGAGCCAGGGAGACGAGCGCGCCGCAGGGGCCGCCCGGGCGCTTTATAGCCCCGGCGGGAGGGGGGTCGCGCTTTCGTAACGGCCGGGGGTGAAAGACCGAGGGGAGGCGCCGGGCCGGCCGGCCAGCACTTGCATAACGCGACCTGACTCACCGCCGCCCGGGGCAGGGAGGGTCCCTTTGGGCGGGAGCCTCACCTCCGGGGCCGCCGCGGGCGGTGGAGCTGCCGCGCGGGGTGGCCTCGGCCGAGCCGCGGATACAAGCCCTGGCCTGGTCACCCGGCACTCGTGCCAGCGACCGCCAGCTGCGGCCTGGGGTGGCCTCGGGGCCCGGTGGCTCTGGCTGCAGGCGCAGGTCGGCCTGGCGGGAAGACCGTGGCCTCTCCCAGGGAGAGGGGGGACCCCGGGATGCTGGCCGGTGCCTCAGCGCCCGCGCCCCGGGCCCGTGCCAGATTGGCCTCTCTAACCTCCGACGGCCAGTTGTGCAGGGGGTTGGGGATATTTCGGCCAAGGAGTTTTTCATTTTATAAAGGACGTATTTTACTCTCTTTCGGGAGAGTTGTGGTACTTTCTGGGTCAATATTTGTTCTTTAGTTTCAACATCTTTAGAAGCATTAAAATCCTCCCTGTTAAATATTCTCCAGAAACGAACCCTGGTCAGAGCAGGAAATACTTGAGCAACCTCGGTGGTCGCCTACTTACTCTGTGGCACTTCGCTCAAACCGCTTTGAAACACGTCTACCAATTGTTTATGATGCAATTTTATTTCAAAGCCATAGTGGAATTTTGTTTTGTCTTCAAAATACCTAAGGTGAGTTCGCTGAAGAGTGGACAGGAGCTGGGAGGCGAACAAAATTTTATGGTCAATTGAGGTAAAATGCTGTGACTCGTTATGCTATTTTGCCTACCTGTTGGTACCATTTACTGACCATGTTTTTGTCGTATCTTTCAAAGTTAGTGTTCCTCGCATGGGTCAAAGAAGTCAGAGGATGCAGCATTTGATTGAATGAGAGTTAGTGGTGTGTCGAAGAAGCAAGCGCCTTCCTATAACTCTCTGGACATCCACCTGCCTGGTTCTCTGCTTCCACTTGCCACCTTGCCCTCCATCCCTGCCTCCTCCCCCAACTTGACTCTTTAGGGTGTCTTTGGAGTGCCAATGATGATGCATTTAACTCCTTACTGCCCCAGAGGGAGGAAAGCCCTGTTCTGGCCAACCGGCTACTTAGGAGATGTTCTGGTTAGGCCAGTTTTATCACAGGACGAATCATCCCAAATAGCTCAAATAAGAGCTGCCCCTGCAGGTCCCGTGTGGGGGGAGGTACACATGGCAGTATATGTGCACCCTGGGTGGGAAATGACTTTCGAGCATCTTTCTCCTGTCCAATCAGTGCTTGGACCCCCTCCTCAACATTCCAGAGTCAAGCCCTTCCAGCTTCTTCTCCAACAGGTCCAGTGATGGAGGGAGAGCTCTTGGCCGAGTGTAACTGCCCTTGGATGGTTATTACTACCAGAAAAGTTCTCCTGGGAACTGCATCCCTTTCATCTGTTTCCCCTAGAACATGTGCTGGTGGTCCTTGCACACGCTACGTGCTGAATAAATGCAGGGAATTTCAGCGCACTGTATGGCGATTGTTTCTGCAACATGTTTTTTCATGTGTTAGATGTGTAAGAGGTGCTGTAACTGTTCCTTCTCCTCTCTCTCTTTTATTGATCTGTCGTGAACCTTGGTGTCCCAGATACCAGCAAAGAAAAACAGTTTATTTTGGCATTCTCTCTCAAATTTCTTCCTGACTGCAAATAGGTGAATACAGGTCAACTGATGTTTTTAACATCGGTGCTTTCAAATTTGTCCTCATAAAGTAATTTTTTTCAAATATGCGTGTATCTATATAATAAAAACAGGAAAAGATATTCATGGTGATTACCTCTGTGTGATAGGATTAAGGACATTTGAAGGTTGTTTTTGTTTTTGTTTTTTGATTTGTACCTTTTTGTACTTTCCAAAGTTTCCTACAGTGAAAATGTTTAATCAGAAAACAAAACAAATATTCTCATTACAAACATTTTTCTCCCTCCCCCCGGAAGTAAAGTTATGTTTTAAATTATGGATCATAGATGATATACACAAAAGTTCATTTGCTGCCATACTTCATGGAAAAGGCAGACCATGAGTCTTTCATCTTGGTATATGCCCCTCCCCCAACTTTTCCATGAGATTTATTAAGAGACTTGCACTTAGTAGGCACTCACCTAACAGACATTGACTTCATTTGTTTTATTGAAATGAATCACTTTAGGTAAGCTTCATAAAATATTTATTTAAAAAGACTTGGCCAGAGGTCATTCTTTCTACAATATAATTTCTCAGGATTCAGCGCTTATCGCAGAGGTGGGAGCTAGTCTTCCAGCAAAAAATGTGCATTCCTCTTCCATGGTGGAGAGTTGTGGAGAAGAGACTTTTTTGCCAGAAGGCACCTCCCCACTTCCTGTAGCTCCATAAAGCCACATGCCTAAGTCTGGTGGATGGAATGTGGACAAAAGTGCTGTGTGTCAGTCCCAGACAGGGCTTGTAAAAGCTGCCTGTCCAATCATCCGTGCCGTCTCTCTTCCCTCATCTGCCAGCCGGCAGAGACGCCACAATCTGGGACCCCACCAGTGACTAACTTTTTGTGAATGAAAAATAAACTTCTGTTGGGTTAAGCTGCTGAGATTTGGGGGGGTTTACCTGTAACAGAATAGTGTAACCTTAATGAATACAGCAACAAGCAAGTCACTAGCTCCTAGGAAATATGGAAAGATGTTTTACCATAATTGAAAGAAAAGCTAAGGCAAAGAACTTTATGTCCTTACCCTCGTAACAATTAAGCATTTCAAACCAACTCCATTTCATGCAAACTGACATTTACATCCACGTCCTGACAGAAAGGCCAAGGAAAATGAAAAACAAGGAAATTGGGTAGCATTTATCTTCTGACTACATTTAAAAGATGCCAAAATAATTGGTGGGAAAATGAAAAGATTACTTATTCGGCCAACTTTTTCAGGTGCAAAGGGTCAAACTGATTTTTTCAACAGGTTTCTTTTCAGTGGTTACAAAGTCATCAGGCAGTGTCCTCAATTTAGGTGAAAATAACATGGATCCCACCAAGTGAATTATTCCTGAGACACCTGGTCCCACCCATCAATTCGGTGTGTACAGAGATTCCTGTGAGCAGATGTGTAAGGTGAAAGGAGCCCTTTGCACTTGGCTGCCAGGATGTAACTGAAATCCCTGCCTTTGGGGGGGTGCCTTTTGGTGATGACCAATAGTGGGAACAGAGAACCTGGCTGAGGTGGAACTGAAGAGTGTATTCAGTATAATGATCTGAAACGTACTTGGTTAATCCAGGGTATTGTTGCTAGTTTTGTGTGGGTGCTTCAATCTCATGTGCATATGATTTGGCTATTATATAAGCACTGCTTCCTGTAGAAATAAGTCAACTGCAGTAGAAAATGTTAGCAACAATAGAAGTATTACATCTGTTTATTAGTATAGTATACTACTGAGAAACGCAAACTTGTTAAGCAGAAAGTTTAAGGAAGTGAAACCATTCTTTTGTACATCTGTAGGCTTTTAAAAGAGTTCCTGGAATTTTTATTTAACTTTTTTTAAATTGGTGTTTAATAACATTTTCATATATATGTGTGTGTGTGTGTATGTGTGTGTGTATAATTCCTTACAGGAAGTGTCTTTGTATATTCCCCTACAGCAGCTAGTATGATGTCTTGTGTACCAGTGGGTACACTTTTTCATTTAATCCTATTTAAACTGGCAGTTTGGGGGTAGGTCACTATCCTTACTAGCTGTGTGACCTTGAGCTAGTTAACTTAATTTCTCTGTGCTTCAATTTCTCGCCTGTAAAATACAGACAATCACAGTACCTACCTCCTTAAGTTCTTGTAAGAATTAAATGAGTTAATATATGTAAGGGTCTTAGAGTACCTGGCACCGATTATATATTATAATGTTAGCTATTCTTATGATCACTTTTTATTATCAATACCTTGCGGCTTATATTTCTAAAATTATTCTGAGTAAGTGGAATGTTGCTTTCACATTGACCTAGTTGTTGTTTCAGAGATGTTTTATCTAAATAAATGATAATTAATGTCTGTAATATCTTAGAAATGTTGACATAAAAATTAAACAATGAAGTTCAACAAAGTCAACAAGTATTGTGTAGTATTAAAAACTCAGGGGTGCCTGGGTGGCTCAGTCAGTTAAGTGTCTGACTCTTGATTTCGGCTCATGTCATGATCTCACCACTTGTGAGTTCGAGCCCCACAGGCTTTGTGCTGACAGTGTAGAGCCTGCTTGGGATTTGCTCTCTCTCTGCCCCTCCCCCCGCCTCAAAAATAAAATAAGCATTTAAAAAAATTTTTAATTCATTCTAAGTAGTATGTTTGGTGATTTAAAAAAATAATGTTATTTTCTTACATTTGTTTTTTTCAGTGCCTTGTACTGAGCAGCCAATAAGTAACACAAAGTTCTTGTCAGCACTGGCCAGGGACTCTGCAGGAACCACCCTGAGCAAGAAGGGCAGTGGAGACAATAGGACTTGGTCAAAGACAGGAGGAGAGAGATAGGCAGGCTTTCAGAATTTCCCTTAAAAAAAATCTTTGTATAAAATGCCATGCAGTACTCAAAGTAGTCCCCAGTGACCCCTCTTTCCTTGCTTGCTTTTTTCTCAAGTTTATTTATTTTGAGTTGCGGGGAAGGGAAGGGCAGAGAGAGTGGGAGAGAGAGAAACCCAAGCAGGCTCTGCATTGTCAGCACAGAGCCCAACACGGGGCTCGATCTCACGAACTGTGAGATCATGACCTGAGCTGAAATCAAGAGTCGGACATTTAACTGACAGCCCTTCAGGTGCCCCTCACTTGCTTTTTCTAACTTAAACAATTGCCTGCTCCTGTCAATTGATGCCTAGAATTGGGTCTCACAGTTTTCATTCCCAAGCAACCTCACCCATAGCCTATGAAAATAACCTTAAAAATTTTGTCTATTGGGGTGCCTGGGTGGCTCAGTTGGCTAAGCCTCAGACTTTGGCCTAGGTCATGATCTCGTGGTTTGTGAGTTTCGGTCCCATATTGGGATCTATGCTGACCGCTCAGAGCCTGGAGCCTGTTTTGGATTCTGTGTGTGTCTCTCTCTGTCCCTCCCTGCTCACACTCTTGCTTTCTCTCAAAACCAAGTAAACATTAAAAAAAATTTTTTTAACTTTATGAATGCATGAATTTATTACACAAATTATATATGTTCATTATAGACACTTGAGAAAAATCATATAGGCAAAAAAAAGAAGTTTAATGTGATAAATCCCATCACTTTGAAATAATCACTGTTACCATGCTGGTATACACACCTCCATGTATGTGTATATAAGTGGAATTGTATGGCAAAACTATCTTGCAGTTTACTACATATCGTAGATACTTCTTCATATCAGGCCTTCATAAACAGGCCTTTACAGTAGGGTTATTAATAAATGTAGTTTCTATTCTGTGGATACAATGCCATTTACTTACTCAAACTCCTATTGTTGAATATCTATTTTTGATCTTTTACTTTTATATTTGTACTTTTCATGAACACCCTTGTAACAACATTAATCACATACAATCTTAATTATTTTTGCAAGATAAATTCATAAAAGCAGAATTGCAGGGTCAAAGCCTATACACATTTTTAGAGTATTTGATAATGAACAAAATGCAATAAAGCTGCTTAATCTGTATCCCTATGTACAGTATTTCTTTCCTGCACCTCATCTTTCTAAGCACTACTAGATTAGATTTGTGGAAAAGTACCCTCATAATGTTTTTTCCTGCCCCCCAAACTTACCAGGGTTCAAAATCCTCAGCCTCGTCTCTGAGACTCCTGTAATCTGAGCCCAACCTACCTTTTCATATTCAGCTCTCACTCTTCCCTGTTACTCTACACCCCATGCTATTGCTCCTGTTGTGACTACCATCTGGAACACACTCGATTTCCTCCCCATCTCCACCCATTAATCCCTTTTCTGAACTCTCATAGCCATACGTATGTACCTCATTTCTGGCATTTATCATGCTCTGTTCCATGTCTTACAACTCTTTATGTATTACTTTTAACTCCCGTATTATACCACAAGTGTGTGTGAAATTGGGATCAAGACTTACTTGTTGCCTGCATCCCCCCTGAGAAGTGTAGCAGTCAGGATTGATTTGGATGTGCTGCAGTAACAAATAACCCTCATCTCTCAGAGCTAAAAACAAGAAAGGTTTATTTCTCACTCATGCTACACGTCCCATCTCAGGTCAGCAGGAGGCTCTGTTCCAGGACATCCTCACTTGGAATCAGGAGGCCCCTCCATCTGGAACTGATGTGGCAGCAGGAAAATGGAGAGTAGAGGGTCTTAAGCTGGCAATTAATCGTTCTTACCTGAAAGAGACATTTCTGCCCACAACCCATAGGCAAAGTTGATCACGTGGCCCTATAGGGGAGGAGGGCAGGAAAGAATAACCTCATATAATGAGGAGGAGGAGAGAATAAGAAGAGGGGGAACATGAAGTCTCTACCACGGAGGCTAATATGGTGGCTTGTGATGGACAATCAATAGACATGTTGAAAGAATGAGCAAATCACAAATCAGGAGTAATTATAAAAGCAAAAATAAAGAATGGTGGCAATAATAGAATGTGTTTCATTTTTAAATTAATTTTTATTTTTATAAGTAGAGGAATGTTAACATCTGTGGGTATTTTGTTTTTCCTATTAAGTATGTATCTGCATATGGAATATAGATATGTGTTCTTTCTTCTCTGCTTATGAGGGAAGGATGGAACTAGGGAACTGTGAGTACACAACATACTTTTGGTAGAAGTTGGAGCTGTGCCATAGGCACACAAAAGAACTAGGTAGTGTTATGCCCAGAATCTGTGATTCCCAAAGACCACCAGGGAGACGAGTCTGATGCAAAAGCAAAGAGCCTTTATTCGAGCTAGCTCGAGCTCAATCCCCTACCTGCACCGACACAGCGGTGAGATACCGAGCGGGTGCCAAGAGCACAAAGGTTTTATAGGGATCATGGCCTCAGCCGATTGGCTGGGGAAGGGTCTTGGCCTCAGCCGATTGGCTGGGGGAGGATAGAACAATGGCTGCCAAGGTGTGGTCCCAGATCAGCAATTATCAGCGTCACCTGGAACTAGTTAAAAATGCAAATGTTGGGTCTGGTGGTCACAGACCCACTGAATCAGAAACTCTGGGGGTGGGGCTCAGCAATCTGTGTTTGAACAAGTCTTCCAGGAGATTCTGATGCACCTGAAGTTTAAGAACCACTGTGTCTGAGGGTCTCTAACATGTTTGGCCTCAGTGTATACAGAACGTTTCTCACTGGTCACCTATTAACCATTGGCTGTCAGCCTTGCTGTGCTATATAAATACCTAGCACCAAACACCATCCCCAGAGACTCTGATTTAATTGGTTTGGAGAGGGGTAAAAATGCTCCCAGGTCATTCTAAGCCTGGACAGGGCTGAGGGCTCCTGCCTCTGGCCCCTACCTGAGAGAAGCCCTCCCTCTTCTACTCACACTTTCCATGCCTCTCACACTCCCCTTCCTCCCACCTTAGACTTCGGAAGAATGCATCAATTGATAGCCTGCTTTCTTAGAAAACATGTTACTCAAGGGGAGGAGGCGTGGCCTGAGGTTTGAGCGGGAACTTCTTTCTGAGGCCATGTCCAGGACATAGTTACTAGTCGGCCGGCCTAGGTCTGCTCTTTCAGTAGGAAGTGTCCAAACTGTGAGAAGGTGAGGGTCCCATGAGAGGGGTGGGCTGACTCAGCTCCTTTCTCTTCAGAGGTAAACCCCTGCATTACTCTGATTATAATGAGATGCTAATAGGATGTTGAAGTAAACAGCACTCTGAGGAGGACTCTCCTGAGACTAGGCAGAGGAGGACAGAAGGTGTGTGCTCTGCAGGGCCCCTCGAGGTAGCAAGTGAACTCCATGAGAAGCCAATAGCTCAAGTGCCAGTCTGAGTTGGGTTCTTCTGGGAAAACCATGTTCCAACCAGGACCCTCTCATTAACTGACATAGAACCTGTGACCTCAGTGGATGTCTTTTTTTCGGTAAGACTGTTATCACTCTATCAAGGTAAGCTTTAAGTTTAGCACAGTAAATGAAATGCACAGCGTTGCTATCTTTGAAGTAGACTTAAATGTGGGTCTAACGGTAACTTCTAGAGCCACTGTAACATGGGGGCTCACTCAAGAGAATCTGTTACAAAGTTTATAGTTTTTTTTAAATGCTTAAAAGACCTTGGCTACCTTTGAAATCAGCATTTAAGTATTCAAGGAAATTGGGGGCGGCTGGGTGGCTCAGTCGAGAATCCAACTCTTGGTTTCAGCTCAGGTCATGATCCCAGGGTTGTGAGATTAAGTCCCGAGTCAGGCTCCAACCTGGGTGTGGAGGCTTCTTAAGATTCTCTCTCTCCCTCTGCCCCCTCCCCTCCTCGTGATGAGTTCTCTCTCTTTCTCTCTCTCTAAAAAGAAAAAAAGAAAATTCAAGGAAATCAGTTCATGAAATATGTTGTTTGACTTATTAGTTGTATAACAGTGTTTAAATATTTGGGAAAGTGTGCTTAATGGATGTAAAAGTTTAATAAACTGAACATTAAGCCAAACTAAGTAGTACTACGTGTTTGTCCACGCACAACCCCACCCCCCACACCCCACCCCCTCCCCCGAGATGCTGGAGATCCAAGCAACGGACAAGACAGGTTTTATCCACTAGATTTAACAGACTGTGTCTCAGAGCAAAAATGCACAAGTCTGGCTATTACTATTCAAAACAAAATCCACACTAATATGCATGGCAGGAAAACCCAGTTAGCAGCTGCATGGGCTGCTTTTTACAATCATGTCTGTTGACAAGGATTATTGCTTAAGTTGTGGCTTGATTAGGCTTGGATCCCAGGCAAATGTTTTGCCGTGTTCACCTTTCTAGAATAAGATTAAGGTTTGTTTCCTTACAACACTACCGAGGTCAAGCTTTTAAATGAGGGGAATTGAGAGGTGAAGGTTTTAGACAAAGTAGGCCAGGCAACTTGTTTGATCATAGGACTTTTAAGAGAAGGAAAGATTAATATTCCATTTTATGTTGCATGGATGCTAAATGCTTCTATCTCCCCTACGTGCTCATTAAAGTTGCTGTACAAATAAGGAGACACTTCCAAGGTCTAATAGTCTCACTTCATATAGCTGTCATGGAAAAAATGAGTCAAATTGTCAATCGATGCTAATGTAATATCATTAATGGATATATTATCGATGATTCTTCTTGCTGCGGATGGCGGCTCGTGTTCCGTTATTTTTCTGGAAGAATCACTTCGACTTGCCACTTGCCTGGCTGATCTAAGATGTTCTGAGGATTCTCCGAGGACTTATGAGCTAATAATGCTTAGGGATTTCGTGTCCCGAAGAACTCTTTAATCCTGTGCTTCCGAATCCTACTCTAAGCCAGACCTTCTGTCACAGCCCAAGAGTTACCGGCAGTTTTTGAAAGCTCTTCCAAGCGAGCAACCGTTCTGTTCCATCTTTGGGGGATCTTGTGAGGTGCCATTACCAGGATGTATCTCCTCGCTGGCACTGGGTCCCAGGCGGTGCTCTGAGGGTGTTCCTTCCTGGAAGAGCAGCGAAGCAAAGCGAACCACACCATGGGCGAGATCAGCCAAGAGGCCGTGGAGAAATACCTGGAGGACAACCCTCAGTTTGCCAAGGAGTACTTCGCCAAGAGGCTGCCGGAAGCCCCCGGCCCGAGCGGGGCGCTGTCGCCGGCGGATGAGTGGGCCCTGTGCGCCGAGCTGCTGAGGGCGGTGCAGGAGGAGGCCCGCGGCGCCGAGCCCGCGGTGCACGGGGCCCTGCAGAAGCTGGCGCAGCTGCTGCAGGCCGACCGCTGCAGCCTGTTCGCCTGCCGGGCTCGCAACGGCACGCCTGAGGTGGCCTCCCGGCTGTTCGACGTCACCCCCACCTCCAGGTTTGAGGACAACCTGGTGGGCCCCGACAGAGAAGTCGTGTTCCCGTTGGAAATTGGGATAGTGGGTTGGGTTGCTCACACGAAGAAAGCCGTTAATGTCCCAGACGTGCACAAGGTAGGTGGCTTTATGACGGTGGGGCCCACCGGACGTCTTGGCCGGGCTGAGGGGAGGAAGCAATGGAGAGAGAGCCGGGCGCCGAGGGCCACCCTTGTAGCGTGGGTTTGGCTATAACCTGAGTAGGAACGGTGGGGAGAGGATCTGCCAGGCCAAGGGTTGCCAGATTTAGCAAATAAAAATACAAGATGCCCAGTTCAGGTTGAGTTTCAGATAAACAATGAGTAAGTTTTTAGTGTGTGTCCCTTGTAATGTTTTGCATTTTGTCGGGCAAACTCACCTGGGCCTGGTGCATTCCACGGGTGCTCCTTGCATCTCCTCCCTGCTCTGGGAACTTTCCTTCTGAACAGCGAGGCACAGCGGTGCTATTGGGAGATTAGGAAGCTCCTCGATGCTGAGACTTGTGAACTGCACCCCCCCCCCCCCGCCCCGCCCCACACACACACGCACGCATACACACCTCTCACTCACAACCTTTTCAGGTCACTCTGTGCTCTGAGATGGACTGGCTCACAAGTGAACACTTTCACCTACAGACCAGATGTGCAGAAAGAAAAAATAATACCATTTGAAAGTTCAGATGTTCACATTTGGATTGTGAAAAGTGTAAATTTGGGTGATAAGTGCAGTTGACCATCCCAACCCCCTATAACTCAGCTCTACTCAGAATCAACTCCAGGGGCGCCTGGCTGGCTCAGTCCGGGGAGTGTGTGACTCTTGATCTCCGGGTGGTGAGTTTGGGCTCCATGTTGGGTGTAGAGATTACTTAAACTTCAAAAAAAAAAAAAAAAACAACAATCCACTCCAGTCATGTAGTTTGCCCCTGAAGACCCACAGCGTCCCGCACAAACACAAGGCATTGTTACATGCTTTTAAAAACAAACACACAGGGGCGCCTGGGTGGCTGAGTCCGTTAAGCGACCGACTTCAGCTCAGGTCATGATCTCGCGGTCCGTGAGTTCGAGCCCCACGTCGGGCTCTGTGCTGATGGTTCAGAGCCCGGAGCCTGTTTCAGATTCTGTGTCTCCCTCTCTCTCCGCCCCTCCCTTGCTCACGCTCTGTCTCTGTCCCAAAAATAAATAAACATTAAGAAAAAAATAAACAAACACACAAACAAAAAAAATCACTCTTCTTGCCACCAGTGCTTATTCATTTTAAAAAGATTATAAAATACAAATAAACAAAAGGGAGGAAATATAAATCACTCATAATTGTTCTGCTCATCAATAACCACAGGTACCAGCCTGTACTTTCTCCTGCTGACTTTTTTTCTATATGCACGCCCCATTAGTATGATTTGCTGGTAACCAAAGGGAAGCAGTAGCTTATGATGGAAGGGAATTGATGGGGAAGTGGTCCCTAAAATCTCTCTGCTTTCTGTGCCAAGGTTTGTTGGGTCGTGAATGGGGGCAGCTGGTCACAGGAGGATAATCCCCTTCATGCCTCCTGAAGCTGATTACAGGGGCACAGCCGCATGGATCCAGAAAACACACAAGTCGTCAAACATTAGCAGCACTCTGCAAACAACCACACCACAGCCCTTAGGTGCAAGGGTTGCCATCAGATAGCACAGAGTCCCTCAGTCCTTTCTGATCCCTCCCTTCCGTGAGTTCAAGCTGGTCTAAGCTTCTGGGGCTGACTGCCCCCGCTTCAGTGACTAAAGCAATTTGCACCCTTTCAGCAAAATTCTCTTGACACCAATTAGGAGGCTATGCCCACTCACCCTGAGGCTTTCTCACGGGAATATGCTTCTTGCCAGTCTCCACCATCTCCAAAATTACTAGGACTTCAAACTTAAAGTGACATGCAAGTTTGTTTTTGTTTTTTTTTTTTTCTGGAAAAAAACTTGCTTAAAGAGACAGGTAAAATGATTTCTGTTGTAATGCTTTATTAATGAGCCTAGTTCCACATGCTGAGAAGAGAATAATAGCAGAGAGCTACTTAACAGATCAGGCAGCCTTGGTCTGTTGTTGTCCATGGTGAGCAACGCTGCATGAACAGGACAGTAATGGAGGTGGAGGTGGGCAGGAGTCGTGTTTTTCCTTTTTTTTTTTTTTTTTTTTACCTAAGGACTCCTGGTTGTTATGGGTAGAACAGAGAAGTATGTGTTGAAGACAGACATCCTGCTCAGCTCGTTTGCTTTCCATTTCTACTGCTTCTAAGCATTTTTTCTCATGGTTGGTAGAATAGTGCTTTTCAACTCTGAATGCACATTGAAATCGAATTGGGAGCTTTAAAAAAAATAACCATGCAAGACTTAATAGACCAATACACCAGACTCTCAGGGGTTGGGATGCAGGCGATAGTATTTTTAAAAGCTCCCCAGGCAATTCTAAAATGCAGTCAGTATTGAAAACCACTGGTGTGTTGGGTGAGCAGATGCAGGAGGGAAAAGTGGATTCCAAGGCAAGCATGGGATACCAGATGGAAGGGGCTCCAGCAGTCTGGAGCTGACTTCTTCCTTGGGAAGAGGAAGCTGAGGCTGCATCTTTCCTACAGTCCATGGTATGGTCAGTGAGTGAGAAGGGCTGGACTAGATGAGGTGTCCCCAGTCTGTGTCCAATGATCTTTCTACCCTCCCCCTACCACACATCCCTGCAATTTTGCCAGACTTTAATCAACTGTGGTAAAATCTGCAAAGGGAAAGATGGAAACCAATGTTTTAATGAAATTTCTACTAATTCTTTACTGTTTCTTTGTATCTGACAATTTCTAGGCATTTTCACATTTGTAATCTATTTGATTCTGGCAAAGACCCTGCAAGGAAGGAGGGACCATGTTTTTATTTCCATCCCGTACATGTAAGAATCTTCTCAATGGCAATTAGGCAGCATGTGACGGGTCTGGGACCATAACTTGGGTCTTCTGAGGTCTCCCTCTTTTACCATACCACTGACCACACATGGCTTCTCTCTGGTTGACAGTGTTGGCACACGTGAGGGAAGGACGTGTCACACCTAGAAAAAGAGGTAAAGCCAGATTCTCTGACCTTGGGGAATCCATGAAAGTGATAGCAGGGAAGCCACGTGGTGTAGGGTAAGAGCCCGACCCCAGTGCAGGTGCAGGCCTGAGACCAGGTAATTGTGTGATAGATTGCTTTTCTGCACCTGAGACATAGAGGCAAATAAATATACAGATTCAACGTACGTAAAGTGCCTGGTTCCTATAGGTACTCAATAAACTACAACTACGATAATACTATATTTATGCCAAGGGGCTTTTGGGGTCTGTGTTTAGGTGGCTAAAAAAGGGTCAATGATTATTGTCTGTTTTTAAAACAGGTTAAAGACAGGAAAACTTTTAATAATAGGGAACTGAGAGATATCCTCCTCAGGTTAATGATTTCTTTCTCTGTTGGGCAAACTGCTGATCAATTCTATGGGTGGCTTTCATTCTGAATGTGGTTTAAAAGAAAGCCACGGAGAAGTCCTAAGTTTTCAATAATTAACAGGTTGCCTCTAGCTGCCGTACTTCTCTCCTCTGTATTCCTTCTCGTCTCTCTTTCTGGCTCCTGGTCTCAAGGGATAATGGTGTTTCATCAGAATCTAACAACGGGAAGATTGGATGAGGGACACAGTAAGTCTGCTGCTCTACATAATTTCTCCAGTTGCCTTCAGTGGCTTCTTTGAAGGGCCATCAAGGGGAGTTTGTGAATCCAAGAAATACAGGAATTACTCAAGCATACCTCACTGGGGCCTGTTTGAGCTGGTGAACCGGAAAGCCTCACCTCGCCTACCGTGTAATCTGACGGCTGGTTTTATCTAGGGCTTTCAGATACAATAATAAGCAAGAATTACATTTTGATACTTGTAAGTCATTTTCTCAAAACAGCCGATGAAACTTAAGAATATTTCCTTGTGTTTAGAATCTAGGATAAAATAGCATCAAGGTTTGAACCTGCAGAGTGAAGTGTGTTTGCAAAGAAACACTGCCTGACTCCATCATCCCCTGGTGCGTGTATCTGGTATTTTGATTATTCATTTAGTGGCCGAGATCGGTGTGTAAATGAGGCAGAACGGTAATCACAAGAGAGAACTACTTCTCATCCAGGGAGGCCCAATGAAGTCCCAGGTGTCTCTTCCCAGTAATTTTTGACCAACGATTATGTGTCAGAGACTTTTCTAAGTGCTCTACCCATCCTGCGTTGTTCTATGTGTCAGGAACTTTGGACAGTTCACAGTATCAGTGTTCCTGTTTTCACAAAGGCTAAGTAGCCTTCCCAGGATCACACAGCTGGTAAACTGAGGCCTGGTTTCAGCCAGGGTACTCTGACTCCAGAGCCTAAGTAAATGGCTGGTTTGTGTGGGTCCACGGTAGGAAAGGTAGAAAAGAGATCTGGGATAAGGGGCTGCATTTGACTCCTTTAGCATCTCACTGCTTCTAAGGGATCCTCCACAGGAATGAATCACCCACTGAAAGTACAGATTCCTGGGGGAGATTGATTCTGTTTTAGGAGGTTAGGACCCGGTGGGTCTGAAGATCCGCATTTATCTGCAGGTGGTTGTGAGGCACAGCCCAGGTCTACTGCTCTGAGCTGAGCTGTGACTTCTGTTGACCAAGTGGCCCTGTTCCCTGGTAGATTCCGGCCCAGAAGTCTCACACCAGAGGACTCCCACCTTTTTAATTTGGGAAACTGAACAGAGTCCAGCCTCTAGGGGTTTGTGCTGTTCTTAGAAGCACCATCAACACAGGGAAATGAAAATAATACAACCTATGAAAGGAAAACCACATTAATTTTGGCCTGTGAGTCTTGGAGTCAGCCTGAAAGTTCGGTTCAATTGAAGGTTCAGTTGAAGGTTCAATTGAAGGTTCAAAGGAGAGATAGTATGAGCCACGAAAGGCTGAGTCTACACCCATCTAGAGTGCGTGATCCTCTAACTTACAGCTGATAAGAATGACTATCCTTGATCCTCTGATGCTCTTCCATTTATGGGCCTCTTCATACTCATCACTGTGCCCTTTCCATGATGAGGGTATTAGAATCATCTCTCGCATCTACTGCATGAGGCTTGTATCTGGGAAGATCCTCTTCGTCTCTCCCAAAGAGAGAAATTAAAAAAAAAAAATGCATGAAAGATATTAGGTTGGTAGAACATTAAAAACTAGTAAGCATCTCGTGCTGGCAAGAGAGTGGTCCTCTCACACATGACCAGTGGAAGTAAGATTTCCAACTTGTTATGAAAGTAATCTGTGTAAATAAAAACCACATACACCTGTGGATCCAGCAAAAGGGATTTCCACTTTGGGGAATCCATCACATAAAAACGAAAGCAAGCATGATTAGCACAACGTTGTTTGTAGTGGGGAAAACTATAAACAGTCTAAGTCAGTAGAGAATGGTCGAGTGGACCACGGGGCTCCCACACTGCGCTATTGTACAAGAATCTAGAGGGTAAATTCACATCCATATGCACTGGTCCGGAGGGAAGTCCACAAAATATTGTTATGTGATGAATGTCATGTGTAAATTCGAAAAGAAAGCTTTATGAAAAGGGAAAAAGAAAATCTTTTGTCCAAACATTAGGGAAAGGTACGCAAGGAAACATACTAAGCAGTTAACACTGGTTCTCTCAAGTTGGTGAGATTAGAATCAGGTGGAGAGGATTAATCTTTTTCTTTGTTATGATGTACTGGTTGCCTGAGTCCAAGTGCACATTTTATTGTCATAATTAGAAAGAAGAGCTCGGTGGCCTATACCTGTAATCCCAGCTGTGCGCTCGTTCCCAGCACACTTTCTGTCCGTTGTAACCTTGCTTCCTCATAGCACTTCACTTTCCACTTTGCCGTGACATCACCTCTTTTCTCCTGGCCCAACCTCAGTCTCGCCTAGAGAGGCCATAGCTCAGGTGGGAGATGCTCGTCCTGAGACCGGTGAGTTCATTCTGTGCAATCATGGGATGGGGGTGTGTGTGGGACCACTGTGCCGGGGCCCCGGTTGTCTGTACGGTTTGGACTAGAGAGAGTGGTCTGCTGCCATTCCCGGATCTACACTGCGTGGTTCTGTGCTGCTGTGGCAAACATGTGAATGTGTCTTTCAGAACAGCCATTTTTCTGACTTCATGGACAAACAAACCGGCTATGTCACAAAGAACCTGCTGGCAACACCAATCATGACAGGCAAGGAGGTTCTTGCTGTGGTTATGGCAGTTAACAAAGTAAATGCATCTGAATTTTCCAAAGAGGACGAGGAGGTAACGCTAACCCTGGGCATCGAGTCAGAGGCTTGGGAAATTGATTTGTTGTTTAACGAGAGAAAGATATCATACCTGATTTGGTTTTCTCTGCCTTCCATAGGTCTTTTCCAAATACCTCAGCTTTGTTTCTGTCATCCTAAAACTTCATCACACCCAGTACCTGTACAGTGTTGAATCCCGGAGAAGCCAGGTAACAGGAAGGTGACATTAATCACTCCATGCCGACCTGTTCTGACAAAGGGACCCAGAGGCAACAAGCTCAGACCCCTCCTATCACTCATGGGGGTTTAAGCCACATGGAGCAGATTCCCAAACTTTAGTCCCAGTTGTCTTCTCGTGGTCTGCTCCTGCCTCCCGCCCCCCTTCCCTGCCTCTCCGTCTGTAGGTACCACTGGCTTGCCTTTCTTCAGTCTTTATCCCGGGTAGCCATGGTTTCTTCTGTGGGTTGGCTATAATTAGAGTAACCTACCCTACATGCTTGTTGTAACTATCAAATGATCATTATATGAGTTTGTAACATAAAGCTCTTAGCGGTGCCTGCTACATATTGAAGCCCTTAATTTGAGGAGCAGATCACTCTTCTGAAGTCTGTTGCCTCCTTGAGCCAGAAGCATAAAGAACAACATTGGTAACCAGGGTACCTGAGTCCAGGCTGCTCTCTGAACCTCAGTTTCTTCATCAGTACAATGTGGGGGAGAGTGGTGGGGATGGAGGGCTTCCACATCCCTTCCCCTCCAACTGTCCAGGTTAGGTTACCTCTGGGTAGCTCAAGATGCATGGAGCAAGGCCTATGGCTTTCTCCCCTTAACTGCCAGCACGAGCCAGAGGGCCCCCAATACTGGACCCTCTCCCCCAAAACTGCCTCTGCCTCTGCAATTTTAGGTCACTTGCCCTTTGAAGCCAAAACATTCGGGCACGGGGACCAATCATGAGTTACCACTTTCATAAACCCACACCCTTGCATCTGAGTAGTTTGTCAGACAGGTACACGTTCAAAAATGAAATTGCATTGTTTACTGATATGTGTTCTTTTTGTCTGAGACACCTTCTCCTTTCTTTTGGCTAATGTTCCATGTCTTCACTGTATTTTGTTCTGTTTTCTCTTTAATTCATCCTTTCAGATCCTTATGTGGTCTGCCAATAAAGTATTTGAAGAGCTCACAGATGTTGAGCGGCAATTTCACAAAGCACTCTACACAATTAGAACATATCTGAACTGTGAACGGTACTCCATCGGACTGCTGGACATGACCAAGGAGAAGGTCCTCATTCTTCCATACATTTTGTCTCACCTCAAATCGTCTATACAAGACAGTGATCCATTAAAAAATGGATAATATTCACATACAATGTATAATCATTTCTCATCTTGTTTCATTCATTTGGTTGGAGCTCTCCTAGCTCAGCATAAGTAATGAACACTGTCTTGTTTCTATTTCTTATTCTCCTTGTGAATTGAAGTTATTTTTTCAGAGTAATTGTTCTAAGTGGATAAACACAGGACCAAGTGTCAGGAGAGGTGGGTTCTGATCCTGGCTCTGGGACTTTGTAGTTGAGTGTATTTGGGTTAGGGTGCTTTTGGCTACAAGTAACATCAGACCCAGCTAAAAGCATCTTTAACAATAAGACAGTTATTATCTCATTTAACAAGAAGTCCCGAGTTCTTCCTGGAAGAAGAAGGGCAGAAGAAGGGCAGTTCTAGGTCTGGTTCATTGAGAACGCAGCACGGTCATCAAGGCCCCAGGGGCTTCCTGTTTTCCCACGGCAGGGTCTCTGCCGCCTTCAGCATGGTGGCAAGGTCTCCTCTTGGGGTGGCAAGATGGCTGTTATAGCTCAAGGCATGGCACATGGACAGGACCAAACTGGGAGGCTTTTCCTGTAAATGTTACCATCATCACCTTTCATGTGATGTGAGGAGCACCCTTCCCCAGAAGCGCCTTGGCAGATTTCTCCCCCTTCTTCACTGTCCACAACTGGGCCATTTGCCTGCCCTCAGACTAATCCCAGGCATCTCATAGGGGCCACCCAGGGGCTGTACAAGCCCATATTCCCTGAGAAAAATGACCACCTGGCACCTAAATAAAATCAGGGTCTGTTAGAGAGGAAGAGGGAGAGAACAGATGTTGGGTAAGGTGGCCACACTGTTGGTCGTGCTGCATGACCTTGGCCAAGCTTCTTAACCTATTTAGATTTAGTTTATTTATCTATAAAAGAGCCACTAGCTATTGAGTCCCTTTGACTATGTGTCAGGGCAAGTGCTCTGTACATATTGTTCATTAATGCTCACCACAACCCTATAGCATAAACTCTATTATCATCACTGTTTTACAGATGAAAACGCTTGAGTGACTTGTTCACATTCACAAGTTTGTAAGCGATATTACTGGAAATCGTAGATCTTTTCCAGCTCTAAAATTCTGGATTTATAAAATAAATAAGTAAATAAAATATGCAAAGCCATGAAACTCATAGAAGATATAGTAGGTCATGGAACAGTTTGTTTAATATGTTTACATATAATTGCTTCCAGGAATTCTATGATGAGTGGCCAATCAAACTTGGAGAAGTTGAGCCTTATAAAGGTCCAAAGACACCAGATGGCAGAGTAAGTGCAAATGTCTTCCTCAGTGATATGTGTGCATGGTACAGGTTGCCAAAACCAGTAGGGAGGAAAGAAGAGTGCTGGCCTGAGAAGCCCTGGATTCTAGTCCTGTAAGTTTCTGGGGGACCTCAGAGTAGTAGAAAGAACACTGGACAAGGAGTTTGAGGTTCAAGTCCCAGGTCTTCCCTAGCCAGCTAGGTGCTCCTTGCCTAACTCATTGTTTAACCTCTCAATTTCCTTTTCTGTAAAGCCGGGCTTAGTGAATCAATAGATCTCAATAGGGAGGGACATCAGAGCCACCTGCCCAGCTTTTTAAGTGCACTATGCCCAGGCCCTCCTTCACACCTGCTGGACTCGAGACTCCAGGCAAGAGTTGGATAGTTGTGTCCCCCTTGACACAAGCTTCAGAGGGCAGGAACGATGTCTCACCACCATGTTCCCAAACACACAGGAAAGTGAAGGTACTGGGATAGAATGTGTCCAGGCCTTGGGGTTTTCATCTGCCCAAAGAAGTAGAGAGATTAGTTCTCAAGTCCCTTCCAGCTTGGAAGGTGGGAAATGTTCATTATACAGTGGGGAAGAGAAAACATTGACTGAGGATGAGAAATTACATGGTTTGTTATGCTGAAGTTAGTAGTCAGGTATTTCTGGACAATAGAAAGGGATCAGCTAAAAGTAAAACAAGATTCCCGTGAAAGCTGTTTGGATAAACTCAACTTTTAAAATTTAGCTTAACAGGCTTGTTCATGTAGATAAATAGCCAATAGTATTTTCTAGTTGTGTTGCAAGCTTGTAATCAGGACATGAGTAATTTGGTGGTAGTTATGCAGAGCAATGTGGTTAGAATGTAAGGTACCATTTAAATGAGTTTTAAAGTATAAGCTCGCCTATAAGAAGTGTTTTCTTTGGGAAATGAGATCGCTCTCATAATCTCTTTCCTCTTAGGAAGTCATCTTTTATAAAATCATCGATTACATTTTACATGGAAAAGAAGAGATCAAAGTGATCCCGTGAGTACTGTCCTCAGCAGCCAGGAAGTTGCCATTTTGTTTTCGTGCACAGTGCATTTCTTCTCTGTATGACAATGATTTTCTTTCTTCTAATCTTCCTCAAGGACACCTCCTGCAGACCACTGGACTCTCGTTAGCGGGTTGCCGACCTATGTTGCTGAAAATGGATTTGTAAGTTATTGAACACATTTAAACCTTGAATAATATTGGATGAAGCCCTTATCAACTAAGGGGTGGGAGCAGTTGTGAAAGTAAAATGCACACACATGTGAGATGCTCACACAGGACATGGGGGAGGGGCATCTTGGCAGTTGAAAGTAGGTTGACTGGAGACTTCCAGATTACACAAAAATATTTAGTCGTTGTGAGGGGCGCCTGGGTGGCTCAGTCGGTTAAGCGGCCGACTTCAGCTCAGGTCACGATCTCACGGTCCGTGAGTTCGAGCCCCGCGTCGGGCCCTGGGCTGTTGGCTCAGAGCCTGGAGCCTGCTTCCGATTCTGTGTCTCCCTCTCTCTCTGCCCCTCCCCCGTTCATGCTCTGTCTCTCTCTGTCTCAAAAATAAATAAACATTAAAAAAAAAAAAAAATATTTAGTCGTTGTGAGAAAGATTCATCCATTCCCCCAACTTCTTATTCTGTTAGCCATGCAAATTTCAGACATCCTTTAGAAGTCTGTGACCATGATTCATGTTAGGTTTAATTTGATCTCAAGTACAGTTACCTTGGTCAAGACTTTTGAAGCATGGGAAATTACTGACAAGAGAGAAAAATGAATAAATGGGGAACTTTACCACTGATTGCAATGCAAAATGTAGTGGGTTGATAAAGTAAGTGAAGATCTTTGCCCCAGTCTATCACGTGGGGTGGGATGGGATGGACAGATAGCAGGCCAGGTCTGGCTAAGAGAGGTCAAGATATAGGCAGACAACAAGCAAGAGGTGTCTGGTAGGTCCCACAGGTCTCCAGGCCAGAGGACCAGAGTCACCATATTTTTCCCACTCTGCCTCAGCCATGCTTTCCTTCCTTCTCGTGGCTGATTTCTCTCCCTTGTTGGGCTTCTCCACCATCTGTGTCGTCTTTTGGCACCAAGATTCCTCCCTGCGAGAGTTCAATGCTTCCAACATTTCTTAGTGTTGGCATTTTCCTATCTTCCCCGTTATGAATCCAAGTTTCTGTAATGTATTTATAGCACTTATTTGCATATTTGCATATTTGATTTCGCTTTAGCGTTGTCCTTGTGTTTTGAGCAGTGTTCATTCATCTTCATTATTTAGGAAATGGGCATGTGAATTATAGTGACTAATAGAGTCACTCGAGGGTCAGAGGGAAGGAGAAATAAAACCTAGGTTAGCTCCTGTTTTCTTTCACTGTCCCAAATTTGCCTCTGCTTAGTGTGAAAGTTGCTGGGTTTGGAACAGTAGCAGAGTAAGGAAAATTCCAGATGTGACTGCAGGATGTTCTTATGTTAGGGTGCTTTGCTTTGGGGTTTCCAGGAGGCCTAAACCCTGGGGTCACTGGGTACAGGACCAGGTGGCCTCAAACAGGTGACACGATCCCTTTTTCTAGGTAGAGACATGCCAAAGGGGAAGAAAAGAAAACAAAGAGAAAAAACAATTTTATTTCTTTTAGGAATAAACAGCACTTTACACTAACAAATATCATGTTTTCAAAATCACTCCAAAATAATTGGAGTGTTTTTTAAATGTTACTCCTGACTTAGTAGTAATGACGAAAACATTCCAATTCATTCCTGAGTCCACAGATACCACAACTTTTCAGCGTCTGTACATAACCAGATTGCTCGACCATTGACCCCCATCCTTTGTTTCCTTGCAGGCCACCTAGGCAGTTTTCTAGGGAAACAGCGTTTCCCCAAAAATCAGTTTGGAGAAAACGATTGTGTCAAAAGCCAGTTCATTGAATGGTTAATTTGCCAAGTCATCAACTTGCCATATTACCAACGTGCCAGGGGATTGATTCCCAAAGCAGGGGAGGATTTTCCGCCAGGTTGTGGTTCTATCACAGACCCACTGCACATGCTTCACTGCTGCCTTCCACATCGGAGCTCCTTCCCTGGGCCCCATCCCTGCTCTCTGAGAGCCCAAGATTGGCGCAAACTGTTGTAAATCTAGTTTAAGGTATTTCTCACAAAATTGCTCATTAGGCAAATTGGCATTCCCAAAGTGATTTCCAGAGAATTGAGCTTGAGCCATTTCCTGGGACTCTAATCATGATTAGGGTGAACATACATCCAGTTTGCCTGGGCCAGCTTCCACGCACACCTGTTGTGCTTGAGTTATCAATAGTCCTCCCTTTCACTCCCAAAGGTATCACCCTATCATATGCACTTACAAGAGGCAGGACTTACTGAAAACATATTTTGTGTCTAGCACGGGATTTTCTCCAACTTGACATTATTGACATTTGGGGCCAGACAATTCTGGGGAACTATCTAGAACAGTTGTGGGGAACTATCCCGTGCACTGTACGATGTTCGGCAGCATCACTGCCCTCTACCCATCAGATGCTCTACACCACCCTGGCTGGGAACCACTAGCCTAGAGGATGATTTCAAACATTTCAGCAGACCCAGCCAGAACAATGCATTCCTGGGCGGGGCGGGGTGGGGGCTGCTGTAATATGGTGGTGCACTCTATGACTCAAGAGCCCTGGGTGCCTTGACTCGGTCCTGCCCTGGGCAAATCCCTTGGCAAATCCTTGACCTTGGGCCAGGGAGGGAGAGAGGGAGGGAAGGAGGGAGGAAGGAAGGAAATAGAACCTTCCCAGAATCTCTGTCATCCCTGCCCCAGCAGAATGACCTTCTCCTCAGCTTCCTCCACTCCTTGGTCTGAACAGCTAAAAGTTTTGAATTTGGAAGAAGAATCCTTAGAGGCTGGGAAGAGTAGGCAGAAGCAGAGATTGTGCTAAATGTCACACAATGACTTAATTAGCAGAAGAGAACCTCAATGTGTTGTTAGCAAATTTGGCCCAGCCGTGGCTCAGTGTGAATAATTTGCGTGCAAACCATGGAGAGCCACAGAAGAAACCCTCGCCTCAAATGCATCCTTTCTTACACTGCTCTGTGGGTCGGTGGTCCCCCCTCCGCACAATGTTTCAGGACTTTCATGTCCTCTTGCTTTACAGATATGTAACATGCTGAACGCCCCCGCAGATGAGTACTTCACCTTTCAGGTAACTCTGCCCTCTGCCAGGCCTCCTATCACTGCTGCCCCCTCCCCCATCCTCAGGGTCTGCCTTGTGCTCAGGTGGCCAGGAGGCACGCACAAGGCTTATGTCCCATTCACCCTGGAGGGACCAGGGTCACCAGCCAAGTAGCAGATTCTTCAGGGAAGGGAGAAGAGGTGGGAGGTGGAGGGGATGAGAGGAGACAGGGTGTTTATCACCCCAGCACTGGGCAGGGAAGCGGGGGGACCCTGCCCCTTCTCCATGCCCTCCCACTCCTGGTCACTCAGTGCTTCAAACAGCGCCTGGCACATCATAGGTGCTCACTAAGTGTTCTTCGCAGGAGTGATCAGCTGCACAAGGTCTACACCTGGATTCAGCCCTTTGTTGGTTTTCCCAGGCCCTTCCCTGCAGCTTATTAGAAAAGAAAAACTATTTATCGGGTCCTCGGGGGCCTCTACTGCTGTCAGACTCTTGGTTTTATCTTTCCTCCTGCAGCATCCTGGGATCCCCCTCCCTACCTGTCCCCTCTGCCACCCCCTCCCCACGTGACTGCTGGGGAGAAACTCGCATCTATCTCTGCGGCCCCTCCCTTTCTGCCTTCTGGTCCGTGTTCTGTGTCCCTATTTTCACAAACATCCACTTAGAGCCCTAGTTCCGGTCAGGAATAGAGAGCCACCAGTGTCTTCCTGTCTGTCACACAGACACACACACACAGAGCCCCAGCTATGCCTGCTGGACAGGCTGCCTCCTCCGGTGAGAGGGGTGTGGGAGCAGCAACAGACGCAAGCCGGGCCTGGGGAAACCTACGGGCGCCTGCTTTGTTTCCTGGAAGGTTTCCCTCGGATCTCCTTGTTCGTCCCTCTGCTCACTGATGTGGAAAACACACAAACACCATATGGCGCGTTTGCTCCTGTTCCTCCCTCCTTGCAGCCAAAGCCTCACTGTGACCATGCTGTGCTGGCCCTGACCCCTACATTTATGGCAGTCGGGTGCCGGGGAAGAGTACACAGGAAGGAGCAAGGGGGCAAGCACTTTCTAAAGTGTCTGACCCTAAGCAGTCCTTGTCGGAACAGGGAAGGAGGGGAGCTGGCCCGGGAGAGCCCGGACTCTGCTCTGATATTTGGGGGCAGCCACGCATGGCTCTGAGGATAAAGATTTTGAGAACCAAATTTTTTTCCCCAAAGCTTTGAATGTCAGGACACAATAAGTTGAGGCTTGGTTTCTCTGCTTTTCATTCCAAGTATAAAGACAAGCTCGCCAACTAATAAGCAGTTGTTTATTGAGCACCGGTCATATGCCCAGCACCGGCCCCTCACTTACATGGAAGCCAACAGTGTAGGAAATGCTCTTCCGCAGGATTAGGAAATAGCCTCACAGACAAAAATCAACAACTCCGAAGCATTTGGAAATCATCTAAACTGCTACCTTGTGTGCTCCAGGCTAAAAGTGCTGTTAGAATTCTGAAAAAGAAAAGTTCCGTATGGGTGGAAAAGGTGAGAGAAGGCGTCACAGGAGAGGCAGACCAGCCTGGGCCTCTGGGGACGGCTCACTGTGCTGAAGGAAGCAGAAGACGGAATAGGGTAGTGTGTTGAGTGCTTGGCTACCTTGCTCATACTGTGCAGGTGCCGCACCCTGGATCACAGGTGTCAGAGGACATCAGAGCTACCCGGGGAGCTTATTTAAGATGCACATCCTCAAATTATGACACAAGCTTGAAAAAAAAGAAAAAAGGTCTTGCACATTGACCTCACGCCACACTTTGAGAAATGCTCCTAAACTTCTGTGTCTGTATCCCCCCACTAGAATGTTATCAACCTGAGATTAGGGCCCTGTGGTTAGTAGCCCCAGCAACTAGCCCAGGTCCTGGCACATCACAGGGGAACACAAAAGACGGTTTTGATGGATCCGTCAGGAACACAGAAACCACACTAGGTATTTCAACAGAGAGAATTTAATATAAGGAATTAGTTAAGCAGGTGTTGGGGGACAGAAAAAAGTGAATGGGGAACACTGAGGCTTCCGATCCTTATAGCGGTGGGCAAAAGAGAAGCCGTTAGGGTTGTTACAGTGTAGACACTTGGTTCCAGTACACTGCATCAAATGGCCTAGAACACTTTTATGGCTCTATAGTCCCAGCTAATTTCTGACCCAGTGTAGGAATTGTGCAGCTCACATAGAGATTAGATTATTCTTCCTTAAAGATAACCAGAGTTGGGGGAAGGTAGCTACGACAGGGTAGTAGTTCAGGGAAGCCTGTGATGCTCCATTAGTCCTCTGTCTTGATCCTAGTGGTAGGAGCACGTATGTACACATGTGATGAGCTTGCATAGAAATGCACACACGCATGCACACACACACAATAAGTACACATAAACCTAGTGAAATCTGACTGAGATCCATGGATTGTATCAGTATCTATTTCCTGGATTTGATGGTGCACTACAGTTACACAAGCTGTTACCTCTGGGGAAACTGGGTGAAGGGTACCTACTGCTTCCCTATATATTTCTTTTGCAACATCCTGTGAATCTATAGGTATTTCAAAATTAAAAGTTAAGAAAATAATCTAAATGTCCTTCCTGTTTGTAGAAAGGACCTATAGATGAAACTGGCTGGGTCATTAAAAATGTCTTATCCCTGCCTATTGTCAACAAGAAAGAAGATATTGTGGGAGTAGCTACATTTTACAACAGGAAAGATGGAAAACCTTTTGATGAATATGATGAACACATTACTGAGGTAAGTGCAATCATAAACTAATGGAGACAAATGAAATTCATGAAACAATAGAGGTGGTGCAATTATTTGTTATTCTGGAGTGGTATTTTTGAAGGGCCATTAAGGCATGAGTGACATATGTTTGCGGTCAATATGTGGTTATTGTGTCATTTCTGTTCCCTGGCTTCTGTAAACTGCAACATTTTCTTCCAAAGATTGAACTTTGGCTTAATCAAAATTCTTTACAATATTAGGCAACTGGACAGAAATTTTCTATCTCCTTTCCCCACTCCTTCTATTCCTTATGTTTCTTGCTGTCACCCTCAATCCTCTGAGTTTCAGGCTGTGCTTTATTCTACTGGATATTATAATTCTTTTGCTCTAATAAAATATTCATGGTGCCTGGTGCACTTTGAAAAGCAAGGGATTAGCCGATTTCATTGTCTGGGGCTGATTATTGGTACATTTTTGTTCTTAGATTGAAATACGAAGCTGAATTGTTGATGGTAGAAGGGAGATTGATTGAGAGGAAAGAATGTAGATGGTTGCCTCCAAATCAGTTTTTCAGTTTTAGAGAATTGAATCACATTTTATCCATTTCAGACTCTCACACAATTTCTTGGATGGTCTCTTTTAAATACTGACACCTATGATAAAATGAATAAGCTAGAAAACAGAAAGGATATAGCTCAGGAAATGCTCATGAGCCAGACCAAAGCTACTCCTGATGAAGTCAAGTCTATTCTGGTAAGTGGGGAATTCAGTCCTGTGGACATTAGGTGGCATCTAAGCACAGCTCCTGGAATTCGCCTAATTACTTAGAGGTCTGACAGATGAGAATAGGTTTAGTCCTAGGCTAAGGAGGAGGAGACAAGGAGATTGGTGGGGGGTGGGGTGGGAGCTGCGGACCTGGGTGGCCCAGTGGACACAGAGCCTTATTGGACTTCTTGGCTGCTTGGTTGGAATAGCACTTTGCTTAAACAACAACAACAACACAACTCCCGGGTCTGTAGGAGCTGGAGGAGTGACATCTAGATTCAAGTATGTTAGCAAGGAAAAAATATTTCCAGGAAGGGAAGTGTATCAGTCAGTTATTGCCATATACATTGCCATGTATAACAACCATAACATCTCAGTGGTATACAACATTAAACATCTATTTTTTCACTCATGCATTGGTGGGTTGACTAGTCTTCAACTGATTTCTGGTTGGGCTTGGCTCTAAGCTGTGAGTTTGGTTTGCTCTATGCATACCTCATCCTTCTTGCCCAGAAGCCACTTGATAAATGCCCTTCTTATGGTGAGGTCAAAGGTGCAAGAGAGCAAGCCAAACTGTGCAAGCTCATTTCAAGTCTTCCCTCATGGCACATTCACTAAAATTCTCATTGGCCAAATGTGGCCAAGACCAATATCATGGACGATGGGGAAGCAAGTAGACAGATATTTATTAACAGTGTTCTAATCACCACCAAATGAAGGGAAAATACCACACATCCCCTATCTCTATTCCTTTTATTTCCCTGGTTTTCAGAGTGTGTGTGTAGGTGTAGTTTTCTTGGGGTGGGTTTTGTTTTTTCTGGTCTTGGTTTTGCTGAGTTGCTTGGGGATTAAGAGAAATTTTATTTGACAGTTTGAGATGTTAAAAATGAGAAAACCTGAGGAGGATGAAGAGAAATTTCCATAAACTAATAGAAAAACAAATATAAGCCACTCATTTTTCTCTTTCTTGCCTACATATAAATAACCCACATTTCTCTCTCTCTCTCTCTCTCTCTCTCTCTCTCTCTGTCTCCCCTTCTCTCTCTCTGACAGCCACTGTTACATTTTCAGGAAATAAAAAAAAATCATTACATTATTTTTTTTGGAGAAAATTCTTCATAATCAATGCTATAGGTCTTTTTTGTATCTAGAATACATCTTTGCAAAGAACTCATTACAGCATATTTTAAATACATTTAAACTGATTTTAAGAGTAGAGGAGTCAGATAGAAATTTACTTTATGGGAATTTCACACTTCAATTGCTTTTACATTTTAGAAAATTAAAGAGAAGTTAAATATAGATGTAATTGAAGACTGTGAAGAAAAACAACTTGTCACAATTTTGGTAAGTGTTTTACTTCTATCCTTAACGCCGCTTAAATAAAATATATTAGGATACATGTTCTCATTTCTCATGTAAGAGTTCCCTCTTCTCTGTCACCTTTAAAGGCTAAAAAGAAAAGAGATTTCTTATAAAGAGTGACCTTTTAGTTCTCTGCATTTTTTTCCTCCTTGTGCCCCCTACAGTCCAATCCATAAAGATAACAGAGAATCAAAAACTAGGCTTCTGCGTAAAGGAACGCAGGCACAGATTCTAGGTATGTCATGGCCTCGTTGATTTTGATAGTTTTGGATGACACTGTGGTCACCTCGGAAGACATGACAGAATTACAGTAGAACAAAGACCCTTCAAGGCACAATTGTCCTCTGCCAGCAGTCGCTTCTGTTTTCTGGAACTTGGAGGAATGTGGTTCTTTCCTCTTGTTGCCACCAGTTGAAATGGTTGAAATAACTTCTCTTCCTGTTATTAATCCTATATTTGGTTCTAGGTAGTTTTGCCTGAAACTTCTTTGCTGTAGACATCTTTGCCACAACCATTTCGTGGCAAATATTTTTGCCACATAACTAAGTGATCTGTAAGGCAGTTTTTCTGTAAAAGAGAAAACTCTTTTGACAGTTTGGTTTCCTTTCTTCATTGAGGAATTGACTGCCTTCAGCAGAGTTAATCTACTGAAGCTAGTTATCAGTAAAACTCTCGTCTTTATATTATGTAAACCTCAGCTAACCCTCACAATTGTCTATATAAACCTTAGCTAGCCCTCATAATGGTCTGTATGGACCTCAGCTAGCCCTCATAGTGGTCTATGCTGTGACAAGTACACGGGGTGGTCTTAAAGTAGGGATGATGACAACTCCGTATACGGACTTGATAGAAAATACGGTGATAAACCTCACTGGAAGTGTGGAGTAGAATGTGAAGCCAGACTGCGCACCAGGCTGTACTAGACAACGGTAACATGCCAGTCATAATGGCCAAAGCTCAGTTACAAACGCATTACAACCTTAGCATTTCCTCCACATTCCCCATAGAACTTAGGAACGTCTATCAGCAGACGCGGGACAATCTGCCAGGAACAAACAATGGTGTAGAAGGCTTTCACAGCACAATACAGAGCTCTGTTGCGAATATGCCTCCTAGTATTTGGAAACTGATGCCTCTCTTAACAAAGGAAGAAATTTTAGTGAAAGAAAGAAAGTGTGATGCCAAAGGAGGAGACAAATCAACAAGCAAAAAAAAAAAAAAAAAAAAAAGAGTGTAATACTCTAAATGAAAGACTTTGAAGACAAGCGCTGAGGTTCAATCCACAGAATGAAATCAGTTATTGGCACAGTACTGCCATGAATCTACGCTATACATTCTAAATATATTCACATTTTAAAAAAAATTTTACAGTAAGGTCTCTTTTATTGTGTTATTCATTTTTTTATGTTACATAAAGATGTTACATAATGTTACATGTTTTATGTTACATCCTTTTTATTGAATGTCCCTCTCATTTTTTTTGTGATTTTATTTTTATGGCAAAAATTACCTTATAGCTGATTAATTAGTTACACAGCAAGAATGTTTGCAGTGAAGATGCAATCATGGCAAGGGGAGATGCATGACTTTTGGAGAACTTGGCAATATTTGATTGTGTTTTGAGTTCCTCAGTTTTATGCAGTAATGATTTGGGACAAGCCTGGAGCAGATTTTACATTCAAAACAGTCTATTTCCTTGTAAAGCTACTGGTTCTTTGCCCATTTTGTTGCTTCTTCAATGTAAGGGCCTTCGTCCTTTAGGTGGAGAACTAGAGAATTTCTACAGTGTCAGGATGCCAACTGCAGTTTTGTTTTATGAGGAGGACTGAGGTAGGGGTGCGCTGATGAGGAAAGAAATCCCCCTACCTTCCCTCCTTTCCAAGACAAATCAGGAGGCCCTGCAGCTCGCGATCGCCACACCGTAGATCTGGAGAGGATTTCCCAAAGAAGTACCTTCGTCACTCATCCTTAATTCAGTTTTTTCTCATTCATGCAGTAGTTATCGAGAGGTACTATAATTCAAGGAGCTGCGCTGCATCCTGAGGACAAAAGGTAGTGTGGTCTGGTCTTATCTGGTTCAAGAAGCCCCATTTACTGGGGAGATAAAATGCAAACAGTGACACTGCCCCAGATGGACGAGTTCATAGACTGTGGACACCAACGGCCCCGGGGAGGCCAAGGGCCTGATTCTACTCACAGACGGTGGGTGGTCGAATATGAGACAATAGCCGTGGCAATGAGGCTTAATGGGAAAGCAGGAGTTGCAGATAAGGGTTTTGGGGATGGCTGGAGGTGAGAAGGGGAAGCAAGACGGTACAGAACGGGGCCTGGAGACACAAGCGAGCACATTGTCTTAGAGAACCCCAGGCCAGCTGGTGTAGCAGAGCCCCAGGGAGCACAGGGCAGGAGCCCTGAGGCCCAGCGGGAAGGCAGGGCAGCATGACCGCCTGGTACCCCATGAAGTGGCCCGCTCAGGGGCCCAGGGGGACCCTTCTGGGAACAGACGGAGCAAACCAGCCTCGACACAGGTGGCCATCAGAGCCATTTCATGGCCGAGTTGGGGTAGCAGCTTAACTGTGTGATTCCTCAGAGAGGTGAAAACTGGCCTTGGGGTGCCCAGAATTCCCACTTAGCAGACTAACAAAAGCCTTTGTTCTTACAAACCCTCTGTGTCACAGAGTTTTAAATGGCTGTTCTTCAAAACCTATCATCTTTGTACTAAACTGCTATCTTATTGGATTGCCTGTTACTGCAAATGGGATCTGGGAGTCATTCTTCTGCGAACTTCTTCCTTCGTTTCCTGCTAAAATGCACATTTACACTTTAGTGTGACTGAGCCTGAAAGCATTAAAAAGCACTTTCACATTTTATCTTCACTCTGCAAATTGTAGGACTGAGACAGCCTCTAGTGGGGAGTCTGTGTGGCATGGAGTTTTCCCCACCCCAGCTGATGAACCTTCTCTTACTCTGATTTTTAAAAGATGTGCTTATTGTCTGCCTCTCCGTGAGAATGCATGTTTCAGGAGCAGTGATAATGTCTACTTTATTCATCCATAATGCCTACAACACACATAGGAACCAATAAGTGTTTGTTGAATGAATAAACAATAAATGAATGAAAGAAACAGAAGAACTCACATGGGCAAGGAAGCCGGGAAGGTTTGGAGAGAGAAAGAAAATGACAAGAAGGAGTAGCCAAGGACATAGGAGGGTCCTGTGAGAAATAAAGAAAAGTTTTGTGAATTGAATCCCTGTTAATTCTGTGTGGCACTTGCAGATGAAATTGCCATTGCTAGACAATGAAGACAACAATGTTACTGTTATTGTTCCCATTTCACAGGCTAGTTCAGTCTGGGAGATGTAGCTAATCTGAACCCAGAACTGAACACTAGTCTCCTGGCTCCAAACCATTGCTTTTCAGGGAAAAAGAAAAAAAAAAAATCTCTGCCTAAAGTGACCAGTCCAAGAGTAGACTGATGAGAAGGGATCAGAGGAGGTCACTGGGAGACCTGGGGAACAGAGAGAAGGACAAGGGTGTGAGAAGTCAACTCCGACTCAGGGGTTAGTGGATGAAAACCCATAATTTTACTTAAAACAACCATATACCATTTGGTATTGAAGTCTGTATAAAGTAGAGCGTGAACTATCCCCTGGGGGACCTTAAACTTGCTGAGGGACATGGCCTTAGCACAGTGCACAGGACTCAGCACGGGCTCAGTAAATACCCAATGCACTGAATTGCTCCTGTACGTGGACCCACATAGCTCTTGCTAACTTCTCCCTCCTGGCGCTTTCACTCCTCCCCTGGGATTTCCTCCTCCCTGCCTTCCAACAAATCAGGTGAACTCACATCCTTCCTGAATCTCTCCTTCTTCAATCCCACTTCCAACCTGCCTTCAATTTCTCCCCCAGCCCTGGGCCCTGGATGTTATGCTCTGTGAGTATTCTAAGCTCTCACCTTTCAATGATCTATACTGTATAACCATTTCAATAGACCGCGTTCTTTAAGGGCAAGATCCATAATTTTGTTTCCTCAGCCATGTCAATACTCATGTGCTGAGTTCACTCTCTAACCTATCTACAGTCCTAAATCCTAACAAGGTGTGGGGGTAAGTGAGGTGTCTGCAGGTGTAGCAATGCACCGCAGAGCATTTGTTCATTCAGTCCACAGACATGTCCCAAGCACCTGTCTGGGACAGGCCCTGCCAACTCTGGGCTACCGCAGCAAATAAGACACGCGTGCTCCCACACTGTGGCGCCCACAGTCTACTGAGCATATAAAGAGTACGATAGAAAAAGGGGCGCCTGAGTGGCTCAGTCGGTTAAGCGTCCGACTTCGGCTCAGGTCACGATCTCACGGTTCGTGGGTTCAAGCCCCGCATCAGGCTCTGTGCTGACAGCTAGATGTCTGGAGCCTGCTTCTGATTCTGTGTCTCCCTCTCTCTCTGCCCCTCCCCTGCTCACACTCTGCCTCTCAAAAATAAATATATGTAAAATAAAAACTAAAAAAAAAAAAGAATACAATAGAAATGAATTAAGTGATCACATACTATTTACTAAACATTTCTTGAATAGGAAAATAAAGTCGAGTACTGAAAACAGGTAAGGCTGCTGCAACTAAACATTTCATTTAGCAGCAAAGAAAGAAAACAGCCATTGGAGATGGATTTGGAATTGAATTCCAGCACTCAGAAAGTTTCTTAATATAGCTGAGTCTCAGTGTCACCATCTGGAAATGGGGATAATTGTGCAGGTTTGTTGTGAGGATAATAACACACGTAACCCGCATCCCCCAGAGCCGGTCCCACTGAGGCTCAGTGGGGTTGCATGCGGTATCCTTTCATGGTAATTTTGTTTTACGCCCAGGGCTGAATGTGTGAGACCAAAGGGAAAGAAGATGCATGTAACCTGAAACCATCTGTCCTTGTCCCAACAGAAAGAGGACTTGCCAGACCCAAAGACGGTGGACCTGTACGAATTCCGCTTCAGTGACTTCCCCATCACAGAGCACGAATTGATTAGGTGTGGGCTGCGACTCTTCTTTGAAATAAACGTGGTGGAGAAATTCAAAGTACCCGTAGAGGTCAGATCGCATTTAATTTAAAATACTGTGTGATTCTGTTGCTGTACTCGCTAATGTGTCCCGTGGTTCAAAAGATTAACTTCAGTTAGGATTTTCAATTATTATTAACTTTGTAAATATATCAGCTTAAACCCTGTCAACAAGACCAACCTATCTTTTTAGATAAGATTGTCACAGACCTTGTAACCTTTAGAATTCTATTCCAAAGTCTGAACGGTGTTGTCTTCTTTGGGTGACAGGTTCTTACCAGGTGGATGTACACCGTGAGAAAAGGGTACCGGTCCATCACTTACCACAACTGGAGGCACGGGTTCAACGTGGGGCAGACCATGTTTACCTTGCTGATGGTAGGTGCAGAGAGCTGTAAATAATTGTCAACCCACATATTTCCCTCTTAGGCATGATGAGAAATGGATACGGTCCACCATTTTAGGTCAGTAATTTTGGAATTCGTGGACACAATCCTGTAAATCCCAAACTTCCCTGTGGATGATGCCAGGGAAAATGGGTATCCCTGGGCATGGGGCTGGATTATCACCTTGACATTCACATACTTACCTCTTTAAAGGAAAATTCGGTTACCTGCTGGGTTTTGTAATTGCCCAGAAGGAGCTGTAATATGCAAGAAATTAAGCCAACTTGGTCTAAAAACATGGCAGGCCGTCTTCTCCTTTGCAGGCAGTCTTCACTGCACTTGTTCGGAGGTGTATTTATCTAAGTAAATGTATATACATATATTCTTTTAGACAGGGAGACTAAAGAAATACTATACGGATCTTGAAGCCTTTGCCATGCTCGCTGCTGCTTTCTGCCATGACATTGACCACAGAGGCACCAATAATTTGTATCAGATGAAGTAAGTGATATACTGATGATGTTTGAAGGCACCTCGGGGGAGAAGAGAACTTGTCTCTGTCCCTTGGCCCTGTCAGCAACTCTTCATCACATTTAGGACTCTCAGGGCCATGTTCTGTTCCTTCTGAGCTTCAGCCTCATGATAATGTCTGCTTTCTCCCCGGAAGCTTGCAGCCCTGCAGCCCCCTTGCCCTTGGGTTTCCACTTCCAGGCGTGCCCTGCCCTACCTGTAAATGCCTTCACTCCTCCTTTCTTCAACCTGATTAGCCAGAGTATCAGATTCGTATATGAAAGTGCACAGGCCTTGGGCTTACACTTGTATACACCTGTGTAGCCCCCAGCTTAAGCCAGGGGGCGTTTCTTCCTGGGCTCACTCCCCTCCCTTCCCCTGGCTCCTCTGCTGCTCCCCAGCTCTCCTTCAGCTGGTTTGCACCTTATTCTCCTGCCCTGACAACGTGCAAACAGTAAGGGTGCAGGTTCTCAGCTCAGACAGATTTGGGTTCACAAGTCATTTAAACTTTGTAAGCCTCGACTTCCTCGCCTGGAAAATAAGAGTTATAATAATGGTACCTAATAGGTAAGGTCGTTGTAAAGATGAAATGAACAAATGAATATCATGGTAGCCTCTTGGCAGTAAATGAGTAGTAAGTATTATTATTATGTCACTGACACCCTTCAAAATTCATCAGCAATGCCCATGGCCAGCCTTGCTCCTTGATAATGGCTTTGAGGATGCCCTGTGTGCCTTAGATACTGTATCCTCACCTCTGACACACTAGCTACCGGAGGCACTAGGTATTCTAGAGACAACAAGCTTTGGAGTCTGGGCTTGTGGGGTCCAACCACTTCCTGGTTGAGGCAGCTTGGGGCACATCCCTTCGTCTATTTGAGACTCAATTTCTTAGCGGTAGAATGGGCACAATATCTACCCGCAAAGACTTGTGGGAATCAAATGAAATTACATGTGGACGAAACTACATAGTAGGTGCTTAAGAAAAATGTGTTCACTGAGTGAAAAGCACATCGTGAGCAGTGACTTCTCACCTATGGGGCTTTGCCTTGAAAAGAGGAATGGCACTCTGGTTTCGGGCAAGGGATGTCTTCCTCCCGAGAGACTCGGGCCCACGTTGGCTATTCCGCACCTCGCACACAAGTCTCCTGACAGTCACCGGGTCCCCTTCCTCTCCTCGGATCACTGGTGCATTAGCCAATTCAGCTCCAAAGGAGCTCACATTTATAGCTCCTATCGTGAGCTGACCCAGGCTAAGAACTTGACACTCATCGTCTCATTTAATCTTTGCTGCACTCCACCTTTTACTGATGAAGAAACAAGCTCCAAAAGGTGAAGTCCAATTTGCCTTACGTGAAAGGAAGCAGCCACATTGGATGTGGTGTCTGGCCTCCAGTTTGCAGGAAGGATGCAGCCACATTTGAGGTCTCTGCTCTGGTCCAGCATTCAGAGTCTGTGCGGGTCCCCCTGGCTGTCAGCTGGGGGTGGGGGGGCACGTTGAACTTCTTCCAACATTTCTCTCCGTAGACCGGACAGCAGGAATAGGTGGCCGCGGAAGGCCTGGGACCCGTGCACGGGTTTCCCCACGGCAGGCACCTGAGCACAGATGTGCTCCTGGTTCTGGTAGCTCCACTACACCGTTGTGATCAAACACGGTCTTTCTGCTCACTGTCCTTCAGTAGTGACGCTCGATGAGTCTCTTCACATCCTTATTGTTCTGGAGGAATCGCTCAGGAGCCCACAAAGACATGGAGACATTACATTGGCAAAAGCAGTTCACTACAAGGTTGAATGAAACAGTATTATTATTCTCACATTGATGGCTACAAATCAGGTCACTGCCTAGGGTGACTTGAAGCAGCAGGGACAGACATGACTCCACTTCCCGGCTGGAGTCCACTTCCTCGTGCCCTTGGTCTGATTTCTTGTCTCCAACATGTCTGGCCCTCTTGGTTCTGGTTTCCATCCTTATCCCCCAGCCCTAGCCTACCCTCTGACAATGCCCTAAAAACCTGGCCATTTTCACACTTCTATTATTCCCTCCGGTTCTCTTGTGCTCCTGTGTTCACTTCACTTTGCTAGCCAGTTTGTTTTCTGCTTCCCTCATTTCTAAGCTTACTGATTTCTTTCTTCATTTTGCCCCCTTTCCTTGTTTAGTTTCTCACCCCTCTTGTCTTTCTGCCTTTTTACTCTCCCCCATCCTGTTCCTGAAGAAATACAGGATGTTATTGGGACAAAAATACAAAGAATTTTAGAATTTATCTCATCCCCCATTCAACGCAGACCTCTCCTCTCTGCTGCCTCCTTCCCCATTTCCTTGAGTCCACATATGATTTTTTTTTTCCATAATGGCCCATGGGGCAGACAGTTCTATTTGTAGATGATTCTAACGGTTGGACGTTTTTCACGATACTGAACTGAAATCGGTCTCCCGAGAACATCTGTTTGTCCTGGTTCAGGTCTCTGGAGCTGCTAGAATATATGTAATTTCTCAACCACAGGCCATTCCTTCATATTAAGGAGATATTAAGGAGAATTATCACTTCCCCCAGCCTTTCCTGGTTGAACACAGCAGGTTACTTAAATCATTTCGTATATAACAGTTTCCACACATGTAATTTTATTTGTTATTCTTCTGTGAATCCTGTCTGGTGTTTTTATGTCATTCTTTAAAAGCGGGTCTTGGAATTTAACACAGTAATCCAGATAGGACCTGAAGTGGTTTATAGTTAATCTTCATTAAATTTCATCTTCTTAATTTGATTCTTTATTCCACTCTTATTTGAAGTCTTCATTTGTCACGCTCTGTCAGCCAGTGGATTATCTGTTTTTTTCCAGTTTTCTGTCATTGGAAAGTTACTCATGATTTCCATCAATATTCATTCAAGTCTCTGATAAAGTTATGCATCAGGACAAGAGCAAGGGTCTTGTTTCGGGGCCCAGGGCTGGAAACGTACCCCCAGGGTTGAAGACAGCCAATTAAGTACACTCATTGAGCTCTGCTGTTCTGGCTTGTACTGAAGATATCTTGAGGTGTCCTGTCAATTACCTGGCTGAAATCCAGACACATGAGGTCCTGGCCTTCCGCTCCCACCAGCCCTGTCACAGAAGGTGCCATAACATCAACTTGGCATCATATTCTCCTTGTAAACCTTCTCTGGAATCTCCTTGTGATTATTCTGTAAGCGTTCACAAACTCCAAAACAGTTTAAACTGTTTCAGAGATAAAGGTCAATCTTCCTGTTCTGTCATCTACAGATTGTGCCATTTTCTACTTCTTACATTTTAGGGTAAAATTTACTTGGATCCAGTCTTTAATCGTCTCCTCCGCTACCTCAGAATTCTCCAGGGGATACTGACAGTGGTGTTCCCCCGTACTACAATCCTCAAATTTCTTCAGGAAATTGGGATGTTACTAGTCTACCGTAAAAGAACCCCTTAGTGCTTCTTTACCAACACTGCCCCTTGCTGGAGTTCTAATTTTCAAAAATCATTCTGGGGGAATGTTCCAGGGAAACTGATAGGTTCAATAGTCAAGCCATACCATAATCTCTATTGCTTGAGTTTCTCTCCTTTGGTTATTTTCTCCCTGAGTGCCTGGATAGTATCACAGTCTACACTGGCTATTTTCCATACTTGAAGCTTACTGTTGCAGACATCCAAAATACAGAGAATTATTGACGGATGGTGTGATTTAAACATTTTTCCCCTCAATATCCCATTGAAACTTTTAATAACTTCTCTGAAATTTGCTTTATTTTTAAAAAATTTTTAAATGTTTATTTATTTTTGAGAGAGAGGGAGAGACAGAGCGTGAACAGGGGAGGCGCAGAGAGATAGGGAGACAGAATCCAAAGCAGGCTCCAGACTCCAAGCTGTCAGCACAGAGCCCGACGTGGGGCTCGAACTCACGGACCGCGAGATCATGACCTGAGCCAAAATCGAGTGTCACACACTTAACCAACTGAGCCACCCAGACTCAGTTTACGCCCAGAGTAAACATTTTTGGCAGGAACTCTACATTGATGATGTTGTGCCCTTCTCAGCTCTTCAGGAGGCCCATGAGAGCAATTTGTCCCATTATTTATGAGGTTTAGTTAAATTATTTATGGGTGATATCCAGGAGATCTCTTTATGTAAAGGTACATTTTCTCCTTTGTATTAAGTAATCTGTGAGGTGTTATTTTGAGACTGGATGTATCTCTAACTCCCAGAAACCTTTTTTGACTGATATTTTTAAAACTAAAGGAATTAAAGATACTACTCTTTTCTGACTGGAATCAAGCTTTGATTTTTTTTTTTTTTTTAATCTCCAGTGCTGACACAGAGTATGTATGTAAATATGTGCTAAAATTATGATCAATTATAATATTGCTCAGGCATAGTCTGATTGTTCCCTAACTGGAGCATTTGGTTTACCAGACTTGTTCGTGACCTGTTACTGTCTCCCCTACTCCCTAAAGTTCTGTTCTTGCTGAAATAAGATGAAACTTCTCTACTAAGGCTCCCACCCGTATTTCTGATTTCTTCCTCCCTTCAAATTATTTATTCGCTCTGTATTTCTATAGCAAAGTCTTCACGTTATCTGTGTAGGCCTTTGACCTTAGCCTCTCTCCATCACTTCCTCTTTCTACCTTTTTATCTTCAGATGCTTCCCATTCCTTAAACAGGAAGACTTGAAGAAAGACAAGGCACCAAAGACTGAGGTCCCCACTTATATAAAGCTGTGACCTAATCATTAACAAGTGGGAACTTCAAGGGGCACTTGGGTGGCTCAGTCAGTTGAGCATCAGACTTTGGCTGGGGTCACGATCTCATGGTTTGTGAGTTCGAGCCCTGCATTGGACCCACTGCAGTCTGTGAGGAGCCAGCTTGGGATCCTCTGTCCCCCTCTCTCGGCCCCTCCTCAGCTCTCCCTCTTTCTCTCTCTCTGTCTCAAAAACAAAATAAAAAACAAATGGGAACTTTAACTTAAACTCTGTGTCCCTGTCTTTGAGGAGGAAAGAAATGATTGCTTTACAATCATTTTTATTTTGGTTCCTGGAAATTCTTAATAAACATTTTCCATGCAAATTGTCGATGGGGCTTCAACAGACTTGTTACATGTTCTGGAAGTCATAGGCCACTACCATAAGCTCCAGGGAACCTAAAGATTTTAAACTGAAAGATGCAGTGGATGAACCAAACTTCCTAATTTAAATAATTCAGTCATTTTATGCATTCAACAAATTAGGTTTTTTAAAGAATTTTTTAAGAGTGTATTCTCATGTTCTAAGCCTAAAAAATCTATTCCAATATGTTACTTTCGACCATTTCACAGCCATTAGAGGACAGGGAGAAAGGAGAAATGGAAAACATCCTCAGAGAGTAAAGACTATATTCTCTATGGGCATATGTGTAGTCTTTAAAATTATGGTATATCCTCTTCCTCCTAGATCCACATCTCCATTAGCAAAGCTTCATGGATCTTCCATTCTGGAGAGGCACCACCTGGAGTACAGTAAGACTCTACTGCAGGATGAGGTATGTGAGGCTTTCCCAGGGGCAGCCAGAAGCTCTGGATCAAAGCACCAACCCACAGAAAATGCTTAGAAAGAGGATGGCCTTGAGTTGTGGCAGTTGGCAGTCTATACTCTCTTTGAGGTCAATTGCTAGAAATAGCTATTTTGCAACAGTTTTTGAGCAACCAAGTTAGAAGGAGCTGAGATAGAAAAGAGGCATAGAAA
This sequence comes from Panthera leo, assembly GCF_018350215.1. Classification (NCBI taxonomy): domain Eukaryota; kingdom Metazoa; phylum Chordata; class Mammalia; order Carnivora; family Felidae; genus Panthera; species Panthera leo. The sequence continues at coordinate 53,256,355 of NC_056689.1, forward strand.
GTGGCAAAATCTCAGCGGGTCTGTGGAGAGAGAAGCAAAAGCTTACGGTGGACGTGAGAGGGCTCTGTGCACCCTAACGTGTATATCCATGGAAAGGGGAAACGAGGCTAGGTAGCCAGTGATTTTCTTATTCATGGGGCACGCACTGTGAGGAATTGTCCATATCTTTGAGGAAGGCAAGCTTTGGTAGTGGAGGCAAGCATGAAATCAGGATACAAGACAGGGACAGACAGCTGGCATCAGAGAGACAGGGAGAGGCCACATTCAGGAGCGGGCGTGGCATAGGAGAGCAGAGGGGCGGGGTCAACGACAGCTTTGGGCTGGAAGTGGCTGGGGCGTGGTCTTGAATTCACTTGGATTTGCACACGTCAGGTACTACGAACATTCCATAGGCAGCAATCATTCTTCCTTTTAACACTTTTACTTAAGGGGTATATAGGCTTGTGGAAAAGTTGTGGATATAATCTAGTTAGACTTAAAAAAAAAAAAAATCTCTTGAGAAAGTTCCAAACCAAAACTAATTAAATGAGTCTTTATTAGATGGAGGGGAACAATTTTGTCATAGCAGAGACCTTGTTTAGAATCACACATGCTCAGGAGAAATAAGCCCTCTGGGAGTGGAGCTTTTCTGTTTCTGTGATAATATTTTATTAAAGTCTCAGGGAAGGAACATACAGAAATATGTCCAAATTTAGAGATAACACTACATTTTCCCAAGTAATGAGAAGCCAAGTGGGGAAACTTGTACGGCAGAGAGATCAGGCCAAAAGTTGGAAAAAGAAAAAAACGTATTTGACTGTGTTTTGTTTGTTTTTAAAGTTTATTTATTTATTTTTGAGAGAGAGAGAGCCCGCGCGAGAGCGAGGGAGGGGCAGAGAGAGAGAGAGAGAGAGAGAATCCCAAGCAGGCTCTGAGCTGACAGGGCAGAGCCCGACATGGGGCTGGATCTCACAAACTGTGAGATCATGACTTGAGCTGAAATCTAGAGTTGGACACTTAACCGACTGCACCACCCAGGCGCCCCAATACTTGAGTGTTGTTATCACCTGTGATTGATGCCACGCCCAGAGAGAGGGACCCGGACAAGTGCATCAGAATTCACCAGGCAAGTGTACTCAGGCTGTTAAAAACAGACCCTGGGCTTCATTTCACACTTACTGATGGGGTTCTCAGGGATTCTGGCCTGGGAATCTGCATTTTAATAAGACTGCTAATAATTCTGGTGGATAGCCAGAGCCTCTCCCTGCAGTAGGGTTTATAACATAAAAATGATGGTAATATCTGTTCTATGAAAATTAAAAGGAGTGGAATTGAAAGTAGTTTGGGAAGATAAGAGTAAATTGCTATTATTTAATTTTTTATGAGTCTTTTTCTTACTGGTTGGAACAACCTTACATTTTTGAGTAAGAATTTTCTCCACCTTCCATAATCAGTGGTGTCACTGATTATGTGACATCGTAAACAGGTACTGTCAAATATAATTTATTATTTAATTTTACATTTACCTACTAAAGCAAAATATATTTAAAAACTTCAGCCAAGGAGCGCCTGGGGGGCTCAGTCTGTTAAGTGTCTGACTCTTGATCTCAGCTCAGGTCTTGACCTCAGTGTCATGAGTTCAAACAAATGTTTGGGTGGTACTCGTACTCATGTTTTTCCTTTCTGGGATTTAAGGGTTTATAATGGACTTGTGGCTTTCCATCCTAATTTTTTAAATGTTATTTACTCTGGAGTCTGAACTGGTTTTGATGGCTGTATAAAGGCTTATTATTCTTTCTCAAAAGGCATACTGCATCTCGGTAATCCATACCACCTTGGCAAGGACTTGTCTACAATGCTATCCAACCTGCTAATTGCAGACTTATAAGGCCTGTAAATAGAGTCGCCAGGCAATGCAATCACAGAGATTTTTATGAGCAGGCAAATGGAACGCTAAAAAAAAAAAAAAAAAAAAAAAAAAAATTTTTAGCCATCAAATGTTTTTTTTACACTTTGGGAAACAATGTTGCTCTTTTATTTACTTTTTTTGTATAAAGAAAATATTTGCATTAAAAGCATTTAAATAAGGGAAATCCTCATGATTTAGATAACAATTTTGGTATTTTGTTTTGTATATTATGAAGCTTTGCCTTAAAATGTCATTATATCCCAGTAGATTGGGATTCACTGTTCTGAGGGTTAAGAACCACCTGCATTCCAAAGCAGACAGCAGTCAACCCTTTCACCTGAGGGAATAGATGGAAAGCTCGCTAGTCAGATTAGAAAGAGCATACATCTTAATGCTACAATGTATTGTAGAAATGACAACACAAATGGCTCAGCATAAATAACAGACCCCTGTTATTATTCCAAACACTTCTTGACAGAGTTTGTGATAATCCTCTTTATGCTTTTCCATACCAACCCCATCTTATAAAAGGAGTGAAGAAGCAATGAAATATCCAATGTATGGTCACAGTGAGTCATGAACACGTTAGCAGTCTCCTCCACGGGTGTCACAGGTACCACACCGAAGACTAGAATAGCCTATATGTTCTCCTGCCTCACCTCACCAGGAAGCTCTAATCAGGATGAATTGGAGTCATTCCTACCTATTTGGATGCACTACTGGGAATTTATATGTTTACTGCTGTTGTAATAGTAGGAGAGAACATAGACTCTCTGTGAGCTAGTGAAACCAGCTGAGCAAGTGGGGGCCCCGCCAGAATGAGCTGGGACATGGTCCCCTCTCTTGTGGTGGTGCACCTGTCCCTACCTCAGGTTTTCAGCACAATCCTCAGGAAAACAAATAGAATGTTATACGTTTCTATGTTTTCAAAATTAATAACTTAATACTGGTTGTAAAAATTACACTTGCTCACTATGAAAACTCAATGACAGGGAAAAATTTAAAAATAAATATAAAAAATTCATTTCAAATTCGATGACTCAAAAATAGCTATTTCATTAACACCTAATGAACTGTAATCAGCCACCCTGTGAAGGTATGCAGGCAGGATGGAGAGAAACAATTTTAGAAAGATGGGATCATAGTATTCAAGCTTTTTTTTAAAGTCAGAGTTATGGTTTTTATTTTTTTTAATTTTTTCATGTTTATATTTGAGAGAGAGACAGGGAGACAGAGAATGAGCAAGGGAGGGACAGAGAGAGAGAGAGAAACAGAACTCAAAGCAGGCTCCAGCCTCTGGCTGTCAGCACAGAGCCTGATGCAGGACTTGAACTCACAAACTATGAGATCATGACCCAAGCCAAAGTTGGACGCTTAACTGACTGAGCCACCCAGGTGCCCCAGAGAGTTATTTTTTTAAATGTTTCTTTATTTTAGAGAGAGAGAGAGAGAGCAGGGGAGGGGCAGAGAAAGAGGGAGACACAGAATCTGAAGCAGCTCTAGGCTCTGAGCTATCAGCACAGAGCCCGACTTGGGGGTCCAATGGTGAGATCATGACCTGAACCGAAGTCAGGCACTCAACTGACTGAGCCACGCAGGCACCCCCAGAGTTATGTTTTTAAAATCAGCTTTATTGAAGTATAATATATGTACAATAAACTGCATCCTTTCAGTGTACAATTATATGAGTTTATACAATTTTATATACCTAGGACACCACTACCACAATCAAGACATAAAATATTCCTATGACCCCAAACCACTCCTCATGCCCATTTGCAGTGCAGGCCTCTCTCTGCTCCCAGCCGTAGGCAACCATTGAAATGCTTTTAGTCACTATAGTTTAGATTTTGTAGATTTTATATAGACGCAATTATACAGGTACTCTTTTGTGCTGTCTTCTTTCATGCAAAGTAATAATTCTGAGATTAGTATTGTATACACCAGCGATTGAATCCTTTTCATTGTTGAGTAGTTTTCCATTTATTTTTGTGTAATTCTATTTAAATTTAATGGAAGAAATATTTTAGAAATGTAATTGCAGAACTTTAGATACTGTGTCTTTATCAAAAGAAATAGTGGGTTTTTTTTTAAAGATTTAAAAAAAATGTTTATTCATTTTTGAGAGAGAGAGACAGAGCCTGAGTTGGGGAGGGGAGGAAAGAGAGGAGACCACAGAATCTGAAGCAGGCTCCAGGATCTGAGCTGTCAGCACAGAGCCCAACGCAGGGGCCAAACTCACGAACCATGAGATCATGACCTGAGCCAAAGTCAGATGCTCAACTGACTGAGCCACCCAGGTGCCCCACGAGATATTAGTTCTTAACGAACCCTCTAAAATGAACAGAGGACTATGAGAAATTGTGAAAAACCATAGCTCAGCATTTAGATGTTTGATATTTTTAGACTATATGTATTAACTTTATATTTTCTACTAACTCACTGCTATGAAACATGAAACAATTAAAATACTGCTTCCATCTTCACCTCCATTTTGTAAGGTACTTATTATCATTAGTATTTTTTTACCATTATATATTTATAAATTCATATGTTGCTCAATAATTTCCAGAGTTTTTTATCCTTTAAAAAAAATTTTTTAATGTTTATTTTCTGAGAGAGAGAGAGAGAGAGAGAGAGAGACACGTTGTGAGCGGGGGGAGGGGCAGAAAGAGAGGGAGACGCAGAATCCAAAGCAGGCTCCAGGCTCTGAGCTGTCAGCACAGAGCCTAAGGTGGGGCTCAAACCCATGAACTGTGAGATCATGACTTGAGCTGAAGTCAGACACTTAACTGACTAAGCCACCTAGGCACCCCTAACTTTTTTTTTTTTTTTTAGTTTTTATTTAAATTCCAGTTAGTTCACAGTGTTATATGTTTCAGGTTTACAATACAGTGATTCATCACTTCCATACATCACCAAGTGCTCATCACATGTGCACTCCTTAATCCCCATCACATATTTAATCCGTCCCCCAGCCCACATCCCTTCTGTTAACCATCAGTTTGTTCTCTGTAGTTAAGAGTCTGTTTCTTGGTTTGTCTCTTTCTCCCTCTCTCTTTCCCCTTTGCTCATTTGTTTTGTTTCTTAAATTCCGCATATGAATGAGATCATATGGTATTTGTCTTTCTCTGACTGACTTATTTCGCTTAGCATAATATTCTCTAGCTCTAACACAATTGTTTATTCGTAATTCTATATTTAAATGGGCCCAATACTTACAATCAATCCTTTTATTATGGTTTCTCCATTCCTGTGTATCTTATTTTCACTCACCTCTTGATGGGCTAGACTTTTGTCAAATGGTAGTTTTTCTAAGAGAGGCTAATCTAAGTACATGCTTAAAAAAGAATACTGTTTGTTACATTTGTTTTTGAAGATCAGTTTGACTGGACATATAGTCTTGTGTCACACTTATTCTCAGAAATTGGAGGACGTTGCTTCACTGTCTTTTGGCATTGAAGTGTTGCCCTGAAGAGGTATATATGGCCAGTCTTTTTGCCTTACATGTGACTTGTTTTTTCTGCATAGATTCTCATCTGATACTTAATTCTTCATATTTTAGTAACGTCATCTGATGTCTTGGTGTTGATCATCTTTCCTGCTCTGATCACTGGCTCTGCCTTAGCTTACTTAAAAAAAAAAAAAAAAAAAAAAAAAAAGGCATGTGTATATGTGTGTATGTTACTCAATTTGTTCCCAAAAGGTTTTATTTGAGCTTTCAAAAATACATATCAGGTTAAAAAAAAATAAAATAGGGTTACTGGAAAAATAAAACTAAGACGAAGCCATAGTAAAGGCCAAAATGTGTACAGTGAAAGGGACAAGAGATGGGCCACAAATTTGGTCAAGAGCTTTCTACCAACTAATATAAATCAGAGCAGGATTTTTAATATGAATCTGTATCTATAGGTTAAAAAGAAACCACTTAGGGGCCTCTGGGTAGCTCGGTTGCTTAAGTGTCCAGGTCTTGATTTTGGCTTAGGTCATGATCTCACGGTTCATGGGATCAAGCCCCCCACCCCGTGTCAGGCTCTGTGCTGACCGTGAGGAGCCTGCTTGGGATTCTCTCTCTCTCCAGCTCTCTCTGCCCCTCCCATGCTTGTGCGCTCGCGCTCTCTCAAAATAAATAAATGAACTTAAAAAAGAAAAAAAAAAAAAAACACGTAGAAGCTCTTCTTTTATGATCCTTAGATATGAAAGAAAAAAGAGAAAATAAAAAAAGTATAGAATTAAGACAGGTTTTTCAATTTGGAGACTTGTCCATGTTTTTAGATGAACATCAAAATGAGTGAGGAAAAAAAGACAAGAATGCAGTTCGGGTATATGTATGTATTTCATGACCATCAACTTCATGTAGCAAAACTACGATACATCTGTCCTTTGGCCTGTATGCCTAAAGTGATTTATTTGGAATATGAGACCTTTTTCAAATAATACATATTATTACACTGCTATTAACTAGGCTTCCATATTTTCAGTGGTTATCCGGTGTAGTTTGTTGCTTAAAATAATGTAATCATCAAAAGGATACATATTGGAATATGAAACCTTTTAAAAACCACTGCCAAGGGGTGCCCTGGGTGACTCAGTTAAGTGTTCGACTTTGGCTCAGGTCATGATCTCACGGTTTGTGGGTTTGAGCCCCATGTCAGGCTCTGGGCTGACAGCTCAGAGCCTGGAGCCTGCTTCAGATTCTGTGTGTCTCTCTCTCTTTCTGTCCCTCCCCCCACTCTTGCTCTGTCTCTCAAAAATAAATAAAAAACATTATATATATATATACACACACACACATATATATACATATATACACATATATATATACACACGCACACACTGCCAAATTTACTCTCATTTTCTATCACACTATTAAGCTGATCCATATGTGAAGAGATTATTACTGGGAATCTCTCTGAAGAAAGGTCTAGTAGTTTGTAAAATTGCAAGAAAACATTTTAAGAACAACTTGAGAGATTTCATTATCTTTTCCCATATATACATGAGTACTAGTATAATTTATAGTTTCTGAAGTCATCCAGCAACTTCTGTGATTACTCAAAAATTATCCAGTGGAGGGGCGCCTGGGTGGCTCAGTCGGTTAAGCGTCCGACTTCAGCTCAGGTCACGATCTCACGGTCCGTGAGTTCGAGCCCCGCGTCAGGCTCTGGGCTGATGGCTCAGAGCCTGGAGCCTGCTTCTGATTCTGTGTCTCCCTCTCTCTCTGCCCCTCCCCCGTTCATGTTCTGTCTCTCTCTGTCTCAAAAATAAATAAATGTTAAAAAAAAAAAAAAAAAAATTATCCAGTGGATAATTCAGCATGTCTAACAACTGGATGTACCAGATATTCTTTATTAAATCTCCTCAGTTAATACAAGCAAAATTTAAGTCTACTGTTATATTTTTAAGTGATCCTGGGAGAAAACACTTTTATTTACTCCCCAAACTTATACACTGCTTATATGAATATTTGCTAATAGTATCTACTTTTATAGTTTAAATTACTCAAAGTAGAGTGGTAATTTAATCCAAGAGAAAGCTGAAAACAAAAAACGTGAGAGAAAGACCTAGTTTTTCGTCTCTCTGTGCCAATAATCTTTATTTTGTTAAACATAGTTTGGCTTATTTGTTGAACCAAGACAAATTAATGATTGCACTTTATTGTGAATTTTTATCTTACAGAGTTTAAACATCTTCCAGAACCTAAATAAACGCCAGTTTGAAACAGTTATTCATTTGTTTGAAGTTGCAATAATAGCAACTGACCTGGCTTTATACTTCAAGTAAGTACAGAACTCCCCTACACTATGTTTCTGCCTCACATAAATGATCCACTGCATTCAAGTCAAAAGGCATTTATTCACACACACAGTTATTCATTTTCCTTTTGGAACATCAGTAGAATACCTTCAAGGTACTGACAGTGAATTTACTAGACATCTGAAAATACATTTAAAAAAACTAATCCCTGCTGTTGATTAGTTTGTTATTGAAGAAGTTTGAGGAATGCACGGTGAAGTTGGTGTACCTGCCAGAAGGGTGATGCCGCAAAGCCTTTGAGGAGCATTTTGGTCTGGTGGAGTCATCATGGTCCAGAGTCTGGTATTTAGAGTTGCAGGCTCAGACATTTGATTCTGCTGGAGACTCGGAGCTAAAAAACCTTGATCATACGGATGCACGTTAACCCAACTCACATAATTCTGAGTTATGTACAGCAGAGCACTACAGAAATGACCAAGGAGACCGGATACTCCCAGCTTCTGCCCATTTTGTCAGTGAACTATAGAGTTGCTTGGCAAAATGGATTAGGACAAGGTGAACTAGTTATAATATCCAACTATTTAATGACTTAGATGGGTAGTATCAAATTGTGCCTCTCTGATCCTTCTTAATTAAAAATTATTTAATAGTTCAAAGATGAAGACAGATACTTGAAAGAATATAATTGATATCCAAATATCCATGACCCAGATTCAACAAATGCTAAGATTTTGCCACACCTGAGGTCTTTTTTTTTTTTTTAAGGAAAAAAAAATGCAATTGAGGCATCCGAACCCACTCTACCATGAAAAACCACTCCCTTTCCCTTCACAGTCATCATCATCCTGATGCTGTGTATCTGTCCTTTCCGTCCACATTTTCATATGGTATTGTTACGTGCGTTTTAAAATTTTCCATAAATGGTTTCATCTTGTACATACTTTTCCGCAACTTGCTTTTTCATGAAATATGTTTTAAAGATTTACCCTGGTGGTAAATGAAGATCCAGTTCATTCATTTGAACTGTATATTCAGCTTTATGAACATGCCATAATTAATTTAGCCGTTCTTCTATTCATGGACATTTAGATCATTTCCTACTTTTCGTTATTGTTGACAATACCACATCGTATGTCCTTGTACACGTGAGAGTTTCTCTGAAGTGCGTACCTAGAAGTGGGATTGCGACAAGAGTTGCAAATCTTAAGTTTTATACTGCATTGCAAAACTGCACTCCTGAGTAGTTTAAACTCCCACCAGCGGTGTGCAAGAGTTCCTGCTACCTCTTCTCTGGACTACTTTTGATCTGCACACACTTATTTATCTTGTTAATTTGACAGTGAGATGGCTTCTTATTGATGTTCAAATTTGTATTTTCTTGTTTACCAGTGAGGTTGAGTATCTTTTCATGTATTTTAGGTTCTGATTTTTTTGTTGCTTTTATGCATTACGTCTCATCACAGCCTGTGGCCTTTATGTTTATGTTATGATCTCTTTTGTCACATGTATCTTTTAGCTTTAATGTATTCAAACTTACCAATTTTTTCCCTTTCTGTGGCTGGTGGTTTTCCTGTCTTAAACCCTTTCTGTGCCAACGGTTAGCAGCCATTTAGTCTCTTATTCCCTGACCCTTTAGATCCACTATGTAAACATCTGATGCAAAGTGGAAACTTTAACTCTGAGAAGCGCATATTAAAGATACTTTTTTAAATCTCTGGTCTTATATGCTATAATTGTTGCACAGCTGTATCTTTTTTAGGAAGAGAACCATGTTTCAAAAAATTGTTGATGCCTGTGAAAAAATGGAAACCGAGGAAGAGGCCGTCAAATATGTAACCATTGATCCAACCAAAAAAGAGGTTATAATGTGAGTAGTCAGAATTTTATTCCTCTTTTGGCAAAAAACAAAAAACAAACACACACACACACAAAACAAAACAAAAACAAAAAAAACAAAAAAAAACCCCACTTTATTTTTTATGTCTTTCTATTTTAACAACTTTTGTTTTCTTCTAAGGGCAATGATGATGACTGCATGTGATCTGTCAGCTATAACCAAACCCTGGGAGGTACAAAGTCAGGCGAGTACAGTTACGTTTCCTTTTCTGTCACATTCTCAGATGCAGTCTAGGTCCCATGTAAGGGTGAATGTGAAGATTCTGGCAATCTCGGAATTTTATTATAGCTAGCAATTATATGACTATATATTTTGTACACAACTATATTTCATTACCCTGGAACAAACCATCAGTTTATAATTTGAAAAGAAAAAAGAAACTTGAGAAGTTAAGACAAAAATAAAATGTTCCCTGTTGGATTTCTGTTAATGAAGAAAGGCAAATAGCTTTCAAGCGCTCACAGATGTCAATAACACGATAGGTCATTTGGTCTCTTTGCCCAGAACAAGGCAAAGAGAAGGGACCTTAGAAAGAACTACTTTCTGCAAAGAATTCCATATCACTGAACAAGCTGCAAGAACTATATAAAATTATTCAGGGAATGTCTGAGTTTTTAGTAGAATCAATCAGCACAGGGCAAAGATGAATCATCAGTGGTTTCCCCTAGCAGGGGTGGTTTGCTCCCACAACCTCTTCTTCACTGTGCTGTCAATTATCACAAGGCACCATCTGTAATAAGTTCACGTTTAAGGGTGCCCTCCCTGGAAGTTCTTTGCCAACCTTGGGGAGTGGGAGTCAGGAGCCACTAGTTTACTACTTATTTCTTACTAACTGGATGAAAGAAGCTTCTTTTTCCCTCAGTGACGTCTAGGGAAAACCCTAAGCAGAAGAAAGGCCAGAATTCACTGGGTCCAATTATAAATGTGGGTTGTATTAGTAAAGACAGAATCATTGGAACCATCAAATCCCGAACCATACACTGGTGCTCCTCCATCCTGACATGCCTGCTCTTTCTCCTTTATTCTTTATCTGCACAGTCACCCCGGCCAGAAACCTGGGGCCTTGCTTGAAGTTCATCTCCCCCATTCCTGCCTGTCACCCTTGCCACAGCCTCAGGTCAGACTTCCACCCTCTTCCATCAGCTCTGTGGTGGCAGGGATCCTCCTGAGTGATCCTTCCTCATCCTGAAACGCCCAGCCTTCCTCTGAGTGGCTGCTGGGATTATTTACAGAGTTCTGCTCAGCCACTCCCATGCTTCAAAGCCTTCTAAATTCCCCCTTGCCAGAGATTTTCAAGTTTTCAGTCCACCCCCCACCCCCACCTCCCGCCAAAAGTTGTACAAAGAGCGCTTTATATAAAAGAAAAAACAAAGTTACTTTCGCTTAAATCTCTCTTGGCCCCCACCTGCCTGGGCCACTAGTGCATTCTGGAGGAACCCTACCCCTCCAGGAATAAGCATCACTGGTCTAGAGAATCAAACTTTCTAGCAAAGCTTACATGGCCTGTCACCACCTGTCCTTAACTCACGGTCACCACATTATTTCCTGTCATTCTCTCCCCTTCACTGCCTCACACTCTAAGCTCTGCATGTTCAATTTTCTCTCAGCAGATCGTCTTCCCTTCCTCTTTACTCCCTTCTTGATCCACAGCACTTCCCCACATAGTTCACAGAACTGTTTCTACTAGACTGTGAGCATCTTAAAGAAGGTGGTCACATCTTATTCTTCCTGGCAAGCTGGGTTCATGTCAACGTAAGGCAGCTAGTGGATAATCATCGAACTTGGTAGATACTGGGTTTTTTAAAGCTATATAAAATTTCCCTTAAATGTCCTCACACTATAGTCAAGTAAAGCTGTGTTCTAATCTGTGTGCGCGTGTGTGCGTGTATGTGCACACACATGCTAGATGCTAAGAGAGAAGCAGGACAAAAGGAGGGTGTGGGAAGCTTTAGAGCTTGAAGCAAAATATAATGGAATTAAACATTCTCCCATCTCCCCTTTCTATTGTTGAGAAGTGGTGGCAATAGCAAATAGGAGACAGGTACTCCAAGAATGGGCCTAGAACACTGACACACGAAGAGGAATTCCTCTTTGCCATTTCAATATAATCTGTAGATGACATCTTTTTAATACCAAAGAGCATATGGTGTGACAACACCTCGAGCATTAATATAAACGCTATCCTGAAATGTCACTCACACTGATAAAATGCAAATTCTCTACTAATAAGTCACTTTCATGAACCGAGTCTTACTCTTCCTTGCAGGTGGCACTTCTGGTTGCAAATGAATTTTGGGAACAAGGAGATCTGGAGAGGACTGTGCTGCAGCAACAGCCTATTGTAAAGACTTTGACATAGAAACACACTACTTATTACAAATTATTGATACAAATCAGTCTCTTTTGTTCCCTGAGTCTTAGAAAACTATCCTTAAAGAATGTACTTCTCTTTCTAGCCTATGATGGACAGAAACAAAAAAGATGAACTACCCAAACTTCAAGTTGGATTTATTGATTTTGTTTGTACTTTTGTATACAAGGTAAGTAAACGAATTGAGTAAAATGTATAATCAGCTGGACTAGGGTTTTTCTTTCAAACTGTTACCAAAATTGAGTCTCCCACATGGAAAGCCATTAGGGGTGTCCTTGTTTCTCCAAAGTAGCTTGAGGAATTATCCTAATCTCTCATTCAGGGGTGGAATAAAAACTAAGAGAATTTAGAAGTGAGCACACTGAACAGACCCAGACGTACTTAGAAAACAGCACCTGTCTTTCCTGTTCCCAAGGCCCTGAGTTAGGCCCAATCTAGCAGCTCTGAGCACTGTAATAATTCCTTACAGTTCCTTTTCTGCATATGAAAAGTACTGAAAATCAACTATGACTATGTTTCTGACCTAAAATTCTTGCTAGGAGTTCTCACGGTTTCACAAAGAAATCACACCAATGCTGACTGGTCTTCAGAACAACAGAGTAGAATGGAAATCCCTAGCTGATGAATACGATGCAAAGATGAAGGTAATTGAAGAGGAGACAAAAAAGCAGGAAGAAGGAAACATGGCTGCAAAAGGTTAGATGGAATCTGTTTTTGTTTTTTTTTTTTTAATGTTTGTTTTGAGAGAGAGAGAGAGAGAGACAGAGCGCAAGCAGGGGAGGGGCAGAGAGAGGGAGACACAGAATCCAAAGCAGGCTTCAGGCTCTGAGCTGTTTGTTAGCACAGAGCCCGACGCAGGGCTCGAACCCACAAACTGTGAGATCATGACCTGAGCTGAAGTCGGACTCTCAACCAACTGAGCCACCCAGGCACCCCTAGATGGTATCTGTTTTTGCTCGTTGTAAAGTAGCCAGAAGTCAGGCTGAGCTTAATTTCAACTGACAAAACCATAAAAAGTAAATGCAAACAGGAGACTTGCTTTCCCAGTAATTATAATAAATTGATTAGTGCTTTTGAGAGATTTTTCCTCCCCCCAAACAAGATCTTATGAATAATTCCAGGAGGAATTGACTGGTCCAGTTGAAGTAGGGATTGGGGCTAGGCTTCTTTATCCACTCTAGTAGGTGGCTCCTGGGTACATCCACAGAATACTGAGTTTTTAGAAATACAAGAGTCATGGAACCAGTGGGATCAGGGTTAGGTGAGAAAAACAACTTTAGTCCTAACGTTATGCATTAGCTATAAGGCTTTGGGCAATTTGCTTCACCTCTCTGAGCTCAAAATTCTTGTGTATGTAATGAGAAGATTTATCTCCAGCCTCCCTTCCAGACTTAAGGAAGCCCTACATGGAAGTAAAGCTGGACAGCTGAATGGGGTGACTTGAGACTATGCCTCGAATGTTCCCATATTGTGCTGTTTTTCCCAATGAAGTTTCTACTCCTAAAGTCACTCTGTTCGGTTTAACATTATCTTCAGGAAACCACTGTTAAGATGCTTGGGATCAACTATGAGTTTATCACATGACTCAAATGTCATCTTGAAATTGGAATGCTAACATCATGATTTTGTATTCCGTCTTGACAGCACTCAAAAGATTTTGTAAGAAATTCTGTTTAGCAAAGAAATCATCTGTGTCTGGAAGAGCCTTGTAAAACAAAAGATACAACATACCTTTTAGATGATTCTACTGTGTTTAGTGGTATTTTTAAAAATTCATAGAGGGAGAAAATATTTTGCTTAAAAGGTTAAGGAGGTCCTTCAACACAATAAAAGTAGGAGTTTATGACTTCTGGATATCCATTCAGCAATGTATTTATTGGGGATCTGCTCTGTATAAGGCCCCGTGTTAGGCAGGGCCTGGGAAAAGTTGGGGTCCTTATCTCACAGAGCTTACCACCTGGTAGGGGAGCTAGACATTAAACCAATAAGTGAACAATTGATTATCTATCTATAACTACCACAGGGGAAGTCTTTCCAGAAGAACGATGCTTAAGGTAAATTCTGAAGACAGCAGGCTTTGGCTAAGCAAAGAAAGGAGGTGGGGTTGGGGAGGAAGTGACGAACAGAGGCCTTGAGGTGGAAATAAGCCTGATGCAATTGTAGAACTTAAAACGGGTATAACTGGAGTCTGGGGAACTGGTAAGACAGTTCTGCAGGAAAGTGTGGCCTTAAAGGCCTTGCTTGAGGATTTGTCCTCTACAGGAGCAAGGGGGAATCATTAAAAGGATTAAATGGGAAAACAATAAGATTTGATTTGCACTTCAAAAAGATAACAGAAGTGGTAAATTTTACTATCTAAGTGAAAAGCAAAGGTATTTCCTAGTACAAGTAAATTTAATCCTTATCTCAATTTTACGACGAACAGGGTATCAGGTTAAGTGTCTCCCGACATTTTCTTTTAGTATTCAGTATATTGGATATGGATCTATTATACTTTATTTGCATAAAAATTCCTTTTGAATTTTTTTTCCTGCTACCCTGAGAAGTCTCTGTGACCCAAGAACATAATTTTGTACTCTCAGGCAACATTAGTACCTGGCACAAAGTAACAACTTAGACTCCCAGATTGTGCAGATCAGTGGTTTCCTTGAGAACCAGATGTTAATTGGTTAATCATTTATTAGATTCTCTTTTTCAAAAGGACCAACCCTGAACGTGATCTCAAGTTTTTAAATGATCAAACCACTGGTACTTGTTGAAAGTTAAAACTATTAATTAGGCTATTAAGTTGGTCATGAGAAGGTTAGAAGAAAAATACTCTGGGTCCACTGATTTCCAATACTACTGTTTTTCTTTTTGCTAGCCACAGAAGATTCAGGAGGTGGCAGTGATGACAAAAAGTCCAAAACATGTCTAATGTTGTAATATAATCCAACTGGTCTAAATTTCAAATATTGTTTCTACTTCTAAAGAAAAACAGAAAACATGCAAAAGAACTTCAGCGAATTTCATTCAGCAAACCACGAACTAAGAGAGTAAAAGATCTTCAGATAAACTACCCTTGTGACCACCAAAAGAAAACCTATTGCTAGCATGAAACCCCGAGGGTAAAATAAAGTTCAACAGAAGTGGAAAATACAAGACGAAAACAAGTGCATTTTTGGTGCCAATTTGCTTTAAATTAAAAATATACAATCCTGAAACCAGTCACCAACTCTTTTTTTAAAGGTTCTTATTAATAGTATTCATTTGCTAGGGCTACCGTAACAAAATACCAGACTGAGTGGCTCGAACAGAAATTTCTCACAGTTCTGGAGGCTCCAAGTCCAAAACCAAGGTGTTGGCAGGATCGGTTTCTTGTGAGGCCTCTCCCCACTTGGCTTGTAGATGGTCATCTTCTCCCTGTATCCTCACAAAGTCTTCCATCTTGCGTGTCTGCGTCCTAATCTCCTTTTTATAAGGACACAGTCGTATTGGATTAGGGCCCATTCATATGATCTCCATTTACCTTAATTACCTCTTTAAATACCCTGTCTCCAAATATAATCACATTCTGAGGTACTGGGGTTTTGAATTTCAACATAATTGGGGGAGGGGGGGAGGGGACATAATTCAGCCCATAACATTAATTGTAATTCATACCTCAAATTCCTTCCTAAACTAAAAATCTCTCATCAACGTGTCTTAAGGTAAGAGTAAATAGAGTATAGAATTTATAATGCCTGTAAATACTATTTAGAAAATAAAAGGACATCAAATGTTATTCTATCTGAAATGCTTATCATCTATTTCCACTTTTTATCCTTGACAATGGAAAGGTGAACATCACACCCACTTTTGGCAATCTGTAACAGAGACAGTTATAACAGTCTGTGACAATCTTCAACAGAGATTATTTTTAAAAAATGATTACTATAGCTATGTACTAGGCATTCTAAATATTGGTTTCTCAAGAGAAACTAAGGACAATTTAAAAAATTTTAAGATTTAGAATCCTAGGATTGCTACTCTCACACTAAAATGTGAGGTCTGTGAGAGGAAAAGATTTTTGTCTATTTTTGTCTGTTTGGTTCCTAAGTCTATCCTGGTACCTAGAGTAGTGCCTGGTACAAGGTAGGTGCTCAGTAAATATGAATGAATAATATTTTGAATAAATGTCATAACAAACAGGTATAAATGAGGAGTGCCCAAAAGTTAAAAAAATATATTTAGAGGATAAAAAACTCATTGAATATATACACCCAAATGAGTGTTGTCTATTAAACTCATCACCTTGAGTAGGTAATACATGTATACCTGATTTCCATTACTTACAATAATTTTGAAACTCCACTTTTATGATTATTTTAGAAACTGCCTAAGAAACTCTTCCTTTATGTAATTTTTGACAACAAAATATCAGCTCAAACAACTTCCCCTCCTTATTCACTAGAAAGCAAACTGAGGAGCAAAGATGTGCCACCATTGAAGGTCTGCAAAAATAGGAACTTTGCTTAAGAGCTAGTAGAAGAAAACATAACTTCATATCCCAAACCAGTGGTCCACTGAAAACTGACTGCACTGTAGCCAAATGTGAGACAGGTCTGCTGGAGAATTAATCTTTAAACTCATCATCTTGAGGCCTTTTCAAAGACACCTTAAAAATAGGACTTCCATTATGTATGAACAGATTAAGTATTGTGATTATATGTAATGATCTGAATTTATAAATGAACCTCATGTCCATAAACCACACCTGCAATACCAAATATGTGGATCTATTTTTAAAAAGTCTTTGGTTTTTCTAGTCATCATTTAATTTCACAGGAATTTTATTTTCTGATGATCGCCAAACTATGAATATATTTTTATCATAAAAATGTTTTAGCTACATATTTCCTAATTTCAGTTTGCTGCTGAACATTTCAACACTTTTTCCTCAGGAATCAAGGTTCCTTTTTATTCACTATAAGTAGTGAGATATTAAAAAAACACAGTTTCTTTAAGAGGGTGTATGAAAACAATGTTCAATATTAATAAACCAATACTGATTTACCGTTTTTTGATAGTTTAGAAATGACTGCATAATTATTTCGTAGATAGTTCCTTTGTAGCAATATCCAGCATAATGCCTCACATATAGAAGTCTGACAAATACAATGAATAAGAACTGTTTAATAAAAGGAAAATCTCTGATGATAACCATATAAAAATAAGGCACTAGGGACGCCTGGGCTGCTCAGACTGTTCAGCGTCCAACTTTGGCTCAGGTCATGATCTCATGGTTCGTGGGTTCGAGCCCCATGTTGGGCTCTGTGCTGACAGCTCAGAGCCTGGAGCCTGCTTCAGATTCTGTGCCCCCCCCCCCCCCCCCCACTCAAGCCCTCTCAAAAATGTTAAAAAAAAAAAAAAAAGATACTAAACTACTTATTCTGCAATTGAATACCAATCATTCCATGTTTAAATGTCATTTAAAATAGTATATCTTCAGGGCACCTGGGTGGCTCTAATTAAGCATCTGACTCTTGATCTCGCTCAGGTCATGATCTCAAGGTTCATGGGATTGAGCCCCAAGCCCCATGTCAGGCTGTGCTGATTGCGCAGAGCCTGCTTGGGATTCCTGTTCTTCCTCTCTCCCTATCCCTCCCCGGTTCACACTCTCTCTCTCTAAATAAATAAACTTAAAAAAAAAAAGTGTATCTTCAACAAAATAATCGACATGCTATTAGATCACTTTCTACAGGTCCTCTCTCTTCACCAAATCATGCATCTTCTCCTCTATCTTTTGGCTCTTGCTCTATAAAAATGGGTTAAAACCTTTTTTTAAAAATATCAACACATCCATGTGAAAATTTGATGAAAACTATAGACCCTTTTCCCCCCAAAATACACACAATCACAGAAGTTTACACAGATTCTAGGAGTGCTTAGATCTCCTAAAGCACATCCAGTGACTGTGAGGGGTATGATCCTCAAATTAAGATTTACATTTTATAATATATCTTGGCATGGAAGTACACCCATATTTGCATGACTATATCTGGGACAAGTTCTAGCACCTACTATTACTCAGCTCAATTATCTTACTGGAGAATTGCTCTGTTGGAGAGTCAACTTTTAACCTAATCTACTGGTTTGACTTCTGGGACCTCATTTGCCCCCCTCCCCCAATAGTAATTAACTTACTTTATAATAAACTGCTCACACACTGGGAAGTCAACTTTGATTATAACAAACTCCCTTAAGTAGTATAGGGGAGAAGAAAGCAAGAGAAAGGTAAGCAAAAAAAAAAAAAAAAAAGGCAGCTAGAAACAGGTGGTGATGGGAAAGCAGGTGCTTAAAAAGAGGGTGCCAGTGGATGAAAGGAAAGTAAATAAATAGAAGCTGGAGAGACATACTTACTCTATTTTATAATTTTTTGTGAGATACCAATAATTCTAATAATTTAAACTAACTGAGGCAAGGGAAGATAAATATGAATGAGTAAAACAACAAAAACTACAAATTACAGGAACAACAGACTCTCTGTACAGTGTACTAGCTTCACCCTTGAGGAGCTGTGGGCGGAGCGGCTGTATATAAGCAATTGAAAAGACACAGAAGGGAAAGGGAAACATGTCTCCAATGGAACTGAAAAACTTTCAAAGCAGCTGACATCCTGACAGTAGTTGGATTTTTATTTCCAAAGATAAACCACTCAAGCTGCAACCTGTAGATGACATTGTTGTGGAGAGTTTCAAAGTGCACTTTCACATTAAGGAACGTAGGCTTCTCTCTTCCATCTCACAGAAATAAATCTTGAAAATAGTCATCAAATTCCTCTTCTCTATTTAAAAGAAAAAGTATACATATTGATTAAAACCAACAGAAAAGAAATTACTAGGTGACACGTAATAGGAGATTAGTGAAAATAAAATATTTTCACTCAATGTAATTTGCTGATTCTTCTATATATCAATGTATTTCATGATTCAGCCATCAAATAATTCTTAACTTTTTGAATAATCATAATTATACCCAGACTGATTAAATATAAAGTGTTTCATATGTTGCCACCTCCCCCTAAATGTATTTATTACCTAAGATTTTACTTTAAAGTGCATACTTTATAAAATGTTATTGCTTCTCTTTATTTTTTTTGGTTGACTTTATAGTTTCTCTGTTCATTCTCATTTCAAATCATAGTCTGATCAAGAAATGAATGAAAAAGAAAACTATTTTCAGCAAAATACACGTCTTGCTCCTAGGAATGGGAAAAATCTGCTTAGGCTATAGGTTTTTATTGCTCTGAGAATAGTCAATATATATTTGTAGCTGTAAAAATCATGTCTAACACAAAGAATTGAAGTCTGAAAGGAGATATTAAATTGTTAAAATACTATGAAAACTGTCAAGTACAAAATTAATGTTTAGAACCATTGTGATGAAGGAAAATGTACAGGTTTTCAAGTCAGATGGTATTTAAGTTCCAGTTCGGTCACTTACTAGCTAGTAACAGCAGGTTACTTAACTTCTCTGGGCTCAGTCTCCTTATCTGTGCAATAAAGGATATTATATTTCCTCACAGAGATGCTATGAGAATTAAATGTATATACATCTGCTTTTTTCTTTCTGAGACAGGCAATCAAACTGGAAAGTCACCAGTCTACCAGTCTCTTCAGAAAAATTCTTCTAGATCAGGGATTCACAATGGGCCTTCATCATTTGATTTTAAATACTTGTGAATGCAAAAAGCTATTACACCATGTTCAAATTAATAAAAAAAAAAAAAAAAAAAACAGAATCAGCTAAAGTTGATTTAAGAATTATCTGCAATTTGGCACTCCCCATTGCTGTTGTCCCTTTTTCCCCAGCATGACAGCAAAATGCAGTAAAAATTTACAAATTGTAGTCAAAACTTAAATATGGGAAATTAGCTGAATCTCTGTTAGACTTAGATGTTGAGTACTTGATCAACGTCAAGTATTTATGAGGTCACAAAGAGTTCTGGATTATGAAAGCCTTCTTAGGATTTACTCAAGTATCTTCATTGCCTAAAAAGGTGAGCTGATCCTAAGACCTAGTCTAATCACTTTCAGCTATAAAGCTCTTCAAAGAGAAGTTACACGGTTGAAAGTTTAGTCAATAGTTTGACTAGGATAGCAATATTTTATTTATAGCAATAACTTTTACATGTAGGAATTGTTTATTTGGCTGGAAAAAAAAGTTAAGGTCACAGAATAAAAGTAATCTTATTTAACAAAAACTCTTTCCAATACACTTGAATTCTATTACACTGGGAACATATCATAATTGGCAAGATGTTTTGTAATCAGCTTAAATTAGTGAATAATGATTGGTTCATTGTTTTTCCATTATGAACCAACATGCCTAAAGACTAACAAAATGGGATTAAAATTTATTGAGCACTTAGATTTGTAGGTATGGCACAAAGTGCTTTACATTCTTTATTTCATTAAATCTTCATAATAAATTCTATGCAGTAGGTATTATTTTACCCTCTTTTAGGAGAGAAAGCTCTAGTGCTGAACTTCCCAGTATATGACAAGAGCTGATAACATCCCAGCCCATACCCAGATAGCTCTTCCAACCCAAAGCAGATAACAACGTACACACTGAATTATCTGTCTTTGGGCGCTAAGGTGGCTGTTGGAAATTTACCCATCCGTATCTTCAAGGAGCTCCCCTGTACAGGTTTATGATAATCAGAATATCATGAATAGGCTGCTCTGGAACTAGTAAACAGCCCTTCTCTGATGGATTCTAAGCAAAGACCAGAGGGCCATCTGTCAAGGTGAGCTGAAGAAAAATTTACTGACAGAGAGGAAGCTGGACGAGTTAGCTGTCTATGGCCATAAGCAATGACTAGAATTAAACTCTGATCTTACCAGACTAGAGAGTCCTTGGAATTAAACAGACATTCATGATGCTGAGCTTTTTCATTAATTGTTATCAAGAACGGCTGTGGCTGCAGCTTCCTAACTGATGTAAAGGGTATGCATTATCTGTTAATATCAGGACTCACTGTGATTTTTCATCTGTCTCTGGTAGGGGGCCCTTCCAAAGTTCAGATTCTGAAGTACCTTCATCTTCATCAGAATTTCCTGTTGATTTAAAAGAGATTTTTAAAATGTGTTATATTTAAAACATGTTTTGAACTACCCACCAATGCAATTAATTAACTTCAGAGTTAACTGCAATTTAGCTTCAACATTTGTGGCTCTGAATATGTAATTCACTCTTCCAGACCAATAACATTCTTTTTAAAAATAAATAAATAAGCTGAGATATACCAGAGTCTCAGCAAAAAGACCAAGGAAAGTCTCAAGGGAAATTTCCCTAAGTTACACTGAGTTAAAGTAGTGATTCCAATATTAACTCTTACAAAGGAATGATCTCTTGAAATGTAATTGTCTTCACTTTAGTTTCTTCTTTCTATCAGCATACAAAGGACACACAGGTTAAGAATTTTGTAGAGTTTATTTACATTAGGATCATGACCTGAAGAATTGAACTAGTGTGTAGGACAAGTTAGTTAAATTATGAAAAAATATTGTCAGACACTTTTAAAAATTAATGCTGATTAAATTAATTAGAAGAAGCTGTTTCAAAGAAACAAGCATACTAATACATTGCTGGAGTAAAATTTCTATAAACCTTTTTCTTGAGGAAAATCTAGCAATATAGATCAGTTTAAAATGTACATACACTTTGACCAGCAATGCTGCTTTTAAGAATTTAGCTATTTACTTAGAATAAATAAGCACCTGAGATACATGTACAAAGATGTTCATTATATTATAACAACAACAAAAGAAAACAACCTATATCCTCACCAGTTAGGGATTAAGGATTGGTTAAATTAATACTATACAACTTTTAAAAAAAAACCTTAGCATATCTATATGTATGACCATGGAAAAACATCTGTGCTATATCAAGTTTCTTAAAAGTTACAGAAAGCATGTATGGTATAATCCAATTTGTAGTTACATATACTGTAAGTTTGTAAGGTCCAACCAAACTTAACAGTCATTACATTACCTGTGGGCCTGGGATACTTTCTACTTCAAGCATTTCCAAATATTTTATATTTAAAAAAATTTTTTTTAAATGTTTATTTTTGAGGGAAACAGAATGTCGAGCATGAACAGGGCAGGGGCAGAGAGAGAGGGAGACACAGAATCGGAAGCAGGCTCCAGGCTCCGAGCTGTCAGCACAGAGCCCGACGCAGGGCTTGAACCCACGAGCTATGAGATCAAGACCTGAGCTGGAGTCGGACGCTTAACCGACTGAGCCACCCAGGTGCTCCCCAAATATTTTATATTTTAAACAGTGATCATGTATTGCCTTAAAAATCAATCAAAACAATGAATATACTCTATTTTTTCTTTAATTTTTTTTTTTAACGTTTATTTATTTTTGAGACAGAGAGAGACAGAGCATGAACGGGGGAGGGTCAGAGAGAGGGAGACACAGAATCTGAAACAGGCTCCAGGCTCTGAGCGGTCAGCACAGAGCCCGACGTGGGGCTCGAACTCACGGACTGTGAGATCGTGACCTGAGCCGAAGCCGGCCGCTCAACCGACTGAGCCACCCAGGCACCCCATACTCTATTTTTAAAATATAACAAAATAGACATGTTTCTTGTAAATCCCCCTATATTGGTGAACTAAAAATTATCAAATACTGAAAAATACAATAAAAGTATATGTCGTAAAGTAATTTTAATAGCAGATAGTTCCTCTCCAATAAGTTGGTCTTAAAATGAACTGACACAAATTTGGCCTGTCAATACAGAATGTCCCTTAGTTAAACACACACAAAAATAAAACAGCATTGATCTGCCACAGTGGTTTTATAGCCTTTTACCTGCTGGACTTTGATCCATGAATCAATATGTATATCTGAACTTTGGTTCTAAATGAAATCTATTCTGGCACAAATTCTGACAAAAATGGTAAAAAAAAAAAAGGGGGGGGGAAGGGGTTGTACTTTTAATGATCTACATACAAAGACAATAAAAGATGACAAAATTATAAAGCCTTGGGAACAAGATTCCCACTCAATTACAACCAGCACTGAAACTGCCAGTGTCCCAAACCAAATATGAGAGAAAAGAGAGTAAAAGTCTTCTACTCTTATTTTTTATTTTTATGAAAACTCACTAACATGAGATAAAGAAAGCACAGAAAAACCAGTCAGGCCTAACAGTTAACACTACAGTGTTACCCTGTTAATGTTGTCAGAGAACAAAACCTACAAGGACTTTGAAAATGCGCAGCTAATTTCCCTGTCAAGAGTACTTCCCATAGGCCAGCTTTCCTATACCAGTTTTATGATACCAGACAATCCAGTTTTTTGGTAAAAGAGCAAATCAGTTTAGAGTATTATAAAATAACTTTCTTTGAAAGATCACAAGCTAAAAAAGTGACCAAATATTATTAGAGAATCAAATCCAGAAGACTGGACTATATGACCTTTAAGTGCAACCCTGTGAATCTATAATATTCTAGTTCCCTGAGAGTGGCAGTAACTAGAAACCATTCCTATGGTAATTGATACAGCCTGCCCGAGGTGGGAGGGGCACTGCTAAGGAAATAACAAGAGAACAGGCAATACAAAATGGTACTCTTGTATCAGTGTCAAATCTACGCAGCCGTTATTAGCAAGTGAGGATCAAAATATAAATCACTGACTCTCTGTATGGTATCTTAGAGGTCTTTAATCTAGGTGTTATCCAATGATCCAATCTCTTACTGCAGTATCTCCCCCAACAAGTGGCTGTCCAATCTATGCTTAAACACCTCACTACTTCCTGAAGCAGCCCATTCCCCCATTGCTTTCTTCAGATATTTCTAATTGAGAAGTTTTTCCTTAAATTAAGGCAAAAATCTGTCTCTGGGCAATTTTTATCCATAGACTCTAGTTCTGCCAAATACTCACCAAAAATAAGTCTACACAAAAGCAGTTTTACAAACATCTACAGTTTCCATGTCTAACTCCTTATCCCTTCTCTCCCAACCCTTCACTTTTCTCCAAACTAAACATGTATAGTTCCTTCAACCTTCTTCCTATGACAATTTCAAGTTCTCTCAATGCGAAAATCTCTTGGTTTTCAATGTTCCTTTTAGAATGTGGTACAAACTGCATACAATTTTCCCTATATGTCTGAATAATGAAAACAGATCTGTCATCTTGGTTCTTCTAGATATTATGATAACTAAATAACTTGGGCTTACTGAAGAAGTGGCAAGTCTCCACTTATGATAACATAATGGATAGGTCAAACTTTTATAGACTTAACTTTTGATTTGATCAATTCTAGAGAACAAAACACAGAATCTGTTTAATGTCTGGTTTTCTTTCTTTTCCTAAACAACAATAATAGCTATAGGTTATCAAGAAGTTAACTTTGTGTGGGACACATGCTTTACATGTATATTGTCTCATTTGGCTCTGATAATAAAAAAACAAAGTTAAGTTTCTTTATATCCATTTTACAGATAGAACTGAGACACAGATCAAATTATTTAATATAGATTTGTCGAATGTATCTGCCAAAATTGGGGTATAAAGAGTGGACTTACATTTGATTCACTGATGAATAGTTATTGATGATACAGGTAAAAGGGCGTAGACTTTGTAGAGTTATAAATCTGGGTTTAATCCCAGATCTGCTATTAAACAACAACTAGATCTTAGGCAATTTATGTAAAATCTCTGGGTCTTGGTTCTTCTGTCTGCAAAATGGGCTATTATATGCCCATTATTAAGATTAAATGAGGTAACACAACTAAACCACTTGCCATTGTGGCTGACAGAGTAAATAATCAACAAATGCAAGTTAAAATTCTTTTTCCCCACAGAAATTGGGTTTTTCTTCATGGATTTGGTTTTAATAATCCATATATTAAATAGCAGTAAAAGTAACTAAACATCATCCAAGTGAAAATGAAAGATAGTGTGTGTGTGTATATATATATGTGTGTGTGTGTGTGTGTGTGTGTGTGTACGTATAAATCTATATATATCTATATAGAGAGATATATAGATATATGTCCCATATATCTATATATCTCTCTATATAGACATATACACATATATGTTTATATATAGATATATAGATATATAGATATAGATATATACACACTACTTCCGCCCCAGATAGCAGAAGTCTTTCAGTATCAAGCCTGGCTACGTTCTAGAAACTGTTACTATACTTTACCTAATTTAGGAAAAGGGGCTACACATCAACGAGGATTTATGTGGGGAGAAACAAATATCAGTGCTTTAGGACACTTCAAATATGCTGAAAACAAAACAGGTATCAGCAAAATAATTTATAAGATGTATGTTGTATTCCTAAACTAGAGGAATGCCTCCACTGACACTTCCCTCTCCATTAAATCTTTAAACAGTAAATATCTTAAAACTCCTCTATTTTTCCCAGTGCAAAATTTCTGATTACTGACCACTTAAAAATTCTCCTTCAGAATTATATTAAGGGGTGCCTGGGTGGCTCAGCCAGTTAAGCATCTGACTCTTGATTTCTGCTCAGGTCATCATCTCACAGTTTGTGAGTTCGAGCCCTGTGTCAGGTTCTGCATTGAGAGCGTGGAGCCCCACCTGGAATTCTCTCTCTCCCTCTCTGCCCCTCTGCTGCTCACTCTCTCTCTCTCAAAAATAAATAAATAAACTTTAAAAAAAAAAGAATTAAAATACTAGTAATATTTCTATTTGAAAGGCGGGATTTGGAGTAATTACTTTTACTGATTTTGTCACAGTAATATATATTACTTTAAATCAGAAAAAACTTAACTCTTAAGGTTATAAATTTCTAAGCCTACAAGTCTCAAATTTCTGAATTTCTATAAAATAGGCCTAAATGAATTAGATATGCTATTGAACTACACTAACCCTACTGCAATGTCTTTGAAGAAATTTGACACTGTATTACTACTGAGATGCAAGGCTACTGTTTGTTACATCACAGATGGACGCCCCTTTTATGAATCTACAGGAGAGTCGACTCACTCTCAGAACTCAGCCTAGAAAAAGATGAACACACTGTGTGTGATTATATGGGTACAATTAATCATTCTACTGGTGGCTTCCTTATGTGGTTTGGTTGTATGGAAGAAGAGTGACAAATGTGTGATCTACCTTTGCAATTATGCAGGGCTTTTTGGTAAATGTTTGTCTAGCTTTATTTTGCTATTCTATCTTATTTTTCCATTATTCTGATTTCACTTTTAAAAATCTTATTTTATTGTATGTATATGTGTAAGTCATTTGAATGTTTTTTGGAATGTTGCAGGGAAAGAACAATAAAATTTGTGGCAAATATTCAATGAAATCCAATCTGGTTTGATACAATTTGGTGAAAACCACTGTACTTATTAAAAAACGAATCAGTAGTAACCAGCTGCCAAATTCTACTTTCCATACACAAACCACACATTTCACTTGATCAGTCAAAACCACAAGACAACGGAGATAATTCAGTCTCGTACAATATAAGTGACATTTTTTTTTAATGTTTATTTATTTTTGAGAGAGAGAGAGAGACAGAGTGCAAGGGGGATGGGGTAGGGGCAGAGAGAGAGGGAGACACAGAATCTGAAACAGGCTCCAGGCTCTGAGCTGTCAGCACAGAGCCTGGCGCAGGGCTTGAATTCACAAACCGTGAGATCATGACCTGAGCTGAAGTGGAACGCTTAACTGACTGAGCCACCCAGGTGCCCCTGTAAGTGACATTTCTTAAGTCTTAATCTACTTTCCCAATTCTTTTTCCATTCCAACCTCATCTGTTTTTCTTCCTTCATATTCCATGATGTGAAATCAAAGTGTGTATCCATTATATTTACTGAAAAAAATTTTATGCTCTTCCATTTTAAAATAAGAAACTTTAAAATGTTTAAAACTGGGGGAAAAATCATACACTTCTAGCACTTTTTCTATGATTTTTCTCACATAGTACAAAACCAAAAAATAATATACATATGAGCAAGTCACAACTGATGGGAAACCCAAACTGGAAATAACTTGAATCTATATATTTGTGTTAAATAAAGAAATGCTAAATACTTACTGTTCACAGAATTTTCTGATTTCTTTGAGGATGAATGCCCTGAAAAGAAAACAGCATTGCTTTGTTAAAAATCATTCTGCAACAGTGTAACAGTTATACCTGTGACCAGAATTCTTCCCAAGAGCCTGGTTTACTTTAAACTCTTACAGAAAAGCACCTTACTGTCTTCTAATCTTTCATGTTTCTCAGACTTATCTCTCTAATTAAAATGTTAGAGTCTTTTAGGTAGAGGTATTTTATGCCTGAAATATACAGCACAAAGCTTAAACAAACAATAAACACCTTAAAAAAAAACAAAAAAAAAAAACCATGAATTCATGTTGCAAAAAAAAAAAAAAAAACCCTGCAGATTAGCTGCAACATAATCATATTTTATCAATAGAGATGTTCAACATTTGAAAGCAGTTTACAAATACTCATTTTTCACAATACTTTTTCATATACAGATGAGAATTCTTAGTAACTAAAATTCACACAAAATATTACTACATAAAACAAACATTTTCATTTCTACAATAGTCATCCAGTGAGGGAAACAGAAAGCAAAAAGTACTAAAAATGTACTAGCACAATTTTTAAAAATCATAACTCTATAGAATCTTTTGCAGTAAGACCAGAGGGGAAATAATTCTGAAGCCTGATAAATCAGAAAATGACAGATAACAGATGGAGAGCAACAAGCCCTCTAAACCTCCTTGGATCAAAGATCCCGTAAACCAAAGCTGATGCATAAATAGCCCCTTTCAGGCCCAATGAAGAGGGTGGCACAACCACAGGGTAAAGACTCCACAGGAAGCCAAGGCCTGGACTGTGGCAACCACTTTAGGTTATTGTTTCTTTTCTTTTCTTTTTTAGGTTATTGTTTCTTCACTCCTATTTCCTACTTATCAGAAAGCAAATAAAAACATAGCTAAGCTGGTGACAAATGAAATGATTCTTCTCTGTCCTATGAGGAACACAGTACCAGGTTCCAAATGTCTACAGGTACAAAAAGAGGTTAGCTTACTTTGGAGGCCTAAGGATATAACTGGAACCAAAGGTAAGAAATTGTAGGTTTGGGCTAAATTAGTTAAGGAGAAATCTGCTAACAATTACAACTAACTGAAATGTAAAAGAATATTTTGGGCAGTACTACGTTCTTCCCTGAAGGTGTCAGAGTGAAAGCAGAACAAGTACCTGATATAGAGAGTACATCTCAAACTTATGGTGCCTATGAATCATCCTGGAACTTAAAGTGTACTTGTAATTCAGGAGATCAGGAAGGGTCCGAGACTGTGCATTTCTAACATGCTCCCAAGAGATGACAATACCAAAGGACCATACTTTGAAAAGAAAACCACAGAGTATCTTTTTGCTCATGATCCCAGGGCTGGGATCTCTGATGTTCCCTTCAATGTTGAGAACTGTTTCGCCGATTCACTCACTCACCTAACATTTATTGAACACCTATTATATGGAGAAAGCACTGTGCTTAGAAATTGGATAAAGAATTAAATAAGTTACATGGCCCCTTCCTTAACAGAAAACAAATTATTCCAAGGGTGATATGTATGTCCAAAGGAGAAGTGCATGGTGCTACTGAAATGTTTAATAGGGACCTAACCTTGCTTGGAGGAGTGGGGTGAAGGGTGCCAGGAAAGGCCTTCCCAAGAAAGTGAGCTTGGGGATTGACTGGTAGTGGGGGAGGGGTAATATCTTCAACTTTCTGCCAAGACACTCTACCTAAGTACCGTGTTCTGCTCAGACCTGCCAAAGCAGACTGGTCCTCAAAGTCAAGCTATGGATCTCTTTTAGATTTTTTTCTCTATCCATTCACTCAACCATCTAGCTATCCAATTATCCATCCATCTATCCACTTACTTAACATTTTGTATGATAGTAATCTGACACTACGGGAATCAATGGGACCACAAAGGGAGAACATAGAGAAAGAAGAGAAATCATGTTAACAGCCCTAGGCAACCCCAACACCTAAGGGTATGACTGAGGAGGACCTATAATCAAGAGGTGGAGGAAAGGCCAGAAAGACAGGAAGAAAATCAAGAAAGTAGATTGTTTTGAAGAAGTTTTGTCAACAGTTCAAAATGAGGCTGAGATATTAAGCATTTATTATTATGCAATTTTGGGCCAAATTAAGGTGGTCTGGCTATAAAGTATCACATAAAAATCAAGCTAGTTCCAGATGATCCCAGATACAAAGATATTACAGAGTTCCACATGGTTTTCCTAAGTTTGCTAAAATGCTGTCATTTTCTGCTCTATGCCACAGAAGTTGAAAAAAAGTAACTATATTTTATGCCATCAGGGGCTCTGAATAAAGACTAAATACGAAACACATCTCTCAATTCTACTCTGCCTTGGTTCTCTGTCCCTGAAGTTGTCCCGAAACAATCTTCAAAGTCTTTCATTTTCTCAATCTTTCTTTCTTACACCTTACATGTGCTAGTGGGGTGCTGGGATACAGCAATGAACACAGCAGACAGAACCCTTGCCTTCCTGGGGCTTTTATATAACTGTCATATATGTAATGAGAAAAGTTCCAGGTCTATAATGTTGATGGTATTATAATTAGAAGTATTAATTTAAATTCATGGTCAGGGATGGAATCAGGAAAGGATCCCTAAGGAAGTGACATTTAAGCTTAGACCCAGAGGATGAGTTAGGATGGCATCTGGTGGTGGGGGGAGGGGTTAGAAAGAGAGGAAGCAGCATCTGTGTAGCCTCTAAATGGAAAGAAGTTTGGCATTGTCTAGAAACTGAAAGGCTGTGAAAGTGGAGTATGAAAGTGAGGTGAAGCATGGTGAGAACCACAAGTTTTGTATGCTGGATCATATAAAGCCTCTGGGTTTTATGCAGGTTTTGATTATATCCTAAGAAAAATAGGAAATCATTGCTTTATGGAGAATGGATTAAGGGGAGGGCAGGAGGGATGGCAAGATAGTGGCAGAGCTAGTGAGGATAATACAGCAGTGGTCTAGATGAGAAAACATGGTGGTTTGAACTAGAGTAGAGAGAACTTGAGAAATACACACTGTTGGGGTAAAACTGACAGGATCTGGTAACAAATTAAACATAAATAATGAGAAGAAAGAAGGCATCAAGGATAAGTTCCAGATATGATACTAGTTTTTAGGCTGACAGAGATGTCATCTACTAAAACACGGAACACTACAGGAAAAACATCTGTAAGGAAGATCACACGCATATCCTTGTGTAATCCGAGCGTTCCAACCCCATACCTGATCCTGAGTATCCAGCTATCTGACTGTCTGCTTTGAATGTACTAAACAAGTTTTTACAAGGTAGGGATTAGTTCTTCTTTAATTTGGAATACATAGTGATTAACATGGTATCATACTATGATGTGAATACAATATTATATACTATAATAATGAATTTAACAAAACTCTCAAGTATGATACATTAAATATTTTTAAAACAATTTTTTAAACACAAACAGGATTTTCACATTTATTAACATTTATTTTAGAGTTTGGAAATGACTGAGACAGACACAAAAAGGAATTCTGCTTCAAATACCATTTCTCAATAAACCCCAGAACAGTATTTTCTTCTCACCATCTATCAATCTCACCAACTCTGTAAGTTGGTGGTACTATACGCTTGAATATGTTATGATTCACAAGAAAAAAAATACATGTAAGAAGGAAACCTATTAATAATCTTCATAGCTGGAGCAAGGGAGCCCTCTCCTGTCCAAGTATTATGTTAACATTTGGCTGAATCTAATGTAATCTTCCATTAACCACGTAATTTAAGTTCAATTCACTCTAAGTTATAGCCAATTTACTCTATTATGGACTGAAAAATAAACTAGCAGTAACCTTCATAATAGCTAACTATGCACCAAGCACTGTGCTAACAGCTTATATGCATTATCTCATTTGAACTTCTGAACAATCCTATAATCTAGGTACTACCATCATGACAATTTTACACATGAAGAAATTAAGGCTTAGAGAGCCTAAGGACTACTGAGGAAGAAGTAAGTGATTGATGGATTTGAATTTAACAATTATTTACTAAGTGTATGTGAACAGCACCATGCTAGGTTCTGAGGACACATATATATCAAGCTCTATGATTTCAAGAAGCTCATAAGCTAGTAAGAAAATCACACAGGCCAAGGTAATTGAAATCACAGTGTTATAATTTTATACTGACTTATAGATTATGTACTGTTTCACAATGTTCAAAGTGCCTCTCACATTCTTATTTGATTCTCCACAATAAGCTCAAACAGCACAGAAGCCCATTATTCACATCGTCCCTACTTACATGAGGAAAGTAAAACTCAAAAAGCTCAGGGACTTGCCCAAGGTAACAGGTGTCTAAGAGACAAAGTCAGGAAGGAGAATGCTATTTGCAACATTATTACTGTCTGCCCAAAATGAATTAAAACCATACTTGTTTTTGAAACTCCTGTAAATTACTATAAATTCCTATCTAAATTCCCCAACCAGTTTCCTTTCAACTACTATAAAACAGAAATCTAAATACATTCACCAATTAAATTCTACATTTGATACATATAGCAGATTACATTTCATGTTTAAAAATGTGAGTAGGTATTATATTTGAATTCCCTTTTACCTTTTGCTTTTTTCTGAGACGTCTCTTCTACAGAAGATGATCTGGATTTTTTATGTGATGACTCTTCATGATCTTTTTTGGATTTATCCTTTCTTTTTTTTGACTTGACTTCTTTTCTCCTTTATGTTGAACAATATAAAACTAAAGTTAACTTTTTCAACTGACCTTTATGAAAAATAAGAACCAATGAGCAAAACAGTCAAATTAGTTAAAGTACATATTTTTACAATGGACTTTACATAAGGAACCCTTAAATGAGTCTGTAAATATTTCAGGCTAGTATATTAATTGAGACAATTTTGAAGGAAGCCTAAAACTCTAAGACAAATTATTTTTTGTAAGTTCTGTATACAAACCTTAGTAAATATAAATCATAGTTTCCTCATTTCCTACTTGTTTTCTATCATTTAGCCATTTTTTAAATTACAAAAACAAATGTCATTTCCCTCCACATAATTCCTATCTACCTATACTTTGAAAAAACACACAAAACAAGAAGAAACACTCTAACAGTTCCAAATCATCTGTAAATAGAAAATTCTTCTGCTAAGAGAAAAGGAATACAGTAAAGGCATAAAGGAATGAGGATGGAGGGGCTTACTTTAACTCAAATGTCTACTTTAGACCATTTGTCCTTTTACTGCTGTAGCTTTATCTCTTCTAGGCCATGTTTACAAGGCTGTTGGTACCATGGCTGGCAAGCAATTGATTTTAACTGGTTAAGAAAGGAAACACTAGATAGGAAAAGGTGATAATGCTGAAATTAGGACCGAGAAGGAAAATGAAGAGACAACAGGGAATTAGTTTCAAGAAATTTACTCATCAGACCTTCCAAATTAAGGTACTTATACCAAATGCTATACTTTTTAAGGCAATCATCACTTTCTGCCTTTCATAAGAATCATTTCAATTTTGAAATGAAGCTCGAAAGTCAAGGTAAAAAAAACCCTCTGGTATCACTGATGGAGAGGGGAAATAAAGGTTAGGCTATTCAAGTAATCTAAGAAATTCTACTAATTTCAATAATTTAAAAATTATTAATTATTTAATATTTATTTTTAACAACTAAAATACTAGATACAGCACATTCATAGCATAGCTGATTTAAAAATTAATCTACTGGGGCACCTGGATGGATCATTCGGTTAAGCGTCCAACTTTAGCCCAGGTCGTGATCTCATGGTTCGTGGGTTTGAGCCCCGCATTGGGCTCTGTGCTGACAGCTCAGAGCCTGGAGCCTGCTTTGGATTCTGTGTCTCCCTCTCTCTCTGACCC
Source organism: Panthera leo (assembly GCF_018350215.1). NCBI lineage: Eukaryota > Metazoa > Chordata > Mammalia > Carnivora > Felidae > Panthera > Panthera leo. Next base: position 53,289,230 of record NC_056689.1, read on the forward strand.
TCCCCTGCTCGTGCTCTGTCTCTCAAAAATAAATAAACGTCAAAAAATTTTTTTAATATACTGACATATATATTTTATAAAGTTGCAGAATCTCATTGTTAAACTTTTAACTTATTCAGGGCCTTATTCAGGCCCTGAAATGTGATCGTCACAATAACGGCAGGTCACCAATTTTGTCTGAACATCCTCAATACCAGGGACCCCTCTATGCTTGACCTACCATATGCCAGGCACCATGTCAAGCACTTTACATGCACTTTCACTAGTGTATCCTTAGCATCCTCATTTTTAGAGTTGATAAAATTGAGTCTTACAGAGGTTAAGTACCTTTTTTTCTAATGCATATTTATTTATTTTGAAAGAGGGGAGGAGGAGAGGAAGGGGCAGCAAGAGAGAGAGAGAGAATCCCAAGCAGGCTCTGCACTGTTGGTGCAATCTCATAAACCATAAGATCATGACATGAGCCAAAATCAATTCCAGAGGCTTAATGCTTAACTGAGCCACCCAGGTGCCCCCCAGAGCTTAAGTACCGTGCCTAAAACAGACAACTAGTAAGTGGAGAAGCTGAGAGAAATACACAGGAGTCTGATTTCCAAGCCCATGATCTTACTTATATATACACTGCATATTGCAGAACATGGATACTCCCCCCCCCACTGAATATGACAGGCACATTCTAGCTCACTCAACAGGAGCCTGATTTTGACATTTGAAATGAGAACAGAGGAATATAATCCCTTGTAAGAATGACAAACTCCAAATAAAACACTGTTTAAATGAGACATATGAAATCACTTTATGAAGACCTGCTTTATAATACAGTTCCAAGAATATTATGGCATCTAAACACTGACTCCAAACTAAAAATTCTAATATCTATCACCCTGCACAGGCCTTCCTATTTAAAACTGCTTGGCTAGAGTAAGGCATGGCAAACTTCCAGTTCCCTGGTATATGTATACAGTCTATCCCAGACATTCTACACAATCAATTAATTAAACCATCAACCACTTAAATCTACATTTTGACACTGAGTGCAGGTAAGTGACTATACAAGACTACTAAACAATAACAACAGCATTTCAAAAGATAATATTACCTGTGATGAAAATTTAATTTAAAGGAACATTCTTGGCATAATCCTAAAAAATAAAAATAAAAAAGTGACACCACTGAAAGGCTGAATTTGAATAACTGTACTGCTACTGTACTTTTAATATCATACATTCTCATTCTTCCTTATATCCCTTTACTATAAGAGGGGAGACAAAACTCTGAAAAAAAAATCTGATTCTCTCCACTTCAAAAAATGCCTATGCACAGTAAAAATGGTATTAGAATGCTTGAGAAATTTTAAATATTCTAACATTGCTTTAAAAAAAGTGCTGTCAATTTATTCTAAAAGCAAACTCTGTTTCATACACAGCATTAATGTGTGTCTCACATCAAAAGTATCTAATAACAATAGTCTGGGTATAGTCACTTGGTCTGAAGTACTCTAAGAGTTTTCAAATAGAAAAGAGCATTTCAAAAAGTTCCAGTTGTGGGCTCTTCTTTTGCCTTATACTTAATTTCAGTTCATACCAGCTGACTTGTCCCCATGAGTACTTCCAGGAGGGACTTCTGCACTGGTGAGCATTAAGTAGCACATGAGGAAATTCTTGACTTCTATATGGAGTGGGCAGAAAATTGCCAGGAGTTTACTTAGGTAAGGTAATTAACATGACAGGAGAAGAAGCTGACACAGAAGAGTAGCTTAGAAGAAAGAAAGAAAGAAAGAAAGAAAGAAAGAAAGAAAGAAAGAAAGAAAGAAAGAAAGAAAGAAAGAAAGAGAAAGAGAGAAAGAGAAAGAATGAAAGATTCTAAAACATGCATATTACAAGAGGTTGCTGTATTCTGGGGTATAACCTTAAGATTTTAAGACTGATGTCACAAACAGTTATGCCCACCTAAATCTTTTTCCTTATTGACACAAAGAGAGTGCATTTATTGTCCACACCGTAACAATATGGCTACTAGGTAACAGATTTTATGCTGACTTTTCTGATACTCTGCATCTCATTGTGCACTGGTGACATACTCATGTTAATGGGAAGAGGTCTTAACTTTACAAATTATCGGTTTACATCTGTCATTAGAACTGTTTCACCCAGGGGCACCTGGGTGGCTCAGTCGGTTAAGCGTCTGACTTCGGCTCAGGTCATGATCTCGCGGTCCGTGAGTTTGAGCCCTGAGTCGGGCTCTGTGCTGACAGCTCAGAGCCTGGAGCCTGTTTCAGATTCTGTGTCTCCCTCTCTCTCTGCCTCTCCCCTATTCACGCTCTGTCTCTCTCTGTCTCAAAAATAAATAAACGTTTAAAAAAAAAAAATTAAAAAAAAAAAAAGAACTGTTTCACCCAAATGTCACCATAATAGTGACCGCATAAAAATTTTAGCCTCAAAAGTTATCTATCACTTTGGGAAGCTCTCAGAAAAAAGAGCACTTCCAGAAAGACACATTAAAATTTTTTAATTAAACCTTAAATTAGCCTATATATTTTTAAATCTAAGCAATTAGATAAACTTTGAAGAAAGCAATTATATAACACCTAAAATCAACTTACTTAATTTAACAAGTGCATTTCTCTTTTCACCATGTTCAATGTAACCAAAATTAACTTCCCAACTCTTCAAATCTTCTTTTTCTTCACAACATTTATTTCCACAGAAAAACTGGCCTGTGAAAAAGAAAGGAATATTAGCTACGATAGTTGGAAACAATTTTAATCTGGAATATTAATATCAATTTGGAATTACTCCTGAAATTTAACATACATATATTCTAGTTCTAGCAAGTCAGCATTAAAAAATAACTGAGTGTAATAACTACAGTATGCTCAACAAATGTGTAAATAAGTATTAAATCAAAGAGCTAAAGAAAGTATTTAAAAAAAAATCAGTCACAGAATTCTTGCTCAACAGATAAACTGTTTAGATCAGAGTTTTACTAACTCCCTGTTAGGGAATCTTCTACTTTGGAAAATGGAAGTACTAAAAGAGTATACTCAATAATACCCTAAAAGAATAAATATATTTTCCATAATACATGTATTTATATGTTGGCGAATCCCTTTTAATATTTAATAATAATTTTTAAATTGATTAAAATTCTAACATTATGCCATCTATTTTAAATACCAGCATAAAATGGCATTTAAAGCACGTTTTAGATGGTAGCACTCTGAGATGAAATGACTAAGTAGAATAATAATGTTCTATGTTTTAGAGTTACTTGACTCTAAAATCAACACAACATATCTGCTGTGTATGAAAACATTCTGCATAAAAGGACTGATCCTGACAATCCAAGAGGAAAAAATGAAAGGAACTACCCAACTACTATTTCCTTTCACAGAATGAACCTTTTATTTGTACAGTAAAAAAGTAATTGCACCAACAGGAACAAATCTAAACTTTTCATTAAAAGGAAATTATCAAAATGGATTTTGAAAATTATCAGTCCAAAGAACCTGTAACTTTTCTAAATTGGCATTTTTCACTCATTCCAAGTGAATACATTATGAAATGTATGCATGTTTAGTAATGGCTCTATTGTTAAAATGGCAACCAAATTATAATTCTAAATCATAGCAATAGCTTTCGCTCACCAATCAATCCTTTTTTCACTTATATTAGTTTAGAGAATGCCCTTTAATTTGTTTTTTATTTTATTTATTTATTTTTTTTATTTTTGGGACAGAGAGAGACAGAGCATGAACGGGGGAGGGGCAGAGAGAGAGGGAGACACAGAATCGGAAACAGGCTCCAGGCTCCGAGCCATCAGCCCAGAGCCCGACGCGGGGCTCGAACTCACGGACCGCGAGATCGTGACCTGGCTGAAGTCGGACGCTTAACCGACTGCGCCACCCAGGCGCCCCAGCCCTTTAATTTTTTAAAGCAGCATTACTTACCATCACCTGAAAATTCCACTTAATAAAAGTACAAAATTTTAAAACTGTGAAACATTTCAAAATTTCTCATTGTTTAGGTAAAAACATAAACTAAAATGTAATACTAAGAAAAGTTAAAAATAGCTTTAAATTTATTCTTTTTCCTTCTCCTTTAGAGTATCTTCAGGGCTGATCCTTTATCTAAAGAACAAAAAAGTCCTACTCTTTAATTTTGTTTTATTGCATATCCAGTTTTACACTTCACACAGACATCGAATTTATGGAAGATGGAAATGATCCACAGGGTGGTGTCAAAGTTTAATCATTCTAAAATGCAACCTTTATTTTTAAAGTTTTTAAGTTATTGGTTTAAAATGATTTCCTAAATGCTCCTATGCAGTTTTCAGAAGCATTAACAGTTTGAAATGCAATTATCAAAAAAGAGGTAACTTTACAGCATGAAATAGGATAAAGATATTAATTTTTCAGAGACTTATGAGGAGATTACAACAATGCATTAAAAAAGCATTTAATAACTGCCTCCCAAATGTTTGATCTTTTGCTGTAAGACTAAATATTTGGTCTCAGTCTCAATGATATCCCAAAATAAGAACTAGCCTATCCAAAAATTCCATTTGGTTGAAAGTGATAGTTAATCTCTACTTTCAAAATGTGATTAGACTGAAATACAATAATACCAAATCATTCTTCCAAAAGTTAATAAAAAGAAAAACTCAAGTATTCATCCTTTACTAGTTTCCTTTAACTCTTTAAACATTTTTGGGGTGCCTCGGTGGCTCAGTCAGTTAAGTGTCCAACTCTTGATTTTAATTCAGGTCAGGATCTCACGGTTCATGGGTTCGAGCCCCACATTGGACACAGCACTAACAGTGTGGAGTCTGCTTGGCATTCTCTCTCTCTCTCTCTCTCTCTCTCTCTCTCTCTCTCTGTCCCTCTCTCCCCGCTCTCTCTGCCTCTTTCCTGCTCAAGCATTCTATCTCTCAAAATAAATAAACTTTAAAAGTTTTGTAAAAAATAAACATTTTCTACTTATACTCTTATCAAATGTTCTAAAAGCAAAAATTCTAGAGGTAAAAATCTTTAAAGCATTATATTTTGACATTTGCTAATGTATCACAAATACATTGTCTGTAATTTTACTTTTATAGATAAGCATTTATTGTATAAATCAGGAACAATCTTACCAAATGACTTCAATTCAATAGTATAACAAAATAACCTCATCCTATTAAAAAGTAAAATTTCAAAAAGGAATTACCTTTCCCTGAAATTACTTCTTTTTCTACTCGCCACCTAAATCCAAACTAATGAGAAAAAAATTACATTTATGTTAGGATAAATTTAAACATTACTTAAATTGTATGTACATCTAAACACAGAGCCAATAACTGAAATAATGATATTTACCAACATAAAAAGCAAATCTAATTCACCAGGAGGGGAAGATGGCAGGGGAATAGGAGGACCTTAGGCTCACCTTGTCCAATGAATACTACTAGATAACTATCAATTATCCTAAATACCCCAGAAATCAACCTGAAGACTTAAAGAACTATGTAAAATATGACACTATATACCTAAAACATAGGGAGAAGAGGAGTGAAAAATGGATTCAAACGTAAACCATGAACTTACTAGAGACCGCAATATATAAAAGATGTTATACATAAAGCTAATGGTAACCACAAATGAAACTACCATTAAATATGCAAAGAATAAAGAGAAAGAAATCCAACTATCCCACTAAAGAAAACCAGCAAACCATTTATGAGAGAAAGATGAGAAAGGATCAGACAAAAGAAACAACCACAAAATGAGTAATAAAATAGCAATAAATACATATCTATCAATAATTACACTGAATGTAAATGAACTAAATACTCCAATCAAAAGACATAGGGTGACAGAATGAATAGAAAATCAAAACCCATCTATATGTTGCCTACAAGAGACTATTTTAGACCTAAAGACACATGCTTTGAGGATGTGAGAGGATGTGAGAGGATGTGAGAGGTGAGAGGATGGAGAAACATTTATCATGCAAATGATGTCAAAAGAAAGCCGGAGTAGCAATACTTATATCAGAAAAAACAGACTTTAAAACAAAGACTGTTGGGGCGCCTGGGTGGCTCAGTCAGTTGAGTGTCCGACTTCAGCTCAGGTCATGATCTCACAGCTCCTCAGTTCGAGCCCCACATCAGGCTCTATGCTGACAGCTCGGAGCCTGGAGCCTGCTTTGGATTCTGTGTCTTCCTCTCTCTCTGCCCCTAACCCACTCTCATTCTGTCTCTGTCTCTCTCAAAACTAAACATTAAAAAAAAAAAATTTTACACAAAGACTGTAACAATAGACAAAGAAGGACACTATATATTAATAAAGAGGACAATCCAAGAAGAAGATATGACAATTGTAAATATTTATGCACCCAACATGAAAGCACTCAAATACATAAAACAGTTAATAACAAACATAAAGGAACTAATCAATAATAATACAGTAGTAAGTAACAGTAGGGGACTTTAATACCCCACTTACATCAATGGACAGATCATCTAAACAGAAAATCAGTAAGGAAACAATGGCTTCAAATGACACATTGGAACAGATGGATTTAACAGATATATATTCAGATATATTCAGAACACTGCATCCTAAAATAGCAGAACATATTCTTTTCAAGTGCATGTGGAACGTTCTCCAGGATAGATCATGTATTACGCCACAAAACAAGCTTCAATAAATTCATGAAGATCAAAGTCATATACCATGTATCTTTTCTGACCATAATGCTATGAAACTAGATGTCAACCATCAGAAAAATTCTGGAAAGACCACAAATACATGGAGGTTAAATAACATGCTACTAAACAATGAATGAGCCAACCAGGAAATAAAAGAAGTACTGAAAAAAGTATATGGAAACAAATGAAATAAAAACACAACAGTTTAAAAACCTTTATAAAAAAACAAAATGGGGCACCTGGGTGGCTCAGTCAGCTAACTGTCCTACTCTTGGTTTCAGCTCAGATCATGATCTCACTGTTGGTGGGTTCGAGCCTGCTTGGGATTCTCTCTCTCCCCCTCTCTCTGCACCTCCCTTGCTTGCTTGCTCTTTCTCAAAATAAATAAATAAACATTTAAAAATAAAATAAATAAAACCTTGTGATGCAGCAAAAGCGGTTCGAAGGGGGAAGATTATAGCAATACAGGCCTACTTCAAGAAGCAAGAAAAATCTCAAATAAATAACCTAACCTTGTACCTAAAGGAGCTAGAAAAATAACAAATAAAACATAAAACTAGCAGAAGAAGGAAATAATAGGATTAGAGCAGAAATGATATAGAAACTAAAAAAATAATAGAACAGATCAATGAAACCAGGAGCAGGTTCTTGGAAAAAAAATCAATAAAATTAATAAATCTCCAGCCAAACTGAGAGAAAGGACCCAAATCAATAAAATCACAAATGAGAGAAGAGAAATAACAACCAACACCACAGAAATACAAATAATGATGAAAAACTATATGCCAACAAACTAGGCAACCTAGAAAAAATGAATAAATTCCCAGAAACATAAAAACTACCAAAACTGAAGCTGAAGGAAATAGAAAATTTGAACAGACTGATAACCAGCAAAGAAATTGATTCAGTAATCAAAAAGACTCCAAACAAACAGAAGTCCAGGACCAGATGGCTTCACAGGTGAATTTTACCAAACATTTAAAGAAGAGTTAATACCTACTCTTCTCAAACTATTGCATAGAATACAAAAAGGAAAACTTTCAAATTCACCCTATAAGGTCAGCATTACCCTGATACCAAAACCAGATAAAGACACCACCAAAAAAAGAAAACTACAGGCCAACATCTCTCATGAACATTGATGCAAAAATACTCAACAAAAATACTACCAAAACAAATCCAACAATATGTTTTAAAAAATCATTCACTACAATCAAGTGGGATTTATTCCTGGGTGTCAATAGTGGTTCAATATTTGCAAATCAAACAACATGATGTATCGCATCAATAAGAGAAAGGATAAGAACTATATGATTTCAATAGATGCAGAAAAAGCATTTGACAAAGTACAACATCCATTCATGATAAAAAACCCTCAAAAATAGTAGGTTTAGAGGGAACCTATCTCAACACAATAAGGGCCATATATGAAAAACCCAAAGCTAACATCATTCTCAGTGGGGAAAAACTGAGAGCCTTTCCCCTAACTAAGGTCAGGAATAAGACAAGAGTGTTCACTCTCACTACTTTTATTCAACATAGTACTGCAGACAACAAAAAGAAATAAAAGGCACCCAAATCAGTAAGAAAAAAATTAAAACTTTCACTATTTACAGATGACACGATACTACATATAGAAAACTGAAAGACTCCACCAAAGAACTGCCAGAACTGATAAATTCAGTAAAGTTGCAGAGTACAAAATCAACATACAGAAATCTGTTGTATTTCTGTACACCAATAATGAAGCAGTAGAAAGAGAAATTAAGAAACTATCTTATTTACAACTGCACCAAAAATAATAAGATACCTAGGAACAAACCTAACCAAATAGACACAGGTGAAAGACCTGTACTCCATAAATCATAAAACACTGATGAAAGAAACTGAAGAGGACACAAAGAAGTGGAAAGACATCCCACACTCACGGACCGGAAGAACAAATATTGTCAAAATGTCTGTACTACCCAAAGCAATCTACACATTGAATGCAATCTCTATCAAAATACCAACAACATTTTTCACAGAACTAGAACAAATAACACTAAAATTTGTATGGAACCACAAAGACCATGAGTAGCCAAAGCAATCTTGAAAAAGAAAAGCAAACCTGGAGGCATCACAACTCTGGACTTCAAGTTACATTACAAAGCTGTAGTAGTCAAAACATTATGGTACTGGCACAAAAACAGACACATAGATCAATGGAACAGAATAGAAAATCCAGAAATAACCCCACAATTGTAAGGTCAATTAATCTCTGACAAAGTGGGAAAGAATACCCAATGGGCAAAAGTCAATCTCTTCAACAAATGAATGGTATTGGGAAAACTGGACAGCAACAAGCAAAAGAATTAAACTGGACTACTTCCTACACCATACACAAGAATAAATTCAAAATGGATTAAAGACCTAAATGTGAGACCTGAAACCATACAAATCCTAGAAAACAGCAATGGGAATAATTTCTCTGGCATTGGCTATAACAACTTTTTCTTGATAGGTCCCTTGAGGCAAAGGAAACAAAAGCAAAAAACTATTGGAAGTACATCAGAATAAAAAGTTTCTCCACAGTGAAGGAAACAATCAACAAAACTAAAAGGCAATCTATGGAATGGGGAAGATATCTGCAAATGACAGATCTAATAAAGGGTTGGTCCAAAAAACAAACAACTTATACAACTCCACACCCCAAAAACAAGTAATTCAATTAAAAATGGGCAAAAGACATGAACAGATATTTTTCCAAAGAAGACATACAGATGGCCAACAGACATATGAAAAGATGCTCATCATCACTTATCATCAGGGAAATGCAAATCAAAACTACAATGAGATATTACCTCGCACTTATCAATATAGCTAAAATAAAAAAACATAAGAAACAACAAGGGTTGGCAAGGATGTAGAGAAAAAGGAACCCTCCTGCGCTGTTGGTGGGAATGCAAACTGGTGCAGCCACTCTGAAAAACAGTATGGAGGTTCCTCAGAAAGTTAAAGATAGAACAGCCTTAAGATCCAGCAATAACACTACTCGGTATTTACCCAAAGATACAAAAACACTAATTCAAAGGGATACATGCACCCCTATGCAGCACTATTTACAACAGCCAAAATATGGAAGCAGCTCAAGTGTCCATAGATTGACGAATGGATAAAGAAGATGTGTTATATAAAAATACACACACACACACACACACACACACACACTCGAATATTATTCATCCATAAAAAAGAATGGAGTCTTGCCATTTGCAATGACATGGATGGAGCTAGAGACTACTATGCTAAGTGAAATAAGTCAGTCAGAGAAAGACAAATACCATATGATTTCACTCATGTGGAATTTAAGAAACAAAATAGATAAAGGGAAGAGAGAAAGAGTGAGAGAAAGTGAGAAAGAGAGAGAAACCAAGAGACTCTTAACTACAGAGAACTGATGGTTACCAGCAGGGAGGTGGGGGTGGGTAGATGAAACATATGATGGGGAGTAAACCTGTGATGAGCAACAAGTGATTAAAATAAAGAGTTAAAAAAAAGCAAACTTAATTTTAAACATGATAGCTTTTTTTTCTCCATACAGGATTCCAGTTATTTAAAGATATATTTGAACAATGTTAAGGAACAATCTTTACTTTAAAAAAATTCTTTTTTAACGTTTTTATTTGTTTTTGAAGGAGAGAGAGCATGAGCTGGGGAGGAGCAGAGAGACAGGGAGACACAGAATTCGAAGCAGGCTCCAGGCTCTAAGCTGTCAGCACAGAGCCCGATGCGGGGCTCGAACTCAGACTGCAAGATCATGACCCGAGCCGAAGTCGGATGCTTAACCAACTAAGCCATCCAGGTGCCCCTTGAACAATCTTTACTTTTAAACTACTTATTAAAAGGTACAGGTGCTAGGCCACAAGATGCCTCCTTTAATAAAAAATATATATATTATTTTATGATATTGACAGAAAAAAAAGAGATTATAGTACAGTAAAGAAGCAATATACTATAGTGCAAAAGAGTTGAATTATCCAGGTTTTAGGTCTTAGCCCCACCGCTTAACAGGTTATAACTGGACAAGGTATTAAATATTCTTGTGCCTCAGTTTCCTCATACGTAATGCAGAGATAACACAGTTCTTTCTTCTTTGGTTTAAGAGGTTTAAATAGGAATAGTACACATAAAGTACTTAGAATAGTACCTGGTACATACTACCCCAGGGGTTAGCAACTATGGCTCACAGGCCTGCTGCCTGTTTTACATATAAAGTTTTATTAGAACACAACCACAACCATTCATTCATGAATGGCTCTTTCCTCACTGCAATGGCAAAGTAATGAACAAGAAAGAGAAATGGGACCCTCTGGACCCTAAAGTGGAAAGGTATTAAACTTCCCTCCAGATTCCTAAACATACCTTTGTATTTTAGCTAAAAAATGTTTTTTCTCCACTGCCTTTTTAAGATCTTTCATATTCACATGTTAATTTCCTGAAATTATAGTAAATTATTTCGTTTTCTATTCAGTTTACTGTAATGGTTAAAAGCTCAGCTCTAGAATCATACAGACCCAATGTAAGCTCTACCATTCACTAACTAGCTCTGTGACCTTGGAAAGTTTCTTAACTTCTCAGTCTATTTATTTCCTTTGTATGAATAAAAACCCCAATATTATAGGTTGCTATATTAAGATAATTCAGATGAAGTATTCAATGCCTGTTTAACTTTGCCTATTTTTTTTAATCACCTATTACTTGAATCAGGCAATTTTGTATTTTAAATGCAAATGAGGGCTCAAAATATTTGAAAATATTCTCATTAAAATCCCCCCCCAAAAAAAAAAAAATCTCTCCAGTCTAGGAAAAAAATAAAGCATTCAAAATAAGTCTGTTTAATTCTACTTTTAAGTCCATACATGTATGTGAGGATTGCTTGTCATAAAACATATATGTTAGGATGTCCACTGAAGCACAGTCAAATGAAAATAAGTTTCCCAACTTTTTCTTCCATTCATTAATCTATTCAATAATTATTTAAAAAAAAAATTTTTTTTTACATTTATTTATTTTTGAGAGACAGAGAAAGACAGAGGACGAGTGAGGGAGGGGCAGAGAGAGAAGGAGACACACAATCCAAAGCAGGCTCCATGCTCTGAGCTGACAGCATAGAGCCTGACATGGGGCTTGAACTCACAAACCGTGAGATCATGACCTGAGCTGAAGTTGGACGCTTAACCGACTGAGCCACCCAGGTGTCCCAATCTATTCAATAATTATCAAGCAACTACTTACTGGGCCTGGAACTCTGCTGAAGATATAAAATGATTATTAAAATGTCTGTCAGAGGTGCCTGGGTGGCTCGGTCAGTTCAGTGTCCGACTTCGGCTCAGGTCATGACCTCACGGTTTGTAAGTTCAAGCCCCTCACTGGGCTCTGTGCTGATGGCTCAGAGCCTGGAGCCTGCTTCGGACTCTTTGCCTCCCTCTCTCTTTGCCCCTCCCCCACTCACACTCTGTCTCTGCCTCAAAAGTAAACAAACATTAAAAAAAATTTTTTTAAAAACACTGTCTGTCATCAGGAAGGTTACAATCTTATAGGGGGATAAAAAATGTAACAAATACAGTATGTCCTACTAGTTAGTTACTAAGGATTTGGTGCTGAGCCACTGCCTCTTACTCTACCCGCTAGCACAAAGAGATCACACATGCAAGTAATAAGACAGACAGATCCTAACTTCCTGAAAACACAAAGTCTGTGACCATCCACTTGGATTCCTATGTAGGAGAAAAATAAACTTATATCTCCTTTAAGCCAGTGTTATGGAGGAGTGCTTCAGTCCTTCCAGCTGAATCTAATCCTGATGCAATGATCCAACCAAATTCTCAATGATGAAAGGGAAGAAGTAATAAGGAAGGGAATAGGTGTGTGGGACAAAAGCTGGAGTTCACTAAAAATGCCCCATCTATTATATATATTAGGCACTGAGCTAGGAGCTGATTTTTTAAAAATCAATAAAACACTGTCTTTGTATAAATAAAACTATGAGAAAATGCATCCTAGTAAGGAAATCAAAGGCACTACTCTTTTAACATTTTCCAGAACCTCAAATGTGGTATGCCAAAAAAAGTCATCTTTCCTCCTAGAAAAGATCCCCCTGTGTATGGGGTGAGGCGTATATGGGAAATCTCTGTACCTTCCCCCTTTATTTTGCTGTAAACTTAAAACTGCCCCTAAAAAATTAAATCTTTAAAAAAAAACAACACATCTGTCTCCCTCCAGATTTCCTATTTCTGATTTCTTACTTGGATTTACCCTCATATCTAACTACTCATCATGTTCTAATAGGAAAATATAATTTATTTCAAGATTATCCTCTTTCAAGCATGATTTCTAGTAATATACTGTGTTTTTTAAATGGAGAATACAAATATTTAACATTGATTTATATACACTTTCTCCCCTCAATTATTACTATAGGTTTTTTTGAACGGCAGTCACATTTTAATCCACAACACCTTGCCCAGTCCTTACTAAATACTGAAAAACAATCAACAGATGAGTCAGCATTGAAAAAGCTGCTTTATTATGTGCTTTTAGAAAGATTTATATTTCATACTCAACTTGCAGTTGAGTAACTCCAATTGCTGTGATGCCTTTTGGATTTAATGTGATCAAGAACTAGTACAGACAGGAGAGCTAGTTCCTAAGAAACTGGGGAAATCTTTGGGATATATGACATGCATGGGTTTGTAAACAGGGTTTGTAAAAAAAAAACAAGGGTTTGTAAAAACAGATACTGTTACCTATAAGAATACTGTGAAGCAACTCACATATTAAAGCCACTACTGAAAAAAAAATTAAACCAATCATGATTCTGAGATTTAATTATTTAAATGAAAAAGAAATTCGTATAATAAATAAATCTAAAACAACTTTTTAAATAGATTATCTTTCTTAATACAAATGCACACTAGCCAAAACATACAGATTTATGCAACATTCCCTTCCCCCCACCCCCCACCAACCCATTTCAAACTGACATCATCTGTTCCTGGGTCACCTTCTCTAGTTACAAATGTGAAATTTGAGATAGGAATAAAAATCACTTTAATATCAACTAGAGTAAGATGCAGTGAGAACAGAAATCTGCCATTACTAATTAGCACTGGTAAGATTTAATTCTACTAGAATAGACATTTATATAAAAGAAGATGTGCATCTGCCTCTTTACAGATGGTAATTTATTTGAAAAAAAAAAGTCTATCAATTTCAAACATCATCTGTGAGACAAGACATCATTCTGCAGTGTCAAATCATTCATTATAATCAGTAGAGGCTCGAGGCCAGAGTCAGGATGAAACAGGATCCAGTAGCCACTTGTGTTTAATCTTAGACTATTCATGCCTCAGTTCACAAAGGTTGACTAAGAGACCCTTGACTAAGAGACCCTTTGTAAATTTCATAGCTGTAGAGGTTAAACGGTCCAAATGACTCTTCATAGATGCAGGACTAATTCAACCTAGACTTGAATTAGTACCTTTAAAAGAATAATGTGGGGCATAATAATAATAATAATAATAATAATAATAATACTGTACTTAAATAAGAACCTTCTATAAATACTTGGGAGGCATACCTTATTTTCTTTGTATCTACTGAGATCTGCTATGCAGTATTCCTTGAATAATTTATCATAGTATTTCTTTGCAAGTTTCTTCTCCCTAGATCCATAAAAATATATAAATCTTTTGCATTTAGAAATTCAACCACAGTTTACTACTTGGAAGCAATGTCAATAAATAACACATATGATATAAATATTAATGTTTTAAAAGAGGCCTATTCCTTACATGTGCATAGAATACCTGAATATTAACTATTTATAGTGGCTCTCTCAGGGAGGGCAACTGCAAGGCTGCCAGTCAGAGAAGGGGAGCCTTACTCCTCACTTTTTGTCTTTTGTTATGTTTGCATTTCAGGTATTACTTTCAGGTATTACTTTTTCCCAAGATATTTTAAAAATTTTAAAAGAAGCACATTATGGAACAACAAACAATACACTAAAAATGCAATAAACTATATTTTCAAGACAAAGTCAAGCAATGACAAGTCAGTAAAAACGGCTAAAAATTACCAAAAGAACCAAAGCAAACTTAATACTACTCCAAGGCATGTTTTTATGTCTTCCACTCAGAACTCCTCCATGCAGGGGCTGAATGACCTGGACAGGTGACAGGATAAGAAAACAGGAAGCAGGAGAGACAGGACTAAAGCAGTTTATGTATTATGTGTTGGGTGGCAAAAATTACCAATTCATGTCCATTTCATCCTCCTCATTCCATAGGAATCTATGATTTTCTCGTATAACATCCATGTCTGTCTTGTCATTTTCCCTGGAAAATAAAACTATTTCAACTTAATATAAACACAAAATTTGTCAAATTTAGGAGGTTAAACAGTTCTGTGAGATTTTTTAACAGCTGAGTATAAATACATGAAGATACAGTTTTATGTGTGAATATGTATATATGTTCATAAACTTATAAAAAGGATTTCAGTATTTTCAAAAGACACTGATAAAGAGGGCTGCTACACAAACAAGTTAAAGGAATAAGGCATTTATCCGTCTCTAGTACTGGTTTCAATTATACAAATGGTGCTAAATTACCAAAGATAGTTTGAGAAATCTAAATAAACACTAAGTGGATAAGGAAAAATGAGTGAAAGTAAGTTTTAGAATCTAAAACGTCAGTAACACCATGCCACAGAGATCAAATTTAAAAAATGGAAGAGTTTTCCATACCTCATTTTACTACACCTTCCTAGAAAGAGTGAGTAACGGCAGACCAGAAGAAAGGGGATAATATTTTTAAGATGCTAACAATTTGGGGGTGTCTGGGTGGCTCAGTCAGTTAAGCATTCAGTTCTTGATTTTGGCTCAGATCATGATCTCACGGTTCGTGAGACTGAGCCCTGTGTCAGGCTCTGTGCTGACAGTGCAGAGCCTGCTTGGCTTTCTTTCTCTCCTTTCTCTTTCTGCTCCTCCCCCACTCTCTCTTTCAAAATAAATAAATAAATAAACTTAAAAAAAAAGGTGTTAACAGTTTGGGGGTAGAACAAGGGATTGTTGGGGAATACAGACTAAAGTGAGAGGGGAGATAAATTTGAGGTAGATGAGATAATACAAAGTTTTTTAGGGCTTTATCAAACTCAGAAAATTATTAAGTCAGAGAAAAAAAACACACACCATGAAGAGGCTCTGACAGAAGAGCCTCAACTACAGGGAGGAGTTGCTTTTTGTTTTTGTTTCTTTTCCTGTTTGCGCTACCTTTTAAAAAGCAATCCCAAACACTGAGGTCTAAAAAGTTAATGATCTCAAAAATCCTTACCAAAAAAAAAAAAAATTACTGCATAATCAGGCATTGGAGTATTCCTCACATATCCTGTTACTGCTTGAGGCAGATCTGGCTCCGCAGGCTACCTGAGGCCTGTTGCCAGATAATGGGCTTCATGATGAGCTACTTAGCCAAAAGTTATGGATAGCCTCTCCATTTCAGGATATGATAAGGAAACTGGAATGGAGAGCAGGAGAGAATGACAGAATCAGAAGACACAGTAGCTGTGGGTCTTTAAAGACATCCGTATCTTCCTCCCATTCTATGTAAACTTCATGACACTTACCCCAATCGCCTGAAGTCTTCTTTTTTGCCACCATAGTACAAAATATAGTCATTTACAAACTTTGTATGCCTTTGATACTGAAATGCAAAAAATTAAGGATTTTATTTGTTCAGGAGTTGTTCTGTGTCCATGACATACTAGTAAGTAGAGACAAACAGTGTGAATCTACTTAGTTTTTTAAATATGTAAATACATACTATCTATGTTTATGAATTAAAAATATCTGAAAGGGTAAATATTAAACTGTTAAGAGTCAACACTGTAGCCTAGAAGGATTTCACTTTCTACTGAATACTGTTTATATTGTTTTGAACATTTTTCAAGCATATACTACTCTTGTGATAAAATATTATCTCCAACTGGGAAGAAGGAAAACTTCTTGTCCCTATTGCTGAAATACATACAGCCTCACATCAATATTTAACATAATACTATGAAAAATAAACTATAGTGTCCAAAATTAAAGATATGGAATACAATTTAACTCTTATAAGATCTAGTTATTCCAGTAATGACAAAGCCTCTAAAATAGAAGATACAACTTTTGTAATATTAAATCCTAACATTAAGCTTTCAAAAACAATGTTATTTTTTTATATTTCTTTTAATACTTAAAGAATTCAGTCATGTTTATTTTTAACACAATACAACAAGATATATGACCGTTTTACCTGTTTTAAAAAGTTCAAAGGTATTTTCTCCAGAGCCGAATATGCAAATAAAATTAACCTCATCCATAATACTGTCTGACTACATCCTATTATACCAAAGATAAATAATGACCTTATTCATTACAATGTGTTCTGATAGAATATTGAATCAGAATATGATACTGGCAATAAAGCAGTTAACCTTCCAGAAAAGAAAAAAGAGAAAATCCAGACATCCAGAGATTTGGGTTTTTCAGCTTTTGGTCTATTTCAAATTTTTTCTATAAATGGTCTCTTTGTCACCTGTAAACGTGTCTTTGTCACAACTGTTTGGCTCTGCCATTTTAGCATGAAAATAAGCACAGATAACACCTCAATGAAAGAACACAGGTATGTGCCAATAAAACTTTATTTATAAAAACAGGTGCTGAGTGGGACTTTGCTTCCAGGAAGATGGAGCAAAGTTGTGCTTCTCCCTATTTTTCTCATTAAGAACAACTAAAAACCTTGGAAATTATATCTAAAACAAATATAAAAAGACTCTAAAAGTGAGGAGGAGAATCCATTAATAGCTAGGGAGTTCAAGACCCATGGTTTGACACAGCGGTAAGTTCCCCAGGTTTTCTTTTTGCCTCATGAACTCAGAATTGGAAGTGAAGAAGCTGGCAACCTGGAAATGTCAACAAGCACAGACAAGGAAAGTCCCAACAAAAGCCTGTTCTCTCTGAATAACCAAGAGAGAGGAAGCCTAACAAGACAGATAACTTTAGACAACGCTTACTCTACTCCAGCCAAAAATTCTAGAAATAACTGTGGCCCCACCTCCACCAATGCCAGAAAAGGGACCTACACTTTCACTCTTACCAGGCTGTAACTAGATGCCCCAATACCCCCAAAAGAGCGGTGTCACCAAAGGCACAATAGATGCCGAAATGTTAAAGGAACAAGTGGCAGATGAGAATAAATCCATGGGAAAGCTGAGATATTGGATTAGAAGATAAGAGGAATAAATAAATCGGTGATAAGAGGATTTCTATAACTTATAGAAAAGGATTAGGAATGATAACAAAGTGAAAGAGACGTCAATAGATAGGGGATGTATCTAATTGCCATGGTCTCCTCTTAATCCTGCCCATAGTAATAAACATCCAGAAATACTTCAGGTCTTGCTTGACCTCTCTTTCATTCTCCCAATATTCCAAACAGTAGTATGGATGGATAGTGGTAGCAGTTAGTGTAATAAGCCACAGTTTTACCAAAAAGTTGAGGTGAGACATGACTATAATAGGGAAGCAAGAAAGAGCTTAAAGACAGCCCCAAGTCATGCCTTAGAGTTGAAGCAACTACAGGCCTGAGGACAGTCCACAGACAGATCTACCTTTAGACACATAAAGAACTTCCATAGCCAAGAACCAGGTAGTAAGAGAATAAGAGTTAAAATGAGATTAAAGATAAAACAGTATTAAAATGAGAAATTTTGAGAGCCAGACAAAAACAGGTTGGAAAAATATTTGCAAGTTCATGGACTATTTTATAAACTTATTTATAGATCATTACTAATACGTTTTTTTTTTTTTGTCTCTAAATCTTTCTTATGTATCAATAAAAGAGAACTGTACTCAAAAGTATAAATGACAAGATTGCACATCAATAAACATTTACCTTTAAAAACATAATATAGGTCTATTTGACTTCACAAGATTTTATGAAATAGAAAAGTAGATTTAAAAATATTCTATTTGTTATAAAAATCTAGAAGTATAAAAAGGATACAGCATCCATAGCTATCAGATGAAACCTTCTATTTTTTGCTTCTTCCCTGTTAAGACAAATTTTAAGCAAATTCAAATTTCTATATTCTAATTAATACAATTAAATCCCCCAAGTCCCTGAGTTTACAAAAACATCTTAAACCAAAAAAGGACATTTACACTGAAGTACACACCTATCCAGCAATTCTGCGGCAACTTGTTTATGGGCCACCTTTCCATGTTTTTCTTTCTGAAATGGCTTTTTGAGCAGTAAATCATCTTCAACTGTCCTGGTTTATGAAGAAGAAAAATTATTAAAAGAGTTCATTTTTCTTAAAGGGTGTTTCTTGTTTCTTTTTATTTTCCTAATTGGAACATGTTTTAAAATTTCAAGTCTAAACTTAAAAATGACTCACTGATCTTTAATGAGACATTTTAGGTCTCCTTAAATCACTTAATTAATATCTTAACTTTATTTAATACTTAGAAAATGGAGAAGGTGAAACAAACAAATGCATGGGTTCTGATGTTAGACCACCTACATTCGTGGATCCAAATTTGGGCTCTGTCATTCACTATCTTTTTTTTTTTCCATCATCTTAATCTTAAATGAGATTAAGTTACTTAATCTCTTTGCGCCACAATTTTCCTGTTTGTAGAGATACTGATGCTTTTGGTAACCAATAATATAAAAAGAATAAGGGTTGATTATAAATGATATAGACTACAGATGATCAGCCCTAGTTATAAAGATAGATATAACTGAAGAGTACAGACTATTCAGCTAGATTTGCTCAAGTTCTATTCTTACAAAGTAATACTTTTAAGTGAAAAATCTTAAAAACATAAAGAACCATACAACATAATTTGTTATAATCATTTCTATTCTTTTGGTCACCCATGAATACTGAACCCAACAAAAATGTTCAGTTCCATTCAGTATGCCTTACATATTGCTCTCGGTGTGAAATAGTAAAACAACTTTTATAAGTTTGGTTAATATAGATCAGTCAATCACTTCTAAGTTAACAGTTGAAATCAATTTCTAACCACTGAAAGCTGAAAACAATGCACCTAAACACAGCAATATCACCGGATGCAGAGTCCTCATAAAGCATAGGCTTTATTTGCTGACAGTTCTTGTCCCTTCCAATTCAATAAAAACTTCCATGAGCTCCTTCCTTTAAACACTTAGTCTGCTCATTCACAAAACCATAAAACTGCACAGTCTCACCCTCCACATGAACTTCATTTTGAGGTCAAGTACTTGCAAAGGGACCTCCAACTAAGCCCGTACTTAGCTATGACATTCACAAGTAAAAAGACCTTAACAGTTGCATGAAAAATAGATGCAACAGAGAAATCTAAGTTTTGTTTGGTCTCCTTTTTCCCCCACCTCCACTTCCATAAATCTCTTCACAGCATAAACATCATTTTCTTATTTTTCACATAACTGTTCTCAAATTCTCGAGTCAATTCATTATAGTTTAATGAACAAAAATTCATTGAGTAGAGCATCGTTGTCTTCACATGTAAACATAATCCAGAAACTTTCAGTATTATTTATACGTCATCTCAACCTGGAAAGGATCTGAAACACAGATCAATAAAAAATTACTTACCTTTTTTTCCTTTTGTTAGATTCACCACAGTGTTCATCATCACTAAAATCAGAGTCATAGCCCCCATGACCATGCATCTGTAAAGAAGTATGAAGTCAGTTACCTAGAACCTAAATTGCTCATAGTTCAGGAAACAGTTCAAAAATGAGGTATCTTTAAAAGCTGTAGTAACTGTAAAGGATCATGGTGGGTATATCACTGTTCACCAGCCAACTAAAATTTTCATTCACTTTGAAGTAACAGACTTACCCTTCAGAAAATGAATCAATCAACATTTTCCACCTTAATTACTATTAAGCCAACCAGGGAAGCTACTCTTTGACCTCTTCACTGAAAACGAGGTTCTTTTTATAGAACCTGCCATGTGACCGCACACAAGACTCAGGGATGCTTCACCTGATTCAGTGTATTTATCACCAACTTTGTTCCAGACATTATGGTAGGTCCTTAACAAACACTGCTTCTAATTCCATAAATTAGGAACTATGATCTCCACTTTACAGATGAAGAAATCAAAGTTAAGTAAATCAGTCACAGAGCAAATAAGTGGCTAAGCTGATCTACTTGACTCTTAAGCCCACGATTTCAACTACTCCAATTTGCCTTTATGGAATATGCTACCCTGATTATTATATTCCGTTAGACTTACTCTGTGAAGAGTACACTATCAGTTCATTAAAACTTGCCTTTTTACAACATATGTTGAGATTTCCTAGTTTCTTCAAAGTAAACAACCTTGCCCTTTGGTCTAGTAAACTTTATTTTGTTCCAATTCATTTTTTAACTGAAGTTCTTAGAAATCCAGGAAGATCTCAATTGTCACTCAATTGTACTTGAAGAAGCCTCTGGTTTCAGCATTACATTGAATTTGGAACACACATTAATGGGGAATCAGTGGATTATTTGACTTTTGAGGTCATACTCAATTCATATGGCTACAAGGAATTAGTCCAGGTCAGATGACATATCGAAATTTTTAAACTTTAATATTCACTATTACAAGTGCAGCAGGACAAAAAGGAAAGAACTCCCTAAACTTTATTGCACTGGACCTAAGACAAGATACCTTTCTAGTCCTGGCTACCTTGAATAAATTACTTTATCTCTTTGGGCTTCATCTGCTAAATAAGGTGTCTACATCAAGTAAACCTTAAATCTCACATATTTGTGAATTTTTATGATTCCATTTTCAAACTTAGGTGTGTGGGTGAAAACCTCTCTTCTCTGTCCCACAAAATTCTAAAGAGGAAGGTGCTAGCCAAGGTTGGAGGTAAAGGGTAGAAGGCCACAGTTCCAACTCTATCCTCCCTTAACATCTGTCATCACCTGGATCTCCCACCCTTTATCATGTCAACTCCTTGCTCCAGCTGTCTTACCACATCTCAGCAACTTCTCACCCTTTATGTCCTCATTTTCCAAACATCTTGATGAGGGTCAACCATTGTGTGGAGCTTAGAGATGTATTTCTGGCATCAACCTACCAGAGTGCAAATCCTGGCTCTGAACTTTTCATTTGTCTTTTGTTCTGCATGTTCCTTAACCTCTCTGAGCCTCAGTTCCCTCTTTCCCCCTTCTATGAAACGCGGCTAATAAGAGCACCGGTCTCCTATCTCATAGGACTGTACGTTAAATGTGGTACAGCATATAAAGAGTTTTAGAACAGACTCTACTATGGTAAAATCCTGTAAATGTTGACTATTATTAATGTCATCTTGACCCCACAGCCCGCGACACCACCTCCTACCGTTGCTCCCCCTCTCCCATTTTCCCCCCTCTGGCGGCTTCATCCATCCCATACTCATCTCAAATCAGTGGTTGCACTGAAAAGCTCTCACTCACTTCGGGTAACGAATCAAATGACAAGGGCCGAGAGAAATTCGAGACGGCAGACGCCGGGTGTTCTCTAGAACCAAAAAAACAACCAAAAGATAATCAACGAGTAGCATATGAGGAACAATTCTGGAGGTCCTTCTAGCCAGCCCCAAATACACTCAAGGCCCTTATCACACACCCCTTCGCTCCTCTCTGCTCTGCCAAGTACGCCCGCGGGAGTCGCTTCCCCTCTCCCGGTGGCTGCAGCGACTACGCACGGCCTGAGCGAGCCGCTGCAGGGCCAGTCCGGTTCGCCCCCGCCGCGCAGCCTCCCCGCAGCGAAGGCCGCCGCCGCCCGCTCCCCGCCTCTTTCTACGGGTCCCGATTGGGCGCCGCTTCCGGTCCGGCTCGGCCGCGTGTCACACTTAAATGACACCGTCCTCGGGCGCGCCGACCTCGTGCTACAGCCAGAACAGCCCCGGGAAACAAAGGCAGCGGCAACTAAGGCCGGGAGAGTAGGCAAAGGCTATCTACTTTCTACAGTCGCAACCGTTAGTTTTTTCCCTCGGCCTCCTTCCCCTCACGAGCGCAGCTTTTAATGTCGTGTGGTACTGCTTGCACTACGCCCACGCCCGTTTGAAAATATTTTGTTTTAGAAAAAAATCCTGCCTGTATATCACCTGCCGTCCTCTTTCTAGTAACCTTAGTAACGCCTCCTCGGAGCATCCCCGCTGAAGCGTCTGTCTCCGATCTGCCTCTCCTCCTCCCTCCATAAAACAGTTCTCATAATTAAAACAAAAATAACTTTCCATCGTTTCACCACCCACACAATACATGCCATTCCAGTACTGGCGGCAGAGGAGCTCATGGAATATGGGAGCAAAGGAAGAACAGGGAATAGGGGAGATTTCACAGGGTCGCAGATTCTCCGCAACCACCTGGCACACGTGAAAAAGGAATCTAAAATATTTCCTTTTAAAAAGAAGAAAAAGACAAAAACGTAGGCAGGAAAATTTAAATTATTTGAGCTCCACCAGGTTCTCCCTGTGATTTACCTTTCCTACGTTATGATGCCCCATTCTGCTTTGCAGACCAGTTACTGGGTTCACGTCTTGTCTCCCTCCAGCTAACTGATTGATGCTTTTCATCTTTGCTTCCTCTCAGCACCCAACACAGTTCCTTGGAAATCACAAGCTCTAATTAAATATTTGTTGAATCGAACTGGCACGCCACTGACTTTTACAGCGGGCCCATTTTAGAGAAAACCTTGGCACTTAACATACATATCATTTTTACATCTTTTGCACTAAACGAAAGATAATGATATTCAAGGCCCCCTTCTATTCCTGAGAGTAAATTGTAGATCTTTTTTTACTCAATGCAGTGAATGTGATCTCAAAAATCTGTAAGTTAAATTACTGTAAATTCGATTATTTCAAAATACAATCAGATTATACTGCAATAAAAACATTTATTCAAAAAATGTAAAGCAATAGGTAGCCTCACAATTTAACATTATACTATATTGAGTTACTTTGTCAAGCAGTTCCTTTTTTAGTAAATATCTAAAATCTATATTTAGTTCTTTTATTATTAAAACCAAGCACACCTGTACCTTATATTCAATTTACTTTCTACCGATATTTGACATTTATTTTAATTTTTAATGTTTGTTCATTATGAGACAGAGAGAGAAAGAGAGAAAGAAAACAGGGGAGGGGCAAAAAGAGAGGGAGAGAGATCCCAAGCAGGCTCTGTGCTCTCAGTGCAGAGCCCCGTGCAGGGCTCAAGCTAATGAACCTTGAGATCATGACCTGAGCCAAAACCAAAAGTCAGAGGCTCAGCCGACTGAGCCACCCAGGTGCCCACCCCCCCACAGTATTTGACATTTAATAGCATTTTTCAACTATTCTTGGTATGTTTTTGTCCATTTTGTCTGTTGCTTCATTTTATTCTTAAAATAAGCCCCATTTTGCACCTGAGAAATAAAAGCACAGAACTTAAAGCCACAGACCTGGTGAAGGTCTAGAACTTGGAGTGCTTGTCTCTCTACAAGACTCAATTTTCTCTGTGTCTCTGTGTCTTTCTCTGTCAGTTTCTCTCTCTTTTTAACTCATTCATTGTGTGGGAAGTAGCTCCTGGTTCTAACATTTTAAGAATTTCAGATCTGTTGCTTCCAGACCATTCCGTCAAAGATTTGCATTTTTCCCTTTGAGGCAACAGCTATTGAAAGAGAAAAAATAGGAAATATATGTTAGGGATAGAACACATGATCTGAACTAAATACAATTTATACAGGATAGAAAACCTCCCTGAACAGAAAATCTCAAGTTTGCAATCACAGCTCAACAACTCTAAAAACACAAATATATTTATTAACTGTTTGCTCTGGGCAGAGCACTATTCTAGTTACAGGGTTACAAATATGTAAAAGTCACTCCTTCCTCTCAAAGGTTGACTACTAATCAAGAAAGAATACATAGTGTAATGACAACAGTATATTCTATGGGGGCGCCTGGCTGGCTCAGTCAGTAGAGCATGTAACTCTTGATCTCAGGGTTGTGAGTTTGAGTCCCATATTGGGTGTAGAGATTACTTAACAAATAAAATCCTTAAAGAACAATATACTCTATCATATGCCAAGTACATAGTAAATGGCATAAACCTATGGTTCCTAATCTATAAAATGTGTTATTTCAATGAATGTGAACATTTAAATGTGCACCAGTGCCATGTAAGTCAAACAAAGCAACAAAATACTATGATAAGTATGTGGTGGAGTGAGGGAAGTTGGTGTCACGCCTCCCCGTTACCATCACCCTTCACTCTCAACATACATACTCTCATTGCCTACCCTCCCCGCTCTACGCTGCTCGTAGTAAAGAGCCACATTTCAGAGTCAGCCAGATTTTCTTCCACTTACTAGCTGGGAGATCTTGGGCAAATTATTTAATCTCTGAGTCTTAATTTCTTCATCTACAAAATGGAGATTAAAATAGCAGCTATCTCCTGGGGGGTTAATGAGGTTTAAAATGAAATGAGGCAGCTACATGCTTAGCATCATGTCTAATTCACAATGAGTACATAATAAATGCTACTTGGGGAAACAATCAGATTACAAGCATTCTTTCTTGAGAATAAGCTTAACATTTAACTGCTTCTTGAAGATAGCCCAGAAACAAACCCACACATATATAATCCCATGATTAATGGCATGGTTTTAAGTATGGACTCTTCAATAAGTAGTAATGGGTCAATCAAATAATATGGCAAAAAAAAATCAGTTTCAGAGAAAACAGGAAAACATCTTCATGATATTTCATATCTTCCTTAGGGCAGAAAAAAAATTTCCTAGACAGGGCGCACAAGGGGCTAACCATTAAGGAAAAAATAAATAAATTAAAGACTTCTGTTTAGGGATGCCTGGCTGGCTCAGTCAGTGGAGTGAGCAACTCTTAATTTCAGGGTTGTGGGTTCGGGCTCCACATTGAGTGTAGAGATTATTTAATAAATCTTTAAAACTAAATAAATAAATAGGGGCACCTGATTGGCTCAGTTGGTTAAGCGTCCGACTCTTGATATCAGCTCAGGTCATGATCTCCCTGTCCTGGGATTGAAACCCCATGTGGGGCTCTGTACTCAGCCCAGGGCCTGCTTGGGATTCTTTCTTCCTCTCTCTGCCCCTCCCCTGCATGCATACACGTGCTTTCTCTCTCTCGAAATACATAAACTTTAAATTAATTAATCAATCAATTAATAATAAATCAAATAAAGGTTTCTGTGCATTTAAAAGACGATTAAAAATGAAAAGTTGATTCATGGGGTGGGAAAAAATATTGCAGTATGCACAGTCAACAAATTATCAGGTTATATGAAGAACTTTAAAAATCGTTAAGTAAAAGCCAGAAAGCTAATAGAAAATTTAGCAAAAAGACTTGAACAATTAACAAAATAGGATACCCAAATGGCCAATGCATACCAAACAAAGTGCTCATCTTTATCAGTTATCAGAGAAATGGGAATTAAGAACAGGAGGTATACCATTACACACCCACCAGAATGGCTAAACAGAAAAGACAGATCTAGTGCTGATGAATATATCCTATGTCTCATATATTCCATTCCTCAGCGTATTTTCAACAGAAAAGTGTACATATGTTCATTGAAAGACCTGAACTAGAAGACACTAGTTATAAATAACAGCGCTATTTATAAGGAAAAAACTGGAAGCAACCCAAATGTCCCTCAGCAATGGAACAGTTCAATAAGTTATAGTTTATTCCCACAATGGAAGACTATAGAACAATACAAGTGAATAAACTACAACTATACACAACAGCTTAGGTGGATCTCAAAAATATAATGCTGAGCAGAAGAAACGTTGTATATGATGAAATTTGAAGTGGGGTTTGCGAGAGAATGGCTAAGAAAGAATTCTTGAGACTTTTTGGTGCAAAAAAGTGATCTTATTAGAGCATGGGGACAGAACACGTGGGCAGAAAGAGCTGCACTGGGGTTGTGAGGAGTGACTGATTATATATATTTAAGTTGGTGGAGGGAGGGGAGAGAGAGATAAAGTAAGTTTCTAAGGAATTTTGGAAGCAAGGCTTTCAGGACCTTGAGGGGC
Source organism: Panthera leo (assembly GCF_018350215.1). Lineage (NCBI taxonomy): Eukaryota > Metazoa > Chordata > Mammalia > Carnivora > Felidae > Panthera > Panthera leo. Next base: position 53,316,048 of record NC_056689.1, read on the forward strand.
TAGCTGCTGTTCAGGTAAGGTTACTTTTAGTTTTTAACAAAACATAAACATTAAGGCAGTAAGACAGCCAGGAGTTCCTTGAGCAAAGTCATGCTTTCTATGTTTCAGGTGTCTATCAGTGGGCTACAAAGCTATAAGGAGATTTAATTTAAGGCACATTTCTTTCGCTTTTGTTTCCCTCATCAGTCTGTGCAAAAAGAATACATATAACACAATCTTTATATAAAGAACAAAAGCAAAAGTAATCTGTTTATGAGTCAGGATAATGGTTTCCCTGGTGGGTGAAGGGGAGGTGAAGGGGGCACAAGGCCATGGTGGGGAGGGCTTCTGGGGAGACAGCAATATTCTGTTTCTTGATCCTTGCATTCTTGAACCATAGTGGTTCATTTACACCTATGGTTTGTGTACCTTTATGTATGAATGTTATACTTCAATAAAAAGTTTACATTTAAAAAATTTACTCCCAGAGGTTTTTAAAAACTTTGACTCCAATGGGTAAATGCAAGTATTGGTGATCAAAGCAATGTCAGGCACAATAGAACAGGTTGGGGAGTAGATAGGTGGGATTTCCTGGGGTCCCAGAAATCATGTCATATAAATGCTAGATAGTCAAAGACAGATTTCCTAGGCACTGAGATGGGAGAAACTGGGGGAGAGGGGTGGATCATGGAGGGGGAGCTTTGTAAGTGCTGAGAAAGACTCTACTCAGTACCCAAAGGACTGGAAGAACCCAGGCCTAGATCCCTTGGCAAGGTCAGCCTGTATTTACCATACATTTCTAAGTCAGGATCTGGCAGAAGGCAGCTGTACAGCCTCCCTAAGTAGAGCTCAGTCCATGAACAGAGACACAGTCCAATAGGTATCTTTTGCAAGCTGGTCAAAGGTCGGTCACTTGCTTGTGTAAATGCCCGAAGGAAACTGCCAGAGCATGAACACTGTGGTTGGATGGAAGTGAAGCGGAGAGACTGAGCAATATATCAATTACCAAATGAATTGATTGTCATTTTGAGGCCTGCTCCCAGGAGGCAAGAACAGAGACAGGATGTCTATAAAACCGCTCCCTGAGGCAGTCGTGGATAAGGAGGCTTGTGATTAACAACAGATAGGGAGACACCAGATCAGACGAGATGAGAAGCAGACACCAGGAACACTAAATGTCACCGGAAAACTGGTGCACTTATTTTTTGTCATATAATATCTATGGGTATAAAGATTTCATGCCTCACTCAGGAACGTGTGAAGTGGAGAGACTCACTATAATAATGAAGGTGGATGGGTGTTGTATCTCTGGATTCTGCCTCAACAGCTGGCTAGGCCTGGGGCCTATAATCATGGAAAATACATAATTCCCCCATCAAGGCTCAAGCTCTACATGAGACACAGACACAGAAACAGATCATTAGAGTACAGCGCTGTGGGCAGTGATAGGAATAGACCCAAAAGGCTGTGGAAGCGCCAGGGAGGGGCCTCTAGTCCTAAGAATAGGAAGACTGGAAATGCTTAGGAGACGGAGGACTTGATGTTTATGTTCCAAATGCTTAAACCACAGGTTTAACTCTATCTACAAATCGGACTAACTTTGCATCCAAAAGAAAGGGAAGTATGTCCTCCTAGACCTCCCACATTCACCAGTGACCCCCAACAGCCTCTTTCTCTTCATAAGGTGTAAGCAAGAACTAAGTACGAGTTGATCAAATCGTATGATTTCAGTGTATGGACACAAGTTGATCGTGTAGACAGCATGTTAGTATATCAAGTGAAATGTCCAGTGAAGTAGGTCTACTGGATGGTTAAGGATACATGTCAGCATTATTATGTGGGCAGGCAATTATATGTAAATAGTAAGAAATTTTCCAAAACGATGCCTTAATTAACATATTCTCTGAAAGTCAAACCTCTTTGACTGGTAGTCCTGGTACTGAAAGTGATCACTGGTGGTAGGAAATGGAAACACTTAAACATACACAATAATATAAATGACTGAATAGGTTCAGAGGAGCAATGGTGAACAGGAAATGGAGAGCTCATGCTTCTCCTGACTAGGGCTTTAAAAAAGCAACAGCACCCAAAGTAATATTTGGATCCATAAATAGAACTTTTCCAATGGCACAGTTTATTGTCAGGAATTCTGTCAAATACTGTAGGAAACATACGATAGAGATGCAGGCCAGAATTGCTAGACCCCATTTTTCTTGAGAAGTTGGAAATCTGGATTTTTAGATTCAATATTCAGATTTTTAATATTGGCATCGAATTAAGTTTGAAAATCAAAGCAAAACATCACTTGGAGCAAAACACTTCTGTGAACTGCATTCAGCCCATAGGAAGCAAATTTCCAAGGAGTGGTCCATTATCCTCAGAACGGCATTTTGGAGCCAGCGGTCTGGAAGAAAAGGTTATGAGGCTATCTTGGAGGTAACTCTTGGGGATAGGATGTGTTCCTGGCATGCCAAGCAGCAGGACTCTTTCAAGGGAGGAATCAAAAGCCTTAACTAAACACTCAGGAAAGGGGGCTTGAAGGGGTTCCAGCTTGGGCCACAGCAAAGGGTGGTCCCTAAGTTCCTGAGCAGGAATATCTATGCTGGCTGAGAGGACCAGTGTGACCCTCAGATTGGGGAGATGGAACTCACATCCCAGAGCATGCTGACAATGTTGAATTTTACCTGAGCTCTTTGCTCCTAGAAAATAGTGATGATTAAAGGAACCCCTCATTTTTGTTTTGTTTGGGGTTTTTTTGTTTTGTTTTGTTTTGTTTTGTTTTGAGAGAAAGAGAGAGAGAGAGAGAGAGAGAGAGAGAGAAGGAGAGTCGGGGAGGGGCGGAGGGAGAGGAAGAGAGAGTCTTAAGCAGGCTCCACGCTGAGCATGGAGTCCCATGTGGAGCTCTATCTCCTGACCTGCGATCATGACCTGAACTCAAATCAAGAGTTGGATGCTTAATGGACTGAGCTGCCCCAGGAATCCCCTCATTTTTGTGTTCTGGAAAACAGCTTACTGCGAAGAATGACTCTTTCCCATATGACTTAGATAAGCCTCCGATGACCCCTGTTTAACCCATGACAAAGTTACACCCAGACCTTCCAAATTCCCATTCTTTGCCTCAGAAATGATGAGCTGAACTGCTTACTCCACTGATCAATTAGAACTCAATGCTTGTTAACCAAACTTTGGTTAAGCTTCTTTCCTTTTTCCAAGTCCCTGAACTTTGGCCCACCTGCAGCATGAGCCAGCATTGAGCCCCTCCTGAGAACGGATGGGCCTTTTAGCATAAAATCGTCTCTGATCTACCATCTGATCATGCCAGCCCTTCACTCCATTTCCCCACACTCAGTTCTTTCCAGCCTTGTTCACGCCTTTCAAAAAAAGACATTTATTTGCCCTGACCTCTGAGACACTTGCAGGTTCTTTCTGTTGCAATAGTCTCTTTCCTCCTTTGTAATAATCTTTGAATAAAAAAAAAAATCTCTCCTAACTACGTCCTGATTTGTTTTCTATTAGACAATGACCTTATGCAGGCTATACTGTTTAGCACAATTTCTGAAAATAAAGTGTGTGACTGACAAGGTTCTCTTTATGACCAGATGTATTACTCTACTGGGTGATGATGCCCTCTTACATGACAAGAATTAGACCGTGGCCAATGTGGCCCCCAGTCACTGGACAGTGAGTTAGTTACTAGATGTCAAGGGTAAGTTCGCTAGTCTGCCTTGGCTTCTGCAACACCACACTCTGTTTTCCCTCTTCCCCAGAGTCTATGCCTTCTCAGGCTCCTGGTGTTCTGCAGGGCTAAGGCTGGGTGTTCTTCACTACCTGCAATATCAGACACCGCCATGCTCAGAGGTCCATCTATTTGCTGATGTGCCCCAGTTTATATCCTTTTAATGGCTGCATAATACTCATTGCATATATATTACATTTTGTTCATTCATTCATCTGTTGACCAATATTTGGATTGTTTAGACCTTTTGGCTATTGTGAATAAGGATGGCATGAACATTGGTGTACGAATATCTATTCAAGTCCCTGCTTTCAATTCTTTTGATACACTTGGAGAAGTAGAATTGCTGGGTCATAAGGGAGTTTTATGTTTAACCTTTTGAGAAACCACCAAACTGTTTTCCATAGCAGCAACCATTGTACATTCCTACCTCCTCCACATCCTCATCAATACATGTTATTTTAGAAAATTATTATGATGGCCATCCTAGTGGGCATGAAGTGGTAGCTCATTATAGTTTTGATTTTATTTCTCTAATGACTAATGATATTAGCACCTTTTCATGTGAGTATTGGGCATTTTTATATCTTCTTTGGAGAACTGTCTATTCAAGTCCTTTGCCTACTTTTGAATTGGGCTGTTTAGTTTTTTTCTGTTGTTGAGTTTTAGTTTCTATAGATTCCAGATATTAATGTCTTTTTTTCCAATGGTTATTTATTTATTTTGAGAGAGAGAAAGACAAGTGTGCACGCATGTGTGAGATGGGGAGGGGCAGGGAGAGAGGGAGAAAGAATCCCAAGTAGCTTCTATACTGTCAGCACAGAGTCTGATGCAGAGCTCAACCCCACAAACCATGAGATCATGACCTGAGCCGAAATCAAGAGTCAGATGCTTAACTGACTGAGCCACCCAGGCACCCCCAGCTATTAATTTCTTATCAGGTGTGTGATTCACACATATTTTCTCCCATTTTATACAGTCTTTTTGCTTTCTTGATGGTATCCTTTAATCCACAAAAGGTGATTTGACAAGTCCAATTTAAAAAGATAATTTTCTAAAAAGCCAAAATCATGACTCTTGTACAAATATAAAAACACGTATCAGAGATTTTATTTACCTATTTCATGAGGCAACCAGCAAGAATTTACTGTCAGTTCAAAGAAGAATTCAAAGAATCCATGCATAAAGGCAATCAGGAAAGCTAAAATGAACTTATGAATAGATGCAAAACTGGTCAATATCCAAGGGCAATAATCAGTTGCACTTCCACCAGACAAAATTCATTCGCATCTCTAGTGACAAAAATCATTTGTATTGCTATCCGTTTTATACAACCTAAATAGTTGTAAAAGAGTTCAAAGATGATGAAAGTCCCAGTGATTCAATGGGGTGCTAGACAGGGCACCTAGTAACTTTTTAATGCCTATTTCAAAGTCTTTCATAATTTTTCCTGATGCCACTCTCAGAGCACCCCTACCACCACTATCTCACCAGTATGTTGAACCAGCTTGTCTTGAGTCTTTCAGCCCTGGGACGGCTACTGGGGACAGTTATTGGAGCTCAGGGACTACTCACTGGGTGCCAGGTGGGGAAGGTGCAGCTATCCAGCCATTCCTGCTACAAATACTTAATATCTACTCTGAGCCGGCATTATGCTATGAGCACAGTGGGGATCAAGCAGACTGATCTCAGTCCTTTCGAGCCTTACTGTCCAAATGGGAACAGGAAGAATAGTAAATAAACAAATAAAATAATTACAAACTGATAAATGCAATGAAGGAAAATAGCTGCCAACACAGAATCACCAAGAGGGGCCTGGGTAAGTAGGGCGGTCAGGGCGGCCGCTCTGAAGAGAACATTTAAGCTGAGACTTGACAGATGAAGAGGAGCAGCTACTCTGAGTGTGGACGGTGGCAGGAAGCCAGCAGAGCAGCCAACGCTACAGTCTGTCTTCACCCTCTGTGCTTCTAGGGATGGGCCTGCAAGCAGCTCAGTTATTGCTTATCCCTGCCCGGGTGTTCAGGAGGCAAGAAAGGCCAAGTCCTGCCCCACCCCACCCCCCACCACCACCCCAGCCAATGGTGTTACTGGCTGCCTTTGAGTCTAAGCTTCAAAAAATGCCAAAGAGAAGAGTCCCTCCCAAACCAGCTTGCACTCCTTCCTCCTCTGACCCAGTTTCCCTCTGAACTACCCCCATCTGCTAAGTGAAGCCTGAAATGTCTTCCACTTGTGAACAACGGTTGAACCCACATAAAAAGATAAAAGACTTTAAAAATGCAAATAGGCGGCAGAATTAACATGTTAGTGTGACTGTGTAACATGATCGGCTTTTTGCTGAACTGATTGGATTACAAACCTGCAAAGCACAGGGCCCTTGGGGCAAGAGGAAAGACCCAAGGGTGATGTGGGGTGATGGGGCACCCAAATCGACGTATCATCTGCCTCACAGTTTTATCCAGAGCCTGGGCAATAGTTCATTGCTGTTCCAAAATCATTTCATGCTGCTCCATGACTCTCACCAGGATGTTGGCACCAGAATGGCTGGGTGGGGAACCATCTGCCTGAGTTGGAGTGCTGCAGGTGGATGGGCTCATGGGGACAGACAGCAGAGGGAGGAGAAGGCGGAGGGCAGAATCTGGGGCCACTGATCGGGGCACGAGAGGAAGAAGGAGATGGAGAACAACAGACTCAGAGAGCCCAGAGAACCAGAAAAAAATGTTGTATCATAGCAACCAAAGGAAATGTTTAAAGAAAGGAAGTGGCCAATTATGTCAATACAGAGGGACTGTTTCTCAAAATGTATGTGGTTCTGGGAACACTCATATCAGAATCATTTGGGGCATGATTAAGAATTCAGATTCCTAAGGTCTCAGCCACACCTTGTTTGGAACCTCTGGCACTAGAACCTGGAATTGGCATTTTAACAGGTGCACGGGGATTCTGATGCATGTTCTGGAGTAATATGTAATACATGGGATGTGGAATCAGAACTGGGTTGGATTCTGGTTTCTTCCCTTAAGCTGTTGGGCAAGTTGTTGAACTTCTCAGAGCCTAGTATTTTTTTTTAATTTTTTAATGTTTATTTATTTTTGAGAGACAGACAGAGTGTGAGTGGGGGAGGAGCAGAGAGAGAGGGAGACACAGAATCTGAAGCAGGCTCCAGGCTCTGAGCTGTCAGCACAGAGCCTGATGCGGGGCTTGAACTCACGAACCGTGAGATCATGACCTAAGCTGAAGTCGGATGCTTACCAACTGAGCACCTCTCAGAGCACCCCTCAGAGCCTAGTATGTTTAATCTGTAAAATAATACCAGCTTCATAGGGTGGATCTGAGGATGATCTTCACAATGAGATTATATTTATATATATAGCTTACATATTTCAGTGCTTAGCACAATGCCTGGAATGCCGTTGGAATTCAATGAATATCAACTGCTATGGGTACCTAATAAAGAAAGGCCGCTATATTTGGGAAGAAGGGTGATTTTCAATTTTCCAGATAGTCTCAATAGAGCAGCCTGGGAAATTTCTGGTACTTTTTATTTTTTTAATTTTTTAAATATTTATTTATTTTTGAGAGAGACAGAGAGACAGAGTGTGAGTGGGGGAGGGGCAGAAAGAGATGGAAACACAGAATCCAAAGCAGGCTCCAGGCTCTGAGCTGTCAGCACATAGTCCCCAGGGCTTGAACACATGAGCTGCGAGATCATGACCCAAGCCGAAGTCAGACACTTAACCAACTGAGCCACCCAGGTGCCCTGGGAAATTTCTGGTACTTAGAAAGCAAATACATGGATAAGAAGTAGAAGTAGTAGGTGAAGATCAGGTTCAAGTTCAGATACATGTGCAGCAGAAGGAAAGACAGTTGGCTTGGTAGTCAGAACTGGGTGATGTTGGTGAGAGAAAGGTTACTATTGGAAGAGCGGTGATGGGAGGGTGCTTGAAGGATGAGGTAAGGACAGTTCAATGGCACAAATATAGGAGGCACTAGAAGAAAACAAGAAGAAGAGCCCAGTCTCAGAGAAGATTAGAAGGAGGTTCAGAGGATGGGTAGTTGGGTGGGTACTAGTTAGAGAAGCTATACCATTTCCCCTGACATCAGAAGAAAGAATTATAACAGGAGTTTAGCAAGTGTGAACCCTGGTCCAGCAGCATCAGTCCCACCAGGAACTGGTTAGAAATGTAGTTTTCCTGCTCCATCACAGACCTACTATATCAGAAATTCTGAAGGATGGGGCAATCTTTGCCTTAACAAGCCCTCCAGGCAATTCCAATGTACCTGAAGCTTGAGAACCACTGGATTAGGCAAGAGTTGAAGAGGTAGGGATCTTAGAGACAAAGTTATGTAGTGCCCTGTGCAAGCCATCTGCTGAGTATGGAGGTGGCAGAGGGCACAAGCGGAGGCTGAAGGAGCAGGGAAGGAGGCTGGGACAACTATCATAGGAGGGTGCTAAAGATTCGATAAGATATATGCAAGGGTTTCCAAACCACAAGATGCTATAAGCAGGTAAGAATATTTCTGTCCTACAATAACAACACATCTGAGGTGACTAAAAAAATAATTCAAGATATTCAAAAGCAACATATTTATAATATGGGAAAACTAAACACTTAATTGCCCAACATTAGGGGAAGGGTTAACAGAGCCCCAAGGCATTTATTAACACCTTGTGCAGATTATGAGAAAATGAGAGAAAATATCTATGATACAATGGGGGAGAAAAAGCCTACAACAGTGTTTATATATATAATGACAATTACGTTTTTTAAAAAAGCACTTTGGGGGTGGGGGGGATGATTGGAATTTTAAAATAGATTGCCAAAGGCCACTGGATCCAAAGATAGAGCTATTAAACTTGCCACCATAGAAGCTGGGCCATTGGTATGACTAGTCAGAGAGGGCCTCTGGATAAGATGGGCTTTAATCTGGGAGTTGACAGTCATGGGGTGGTGCAGGGACCAGGAGCTGCTTTCCCTCAGTAGCAGTGACTCAGAGCCAGAGCAGATAGGATGGAATCATTTAAGTTGCTTCAGAGTCCTTGAGGCCACCCACTTGTCTGTAGTAGAGGAATGTTACAGAGAATAATAGGAGGGGGATGACATTTTTACACTTGATCTTAGCCAAAAGGCTGAGAAGTGATGGGGGATAGCTGAGTATAGATTCTATTGGGAGTGCGGGCCAGCATATCTGAATCTGGGAACTCCTGGAAAATGTGTGAGACCAGGGCGGTCATGTTGAACGAGCAGTTCTAGGAAATCATTTATATTTGGAGACCTCAGTCCCCAGTCATTTTATAGATAAGGTAAATGAAGGCAAGGGAAGTTGAACAACATGTCCAGAGTCAGAGAGCTTGAGAGCTGCAAAGGCTGAGGCAAAAGCTAGGCTCCTATTTTAATACCGTGCTTCCTGAGCTAAAATACCAAACCCTGAGCTAAAAAGTTGAGACGAGATGTGACAGGTAACAGGGATTCATGATAAATCATGGCTTAGGAAGGCACATGGGGAGTGGAGCGTCTGAGGAAAGGCAGTGACGTGTGACCTGGGCAGGAAGAGTCTGAAGCAAGGAGATCACTGAGGGACCAGCAGTAACCTCTAGGCATGTGTTTAGTTACAGCCTGGACAGATCGCTGGCTGTCAAATTAAGAAAGAACCAGAGAGAGCCATGGCATTCCTCTCTCCACACTTTCCCCAATTTCCTTCTGTCTGTTCCTCAGAACTCATTTTATTTGCCTTCAAGGCTTTGTGGACACCACTCAGCACAGACGTTAGCTACCCTGTAGATCTTTCAGAGACTTTTTGCTATGCCATGCTCCACACCTCCCAGAGCCAGGGCTATACCCACTGGTAGTTACAAGGAATCACCCACACCACAAACTGCAAGTGGCCCTGACCTCGTGGCCTTCTACAAATACTGTCGTACTTAAGGCGGAAGCTGACAGAGCAGAGAGGCACTGGAACGTCTCCCCCAAATCCCGCACTTCCTATCCCACTTCCACTTCTGGCACCTCTGATGCTCCCTCAAGTTTCCAGTTTCCTTCGCTCCATGCACAGCCGCTGGCTTCGTCCAGGACCACAGGAGGCATCATGCTAACATGAGGACTGAAAGGTCAAGTTTCCAGGTTAAGCCCTCAGGGACCTAGAACTTGAGTGGTGAAGGAGAAAACAAGACTGAACCCAGGTCTCTTAAAGCCCTCTCTGAACGACCACTTGTCTTTCCCCATCCCTGAAATGCAACCAGAAATAAAGTTCCAAAAGAAAAAAATTTTTTTCAGTTCAAAACTGTACTAATCATATAGACAGATGGTATGTAATAGAAATACATTTATGTAAAATGTAATTATGTATTTATACATAAAATATACAAATACGCATCGTATATATACAGATTAAAATCAATAGAAGGTGGAAAAAGTTATGGTAAATGTGTAGAAATCCAAATATCACCTTAAATGCAGTAATTGAATAGCATTCTTTAAGTTGAATTGCTTCAAGGAAGAGAAAAATGAAGAATTTCTTCCTTTAAGTTAGACCTGCCATCGGAAGTAACCGGTCCAGAGGCACCTGGGTGGCTCCGTCAGATAAGGGTGTGACTCTTGGTTTCCGCTCAAGTCATGATCTCACAATTTGTGGGTTTGTGCCCTGCATGGGGCTCGACTCTGACAGTGCAGAGCCTGCTTGGGATTCTCTCTCTCTGCCTCTCTCCCCCTCATGCTCTCTCTCTCAAAATAAATAAATAAATAAACTTAAAAACAAAAAAGAACTGGTCTACATGTGCTTTTCTTTGGCATGTGACTGTTACTTCCCTCGGAACTGCGGAACTGCGTTATGTTATTCCTTGTCCTTGTTTCCCTTTCCTTCTGTGACCCAATCTGCTGAAAGGAAAAGACCTTATCTTTGCATGCCTCACGATTCTTTGTATTGTTTTTGGCACATTGTTTATTCTTCAAAGGGTTGCATGGCGTTCATGCTTTATAAACATTTGTGGAATAACAGTGTATAAAAAACTTGCAGCCAATATTTTTGTAACATGTCCCTTCACCATGGAAAGAAGAAAAGTCAAACAGCAAAATGAATATGCCACATTAACTGGAGAGTTTAACAACTTGTTTTTCCAAAGAAAACACCTTAGGAAGCATTGGGCTCATACATAAAGTTCTGAAATCCATATTGTACAGATGGGTCCGAACAGTTGAATCAAGTCTTTGGACACGAATGAAAAATTTGACCCATGGCAAATTGGGCAGGATCAAATAAGATGTCAAATTGCATTAAAGCCAATTTCCCTTTCTATAATCAATGAGTTGTTTTGAAGCCAAAAAAAAAAAAAAAAAAAAAAGTCCTCAGGATTGTGTTTACTTCAGAAAACTGCTTTGCTTGCTTTTCTGTAAAACTAAGAACAGAGTGGGTTCCTAGACTCTTCTCCAATGCTTCAGCTAAAAAGTTAAATGAGCACCAGTGCCAACAAAACGAGGAGAAAAATTATGCCAAACGCTTGACACCAGCTGCAGCAATTAAGCAAGCACCTGCTTTGTGTTTCATCTCCCGTCATCCCCTCCCGGCTTCATTTAGGCTGGTTTCTGGGTTTTTTGAGAATAAATGCACCTCAGTGCACAAGCACACAAATGTGCTTTCCTCTTCTTTTTCTTTCTTTCTATTTGCTTTGGCTATCATTAACTGGGGCAAACCGAGTGGCAGGAAGATCCAGACAAAGGCAGGGTAGTAAAGGCACTTAAATTTCTAAAATCTAGAGTTTTTTAGAATGTTGGGGGCAGATGTAACCATAGCAATCAGCTCCAGTATGAGTGCTCACGTATGCTGCTTGTGCAAAGCAGCACACTATGCCACCCCAGGGAGACCCTGCAAATGAAGATGTGGATTTGGTTTCTGGGAGCAAGCTTTCTATTGGCTTCAAAAGCAAGTTTCTCTGCAGAGATTCAGGCTTGAAAAGAGACGCCATCAAGTAGTTCTAGACTGTTATCAGGGCAGAGCTAGCAAGAGCATCAAACAACATATGAAAGAGATGACGGTTCTTTGAAAAGTTGAAAAGATTATGCAAATGAGAGGCAGGTATTAATATTAAACACGCTTATTGAAATCCATCGAATAGAAACTAGACAGCAAGCATATTCATCCCCTGGAAGTGAATTAGCACTTTTCAGAGCCCTGAGCTACCATTTCCTCCTTCCCCTTTTATCTTCTCTGTAAAAGCTGGCTAATGATGTCTCACTCGCAGGAGATTGGGAGGCTTACAGGAGACTAAATGAGATAATGTATATGAAGCACCTTACTCCGTGCCTCGTATATAAAAAAAACACTTAATAAATGTGAATTGATTTCAAGGGGAAATTAAACACATGATCCTGAGAATTCTTCGTACTTGCAGCCCACCAATAGATGCTCCGCATTAAATCGTTTCCAAGAGAGAAAAAAGGTCACCCTCAACAGTATGGAATCAGGAAGCTGACTACTTTTCACATGGAGAAACCAAGACATTAACCCTTCAGTTCATGGATACCAAAGTATCCATTCCTTTCTTCCCATACTGATTACTAGTGCTCTGCTCTCCAGGGGGGAAGCGTTAAAGCTGCTTTTGAAGTCCCTCTAACATAGCCAGACACCCTCAAAAGAGCGATTCTGAGAATGGAACAAGAACTTCCAGCTGCAAACAAGCAGCTCCTTGAGGGCAGGGACCTGCCAGGAGGACCCAGAGGTGGCAGGAGTACCCAGCGCTTAACAATCCCTCAGGGCACATTCATTCAATGAGTTCAGCACATCAGAGATGTGAGGAGGAAAATACGGTCTCAAATTAAAGGTGCTTTATTTCAGCAATGTATTGGTACTCTTGTTTCCTCTGCCTTTGGTTCAGAATGAGGCCACATTTGTGTTAGGGCTCAGACCATAACAATTCTGTCGCTCCGCATGGTGACGGATGGAACTAGTCTGACTATGGTATTCATTTCCCAATGTGCACAAATAGTGAATCATTATATTGTGCACCTGAAACTAATACAATGCCATATGGCAATTATACTTTAATAAAAGAAAAACATAATGATTCCAAAGTTTTAGTCTTGATCAAGGGTCCATCCTAGTCTTACTGGTGTGCTCATCCCATCACTAAGAGCAAGAGCTCCAGGAGTACATAGTCCAAAGTGGTCAACCTATTAATTGTTAATTAGCTAATATTGCCTCACTGAAGAAAAAAACAGAAAGTCTGGTCATTCTACTAAAGGGCTCTGCCATCAGCTGTTGGAACAGATTTACATTGGTGCAAAAGAAAGGAAGTTGTATAGAATGAGTCTTTTTTTTTTTTTTTTTTTTTTAAGATATAGTGGTCTTCGCTACCAAGACAGACAGCCATTGACAATCCTGAGAGATTTTTAGGGACTGTGGGGAGATGGTGTCTCTCTCTCTCTGGAACAATGCCCACCCTTGGAACATCTGCACCAAACAAGTCAGTGATTGCAGTGTTATATCACTTGCTGGTTTACACATACATACATACATACATACATACATACATACATACATACACACACACACATACACACACACACACACAGCCAGTTTGTCCCTAAGGCATGTCTATGGTACCTGGGTGGCCAGATCAGCAGGTCCAGCTGTCTTGACTAGTCTTTCCCTGCAGAGCCTGGAAACCCTGAGTCTGAGTTCAAGAAGGTAACAGCTGAGCAGACCATCAAGGATAGAAAGGAAAAGAGGAGAAAGGCATACTAGGAAAGCAAACAGTATCTCCAAAGACAGAGTCATTTTTTTTTTGTTTGTTTTCCCTCAGGTTTCTAGCAAATTTAATGCACAGCTCTCAAAATGCAATGGCATTTTGCAAGGGCAAGGTGAATAAAATAAAAATGAAGTCAGGGAAGAGGGCCATGGGCACACACAGGGAGGGGCAAGAAGTGCACAAGTTAGGGGCTGGAGCAGAGGCATGCCTTTTTTGGGGCAGTACACCTCATCCAGCCCATAGTCTTCCTCAGGGAAGTCCCCCACTGTCACAACTGATGGCTTGATGAAGGCACTGTACCTGGCCAGAATTCACAGTAGCACTTTCCATTCACACTGTCATCTCTTTCCTCTACGTGTTCATCATAGTGGGTGCCAGTTTGGTAGCTAGGTTTGAAATCTGTGAGTCCTATGTACATGATTGTGCCATGGCAGGGGGCTGCCTAGGCACCTGCACCTCACAGGGGCTGCCCACGGGGAGTCTGGGCCTTCTCCTTGGTGAGGAGCTGGGTGGTCTCGGCCTCAAGGAACCTTCATTTGTCTGGACACAGAATTCATACAAGGGTAGGGAGGTAGGAGATGTCATAGAAAGGAAGAGCCATTTTGGGGCTCTTCAATTGCAAGGGTGGGTGGAATAGAGAAGTGTCAAGATTTAAAGAAGCATTCATTCTTTCCTTGGAATGCAAAGATACCTTAAAAGGTGCTATTTATACCACATTTTAGACTTGGGGCAAAAACTAGAACCTACCGCCATCATTTCAGCATCCTGAAAATCAGTGGTGGTTCCAGGGAGGCCATAAAGAACTACAACAGCATATTGGGATTAGACAGTCTTCCCAACATTTGGGGTAACATTGCCCATGTCGGTCTATCGCATAACATGGACTAATTAGCTCTATGATAGAAATAGGTTAAAGGTGTTAAAGACCCTTGAAAAGATATCCAAGTCAGTCTAGGACAATCAGAGAAATAATCCTGGTCATGAGAGTGGACTCCTCAAAATCCTACCAATCTAGATTGGTAAGGAGTATATTCATTTGTTGATCTGACCAAAGAGAGTGTGATTAGCCATGATTGGCTTAGACCAATCCTTTCATTGGTCCTTTCCCTGGCTGTAAAGTAGAACTACCTAGGGAGCTTTAAAATAAATTCCCAATGTCTAGACCCCACACCACTGATTCTAGACCCAACTGGGCTTACGGAGCAACGAGTGGGAAGGCCTGGAGAACAGGGTAAGTTTATGGGAATATTCACAGTTCTACATGCCTGGAACACCGAATAGGGAAATGAGGCATCAGGTGACATACTGGGGCCACCACTGTTCAGTGGGACATGGAGGTAGTGGTGTAGAGTTTAATTCGCTGTCTCCAAGTCTAAAATATGGTAGATGTCCCTGTAGCCATATCACAGCAGAGGCTATTAAACAAGGAAGTCTTAAAGAATCTTTGAGAAAGGGTACAATGGTTATTCTGGCAGACATTATGTATTCACCAAATCTTATCTCCCTTTTCTTCTGCTAAAGGAACATACGATTGAATTCTGACCAATGGAATGTGGGCAGAAGGGCTACATGCCACATCCAGGCCTAGCCTTGAAGAAACCTTGCTTGAGAACCTCCCCATGTGCACTCTCTCCCTCTCCCTTCGTCTGCTGGTGGGAGGCAGAGTCCAGTGGAGGAGTCCAAGGTCCTGGGGAGGGTGGGATATGTATAAGCAGTCAATCTGCATATGTTAAGTCACTGAACTTCAGGGAATGTTTGTTATGGCTAGCTTACCCTGACTTATACAGCAGTCCTAGATCAAACAAGTTAACTTATTCACAAGCATAATGTCAAGCATAATGTCAAGAACATAGCAAATGTTTAGTAAGTAATAGCTATTTGTTATTATGTGATATTTACCCTACTTTAGGTACGTAAACTTTCCCTTCCCATTTTTCTAATGCTATTTCTTCCCTTTGAGCCAGTGACCAAGGCATATCTGGATGTCTATTTCTGCTCTGTCTTTAAGCCTGATCAAAATGTCAATGCAATACTTCTTTCTGGACTTCGCTTTACTAATAGCATTTCCTTGCAAAAACTATGAGGATAGAGGAGATGCTTCTGTTGACATGATAATGGTTCTGAAATGAGTCAGAGGCATGAGGCAGTCCAATTGGCACCATTCATCACCACTCCATTCTGCTTTCCCTGCCTTTCCATATGAAGGCTACCAGGCTGAGAGTTCAATTAGTTTGAGGGTTAACCTGGAGAAGCAGCACAATCTGGTCCACTGGAGAAAACAGTCCATAAAAACTGTTCCTGCTGAGTTTTCACCAAACTTCCAGATTGTGATTAGAAACTGGAGAACCAGATGGGTGGCAAAAGGAATTCTGACAACTTCAAGGAATTCAGGGTACTAAATCAATAGTTGTGTGACTAGGTGGCCACTTAACATGATTTGAGGAGCTCCAGGGGTTCCTCCTGTGGCCCCCAGACATCTCCTCCATTGCGTCAGCAATGCCTGACCAGTGGTTCATAACAACCTTTCACAAACATGTTACTTTGCACGATCTCTTTAATGCTCCCAATTCTCCTGCAAGTTAGGGGTATAAGTATGGACCCCAAGGCTCCACAAAATCAAGAGATTTGCACAAGATCACACAGCTAGTAAAGGGCAGAAAGGGGACACGTCATATGCTCAGTGGCTTCAGAGTTCTTTCGACCCCACCACAACTGCCTCTGACATTATTAAAGCTTCGCTTCTTTGGGTTCAGTGCATCTCCTAAGGAATTTCTCATTCAAATGAAATCTCACCCGAATCTTAGTGTATAAGTGGAGTGGTTCTGGTCAAAGTGTATTTATGAGAACGAGAGACAGGGAGAGGGAAAGCTCAGGGAAGTAGATGCAAAGCCCAAGAAGTACAGTCTAAAAGCCACTGGGTTAAAGCATCTGTCCCCTATTCTGATACAAATGGCCTTGGAGGAACCACTTAGTGTCACTCATACACTGTATCCCATCAGATAATTTCCTACTGGCTGACACAGTGAGACAAAACAGCAAACCCAGGATGAAGGGACCTGTCAGTGTATGGCAAGGAGAGAAGGAGAGAAGGCAACCAATAAAGGATGAAAACCAACTTCAGGTTTACTCTGCCTGTGGAGGGAATCGACTTCTGCTGCTGCTAGTAGATTATTGTGCTTCTTCAACACTGATGTTCAAAGCTAATGCTTTAAAGTACTGTATTTATCGAGTGCTCTGAGAATCAGGATTTTAGGGGCCAGAGAGAGTGATGGAAACCAGCCACCAAGCTCTCCAAATTCCTGGGAGCAGGACAATGAAAGAGAAGAGGGTGTGGGCAGCTGGCCTGTGACTGGGATTGGTGAGAGAAGAGCCTGGGTGGGTCCTGATGCGTTGGGAGATACTAATTGAGGGGCTTCCCTCGTTCTCTTTCTCTCATCTCCATGTCTTCCCTCTGCTTTACTCAGTTCATGTTCATCGAGATCCTCCTTGGCCAGCACCACAAGGTGTTAGAGGATTTACAATTCCTGCCAAGGATCCATTTCTTGATTCTTTTTAAATGCCCCTTTTGAGGAACAATGGTGTTTCCCACATTCACTCCTGCAAAAATTTGTCTTTACTAAAAAAGGATCAATTAATTTTATCATTTTCCTGGACTCAAATCCTAGCTCTGCTGTTGGCTGGCTCTACGACCTATTTATTTCACCTCTCTAGCCTGTTTCCTTACTTGAAAAATGGGCATAACAACACCTACCTCAGAGAGTTGTAATGAGAAATAAATGATATAACAAAATATAAATAAACAGTTCTTAGCACAATGCTCTATACTCACACAGGGCCCAGTGAAAGGGATCAGAGTATGTCACCCAAAAAATGCCATTTTGAAATAAGGTTTGTTTTGAGCTGAAAGCATTTAGCCTTTGCCCTTTCACTTCTTGTCTAAAAGCAAAACACACATTTCCCTTTGTAAATGTAATGTAAATTTTCATTTGTGAACATGCCTTTCTCTCCAGTACCAGGAAAAGAACTACTGAGACAATTCTTGTCACCTGAGAGAAACTTATCTGCATAACAAACCTTACTAAACCAAGTCTTATTTATCATACATTTCCTAGACCCTTCTCATAATTTACCCACATTCCAGAAGCCCCAAGCCCCTCTTCCTTTGTCTCCCCTTTCTCCCCCAACAGTATCACCCTTTGTTAAGATGACATACAAGTCCCAAATTCTTACACCTCCTTAAGTCACATTTGTTTGTGAACTCTTGTGCACAAGTGTGTAATTAAATCCTGTTTTTAAAAATCTCTTGTCAATCTGCCTTTCATCAGCTTAATTTGCAGGACTCAGGTACAGAACATAAGAAAGTAGAGGAGAAAGTTTTTCCTTCCCTACAGAGGCATAAAACCTTTTTCTTCTTGTACTTTTTTTTTTCTTGTTTCACATTATATTCAATGTTCCCTGGTTTACCCTAGAAACCATTTCTCAGAAGCCTTCGCCATTTGGGGGAGGATTCAGAGGCAAAGGAGAGAAGACATTTCCCAGATCTTTGGGAGCAGAAGGACTACAGTGAGATACTCTCTACTACTGAGCCATCTGACATCCACAGGGAATCTGGGGACCTTGAGGAAGCTGCCAGCGTGGGCTGAAATAGAGATGGGGCCTTTCAGGTTTAGTTTAAATTTTCCTGACACTTTAGTCAGGACTCGGTGCTGCTATCGCTGCTCCGCCAACCTGATTGTCCCCTGACACAGCCTTCTCCCACACTGTGCTTCCTCTTGTTTAATTCTCGTGTCCTCCTCTAGACTACATGATGCCCAAAGGTAGCAGCTCTGTGGGGCTTGCCCTGTGCTGAATGTCCGGTGCTGTGCTGTGCCTCACATGGAAAACACACTTAGCACACATGTGTTGAATGAGTGAACTTAGACAACATGCTGAGTAAGAAATAAGATTCATTTGTTTAGAGTAAAAAAAAAACAAAAACAAAAAACAATCCAGCAATCTAATCTGAGTGGCACGATTATAGTCAAATGTCAGCCGATGGGCACTCCACTTAAGCAAGGCTTGTGTCCGTCACAACTCACTTCAGTGTTGGGCCCGAAAAATGACAAAAGGGAAAGTGAGTGTTGTTTTCCTGGAAAAACCTTAACAATCATCTCAGGGTGCTGATGCTGTCATTTGAGAGCCCTTCTGAAATCTGGCTGCTCTTCAGGCTGAGGATGGAAGGAAATGCCACCTCTGGATTGTGTTTCTTCAAGGTTCTGTGATTTACCCTCAGACTAGAATGAAGGCACTGTAACAGAGGTCTGGGCTTGAGGGTATAGTCTGGGTTGGGAAGGCAGCCTTTCCACTCTGTTCTCCTCCCTGGGTCAGGCCTGGTTTCTCCCTTCAGTCATTCTGACAGGTTCAGGAGGGAGGCTCTCATAAGGGTACCTGGGATAGCGGGAGACATCAGAATAATAATAGTTTGCTATGTGCTAAGCACCTTCTTACAGTATCTCATTTCCTCTTCATAGCAATCCTGTGACAAGAGTACTGGTATCTCCATTTTACAGGTGAGAAAAAGATAAGAAAGTTCCAAAATTTTCCCAAGGTTACTCAGCTGGTAAATGGCAGAGCCAGGGGTGAAGCCATAACCACCACACTAGACCACACTACTGGTTTGGGATGACCCAAGGCTTCCCCTACGTGTCCCCAAAGAGCCTCCCGCGCCAGTGCTGAATCATCCTCAGTCGTGTCCATGCCTCGAATGCCATATATTCTACAGACATCTTACACAACACTTGCCTCACATAGACAAGGCCTCCAGAACTGCCCATAATTTCATATACATCAAAAATAAGGAATCACATGATAAACATTTTGGAAATAGACAGAAGTCAGTGTGAAGCCAAACTATGTGGCCCTGGGCAGGTCATTTAGCCTCTGTGAGCTGTGCTTCCTCTTCTGCAGGGTGAGGATGACAATGCCTTGTATGCAGGGCAGGTAAGATGATCAGCTGGCCCAGCAAGTATTGGCTCTTCCATCTTCCTCAGTCCACCTCAGGAACAGTACAGACAGTGACGCACGTGTGGCCAGGAGAGGGGCTGGTGCAGGAGCCTGATGCTTTCCTGCTGCTGATGCTCCTCCCTGCCCCAGACCAGCGGGGCACTAATCCTATGGTCATAACCATTCCTTTGCCATTTTCTGGGGTTAAATTCCAAGCTTCTTGGATCATCATTCCTATGCAAACTTAATGGGTGTAACACAGGCCGTAAGTCACGGGCAGCAACGGAAAGCTCTTAATTCTTCCAGAATGAGAATTCAAAGCCAAACAAAACAGGACCTTTCTAAATGGATAAGGCAAAAGCAACAAGCTTGAAATCCAACATCACGAAGTTCAAGTTTCTAAAGCCCGAGCAGTCTGGTTGTATGTTTCTCCTTTAATTTCAGAATCTTAAACCAAAATCATCAGACAAAAAAGCACTTAGTGGCCTCCTTGAAAAGGTAGAGAAGTGTCTCTTTTAAGAAAAAAATGTCTAATAACTTTTGTGGCAGTGATTCAGGCATGAAGAAGAAGAAGAAGAAGAAGAAGAAGAAGAAGAAGAAGAAGAAGAAGAAGAAGAAGGAGAAGAAGAGAGAATAATCATGTTTTCAACTTTATATTTCAATAAACAAGTCCTCCCTAGAGGCAGTGTTTTCCCTTAGTACCACCCCAAATCATATTTCTGGCTCAGTTACGTTCACCTTGCCCATGACTTAGAATCATGCTCATTATATTCACTAACAACCTTCTGTTTTTTCGCTATTCAAGTCTAGCTGGTAGCAAGGGCAGACTACCATGATGCCCTTCCCCTGTTTTTGGTGTTTGGCTCTGAAAAATTCCAATATATTTATAGAGAAAATGCTAAATAGCTAAAATCCTAGTTTATCAAAAATATTCTTGATATTTTTGATAAAATATTCTGATAAAATATTTTGATAAAAATATTCCTTCCATATACTTTTATTTTAAATTGAGGTACAGTTGACCTATATTACATTAACTTCTGGTATTCAACATAATGATGAGATCTTTGTATGTAGTTTTGCAAAATGATCACCACAATAAATCTAGTTAACACCCATCACCATATAGAGCTACAAAAAAATTTTTTGTTTCTTGTGACGAGAACAAGATCAAATATGCAATATGGCATTGTTAGCTACAGTCAATATAGTCCATAAAGAATGCTTTTATATTTTGATTTAAACTTTGCCATGTGCATTTTGGTTAACTGAAGGATATGCATCTGCCAGACATGAAGTGAGGAAAACAAAGTCTTTTCAAGCCCCTGTTTTGACAAGGTATTTTTCCTGCCTGAGGAGAGAAATTTGGAAGTTATAGAATGTCAGTGCTAGAAAGATGGAGAAACTGAGGCCTGAGGAAATGAGGAAACGAAATGCCTGTCCAAGGCCACACAGCCTCTCCTCAGTTCTTGCCGGAGGGTATCTGTCAGTTTGTTTTGGATTCTGTATGTAGAGCATTCAGTGTCCCTGAGTTAATGGATTATTGATTAATGTTCAGAAAAATGCACAAAGAAGTTTTTTATGTTCTCACTATGAGAACTCCTTTTATTCCTTCTCAGTGGGAACGCTAGGAGCTTTGGGGCAGGACAATTCTTCGTTGTGTGTGGAGGTTCCAAGAGTTTCAGGATGTTGGCATCTCCCGTCCAACAGTTGCAGCCAGGGTGAAGCAAGAGGCAACTAGGCCAATGTTTTCACTCCTCAGGGCACCAAATAGCTAGGAGTAACTTACTACTGTCCATGCAAGAAGCTGCTCAATGCTCTCCCTGCCTTTCTGATAATCTTCCCTCCAGGAGAGTTTCTGACAGAGGCAGTTCACATGTACGGGATCCTTAGAGATCATCCAGACCAAGCACTTCCTTTGAAAACCAGAGCCGGGATGTCAAGAGCTATGCACAAGGTCATACAGCTCATCCCAGACAGAACCAGATCCTGGCCTCTTCTCTTTCTACCACGGCTTAGAGACAAACTTCCCAAATGCCACATCTTTGGCCAGGATCAGCCCCGGGTACACACCCAGAGGAGCACAGGGGCTGAATACCCATCACCTCACAGGGGTTCTGCACTCCCACAGTCCCTGCCTGCTCTTGTGAGTACAGTGAGACAACCCTTGTTCCAGGAAACCATGCTGAAGCAAGAAGTGCTTCACAGCTTCACAGCAACAGTGCTGTGGAGTGATCAAGAGTGTGGAATGTCTCAGTTTTAAGCCAGATGGATTTCTTATTGTATGTGGGTGAGCTGCCTAGCCTCTGTGCCTCAGTTTCCTCATTGGGCAATAGTTCCAAGGCACCTACAACAGCACCTGGCACATTATAAACAGGTGCCAGTGTTATTTGTCAGCTACATCACCACCACCATCATTTTCTTCTTCTTCATCAATTACATCAACTTTCCTCCCTGAAAATTTAACCAAGGAAAGAAAGCAGGGCCAGTTTCTGCCACCAGCATGAGTCAGGGGGTCTCTTTCTTTGGGGCTGCAAGCAATGGTCTCCAGTCCATGCCTAATTCAGTTTCTACTCAACTTTGAAGACAGTTATGAAAATGTATAAACTTGGCATACTTAACTGTGGTAATAAAAATTAAACAAAACTGAGTTCATTTTTTAAGAGGAAAAAGTAAGTACAAGCCCACACATCTAAACTACATTTTCTCCTTTACAAGCCCATTTTAGCGGTTTCTCCTAGGTAATGATCATTCAATCAAGGGAATAGAAAGATAAATAAAACTGCAGATCGCACCTTCAAGGAGGATTTTTTTAAGCAGTACAACTTGCTGCCTTTCATCCCATTCACCCGGGCTTCACTCTGTGACGGGTTTGGAATCTTGGTAAACTGAATAGGGCCAGGGCGAAAATCCTACTGGATTCACTGACCCTCCTACTCCCTTCCTTGCAGATCACCACTCCGAATAGCTTCCCCAGGCTTCCACAGTGTTCTCAGATCCCTTAGAGTTCAGTCAGTTGCTTCCTATTGAGGAGCCATTGGAAGGGTACAGTAAGTATGTCTTTTTATCTTCTATATTCTGATGGTTTGACATCTGGGGACTTCCTGACCCTGGAGGGACTGCCCCTGCAAGGTTAACCAATTCCTAGAGGTAGTAAACGACACATCTGTAAGAATATCTTTCATCTGCAAACCAACTAATGCAGAATCCATCTCCCCAACCATCTCCTCTATTGGGCTCTCTTACTCTGAGCCACTATCCACCTGCCCTAATCATCCCAGAAACAGGTACCAGATAATCAGGGACAGCTCCTATGTCCCAAAGCCCACTGAGATTATTCAGACTAGCACAATAAAGGCTCTTGTCTACATTTTCCTTCACTCCTTCTGCCTCCTGACTGACCTCAGTGCTTCCCCATGTAGCCTCCCTACATAGTGTGCCACACCTCCTACTTTACACTCCAAGGTTGGTACAGCAACTTCTGTGAGTAAAGCAACTCTTTCCTTCATGGTAGTCATTTCCATGCTTGCCTGTTTTACCAGACCTGATTCAAACAAATCTTGGCTACCCTTACAATAAAGGGAAATAAAATGGAAAAAGATTCCGAGACAAGAGCCAGTTGGGGAGGAAGGGTAGTAAACATGACTAGAACAGCATAATGACCTCTCACACTTGTAAAAGACTAGAGTTGATGAAATGCTGTCATAGACACAATTTAATCCAGCCAGTGGCAAAAGCCTGTGAAGTCAACATTAATCTCATTTCACACAAAAATACTGAGACAGAGAGAGGTTGCATGACTTAACAGTGATCCCACAGCCAGTAGGTGGCAATGTCAGAATTTGAACTCAGATCTATCAGTTTCTACAATTCTATTGCTGCCTCTCAAAGAAGCAGAGAGAATAAGAGTGGAGAATGAGCTTTCTACCATCTTACAGTCTGGGTAATCATTCCATTTGCTGAGAACAGAGACTTGTATGTCTTTGCATTCCCCAACACCTTGTGCATAATATTCAGAAGTATACATTGAACTAATAAATGAAGAGCAATTGAAAGGGGGCAGTAAACAGTTCCAAGCACCTTAGGAACCCACTGACCCTCCCTCTCTTATCCTTGGTTCTGACACACCAATGTAGCATTGGTATTGACAAAGGTGATTTTAAGATACTTCCTACAGAAGACACTGGAGCTTCTGTCAGAAGAATTTTAAAAGAAGTAGTTCAAAAAACAAGAACAACAACAACAACAAAAAACGACCCACTCTTTTTGTATAATTTTGGAGACTTAGAGGCCAAAGAAGCTGTTCTGGCATGGCTTGTATCTGGGCTTGTTTTTTCTTAAGCAACTGACTACTTAGGAAACTCACTTCCGGGACTAAAAAGTTTAGTTTAAGTTTCTCAAAATGCCTAAATTCTGACTACTCTTCATCACAGATTGCTGGCCCTAAGATTAACTACTGGTTTCCTTTGTTTTACCGAATAGATGTAACCTGTCAACTTTAGCTATAATATGAGATCTATTTTTCCATGGACTTCTATCCTAAAATGGGAGATGCATTCATGTGCTAACATAGCACATTTTATTTACAACCAATGGCAGATGGTTACTCTTCTTTGAGTACCCACAGGGTCACTATTCAATTTTCCTGAATAGTTTGGCCCTACTGTGTGCCTAAAAACTTGAATTTCGGAATTAGACAAATATGGGTTGAGTTCCATTTAATAGTAGCTGCGTGACTTTGGGCAAATGACTTAACCCATTTGATCTTACATTTCCTTATCTGTAAGATGGGGTAATAATAGTATTAATGCAAATCTGTTGAGAAGAATTAATATATAATTCAAATATATATAATACAGTTATATAGAATATTATTACATAAGTTATATGTAACTTTAAATATGTAATATTTGTTGCTGGGCATTAATATTGGAGAGATGTTTTATCTATATGCCATAATAGATAAAAGCCAGGTGGGGAGGAAGGGTAGAATTCAACTTAGTAAACATGACTAGAGCAGCATAATAGACCCTCACACTTGTGAAAGACTAGAGTTGAAATGCTTTCACAGACACAATTTCATCCAGCCATTGGCAAAAGCCTGTGAAGCAACATTAATCTCATTTCACACAAAGATACTGAGACAGAGAGAGGTTGCGTGATTTAACCATGATCCCACAGCCAGTAGGTGGCATATATATATTATACTATATAATCAGTATTCAGTGTGGTAGCAAGAGTTAGCACCTTTTCTTTTTTATTTACTTATTTTGAGAGAGCGCATGCTAGCAGAGGAGGGACAGAGAGAGAGGGAGAGAGAGAGAATCTCAAGCAGGCTCTGTGTCCAGCGAGGAGCCTGACACAGAACTCTCTCTCCCCACCATTAGATCATGACCTGAGCCATTATCAAGAGTTGGATGCTTAACTGACTGAGCCACTCAGGCTCCCGAGTACCTTTGATTCTTCCGCTCTTGGCTAGGCCCTGTGGGCCTTTGCTGTCTGGGCTGTGGATGCAGTGTTAATGACTTCTGCTCAGAATTCCCTCCTTAGCCATCCTTTTCACCAACTGGTAGTTATGTCCCTGCTTTCTATCTAACTCCTGTTTTTCCCCCTTTGACAAAAGCGAGAGGCTGTGTCCTAGCTCCATGTCCCTGTAGCACTTTCACTGTTAATTCAACAGGTATTTCTTAAGCATTGTTTCATTTTTCATGTTGCTGCATTAACAAACCACCCAAAACTGACTAGCTTAAAATCATTTGATTTGCTCACAGCTCTTTGATCTGGTGTAGGCTCAACTGGGAGTTTCTTCTGTTGGCCTTGCCAGCAGTCACTCTTGTGGTTGCATTCATCTGGCAGATCCGTTGGGAGCTGAACTCAGCCTAGATGCTGGAGTGGCTGGGTCTCCTTCTCTATGGAGACTCAGGGTTTCTAACTCTACGTGACCTCTTCACAAGGAGCCTGACTTACATGGCACCTCAGCACTCCTAAAAGTGCAAAAGCAGAAGCTGCCAGTTCTTAAGACTCTGGCCAGGAACTGGCATCGATTGTGTTACTTCTGCAGATTTTGTTGGACAGTCCTGCTCCCAGAGGAGAGGGCACAAGGGCATGAATACTGGGAGGCCTGGTTCATTGAGGGCCATTAATGCAACAGACTATGGAAACCACATTCTCTGTGCCTAACATTGTGTTAGGATCTTTGGGAAAACGTCAGACCAGATTCCTGTCTCCACGGGCCTGCATCCTAGGGCAGTGGTTATCAAAACTTAAGAGTGAATCGGAATCACTTGGAAGCTTTGTGAAAACACAAATTGCTGGGCCCCACCCCAGAGTTTCTGTTTCCATTTGTCTGGGGTGGGGCCCGAGAATCTGTATCTCTAATAAGTTCTCAGGTGATACCAATGCTGCTGGTCTGGGAACACTTTAAGAACCACAGTCCCGGGAACCAGAATACATCCCCAGAGATTTTAATTCAGTTAGTCTGGGGTAAGGCCCAGGCACGTGTATTTTTTTTTAAACATTTCCCAGATGATCCTAATATGCAGCCAGGATTAAAAACCACTGCTTGAGAGCCTATTCTGTCTCCCTCTCTTTTATCTTACAAGTTTCCTTGAGCTAGTCACATGTTGATTTATCTTTATGACCCCACCTGAATATTTCACATCTTCAAAACCAAGGTTCTCAAATTTTGCTGCACTTTAGAATTTCATGTGACCTTTAAAAGTCTCAATGTCCAGGTCATACACCAGACCAATTAAATAAGAACCTCTAGGGATGTGACCCCAGCATTAAGTATTTTTAAGAATTCTCAAAGTGAATGGGGCACCTGGGTGGCTCAGTTGGTTGAGCGTCCAACTTCGGCTCAGGTCATGATCTCATGGTTTGTGAGTTTGAGCCCTGCGTCGGGCTCTGTGCTGACAGCTCAGAGCCTGGAGCCTGCTTCAGATTCTGTGTCTCCCTCTCTCTCTGCCCCTAACCCACTCTCATTCTGTCTCTGTCTCTCTCAAAAATAAATAAACATTAAAAAAAAAAAAAAAGAATTCTCAAAGTAGAGGTGCCTGTGTGGCTCATTTGGTTGAGCATCTGACTCTTGATTTCAGCTCAGGTCATGATCTTGTGATCCGTGGGATCGAGCCCCGTGTTGGGCTCTGCACTGACCATGTGGAGTCTGCGTGGTATTCTCTTTCCTTCTCTCTCTGCCCCTCCCCTATTTACACTCTCTCTCTCTCTCTCTGAAAATAAATAAACATTAAAAAAAATTCTCCAAGTGATTGCAAAGTGCAACAAAGTTTGAGAATGGGTGCTTTAAAATACCCTTATTGATATCGTCACAGTACACATTTCTCAGTTAAAAAATGATCCTTCCCACAGTAATTTTCAGTGTCTTCCTTTGAACATTAAAAAAAAATGAAGAGTATATTTTAAACTAGAATTTTACCCTCTCCTCTGTCATTCCCACTTACATCTGCATTCATGCCTCAATTGCATAATTATCCTTTAGGGAGACCAGATTTTGCCACATTTGCCATTAATTTTTTTTTTTTTTTTTTTTTTTTTTTTTACCGAAGACAGTGAGGAACTTTTGGTGAAGAAGGGGTTAATGTGATAGCCCGGTTGCATGCTGGGAACTGTAGTCCGGGAGAAGCACCTAGCCAATGAGGCACTATGGGCCTCCAAAGCAGCACCCAGTGTCTCACATCCCACTGATCCTTTGGGGACGCAGCAACATCGTGGGTATCAGAGTCAGATCCCAGTGCCACTCCTCACCAGCTGCAGGACCCGGGGCAAGCTACTTCACCTCCTGGCCCTAAGTTTCCTTATCTGTAAGTAGAGAGGAAATAACAACACTAATAAAGATCTAACCCATTGGATTGTTATGAGGATTAAATGAATTAATATACATAAAGGGCTTTGAACAGCAGATGGCACACAATATGCATTCTGTTAAGTGTCAGCTCTCATTATTCTTGCCTTCCATCTCCCCTTTTGGCCAAAGATGGACTGCAGGAATCGAAAATGCCCCAATTCCACAGTCAGGACACAAGAGTTTAGCTGTCTTTTGAGAAATTATCCCTGTTTGTCTGAATTGTCCTCTGGTCATTCTCTTAAAAATCATGAGTTCGGCTGGGGTGATAAGCTGGGGCCAAGGGAAATGATATTAGCAGACAGATACTGGCACACGTCCCATCCGTAGTGAGTATTCCTGGGTTTTGCCTACCCAGCAGCCATCCTCTCTGCTCCTGGTAGTAGTACCAAAGTTTCCTTTGGGGTGCCACCCCCCTGCCACTGTGTCCACTCTTGGTGGGGGTGGGACTGCTGCTAATGTGTCCTGTTTTCCTGTGGCAAGTGGGTAGGTACCTGACCCCAGATCAGCCCACTGGGCTCTCTCCTTCAG
Organism: Panthera leo; assembly: GCF_018350215.1. NCBI lineage: Eukaryota > Metazoa > Chordata > Mammalia > Carnivora > Felidae > Panthera > Panthera leo. The sequence continues at coordinate 53,343,876 of NC_056689.1, forward strand.
GGAGGAACATGGGGATAAGAACTGGTTAGAGTGCATGCACCTGAGGACCTTGTCCCTTACCTCCTTCTACCTAGACTCCGAAGCTCCCTCAAGTTTCTCCATTCTGAAGTCTGCTTGGACAGCCCTTCCTTGGATTCTGCCAGTCACTCTATCACCATGGCAATAAGGGCCTTTTATGCTAAGGTTGGCAGAGTCAATGTCTGACACTTTCTCCAAAGAGTCCTAAGTGACACACTCCTTCTAAGCAATCTTCAAAATCTGGTCCTCTGCTTACTGCCCTCGCCTACTTCTCATCTACTTTCTGGCAGAACTGTCAGTAGCTGAATGCCTTCTTTGTGACAGGCCTTCCACGTGCATTGTCACTAATCTTAATATCAACAATGCAAAGATGGTATTCTTGCTACTTTATCAACGTAGCAAGTGAGGCAAAGAGAAGCTAAGCAACTTGCCCAAGGTCACACAGCTAGTGAATAACAGAAATGGCATTCTAACTGGTCTATTTACTGCCCTCAATCAGTAAGTGGAATTGATTGAAATTGAGATCAACATTTCACAGACTCCTGGGGCGGTGAAGATCTTACGCACTCTCTAATGAAGCATTTTCATTTTCTTTCTTTTTCTTTTTTCTTTTTGGTCATAGACTGTAAGAAACATTTTACATCACAACCGTGCGCGCGCACGAACTGACACCATTTGCGTGTGTGAGTGTTTGTAAAAGGAGGCAGGGCCAAGCTGCATCTTTCAAGGCTCATAATAATGATTTGTTTACTTGCATAATGCGTGTTTCCTAGGCCACACCAGCCGGATGGGAGAGCTGGAATCAGAACCAGCACAGGCTGTTCCTCTCTCACTCTGCTTTCATCAGCTCTCCCAGAATCTCCAGCTCCCCCACAAAGCCCCTGTCCAGTTTCTGAGGATGCCCAGGGAACGTCGCACACATGCTCCCAAACACACACCAGATCCTCATTTCCCTTCTCCTGTGCTCTGGCTCCTGCTGGGATCATCCGCCAACTCCTCTGTGGGGCTGTCACTGCTGCTGGGTCACTAGTGTTGAGCTGCTCCTGGTGGAAAGCCCGGTGACTTTGGTGATATCTGAGTTACGCACTTGCATGGGGACGCTGTTGGTCTTGTATCTCCAGTGCCACAGCGCTGTGTGCAGTTCCTCATAGCACCCACCTGCAATGCCGCGATGCCCACTAAACTAGAGAGAACCCCCTCTGTGACAGGGATCCCAAGCAGATTCCTCTTACCCCTTCTAATTTACACACGTTCAAGGGCAGGAGGCTGAAAACAATCTTTGTCCCGTGTTTAGAAGCACCTTCTTTTTCTCCAGCTCTGGACCTTGTCCTTGGACTGAGTTTCGATGTTGTAGTCTCACCCAAATTGGTGAGTTCTTTCTTTCCCAGGAGGATCCTTGGTTGCTTTATGCAAATAGACTCTTGGCAAGGCCACAGTCTGTCATCCTGCCCAGAAGTGCCTGCTTCCTAGAGTGAATACAGACTTAAGGTAAACCCATTTTTATTTGAGAGCTTTGCTTCCCAGGTATCAGGAGTCACATGTTCAGAGTTCAAGTCCTGTTGCAGCAACGATGATGATGATGACAAATCTTTCCCATGTATCCCATACTAAACACTTTGGATACATTACTGGATTTAATTCTGCCGACAATTCTGTGTGATGTATATTATTATTATCCTCATTTTACAGAGGAAAAAAACTATAGCTTAGAAAGCTTAAATTGTAGCCTGTAGTCACATGGCTGGCAAAACGCAGAGCCAGCCCTGGACCCACTCAGCTACTCCTCCAGCCTGGGCCTGGCATCGAGCCTTCCTCAGCCTGGCCTCCCAGACCCCCTGGGCCTCCTTCCAGCTCTGCTTTCATCCTTTCTAGGCCAATCTCCCAGGGTCCCCACCGCAATCCACAGGTGGCTTATCAAACCTTATCTAAAGGTGTCTGAGTTTGTGGAAACTCCTAAGCCTCCATCCTCTCGATTCCCACAACTCTCTGAGCCCAACCAGGGCTTCCTGGAGAAGGGGGAAGTGTCATCAGCAATAAGAGCCCCCTTGCCAGGCCCCCTAAGACTTTAACATGGTAAACTGCTCTCCCTAGCCCCCTCCTCAGATCCAATCCTTCAGTCAGGACTTTGTCTTTCCTAAAAGGCCATTAGCAATCTACATGACAGGGTTAACATTTTGCCTGATCTTAGTGGGTTAGTGGGTGTTTTCATTGAATAGGGAATTCAAGTCTGGGCTTTAAATGCCATAGAAAAAGAAAAAGTTACTGTCTTTTCAGAATGCCCATTGTAATTTGTCCTTAGAGTCCCCACTCCCCTCCCCATGGTCCTTTTTCCACTTGAGCTGACAAACTTAGCCACCAGATACATATAGCGGCAAAGTGAAGTTATGGATATGATTTCTTTCCCTCATCCATTTGCCCTTCTGGCTTACTCAAGTCAAAAATAAAAGACTGCTCACACTTTCTTTGACCATGTCTAAAGAGTACAAAGCCAAGGTCTGATCAAGCAATCTTGATAATTTGATACATTTGAAGGGGAAACACAGGGAGCGAATGATCCTGTTTAACCGCATCGATCACTTTAACCAGGTATCTGTGATGGTGTCACCCCACACAGAGTGGTGGCTCTGCTCCTAACCGTCCGAATGACCTCTCAGTAACTCAGTTTCCTCATCTATAACATTTTGGAGATCGAATCTGAGAACTCCAAGGTTCCTGAAAGTTCTCCGGGTCTTTATTTTATAATTACAAAATGCATCATTTACAAGTCAGATAAGTTAGGGGATGGGTGGTAAGAATAAAAACAATCCTCTATAAAATTTTTACCACATAATTATTTTTATGGAGCAAATTTCCACTGTGCACTTGAAGCAGGATGCAATTTACAAAAATCTGGCTTGCAGCCAACTTTTAAGTGACACTTTTACCATTTCAAGTAGGGCTTGCCCGTGGGTCACAGTCTAAAAACACTCTCATATACTCCCTCCCTCCCTCCCTCCCTCCCTCCCTCCCTCCCTACAGAGACTTTGACAGTGAAACATTAGTAGAATCTATTCTAAAATCATTACTTATCTTGGATTGAGGTGTTTTTTTTTTCCTTTTCTATAAAAATGCAACATATTTATATACCCTCAAAAACTGGCTGAATGATAATAATCTACTGGTCCTTTTGAAGCACAAACCAGATTAAATCACTCCTAAAACACTGGAGGGGTGTCCGCTGCTCCCTGGGGGGAGGCCAGGCCCTTGTGTCTGTTTGCCCCACCTAGAATGCTCCCACTCTCTCTTTCATTCCCCCTTACCTAGGAACTCAGTTTAATCATTACTTCTTCAGGGAACTGTCCCCAGACTCCCTTGATGAGATCAGATCCCTCTATTGTAACTCTGAGATGTGATGTGACATTTCTTTGGATGAGCATGTCCTGACCACGAATAGCTTCTCTGCTCCGTTGTCGCTCTAGAAGGCTTACTTTTTGCACACTGTGTGCACAACGCTGTCCAGGCACTGGGTTCACTGCAGGGTGCCTCCCTTCATGAAGCTTACAGTCTTCTGGGTAAACAGACAGAAATCAGCTACAAGAATGAACATGCCTTTGCTGCTCCGCCCCCCCCCCTCCAGAGTTTATAGAGGTTAAACAAGTGATAGGCATGAGCATGGGGCATGTGATGCGAGGGAAAGGGGGGATGGGTAAACTGACAATGCATCAAGCTCCCGTAGAGGTTGAGTTTATGTCATAATCACACCTTTGCTCAAATGTTCCTAAGAACATGTCTCCGCTAAGAAGCTGAGCAGGAGACAGGATTGCAGGCTGACATCCCCTGGCCAGCTGTGCCAGCTCTAGGGATGGCCGACTTCAGCATGGTAAGAGGACCCACAGTTTATTTTCCAACGTGTCCTCCAAGCTAAGGGTCTTCCCACCCTCTTGGACTATACCGCCCTATCCCAATGTCAAGGACTGTTGTGGGGTTTTTTTCTTCTTTAAATTAATTTCCTATTCCAAGGGTACATTCTCTTTTCCATCAAATGTGACAGTAACGTAGCCTACCGTTTTGATTTAATGTTCATAATATTTATGGAACACCTTGGCGACCATCCTCATTTCACAGGCAGGGGATCAGATGCAGGGATAACATCAGCTAGCTTGTGGCAGAACTGGGACCTCAACGCCAGGTCTCCGGCTCTTAGTCCAGTGCTTCCCCCACCCTGTCTGAGCCTCCTGGGCTAAACCAGGGTCTTTTCAGGGCCCTGAGAAGCCAAAGTTGGCTGCCTCCTGCTGGCAGGGAGCTCTTTCAGGCTTCTGGTTCCACTACTAACGCAGGGGGAGTGAGAAATGAGGAAAGTGGATTATGCACAGAGGCAGTCCACACTGCCATCTCCACACCTCATTGGGGAAGGAGAGGATGGCTTACATATGGGGGGAGGGAGGTATTATGATAACCAATAATTCATAACTGTTGATAAGTGTCAGAAAAGTATTTACTCACATTCATTCCCTGAAAGTCACATTCTCCATGTGTTCTCATTTGTCTTTCAACGATGGCATCAGTCAGGTGGATTCAGCAAAAACTACCAAGGTTTTAGCCAAATGCTGCAGAGGGAGAGAGTTTCATTTAACTTCATTTTTCCAGCCAGGGCTGGCTCCAAAGCGAGTTTTTGGTTTGCTACATGCAAAGCAAATTCCCAGAGGTTTCTGAGACTGCCGAGATCTGATACAAGATGACTGCTCCCACCCACCCACCCACTAATAAGACAGAAAGCCATCCTATTTTTGGTAACAATTAAAGAGCCTCCCCGTGCAAGCGGAACGCTGTTTATTTTCTGTTACATCACTTCACTTTGCCTTTGAAGGCTGGTCTGTGCTCAGTGTTCTCGTGGTGATGCAAGTCGGCTCTCTCCTCCAGCCGTTGGGTCCCTCCCATCACACAGCACCTCACAGGTCTCTTCCCGGAGCAGCGCATTGCTGGAGCGAAGAGCAGCTCACGAATCAGCTGCAGGTCCCCGGTTTGAAAAGCAGAGATACAGAGAGGCAAAGGAAAAGGGTGGACTCCTGTGTGACCTGGTCTCAGAGCAAGACAATCACCAGCTGAATTCCAGAAGCCCTGTTCATGTTTGGGGATATTTTTTCGACTGCATGGAATCAGAGAGAAGCCAAAGGATGGGAAATGCCTGCATCCCCCTGAAAAGAATCGCTTATTTCCTATGTCTCTTATCTGCGCTTTTGCTGACTGAGGGGAAGAAACCAGCGAAGCCAAAATGCCCTGCCGTGTGTACTTGTACCAAAGATAATGCTTTATGTGAGAATGCCAGATCTATTCCACGCACCGTTCCTCCTGATGTTATCTCATTGTAAGGCCCGTAAGCATTTTGATATCTAATTTACGATTTAAAAATTCCAGCCGATGTATTTGGGGCTTTTTGTATGTATCGGTAGGAGGGCATGGAGAGAGAAATTCCTCTTGCGTGCTTGGCCATTTGACAATGCTAACATTTTGCTGCATTTAGAAATTTTGATTTTTATTAGCTGCTATGGAACCTGCTTAGAGACCCCCCAACCCCTGAACATTATTGTGGGAAACCTGTAGCCGATTCATCTCTCCTACTTCATCTGGGAAGGAACAGTATCGTACTTCATAAAATAGTGTCAAAATAGTGACTGTTTTGCTAAACCGGATTAACATAAGGTTTGTTCTGTGTGTGTGTGTGTGTGTCTCTTTGTGTCTGTCTGTCTGTTTGTTTTTTGTTTGTTTTCTTTCAGATCCTTTGTGAGATCTGGTTTTACTGAAATCTCAGAAGGGAGTTTTTTATTCACACCATCGCTGCAGCTCTTGTGAGAAATATTTATATCATGACTATTTTTAATATAGCATATATTTGGATAAGCCCTCTAGTAAAGCGATCTCAATATTAATTTTGTCAAATGTGGCTGTGTTTCTGGAAAGAAAAAGAATATCAGTAAAGTAAGAGGTAGCTGGGTTTGTTTGCGACTTGACATGGGCAGTGCAGGTTGTTTCTTGCAAGGGTAAATTTGCTAACCTGTAATGCTGTCTACTTTCATGGCTATTTATGAAGTTGTTGGAATGTTTGCAACAATGATCCCAATTCCATGCCACTATTTTACTTTCATTTTTGACTTGGGAACTTTGCTTATTTCGCCCTGGAGTTTTTGAATTAGTCCATACAGAACCCTGCGTAACATATGCGCTCAAGATGTTGTCTCCCAGGGATCTGGGGCCGGCTGCTACCCTGTATGATTTACCATGTGGGGAAAAACAAATCCGGGTTCCTTCGAGGTAACTCCTTAATATATTAACTCTCGTGAGATTGTTTTCTAATCTCCTGTAATTTATAACTTACAAGGAGGGAAGGAAAATATTAATATAGGATAGTGCAAAGGATTAGTCTTTGCTGTATGTTTTGAGTTAGCCACGAGGGAACCACATATTCAGTCTATGTCTCAAAACAGTCAAAAAACAATATTCGACTAAGAAATCAGATTTCTCCACAGGCACAATGTCACATGTATAATTTGTTTGGACGTGTAATGTTGGGGCCATTGGAATGCTCGTCCTTAGAGCAGGACCACGTGAGGGTCAAGAGGTCCCCTGGTACTCAGGTATCAGGCAACAGACTAGGGTTGTAGTGACATGGGTCCAGGAGGAAATTTAGCCAATTGTCAATCAACTGAGTTTTGGCTATCTGAACTGCATGATTCAAGACCCAAATTTTTTGCTTGCTTGTTTTTTGTTTTCTTGCCTTAATTGGCCATCTTGGCTGTTTTAAGTTATATATAGAGAGACAAACAGCATGATTTGAAATTGGAGAGACCTGTGTAAATCTAACCCCACTATTCATTAGAAACTAGACATGGAATCTTGTGCAAATGACTAAATCTCTCTGAGCCTCAGTCTCCTCATCTGTAAAATGGAGGTGATAATGCATTGAAGGAGTGTTACCAGAGATAATCAAGATTTAAGTAGATAAAATGCTTGGCATCAGGTATGAAAAATTGTTTACACATTTTACAAAAGGTGGAGGTTTAATTTTTTACATAAAGCTATAAAGCTAAAAAAAAAAAAAAAAACCTCGGTTAAATCTGTTAATATATTGCTTTATCTATATGAAATCCCAAAACTGGTTTGTCTATGTCATTGATTCACAAACCCGATCAGGTGTTATGACATTATGTAACAATGTTGGCTAATGTCTTTCTACCAGCTAATGTCTTTGAGTGATACACAATTGAGTAGAATATTCTTAAGGGATTTACCTGATTGATGGCTAGTGGTGTGATTAGGGGAAGTGTTTACACATCAAACAGACCCAAAAAAGAGTCAGGCAAAGAGCACATGAAGAGGCAAAGTCTCCAGTGCTGGAATCCTTCCATAGCGTAAGAATTGGTTGTATCTGAAAACGCGATACATTGTGCTTCTGTTGTCCACTTGTTAAATAAATAAATGGCTCATTTAAAAAGCATCCTTTTGATGAGCTGAGGCACCTCCTTCCCCCCAGGATAGTTAAATAGATCAGTCCTTAAAACTCAAGAAGGGTCAGTCAACACATACCAATATTCCAACACTAAATAGACATTAGCTGTGACACAGAAAACCTGGATAGAGCAACCCCATCAGTCAGAACGCCCCTACTTTGTTTTTGCTGGAGGACCAGCCTCACAGGCACAGATGCCGGACAGTGTTATAGGAATAGTTACCGGCTGCTGCGGGGTAATGTGATTCCACGTATTTAGAATCACAGAGGGAAGCCAAGGAACTGGTTTTTAAATAGCCCACACCGAGTGTGTGCCATGCCCCTGTGTCCCATGCTCTGAGTTCCTATGGAACATTCCAGCCCTTATTTCTAAAAGCAGTTCAGGTTTCAGAAATAACAAAAGGGCGAGTGATTCTTGCCCGGTATGTCCTTACTTAACTCACATTGGGTAACCTCAACATGGCAGACTTGTGCCAGGGCAGAGCTTATGCAAAAATGTCAGGTGTCAAAGTTTGTCTCTGATCTCAGGACCCTGTTTCCTAAAGATTTTGCTCCCTATTCTTCCTGCCCAATGTTCTCTGCTTCCTGCTCCTCAGGAAAGGGTCTAATAAGCTGATTTTCACTGAGCAGGAAATAAATTCTAAGGCTCCAAATACGAATTGTGCCATAATCATAACATTGATGGGACTAGATGGTTCACAGACAGGAAGAGTTCTCCTATAGGGTAGGGCCATCCAGTGCCCTGAAAAACCCATGTGGGCTGCCAACTCCCCGTGGAACATGAAGACAAAGGGGCCTGAATTTGCCTTTGCATGACTTTTGCCATCAAACGAGGCCGGATCACACCAGCCATTGCTTGTGTTTTGCAATGAATTCTAAAGCATTTGTGACTGTGGACTGACCTGTCATATCCTGTGAAGATGCAAACTTCAGACTCAGTTCTGCTTGATTGACACACAAACACAGTTGGTTTCTTGCTCTGTTTTTGAAAAGGGAAAAGAAATGACCCATTCCCATCATCCACGCTAACAATCTGATAATTTTGTTATGGCTTTTTCAGACCTTCTGCAGAAGCATGATGAGAAGTACTTTTTGAAATGTCAGCTCCGGGTAGTGAGGGAAACGGACGCAGTGCCTCCTTAAGTTGCATACCGTGTTTTGGGGGAAAAGATCCTGGTAGGCCATGGCTGGCAATGTGCATTGGAGAGCAAGAACAGCAAAAGCCCAGACTCTGTAGAGAGGAGAGAAAGAATAGAATTATCACCAAAAAAAAAAAAAAAAAAAAGAAAGAAAATCATCAAATTAGTTGTACAAAACATTTTTAAAATGTCTTATTTACAGTTTTTAAGCAGCAACAATAACAAAACTTTGCCTAAGAAAATGCAATTTCATTCATGTTTTCCATAGGGCCAGTCATGAAGCATAACCAAGGAGAATGATTATTCACTTGGGTTTGATTTTAGCGGTGGAGAACAGTGCTTGGAGTGAATGCAATTTACAGAAATGTGTTTTCACACATTAAAGCCCTGTTCTTCTCAATTACAGACTGAAATCCCCAATGATAAAGGCTCATTCCAGAAGTAAAATTCTAACTGAAGAGTATAAAATGTGGCCACATTTCCATTCATTTATAAAATGTTTAATAAACTAAATCCCTCCAATTCTTATGAGAGTGCTATATGCAGGGAATAAATTACAGGGTTGATTTTAGTATCCTGCTATATATATAAGAATTCAGTGTGGTCAGAAAAAAATTCTACTTATTCCAATGAGATTTGATCTTGTTTGAAGCAATAGAATTGATCCTTGTGGGGGAGAAGATATCAAAAAAATCACTATTTCTTTTCTTAATCCACAATTGGCACACAAGTACATAGTCCATAAGAAGTAAAAAAACTAAATAAGGAAAAAGCAAATACCATGAACAAGGTAAATAATAAATCCATCCTTATTAAGTTTTTATCGTTTAGTCCTTCAAAATATTCTTTGTCTGGGAAAATATATCCATGGTCTATCTCTTCTTTGCAGTGATCAGCCCCCTTTCATCCTTAGGTTACAAGATTAAGAAAAATGTAGCACTCTTTTTTTTAATTTTTTTTAATGATTATTTGTTTTTGAGAAAGAGAGGGAGAGAGAGAGAGACAGAGCACAAGCAGGGGAGGGGCAGAGAGAGAGGGAGACACAGAATCCGAAGCAGGCACCAGGCTCTGAGCTGTCAGCACAGAGCCTGACACTGGGCTCAAACTCACCAGCCATGAGATCGTGACCTGGCTGGGCGCTTAATGACTGAGCCACCCGGGCACCCCATATGTAGCACTCTTTGATGAGTACTCAAGCCAGACCTAAAAGCTAAGAGGGCTTCTAGAGGAATTATTTGCTGGCTGTGGATGAGCCTGTTTTGGTTTATGCCCAGCTGATGCCCCTCCCCCCCACAATAGACCAAGAAGTAAAAATTTCAGCCAGCTAACTAGGTTGTTCTGTCTACAACTTGCCTAAGGACCATAGATCTGATTTTGAGCTTTTTAATTAATTAATTGTCGTGACTGCAAGCTGACCCTGTACAACCAATGTTTTCTCTGAAAGTGTATTTCATCCTTTCAATTATTCAAGCAAGAAACTTAGGAGTTACCTGCCCCTTATCCCTCACTGTCCACTTCCAACCAGACAAGTCCTCTCTCAAACAGGATGAGAACCTGCCACCTCTTCTTCACCCCAGGGCCATGGCCCTGAATGAGGCTGCAATTCACCCCTCAGGCCACTGTGGGAGTTTGTGCACTGGGTGCCTGTTTAACCCTCCTCCATTAGTGTTACTTTCCTGAAACACAGATCTCATCAAGTCACACTTGTGCTTGGAAATGTTTAATGTTTCCCTAGAAACAGAGAAAGACTGAACATCTGAATTGGTATTAATAGAATTTGGCTATTGGTCCAGGGTCATCTCTCGTAATATTGACACCACACATACACACACACACCCACACACACACACATTCTCTCTCCCTTGGCTCCATTTATACCAGACTGAAGTACCTCATTCCCTGACCTCTATTTTCTCAAGCTCTATAGATTTTACAGATGTCTCTCGTTCTTCCTGTCACTTACTAGAGTTCTTTGTGCTTGTATCTGCCCCATGTCTCTGGACATCATGGAGGGTTATCAATAGCCAAGGTCCTACAAAAGAGCCCAGATGTTGTAAGTCTGGACTAAGCATGTTATTTGTTGGATTCAATCCATATTTCCACAGATTTTATGCTTAATACTCTTGCTTTCCTATCAGTAGATAGTCACATCCTTTTTCATGTTCGGTGTACCCTATCAGATTTCACATGAGCTAATTGTGTGGAGAGCTAGAAAGTGAACTGAACCAAAAAAGAAAAAAAAGTGAAGAAATTTTCTTCAGCCTCAGAATAAAGGTGTTGTTCACCGACTCAGTTCCCTCCTTTTTTAAAAAAATTTTTTTTAATGTTTATTTATTTTTGAGAGAGATAGAGACAGAGCACGAGCGGGGGAGGAGCAGAGAGAGAGGGAGACACAGAATCTGAAACAGGCTCCAGGCTCTGAGCTGTCAGCACAGAGCCCAACGCGGAGCTTGAACTCACAAACTGCGAGATCATAACCTGAGCTGAGGCCAAAGCTCAACCAACTGAGCCACCCAGGTACCCTCTCAGTTCCCTCCTGCATACTGGCACCTTAAGTTGGGAATCGTCCCCCTTCCCTAGGAACCAAGGACTGTTCCTACAAAGAGAGTAATGGTTGGGTGATATTCTCTCAAGCCAAAGAGAAGCTCCCCAATCTGTCCTAGGGACCCAGGTTGACCTAGAAAGTGTGGGATAGAACACAATGTGGGGAGCCCCTGGCTCTGAGGTTCAGGTTACTGGAGGACTTCTACCCTCCTCCCTCCTGAAGACCTAGATATAGACTAAATTTGAGTGGGTCAGGCAGAGAGTCTAGTCAAGAAACTACCTTTCCTTTGGGACCAGAACAAAATAGTGGAAGGCAGACTGCGAGGCACGGCCACATCCTCTTCCCCAGGAGAGGCCAGGGCCAGTAGAAGTTTACCTGGAGACCCCGTCCTCCCTGTTCTCTGCCACTTCACTTTCTTTATGCTTCCCCCCGCCGCCCCAGCCCGTCTCTTCACACCTACTCCTGGGCTGTCCCAATCCTCTCTTCTGTGTCAGGTGTGTTATTTGTACATAAAAATTATACTTTAAAAAAAAAAGGAAAGGAAAAAAGCATGGTGTTATGATGTTAAACTTCACCAGAGATTTCCAGTATACCAGAACGTAAAAGGCAAAGCTTTCAAAGCCTTTCCTGAGACGCACTGCCTGAGTCTCTTCTGTCCCACTTGGACTTCTACTAGGCCTTTGACATGTAAGAAATCAAATATTTCTCCCAGGTTCTCTATTGATTCTGGAGGTCAACTAGCTTCTCTCTTATAAAGGGTAAAATTCCCCCATTATCCTGTCCAACAAGACATCCAAAGGGAAATGTTGCTTAAGCTTAAAGAGTATGAAGATGAAAAAAAAATTCATTAACATAGGGTAATTTCCTTTTTGACTTATTTATATTTGCTTAGCTAAAAGTATTTATTCATTGCATCGTGGCAAGCAGTAACAAAATGAAAGCAAAAGCTTCCCATTTCATAAACACATTTTTGGATTCTGCTATGCAACAGGCATAGCATTGGACTTTGTTAGGGACACAGAGATGAGTGTCACCTCCCTCCCTGACCTGATATGGCAGCTCTCAGTTAACAGAGATCCCTAATAAGGTAAATTATAATTGCCTGATTTTGAATGTATCATAATGTAGTCTCTTTTTTAAACAATTTTATCGTAAACTAGTCTTTAAAAAAATTTTTTAATGTTTATTTATTTTTGAGAGAGAGAGAGAGAGAGAGAGAGAGACAGTACATGAGCAGGGGAGGGGCAGAGAGAGAGGGAGACACAGAATCGGAAGCAGGCTCCAGGCTCCGAGCTGTCAGCACAGAGCCTGATGCAGGACATGAACTCACGAACCATGAGATGACCTGACCCATGAGATCAGGACCTGAGCCAAAGTTGGATGCTCAACTGACTGAGCCACCCGGGTGCCCCTATTGTAAGCCAGTCTTGATTGGCTTTCTCATTTTGTTCAAAATGATATCCAGTTGATTGGTGATGATGGTGACTTGTGCCAACTGTTGAGATATAGGCTACAGAATGATTGAAGGGGCTTTGTGGTGACAGCTGTGATATCCAAATGGCTAACCCTGGAGAGCTGGCAATGTGGCAAGTAGCAAAGAACACAGGTTTTATGGTGAAATAAACATGGGTTCGGTTTCCACTCTGTTGCTTAGTAGTTCTATGAGTTGGGGCAAGTTTTATCAAGCCTCATTATCTGCATCTGCAAAATGGGGACTAATCATAGATTGCACAGGATTACAGTAAAGATTAAATGAAGCAATAAAGCAAAAAAAATTTTCATTCAAAAATGAAAAATAAAGTACTTGGCACTGTGCCTGTAAGTCAATATTAAATGTTAGCTTTTATTATAGTTTTTGAAAATCACTTTAGTATATATGGGGCTGAAGCGAGCACTGAAAATCACTTTAATTTGACTGACCACAACATTAGATTAGCATCCAATTGTATGGGCTGGGTTTGCTTAGGATCCTAGATTCAAAATTTTGTTGTTCTACGCGTAGGTCTCCATCAGAACCTGCTAAGAAATCTTTCCTTCAAATACTTCTGACAGAAAACATGAACTATTTACCTTTCTTGGGGTCAGGGACAGAGAGGAAGCAGAATGCTGTCACTTCCTCCTCATGAAAAAAATGCACCACATTTTGTAAAACATGATTTTGTTCAAAATAATGAACACTGACCAGTATTCAGATGAGTGGTTCTGTGACAGGATAGAAAGAAGTCTGCGCTAGAAGACATTTGTTTCAATCCAGTTCAGCCATTAATGAGCTTTCTGAACTTGGGTTGGTCACAAAATGTCCATGGGCCTCAGATTTTATATGTAGAGAATACCAGAGATAGACCAATTATGGTTCTCAAACTCAACTGCCAGCGGGGGTTGGGTGGTAGCATAAATAAAGGAATCAGCTGGGTATAAGACCTTAGGGCCTGGTAGTGACTGGGGTAAACCAGAGAAGACATGCCTTGCCTAAAAATGACATCCTCTGCTCCAACTGATTATTGCTGATGAGAATATGGTACATGAACATGGGGTCATATTTTCCTTATTTTCAGGAAAAGGCAAAAATCTGGAAGCAGATTTTTTTTTAATTTTTTTTAATGTTTATTTATTTTTGAGACAGAGAGAGACAGAGCATGAATGGGGGAGGGGCAGAGAGAGAGGGAGACACAGAATCAGAAGCAGGCTCCAGGCTCTGAGCCATCAGCCCAGAGCCTGACGCGGGGCTCAAACTCACGAACCGTGAGATCGTGACCTGAGCTGAAGTAGGACGCTCAACCGACTGAGCCGCCCAGGCGCCCCTGGAAGCAGATTTTTTTAAAGGATAAACACCAAATAAAATGTAAGTTGACATTTTGAAACCTTTACATTCAATTAACTAAGGCGTCTTCCTGGCTTAAAACAATTCTATTGTATTCTGTTCTATTCTACAAATAGAGTTACTTTAAATTATAATATAGAAAGTGGTCTTGTTAAAGAAATGGACAAAATTTATTGTATCAGTTCTAACAAACCAGTAAATTGGATTGTTAAATGAAAGAGCCTCATAATATGGAATTGACTATTATAGAATCATTATTAAAATAATAATGTAGTTCTCAATTTCTCATGGTGGCTGATGATAAAACAATATTTCACTATCCCTCCCATGGGCAGGGACTAGAAAGGAATTGTGCCTGTTTGCATGGCGAGATGGCAAGTGTTTGCCTGTGTCAGGTGTGATTAAAAAGCAACGAACCTTTAAAAAAAATAAACAGACAAGAATTTGTATGTACAAATAACTCTGGAGTTGCAGCGAATTCCTGTGGAAGGTCATAGATTCCTCCCTTCTATGCTTCCATGGCAAAGCATTTCTAGGTCCTTCTCTGAGAATTGTCTTTGCTGCCACTTTACAAGCCATGCAGTAAAACCAGGCAGTCTTTTTAGGGGGTTTTTGTCATTTTTGAATCGCCTGATGCTAAGCACTTTATAGATCTCTCTCTCTCTCTCTCTCTCTCTCTCTCTCTCTCTCTTTCTCTCTTTTCTTTAACTTCATCATCACAATAACCCTATGAGGGCGTATGATTACCTCCATTCCACAGAGGAAGCACTGAGTCCTAGAAGGGTTTTAGGTAACCTCCTCAATGTCTCACCCTTCCTAAGTGGCACATCTGGGGTTTAAACCCATGTCCTCACTTTTAATTACTTTCGTCTACTTCCTCTTGAACATGAATCACCGGGCTTGACTTTGCACAGTTCTGTTCCCAAAATCCAACCCCCTCTCAAAGGGTCAACCTTTGCCATTAATGAGGGTATTCAGGGGAATGTGTCCTGATTCCTGGACACAATTAATGAGAAGGAGTTTCAAAAGCCCTTTGAAAGAGTGGCAGCATTACTGGCAAGAACATTTCGTTTCCCTAGGATTCAACTCTCATTTGTATGTGTAAGCTCTGGTCTCCTTACTTGAAAAAAAGAGAGAGAGGAAAAAAATAGTAAATGAAAAAGGACTTATATACTTTAAAGTTATGCCTTAGACCAGTATTTTCTAAACCTGTGTCCTGTGGAACAACTGTCCTGAAAGAAATGCGTCTGTGCTCAAATAAATTTGGGAAACTGCACTTTTTACCCCCACCTTGACTATTCACAGGCACTTGGGCTTAGAAAAGCCTCTGGAATTATTTCATGTCATTTCACTTTTCTTAACATCTCATAGGATATTGGGAATCTATGCCTTTGGTATGCATATTATTTATTAGATTAATTATTTGTACCCCACCTTCTTTTAGAAAGCCTTGCTAGCAGTGCTTAGGCAGATACAAAGAATTCCATCTTGGAGGATACATGAAACCATTTATCTCCATATAAGGCCTAACTCAGACCATCTTGTTAGTGTGGATTCATCGGGTGTGAGATCTGGGAGGACGCCTCCCTGCCACACTGTCCACCTGGTCAAGCAGCTTGGCACACACAGCTTCTCTGGCACCTCCCAGTGGGTGCTCCATCTTCCTGAAGAAGTAGATTACCACTTGCAGCATGTTAAAGGAAAAATGCCCCTGAACTTAAATCTACACTCTCACCGTTTTTGTCTGGAGCAGGTTCCATCACAGCTATTTCCCAAATGGCTAATCCAACATTTCTGTGGGTATGTTCCGTGGAATATTCGTTTTACATAAAGCTCAGTGATAAAAGGGTCCCATGATCAATAAAATTGGGAAATTGCATATTTCATTCCCTTTTGAAGAGTCTCTGTTTAAGGATAGAAAGATCCGTGTAATTAAGATTATCTTCAATTATCTTCACTTACTCACTTTTCCCAGACTTATTTGGATTATTGTTGTTGTTGTTGTTCATGTACAATCTCTCAACCCTATAAAGCCTCATATTTCAGGGAATATACTCAGGGAATAACTGGGCAAGGCTGTTCCAGATTTGTAGCAGATAAGTGGGCAGATCTGATGGGATTAAAAAGAGGAAGCGTGGCCTTGCCTATGACCATTACCAGTCTAAGCACAGAATCCCAGCTCTGCCAGTTACAGGCTTCAAATTACTTTACCTCTCTCACTTTGGTTTTTCTTTATATTTTAAGAGGAGAATATAAAACCTAAATTAAGTGTTCATTTTAAGATTAAAATGAGTTAATAGATGGCAAGCTGCTGAAGATGAGGCTTGTCACAGAATAGGCTTAAAATTTAAGTCCCTTCTCCTTGGTGCTTCAAGACCAGGGCAATACACGCTGAATTTACACACAACATCAGGAGGATGGGCTGTTGACTAGTAATGCCAACTCCTAGAAAGGAAAAGTTTGACTATCCTGGGATGAGAGGTAATAGACTATAAAAGCAATGAGGTAGATCCATGCTCTAATCTTTGCTAGTATGCATGCCAAGAATATTCCCAAGGGAATCCCTGCAACTCTAACACCTACATTCTAATCCTGGCCCTGCCACTGATAAAAGATGTATGTGACCTTAGGTAAATCACTTAACTTATGGAGACCTGTTTTCTCACCTTAAAAAAGAGGAATTGGGGGCACCTGGGTGGCTCAGTTGGTTAAGTATCCAACTTCTGCTCAGGTCATGATCTCACAGTTCGTGAGTTCAAGCCCTGCATCGGACTTTCTGCTGTCAACACAGTGCCCACTTTGGATCCTCTGTCTCCCTCTCTGTGCCTCTCCCCCCTCTCAAAAATAAATAAACATTAAAAAAAAAAAAGGAGGACGTAAACTACATATCTCTCTGGAGTGCCCCTCACCTCCCGCCAGATTTACATGAAGCTAAAGTAGGGTTGTTTCCTATCAATCCAGATGAAGAGGTGGTGGTCTACTTAAGTGTCAGCTGAATTGCACTGAAAATGTTTTGCAGGGATGAGAGACCAAAAAAAACCCCAAAACCAAAAAACTGTGACATAATGTGCTCATGTGTGATGCTTCCCATTTTAATGCTTTCCTGTCTTAAAAACATATTTTTAAATATTCAAGTGTAAATTATTCACATGGCACATGCACTTAGAATATGTGCATTTAACTAAGGTGAATTATCAGCCTATCATTAATTATCATTCAACCAGCCCTATTCTTTTAGATAAAGGAGAATATTAGTAACTGAAGGGGCTGAATCATTTAAGCACAGTGAGCTCTAAACAAGTTGGCAAGCTTTCCAGCTATGCCCTTAAATCTTCTAGCAGCTTATAGCCTGTGTGGCTTGATCTCTCATTTACCTATATATGCATATATAACACATGTTGCATATGTGCCTGGAATTGTGCGTTTTTGTGTCACACACACTACCCATGGCTGGTTAATTCCTTGGACGATGCCCATAACAGTTCTCTTGGACAGGTGACAATCTCACTAGACCTCAGTTTCCCTAGCAGTAAAACTAAGGTTCTTCACTATATCTAATGGCTCTTCCAGATCTGATGTTTTATGTCTATGCTCTTTGATTATTCTCTGGCAGAAGCATTGGAGACATGCTCACGTACATTCTCTCATGTAATTCTTAGAATCTTCCGGGAAGTCTTTTGGTTATCATAATTCTGATCTTGACAGATGATGAAACAGATTCACCTACTTTATGTATCGTGTACATCATAAGTGACAATTACAAGCTTCGAAACCAGATTCTCTAGTCTATATCTGATTAATGCCATCTCCAAGTGAAAGTACTGGCTGATCACTCTTTTCTTCTTCATGCAGAGTAGTCCTTACTGAGGGGAGATTATATGGGAGAGCCCTCCTAAATCATCTCCATCGTCCCCCCCCCCGCCCCCGCCCCAAATAGCCAGAAGAATCTGCTCTGGCCTAGAAGACACAACGCAGGCCACTCGTGTGTGAATGACAATTCTAATGGTAATCGAGATATCACAAGTGACTAGAGGGAATTTGAAGTAGTAGGTATCATTAGAGTCAGGGGATGCTGGCACATGGCCAGATCAGCAGTCTGGTTGGAGACTAGGGGAGATTTTCTCAGCAGGATTACTCCTCCTATTCAGCTATCTGCAGCTCCCCATGCAGAGCCCAGTCCTACTCTTCCATGAATGAAGCCCACAATGCTACAAGCATAGATTCATATATATTTGAAGCTGGAAACAACCTAAAATACCTTGTCTTGCCCCCTCATTTGACAACACAGCCAGGAGAATTCTCAAGGCCACACGGAGTATTTATGGTTAATTCTGGGAATTAAGAGCCAGTCTTCCTGATTCCCTCTTCACTGTGCTCCTCCTGCGGTCCCTGGAGAGGTGAGGAACCAGGGCAGGAAACCACTTCAGCGGCCCATTAGTCTTGGCATCAACACATGTGCCCGCCCAGTCCTTTTGCTCTTGTGGACTTCCATCTCCAGCCTCTTGGCTGGACGTTGGGCAGCCTGAAACTTGACCTTCTTCCAGTGTAGCTAGATCCTAATTCTCTGATCTTCTGCTCATTTCTTTACTTCTCTGTTGTTACCTCGGTTTCCCTCAGGACTCTGAGCTCCGCGCTGACCCTGTCACCCACCTTTTTGTTCCTTTGAATTAAATGCTCTGGTCCTAGCTTTTGAATTCAACCAGGAACCCCCTAACAATTTTATGGCCTTGGTGTTAATTTATTGCTTGCGAAGACATGCGACTCCCACACACACCCCCTCCTGCCATCTAAGCAGTTGGATGTAGGCACCAGAGGGAGGAACTGGAGCTTGAGGCTAGCAGATACTTTTCAGATACCATCCTCTGTTCCCACTGCGATATTAACAATAAAATCATGAAAGCTTTTTTAAAAAACCTATCATTGATAGGGAATTTTAAGAATATTATTCTAAATGCTTGAGGCAATCAAATATGCAATTTGAAAAGATTATTACCGGGGGGTGGGAGGCAGGGGAGGGTGGGTGATGGGTATTGAGGAGGGCACCTTTTGGGATGAGCACTGGGTGTTGTATGGAAACCAATTTGACAATAAAGTTCATATATTGAAAAAATAAATAAAGTGCTCTTCTCCAAGGTCAGAGCATTCTTGATGGTGATGTGATATGTGTTATCAATAAAAAGTATATATTTCATTTTAAAAAAAAGATTATTACCTATCAAAACTTACTGGATGCTTTACTCAGAAGTAAAGTCATATTTCTAAATAGTTTCATTTTATTTTATTTTTTTTATTTTTTTTTTTTAATTTTTTATCGTTTATTTATTTTTGAGACAGAGAGAAACAGAGCATGAACGGGGGAGGGGCAGAGAGAGAGGGAGACACAGAATCGGAAGCAGGCTCCAGGCTCTGAGCCATCAGCCCAGAGCCCGACACGGGGCTCGAACTCACGGAACGTGAGATCGTGACCTGAGCTGAAGTCGGACGCTTAACCGACTGAGCCACCCAGGCGCCCCCTAAATAGTTTCATTTTAAATCAGAAAGAATAAACATATATGAATTGAGCACTAAGCTAAATATCCTAAGGAAAACAAGAGAAAATAAATGATAATTAGACAAAATAATAAACTAGAAAGCAATTGGAATAATAAATAAATCCAACATTTGATTCTTGGGAAACCAATAACATAGCAGACCTTTGAAGGAAGCAACACTCACAAATGGAGACAGCATTAATTATTCAATAAAAGGTTTTGAGTAAGTTTGGGTAAGTATTTAGGAAAGAATCAAGGCAGTATCTCACCTCATATTATACATAAAAGTAAGTCCCAAATGGATCAAGGAGTCAAATGTTTAAAAAAAATTTTTTTAAGGGGGTAGATGTAGGTAATAGTTCATTGATCTTTATGTAGGAAAGAACATTTTAAGAATAAAAGCAAAGAAAGAATATGTACCATATGTATGCATATCAATATCTTTGGGTAGTATGATTATGTAATCTTTAGTTTTTCCTTTAAGCATTTCTGTGTTTTGCAGAATTTCTACAATGAGCATATAGTGTTCATAAGCAGAATACACCAAACTGCATTCAAAAGTTTTAAAGTCTTTACTTGAAAAAAAAATACAGGTTTAAAAGGTTTTAATATCACTTTGAGACTACTCACATTAATTAGTTCCTTTAAAAAGGGGATTATTGTTTCATTGTATTTCTTAAATCCTTATGAGCCAAACAGTGTTGTTATGGTTGTCTGCCAGAATGTAGCTATTAAGTCATTATGTGACCCTATACTGACAGGCTACCAGGTGTGTCAATACCAGGGCACTGGACAAGGAGTCTTGGGCCTCATGACCTTAAGCAAAGCTTTTCACAGCCCTCTGATCCTCAGTTTCCTCTTGTCAAACAGATATTAATATCTCCTCTACCACTTTCACAGAGTTTTTCCAAAGACCAAATAAGATAATCCAGCAAGAATCTATGAAATATAGGCTATTATGAAGGCAACAACCATCATTTAAAGAATGAGCTATTGCCTGCCTGGAATTAACAGTTGGTATGTACAGTCTTCCTAAATCTCCTTCTTGTAAGGAAACATACACTCCCTTGGTTGCAGACAGGAAATAAAGTCCTCCTCATTCCTCCTACAGTCCCCTTTCTTACTGAATTCATGAGGGTGATGACTAAGAGATATAAGTGCATTACCTTTGGGGGCAAGGTCAGATCGGTCAACACACATCCCTGTGTGCACCTCTACCAAAACTCTAGGGGGAAATGCCTGATGTTTTCCTTCCCTAAGAATAGAGGAAGTGGCAGAGACCTCACAGGTTCCCATAGGACCAGAGGTGAAGAGCAAATTCTAGACTATCTCCACACCAACCCACAGGATGGCTGCTTGGCAAGCCTATGGGGTCTAGATCTCTGATTTGTGCCTCAGAGTATCAAGTTCATTCAGATGGTACATTGGTCCCCACCAACCCTTCTATGATGCTGCTTTTGTGAGCATGGTTGTCAAATCTGAGTCATATTATTGCAGAGTCTTACTACATGTAGTTATGGGGACAGGACCATCCACAGCACCTCTATGTCCCAGAGCCACTGCTCCAACTAGACTTGCTACAAGGAGCGAACTGCTCTCTCAGCCACCACAGGTAAAGAGGGGGTAGTGTAAGTGACCTGGAAGGGAAGCGTACCATATGCAGCCCAGGCTGCATATAAGAGTCACCTAAGGAGCTTTTAAACATCCTCACGACCAGGCCACACCCCAAGTGTAGAATTTAACTAGAACCCCTCAGGGTAAGAACCAGTTACCACCATATTTTTAAAGCTTCTCAGGTCTTTCCAAGTGCAACCAAGATTAAGAAGCTGTGGCTTAGGATCTAACACAGACCTAGGCATCTCCCCTGCTTCAACATTCACACAACCTTCCCTTTGCAAGGCCTCCTCCACATTCTGCTCTCTCGTAAGTGTGCCTGGCTCATACTTTGCCTGCCAGGGAGCTAACTCAACCCTGAGGCATCCTTTCTCCTTCAGCTCCTCTGCTGGCTGGCTCCATCTCTGTTTGCTGATTCCAAATACCCAGGAAGGGACTTATCTTTAGCCTAATTTGCCTTTTGAACCAGGGTATTTGGCCCTTGGGAGGCTGACTGACCCCAGGATCAGCTATTCTGGATAAAGACATGAGTCCTAGCCCTAGTAATCTGTGGAAAGGGACAGAGTTTGTGCTCTATAAAACATGCCACCTTGATCTGCTCTAGGTCTGTCATGTGTGAAGATGGTATGGAGTAGCACAGTTTCCTTTTAACAGGGACTGTGGGATTCTTTAACAACTGGCCCAATGGCAAATCATAATATTGAAATCAAACATATTTCAAGAAATTCATAAAAATTAAGGATCAGAGTTTCACCCTCTTTATAGAACATGATTTTTAGTCTTTTAAGTATACATAGAATAATAAAATGGATAGCCTATTCAACTATATTTATAATGTATGTATAATTTTATACATCTTTGTCTACAGAATCCTTGTCCATAGAAAACCACAATTGAATTTAGAATTGAAAGACTAAGATACTCATTATTATCTTAACCAGAGTGATTATTTTTTAGTTTTTATTAAGAAACTTTTTTTATTGAAATGTAATATACATAATGAAAAGGGTACATATACTAAGTGTTTATCTCGATGACTTTTTAAGAATGTTTTTCAGAGAAGTTTTAGGTTCACGGCAAAATTCAAGAGAAGGCACAGAGATTTCCCATATACCACCTACCCTCAGACATGCATACCCTCCCCCATTACCAATATCCCCCGCCACAGTGGGACATTTGTTACAATTGATAAACCTACATTAATACCCAGGGTCCCTAGTTTACATAATGGCTCACTTCTGATGTTGTAGATTCTAGGGTTTTGACAAATGTATGATAATATGTACCCATCATTCTGGTACCATACAGAGTATTTTCACAGCCCTAAAATTCCTCTGTGCTCTACCTGTTCATTCCTGCTTCCACACCACTGTGGTTTTTTATAAAGTGAATATCTTTGTAATCAGCATCCAGGTCAAGAAACTAAGCACTATCATTACCCCCAAAGACGCCCCTTGAGCTCCCTTCCAGTTACCACCCATCTCCAATGGTAACCACTATCTCGATTTCTGGCAGTATAGCGAGTTTTGATGGGGTTTGTGGTTGTTTTTGTTTTTGTTTTGTTTTTGTTTTGTTTTGGTTTTGGTTTTGGTTTTTTTGTTGTTTTTTTTTTTTTATTATGTTCTGGCTTCTTTCTCTCAACTTAGGTTGGTGAGATTCATTCATATTTTTACATGTAGCTTCCGTTTTAGCCAGAGATTTTAATCCTTGAAATATCTAGTTCAACAAGCATTATTTAACCAGGAACTGTGCTCAGGGCTGGGGACACAAAAGTAAATAAGGGTAAGCCCCTGCTCTAAGGAACATTCAATCTAGTAATGTAGTAATGACAAGAATTTAATGTAAATTGAATTCCTTTTGTTTAACAAATATTTATTCAGTGTCCACTATGGGATGGGCAGTATTACAGGTGCTAGGGATAAGCAATGGACACGCAGATACAAATTCTACTGGGAATCCTCTGTTTTATTTCCCTGACATGCGTGGGCAAGTTCTGCCCACTAATATCTATTTCCTGCTCTGTTTTGCATCTAATTTCAACATAAGGGGAACTAGTGCTGAAAGCTCTTTCTTCTGGTGACTTAGAGTGTACAGTTTTGAAGTGGCTGCCCCAACCATGGGGCAGTTTGTAAAGCAGTGAGCATGGGAGGTATTTCTCAGTATCTATTTTTGCCTTATTCTATTCTGTCCATCACTGATACTGCCTATTCAGAATGAAACAAAGCTCTGGAACATAAGGAAGGCTTTGGATGTTACTTGGAGCAAAGCTGAGCAATCTTGTTTTTCACAACTGTGAAGTAAGAAGAGACAAGTGCCAGAGTTATGACTGGAATCATAAACCTTTGAATTTGTTGTAATAACTACAAGCATCTAATAAGTAGCATTATTCATTAGTGTTGACTTTTCAGAGCCTAGTCAATGACTTAAGTATAAAGCTATGATGTTGGAAGAGGAGAGAAAGAGAATCCAACATCACTCCAGGATTGATAGCTTAAGATGAAATGGAACAGAGCATCTAGTTTTATTTATTTGGTTCATGTTTCCTCCCATTTTTATGGAAAATGTCAAGCACATATAAAAGTAGAGATAATAGTAAACTTCATTTCCATGTATCTATGTTTTACCTTCAAAGATTCTCAGTCATGATCAATTCATCTCCAACTCACTGCTTTCCCCTCCCCTGATTATTCTGAAGCAATCCCAGATGTCAAATAAAATTTTCAAAAATGTTCAGGAAGTAAGATCTCTTAGTATTAATCTCCTTAGAGGTGAAATCACCAAGCTAGTTAGTGCCAATTATTTTTAATCCTTAGACTTCAAAAGTAAGTCAAAAAGATTCCTAACAGAGAATATTGGACTTTATATAGTGCAGTTAAATGGGATGTATGAGATTTGAATTATCAAATTATGTCAAACACCTGGTCTAGTCCATGACCTAGATCACATTTTGGATAATAGTTACAAGTGGAATAAGAGGTTCCCCCGCACAAGAGCCTTAATGTGTAGATGGAACATCACTTGAACCCATTATAAATTTGTCACCAGTACATTTAAAACTTTATTTTTAGCTTGTATCTACACTTTATCTAATGAATTCCATAAATTAATACTCACTCAAAAAAAAAAACACCTCATCTTTGTATTATTTGGCCTATAATCACCTCTTTTAAGTCTGTCATTCAGAAGCTGGCAACTTTTCCAAATTGTTCAACAGGATGTTGGGACTGCTGGTTGATGTTCCTTTTCATCAGTAATTTCAAAACCAAATTCTTGTGGATTTTGACATTGCAAATAAATGTGCCCAAGTGAAACTGTTTTTTTTTCCCAACTATTTAGTAATAAATGGGTCTAAACCTTTTCCTAAGCCTCACTGTTTCCCATCTTCAGCCTGTTCTATTATCTAAGAAGGATGTTAGTTGATGTTCATTGAGCCAGTGTTGATGGCCTATCTACTGTGAGATATCAAAGCAAAACTAGGCTTTGATGGAGCTACTTTTCCAGGGCTTCCAGGCTTAACACCCTGAGGCACCATTGTGTGAGCTGATCAGAATGTTCCAGAAGTTTATAGAGCAAGAGGGAAAGATTCTGTTAGTGTCTTTGTCATAAAAATGTGCAAAATGTTGCTTTGGCTGCTTTGACTGTCATACTTGTCCAGTTATATCTCAAAAATGTTACTCAGGGCATGTGACATCCATCACTGTGAGAAGTGGGACATGAAGACTCTATGAGTATCTGATGAAGAGAGAATTGGGGGTAAAAAAAAAAGCTTCAAAGATTACCTAAATAAACAACACTGTGGAAGACAGACACCTAGACACTTTTCCATACACAACTCCCATTCATTTCTTTAAGACATAATAGCAGCAAAGATTGACAATCTGTCAGGTTAACTGTTTCCATTGTGTACTTTTTCCTGGGCAGATTATTCACATCGAACTCCTTTGATGTGATCAGTGATGATGCTTTTATTGGTCTTCCACATCTAGAGTATTTGTAAGTAAAAAAAACTTTTCTTTGACATAATGATTCAGGACAAGTCCTCTTGGGTTCCTACAGCTGTCTGACAACAAATATTATAACTTATTGCAGATTCATAGAAAACAACAACATCAAGTCCATTTCAAGACATACTTTCCGGGGACTAAAGTCTTTAATCCACCTGTAAGTATGAATGTTGCTGTTACTTTTTAAGCTTACTAACAGACAATGCAGTTTGATAATCTGTGGCTAAAGCGCCCACTTAATGGGTAGTCCATGAAAATTTAAGAAACCCAAATGATTTCTCTCCATGCATACTTGCCATATCTCCCTGTCATCAGCCAGTGTGTGTCCAAGAAATTGATTACTATTAATAGGATTAGCCTAATCCAACCATAATTAGGAAAATAATCTAATGCAGGGAAGTTGTGTGACTGAAATAACTTTTTAATTATCTACTTCATTACTCACTTCACGGATAATTATGGATTGACTATATAGCTTAATTTGATATGTGCTGTTTTTCTTTTTCTGTGTAAATCCTGACTTTATATACATTTAAATATATGCTATACCCACCAGCAATGTCTACACAGTACCTGAACAACTTGTTTATAAATTAAATGTTTAATTATTCAATGGATGGCTAGAGGTACAACTGTTGTTCTTAACAGGAGACAATTTTGCCTCCTAGGGAACATTCATCAATATCTAGAGACAGGTTTGATTGTCACAACTGGGGGCTGTAACTGACATCTAGTGGGTAGAGGGAAGCAATGCTCTTAAACACCCTACAATACACAGGACAGCCCCCACAACAAAGAAATATCCAGCCTAAAATGGCATAGTGCTGAGCTTGGGAAGCTTGAAAAACATGAACAAAATAACTTATTTGTCCTAGCCACCCCACCACCTACACACACACACACACACACACACACACACACACACACACACAAATGTATTTTTAAGAAAGCTAGAGGGCATGGGAAGAAAAAGCACTAACATTTATTAAGTCCCCACTATTATGTTGGTCAATTTGCTTTACATGGATTTTCATTTAATCCTTTTAACAATCCTGCCAGATAAGTAAAATAATCCCCATTTTAGAAATGAGAAAACAGAGACCTAGAGGTGATATGTGACTAGTGAACTGAATAGCTATGGGATTATAGCATCAGTAGTCGAACTGCAATGATTATTCATCCATTCAAGGCTATTTTTCAAGTGCCTAATATGTGTCTCATTAATGTTGAGACAAAAGTCCAGGAGATCCAAATGTCATTCCATCAACTTTAACCTGTTCCCGCACAATACCTCACTATCAGCTCTGTTCTAAGCCCCAGGATCTATAGCAGGGAACAAGGCAGACAAAAATACTTGCCTTTTGAGCCACATTCTAGTGTGTCCACATGGTCCTAATGCTTCTTCTCACCAAGCCTTGTTTCAACTCCTGTTTGGATTTGCAACAAGGAAGGGGGAACTGATGGCCAGATGTATTATGCACAAATCATTATACCTTTCAAGTCTCCTGTAAAAAGTAATTACAATAAAAAATGTTTGCTAGGCTGCTCTGCATGTCAATGATATAATGTGATGCAAAAATAATCGTGCATGGTATATATGTTTTGCCATTTTATCACAGAGCCAAACACCACCAAACCTCATTATTTAGAAAATGATAAATAACAGAAACAAATATATGGAAGAAGAAATGAAAGTCTTGACCTCAACTTGAGAGCTTCTTAATTCACATAAATCCCATTCAACATAGCTTCTGTGTGATGCTTAGCATCATGAAGGGCTAAAGGAAGGATGCAAGATCCAGGTATCCTTTCTGGGAACTTGCAGTATAAGTCTTGCCATTCCCCTTGGTTCACTCAAGTGTATCTTCTCTTCAGTCTAAAGGACTGCCTGATCTGGAAAGAAAGGAGGAAGGAAGGAAGGAAGGAAGGAAGGAAGGAAGGAAGGAAGGAAAGGTTAATGAAGGGAGAGAGGGAGAGAAAGGAAGGAAAGAAGGGGAAGAAAAATGGAAGGAAAGAGGCTAGAGATGAGGAGCAAAGGGAAAAAGAAAAAAAAAAAATCTATACAACACCCTAATGAAGAACATCTATTTTGTTTGACTACAGACTGTTAGGTCCATCAAATGAAATGGGAATTGAAATTTGGGTCATAATGAGGCCCTTTATAAGAAGGGGACACTGGTATAGCGTGTGCTTAACATCTAGACATTTTCAAGCTCAAGGGAACACTAAAGTCAGTATTCAAAGGGGCATGAATCTTAAGGGTCAGACGGTGAAAGGAAAGACGAACCTCTCTGACCAGGTGCTAGAGGTGGGAAGGTGTTATGAGGGAACAGGTTAAAGTTGACTAAATGAATATGACCCTTAGGTCTCTTGCATCTTTATCTAATACTCAGATTGACTCATATGGCATTGCCAATATTAGACTGTTTTTGATCTACAAAAATGCAATGCCATATGGTTCATCCTAAATAGTCTTTAAGAAAGTGTCACACAAAGATGAATAAGATCCAATTCCAACCTGGAGAAGCTCAGCCTGGCAAGAGGAATTAGACAAACAAATATTTTCTCACTGAGTGCCTTTGTCCCCAAGTTATATTCTCCTTTCCAGTTATGCCATTCTTTGAGCTGTACTCCTTTCTCCCTTCCTTCCTTCCTTCCTTCCTTCCTTCCTTCCTTCCTCCCTCCTTTCTTCCTTTCTCTCCCTCCTCCCTTCCTCCCTTACTTCCTTTCTTCTTTTTTTCTTTTCTCCTTTCCTTTTTTTCCTTTCAAGGAGAGATGGGTAGGGAAGATTTGAAGCCTAAATGTCCCTCTGACTGCTCAGCACATCAAGTTAATTTTCCATTATTTACCACTTATAAATAAATCTGGCATCTGTTGGAGCCATTAGTGTCCTTTTTAAGATTTTAGGCTTCAAAGTGCAATTTCCTCCACCTCGGACCAAGTCTTCCAATCAAAGGCAAGCACTGAACCAGTGAGGAATGATCACCTGACCCTCTAAATTGCACATACTGGAGGAAGAGTTTGCCAAGTTTTTTCAGGTCTTGACCTCATTATAGTCTCCTGGTGACCTTACAAAAGAGACAGGACAGTGGCACTACCCACGGTGACATGAGAACATGGAAGTGCACCTGCATTTAAGCTGCTCCCCAGTTAGTAGTAAAAGCAGAAGTTTCCTGGGGTCTTTAATAAGACGTCTTGTGCCCTCCCATTATGTCAGGACCAGAAAGCTTTGATTGCGCTGCCTGGATCCTCCCACAGGACATGGTCTGAGGAGCAAATATGACTAGGAAAGAAGGAAAAGATCCTGAAGACAGGAGCCCTAGCCTTGCTCTTCATCTCCAAATGCAAATAGTTGGGATGAGACATATACTTTTAGGTCCAGCTGGCTTCCACTCTGCCCCACCTGAGCATATACACATTCAGTCAGTTTCTAAGGAAGCAGCACACTTACATTACCTTCTTATACATCTATCTCAGGAGACTTAACTTCTAAAGAGAGATTTATAGACAACTTAAAAGTTACTATATATACACACTCCCCCTCAAGCTAGCTTTCAGAGAAGGGTGAATACGTTTCAGTCCTTATAAGGCCAGTCAAATCCTGGGACACTATCTATTAGTTTATTTTGAGTGACTGTCCCAATGTTATACATGTTTAACTTGAATGTTTGAATAGTTTATATATTTCAACAAGGTTTGAATTTTTCTAATGACTGTGTATTACTCTTGAAATCAGGGGGAAAATGCATTAAAAATATTTTATGGCCAACGATGATGAAATCTCTAAACATTGTGTATTTCTGTTAATACCCATGAGCCTTTTTCATAATTATTTCCTTGGGTATCACATATGTGTTTGTAATTAAGGCCCAATAGAGGCAGGTCTGTTTGCATGTATATATAAAAATATTCGGGGAAAATTGTCATCGATCTGTATGTGTTGTGGGGCACCTGCTGGTTGCTCAGCACTGTAGGGGTGCAAAAGGTATATACAGCAGTCCTCAAACTCAGGGTGCCTATGTATCCCCAATCAGTCAGGCAGGATGCCTTCACAATGACATACATGCAAGGAGGCAGTGCGATGCAGTGGCTGAGGGTGATCTCTGCCACCAGACTGCCTGGGTTCAAAGCCTGAACAACTGTGGGATATCAGGAGGTCACTTAACTCCACTGTGCCTCAGATTTCTTATATGTAAAATGGGAGTGATAATAATCTGTAAAAATATCGACAGGAAACAATAAGATACTTAGGAGTACCTAACTCCTAAGGTTATCATGAGATCAAGTGAGTTAATCTATGCAAAGTGCTTAGCACAGAGTCTGGTATGCAGTCAGCACCATTATGTAGGGATAAATTAAACTCACTGCCTAACTTCTATTCATCCTGGATCAAGATTCCAAATGCTGCAATGTATTTACCCCTTTAAATGTTTTGTATGAAATGAAAATAACTGCTCTTGAAGCACTACAAGTTCAGTCAGACAGCAACTCAAGATGAGAATCTGTACTGCAGGGAGGCTGGGATAGCTGCAGATAGCTGTGGGTGATGTTTCTTAGCAGCAGAGCCCAACGGCACTGAAACAAACGTGCTGTCTGAGACAGTCTGGTCTGCCTTAAGAGACAAGACTTTCCAGTAGGTTCCATAGTCATAATCACAGGTTTTCTCAGGTAAACCAGGAAGACACCAAAGTGGAGGGAATGGTCATCCCCTCTGTTGGGAAAGAAAGACTGTCTGCCATTGGGAATGCTTGACCCTACTCAGCTAGTTTCAAGGTAACTAGACATTCAGTTGGGTAATTTCCTGGTGTCTTAAAGAATATGTCTAAGGCAGACTCTGAACCAAGACTAGAGAATGGTGCTTAGTTGAAGGCAC
The DNA here is from genome assembly GCF_018350215.1 of Panthera leo. NCBI lineage: Eukaryota > Metazoa > Chordata > Mammalia > Carnivora > Felidae > Panthera > Panthera leo. The sequence continues at coordinate 53,373,904 of NC_056689.1, forward strand.
ACTTTAAAGAGCCTCCACATTGCTTTGGAATGAGTGAGGCTAAGTGAGGGTGAGGCTAAGAGGAGGGAGGGCTCTTTGTGAGCAGTGGATCTATGTGATGTGGGGGTGCATGCCAATGGCAGTTCACAGGGCTTTGTACTTTCTCCCTAACTCAGTGTCTTGGTATAAGGGGGCTAAGAGAAGCATCTTCTACTCTTTTCTTTGTCTAGATTGGTGGCCTTCTACTCCTCCACTCCAGCCTGCCTCATCCATATCTAAGTATCTACTGAGGGCTTACTTTGTACCAGGTACTAGGAATAAAGTGATAAGAAAAGCATCCTTCCAGTACTAACTACAGAATCAACCTAGAACAAATTAACATTGATGAAATATATCCTCAAACCTTTCCTTGCCTTGTCTTCACTCCTCTCCTGATCAGTGCTATCCCCAACACGCACTTCCCCACCTCAGACATTCCGGTACACCCCTACTCCCTATAAAAACCTGTGACCAAACTCATTGACTCTTAACAATGTGGCTTAAAGTATTGCCCCTCCTCATATCATTTCATAATTATTAAAGATGAAGCCATAGCCTTTCACAGGTGAAAAGTATAAAAATGTGATTTAAGAGCTAGAATAGAACTTGCAGATTATTCTGACCAAGTGATCGTTCTCTTTGCAGAAAAGAAAACAGTCAGAGCTCAAACCCAGTATGCCATTCCTGGCTCATGTCATTTCCACCCCACTCTGCTGCCCAATCCAGGGAGCCCTGAAGAGGGCAGGCAGGCAAAGTGTCGGCTTGGTCAGTTGCCCGGATTTCCTTCAGTCATGCAATGCAGAACGTCTTTTCCTGACAATTCTAGGGCCACCTCTGACTCCTTTCCTCTCTCTCCATCAGCCTTGTAATTTGTTTTCCTCTTATTTCTAATAATACTCATATTTAGTTTTAAAATCTAGCAATGATTTGACCCTTACCCACCTAACATATTTTTGAAGAGGAAGGAGGCCCCCCACATCAGTTCAAGCTCACACACTTTCATGCCATCTCACACTGGACCAGAAAGGAGACAGAAGGTCTCTAGACCTTTAGGAACAGTAACATGTGTCTCTGAAATCACTTGCTTTCCACGTGAATATCACCATGAGATGAACGCTGTATTAATGACTAAAAGAAAATATGACAAAATCGTTCTTTAAATGTTTTTATTTATTTTTGAGAAAGAGAAAGAGACAGAGGACGAGCGGAAGAGGGGCAGAGAGAGAGGGAGACACAGAATCTGAAACAGGCTCCAGGCTCTGAACTATCAGCACAGAGCCTGATGCAGGGCTCAAACTCGTGAACTGTGAGATCATGACCTGAGCCGAAGTCATACGCTTAACCGACTGAGCCACCTAGGCACCCCAAAATATGACAAAAATCTTAACAGTAATTGGCAGGATGGTTATTGTTTTACACTTGAAAAATAGAATTTTTATACTTTCCAAATTTTCTTGAAGAAATAATAATAAGTATTATTACATATGTATGTATACATATATATGCATATGCATATATGTGTGTATATGTATATCAGGAAAAAATATATGCCAGTGACATATCTATCACTAATAAATGTGTATGCTTTATATACATCAGTAAAAGATGAGACACTTAAAAATACCAAGGCATAAAGTTCTGTCTACTCAAAGAGGCAAAGAAAATAGATGATCTCAACCTCCTGAATTGAGCATTTAAAAGTGCTTAGATATTGGGGCACCTGGGTGGCTCAGTTGATTTAGTGTCTGACTCTTGATTTTGGCTCAGGTCATAATCTCACAGTTTGTGAGATCAAGCCCCATGTCAGGCTGTGTGCTGACAGTACGGAGCCTGCTTAGGATTCTCTCTGTGTCTCTCTCCCTCTCTCTCTGCCCCTCCCTGCCTCTCTCTCTCTCTCAAAATAAATAAATAAACTCAAATTTTTTAAAAATAATAAAAGTGCTTAGGTATTAAGTATCACTGGCATTGACAACAACCAAGAAACAGATTAGTTTTGTGCCTTGATTATCTGACATAAGGCTTAAAAATTCACATGCAGATGCAGAAATTTTCCCTGGAATCTATTTCAAAAGTGTGTTTATAAAAATATTAGTAGTTTTTTGTGTTAATTTTCACAATAAATGAAATTGGTATTCTTTACTCAGTTTTGCAGATGTAGAGACAGAAACCGAGAGAGGTTAAATTAAGTTGGTAAAAGGCACACTCCTGACAGTGAGGATGCTCAAATGGAAGCCCTCGTCCACTTGAGACAAAGCCAGCACCCAAACTACTACACTGATGTGGGTATGAAAGTGACAGCCAGTTGTACAAAAGACAGAGATCATATTTCAACCAGAGCAGCTATTAGGGAAAAGGGAATGATAATATGAAGCTGTTACTCGTGAAGCAGGGGGAAGATGGAGGGAAAGGAGAAACTGAGAACATTTAATGGATTGGATTTTCCATTTTGCTCTCCAGTAGCAAGACTCAATGTAGAGATGGAATCTGAAGAATCAAATGATCCTAACATCAAGTCTAAAAACTCTAACCCTAACCCTATCTCAATATCTCTAGCTGTTTCAGTAACCTAATAGGCATGAAATCTTCACCCTTTCTGCCTAAGGACCAAATGCTGAGCAGGCTTCCCAGAGCATCAGGGACTTGCTACTTTTTCTTCCTAGCAGCCCTGGCCCAGACCCCTCAGGAGCTCCCCACCCCACCCGCCCACCTCCCAAGTCTCTCAGAGAATTGCCCATAAGCCCCAGACACCCATGATGGTTTTGGAAGCTCCAGGCCCTCCTCAAAGCTGAGTTTCAGCTGGTGCAAGGAACCCAGAGGTAGCTCCAAATCTGGACTGACTGCAGTCCTAAATTTCCTCAGAGGATGAGGGCCTGAAGCCATGTGGGAATCTTGTGAGAAAAATGGGAGCTCCATCCTGAAACCGATCTCATGAAATAGTTGACATCATCTGACCATGACAGTTATTCACACTCCAGCCCAGTAACTTCAGAACTTTACAGATGAAGTAAAATAATTGGTTTAGAATGATTAAATCCTCACTGGACAGAACCATTACATACACATATACTAAGCAATGGGGTCTTTTTAAAACCTCAACTTTATCCTTTGTTTCTTCTGAATTTAGAATTTAGAATAACAATACATGCTCGATGATAAAAACTCTTACAATCCAGATGTTTACATAGCAAAAGTAAAAGATTCTAAGTGTAAACGATTATATCTTTTTCCAGACCTTTATGGATTGTTAGACACATATCCTCCCTCCCCAAGTGGGATTATCTTCTACGTACTATTCTCCAATTTCCCTGCTTTTTGTTTTCCTTTAGGCATAATCTCATGTCAAATAATAGAGATCTACCTCATGTTTTAAAATCTCCTGCAAAATATTCCATGTTAACTGCACACAATCCTTACTGACGGACATGCAGGTTGTTTCCAATTCTTTTCTACTCTAGATAATTCTAGATTAACTATCTTTCCCCAGTTGGGCAGTGGGTCTCAACATAATTCCAATTCTATTTACTTGGCAAATTGGAAAATACTCTTAACTGGCCAGCTAAGAAATGTGTGGAGGCATTTCATATTTCTTTTCTTCACTTTGCAGACTCTTCTGATCTCCTATGTGCCCTGTGCATCCTTCACCATGTGCCCATCAGCCTGCACTGGCTGCTTTACATCAGGGCCCAGTTACATTTGTTTTGCAGAATAATTCCCAGGCTTTGTCAGCATTGCTTTCCTAAGACATTCTCTGCTCCATTCCCTCTTGCAGCTTTCTTCTTATGCAAATGTGAACCCTGTCACTGAGGCCTCCCAAAGGCTTCAGGGAAGCTGTCTGAACTCCAATTCCTGGGCCTCTGGCATCTGGAAGCCTTCCTCTCATTTCTGAGTCTTCCACTTATTTCTGCCTCTTTTAGGATTCCAGGCAGACTTCTCATGCCTCCCTGTCACCAAACCTAGGCATGAAGCTCCATCCTATCTCCTTCAGAAACGGTCCACTGTGAGTCAGTATTTCACTGAATTTTGGCAGTGGAACAGGGAAAGAGTCACATTGAGTGCAGTAAATCCATCCATCACTTCTGCCTTTGGCACATCTTATGCTGTCCCACCCTCTGGTCCCCAGAGTGAGAGTCTCTCTGTCACAAGAAGTCCTCAAGAGGCACAAAGCCTTATTCTACAGCCCATCAGGTCAACCTGCCTTCATCGGTCCCATCCAACAACTCTGTTGAATTAAAAGTCCTCCATCTTGTCATGGAAAAATGATGTGTCTCTACCCCAGAAGCCTGTAGCTCCAAGTCTGTGTCTTACCAGCTGCTTCTGTGGTTGCCTTCACCTTGGGTATGTGAGGCCTAGAGCTCTATGCATCCTTTGGGCAGGAAGTGGAACTCCCAGATTTGTTCACTGTTTAGAAGAACTGCCTTGGAAATGAAATGGAATGGAATGGAATGGAATCAAATGGAATGAAATGAAATGAATTGAATTGAAATAAAATAAAATAATAAAATAAAATAAAATAAAATAAAATAAAATAAAATAAATAAATAAAATAATTGCTTTGGGCAGCAATGCAAACAGGGTATCTCTTCCTGGGCAACCCTAGTGGCAGTAGCAATTCAGGACTTGTCTGTTTCTTCATTTCACATCCACTGTCTTATGATCCAGCCTCCTCCAACCTTGTGCCCTGCAGCCAGGTGTAGTTTGTGCTGGTTTCACCCATGTAGGAGTTAGCATGAGAACTTAAAGACACATCGTGCCAGAAAATAAATTGAGACACATAACTCGGGAATGACTCTGGACTTGTCCAAGACACTAGGAAATCTCTTCATTCAAGAGAATTCGGAAAAGTGAATTATGGAGACATTCTCTTGAAAAGTCTTCTTTAACAACATTTTATTAACACTAAATAGGTGGACAGTCATGGTAGTTTTTTCGTGTGGTCAGTTTTCTAAATGTTGTTTCCTGAGCAGTGTACACACAGAAGCCCTTCTCCTTTGTTTCTTCTCCCCACCTCCCTGCTGCCCTTTGTTGAGAGTAGACCAGATGCCGGGTGCCTTCCTGAGTTATCCCATTTACTTTTTCTAACAATCTTATGACATGAGGTATTATTAACTTCCCCCTAAAAATGAAAAAACTGAGTCTTGAGGAAGATTTATAAAGTCGCACAGCCAGGAAAGAGTGGAGTCAAGATTCAAACCAAGCTCAGAATGACTCCAAAGCTGTGCCCTTCTTTATATAATGGACTGTCACTGAGACTGGAACATTCTGATTCAGTTCCCATTCTTACATTCCAAGGTCCATTGAAAAGAGTTTTCCAATCTAGTAGTAATTTCTAAAACTCAGGAAAACAACATAATTAACTTAAAAATAGGTTTTAAAAGTCTTGAATGTTTGCACTTGAGAAATCTCATAATAATTAGAGCAGGTGGAAGACAAGAAGAGTTTTCAGTGTGTTTTAAATGGAATTTGAGTGAATTTTCAAGGACTTTGGAGGCCAAACACATAAGCTCTTTTTATTTCATTTAATTTAAAAAAAATTTTTAATTGTTTTTAATAGTTTTGTGGAATAAAAACAATCATAAGAAAAGTATATAACATGTATATATACAATGCTGGTTAAAAATAAAAAATTACCAGTACGTACATTCCTTCCTATCATGCAAGGCCCACTCCTTGTTATGTCCACACTTCTGTAATATGGACACATTTCTCTTTTCTTGATAGTATCAGGACTATTTTCTACTCATTAGCTTTGATTAGAATCATTCTAGTGATTTATGAAAGAACAAATAGAGAAAAACAATTCCTGTGACAATAAGACAAGAACTGGAAGAAAAGGAAAGAGGAGATGATTAAAGAGGATGGATGGATGGATGGATATTTGTGAGAAAGCTGTTTTCTGAGGTCGAATGAATGTATGTAAAAAGGGAGTATATACTTTGGAAAGAAGAAAGGATATGCTGGCAGGGAGGTAAGTTAGACAGAGTCCTCAAACTCTAGAGCTATTGGCACTATCAGTTGTGGATTCAGCTGCTGTCTGGAGAACGTGAGGAAGAGAGAGGGAGGAGGAGGGGCAGCCTGAGTGTGAGGGGAAAAGGGCACTGTCAACCATTTAGTTAGTCATCATTTGGGACACATCCCCTAGACTGAATGTCCAAGAGTATGAATCTCATATTCTATTCTACATAGAAGGATCAATGCCCAGTATCATTTTATTGCTGGCATTGTGGGGGTTGTTTGTCAGTTTCTTTTTTTACCATGACACATAAAGTGCCATAAACACTGAGCAAGTGTTGAAGCAATGAGACCAAGAATTGAAAATACGATAGTAGGAATCTGAGTAGTATCTTAGAAGAAGGAGAAGAAAAGGTGCTGCAAGTAATTTAGTGTAGTCGGGAAAGAATAAAAGGGACTTATAATTAAGTTTTATCATAAAATGCATTTATTTAGTTTATGACTATAGTTTACATCACTCTTTTTTTTCTTTTTTTCTTCCAGGAGCCTTGCAAACAACAATCTCCAGACACTCCCAAAAGATATTTTCAAAGGCCTGGATTCTTTAACGAATGTGTAAGAGGACCTAAGAAATCACTGATTAATTAATTCGCAGTTGTTAACAAAGAAGCCTGTTATTGAGGATTAGAATTTGTAACTGGCTTTAAAATTAAGTTAGAATTTTAAAATTTAAATTTTAAATTGGCTTAAATTTTAAATTTACTTGAACTAATGTTGGAGCCTTCTATGGTATTTCCCACTGGAAATTCTGAATATATGGTGCCCAGGCATTCCTTTGACAAAGTGTTTGTCCTCTGGGAGGTAGTGCTGATAAGGGACTTTGAGGGTGTGGGAAGAGGAGGCCCAGAGTGAAGTTTCAAGATGCCTTTTTTCACATGAGTTCCAGGAAATGGGGCTACAAAGGAAAAACATAAAGGAGTCTGGGAAACTGACCGAGTACAGATGAAAGGTTACACCCATGGGTTGGTCAATCAACAGAGAAATGGAACAGGAAGTGGGGGAAGGGAGGCAAGTTTGCCTTTTCTCTAGTTAGACTGAACAACAACTCTAGGCTTAATCCCCAGGAATTTGGCTTAAGCCCCAGGAAGGGAATGAACTTAATTATTTTTGACCCTTTTTCAAACAAAAGAGCTTTCAAACTTTGACTTTTAAGCTTCAGAGTGAAAGATCTTTGTAAGGAATTTGTATATTTTGCTGTAAGCAAAGCAAGTAATATATGCCTAATCCTCTCAAAAGCAATTTAGCTTCATTAAGTGTTTTCCAGACATTAGAAGGGTATTTAAATGTCATAAGATAGATAGATACAGGAACAAATGAAAGAATATATGAAACCAAAAGATTTCTTCTTATCAATTCAGGTACTTTGCTATAGAATATACATTCAAAACAAATTTTCTCCAATGACAAAAGATCTAAGTCAAGTATTTTCTCCTAAACCTAGTATTTAACTTCAAATCAGTAAGCTAATGAAAAACTTTCTTTGTTCCTTGTGGTATTTCCCCAGCCCCTCCTCAATGCCTATTACCCCAATTCCTGAATGATGGTTTATTTCCAAGAGAGTGCCAGAATCAGGACACTTCCAAGAGAGTCTCGGACAGACCACAGTTATCCGTCTGGTTTACAATCACCCAGAAAAACTGATACTCATTATTCTGGGTCAGAGTATTCTTGGGAGATGAAGTCAGTCTTGGGACTGTCTTAGAGGTTAGATGATATGCTATGACAGACTTGGGGATACAGCTTATTTGGGCACCATCCTCTGGCCCATCCTGGTGTCAGCCAATACTGCACACTAGAAACAAAACAAAACAAAACAAAAACTCAAAAAACAAACAACAACAAGAAAACCCACTTGAAATTGGCTCAACCTCTATGGAAATCCCATAATGGATTTGGCCTCTTGGGCCTACTCTGAGATGCCCAAATCAAGAATTATCTAAGAAGTACAAGGATCCTTGCCAAGTTGTCTTTTAGTGGATTTCTTGGTTTTCTTGAATGTATCCCTCCAAAAGCACTTTTAAATGCTTCAACATTTAAAAATTACTCATGTGCTGTGTGAACACTAGGCAATACCTATCTTAGGAATTCCGTGTGACCAAGAAGGGTTTTAGGAAGGACCTGGAATGTCCGAACAAAAGCAATGCAAATAAACAGAAAACTTGGTGAGTTGGGATCATATGTGGAAATTTGAACTACCCATGCTGTATAGTTTATTACAGACATGAGTTGTTGTATGTCTGAGTTAACTCTGCTGTGTCAAAGTCATTTCCTATTAAAATTCAATTTGTAGACCATGGAGTAGGATCAGAATGAATTACATCTGTGAGGAAGAAGAAAAGCAAATAGCTCCCTTGATTTAATTAAATATGATATAATAAGCACTGTATTCTATCTTCTAGACCTGCATTGTCCAATATGGTAGCCACACATGTGGTCACCAAACAGCATTCATAGTGTAACTGAGGAACAAAACTTTAAATTTTACTTAATTAAAAAAATTTTTTTTAATGTTTATTTATTTTTGAAGGAGAAAGACACACAGTGTGAGTGGGGTAGGGGCAGAGAGAGAGGGAGACACAGAATCTGAAGCAGGGTCCAGGCTCTGAGCTGTCAGCATAGAGCCTGAAGCAGGGCTAGAACGCACGAACCGCGAAATCATGATCTGAGCTGAAGCCGGATGCTTAACCAACAGCCACCCAGGAGCCCCTAAATTTTACTTAATTTTTTAAAAATTAAGCCAAAAACTAAATTTAAATGAGTTCAATTATGGGAAAATGTAATTATGTTTGGAACAACTTGGATGTGTGAAACTATTGTTTCCAGCTAGAAATTTTATGAAATCTAAATCCATATCACACACTTCTGATGAAAATTTAGCATCCAAATTGAGATATACTCTAAGTGTAAAACACACTAGACTCCAAAGACTTACTATTTTTTAAAAATGTAAACTATCTCATTAATAATGTTTGTATTGACTACACATCTAAATAATAATATTTTGTGTGAAATGCTAAGCAAAATATCATTTTAAAATAAATAAAATATATTGTTAAAATTAATTTCACCTATTTCCTGTTACCTTTTTAATGTGTTTATAGAAAATTTTAAATTATGTATAGAGTCCACACTATATTTCTATGGACACACAGCTCTAGACAGAGCTGCCTTTGATCCAAGAGGGAATAACTTCTGAGGTTCCATTGACTGGGTAGCAATGAAGGGTGCACTGTGGGAACTCTCTGAACTCAAAGTGAATTGTCGATCAGGTTTAAGGTAGATTATGGGGCACGATGTAAAGCCAGGTAAAGGCATTTTGCATGTGTTAATTGCTGAAGTAAAGTCATGCCTTTGGAGGTAGGACCCTCAGACAGCAAAATCATCTGAAATTTGTCTTTCAGGGACCTGAGAGGGAATTCATTTAATTGTGACTGTAAACTGAAGTGGCTGGTGGAATGGCTAGGCCACACCAATGCAACTGTTGAAGACATCTACTGCGAAGGCCCCCCAGAATACAAGAAACGCAAAATCAATAGTCTCTCCCCAAAGGATTTTGATTGCATCATTACAGGTAATGGATTCCAAATGATTCCACCTCATAAAGTTAAAATAAGGGCTACATTTTATGTGTGTGCAGGAATTGATATTTTTTATATCTTTAAAAACCAACTGACCGATTTAATTTTTAAAATACTATAAAGCATTAAAACTTTGTGTGTTTAAAAGCAAAGTAAAATTATCATTTTACTATTTCTCTTAAATAAATGTATTTCTTATGGACATTTGAGATCTAGCCAAGGAGCAAGGCATTAGCACAGTTATTCATCATCATTTCCTGTTTTTGCAGAATTTGCAAAGTCTCAAGACCTGCCTTATCAATCACTGTCCATAGATACTTTTTCTTATATGAACGATGAGTATGTGGTCATTGCTCAGCCTTTTACTGGAAAGTGCATTTTCCTTGAATGGGACCATGTAGAAAAGACCTTCCGGAATTATGACAACATTACAGGTATGAAAAGCCTGATTGTATTTTGAATAGAAAGTTAAGCACATTGAACCAAGGGGAACAGAAAAAGACAAGTGGTATAGGGGGATGCTTTGGGCAGGCTTAGAGTCATTTAAACCCCAATTGTACCATTTACTAAGTGACTTGGGGTTGTTCCCTAAACCTTAATTTCCTGACTTGGAAATGGGAATAATAATACCCAACTCACAGGGTTGTTGTTAAGATAATGCAATCATAAGATAATGTGATCACATATTCAAGGAACTTAGCACAGAACCTAGCCTAGTAAACACACAATAAAAGGTGGATTATTTTTCCAGGAAAAATATTGGACTAGGAATCATGAGGTTTAATCCAGGTTCTGCCACAAACTAGCTGGGTGAACCACTCACCCTCACTGGGCCCTCCCTTTTTCTTAACTATAAAATAAGGATGTTATTTTAGATCATTGAATCTCAAGCTTTGTTGCACAAACATGACTCCTACAAAAGGTTAATGTACTCCTAGTGACAGAAAGGGTTTTTGGTCCAATATATCTGTGAGCTATATCTCCCTGTTAGAGATTCATAATACACAGTAAAGACCCTGAGAAGTCTGGCAGTAAGGCAGGCTCTTTAAAGTGTTTTATGCATTTAATTTGACGTCGGAAACCACCTTTTTTCCCTGAAAACTTTTACTTAGGTGCCCTCTTAAGTTTTTTCAACAACTTTACAATTTTTAAATAAGTGAGAATATGGGCCCCTTCTGAAATATTTCCGTTAGCTTTAGCTTCTAACGTATTTAAATCTTAAACTTTTCCATAAACTTCTCCCACCTTTTTGGGTGGGAAGGGTCATAATTAGATTTTGTGGGTGGCCACAAGCCCCATTGCTCATAGGATCAAGACAGGTCTGGGGCTGGCTTGAGACTGAGGTGCCCAGATGAAGGAATCTTCTTCAAACTGAAGTTGTCCCAGAAACCTCCTTCTTTCTCAAGGTGGAAGGTCATGCTTCCCTTTCTCCCCCAAACCCCTCAGTTTTCCCATGGGCTATTGCGCAGTTTTGTGCAGTTTAGTTCAGGTTCTTCTTACCCGGAATAATTCATCATTATTCCAGATGAATCTTAAGATGAACACTTGAAAGAGAAATGAATCACACATTTGCAGACTTTCAGAGGCCATCATCTCATCTAGAATGACAAATATATGCCAAATATGCAGTTACTATGACTTCCCTTACCCCAGACAGATATCGCTAATCAATCATGGTGCTCTTGCTTACAGAGTGCAGACAGGGCAACAGAATCCTTCTCAACATAATTTTCCAGGAAGTTTTCCAATCAATCAGTTGATACGGTACGTGGTTGAAATCTAGTGGACATCCCTGATCTTGTCCAAACTCTCATTGTATAGAAGAGAAACTGAATTTTAGAGAAGTAAAGTGATTTTCCTGAAGTCATACAATCAGTTGAGCCCTTGAAAGGTCACAAATAGAATAATTTCACCTATTAGTACAGAGTTGATGCAGAATTTATTGCCTCAGAGCCTTTAAAGTTGCAGTTAGAAAAGGTGTGGGCCCAGATTTGCCCCGCTCTCTTTGGATTTCTTAGAGCCAAGCTCCTTCTAGTCAACCAGAATTTACTGATCAAACTCTCATCAAACTCTTACCAAAAGGATACTGAGCTGGTCCACTGATCCCATATTGTTTTCTGAGATTTCCCAAAATAACTGTTAGGAGTATCACCCATGACTGTACCCCTCTTCCATTTTTCTCAAAGATTCCTCTTTCTTCTCTTCTCTCCTGCCACCAAAACTTCAGAAAAATTACAAGTGTCATCTTTCTCCTTTTTTAGGGGAAAATTATGTTACTTTTAGAGCAAGATTCAATTCACAATTAGAACAAACCAATTACGTTAGAACCATGGGCTACCCAGATCACTGCTCAAGACTTTGTAGGATGATCTAGAAACTTGTGGGATCCTAGCCCAAGTTGGAAGCCCTGGAATAGCTCACCTTCTCCCAGCTTGGGTTAAAAGCATAGAGACTCTGGTAGACCTGGGTTTGAATCCCAACTTTGCCTTCTCTTAGCAGCACTGAACCCCTCTGAGCTTCAATCTGCTCATCTGCAAAAGGGAGAATAATAATATTTATCTCTTAATATTGTTGGGAATTTTTAATGAGATGATTTGGCAAAGCACATAGTTGGTGCTCAATAAATGGCAGTTTTCACTAGAATTACTATAACTCATAATATGTCAGGGAAAGCAATGCTTTCTTTCTGTAAGAAGTGAGAGGAGGAAACTCAGGCTGTAGCCATATGTCCTGAATGTCTAGTGCAGGTTGGATGTGACATGACAACTCAGGTGTTGGTAACAAGGCCTCATGAGGCACAAAGGCACAGAACGTCAGGATCCTGCTGCCATTGGGTCTTAGAGATTGGCCTTGCCTGTTCAACCAAGGAAATCTCTTATTTCAGGCTGATTTTGGTGGAAGTTGTATGGCCTCAGCCTGCATGTTTACATGCTGCAAAAGAGGATGGCCATCCAACTAATCTCTCATTTGTCTTTTCCCAGGCACGTCCACTGTAGTGTGCAAGCCTATAGTCATTGAAACTCAGCTCTATGTTATTGTGGCCCAGCTGTTTGGCGGCTCTCACATCTATAAGCGAGACAGTTTTGCAAATAAATTTATAAAAATCCAGGATATTGAAATTCTCAAAATCCGAAAACCCAATGACATTGAAACATTCAAGATTGAAAACAACTGGTACTTTGTTGTTGCTGACAGTTCAAAAGCTGGTTTTACTACCATTTATAAATGGAATGGAAATGGATTCTACTCCCATCAATCCTTACATGCGTGGTACAGGGACACTGATGTGGAATATCTAGAAATAGCCAGAACACCTCAGACACTCAGAACGCCTCATTTAATCCTGTCTAGTAGTTCCCAGCGTCCTGTAATTTATCAGTGGAACAAAGCAACACAATTATTCACTAACCAAACTGACATCCCTAACATGGAGGATGTATATGCTGTTAAGCACTTCTCAGTGAAAGGTGACGTGTACATTTGCTTGACAAGATTCATTGGTGATTCCAAAGTAATGAAATGGGGAGGATCCTCATTTCAGGATATTCAGAGGATGCCATCACGAGGATCCATGGTGTTCCAGCCTCTTCAGATAAATAACTATCAATATGCAATTCTTGGAAGTGATTATTCCTTTACTCAAGTGTATAACTGGGATGCAGAAAAAGCCAAATTTGTGAAATTTCAGGAATTAAATGTTCAGGCACCGAGATCATTCACGCATGTGTCCATTAATAAGCGTAATTTTCTTTTTGCTTCCAGTTTTAAGGGAAATACACAGATTTACAAACATGTCATAGTTGACTTAAGCGCATGACACACCAAATTCTGTGGCTGCCATCAGAAACTTTCTACAGTACATGATCCGGACGAACTCAATGCATGATGACTCTTCTTATCACACTTGCAAATGAATGCCTTTCAAACATTGAGACTGCTAGAACCAAGCACTACCAGTATCTCCATCCTTAACTGTCCAGTCCAGTGGTGTGGGAAGTTACCTTTTATAAGACAAAATTGAATTGTGTAACTGTTCTTTGCAGTGAAGATGTGTAAATAAGTGTTTAATGGTATCTGTTACTCCAAAAAGAAATATTAATATGTACTTTTCCATTTATTTATTCATGTGTTCCAAAACAACTGCCAAATAAAATGTTTACATTTTCTTTCATATCTCAAAGGTAATTATTTACAATTATTTTATTCTTGGTGATGGATGCTGAGGAAATAGCTTTATACAATAGGGTTATATTTACATCAAGAACTTAGGGTGTGAATAGTAAGTGATGATGAAGCACTGATATTGATTACCCAAGATATATGAACAGGTTTATCAGCTGATTTGGAACATTCAAAGGTGTTTCCAAAGGTCACAGCATTTAAGAACATTTTGTGGTGAAACGGCGATGAATTAAAAGCAGGGTAGAGAAATTTGCTTATTACAAGAAGACTGATTTAAAATAAAGAATCGTAAGACCCATCCTTTCCTATCTGATAGCTCTAGCTAAAAAAAAAAATTATTCAAAGAATCTATAGAAGAAACCAAACTCAAGAATCTGAATTTTAAAAACCCTATTTAGGGACTTTCTAAATGTCTGACTCTAGAATTATCTGAGAGCTGATATAGATTTGTAAACCTTACAGTACTTGCCTCAAATTTACCCAATATGATGGCCTCTTAATCTGATCAAGGATGCTTCACTTCTAGACATCAGTTTGGATGTTACTGACATGCCACAGAGTGTCCAGGAGGCTCATATTTGATTTTCTAAATTCTTGCTCCTGGATCACATGGTTTGTTAGCACCTAGCACAGTGCCTGTTATAGGGTAGGCTCTCAAAAACTGCTTTCGAAGGTGCATGTGTGTCCTCCTGTTATAATACAATAATAAACTTCGTAAGTCCCTTTGATCTATTCGGTCCTATTTATTGACTACCTATTAAGAACGGGGTGTTGTTCCTGTGGTGCTGGGGAGGAGAATTGAGGAGGAATAGGGCATGGTCCTTGCCCTTTGGGGCCTTAGACTAATCGGAGGGTTAGGACACAGAAACCTACAGAGTAAGCCCTGAGTGCCAATCATCATCTGAATATTCTGATTATAAAGATCATGGGAGTATCAAAGATGAGTTCCTAGAGGAAGTGGTCCTTGTTTGAAGTTAAAGGGGAGATATGGTTTCAAAAGGGGATCACGGCAGAGGAGCTGTTTCTGAAATGATTCCGTGTGAAAGAGCTTCCCCCAACTTATTGCTCCCCACACTCTTTTTCCAAATGAATGGGGAGCAGAGAGGCGTAGACATCAACCCCACTGCCAGCACATATCTGGCAAACTTAATGGACCTAAGGTACACACAGTAGTTACACATTTTCCAGGAAGCGACACCTTGGGGCATTATGCACAGGAACCAGATTCCTTTGCCACATGGGGAAGATATTAACTGACATTAGAATTATGGGGGGATAAGAAGTCTTACCCACTCCCGATCTGTACACAGGGAGACAGGCCTTTGAATGTCTTATTTTTTTCAGTTCCCTTTTTCTATAAGTAGCATATATACTGTTGAAGAACACCTACTTTGTACAGACTGCGTTTAAGTCCTGCCTTGCCATTTGCTGGCTTTGTCCACAGGCAAGTTACTTAAGTTCTCTGAACTTCAGTTTCTTCATCTGTAAAGGGATAATAATGCTTACTGCAAGGACAGTGGAAGGATGAAATGAGATAATGTGCACTTGGTGGACTGAATTTTCCAAATATGGCGACAAAATTTCCCATCCTACATGTTCTGTGAGAACCTTGCCCTCACCCCATCAAGAGGTGGTACCTAATGCCCTTATCATTAAATCTGGGCAGGCTTGTAATCAATAGAATGTGGTGGAAATGATGCAGTTTGAATTTTGGGCCTAGATCACAAAAACAAGGAAGCTTCTGTCTTGTGAACTGGGACAATCGTTTCTGGAGCCCTGAGCTGCCACCTGCAGGATCCTACTAGGCTGAGGCCACCATTCTGAGGAAGTCAAGGCTTTGATCAACAGCTCTGGCTGAGGTCCCTCCTAACAGCCACATCAACCACCATCCTGTGAGCGAGGATGCCTCTGGGTGATTCAAGCCCCAAGCTGTTAAGTCACCACCAGCCATCCAGTCTTCCCAGCTGAGGCCCCAGACAAGCAGCTAAGACAAGGGACAAACCATCCGCATGGTACTGGATCCAAATTCCTCACCCACAGAATCTATGAGCATAATAAAATTGTTTATTTGAACATCTAAGTTTTGGGGTGATTTTTTTATACTGCAGCAGTGATCAGAACAGCACACCAAGTACTTAACACAGACCCAGCACAAGTCAGCACTTACCAAGTGCTAGTTAATGGGCTCCACACCCGGAATGTTGCGTGCTTCGGGGTCATGCTCTACCTTATTACCTTAATGTAACCCACGGTCATTTCGTTTTTAAAGTCTGTCTCCTGTTTTCAATACATTGCCAGTGTTCTAACTGTGCCAGGCCCTCTGCTGAGTTCAGGGATGCAGAGATGAAAGACTTCGATTCTTCTCTGTTTAATAGAAGCATTATTAGCAAACCGACTCTCTGATTTACCTGAAACCTGAGACCCGGAGCTGTGAAGCAAGCCGAGTGAGGCAGGCTACAATCCCGGCCTCTGGACACTCAATTCAGATCTTTCTTCATCACATGGTGCTACCTTTCAACACCTCACCCTCCAGTCTGAACCTGGGATTGCAGACAGGGATGAGGTGAGGAGTGAGAAGGCTGACAGGAATTCAAGAAAGACTGAGGAGGAGGACACATGGTAGGGTCCACTTTCACTACAATTGGCCAGTCCTTTCTCAGAGTTGCTCTTTTCACCTGTACCCTTCATCTACCTTACACTGTAGAACTCTGCCCCCTCTCCAGCCATAGATGATTGGACCTGAAGTGAACTCCTCATCCAGGGTTCAACCCGGAAGCTGGGCTGGGCTCAGCCTGAACTGATCTAGTTCTCTCTCCTGGATATTTGGAATTAGGACAGCAGAAGCTGGGTCAATTAGCCACAGGCACTGGAATTGTAAAATGATCTTAAATCAGGTCCCCTCAAAGCAGAGGGATTTATTGGGGGAGTGCTGTCATGCTATACCTGTAAGGGAGTGAGACTAGGGCAGGGGAAGATGCCACACAAAGTTGTCCTTTCAGGAGAAGTTAGCTTCAGCCTGACTCCACCACGGGGAACTCCAGAGTGTGAACTGTAGCACACAGTGTGTCCTGCCTTGAGGCAAGGAGGACAGACGTTCATACCCCACCCCCCACCTGATAGTCTTTGACCAAAAAGTATGGGGCATAACGTCTCAGACATCTCCAGCAATGAAAGTCCCTATTGGCTAAGGACAATTCTCAGAAAAGTATGCAAATGTAAGCTGATATAAACTGACACCCATGGCTGCTGCAGGATGGGTGCTTCAACCTAGTAAAGAGCAGTTGGGTGGGAACCAGTGAAAGATGCTACAGGGACAGTCACTGAGGTGCTAAAGACACCATTTTGGAGCAGCCATAAGGGCAGCAAAAGAGCAGAGGAAGCTGGTCTGAAAAGTGAGGAGAGAATGACTTAGAAGGTCAGAGAGAAGAAGGGGTGAGAAACTACCTATCTGAGGGGGAGAGGGAGGAAGAGCTAGGAGAGAGAGAAAGGAGAGGGAGAAAAGGTAAGAAAAAGAAGAGAGAGGGAGGTCTGGTGTCCCAAGTCAGGTCGCCTGAGAACCAGACTCTGAGAAGCTAATGTACACACATTTATCAGGTAGTACCCTTGAGATGACACCCGACAGGGAAAAGAAAGGAGAATTCGGCAGAGAGCAGCTGTGCTGTGGTGCAGTTCCAATAAAAGTAGCACTGTAGGGAGCCAAGACGCTCCCTCTCAGGTGTCCCAAGTTGGACCGAGGGGCCCCACCAGGTCTTTACACCTCCATGTTGATTAGTTATTGGATGTGGGCTGAAAGAAAGAAAGGCTGTGTTTTAACCACAGCAATCCCCAAAGAGGGGAGGAAGCAGAAGCTGTCTCTGGGAGTCCTCCTAGCAGCTGGAAAAGTAAGTCTTTTATTTCTGAATAAGGATCTGAGCAGCACAACACAGCATCCACCACAAGGGGAAAGAGGGGGAGAGAGAGAGGGTGCGAGAAGGAAGCAGCCCAATTCCTAGGGATTGTCCATTTCCCGCAAATACCTCATTACATCCAATGGCACTCCCTGCCGCTGAATTCCTTGACGTACTTCAGTAGCCTTCTAATAACAACCCCACCTCCACCATCACCACACACACACATTTGGCTTTGTTCCAGATTAGTTTGACTGGGTTTCTGTACTTGCCACACAATTATCTTCACCTAAGTCAGAATGTTTAGGCACAATTACTGAAATGTAAATACAATGCGGAGTACTAGATATTCCCTTCTCTTTTTCCTGTGCTATTCAAACTGTGTGATTTCTATTCATCTATCTTCAAGTCCACTTACTCCTCTGTCATCTCCGACCTCAAATTTCTTTAAAAGGTAATATTACTTCAGCTAGATCAGAGCTGCTCAACTTTTAAAAAATATTTTAATGTTTAAAAAATTTGAACCATGGAAATTTAAAAAATCTCCAGTGTATTTTAGGCCAATGTCTTTCCATTGTGTTGCAGACCAACATTTTTGGAAATTAGAATAAAAATGAATTACCAGAAAAATGATCAAATGCTTCGTTATTGTGGTCACACTGCTGTAAGAGATTCTCAACATTTCCTTTCTTTTTTATTAAAAAAAATTTTTTTAACATTTATTCATTTTTGAGAGACAGAAAGAGACAGAGCATGAGCAGGGAAGGGGCAGAGAGAAGGAGACATATAATCCAAAGCAGGCTCCAGGCTCTGAGCCGTCAGCACAGAGCCCGATGCAGGGCTTGAACTCATGAACTGCAAGATCGTGACCTGAGGCGAAGTCAGAGGCTCAACTGACTCGCCACCCAGGCGCCCCCTCAACATTTCCTTTCAAGTCCTGTACTCAATCCATCCCAATTTAATTCCAAACTCTTCCCAGCCTGGCACTAGATGTGGTCCTAGGACCACATCTGTAGGTATCTGAACTAGTCAATGAGAGCTAAACTCTCTCAACTCAGTTCTTTGTCAATTTTAGTGTGGGATATAGAGGCATTTATTTTTATCTTTTTATTTTTTATTTTTTGAGAGAGAGTGTGCCCTCAAGAGTTGGGGAGGGGCAGAGGGAGAGAGAGAGAGAGAGAGAGAGAGAGAGAGAGAGAGAGAATCTTAAGCAGGCTCTAGGCCCAGCTCAGAGCCCAATGTAGGGCTGATCTCATCACCGTGAGAACTTGACCTGAGCCAAAATCAAGAGTCAGAAGCTTAACTGTCTGAGCTACCCAAGTGCCTTGGATATAGAAGCATTTTAACATGGTTGCTCTCATGGGTATACTGCACCCAGGACCACCGCAGACCTAGGAAGACCTACAGTGGTTCCTATAAAGTCCTAAAGGTGGAGTGCAAAATCTGGCCAGCTTCTCCTCCTACTCCTGCACCTCTGTTTCACCCATACTCCCTTTATGCTCACAATTTGCCACTCCCTGTTTATCTGAGCACATAGTTGCTTCTGTGCCCATGCTACCCCAACTACCAACAATGGCATTTCCCAACTCTTCTACATTTTGATATCTTAGTCCTCATCCAACCAGTTAGATGTGGATTCTCCTTTCTCAGCCCATGTCTTTTACCATGAGCAAGGCTCATAATTCATACTGCCTTACATTATGGTTGGTTGTTGATCTATCCATCTCTCCACAGGTTACACAGCCCTGCAGATCAGGACTATGTCTTAGGCATCTGTGATTCTTCTATGCCATCCTGTCCTCTATCCCCTGGAATAGTCCTGCTTTGTAGAAACTCCATAAAGCTGGTAGAAATGAAATGGCTTTAAGCCTACCAGCTTCAGCCTCCCTGTTTTGCATATCTGAGAAGTGGCCTCATCCCCTACAGCAAATTCCCAGTCTCACAAAGAATCCTGGCCATGGAAAACATAAGAGACTCTTCAATATAGAGAGCAAACTGAGGGTTGCTGGAGGGGTTGTGGGGGATGGAGGGAATGGGCTAAATGGGCAAGGGGCATTAAAGAAGACACCTGCTGGGATGAGCACTGGGTGTTACAGTAGGGGATGAATCACTGGATTCTATTCCTGAAATCATTATTGCACTATATGCTAATTAGCTTAGATGTAAATTTAAGCAAACAAACAAACAAACAAACAAATAAATAAGTAATCCTGGCCATGGATTACCCCAAAAGAACACACCTGTACAGGCCCACCTGCTTCCTAGGGGTAACTGGCGTGGTCTGGAAGGTAAAAGAAACACAATTTATTTCCTGAGTAAATCCTTAATCAAACAATTTATTTCCTGAGTAAATCCTTAGGCAAATCTACCTAAAACCTGATCCACAAAAATGAAGGACTGGAACTAATTTAATTAATCCATAGAGACCCAAAGAACACGAGGCTTGATATTAACACTTTCAGAAAGTCTATGCCCTTTGAAATTTTTATCCCCAAGAGGGATCCATATCCATGGTCAGCACTACTCAGAGATGCTTCAAAGGGAGCATCTTCCCCAGCTGAAGCTTTTAACAATAATTCTCAGCAAAACTGTGTCCCAGAAATTAGTCCTTCCAACAGTGCCAGATCCCAGGACAACTGTCCTTTGTCCTTCATTCCCTTAACGCTGTCCACCCACACATATTTAACAGTTCTTAAAAAAACTTTAGGAATTTTAACATTTTAATTCAGTATTATGATTTATATTTTAACATTTTAATTTCATTATAATAATAGGTGGCACTTATTGAGTACTTACGATGAGCCAGGCACTATATTTAAAAAAAAATTTTTTAACGTTTATTCATTTTCTGAGAGACAGAGAGAGACAGAGAATGAGTGGGGGAGGGGCAGAAAGAGAGGGAGACACAGAATCTGAAGCAGGCTCCAGGATCTGAACTGACAGCACAGAGCCTGACGCACGGCTTGAACTCATGAACCATGAGATCATGACCTGAGCCGAAGTCGGACGCTTAACCGACTGAGCCACCCAGGTACCCCTGAGCCAGGCACTATATTAAATGCTTTATCTGTACTGTCATTCCATCTTCTAGGATTCTGTAATAATAGCATTGTTTTACAAATGAGAGAGCTTAGTCTTAGAAAAGCTAAGTAACTTGCCCATATAGCCAGTTAAGAAGGAAAGTCAAGATTCATTTTGGATAGTATCCATCAATGACATCATGGCATGCTATGAAGTGCTTAAAGACAAAATACATATTAAAAATTGAAAATTCAGGACTGTGTAAACTACAGAAGACACCCCAATCAATAACCTTGAATGTTCCAAGTAACCTAGGACTACTGATTGGTATTTATACCCATGGACACAACAAGCTCAATTTGATAGAAAACATTTATTGAACAGCTACTATATGCAAAGTGCTATGAAAAATGATATGAAAGAAACAAAATGAGCAAGACGTTCTCCCTCCTTTTAAACAATGTACATGCCTCTGGAGTTTATTTCTAAAAGGCAGCATGTAAAAACAATAAAAGAGGCATCAGTAAGTTCTACAGTATCTAAAGGAGAAGTGAAACATGACCCACGTTTTCTGGACTTTTGCCTGTAAATCTATCCTATTTCGTGACCAGAATATTCCTCTCTTTAGAGCCGCAGACATAGTGATTAACAACATGTGTTTTAGACTCAGGCAGATCCGCGTTTGCATCTCACTGTGGCTACTTACTAGTTCTATGACCTTAGACAAATTAATTAATCATTGTTTCACCACCCAGGCTCCGATCCCTGAGGGGAAATAATGGTCAGGATTCTTTTGGTTATAAATTGCTGAAATCCAACTAAACTAGTTTAAATATGAAAATACATATAGCTTCAGAAACATTACCAGTTACTCAGGTGATACTTTCATAAATCTGTTTTTCTCTGACTCTATTGTTGACTTCTTTCTAAGCCAGTCTCTCCTTTCATGGAGGAGAGATACCCATCAGCAGCTCCAACATGACATCTTGCCAGTAGCCATGCCCAGTTGAAAGACAGTGTTCCTTTTCTAGTAGTTGTAGCAAAAGTTTGGGGCTGAGACTCATTGGCCCAGTGCCCATCCCTGAAGCAATTGTTTTGGCTAAGGATAGAAGGCTCTGATTGGCCAAGCTTGGGTCATATGCCCACTGTTGGAACCTGTGGGTGAGAACCATGTGCAATGACAGTGAGGTAAGGGTGATTCCCAAAAGTAAAACTGTAATGCTATTAAAAAGAAAGAAAAGATGCTGAACAGACAAAACAACAAAAGTCATCAGCAGGAGGTGTGGTCTCTATCGAGAATCTGAGTTTAGAGAGCCAGAGTTCCCAGGGAAGAAGCTACACCCTTTGATGTTTCTAGAATCCCTTCACTAAAAGGTTTCAAAGAGTCCTTCCAGCTCTTATTTTGCAAAACTTGACAAAATATAATCTCCCATCTTTGTCTATTATTCATGATGATTCACTGTAACAATTTCTATATACATTTTTAAATGGTGTTCTCGCAAACATTCTGTTTTAAAATATTTAAACTGATATCCTCTGTTTCAGAATGATGTTTTCCCAAGTGAAGTCAGGCTGCCAATTCTGATTTAGTGGCCACCCATCCCTGGAAGATGAGATCAAGCATTCCTAGATCACTTTTTGTTCCCCTGGATGTGCTTCCGTTTCAGATCAATCTTCACCTGGCAAGGGCAGCTCTCTCCTTACTCTAATCACCTTGAGGTTGGCTTCAAGATTAACACCTTAGAGGCTCCCTACTGCTCAGGACTTTTCCTGACTTAGTTTTTCCACAGGTAACTAGGCATTAGCTGGAAATTATCATAGATCAATCTCTGCAGAGAAGAGAATGACATAAAACACTGACTTTTGTTAATAACGGTTCCCTGACCTGGTTTTCCCCCAGAATCACCTAGAAAGCAAACTAACTACACAGGTTCCTGGGACCCCACCTCAGAGCCACTGAAAGTGAATCTTCAAAGAACAGGACTTAGGAATTTTTATTTTTAAACATTCCTTAGGTGATTGTGATGTTGCTAACCCATCACCAGTCTACTAACTGGGCCCCTGCTCTAAATAACCACATTGAACTGACCGTGGCATGTCAGGAACACCAAGCCTGTGGTTACAAAAGTTGGCCAAAAGCTGTAGAATGTACTAGCTTTAAAGATTTCCCGAAACCAAGACACCGAGTCTCCTTTGGCCTCAGTTTTTTCTATAAGATATTGGAACTGAGTCAGGTCAAACTAAAGGTCTTTCAGCTCTGAAAAATCTGTAACTTTCTGTTATAATGGGGGGTAGGGAATAGCTTGTAAGTTTGGAGATCTTGGCCCAATACAACCACCTTTATAGTTTTGTGACCTTGAGAAGTCACTTTCACTCCCTGGGTCACAATTTCTTTTCTTTAAAAATTGGTTGGAGTACATGAGTTATAATTCTAAGATAGCTGTAAGATAACAATTAAGCCTTAGATAATTCTCCAAAATAATCTGTTAATATGTATAGTATGAACAAGCTGAGGTTGATCACAATTTCCTGTTGACTTGGGTTTGCTGGCTTAAGAGTCTATAAGCAGCATTTGGTATGTTGGTGTTTAATGGATATGACATTTCATTGCACCAAATGGGAATGGAATATTTTTAGCACAGAATTCGCTAACTTTTAGTAAAGAGGGCTTGTTCTGTGAATGGAGTGTGAACAAGCAAAGATACTATTTTAAAAGACCAAATATAACCCCCCTCCCCATCACAAAATAATCATATGTGTACATATTTTCACCACAGAGCTTGAAGAACTTACCCCTTTTTGTATTTTCTAAAAGGCAGTATTCCATCTACTTTAATAACTATGCTGGCTCACACACATTCCTCCTGTCTTTGCATGGCCTGCATACTTATGATTAGTAGGCTAGAAGGTGCCTGGGTGGCTTAGTCAGTTAAATGTTAGACTCTTGATTTCAGCTCAGGTCATGATCTCATGGCTGGTGGGGTCAAGCCTGATGCTGGGCTCTGCCCACTAAACACATGGAGCCTGCTTTGGATTCTCTCCCTCTCTCTCTCTGTCCCTGCCCCTACTCACATGCGCATGTGCATGTGCTCTCTCTCTCTCAAAATAAATAAATAAACCTTAAAAAAAATAGGCTATCACACTCTGCACTGACAATGCAGAGTCAGCTTGGGATTCTCTCTCTCTCTCTCTCTCTCTCTCTCTCTCTCTCTCACACACACACACACACACACACACACACACACACACACACATGTTCTGAGTCTCTCTCTCTCAAAACAAATAAACTTCAAAAAAATTGGGCTAAAAATATTGTTAATGATTGAAGGCAATAATGATAATAGCTACCATTTATTGAACACTTACTATGTGCAGAACATATGCTATTTCATATGTATTTAGCCATTCAACCTTGCACCAATGTTATTATTCTCAGCATTTTCTTAAGAAAAAAATGGAAGTTCAGAGAGGTACAGAAGCCTGCCCAAGGCATGTAGCTAACAGACAGCAGAACCAGGGTTCAAACCAGGTCTCTCTGCAATCAGAACCCTAGTGATTGACTTACATTGATGTACTTATACTGATTGTTATCAGTCAGGATAAGGTGGGTTATTTGGTCATACTTTGGTGGCACTCAAATACTACTGGCTTAAAACAATAAAGACTTATTTCTTGTTCACATTACTGACAGCACAGTTCCAAGTCATCACAATCTGCATACACGGATGCATGCATTGATGAGATAGCCACCAAATGGGGCATTACTATATCAGAGGGGAAAAGAGCCATGGCAAAGTATGCATGACTGCTACAACTGGTTTTGGAATTCTTTATCTGATTTTTAAAAACTATTTTCATTTTCCCCCCACCCCCTTTTTTTTTAATTTTACAACCATGCCTGGCTGGCTTGTTTTATTGGAGAAGGGCATGTGGAGTTAACAATGTGAAGATAGTTGGGACCTGAGGTCCGGAAGAACACCCTCCCCTCCCCATACATACGAACTGTCCCAAATAAAAAATAACCAACTATGGGAGAGCAGCTAAGACAGCGACTGAGGGTAGGGAAGGGAACATGGAACCCAAGGGCCACAGGAGAGACCATGCATGGGCTGGGAGGGCCCAGAGGCAGCCTCAATATGAGGAACGTGAGTGAGAGTCTCTCTACCTTCCACATAGGTCTATATAAATAGAAGTTGTTCACCTTCCCCTATTCTCCCCTCTGTTCTGTGCTGCTCACTGTGGCCCCAGCTCCTCTGTTCACAGGTGGGCAAAGGAAAGGGATGATGGGCAAATCATCACTGAATTGTGATCAGACCCACACATTCACCAGCTCTCGGATCTTTTGTGCGTTACAGGATTCTTTATGTGCTGAGTACCTGGGGGTCCTTCTGCATCTGTTCCAGGATGAGCTGCATGGCGGGGTCACTCATTACCTGCTGCACCTCTGGTATGTGGTGTCAGTTGTGCTGGGCCATCATACGGTGTTGGTAACTGTCTGCAGCCTCCTTACAGTTGGCATCCAGTTCTAAGGTTTTCTGGTAGACATCCACGGTTTTCCTGTAGTTCTTCATCTTTTCTAGGGCAGATGCTTTCCCTGTGAAACACTTGATGGAGGTTGGCTCTAGCTGGACACATTCCTTACAGTCCCTGAGCACTAGCTGAAACTCCAGGAGTTTGGTGTAGCAGGCAGCTTGATTGCTGTACAATTTGGAATCCCTTGGGTTCCGTTTGATGGCTTCTGTATAATGCTTCACAGTCTGGGGATCCTCCCTTTCTGAAAACATTCATTGCCTTTGTTCTTCTCCTCTATAGGCCAGTCACCTTTGCTCCTTTCTCTGCTTGTTGGCATTTCTTTTTTTTTTTTTTAATGTTTATTTATTTTTGAGGGAGAGAGAGAGAGAGACAGAGTACGAGCAAGGGAGGGGCAGAGAGAGAGGGAGACACAGGATCAGAAGCAGGCTCCAGGCTCTGAGCTGTCAGCACAGAGCACAACACAGGGCTTGAACTCACAAACCGTGAGATCATGACCTGAGCCCAAGTCAGATGCTTAACTGACTGAGCCACCCCAGTACTCCTGCCTGTTGGCATTTCTTGAGCACATCTGGGGTTCAGTGCTCTGCCAAAGACTTGTTATAGAAATGGGTGGCATCCTTGTACTTTTCTTCTTTGAAGTAGGCGTTGCCAACTCGAGCATAAGCTTTGGCAATCTGTCGATATTCTTCTTGATTTTCTCACTCCACTTTGATGGCCTTCTCACAAAGCTCTAGGCATTTACTGTAGTCGCCCTTCTCGAAGTACACAGATGCTTGATTGGTCATGTAAGTCCTGTTGGTGGGGTCCAGGTCCCTGGCTCTGTCGTAGTGCTTCAAGGCTGTATCAAAGTCTTTCTTCTTGTAGGACTCATTCCCCAACTCCTTCTTTTTCAGTGCCTGCTTCTTATTCTCTGGAAGATCTTCTTCCATTGGCTCTGGCTTGGTATCCTTTTTGGGAGGAGGTAATGGTGGAGGTATTGCACCTTCCTCCTCCTCATCCATACTGTCCCGATCGACTCCCAGGAGGACACTGAGAGTCTTCATGACCTGGGGATCTTGCAGTTTCATGCCCAGGTCAGATGGCTTGTTTCACAGCTGCTCTATCATTTCCTGGTAGGTAGGATCAGTGAGCATTGTCTTTGTCCTGGGATCACTCTCCAACTTCTGATACAGATTGGATATGTTGAAAGGGTTCATGGAACCTCCTCTCTGCCACCTGGGCCTCCATATTCTGTAAGCCCTCTTTCAGCTGAGATTATTTGCTTAATGTTCTCAACCTTCTTTATAGGTTCACTTGGCTTCTTCAAATCGGTTTAAGAATTCAAGAGCTGCTGCTTTTCGTGAATAGCCCTTGCCTCCATCAGGCTTTAAGTCAATGGTTTTATAACCATCCTCATAAGCTTTCTGGCATAGGCCACTGAGCAATTGCTATAGAGCATGTGGTTCTGGGGATCTAACTTAATTGCTTTAGAACAGCACTATAATGTATCATCAATGTTGCCAGCTCTCAGGGCCTTATTGCCCTTCTCTTTTAGCTTATTTACCTGCTCCATAGCCTGGTCCAGAACCGCATTGAATCGATTCTATCCACTTCACATTCCCAATTCTTAAGAACTATTTGCATTTAATACGTGGGTAACTTTTTTAAAGGGAAGTTTTCCCCAAAATGGAGCTTAAAATGGCCTAAGCTCCCCCCACCCCACCTCAGCCATCTCTTGGAGATGTCACTGTTGGTTTGATGAAGATTTTACTATCTTGTCCTCCTAATCTGAGTCCAGTATGCCCTGGAGTCATCAATGATATGAGCCAGATGGTCATGTTTATAATATTTACACTGGTGTAGGGGCAAAGTGCAGACCACTTTTATATACACACATCTGCCAAAAGGTTCTTCCATGACAAAGAAGAAAGGTTACATGGTAGGTGGATCCTCCCAGAAGTACTGCATTAGTGTGCTAAGAAGGGCCAGAGGGGCCAGCCCAAGATTCTGAGGAGGTCTACAATATACTATAAAATCTGGCAGGTATACTGGTTCCTGGTAACCCAGCACATTGGGCTATCTAAACCCAGTCTCCTTTATCCCCAGGATGCTTGATTTCACCTCCATCAGCATCTTTCCAAATCTTCTCCCCTTTACTTTCAGTTTAAAAGGTCAACCTGATGCTGAGATTTGAGATTTCTGCAGTGCTCAGGTACTGCTTCAAGGATGCTCTAGCAGATGAATCATAATAATAATAATAACTATTATTATGCTACAAAAAGTGGCTTTGTGTTTAGAGGCCCCCAAATAGAAACTATCATAATATGCGGGGGCAACGTCAAGAGATATCACCGTTGATAACAAATTGAATGAGTCAGGGTATATTTGATGAGCTCAGACATTTCCTGCACATATTTCAGGGCCTTTCCCAGAAATAACCCATTATCCATTGTGATGGGTGCCAGAATCATTCACTCAGACATGTTAGATAAACTCTATGTGGAAGCTGCAACCTGGCCCCATGCCACCTTCCTTAATAATAAGACGGTTTGGTTCTTACTGTGAATTGTGGAGGAAGAAGAGTTGAAGGGTAAGAATTGCAGCCTCCTGGGGGAGAGGGACATGACCAATGGTTAACAAGCCGAACATGACCACTGTGGCCAGCAGAGGGCAGCAGAACCAGATTACTTGTGCAGGTGGCTCCAGTGACCCTGTGGCCACTACTGTGAACATCTGTGCTCCAGGAGACCAGGACGACACAGGGTAGTCCCTAGAAAAGGTACAGCTAAAGTGGGAAAGGAGGTTTGGGGAAAGAGATTTCCTTCCCATTGATGATATTCTTTCTCTGAAATCAATCCACTGGCCTGCCTCCTGGAAAATTAATCTTCCAAAGGCTGCTCATCCCAAGAGGAACAGTCAGAAAAGCAATTTAAATCACACAGAGCTAAAGACTAGAACATAAATGTCTAATGACTCAATCAAGATATAAACAATTCATTAAATTCAGCCTGAAACAGCCACCATCCTTCCCTATGCCCTAACAGATTTACCATTGCATTGCTTGTGCCACCAATGTCCACCACCTCCACAACAAAGACACATACTATAAACACTTTGCTCTCATCTTCCCAGTAGATCTCTTGCCCTCCGTTTTCTTCTCCAGAAGGTCAGTGTTCTTAATCAGAGGGTAGTGAGTATGGGCAATGGGCAATACACACAAAGAGAGGACCTGTTTCATCCTCCCTTTCTTCTTTGGTTAAGCCAGAGATGACTCAGTATAGTTGAATTTTACTGTCCTTGAACACAGCAAGACTCCTTAAACTTCACGAGTAGAGGAGGGTCAAGTAGGGCATACCACTAAGAATTATTGCTATTATGATGATTGTCCCAATGAGTGTGGGTAGATGCTCAGATGCTTAAAGGAAATTACGGCTAATTTTGTTATCAAAAATGTAAGTCTAATCAGGTAAAAATGTTGATGTCAATGTATTTTCAGCCCTTCCCCTGGCCCTATGAGCTAAAGAAGGTTCTGCTTTTTTCTATTCTGTTTCTTCCTTTCCCACGCTTCTCCCAGCAGGGTCCTGTTTTGGGGACTCTCATGAAGCCGTACTGAAAAAATAACACAAAGAAACTCACAGGGCAGGCTGAAGGAGGATGTTCAAATCTGTGTTTTAGAAGAGAGAGGCCCAGAAGCAGCTGTGGAAGGGGAGTGGGTGGGTGAGGACATGGGGATTCTAAGTATTTCTGTGGGTTACAGCCTTTCATGACATTAAAAAACATGTTGTTGTACCATTGTTCATTTGGTGCAAGTCTTCTTTGAGAATGGACATTACGAATCCTAGTTTCAATAGAATTACAGAAGACACTAACACAATTCTGCCTCTTCCTTGCAGTGATCATTTGCATAATTTGAGTAGGTTATCCTGTAGCGCATGAGGAGCATGGAAAATTACCTAACTCACAGAATCTCAGTGTACCAAAAACCGAGCAAATCAAAAGCCAGATACTTAACCAAAACTCTGCTGTTTCTCATCTCTGCTTCTGTGTTATTGTACCTAGGGCTTTTTAGAATCATTTTTGCTGCTTGAAAACTGTTGGAGACTTTTCCACTCCATCTCTCTTGCAAAGTTTCTTCTTCTGGGGACCTTTAGTTTTACCACCCCATGACACAGTTCAAGGCTGTCCTGCAAAACCTCTCACTGGGACCTAGACTGACCAGGCTGATGCTTTACACACTGAGGCCTCCCCCACATGACAGAGCCAGTGTTCTTGGTTTGGTTCCTTTTTTCTGTCCTGAAGGGACCCTTTTAACTTCCAGAATTGGAGGCATTTAAAGAAGAAGACAATTGCTGGGTGTTATTATAGCCTCAAGGCCAAAAGGCACTTAATTAATTAAATGTTACATGTGGATTTAGGATGACAGCCGAGTAAGAGGCATGGGGACAAGAACGGCTTTTCCTCCCAAAAAAGGAAAACCAAATAAAGAGGTAACATTACCTGGAGAAAATCTCCTGGTTACAGATAGAATTTTGATATCTGAGCAGCTGGGATTTCCAATCTCTCTCTCTCCCTGATTTTTTTCTTCATTGGAGGAAAATGAGGGCAGAGATAATTGAGAGGAGCTGGAATTCACTGGGGAAATTACCTCAGAAGCAAGCTATGGAAGAGGGCACCACAGAAACAGGTCCCCATGTAACCATGGTGACAAGCAGAGGAAGGAAAGGGTGGGGAGAAAGGGAGCAAAGAGCCAGTACAGATAGAGGGCAGGAGGGAATGCGGGGAGGGGAGGGGAGGGGCACCCAGGTCAATGAGTGAGTGGCAGGAACTTTTAAGCTAAATTCAGGTTTTTAAAGGAAGAAAGAATTAATTTGTAACTGCAATTAACTAGGAAGGCAGGATGTATGTTACACCATGGATTCTTTTTACATTTAGAAAGGGTTTTTAAACGTTTCTAGAGTTTAGCTACTTTAACAAAGCAAGATTAGGAGTGAACAGTAGAAAGTCATGGCTGAGCCGGGGGTGAGGTGGGGAAGGATGGAATAGAAACGAAGGTACACTCCCAGAGACTGCAGTCATCCAGAGTCCACAAAGCACCCGGCTGCCTCCTGGTGGCAGCTGTCCTCCCAGAGATTCCCCTACTGAGGCTGAAGTGGAAAAACCAACGCCATAAGGACGGAATGGCCACATTTAACAAATACAAATACAGTTAATTTCCAATGTCAGATAAACAGTAAATAATATCTTAGTAGGTTTGTGTTCCATGGCAACCCTAATAAGGTGGTACCCACTAATTAAATATCATCTTGTTCTCTCATCCCCTATATATTTAAAAAAGAAAGGAGAGAGGGGCGCTTGGGTGGCTCAGTCCCACAAGCATCTATTTCAGCTCAGGTCATGATCTCAGTGTTCCTGAGTTCGAGCCCCACATCGGGCTCTGCGCGAACAGTGCAGAGCCTGCTTGGGATTCTCTCTCCCTCTCTCTTTGCCCCTCCCCCACATGTGTGCGTAGGTGCGCATGCACTTTCTTTCTCTCTCTCAAAATAAATAAAGAAAGAAACTTAAAAACAAAACAAAGAAAGGAGAGAGGCAAAGAAGGAGAAAAGGGAGGGAGGATCTAAACACTAAATGGTTACTTTCTCTGTAATTATCAACCCACACTCCATTCCTTCTTGCTTTCCTCTCTCCTCATCATCATGGAATATTCTCTATTCCCTACACAAATTCTTCAAACAATCAAATCCGAACAAAGCCACACACAATCACACCAGACCTCTCTGGTTCCTGCAACATCACACTGTCTTTTCCAGGGTGTTAGTTGTGTGTTATGGCGCCTCCTCCAGCCTCACCTGGGGCCTCCACCCTGACCTCACTAATCTTTCTTGCAGCTGCTGGTTGTTCCTGCCGATCTGCACCTGTACCAGTTGACCCCACCTCTGAGCTCCCTGCTGGCACTTTGTCAGTCCCTTGTCTACGGTTAATGCACAACTCTTAAAGCCTCCACCAGTTAGGTGGCAGGTATCAGTAAATCCTGTCACAGCAACATTTCAACAAAGTGTTTTACAAAAAATCAATGCCTATGGTTCAGCAACGGTAATGACTTTGATGGATGTTTCTCACTCATGCCACCTCAGCTCCAGCCCTAACCAAACACCACTATGGAAAAGACCAAACAGAAGACAAGAAATTGGTTCACACATCACCTTAAAACTTCAATCAGATCATGTTATTTGGTTTAAAACCTTCCACTGCTATCTCATTACATTGAGAATAAGACACAAAATGCTCACTATGGCCTGTAAGTTCTGCAGGATTTTCCTCTACCCACACATCTCACTCCATCTATGACTCACCCACTGTTATTCAGCCACGTGGAACCCTTTTCTGTTCCTGGAAAATGCCAGGCCTTTTCTTGCCTCCGGATCTTGCTCTTGCTTTCCCTTCTGCCTGGAATGTTTTCCTTGACCAGATCTTTGGTTGGACAAATCATTCTGATCCTTTGGAACTCAGTTCTGGGGTGCTAAGTACATTCTACATTATCTTGAAATTTGTGTGCTTTATTGTATGAATGTCACAACCCAGTGAAAGATAACATATTAAGTGGGACACCCTAGTAATTTATTATCACATCACCCTCTTTATTTCCTTCCTGATAATGATCACAATCTAATGGTGATGTTGATTTGTTGGCTGTCTGTCTTCCCCCAAATCAGAGTTGGCAAAATGATGTCCCATTGTCCAAATCCAGCTACCATCTATTTTTGTAAATTAAGTTTTATTGGAACTCAGCCATGGCCATTCATTGACTATTGTCTGTGGAAGAGCTGAGTAGTTCTGACACCGATTTTGTGGCTTCATGAACCTAAAATGTTTACTATCCAAACAAAATTTGACTGTCCATGCCCTCAGTTTCATGAGGGTAAAAACTGTGTCCATCTTAGTCATCTCTATTTTCAGTGTCCAAATAGTGCCTGGTCCAAACTTAGGAACCCTTCAATAAATGTTGGCTTCCCATTATGCCTCCTGCCAACTGGCTCCCACAGTAGTCATCTCCTAGTTGTTCTTTCCCCCATCAGAGCCTGGATCCTGACCGGTTGCCTGCAAACTGTAGGTTCTTGCCATCTGTCGTCCCCTCCTAGTCCTACCTCCTTGCTCTGTATCTCCAACTTGGGCTACTGAAAAGCAATCTGATCACAACCAATAATCCCATACCACAAAGCTTCCTCTGGTTTGTGGCCATCAGAACCATGTTTTATAATCAATTATTATATGGCCAATCCATTCTTTATAATCATGAAAGCATTCCTACTTAAAATTTCATTCTTCTATCATTCAGCTTCTTGACAACATATTTATTTAGGTCATTTTCTATTATAAAAATGATTTATACACATAACATGAAATTTTGGAAATATAGAAAATAAAATAAAAAGTCACCAAAAGTTGATCACTTTTATCATTTTGGTGTAGTTTCTTTCCATTCTTCTTTCTATCTTTCTATGCTTTTTTTTTTAAGTACACCTGTATAAAACAACAAAAGATAGCTGAAAATAATTTTTTCTCTTGCATTATAAAAAACATTTTTATATTGCACATTCTTTGTAAATTAATATTTTTGGTATTGGCAAAATACTACATTGAGTGAATATATTTATGAAATATTTCCCAGTTCTTAAGAAATATTTATAATATATCCATATTTTAATAACCAAATGTCTTTGTGCATGCATGAAGCTTTTTTTCCCTACCTTTTGGATAACCCCCTCAAGTAAGATTTTCAGAAGCAGAATTACTGGATCAAAGGATTTTGTTTTTTTTAGTTTAG
This sequence comes from Panthera leo, assembly GCF_018350215.1. Lineage (NCBI taxonomy): Eukaryota > Metazoa > Chordata > Mammalia > Carnivora > Felidae > Panthera > Panthera leo. The sequence continues at coordinate 53,406,933 of NC_056689.1, forward strand.
ATACATATTGTCATTCTCACTTTTGAAAAGGCATAAAAACCTCTGGATAAAGTTCTCAAAGTAAATATACTCAAAATCCTCTTTCCTGTACTCCAAATCCATAAGAATGAGAGATGAGATATTAAGATATATATTCATACACTACTGTCAAAACACAAGAGAAAAATCTCAGTGGCTCAAAACAGAGAGAAAACTTAAACAATAAGCAAAGTGTCAAGTCACAGGAACCAAAGGTGGGACTGGAGCCAGACAATTAAATACCTCCTAAGGAAAGTCTGAATGCACCTTCTGTAACAAGAACCTGAGCTGGGCTTCCCACCCAAGAACAGTGGATGACATAGCTCCATCCATGCATCTAGAATTGTAGTAGAAACACCATTACCTACTCAGGGCCAGAGTCCATAGCAGAGTCTCCTTCTGGTCTGTACCATGTGAATTGTGGAGAATTGTCACTCCAGAAATGGGGATCTCTGAGCTGAACTACAAATATATGACCTGGGTTGAGTCTGGTCAACCCATGAGATCAAGGCTAAGGCAGCTAAGAAACTACCTCGCAGAAGAGGGATGTATGGGAGAAAATTCCTACACAATATGAGCTTTCCAGAAAAAAGTTTCAAAACACACATAGCACAATGAAAAGTAGTCACAAAGGAGAGATTTATACCCTGAGGTGAGAGAGATACAAGAATCTGAAAAGAAATTTGAAATGAATCTGTCTGAAATCTTCAAAGAAATAAAATAAGGTAACATCAATAAAATCAGAATAGGACATTATAAAATTGGAATAGGTAAATAATGAAAAGAACATTAAAAAATTATCTACCTTTGGGGTGCCTGGGTAGCTCAGTCAGTTAAGCTTCCAACTTTAGCTTAAGTCATGATCTCACAGTTTATGAGTTCAAGCCCCACATTGGACTTTTCTTCTGTCGGCGCAGAGCCTGCTTCAGATTCTTTGCCCCCTCTTTCTGCCCCTACCCCATTTGTATGTGCTCTCACTCTGTCTCTCTCTCTGTCTCAAAAATAAATAAACATTAAAAAAATATATATGCACCCTCCAAACTTAAAAATAAAAGCAGCCCTTAAAGGAACTGTACTTCACTACATTGACAGAAGAGGGTGATCTTGAACTAGGAATGGCAAATTTCTCTAAATCCATGAAATGAAATGAAGTATCATAAATCCACACAAAGTGACTCCAAGGGGGAGGAAAAAAAATTAGAAATTAGAATAAAAACACCTCAGCTGGACAAAATTTTTACCAAAAAACACCCACAAAGCAACCACAAAACACAAAATTCCAAACAGAATTAATATCCTCAAACAAGCATTTGGAAATATGAAAAATGACCTTAAATCAGAAATTCAAAATCCAAGAATAGAAATGGACAAAGTGATAGGTGGAGAGAGAAAGAGAGAGAGAGATTGAAGTCAGGAAAGAAAATGCATATTCATGTTAGGAGTGAAAGCTACATTATAAGTACCCAATGGAGAATAGACTCAAATGAAGTTGTTCTTGTTTTTTTAAGTTTATTTATTTATTTTGAGAGAAAGAGAGAGAGCACACAAGCAGAGGAGGGGGAGAGAGAAGGACAGACAGAATCCCAGGCAGGCTCCATGCCATCAACGCAGAGCCCAATGTGGGGCTCGAACCCACTAACTGTGAGATCATGACCTAAGCCAAGAGTCGAGGTCTCAGATGCTTACCCAACTGCACCACCCAGGTGCCCCTCAAATGAAGTTTTAATAAAGAGTATTGAGGAGTGGAAGAAAAACAAGAAAATAAGAAAACAAAAATGAAATAAAGAAAGAAGTAAAAAGATTCAGAGAGAAAGTGGTTGAAATGGAAGACAAAGAAAATGAAGGGTCCATTGGAACCCCTGAAAAAGACATATGAAACACAGGAATAAAACTTGTGTTTAAACCTACAATCCAAAATAGAGAGATATACCATGTTCATGTACGGGAAGACTCAATATTGTTAAGATGTCAGTTCTCCCCAGACTGAACTATAGACTTCTTGTCTATAAAACTTCTTGTTTCTCCTTTCCTCTCATACTCACAACTCTTCTGACAGTGTTGGGTAGAAGTGTGGGTAACAAACCTACACCCACCAACTCTCCAACACAAGCTGGGTGTCCTACAGCTCAACTCAGCACTGTCTGCCTGAAGTTAGCATTATATCCCACAAGTTAAGGGCTCAGTCCCACAAGACCATCCCACTTTAGATACCTATTGTAGATCCCATGTTGTCTTTTATACTTTTGATCAACAACCAAAAGTATATCTGTATATATCTGTATATATACAGTATATCTGTATATTAGGGTTCCCATGACTTCCTTTTCAGATTTTATAATTTGCTAGAACAGGTCACAGAAGTCAGGGAAACACTTATTATGTTTACTAGTTTATTATATAATAAAAAAAATATGATAAAAGACACAGATGAACATCCAGATGAAGAGATACATGGGAGGAAGTCTGGAAGTGTCCCAAATGTAGGAGCTTCTGCTCCATGGAGTTGGGATGTGCCACCCTCCCTGTGTTCACCAGCCTAGAAGCTCTCCAACCCCTGTACTTTTGGGATTTTTGTGGAGGTTGTATTGTGTACACATGATTGATCTTAGCTCAATCTCTAGCTCCTCCCTCTTTCTCAGAGAATGGGGAGTGGAGATGAAAGCTCAAAGCTTCTAATTGTGGCTACATCTTTTTAGTGACCAGCAGACATCCTGAAGCCATCTAGGAACCCACCAAGAGTCACCTCATTAGGACAAAAACATTCCTATCACCCAGGGAATCCCAAGGGATTTAGGAGCTCTTTGTCGGGAACCAGGACCAAAGACTAAATATTACAACAGAAGATGCTACTTGTGCTCTTAACACTGAGGAAATTACGAGGTTTTAGGACCCCTGTGCCAGGAACCAGGGACAGAAACATATATATATATATATCTCATTTCTCCCCAAATTGAACTATAGACTCAATCCCAATCAAAGTCCTAATAAACTTTACTATAGGAATTGATAACTTGTTCCTAAAACTCATATAGAAATGCAAAAACCTAGAAGAGCCAAAATCATTTTGAAAGAAAAAAACAAGGTTGGAGGACTCACATTACTTGATTTTAAAACTTAATATAAAATGAACCATAATTAAGAAAGAGTGGCTTTCATTGAGATATCATCTCATGCCTGTTAAAATAGCCATCATCAAAAAGACAGGAGATAACAAATGATGGCATGGATGTGAAGAAAAGAAAACCCTTGTGCACTGTTCGTGGGAATAAATAAGCCATGTGATAAAATATTCACATGCATATATAGGACCAAGGACTTATATCCAGAATATATAAAGAACTCTTATAACTCAATAATGAGAAGATGGATTGTTTAATTTTAAAAACTAGAAAGGAAGGAAGATTGGGAAGGAAGAGTCTTGGGCAAGCTGATGTGGAGTCTTTAAGCCAAAGTCATGGTGCTCTTGATAGATGGGCTTCCTTAGTCCCTCTGCCATGCTTAATCATTGGAGGGAGCATCCCGGGAATCAGGACTCAACTTAATGGTGGCAGTGGATCTAGTGGCACAGAGGTTGTGGCCAGCCAGGCAATTTTTTCTTCACAATAGAAAATACAGGTGGTACATTTTCATGGCCATGCCATCTTCTTTCTCTACTTTCTATTCTTCTTGGCCTTTGATCTCCCAAGTATCATTTTTCTCTTAGCCTCTATTCTCCCTCTATAAAGTCAGAGACATGGTAACCAATCATAATGCATTTTCCTAACATCTGACAGAGATGAAGAGCTCCAGCTCTCCAAGAGGCTCCCTTGAAACTTTGAAGCAGAAAAGTACTATTCTCACTCTTGCTAGGGACTATACCTTTTTTCTCTAGTCCTATATTCCCTACCATGGTATGTACCCATCTCTCTCAGGGAATTCTGTCTCATTCCTACCCTGTAATAAGATGCTAGAATGCAGAAAATCCCACATTTCACCATCAGCCAATTCTGTGTGTGTGTGTGTGTGTGTGTGTGTGTGTGTGTGTGTGTGTGTCTCACAGTATTAAGCAGCTTTTAAAGGTTTTAAGCATTTTTTTTTTGGAAGACCTGGTGATTCTATCATAAACAGTTTTCTGAAAATTCCTCTGGCTTACATGCACTGTTAACCTTTGAAGTTGCTATGGGAGCCAGTGTTTCTTAAATAAATTATATATATAAAAGAAAAAAAGGCCTTGATGCCTAACTCAAGGAAAAACAAATGAGGCATTGGAAGATATTTTTAAAAAACAAAAAAACTGAACACATCAATAACAAGAAGGAAAAAAAGTGTTTTAAAAAATGTGGGGGGCACCAGGGTGGCTCAGTCGGTTAAGCGTCTGACTTCAGTTGCTCAGGTCATGATCTCATGGTTCATGAGTTTGAGCCCTATGTTGGGCTCTATGCTGACAGCTCAGAGCCTGGAGGCTGCTTCAGATTCTGTGCCTCCCTTTCTCTTTGCCCTCCCCTACTTGCACTCTGTCTTTCTCTCTCTCTCTCTCTCTCTCTCTGTCTCTCAAAAATAAACATTAAACATTTAAAAAAAAAAAAAAGAGGGGGGTGCCTGAGTGGCTCAGTTGGTTAAAACTCCAACTCTTGATTTCAGCTCAGGTCATGATCTCACAGTTTGTGAGTTCGAGCCCCCATATCAGTCTCCATGCTGACAGTGTAGAGCTTCTTTGGAATTCTCTCTCTCCCTCTCTCTCTCCCCTCCCCCACTTGTGCTCATGCTCTCTCTCTCAAAAATAAATAAATACACTTTAAAAAAGTGCTTATAACAAGAAGAGCCTTTCATTCTTTACTCAAATTGTACTAATGGAAAGCTTGCAGAAATTCTGCTATGTGGGGAATAAGAGCCCTCATTTCTATGAACAAAGTCAATTAATACTTGTTGGATGAATGAATGAATGAATGAATGAATGAATAACGAATGGGAGACGAGACAACCCTAAGACAGTATTGAATAAACTGGTCATGCTTTATACCCACTTGGGTTATAGAAATTGGAAGTGTTCATCACCCCATGATTAGCCACTGATTCCAGCTTCTTATCAGTTCTGTTCCTTAAACCTTGAGAGATTTCACTACAAATCACACATTCATTCTTCAGAAACCTATTTTCTGGGCTGTAGGAGTTTAAAAGTTGGTGTCTACAAAAATGTCATACTATGAACCAGCCTGAAAAAGCCAACGGTAATCTATGACTATAGGCCAGGGGCTTCCTGCCAAAGAAATTTAATCACTATAGCCAGATGTTACAATTTCTCAAGTATAAAACAAGATCACATTAATTTTTAATGTCCACATTTGAATGACTGAAACCAGTGGGATCATTACTAGATCTCAAAGTCTGTAGTAATGAGGATGGTGAATCCCAGGTCTTCCTTCAGGGAAGGATTTTTATGGCTGCTGGGAGTGTTGTCAGCAAAGAAACTTCAGTTGTCAGCTCCTTCAGGGTCAGCCTCAGCTATAGAGAGCTGCCTTGCCTAAGGCCACATTTTTCCTAGGCAGCTTATACCCCATGATGGGAGGAAGCAGGGGTATAAAGTCCCAGCCATTTCAATCCAGTGTGGGACAACTTGGATACATTTGGTTGCCTTTAGGATTGGTTGAGGCTGTGGGGCCTATCTCAGTTCACCTTCTTTCTTAACCCAGTTCAGCTTTCATCTCCCCACCTCCCCGCCTGCTTCCATGTGTGTTGATCTCAAAGGCACTTCCTAGTAAAAATCCTGCACACTAAACTCCATCTCAGACTCTGCTTGCCAGAGGACCTAACCTGCAACAACTCCTCCTATCCCCTGCTACCTAGCATTGTCGGATAAAATACTGCCCAGTGAAATATGAATTTCAGACAAACAAGGGATAATTTTTTAGTATAAGTAAGTCCCAAATATTGTTATGGCTCTATTCCCTATTCCTTGTATGGTACTTGGCTTAAGTAAATGTTTGTTAGATGAATGAGGATGTTAGGACCCCATCTTAAAATAGAGTGCCCTGGGGCGCCTGGGTGGCTCAGTCCGTTGAGCTTCTGACTTCGGCTCAGGTCATGATCTTGCAGTCCGGGAGATCAAGCCCCGCATCGGGCTCTGTGCCGACAGCTCAGAACCTGGAGCCTGTTTCCAATTCTGTGTCTCCCTCTCTCTGACCCTCCCCCGTTCATGCTCTGTCTCTCTCTGTCTCAAAAATAAAATAAAACATTAAAAAAAAATAGAGTGCCCTGTCACACAAGGAAGAAGGCAGAGGTAAGTAATGGTCCCCTACTTTCCATTATGCAAGTGTTTCTCAAAATGTCAGGAGGTAAGCAAGATCCTAAAGACTTGGGAGTGGGTGGTGCTAGTTATAAATGCAGATTCCTGAGGCCTCACCAGATTAACTGAATGAGGATCTCTGGGACTGATCCCTAGAAATCTGCATTTGTAGCAAGCTGCCTGGGTGATTCTTCTGCCTCCTAAAGTTTGAGAATCTTCTACACTGAGAACGGTATCTTTGAACTAGAAAGACCAGTTTCATCTAAATTGAGAAGGTCTCTCTCTGTGGTTACCAAAGAACCAAAGACTGCAGAGGACCAGCCCTGTTTCTTTCCCACTTGTCTACCTTCTTTCCCTTTCCTCTTGAGTCTCCTTTAGACAGAAAGTAAGTTCTTGGACCAGGCTGATCATAAACTCTGGGAGAAGTGCTTTATAAGAATACCGATGTATTCATTCAGCATAGTATTGGAAGTCCTAGCCACAGCAATCAGACAGAATATAATATAAAATAAAATAATAAATACAGAAATACAGAAATAAATAAATGGCATCCAATTGGTAAGGAAGAAGTAAAACTTTCACTATTTGCAGATGACATGATACTATTTTTCAAAAACCCTAAAGGCTCTACCCAAAACTACTAGAACTGATAAATGAATTAAGTCACAGATATCACTGTGAAAGTCATTAGATATGAAACTAATATATAGAAATCTGCTGCGTTTTTATAGACGAATAATGAAGTAGCAGACAGAGAAATTAAAAAAAAAAAACCCACTGCAGGGATGGGCTAAATGGGTGATGGGCATTAAGGAGGGCATTTATTGGGATGAGCACTGAATGTTATACGTAACTGATGAATCACTGGGTTCTACTCCTGGAACCAATACTACACTGTATGTTAACTAACTTGAATTTAAATAAATAAATTTTTTTAAATCTCATTTATAATTGTACCAAAAATAATAAAATACCTAGGAACAAACTTAAATAATGAGGTCAAAGACCTGTAATCCAAACATTATTAAAAAAAATTACTAACCTACTAAATCAGAGACTCTGAGAGTGATATGCTGAGCCCAGCAGGGTCTCAGAGAAGCCAGAGTTACAGGAATAGGCATTAAGGAAAAACTGGCTGTGAATGATGGATGGTATTTGCATGGTCAGATTGAAGAGGTTTGAACATTCTAGAATTATAGAATTAGAAGCAGGAGAAACATGGCAGGGGGACACTTATTGTTAGAAGGCTCCTGGAACTCACTGACAGTGTTGCTGCAGAATCTGGGTGGCAGGTTCAGAAACATTCCTTCCTAGCTGGCTGTAACACACAGTCTTAAGTTTCTGCTGCCAGAAGCCCTCCCCCCCCCCCCACCCCCCTGCCCCGGAAATAAGCAGAGGAATCTTCCTATGGGGTTTGATCAGATCTCAAATGGGTCAACACAATGTACCAAATGATCATCCACTAGAAATTCACATATTGGTGCCTCAACTGGCTGGTCACTGTGTCCAAAAGCTCACATTCATGTTTGTATCTTTGTCAGGGTCCTCCTCACACAAAACTCTACTTTCTTCCCACCAGGATGAAGGTGCATCGGGTGCATGAGTGGTTTTCCCCAGATGCCAAACAATGCCACAAAGCGTTTCCTCTCCCCACCTTTATTTTATCGTTTAAGAAACAATAGGATTCACGGGTAAGAGACATCTAAACCTTTGGGGTTTGAGAAAGATGATTTGGGGCTGATGAAGAATATGTCAGCTCCATGGAAGGGTAAGGTCACTCTCTGCATACACCTGGCTAGAGCAGCACGTACATGTTGAGGAAGAATAAAAGTCAGATTGGATAACTGATGGTGATTTGCCAGCCATGGAATGCTAAGAGCTACAGTTATCTTCTCAGCACATCTTTCTAGTCTAGACTCATTTTATTCTTCTCGTTCAAGTCTCAGTTTGTATGTCTCCTTCTCAGAGAGGACAGCCCTAAGCACCCCCTACCCTGTCTAAAATCACTTTGGCCCTACCTTGTCACTCCATCACATCATGCTGTTTGATTTTGTTTAGAGTGCTACTCTTCTATTTAAAATTATTGGGGCGCCTGGGTGGCTCAGTCGGTTAAGCATCCGACTTCAGCTCAGGTCATGATCTCACGGTCCGTGAGTTCGAGCCCCGCCTTGGGCTCTGGGTTGATGGCTCAGAGCCTGGAGCCTGCTTCCCATTCTGTGTCTCCCTCTCTCTCTGCCCCTCCCCTGTTCATGCTCTGTCTCTCTCTGTCTCAAAAATAAATAAACGTTAACAAAAAAAATTAAAAAAAAAAATAAATACAATTATGTTGCTCATTTATCTGTTGTCCTATTTATTATCTTTGCTCTCACAAGAATGTAAATTCTATTGGGACTGGGTCTATATCTGCTTTGTTCACAGCTACAATCCCCTACCTAACATTATTCCTAGTATTTAGTGAGTACTCAATAAAATAGGTGTTGAATGAATGAGTGAACTTACATTTTTTCATTTTTACATTTTATTCATTATGAATATTTGTTAATCCATACCAGAAACGTAAGTATAAATGCTATAATAATAGAAGCATCAGTGCTCCAGGGGCCCATACCTTGCACCGTCCTCAGAATCCATGTGCACTATTTCGTGAATCCCGAACAACATTTGAAAAGTCACTGACAAGGTCAATGAAGAAAAAGACAAAAGTTGAGCATTTGCAGAGTCTTTATCAAGTTGTAGCACAGGGCTTTCTGATTTGACATTTAAGGGAAAATCAGCCATAAATCCAAGAGAAGAAAGGTAATAATTACTCATAAACATTACATTTTAAAGCTTTACCATGAGAAAAAAAAAAACCCTTTAGACAGATGGGTATATTTCACTTAAATTTTATTTTATCTCAGAAAAAAAAACAGACTTAACTGAGTCTTTCTAATGAATAAAAACGCATTTTAACACTAAATAAACCTTGTCACAATCTGCATATCCAATGAAGTATTTGTTAAAATTTAGGTGGAGAAGACTCAAATTCAATTAATCACTAAGAACTGAGAGTTCAGTCCAGGATAAAAGAACTAGAAGAAGGATGTTAAAAGCTCTCACATGTTAATGAAGTCTGCACACCATTTCCCAATATGTACGATTATAATATTCAAAATTTTAGTTATCTGTATCTCTGGGTTTAATTCCCCTATGTTTTGAATGTCATAAAAGTTCATTTCTTCAGATCTGCAAAGAGCACAGTGTTTCTAAAAATAGGCAAATAGAACCTGTAAATCCTTTACTTTCTGAAGTCTAAGTATCTATAATTATGCTCTGCTTTTAAAAAGGAGGTAGCTACATTATCTGTGCCTTTTAAAGAAATGTTCAGGAATTTGGTTAAGGCAGTCAAATTTATAAGATGGTTAACTAGCTTAAAGCAGGCTATTTGGGCTTCTATTGGTGATTTTGAACCTTCTGCTTTCATTCACTTTTCATTCATTTATTTCCAATGTTCTCTGAGTTATGGGTCTATGTCCATCATAGATAATGTGCCTCTAGTTCAGACTGTCTGTGTTCCTAGCAGAACCTAGCATCATCCATTCATTCAACAAATATTTGTAAGTGCCTGGTATGATCAAGATACTGCAGAAACAGCAGCTAAACAAAGACACCTGCCTCCTGGGAGCTTGTGTTTTAGTGATGAAGATAGACAATAAATAAGTAAAATAAGTATGCTGGTAGACTGTGATGGTAGATTGTGTGCTAAGAAAAAGCTAAGCAGAGAAATGTCCATAGGAAATCTGTCTGCGGTAGTGTGGGATTTCAAATGGCATAGCCAGAAAAGACCTCAGAGAGAAAAGATGAGTAAAGATGGGAGGGAAGGGGTGCATGCCAGGTAGATAGAAAGCACTCATGAATTGAATGAACCAGAGTCAATTGGTTCATCAGCTCTCATTGTGTTTGGGATGTCTCCTCCCTTTGGGGGCTGATGTGTTTACACTGTAAATGGCTTGTAACTTTTGAATGGTGTCCTTATCCACAGCCTGTAAATAGCAATCCCAAATGCAGCTGATGTATATATCCACATCCTCAAGGATAAACAGCTCTGTACTGTCAGAAATTGAAAAGGCAGCTGTATGGGCATGTAAGGGTTAATATAGTAGGTTGGACTGGTGACAGGTAAAGAGCACCACCTGAGGCTTTTTGGATATGGAATAGCACTATGCATAAGTAAAGAAGGTGAAATGGAAGTAATCAAAGAATTCCAAAGAGAAAGCAAAAGACAGAGAGGTCTCCCTATTGGGAGTTAAGGTTTTACACGCAAACCCCAACAAAACTCTGCATTGTAAACTAGTTTCCTCTCTCTGACATGCATATCTGTGGACTCTCCTCCACACTTATCTACTGGTCACATCCAAAATGCATGTTGTTGCATGCATTTTGGAACAAACTACTGCCACGAGGAGGGACTACTTGGAACAAACTACTGCCAGGAGGAGGGACTTACTGCTCTTTTAGCTCTCCATGCCTTTTGCACGTGCTAGGTACTCCTGACCTTTGGCCTGCTGTTCATTCTTCCAAGGCTCAACTCAAAATTTCACCTTATCTGTCAAAACCCATTGAATTGTAACACTTAAGACTGGTGCATATCACTTTAGGTAAATTATAACTCAAAAAAAAAAAAAAAAAAGGAAAGAAAGAAAAAACCTCATCTCCTCTGAGAGCTTTCTTGGTATAACCTCCCATCCTTGTTCCCTATGTCAGCAGGGATGGCCACCAAGCCAGTTCCAGAGTCTGGGAGTGAGCTTCCTAGAGAGCCAAGGGGCCAAAGGGAGAATTTTTGGTGCATCTGGTAAAAATCCAGTTGGATTATTACTTTTCTACCCTTTCTGCATTTCACATTCCTCCTCGTTTTTCCTTTCAATAGTAGGCAGATAATTTCAGCTTCCTGGGCTTTTGTTCACTATTGAATTATTAACAATAAGTGTACATTTTAATATGTCCTCCATCCTTGCTAACTTCTGGGAACACTAATTCAAACTTTGCATCATAATTCTGACTTGTCCTATTCATCCACCCATCCACCTGTTCACCCATCTTCTAGCCAGCCACCTTGTAATGGTTTATAGCACAGCTCTGAACTCTGATAGCCTAGGTTGAAATTATGGCTTCTTCACTTACTGAGTAACTTTGAACAAGTTACTTAACTTTTTTGAAACTCAATTTACTCATCAGTAGAGTGGGATAGTAATAGTCTTTATTTCTGAGAGTTACTGGGAAAATGAAATGGGTTAATGCATATAAAATGCAGAGATGATACCAAGCACAGAGTGAGCACTCAACAACTCACAGGGAACATTCATTCATCAATCATTCACTGAGTATCTACCATATGCCAGAACTGAATTTGACACCATGGAAAAAAAAATAATTAAGACAGGAACCCTAACCTTAAAAGCTGAGTTTATGAAGGAAGATTCACAGACAGACAGACAGACAGATAAATACAACAGAATGGATTGATGCTGTGATGGGGCAAGTCCTACGTGCCATGGGAACCCAAAGAAAGAGTCCCCACCTTTCACTGGGAGACACAGCAGTGAAGACTTCCCAGAGGTAGAGATATTGAACCAAGTCCTACAATTCTGGCCTCTTCTTTTTGTTCCCTCAGGTTCATATCACACTGATGTCTTTGTTCCTGACCCCAAATTCTCCTACTGATGTCCCAGACTGACATCCAGACTTTGGCATTCTTATTTCTGGTTGGTGTCCTGCATCCCCTGTGACTCCAAAAGGACTCAAGCCTTTACCCCCAAGAGTAGGCAAATAAGAACAATAGTTCTAGTAATATGATGATAACAAATGTTCAAGTTCCCATTTCATTCGGAGTAAAAGCAAAAGCCCTTCTAAAGGCTTCTAAGGTCCTGTATCATCTGCCCCCATCATTTCTCTGGCCTCTCTATCATGTTCTTCCTTCCTTCTGCTCCAGCCAGCCCTTTTTGCTGCCCCTTGAAAATACCAGGCACACTCCCACTTCAGGGCCTTTGTATTGGATCTGACCTCTGTCCAAAGTATCCTTCCCTCTACATCTGCAAGGCTCATTCTCTCACCTTCAAGTCTTTGGTCACATGTCACTTCTCAACTGACCACCCTATCTAAAATGCTTTGTTCTAAAGCACATATCATGTTTTATCATTCTCCATAATGGACTTATTTACTGTATTCATTATCTCTTTACTCCACTAGCTTGCAGGCCGCAGAAGTGAAAGGATATTTATCTGTTTTATTCACTGAATAGCCTGTGTCAGTGGTTAGCATATCGTGGGTGCTCAATCAATATGCAGTAAATGAGGGGATATTGCCATTAGCAGCCCAAGGGAAAGTTTATGAGGCCCCGCAAGTTAGAAAGCACAGAACTGCCTTTCTGACTTTTTAATTATTAAGCTGCACAAGTGTAAAAAACTCATTTTGATTTCACCCTTCAGTCCACAAAGCAATAAAGGTCCCTGAACTTGCTTAATGAGTCCATGAGAATGATGGCTAATTAATATAAGGCAGCTAGTTGTTCGGCCAAGTTAGCCACTAGGATCACCTGAAGAGCCCCTTAGAGGTGGAACAGGCCTGTCTCTGGCTCCCTGCATCTGCACCCAGCTGGCTGTGCAAGACCAGAGGGGTATCTAAAGTGGAGGGAGAGCTCAGGCAGCTTCTACCTCAGTGTCTTTGACAGTTCCTGGTTGTTCTCTTGGCCAACAGGGAGCCTGGAACTTTCCCAGCCTGGGACCCTCAGTCTGGACCTTGGTTTGTTGGGTTCTTCAAAGACTGGTCCTAGAGCTATTTAATTAGAACTCAACTCTGTGATTCCATATATGCTCATGGGATAACTATATCTGAAACATGCTCTCTGGAGTCTTCCCTGGCCCGGCTTTTCCTGGCTGAAGAGCACTTAATCTCTCTTTTTACAGAAACTGATGTTCTGGCCACAAATCCCAAACAGATTGCACCAGGCAGACTGGGTCTGCATCCAGCTGGGCCACTTACTGGCTAATTGACTTTGAACATGTGCTTCAACCTTTTGTCAATATTGAATTTTACTTGAGCCTGAAGAAAACATTGAGGGTTAAGAAGTACCCCTATCCTTTTGTACTTCAAAATCCCTTCACCCTTTTTTGTATTCCAGGAACAGCTAATCTCACAAAGAACAACTCTGACCTCTGACCTATCTCCACCCTTCCCAGCTCCTAGATCCATTCCCTGTTTACCTGCTCCTATAAAACCCCAGACCCCCTTCCCTTTCATTGAGACAGTCCTAGTTAATGAACCTTCTTCCTATTGCAATAGCCTGAATAAAACTAGCCCCTTACTTGTCCAGTACATTTTGTCTTTGACATTTTTAAGCCTCAATTTCCCTATCTGTTAAAAGGAGATCCTTGTAACTACTTCCTAGAGATAACTGTGAAGATTAAATGAATAATGTGTGTAAAATGTAGTGAGCCTTCAATAAATATTTTGATGGAATTATTTCCTGTTGTTAATTCCCTCCAGCCCTATCTTACAGGCCTTGGTCTTTAGGGCGTCCTGTGCTGATTAATGTCTGATGGATGGTCTTAGTAACTTAAAACTTGCTATTACTACACATTTTCTGTTAATGATAGCATTTTTCTAGAAGCTTTTGAGGGATTTAGTGACATCTAACCCTACTCAACCACTGTGAGAAGTAAGGGAAATGATTCATTCTCAGAAATACCAAATAAAAGCTGTGCTGTCTAGTTAACAGTAGGTTTACAACCTATTGGAAATATGTACAACCTCCCTGCACCCCCCCCCCCCCCCCCCGCCACATTGCAGTCCCAAAGTCTTAGACACTTCACTTCCAGGTTCTTCCCCTCTCTGTTTCGAGGGCTCATTTTCACAGGTTTTTCACTGAGCATGTACCAAAGAACAAAGAAGGGACTGAAAGTCTCTCTGCGTCACCTCAGAGAATGTACATTTGTTCCAATCAGACTACTTTTTGCCTTACATGGGCATAGGCGATGTCCAAGTAAGGCTGTAACCTCTGTAGTACTCAGCCAATGAGGAACCAGGGGAGGGACTTGCATGCATGAAGATAAATTGTCTGCTGTAACTGCCCAGAATATGCTTGTCCATCAGACACATGCTCTTGCAAGAAGGTTGATTACAAATTAAAACCTTGCTTCACTGTGCTCAGACACTCTGTGTCCCTCCTTAGATTGGGTCAGTCGGCTTTTTTCTCACAGCCACTATCAACCACCAAATACATCCTAAGAGCATGTCCCAAATGCTGTCTGAAAACACCATTCAGTGCTCCTTCTCCAGCCAGAAATGGAGTTTTGAACTGTTTCTCCAACCTGCCACCACATTATTCTCCAAGATCTGGCTTTGATTCTCCCTTCACATTTGATCCTTGGTAGGTTTTTCTGTGATGAGTGTTGCTTCTTGCCTATTTAGCTACATGTCTCTGTGTCCTAAAGGAGAGGCTACTTTAGCTCTGGGGAGAGCCAGAGCTAATATTCCCTCACTGTGCTTCTGCAGAACCTTGCCACTAGTTGGAATTGGAATCCCCCCGGAGACCTTTTTTAATGTTCCTCATACCTATGTGGCAATTCAGACCAACTAAATCATGGTCTCTGGATGTGGGACAAGGGCACTGGTATTTTTAAAAAGATCTCTAGATGTTTCCATATGCAGCCAAGATTGAGAACCATTGTTATACAGACTTCTATGGTATCAAACACCCTCTAGTATAATTTACTTTTCTGCCTTTCCTGCTAAACCAGATTTCTTAATCTGCAATCCATGGACCTTTACAGGATGATCAGGGATCTATGACCCAGAAAATATTTAGGCTCATTCATCCCTAATCCAAGAACTCCATGAGAACAAGGCTTGTAGTTTATCCATTATTGCAACCTCTGTGCTAACCTCTGCTCACTCAATAATGCAACATTTATGCAACAATGAATTGGATACTGAAGGACAGCATCTCAGGAGGCATTGCCCAGAATTTCTTTGAGGAAAGAAGAGGAGACTTAGGTTGAAGAACAATCTCATGCTTCACATGCCCAGAATAACAGTGGAATAGATTTTTCTGCTCCTGCATATATATGACCAAATACCAAATAAGGGTGGAATATATATGTATATTTGGTCATATATATGCAGGAGCAGAAAAATCTTTTTCCCTGTGCTTTCCTAGATTTAATGTCTGGGCCTATCAATCAAACTGATAAAAGAGTAATAAGAGAAAAAAGTTTTAATTCCATATCCATGCATGGAAGTTGACAAAGAAAAATGTGGCTCAAGGAAGCAGCCAGATGATTGAGGTTAGATACCATCATCATAGGCCAAACAAAGGAAAGAGTTTCTGGGTTTATGGTCAGGGAGGCTGGTTATGAGAAGGGGAGAGGAGGAAATGTATGGCAAATAAGGGTTGTCAGGTTACACCCATGTAAGTCTCTCAGGAGATATTATCTCTGAGAGTAGCTCTCTTCCTAATATGGAGACATCTTTATATGGACATTTCCTTTACAAGTATAAATTTCCTTTATAAAAAGAGAAATTTATACTCTATTTTTTGGTAGTCAGGGGGAGGTAAAGAGCTCTTCCTGTGTCTGCTGATTCTCAATTCTTTTGGCTCAAAATAATCCCATACACCAAAGAGACATATTTGGGGATTGCATATTTGGGTACCCTTCATATGTTTACCGAGGGGTTGGATCCTGATCAAATTGTAATTGTTTGAAAGTTCACAGCATCTGAAGAATCATCCTAAGTTCCATATGTCTGCCCAGGTTAATTCATTATAAATTGATTTAAATATTCATCTATTTCCCTTTTTCTTTCACCTTAATAGGATAATAAGAGTTGCAGAGAAGTTTTGAAATGAAAATGCTTTAAAATTCATCCTGTGTATTTGAGCTGAAGGGGAGCAGAATATGTAACCTGAAAACATGTCCCTTGAACAGATGGATTATTTTGAGCTGAAGGCAATAAAAATCCAGCAGACTCAAGAAAAACTTCTACCTCTCCCTTAACTGTCCAGAAAATTTTACATAGGGGGCCTGGCTCGGGGTGGGGGTGGGGAGAGAGAGAGAGAGAGAGAGAGAGAGACAGAGAGAGAGAGGCAGCTAATACCAGAGATCACTTTTACCTGAAGGACCTACCTGTACAGTAGAGCAAACATCTAATTAGCAAACATCTGCTCTTCCTATTGTCCTGTGAATTACCTCCCTCCCCTGTGAAGCCCAGGCCTCTATCCCATTCCTTAGTTCAAAATGCCTGGAAACCACAATTGCTGGACTTGTCCTTGGGTCTTAGAGTCTTAAGGGCACCACGTATGTGTGTAGTTAAACTTGTTTTATTCCTATTAATCTATAA
Source organism: Panthera leo (assembly GCF_018350215.1). Lineage (NCBI taxonomy): Eukaryota > Metazoa > Chordata > Mammalia > Carnivora > Felidae > Panthera > Panthera leo. The sequence goes on from NC_056689.1 coordinate 53,423,587, forward strand.
TTTGTTTATTAGACCAGCCAAAGAATCACAAAAGACAGAGGAAAAAAATTTTCCTCCCCAATGGATCCTAATCAACTTTAGTGTCATTATTATAACTGGTGTGGAATGCTGCACAATTAACAGATCAAATGTGATCACATCTCTGCCTGTTTTCTAACAATTTGCCTGAGGCCCCATCTGCCTTACGAGCAGGAAGCACAGAATCTCCTTCTCCGAACTGTCCACAAACCGTGAGGGGAGAGTTGTAAGTAGGGATGGGGGCATCTCACTTCATCCAAAGAGGAAATCAGTCCAGTTTCCACATTCTTACTGTAGAAGGGAGTACCTGTATTAATCATGCCTTTTTATTTTCATTTCCAATGCTTTGACAACTTGGGACCTTGCTAACTGTAGACTGTCCCTCCCAGGGCCAGCCTAGAGGTAGCAGACTTGCTAGGAGTTCTTTCATATGCAATCTAACCAATCCAGACCCCACACCCCCACCACCTCCTTCCTCTATCAGCCTCTCCCACTCAGAGCCACTATTCTGCCCTAATCACCTGAGGACCGGGAACCAGACAAGGAAAGACAGTCCCTACTCTGAAAGCCCCAGAGCCCACGGAAATTGTTCAAACTAGCTAATAGTCCTCAGCCTGCTTACACTGCCTCACCTGTTTCTTCCCATTGAAACCACAATAAACACACTTGCCCCACATTTTTCCTGTTTTGCCTCTGACCAACGCTGGTGCTTCCCCTTGGGTTTCCCTCACCCCCTACTGTGGTAGGGCATGCTCCCTTCTCTTGGGAACTATGAGTAATTGTCTTTTTATTGGCAATTGTTTCCTGATCTATTGGTCTCACTATTCTTGAATGATAATAAGACATACATATTAAAGCCCACCAGAGGGGCACCTGGGTGGCCCACCTGGTTAAGCGTCCAACTCTTAGTTTCAGCTCAGGTTATGATCTCACAGTTCTTGATATCAAGCCCCATATGGGGCTCTTGGCTGACAGTGCAGAGCCTGCTTGGGGTTGTCTCTCAATCTCTCTCTCTCTCTGTCTCTCTCTCTCTGCCCCTCCCCTGCTCATCACATGCATGCACCCCACCATCTCTCTGTCTCTCTCTCAAAATAAATAAACATTAAAAACAAACAAACAAACAAAAAAACCCCACAGAGTCTGGTGAGTCCAGCAGGCTATTGCTTCCAAGAGCATCAGCATTGAAAATGGATATTACAAAGTCCAAGATGCCATGGCATCTACTGCCATGATGTCAATGTGTTTCAGATCTCAACCAAGACTGTGGGAAATCCTGGGGGCAGAGCCCAGCATAGCCAAGGATGCTTCACATCTGGGATCCCAAGAGGGCAGAGGCTTAGCACTTCCAGTTTGCATATCCAAGAACCTCCTGAGGGCAAGTCTGCCTGGTGGAAGCCTGAGATCTAACACTGGCCTCCCTGGGGATCTATAACTATCTTAGGAGGAGGCTGTCTTCAGATGATACACTACTCCAGTGATTTACCCCTCTAAGGGAGTATTTTATGGGAATTTCCAGCATTTCTTTTGCTATAAAAAGAGAACTAACCCCCTAAATGCATCCTAATTTCATATAGGTGTTCTATAACTTATTAGAACATCTAATTTATGAAAGAACAGCTTGTAAAATAACCTTCATTACTTCCTCATCGAGTCCTTCCACAGCCTCATTATCGGACTATTATCATTCCCGAAAACTCCCTTTCTTCTCATCTCCTACCTACAGTGGCCAAATCTCCCAAACTGACCCTTTCTCTGCTAGTCTTGACTCCTCCATCAGCATCAGACTTGTTCCCTTTTCCTGCACCCTGGCGCATTTGGGGTTCCCCACAAACGCAAGCTTTAGCTTTCAGAAAGGCTTAGAGACCAGTGTCAGGCCCAACATTTGAGTTTTAGGTTTGTGTTGCTTCAAGTATCGAAACAATGATACGGGTTAAAATCGGTTTTGAACTGGCCAGAGAACCTAGTCAACATTTAAACAAGCGTGTTTCTAGGGAAAATGTGTCCCAAGTTCCAAACAAGTGATATACAAATGAAGTTTCAGAACCTAACACTATCTGCAAGCTAAGGATGGCCGGTCCCTACAGCCTCTGGCCAGTGGCAAAGGGGGTGCTGTGGAATGAACACTGCCCTAGGAGGCTGGGCTTCTATTCCCAACTCTGCCACTAGGAAAACTCATCTGTAAAACTGGCATACTACCTTTAATACCTTCCTTGCCAGAAATTAAGAGAATGGACCCAATTGTCTCTTATAGTTCTAATAATAATGTAAAATTAAAGTCAAGCTCCAAGAGGTTCATTTCCTGCGGTGAAGAATTCCTGCACTGAATGATTTATGGAAAATTTTGGGAGTGGGGGTGGTTTGACACCAACTGAAAGGATCCACCTTCCCAGCAGAGTTTATTAATTCAAGGATCACAGCAGAGAAGAGAATGGGGGGTGGGCTGAGGGCTTTGAGAGTGGTTGGGCCTGAGACCCCAAGGTTCACAAAGGAACCAGGGCTGACCAATTTATTTCTTGCCATAGTTTCTTTTTTCTCAAATCAAGTGCCCTATTGCATCTCAATGGTCTCAAAGTAGCCATTTGCCTTCATTCCAAAGAGCAGTCATTTGCCACCTGCGGGTTTGTATTAACATAAACTATGCAGACAGCCTTTTGTTCTAGAACAAAAAGCCTTTCTGTAGGGTTGCTTAAGGCAATCAGACATTCTGCTTAAGAAAAGCTGAATTAATTGACTGCAGAAAATACACTGACATTCTGCTCCAAGTACTGATGAAGGAAAATAATCTTGAATGGGTTTGTAACTGGTTCATTTACACAATTTTTGGGTTTTTTGTTGTTTTTTAAAGGATTCAGTGAGCTTTTACAGTTCAGGGGCCTCAGGTTAGTAAAAATTGCTCTGGGTGAGATGTTAAACATTGACACTAATGCACATTATCTTTCCATAGTGTTTAAGACAAACATTCAAGCTGCTGCTGCTGATTCCTTAAGGGACATTAGGCTATTAAATGTCAAGACCTATATTTACATTTCTATTTTCATTTTGCTAATTATCACTTTACAGAACTTGTTGTGATTGACTCTCATCAACCCATCAAAAAGGAACAGACTTCAAGGAGAACTTTTGTTTAAACAAATCACTGGACTGGAGTGCACGGAGTGGCAGGCCTTGGCAAAGGCTTGGAGGTGGGAGAGACCGTGACTAAGGAGACTGGGGTTAATAAAAGCCAGTAAACAGAGCAATAGAGGTCTTGGAACTCAGAAGTCATATGTTCAAGTCCCAATGTTATGCCCAGAATTCGTGATCCCCAAAGACCACCAGGGAGCCGAGTCCGATGCAAAAGCAAAAGAGCCTTTATTCGAGCTAGCTCGAGCTCAATCCCCTACCTGCACCGATGCAGCAGTGAGATACCAGGGAGAGAGAGTGAGTTTCAAAAGGACAAAGGTTTTATTGGGGCCTGGGGGCAGTTGGTGAGGTAATGGCTGTGGCCTCAGCTGATTGGCTGGGGAAGGGTCGGAGTCCTGTTACGCAGGTCGCTGGGGGTGTTTTGACCAGGAAGTTTGAACGGGTGAGCGGGAGGTTACTCAAGGGGTGGAGGCGTGGTCTAGGTGAAGGACACAGAACAAGATGGAGTCGGCAGGCGTAGGCCCGCCCTTTCACCAGCTGGGTAGGATGAAGTGACTAGATCATTTATCATTCAAACCAGGGGCACATTTGATAGTTTGATAGTAAGAGCAGGTGCTAACTAGGTGGCAGACCAGGACTAAAGAACAGAAATTTTCTTTGGGAAAATCAGAATGAGTGGTCACCACACTACTTGGCTCCTTAGCAGTTTTGTGATAGTGGAGTCCAAGAGTTGTTTGACCTTTCTGAGCCTATTTCTCAGCTTTACAATGAAGATAACAATGTCCTGCAGGATTTTTTTTAAGTTTATTTATTTATTTTGAGAGAAATAAAGAGTGAGCAGGAGAGGGGTAGAGAGAGAGAGAGAGAGAGAGGGAGAGAGAGAGAGAATCCTAAGCAGGCTCCATGCCCAGCGCAAAGCCTGACTTGGGACTGGATCTAACAACCGTGAGATCATGACCTGAGCTGAACTCAAGACTTGGTCGCTTAACCAACAGAACCACCCCTGCAGGACTTTTATACTTACTGGTCTTGGAGATACACATTAGTGCACTTTATAATTTGTAAAACTTGATAGTAATGTGAGGTACTATCATAGCTGATAAAGCAAAGACAAATTTACTGCTTGCTGCTGAGAGACTGAATATATGAACAATGGCCAAACCATATATAAAAACAGAACTTTCACCCAAAACAACTTGCCCAGGAAACCAACCCTTTTTCTACAATAAACAGACTAAGAAGCCAGCCTACTGTTAGATTTGCAGGAAGCCAGATTGCTATCTCTAGTGAAAATCCAGGAAGTTAAACACTAACTTTTGTAATAATCAGCCCCAAATGGCCAGGACTTGATTAAGAATTAACAGTTTCCCTAATTTGTGTCTCTACTTACAACAGGACTATAGCAGGATTCTCATGCATACAGAGATGGGACACCAAGACTCTTCTTTCCAGGAAGCAGCTTTATTCGTTCTGCCGGCATGGGCTCAGTGGGTTCGTACCCGAAAAACTGAGCCCCGAGTGTAGTGGGGTGTAGACCTTTATGCAATTTCTGCTTCTTTGTCTCCCATATATTGTGATATATAGTCTGATTGGACACAGTCCAAGTTACAAGTGTCAGAGTTATGCATGCATGTATAGGAATTGATTGGGCCATGTTGCTTGTTACCTTCCTTTGTTCCGAGAAGGCCTCCACCACGTTCCTCAGGAAGCGGCTTTACCAGAGGACCAACTGGAGACAAACAAACTTGCATCCCTCATCCCTAACCAATCACATAGGATGTTCCATTTCTTACTAGGCAGCCTACACTTCCTCAAGCTAACAGCTTTCAGTTAGAGAAACCTGAAGCCTTCCTTCTTTTCCATTGAAAAGCTATCCCACCCTTCCATCTGCCTTTGAGTTTCTGCCAAAACACAAAGGACAGTGGTTGACTCTCTGACCACATAGCAAACTCTAAGTAAAGAGCCTTTGCTTTCATTTAGTTGATCTTGATTTATTGCCACATCTGATATTTACATAGAAAACTTTGGGTCACAAGATATTGAATGGAACTTTCACTGTTAGAATGGTCAGAAAAACCCTAGGCTGAGGAAAATAGGTGCTAAGAATAGCCAAAGGATTGAAAGGAGTCCAATGGATCCTGCTACCATTCTGTTATCATTTCCTACAGCCTGAATCTAGAGTAGAACTATTCCCAGAGTAGCAGAATGACCCTAGAGGAATGCCAAGTCTTCTCAGGCAAGGATATTTGCATTTTCTGTGCTAACCGACTCCACATAAAATAGTAGAACTTGAGACTTGTCACTGGTACCCTGGGTAGGCAGCTGTCTGCTGGTGAGAGGATCCTAGCCCAGAAGGGGCTGAGGGTGGTAGTCAGAAAGGGTTCTTTTGGAAGAGGTCATCTTGCCTTTGGTGAATTGTCATTCAAAATAAAGATTACATTTCCCATGTCCCTCCACCTAGATGTGCTTAGTTCTGGCTGATGAAATGTGCAGCATCTGTGCAGTACAGAGATCATGAAGGGCCTCTATCCCCACCAAGGTTTTTGTTTTCTCCCTGTAGTCCCTGCTCTGCCTTATCCAATCCTGGTGGATACAGCAGCAGAGTAAGGAGGAGGATTCTCTTTCCCCAGTGCAGGCCCCTTGGTCATACCCAAGCTAAGGAGGAGGGAAAGAGCACTGATTTGGATGTGAAATCAAAGCTTCCCATTATACTGGACTAGACTAGACTTTTTTTAAAAAAATGTGTTTTTTTTTTTATTTTGAGAGAGTGGGGAGGGGCAGAGAGAGAGGGGGAGAGAGAGAATCCCAAGCAGGCCTTGCACTGACAGTGCAGAGCCCCACACGGGGCTCAGTCCCACAGTCCATGAGATCATGAGCTGAGCCAAAATCAAGTAGACCTTTTTTTTTAATTTTTATTTTAGAGAGTGAGAGAGTGTGAATGGGGGAGGGGACGGGGAGAGAGAGAGAGAGAGAGAGAGAGGGAGGGAGGGAGGGAGAGAGAGAATCGTCAAGCAGGCAGCTTCTATCCTCAAACTCTTCCCTATGTTTTTTAATGTTTAAACTGTAATCTCTGCAGATATCTAGCAAAATGGAAGCTTGAAAATGGAATTGCAGCTTTCTAAGCATTAAGAAAGTAGGAAACTAATTTGTTTTACATATTTTGAATCTTTGAGTTTAAATGTAATGATGGTTTAAGTGATCGCCGATTTTGAGATAGATCCTGACACCTACTGGCCAAATTTGATATTAAATGCTTGACATGTTTTGACCAAGAAAAAGAAAAGTTCCTGGTTCTTGGAGAGGAAAATTTGGAAGGAAAAGCGGGGTGGGGGGGTGGGGTGGGGGTGGGGTGGAAATCCTGGCTCCAGGTGGGTAGAAGTATGGCCACTGGAAAATGGAGACACGAGTGTGAAAAAAGACCTAAGGAAAAGAATCATGGGGTAGCTTCTGAAATGTCATCCAAAGCTGACCCCAGAACTCCTGGTTTGCCTACCTTAAGTCCTTCCTCTCCTTGAGTTTTTCACTTGGCATTCTAAGTGATTTTATTCCAGGTGCACAGTTCCATTTTCAAACTAGACTGGAAAAGAACCAGCCTCCAAGCCACCAAACACAAGTCCCCCTGCATCTTTTTCTGTGCATCCCTGTGATGGTCCCAATGATCACCAACATTATTATTGTTGACATGTTTGGATGCTTACTCTGTGCTATCACGCTAAGTGCTTTATAAGTGCACAGAGCCTGGATTTGGGCTACCTGGGTTCCAATACTGACTCTAGCAATTACAAGTTATATGACTGGTCAAATGACTTAATCTCTCTTTCTTTGTCTCTAAAATGGAGACAACAATAATGCCTACCACATAGAGTTCTTGTGAAGTTTTAAAGAGTTTGCATATGTAAAGTGCTCAAAACAATGCCTGATACATCTCAAGGGCTATAAAAGTGTCAGTTATTCTTACCTTACTTCATCTTTACAATGATACTGTAAAATAAATACTGGCATTTTTAAAATGAGGGAACTGAGGCTTAGTGTACAAGTTAGAAATGCTTTTGGCTTCAAATAACTGAACACTTAATTAACAATGGCTCAATAAATTTCCTTCCCCCTCCCCTCTCCTCCCACTCCCCTGTCTCCCTCAACACCAGTCCAGGGATGATTGCCCGCTGGCACTGGCTAATGGCTCTGTGATACTGGGGCTGCTGTCTTGGAGATTATTTAGGTTTCTCCCTCAGGATCACAAGATAATTGTCCAATTCCAGGCATCATGTCCGTTCAGCAAGATTGGGGATAGAAAAGGAAGCCAGGGGCATTGGCTCCATCTGCCATTTTATTAGAAAAGCAAAGATTCCCAGAAACTCTCCCATTAACTTCTATTACTTGTGTTCCATTGACCAGAACTGTGTCCCCCTTGGTCACTCCCGGCTAAGAAAGAGTATGAGACAGTGAGTATTTAACTTTTCCTGATCTTTTGTAGAAGGCAGCAAGTGAGAAGGGTGTTGGGAATGACTACCTAATCAACCAGCCATCTATATCTGCCACATCTTAGGATAAATCACTTGATAAGACCATATCACTACTAAGTGGTGGTGCCAGCATTCAAGCCCAGACAGTCTGGTTTCTTGTGTCTTAAATACCATCTTATATTAATATTATGATGGATAGTCTCCATTTGCCCCTCCAGATCCACTCTTCCTATTCTCTATCTTCATGTGTCCTGAAATTCTGTTCTCTAAAAGCTGTAATACATGGGCCCATGTGCCCTCAGATTTATCATCTGGGTCAGCCAATGGTATCGGAAGATGGGAGGAAAGAGGTATTTGCTCCCTCAGCTCTCTTTTTGTCAGGCTCTGGTTTAGCAGAGGGTATGTTCCTCTACTGAAGACCACGGCATGCCGGCAGCTTCTCTCCTACTGGTATCCACTAATACCATTCCTTCCTTTGCCTTGTCAGGCCTAGGGGTAGTAATGGCGTTCTACTATTGATAATCCCTTGTTGATTCTCTTAATCCTGACAGAACAGATTAGGTTGCCATCTGTTTCCTGCAAGAACCCTGACAAATACCTTACATTTACATAATGCCCTATAATATCCTTTTATGTATAGTCTCTTAAGGGGTCTTATTCTATTGAGATTTCAACCTCTAGCCTTGCCCCCACACATCTTTCTAGTATCCCAGCTTCTCATAATGGCATACTCTATCAACATACATACAACAACCTTCCTGTAGAATAAGGAAGGCTTGGCCCCAAAAGGTATGCAGGAGAGAATTATACTTACATGGCTTCCTTCACAAATCCAGCCTGACATAGTTCACTTTATAAAAGTCTGATTTTCCTGGTATCTTACATCTCTCCAAGGCTGTCCTGCTTAATTGGAGTCCCAGTCCTTGGTCTGGTCTTTCTAAATTTTTTTTTTTTTTTAACGTTTATTTATTTTTAAGACAGAGAGAGACAGAGCATGAACGGGGGAGGGGCAGAGAGAGAGGGAGACACAGAATCGGAAGCAGGCTCCAGGCTCTGAGCCATCAGCCCAGAGCCCGACGCGGGGCTCGAACTCACCGACCGTGAGATCGTGACCTGAGCTGAAGTCGGAGGCTTAACCGACTGAGCCACCCAGGCGCCCCTGGTCTGGTCTTTCTAACAGTAAGTCCAGCTTCTTTGTCTTCTCCCTTTTTCTTTCATCCTTTGCTCCTAAGCTTGGCCCAATGTAACTCTCATAAGCCTCTTTCTTCCTCTGTCTGGGTCCAATTCACCTAGCATTTCCCATTCTTAGCTATTTCACTTCTTTCTGCTTGTCTCCTTCCTCCAATCCACGCTTCTCTCCTTTTCCCTTCTCCCTGGCTTGCATCTGGAACATGGCACCCCTGCAAACCTCATTTCCAGGTCTACTATCTCACTGTTTGTCAATCATTGGCAGACCATCACGCCATGTGAGAGAGAGTTCACTTATTTTATTTTATGAGTATTAGCATTGTAATAGGGCAGGCCTTAGATAAAAATAAATATGAAATAAATATAAAAAATAAAATATCGGGGCCCTCGGTTGGCTTAGTTGGTACAGCATGTGACTCTCAATCTCTACATTGGGCATGGAGTCTACTTAAAAATTAATTAATTAACTAATTAATTATTTTTTTCAATATATGAAGTTTATTGTCAAATTGGTTTCCATACAACACCCAGTGCTCATCCCAAAAGGTGCCCTCCTCAATACCCATCACCCACCCTCCCCTCCCTCCCACCCCCCATTAACTAATTAATTAATTGATTGATTAACTAAATAAAATAAATATAAAAATAAATATTACTCAACTCTAAAATACCACACATGGATAGGAGCCTATTCTGTTCATTCACAAGAGCTATTTGTTTTTATTATGGTATAACATATATAACATAAAATTTACCATTTTAACGATTTTTGAGTGTACCATTCTATGGCATTAAGTTCATTCGCACTGTTGTGAAGCCATCTGCACGCCACCATCCACCACCAGAACTTTTTCATTTTCCCCAACTGAAGCTCTGTACTCATCAACTAACACCTCATTCCTTGCTCCTCCAGTCCCCGGCAACCATCATTCTATTTTTTGTCTTTATGATTTTGATTCAGAGTAGACCTATTTTGTACTGTTCAGAACAAGCTCAGAATCACTACATGTGAGTTGCAAGTGTTACATAGAGATGTGTGTTCAGGGAGGGCCATCGTTGGGGGTCTGCTGCAGACAGAACTGCCTGCCTGTGGCAATGCTCAGGATTGCCTGAATGACCGCTGCAAGGATGTCAAAGGAGGGTGACGTTCAGTCAGGAGACAGAGGGCACTCCTACTCCCGACCCCAACCCCCAACCCCACCCCTGCAAGCTCTCTTCCGACTCTTCAATTTCATGACAAGGAAACTTGGACTGAGTAATAGAAATGTGTTAATAGGAAACACATGTTGGCTATGTTACTATAGCCATTATGTCCATACAGGAGTTACTGACAATTAATGCCAGATTTGTGCAAAATAATATCAATAACATCTAGTCTTTTGATTAAGGCAAGTACCCCCTGCTCCCCAAAATAGGAATGAGCAATGTAGAATTGGTGAGGGTAGGCAAATTATGGCAAGAGTAGCAAAGAGGAAGCCTGTAGGCCAGATTCAGATGAGAGTTGTCCTGTTTGTCCTGCATGATGTATTTTTAAATGTGTTTAGTTAGCAGATTTAAACATCTGATTTCTGGTTTCACTTGAAAAATCTGGCATCACTGGGCCTGCAATCCTGCCTGGCAAGAACATAAATCTCTCCTTGTTGCCCTACAGCCATGCCCTGGGAGCATTTGAGTTTGCAACACTTGCTCTTTGGGATCTTAGGGTCAATAAGGATACGTTTAATAAAATGTCAAGGACATGATTATAGTTTTAAAAATTAATTTTTAAATGAATAGAGGAAATATTTGAAAATGAACAGATTCCATGAGTGCTATGGAAAGGGAGGTTTGACTTCATCAAATAAATTTGCAAAATTGGTAAAATAATTCAAAGAAATATCTGAGGGGGAAAGATCAATCAATACATATTTATTGGGCACTTGTAACACTCCCCACCACACCCAACCCAATCCCTGCTCTGTTTCACCCCAGTATTTATCACTATTTAACTCACTATCTGCTTTAGTTATTTATTATATTAATTTATGTGTAGTTTATAATAATTATCATAGCTTAATAAAGTTGTATTTTTTGTCTTTATGATTTTGACTCAGAGTAGACCTATTTTGTACTGTTCGTGACAATGGACAGTATATAATATTTAATTGTTTATGACAATAATATATAATTGTTCATGACAACTTGTTTTGTTTGTGTTCTACTGGAATATAAGCTTGCCAAAGGTAGAATTTTCCCATCTGTTCTATTTACAGTTGTATCCCCAGAGCTGAGAATAGTTCCTGAAACATAGCATATATGCAAGCAATATTTGCTGAATGAATGAACAAGCTTATTGTGAGGAAGTTAGTGCTGTACAAGCAATTGTGAGAGGTAAAAGGATACATATGACACACATCATATTCGAAGTTCTCAATGTAATGGAGAAATAGACAAACCACAATAATAGAAGATTTGTATATAATTAACAAGTGACTGGAGGAGACAAATTATTCCAAAATTGAGGAGGGAGAAGAGAGTTTGACTTGCAGGTAGACGCTTAGGAAAACCTCATAAAGAAGTTGGGACTTAATCTCAATTTGGAAGGAAGGGTGAGAATCTTGCGGGCAGCAGGCAGAAGGTCATTCAAGGAAGAGAAAATTACATATTAGAAAAAATCAGCAAAATAGTTTGATGAGATCCTGTGAACACTTTCACTTTATCATTCCATAGTCTGAGCAGAATTGAACTGCTCAGACTATGTATTAACTGCATGTATTCTGGGAGTTTGGGGGGAAAAAAAGTAATTGTCCAAAGCAATGTTTTTGGACATTTAGTTCATAGCAAGGTCAAGGATGAATTTGCAGGACATGGTACTGACAGGACTTGCAGAGGCAAGGGAAAGAAGTCTTGGAGATTTCACAGCTTTGTAACGACGAGTATCATTAACAGAATAGAGAAGTCAAGGAAAAGGAGAGGCAGCTGGTCAGGATTTTTATCACAACTAACAGAAATAAAATTTGAACTTCTATGAGCAAAACAGAGACTTTACTGGCTCATGAAGCCAAACTGCAGAAAGAGCAGGCATAACATGGAGTCTCAAAAACATTTGGCACAGGAACTTGAAGTTCATCTCACCATCAGCATCTGTTTCTTCTCTCTGGGTTCACTTCACTCATGCAGTTGGAATACTCATGCCAGCATCTCCCAGGTTCACATGTTTCCCACTCTGACACCAGAGACAACAGATTTTGCTTCCTTAGTTCCAATTAAAAAAGTCTTGGGGAACACTGATCTGTTCGGGTCATATATCTACTTTAGTTGGAGAGAAGAGACAGAGGACTCTGATTAGCAGTGCCCACTAAAATCATAAGGTTGGCAGTTGGAGCAGCCCCTGAAAACAAAGGTAGGATTATTTTCAAAAAGAAGTAGGAACACATGCTGGATAAGCGAAGCAACTAATGCCTACCACAGGGGACAGGCTGATAGTTGTTTGGTTGGTTGATTGGTTGTTTTAACATTTTAAACTTAGGTAAATAGCATACATCTAAGATTGCAGAATCACATAGTCTCAGAATTCCATAAAAGTCATCTGATTCCACATCGTATCTAATGTATCCATTATTTCCATAATATTCCCAACAAATGATCTGCCAGCAGGCACTCAAACAACTTACTCCCTCTTTAAGCATTCTATCCATTATAAAATGTTCCTAGTTGCTACAAAGTTGTTCCCTACAGTCAGGTAAAATTTGCCAACTTAGAGTTTCCACCAGTCAATGGCAACTGCCTGCCTTGGAGGTGTCCATAATGAATCTCTTCCATTTTGCATGTTTGAAGAAAGCTCTTATGTTCCCCAGTGAGTCTTTTCTTCTCAGGCTAAGTCTCAATTTACTCCAACTAGTTCTCATGTAGCATGGAGATTCACCTTTGTCTGGTGAATTTTTTCAACATTTAACAAATGTTTATTTATGTATTTGCTTTGTGCCAAGCAGTAAATCACATCTTGAGAATAAGATGAGAAAAACAAATTACATTTCTGTCCTAATGGAGCTTACAGTCCAGGAGGAGAGACGAATGTTATAAATTAACACAAAAATATTGCAACCATGATAGGTACTATAAAGAAAAACTACAGGGTTATAGGCTTCCCTTAAGTGTTACTTCTCAGAATCATGTAAAATGCTTCATGTATGGTCTTGCCAGTGGTAATAATGAGTGGTTTAAATATGTTCACAAATTCCTTGACACTGCCTTCAAAGGTGCGACTCTCCCCTTGAATATTAGCTGGACCAATAGGGAAAAAGCAGAAGTGACAGAATAGCACTTCAGAGACTAACTCATAAAAGGCACCACAGTTTCCTGCTTGCTCTTTCTCTTGCTCAGGAAAAGCCGGCTTCTGTCATGAGGAAACTCTAAAGCCCTATGAAGAGGCCTATGTGGTGAGAAACTGAGGCTTCCAGTCAACAGTCTTGTGAGCAATGTTGGAAGGGGATCCTCAGTCAAGCCTTCAAACGACCATAGCCCTGGCCAAAGTTTTGTTACAACCTCTTCAGCACCTGAGCCAGAAACACCCAGAAACCAGTCTTTAGTTCCCAACCCACAGAAAAGGTGAAATATTAAATGTTTGTTTTAAGCTGCTAAGTTTTGAGAATAACTGGTTATGCAGCTATAGACAATTAATATAGTAACCAAAATACGACAATTGTACATATATCTGAAAATTAATAAATGGACACATCTTTTTTTTTTTAAATTTTTTTAATGTTTATTTTTGAGACAGAGAGAGACATAGCATGAACGGGGGAGGGCCAGAGAGAGGGAGACACAGAATCTGAAGTAGGCTCCAGGCTCCGAGCTGTCAGCACAGAGCCCAACGCGGGGCTTGAACTCACGGACTGCGAGATCATGACATGAGCCAAAGTCGGCCGCTCAACCGACTGAGCCACCCAGGCACCCCTGGACACATCTTTTAGAATGGAGTCAGAAGTTTGGTAAGAGAAGCTCTCACACCCTCCCACTCATCAGTTGTAGACCCAACAAGAAGAGACAGACCTTACACATCCATACTATGTTATTATCCCAGCAGGAGGAGGGAGAATTTCTTCCTACCCTGGCAACAGCCCAGCCAATGAAAGACAGCCAGAGCTCAGCCAATGAAAAGTCACTGTTCTTCCAGCTCCCAGTTTATTCCAATGGGCATTTACATTATAACAGCACCTCCTAACTTTCCTCTGTTCTAACTCCCCTCTTTCCTCTACAAAAAGCCATTCCTTTCTTTTGTTCTCTGGACTTGGCTGTGGTTTTGCCACCTCTTGGTTGTCCCAGATTGCAATTCTCAGCAATTCCCAAATAAACCCACTTTTTGCTGGTAAAATAACTGGCACTTTTATTGTTAAAATTAACACATCCTTCACATCGACTATTTTAGCTGTCACATTGCCCTGTTGATACATGTTGATTTTACAATTAATATTCCTAAGTCGTTTTCTCTCACATTCTATTAAGACATAGTTCATTGTTCCATCCTGTCAAAATCTCTTGAGAATTTAATTCTCTATCAAAGTAATGTTATCCCTATTGCTTTGTCCTACTTCATAGAAGGAGCAATGACATCAAAATCCACAGAACTGGGTGGTATTCCCAGATCTGCCACTAACCAGTTGAGTGACAATGAGAAAATCTCTCAATCTCCTTCAGCTTCAGTTTCTTCAGGTGCAAATTGAGTATAATAATGCTGATTTCATGAGGGCTCTGAGGGCAGACTAACCTGAGACCTGTTCCTAGATCCAGGACTACCAGCTGCAAGGGACATCTTTCACCTGTTGAGCATTTACTCTCTCCCCTGCTTCTGGTAACAGTTCTGGTTTCTTTTGGGAAGCACCTCTCCTATGCTTTCAGTCCATCCAGTTCAGCAAGGGTACACTCAATTTTAAGTGACTTGAAACTATAAAGATGTTTGCTGTATAGGTGTAGGAGGTTAATGGTTTGGAGCAGTGGTTGAACAGTGTCAACTCTTGTTCTGCATCTCTGAGATTCTCTTGGCCTTTTCCTCATTGCCACACTTGTCTTGACATTCTCACACTCCAGTGTCAGAGCAGGAAGTAGTTGGGTGGGGTGTGGGGTATTCATATAGGAAAACTGGTGTTTTCCTTTTAATCAGGGGAGAATGGATTATGATTTTGGTAAAATAATAATTATTTAATAAACCCCAGGATGCTGGATGGTGAGCTGGGATTGGACAAAAGACCACAAAATAATTGAAAAAGATTTATTACTTACAGGTACTAGAGGAAGTATTTTGCATGTCTTGAGGGACCCACAGGAAAGTCAAAGCAGGGTTCAGGCAGAGAGAGAGGCAGGACCTGGGCACATGCATTTATGAGGGTCTATGGGTACAGTGCTTTGGAATTTCCAAGTTAAGGCCAGATTTAGTCATTTCAAACCAAAAAGAGCAGGGTTTTGGTAAGTTCCACAGGGGTCTTACCTAAGAGGGAGGGCACAAGGGGAAGGCCCCAGGAGGTGGAGACTGTTTATCACGAAGGTAATTGCATAAGTCATTCCTTAAATGTAAGGAATTTACATTTACTTAGGACTCTATGGGCTATTAACTGGGATAAGAGCTTGCATGAGGAAGCTAATGTTAGTTTAAGGTCTCTACAGTTCATTTGGCCAAACAAAATAGATGCTGAGGCAGCTTAGCTAAGCTCTCAACAAAAATCTTCCCTGGAAGTCTGAAAGATCAACCTCCTTTTTTACTTCATCAGCCAGACTTAATTACATGGACACACTTAGCTAGAAAGGAAGCTGAAAAATTGAGTATTAGTTTTTTTCTGACTTTCAGGCAATGGGAAACACTGTTGGGTAGGTTGTTAATCAATAGCATGTGCCATGACCCAGACTAGCCAATTAGCATACTCCATCTTCCCAGTCACAGGATTGGTGCATGGATGGATGAATACATGGTCCTGCATGGCTCCTTGAAAGTCAGAAATACAGGGGTGCCTGGTAGCTCAGTCAGCTAAGCATCTGACTCTTGGTTTCAGCTCAGGTCATGATCTCATGGTTTGTGAGTTCGAGTGCTATATCAGGCTCTGTGCTGACAGTGCAGAGCCTGCTTGGGATTCTCCCTTTCTCTCTGTCTTTTCCCTGCTCACTCTCTCTGTGTCTCAAAAATAAAATAGACTTAAAAAATTTTTTTAATTAAAAAAAAAAGTCAGAAATATTGTGCCCATTTGCCATCATTAGTAAGGAGTCTGCATGAGAATGG
The DNA here is from genome assembly GCF_018350215.1 of Panthera leo. NCBI lineage: Eukaryota > Metazoa > Chordata > Mammalia > Carnivora > Felidae > Panthera > Panthera leo. Next base: position 53,439,625 of record NC_056689.1, read on the forward strand.
TGTTGACACAGAGGAAGCAGAGGTGAGAGAGAAACATATTCTAGTTGACTTCACTTGAGTGCCTTATTATTGACATGCCTAAGCCAGCTATACTTCTTAAACCTGCCAATAATGTGAGCCAATAAAATCCCTAGCCCAGTATGGTTAGCATATTACTTTAACAACCTGCAATGAGTAATACTTCCCAGTATTCATACCTTCTGCAGTCTCTCTCCTTAAATCTGGAATGGCCCTCTGCCTTACTTTAGCCAATAAACTATGATGAAAATGACATTGTGCAAGTCCTGGGCCTAAGCCTTAGGATTTGGGCCACTGCACTTTTAGGAACCAGCCACTCTAGAAGTCCAACTACTCTGAGACTGTCGTACTGTAAGGAAGTCCAAGCTAACTATATGGAAGAGGCATATAGAAAAGAACTAAGAAACCTAGCTGCATCGGTCAGGGTTCTCCAGAGAAACAGAACTAATAGGATAAATATAGAGAGATATATAGAAAGAGATATATTCTGAGGGATTGGCTCATAATGTAGGCTGAGAAGTTCCATGATCTTCCATCTGTAAGCTGGAGACCCAGGAAAGCTGGTGTGCAGGAAAACTGGTGGTATAGTTCCAGTCTAAACCCGGAGGCTTGAGATCCAATATGTAATTCCCTGTCTGAGTCTGATTGTCCAACCATGAGTGCTGATATCCAAGGGTGGAAAAAGATGAATATCCTAGCTCAGAGAGAGAGAGCAAATTTATCCTTCTTATGTTTTTTTGTTTTATTCAGGCCCTCGATGGATGATGCCCAACCACATTGGTGACAGTGATCTTCTTCACTCAGCCTACCAATTAAATGCTAATCTCAGGGCACCTGGGTGGCTCAGTCAGCTAGCTGAGCATCCAACTCTTGATTTCCATTCAGGTCATGATCTCACGGTTTGTGAGTTCAAGCTCTACATAGGGCTCCATGCTGGGTGTGGAGCCTGTGCTCAAGATTCTCTCTCCCTCTTTCTCTGCCCCTCCCCGCCATCTAAAAAACAACAACAAAGCCCAAAAATAAATAAAATAAATGCTAATCTCTTCCAGAAACAACTTCACAGACACCCAGAAATAATGTTTTATAAGTTATCTGGGCATCTCTTACCCTGGTCATGATGACACATAAAATTAACCATCATACCAGCCGACAGCAAGAACTGAAGCTCCCAGCTGAAAGTCAGCACAAACTTGTCAGCCATGTGAGTGAACTATCTTAGAAATGGATGCTCCAGTTCCAGTTGATAAGCTTTCCCCCACTGAGCCCTATCCACATTGCAAATACATAAAATTGTTGTTCTTTTAAGCTACTAAGTCATGGAGTTGTGTATTACACGGCAATAGATAGTTGAAATACTGGGATTCAGGTATTGTTTGCAGTTGCAAGGTCTTTAGCTAATATACCAGCCATATATAACCTTAGAGGCATTGTGATATCTGCCTACAATTCCGTTTCTTCAGCTATATACATTATACAAGGGTTGTAACTGACATTCAGTGTATATTTAACTTTCTTTCATTCATTGGGTTACTTTTAGGATTAAATGAAGTAACACATGTAAAAGTACCTAATAATACTAAGGATTCTTGCTGACTCCCAGTGACCACTGTTTTCTACCTGCTTTGCTGAAATCCAGTAACACTATCTCCAGCATTGCTTTGATCTTCCAACTTTGTAAATCATCAAAAAGTGAATAGGATTAATTTAGCTAGTGAATTCCTGCTGACACCCAATGACCACTTCTTTCCCAAGTGGGTAAAAGATTCATCAAATGGGCCTTTCTAGAATTCTGCCATAAATAAAGGCATAGGGATCCATTTAAAACTGAATTTTGTTCATTTCTGCAACAAAATTATTTCTTGTTTATTCCTGTTCCCTCACTGCTCCTATCCCACCTCCTCCTCAACCTGCCATCCCCAGACTAGATCAAGATCAAGAGAGTTCCAGGCAAAGGGAAGAGCAGTATGTCTTCTTGTTTTCAGAGACCAGTGTAGTAGTTCGTTTTGAGTAAAATTTCATCCAGAAGAATCTGTTTGTATATTTTTATGCCATTAAAGGAACATATTTTATGTCTCAAAAGTTACCAAAAACCAGTGGTTTCTGGTTAGCTGGGATGTATTGTACACTCCATGATGTTAGTTTCCTTACCCAACCTTGCATAACACTGGGAACCATTTTGAACTACATTGTTTTAATAGAAATCTATTGGAGTATCTGCCATTTCTCAGTGACCCTGTTCACAGTAAATTGCTCTTCCATGAAAGTGGACTCCTGTTGTAATAGATGATCCCGGGCAATGATAAATCAGACTGAGGGAGACATTTGGCTCCATCTGAACCAATCAGATTGTCCCCTGGAAATTAAGCTTGGTGGCTAAGCAACAGCAAGTATTCTCAGGGTGCAGCTGGAACGGAGGGACACATAACCCAGGAGGTGAGAGACTTTCCTTCCACTGAACAGAGAAGTGAAGAAAGAGAAGAAAAAAGCAGATGGGCAGGGAGATCTGGTATCATAGAACCATCTGCTCCACAAAGAAAGAGATTGAAGTGTGAGAGAGGGTGGCCTTAGCTCCTGAGGGCAGTCCTGCAGGACACCCAGCTATATGCCCACCCTTGACTTCTGAAACACCCTCATATATCCTTACATACATCCCCCCGCCCCCTGCCCCACCTCCACCCATCTTTTGTGAAGCTAGTTCAAGTGAATCCATTACTTGCAAGAAAGAGTTCAAAGGTAAGATAGCGAATATTTGTGTGCCTTTGTTTTCTGGTGGCAGTACCTGCTACATGTCCAAACAGCAATGTTGCAAGACCTCAAAATAAAATTATTTCCTGCTCAAAATGCATGCCTATGACTCAGCAGATTTCTTCTCAGAGTCCCTGCAAAGTCCTGTAAATCTCAGCCAAGTAAATCTCAGCCAATCCCTGTCCTCTCCTTGTTCCCCAGTGGGTTAGGTTGGCTGCTTCTGCAACTTCACACTACCTTGCTCGGGGCATATCAGATGAATAAGTCATCTAACACATAGGGTTGCAGTGGTGAACAAGACAGAGCAAACATCTACCCATCCAGAGCTTCTAGCTACTGGGGGACACAGGGAATTAAACACACAATTATAATTCTATTTAAGTGTTGTTTAGCCATGGGGAAGTACAGCATGCCAGAAAGACACATGGCATGGGGTGCCTAACCCAGTCTTGGAGGGGTGCAAGAGGAAGAGTGATTTGTCAAGAGAGAACACAATCCCCAATCAAAGCCATCAATTACATTCAGCTACTGTGTGTGACATTATTCTAAGCGCTTTACCTATATGAGATCATCTAATTCCCACAAAGTTATATGGTAAATACTATTATTAGCTGCATTTCACAGATGATTCAGGTCCATCATGGAAAGGTTAATAAACACGTATAAGAACACACTTGGTGGAGCTGAGATTCAAACCTGGGCAGTTTGAATAAAAGTTGTTTATTTATTGATGGAACAGCTACAAACTGGACAAAGCACAACAGTGTTTATCACTCCATCAATGCCCATGTTGGTCATTTATACTTCTAAAATGTAAATATCCTGGGCGCCTGGGTGGCTCAGTCGGTTACACATCTGACTTCAGCTCAGGTCATGATCTCATGGTTTGTGAGTTTGATCACGCATTGGGTGAGCTCCAGACCCACTTGGGGTGAGCTCAAACCCCGCCTCATGTGAGCCCCACTTCGGGTGAGCCCCATTTCTTTCTCTCTCTCCCTCTCTCTTTCTCTTTCTGTCCCTCACTCACTTGCACCTTCTTTCTCTCTCAAAAACAAAAACCAAAAATAAAATGTAAATATCCTTAGGCCTTGAAATGTGCATCTAGTGTGACTCAACTGTATTCACAGAGTTAATGTCAAGATATAAAAAGAGCATTTTGAGGCAACTCTGCCATGTTATCACACTCCAGATAAATAACGAATAGCAGCCACATTATTATCAGTAGTGACCTCTACATATCGGGGAGCAGGAAAACAAACAGGATCATTTCAAGGTTGTACCAGCTGCCAGCTGAAATTACCCATTAAAAGGGAACTCCAGAGGAGTGGTTGCTGGGTAACAGAAGCTTGTTGACACGAAGTGCTCCTTTTCAGGAAAATCTTTCCATGCAGATTTTTATTTCCACAGTTTTCAGACTGATTTTGTAGCATCATCAGAAAATGATTGTTTGGTTATTCTATTTCACAAAATGTACTGCAGCATCTACTCATGAAGCCATTGAGAGGTGAACCAACTTCAAACTGAAAGTTTAATTACCAGAAATTTGTGTGGTATTTGGCTACACTGTATTTTGTACTAAAAAGAAGAGATCAAAAATTTTTTTCAAAGTGACATGCTTTTGTATGTTTTCCAAAATTGTATTTATAATTCATTAACAAAATAAGGTATTCTACTTTAGAAGTTTTTCATTTGTTTCTGTTCTTTTTTCCTTCTGCTTATATTCCCTCCTCCTCTTCTTTTAGCTCACATCTATACAGCAATTCTCTAATTTTCCTCCTAGAAATTTTATAATATTTAAGTAAGAGATAATGGCCTGATTTGTGCATATGAACTTGCAGAGAGATGATGGGTTTATTTTTAATTTGGGGGGGGGAGTTATTTTGATCTAATCTCTCATATCTCTTGATATTAACTGTGTGATAGTCATTAGGGTTGTTCATAAATATCCTGGTGCCCCTCCTTCTGGTACATGATAGGACTGTGCTTCCCACCCACCTTGAAGCTAGGCATGACTGATCATGTGACCTGTTTTGTCCAGTAAAATACGAGTAGGGTGATGTGAACATATTAAGAGCATGTAAGGCAATAATAATAATAATAACGGAAAATTACAAGTGTTAACAAAACTGTGGAGAAATTAGAGCCCTCATATATTGCTGAAAGAAACATAAAGTGGTGTAGTTGTTGTGGAAAACAGTTTGATGGTTTCCCAATAAACTGAACATAGAATTACCATATGACCCAGCAATTCTGCTCCCAGGTATATATCCAAAGGGATTGAAAACAAGTGTTAAAACAAATTTTACATGAATATTCATATCAGCTCTATTCAAAATTGTCAAAGGTGGAATGTCCACTCTCACCATTGTTATTCAACATAGTATTGGAAGTTTTAGCCTCAGCAATCAGACAACACAAAGAAATAAAAGGCCTCCAAATTGGCCAGGAGGAGGTCAAAATTTCACTCTTCGCAGATGACATAATACTCTATATGGAAAACCCAAAAGATTCCATCAAAACACTGCTAGAACTGATCCATGAATTCAGCAAAGTGGCAGGATATAAAATCAATGCATGGAAATCATTTGTATTCCTATACACCAACAATGAAGCAACAGAAAGAGAAATCAAAGAATTGACCCCATTTACAATTGCACCAAAAGCAAGGAATAAATCTAACCAAAGAGGTGAAAAATCTATACACTGAAAACTATAGAAAGCTTATGAAAGAAATTGAAGAAGTCACAAAACAATGGAAAAATATTCCATGCTCCTGGATAGGAAGAATAAATATTGTTAAAATGTCAATACTACCAAAAGCAATCTACATATTCAATGCAATACCTATCAAAATTAATACCAGCATTCTTCACAGAGCTAGAACAAACAATCCTAAAATTTGTATGAAGCCAGAAAAGACCCCAAATAGCCAAAGCAATCCTGAAAAAGAAAACCAAAACAGGAGGCATCACAATCCCAGACTTTAAGCTCTATTACAAAGCTGTAACCATCAAGAAAGTATGTACTGGCCCAAGAACACTCAGATCAATGGAACAGAATTGAGAACCCAGAAATGGACCCACAAACATATGGCTAACTAACTAATCTTTGAAAAAGCAGAAAAGAATATTCAATGGAATAAAGACAGTCTCTTCAGCAAGTGGTGCTGGGAAAACTGGACAGAGACATGCAGAAAAATGAACTGGACCACTTTCTTACACCATACACAAAAAGAAACTCAAAATGGATCAAAGACCTAAACGTAAGACAGGAAGCCGTCAAAATCCTTGAGGAGAAAGCAGGCAAAAACCTCTTTGACTTCAGCCACAGCAACTTCTTACTCAACACATCTCTGGAGTCAAGAGAAACCAAAGCAAAAATGAGCTATTGGGACCTCATCAAAATAAAAGGCTTTTTCACAGCAAAGGAAACAATCAGCAAAACTAAAAGGTGACTGACAGAATGGGAGAAGATATTTGCAAATGACATATCAGATAAAGGGTTAGTATCCAAAATCTATAAAGTATCAAAAAAACCAAATGATCCAGGGAAGAAATGGGCAAGACATGAATAGACACTTCTCCAAAAGTGACATCCAGATGGCCAACTGACACATGAAAAAATGCCGAACATCACTCATCATCAGGGAAATACAAATCAAAACCACAATGAGATACCACCTCACACCTGTCAGAATGGCTAACACTAACAATTTAGGCAACAACAGATGTTGGCGAGGATGCGGAGAAAGAGGATCTCTTTTGTGCTGCTGGTGGGAATGTAAACTGGTGCAGCCACTCTGGAAAATAGTATGGAGGTTCCTCAAAAAATTAAAAATAGAACTACCCTACGACCCAGTAATTGTACTACTAGGTACTTATCCAAGGGATACAGGTATGCTGTTTTGAAGGGGCACATGCAACCCAATGTTTATAGCAGCACTATCAACAATAGCCAAAGTATGGAAAGAGCCCAAATGTCCATTGACAGATGAATGGATAAAGAAGAAGTGATATATATATATATATATATATATATATATATATATATATACACACACATATACACACACACACACACACACACACACACACAATGGAGTATTACTCAGCAATCAAAAAGAATGAAATCTTGCCAATTGCAACTATGTGGATGGAACTGGAGGGTATTATGCTAAGCAAAATTAGTCAGTCAGAGAAAGACAAATATCATATGACTTCATTCATATGAGGACTCTAAGATACAAAACAGATGAACATAAGGGAAGGGAAGCAAAAATCATATAAAAACAGGGAGGGGGACAAAAACATAAGAGACTCCTAAATATGGAGAACAAACAGAGGGTTACTGGAGGGGTTGTGGGAGGGGGGATGGGCTAAGTGGGTAAGGCGCATTAAGGAATCTACTCCTGAAATCATTGTTGCACTATATGCTAACCAACTTGGATGTAAATTAAAAAAATAAATTAAATAAAAATTTTTGAAAATTGTCAAAGGTGGAAACAAATGTCCATAAATTGATAAATAGATAAACAAAATGTGGTATACACACATAATGGGATATTACTCAGCCAAAAATAGGAATGAGGTACTGATACATGCTACAACATGAACGAAGCTTGAAAACATGCTATGTGAAAGAAACCATATGCAAAAAGTCACAAATTGTATGATTTCATTTATATGTAATATCCAGAATAGGCAAATAAAGAAAGCAGATTAGCAATTGCCAGGGCTTGGGAGTGAGGGGTAAGACTAGGGGTGGGGAATAGAGCTTAACTGTTTAATAGATGTGGGATTTCCATTTGGGGTGATAAAAATGTTATGGATGGTAGTGATGGTTTCAAAACATTGTGAATATACTTAATACCACTGAATTGTACACATCTGTTAATATGGTAAATATATATAATATGTGTTATTGCCACAGTTTTTAAAAAAATGAGTGTGTGTGTGTGTGTGTATGAAGGGCATGTATAATCCTCCAGGGTGACCCAGAGTTGATAAGGAATATCTATCAATCTGAATAATTACAGCATGACTGAGAAATAAAGTTCTACTATATGGTCATTTGATGGTCATTTGTTGCAGCAACATAACCTACCCCATCCTAGCTGATATAAACTATTATGTTGCATTTAGTTCACCTAATCTTTTCTTAAGCCTCCTCTGTGCCATATGCTGAGGACACAAAGATGACAAGACTCAAGCAATTTACAGACTAGCAAGGGAGAAAAACACGTTAACCAAAAGAGGTTCTTCTGTGTGATGATGCCATAATGGAGGTAGATTATGAGCTATGGTGGAAGCACAAAGGCTGGAATGGCCAACTCCATCCTGGAAACTCAGAGAAGGCTGCCCAAGACAGCAAAGATTGAATTACATTTTAAAAGATGTATAAAAGTTTGCCAGTTAGTGAAAGGAATAGATTCATTCCAGGTTGATGGAAGAGCTTGTCCTCTATGCAATGAGATAGGTATGAAATAGCTTGGCATGTGGCAGGAAATGGCAATTATTGGTAAGGTGATGAGCGCTGGAGAGGGGACTAGAGAAGTCAACAAGTGTCTGGAGTTTTGCCCTAATCTTATAGCCCACCCTTTCTAATCTTTCCATTCATGCCATACATGGAAAATTAAAACACATATGGCACACTGGGGTAAAAAGTCGAGGTTTCTTGTGACTGACAACACACTTGGCCCAACCCTGGCCACCATTTGTATTTGTTAATCTGCTGTAACACACAATTGTTGCACATGTTTTTGGAAGCTCTACTATGGGTAATGGAGTAACACTGAAGATTTTTAATGATAAGATTTGGCAAATAAACCATAGTTTGGAAAATAAAGGAATATGAAGAATTAGATTGAAATCAGAAGTATCTAGAAGGAGGCTATGGCAACAATCCAAAAAGAAATAGCAGGAGTTTAAATCATAATGGCGGCCATGGAAATAAAGAAAGTGGACAGATCCAAGATATAGTTACAAAGTAGAATTAACAAGCTTTAGGACCGCCTGGGTGGCTGGGTCAGTTAAGCCTCCAACTCCGGCTCAGGTCATGATCTCACGGTTTGTGGGTTTGAGCCCCGTGTCAGGCTCTGTGCTGACAGCTCAGAGACTGGAGCCTGCTTTGGATTCTGTGTCTCCCTCTCTCTCTGCCCCTCCCCTGCTTGTGCTCTGTCTCTCTTGCTCTCAAAAATAAATAATAAACATTAACGAAAAAAGAATTAACAAGCTTTACTGACTGACTGGAGGTGGAGGAGAAGGGGGAGAGAGAGACAAAAATGGCTTCCAGCCTGAGTGAATGTTAGTGGTTCCACTAGGATAAGAGAGAGAGAAGAGTACTAGGAAGACAGGAGTCAGTTCTCAGGGACCTGAGAGGTACCTGAAAGGTAGCTAAAAACCAGGGGAATTAAATACAGGTTCAAAGAGAAGACTGGAGTAGAGTTAAAGATGGGGGGGTCATGGACAGATACAAGCAGTAGTTAAAGTCCAGGGAATGGATGAACTGGTTGAGAGAGGACATAAGAAATGCAAAGGTCCAGGGTCATTTAAGGGGAACACAGAGGAAGGAAAGCCTGTGGGAATAGCATTGGCATTTCTTTGATGCATAATAGGATCTTCTCAACTGACTGAACAGATACCCTTTGAAAAGAATGACTCTCTTTTTAATCTCTCTAAATCTGTCTGAATTATCTATAAAGGCACCTCTGGGAACTCCAGAAGATTGGTCCCCTAATACAGGCTGATACCTTTTGTGAAAGATGAAGGTTTAAAAAAGTGAATCATTTGAAGTAATTTTAACAAAGTCATAGTTATGGCTCTTGTTAACATATTACTACAATATATTGTGATTATCTACTTTTACATCTGTCCCCTGTCACTAGACTGTAAAATCCTCTAAGGTCCCAGTGTTGGTGTCTAGCCTGGTACCTGGCACATAATACACAGTTGATAAATATTTGTGAATTACTATGGATTTGAGTTTTAAAGTTGAATATATACAGAGTATGATAACTCAGTTCCAGTAGTCTTTCCAATGGAAATATGTTAAATTGGCAAGAGATACTATAGTTCTAAATGTGGCCATGCCCCTCAAAATAGTCAACATGGATAATGGTACATGATATATCCATAAAATGTAATATAGTAAAGAGAGTAAATCAACTAAAACTACATATAGTAACAAGGATGACTTTCACAAATATGATATTGAGTGAAAGATATCACACAGAAACAAGTGCATATGTAAAATTGTTATCATATGAAGTTTAAAAACAAATCTAATGTATAAGTTTTAGAAGTCTGAAGAGTAGTTATCTTTGGAGGGGGTGTAGTGATAGGGAAGGGCACAAGAAGGACATTTGCAGAACTGGTATGTTCTATTTCATGATCTGGGTGTTCTTTTCATGAGCACATTAAATTTGTGATCATTGATTGAATTGTACACTCATTATTTGTGTCTTTTTCTGTATGATGGCTAGACTCCAGTAGACTATTACTTTACACAAATAATTCTGATACGTGATATTACATGATAACTAATAACATTAAAGAATAAGGTCTTCAAGTAAAGTAGAAGTATAGCCTTAAAGCAAGTATTTGAACCTATGCTGATCAACTAATAAGAAAAAAGAATAAAAGGAAGAAGTCAGTGGGTTTCAGAAGGTATGAGAGACTTGGTTGGTTTATTGGCTGAAGACACAAGTAGTTGCTAATAACTACATATCTGCATGCAATCATTATCCAAAGTGGCCTTGCTATCTGATAGGACCATCTCAAATTTCTGAGCATTCAGCACAACTATCACCAAAGGAAGCTTCATTTCATTAGATCAAAACTCTTGAGAATAAAGGACTTCTACTCATGCTCTGATGGAGTAACTGGTATTATCCTAGCCCCCCCCCCCCATAAATAAAGTATAGAGAAATATGGACAAAATATGAAACACATCTATTTTAGACACTGAACAACAGGCTATACAAGAGTATAATCTCTAAGAGAAAGGGAACAAATGAGGTAAGTCCTTAAAATTGTCTCGGCTTTAGGCTTAAAGGCACTCAGATTCTGGCACAGAGAAGAGGAACCCAAAGAATAACAGCCTTCCTTAGTTGAGGAGACAGAGATTTTAGTTTGGTGAGATGAAGAGAGCTGGAATTTGCAGAGAAGTATGTGAAAGGAGGATACTATGCAGAGGGAAAACTCCAAAAATCTGCACACAGTCTAGGAGAAAAAAAAAAAAAAAACTATGGGGGAAAGAACAACTTCAGAGAGCTATGAGCTGAACAATTCTAAAGCTCACAAAATTTGGGGAGACCTTTCCATTCCGATCAACCACAGCGGAGAGATCTCATTAAACATCTAAGACATTCATTTGAGATGCCAGAAAGTCCAGGTCTTATGAATAAAAGTAATCTAGCCATAGAGTTAAAGCTACTATAAATCCATTCTAGCAGAGCTTAACATCAAGCTTTGAAAGTATACGGCTGATCCACAAGTAAATTAACTGCAGACCAGGACAAAGCTCAACACTTCTCAAAGGAAGACAATAAAATCTAGACTCTATCACCCAATAAAAACAAAACAAACAAAAAACCATTAGACCTGCAAAGAAGTAGGAAAATGTAACCTATAACTAGGAGAAAAGTTAGTTAGAAAAGTCAATCTCAACATGGAGACCCAGAAATGACAGAGATGATGGAATTAGCAGGTAAGGACTTGAAAACTATTATTGTAAATATGTCCAAGGACTTAGAGGAAGACAAAAACACAATGAGGCAAGAAATGAAAATTATTAAAAAGAATCAAGTGGAACTTCTGGAGTTGAAAAATATAATACCTGAAATGAAAAATTAATTGGATAGGTCTGACATAAATTTAGACACTACAGAAGAAAGACAAGCGAACTTGAAAACAGGAAGTAGAAATTATTCAAACCAGAGGGAACAAAGGATTAAAAATGGAATGGTCTCTGTGATCTGTGAAACAAAACCAAACAGTCTAAGATTTGTATAATCAGAAACTCAAAAATTAGGGTGATAGGGTGGGGCAACAGAGAAAATGATGAAATAATGGCTGTTAATTTTCCATATTTAATGAAAAATATTAACCCAGAGAGCCAAGAAGCTCAATGATCCTCAAGCAGTATGAAGACAGAGAAAACTAGAAATTAGATCAATGCATATTGACAAAAATCACTGACAAAAAGTTGCCAGAGAAGGGGCACTTAGGTGGCTCAGTCAGTTAAGCATCTGACTTTGGCTCAGGTCATCATCTCATGGTTCAGTTTGTGAGTTCGAGCCCTGTGACAGGCTCTGCTCTGACAGGACAGAGCCTACTTTGGATTCTCTGTCTCTCTCTCTGCCCCTCCTCTGCTCTCTCTCTCTCAAAATAAATAAATAAATAAACATTTTTAAAAATTTTCTAGAGAAAACAGGAGAACAGAGATAAGAATATTCAATTCAAGCCAGAAGAAAATAGAACAAGATCTTTAAAGGATTGAAAGAAAAAACTGTCAACCTATAATTGTACATCCAACAAAAACATCTCTTAAACATAAAATGGAAATAAAGACATGTTTCAGACAAAGACAGAATTATGTCCCATCACATCTTCTTTACAAGAAATATTTTTAAAAGTTCCTCAGGCTGAGGGAAAATGATAGCATATAAAAACTTAGATTGGAACAAAGAAATGAAGAGTGCTAGAAATGGTACTCGAGTACATCTAAAAGATTTTTCTCCTAATTTTTAATCTCTTTAAAAGATAACTGACTTTTTGAACAAAATGAAAACAAATGTATATGTGAAGAACCTTATAACACTCCACTTCCTCTCTCCTGTTTGTTAAGATATCACTGTCACAATTGTCATACACTTTATTTTTACATACTATAAATGTGGATACATACACGTACATGTGCACACGCACACACACACACACACACACATACAGACAACTCACAGGATGAAGGAAATATTCACCCTGGCAGAACTAGACTGGCCTCAGAGCATTTGTTTTTCGAGGGTAATGATGGTTAAGAATTAAAGTTTAGGTATTGGAGAGTACAGGTTAAGTTTAGCTCCACCAGTTATTAACTGACTCTGAGCAAGTTACATAACTAGCCAAAACCTCAATTTCCTTATCTGTATAATGTGAGTAATCTCTATTTACTAGCATGGGTGTGAGACTAATTAAATTATCATAAATATTGATATTGATATTATCATAAATATTGCCTGCCTGACAATAATAAGGACTTGACAAAGGACAACTATCTGAAAGTCAAACATGTCCTCACCTTGCCAGATATCAACTTGTTCAGACACCGGTTGACCAAGAAGTTATGACAGGAACTAGGGAAAGCAGGAAGTGGCAAGTAAAACTAAAATTCTCCATCTTCCAAAGAAGAAAAAAAGAAATCATCTAACAGTGGCATATCAGTAATTAGAGACTCCAGAATGTGTAAGAGTTTAACAGCAACCACTAGAAGAGTTAAAGACAAAAATTGTTTACGGTGATTGCCTCTGAGAAGTGGGATTGGGGGAAGAGAGAAAAGATTTTATTATTCATAGTATACCCTTTTATACTGTTAAAAATTTTATCATGCTTTAAATATTGCATAGAACTTCAAAACCTAGTTCTATAATTTATAAAGTACAGCTGGAGCAAGTAGAAAGGTTAAACAAATAAACCGGAATCTGTATAAAGATGGAACTTCTGGAGTGCTTCCCATCCTCACCAGCACTGAAGGTGAAACCGCTTGCTGCTTCAGAAAACTGGTACTGGCCTCGAGTAGGCTGTGGCAACCAAGAACCGTGTGTGTGTGTGTGCATGCGTGTGTATGCGTGTGTGCATGCACATGCATGCAAATGTATGCACCTCTTGTTTGTCTGAAAGTAAATGCTTTATGCTTTAATACTGGAATTCCCACTGACACTTTGCTTAGGCCTTCTCCCTCCTTGGCCCTCATATTACTAAAAACTAATATTTGCCCTTTTTGTTGGCAACATGAAAAGTTGGAAGAAGATCCAGTAATGGGAAAATAAAAATAGAGCAGACCCAGGATGCAGGGAAAATAGGAGAGTGCCCTGGATAGTCAAAGGATGCAGGAAAAAACTAAAATCAGGTCTGCATTGCTGGTGGGTACCTATTCACTTTGCAAATTGCCTGTGAGCTCTCACCCCACCCCATCCCTGAGGGCCCTAGCTAAGAACCCAGCTTTGGACAACAGAAGTGAGTTAGGAAGAGATCGAAGTTGTGGCCAGTGGAGCATGACTGTTCTCAAAGCTGATAAGGAAATAGGTTGTCTATTATCATTATCATCATCATTATCATTATTATTAAAATTGCTTTTCTTCATTCCATAACATTTTACTCCAAGAAAGTTTAGATGCTAGACAGACACCATAAGCCTAACACAAACCACACAGCTTCACTATGGTATGGAACATAGTCATGGGATGTTGCCACATTAACAGCCTCAAGGTCCAAGCCAGGATATAACATAAAAGGGATCGTGCCCTAATGAGATCCTCTCAGAAACCAGCAATCCTGGCAATTAAGACCTTTGGATGAGTAAAGTCATTGGGACAATGGACTTTGACTCCTGACAGTCCTGGGTTTTGAACCTACTTCTGCTCTTCCCTATCAGCATGCCTTTGGCAAGTTATCATCTCTGAGCCTCAATTTTCTTCTCTGTAAAATGGGGATAATAAAAGGCACAATTTCTTAAAGTACTTACTATCTGAAGTTCTACACGTATTACCTCATTTCATTCTCACAGCAGCTGGATACATTTTATTATCCCATTTTTAATAGATGTAGAAATGGAGGCTCACAGAGAGGCTAAGTCGCTAGTCTGAAGTCACACAACTGGTAACTGAAGCAGCCAGAAGGGTACCCCACCAGTGGACCCCAAGAGCCTTGGTATTAACCATTATGCTAAAAAACGCCTGGTAAAGTTCATCTAAGGATTAAATGACATGCGTTTAATAGCGGTTGGCATACTGATCATTTGATAAAGAGCAATTATTATAATAAGAGCTGGGTAGAATCCAAATTTGGGGTTAAAGTGGATTGTGTTGTACTTTTATCATCTAGGGCAAAGTCTTAAAGCACAGGCATCCTCACTCCCAAGAAATCTGTAAGCCAACAGCAAGTTCCCACAGGAGGATACAGGTTCCTCAGGGCTGTGGCAGGGGCCAGAAATCATTTTTACTGGAGCTACCTTTTGCACCGTGGGAACAGATGAGAGTAGGAAAGCAAGAAGCTGCAGGAGAAAGTCCCTACAGTGTCAAGGCCTGCGGGGCACTCCCTTGTCCAATGGTGACTGCTTGAGATCCAGTCGTGTGACTTCCAAGCTGAGGAAATGGAGATGGAGAGGGCCAAGCAGATGTGTCCAGACCTGCACAACTGCACTGAACCCAGTGTCCTGATTCCCAGGCCAAGGGGTCAAACTGGGAGGGACAGGAAGCTAGGCAAGATACACACCGATGAGGCATGGCTTCTGCATGCTAGGTAATGGTCGCATCCTCTTTTGTTTCTGCGTCATCCCTCACGCCATGCTAGAGAGGACTACAGCCTTGTCTGTTCGGTTCCCCGCTACCTTGCTAGGAACTGGAAGTGGTCCCGTGCAGGCACTCAAACATTAGTTGAATGAGTTACATGAAAAATGGCATTAAGAGAAACATAAATATATTAGGGAGTAGAATGGAAAATTTGCATACATGTCTAAGATGGGACAGGGGACTTTAAAGAAACTTCCTATTTCTGGGGCACCTGGGTGGCTCAGTCGGTTAATGGTCTGACTTCAGCTCAGGTCATGATCTCACAGTTCGTGGGTTCGAGCCCCATGTCTGGCTGTGTGCTGACAGCTCAGAGCCTGGAGCCTGCTGGATTCTGTGTCTCCCTCTCTCTCTGCCCCTCCCCCACTCACACTCTGACTCTCTTTCTCTCTCAAAAATAAATAAACATTAAAAAAAGGGGGGCACCTGGGTGATTCAGTCGGTTGGGCGTCTGACTTCAGCTCAGGTCATGATCTAATAACAGCTTGTGGGTTCGAGCCCCACATTGGGCTCTGTGCTGACAGCCCAGAGCCTGGAGCCTACTTCAGACTCTGTCTCTCCCTCTCTCTCTGCCCCTCACCTGCTCATGCTCTCTCTCTCCTTCAAAAATAAATGAACATTAAAAAATAAAAATAAGAAAAAAAGAAAAAAAGAAACTTCCCATTTCTCATGGGGGCTTTAAACTCTGTCTCCAGAAATTAAAGTTTATAGTTCCAGGTTCATACTTTTTTAGCTATTAGCGATACTTGGATGGAAAAATTTCAGAAGTACACAGCACACTATATCATGCTACCTCTTTTCCTCCTACTATGTATGGATTTTTTAAAAATTTTTTTAATGTTTATTTATTTTTGAGAGAGACAGAGACAGAATGCAAGTGGGTTAGGGGCAGAGAGAGAGGGAGACACAGAATCCAAAGCAGGCTCCAGGCTCTGAGCTGTCAGCACAGAGCCCAACGCGGAGCTTGAACTCACAAGCTGTGAGATCATGACCTGAGCCGAAGTCAGACGCTCAACCAACTGAGCCACCCAGACGCCCCATCCTACTATGGATTTTTTATTAATGTTTATTTATTTTTGAGAGAGAGGGAGAGAGAGTGTGAGCTGGGGAGGGACAGAAAGAGAGGGAGACACAGAATCCGAAGCAGGCTCCAGGCTCCAGGCACAGAGCCCAATGCAGGGCTCAAATCCAAGAAACGTGAGATCATTACCTGAGCCGAAGTTGGATGCCCAACTGAATGAGCCACCGAGGAGCCCCTGGAATTTTTAAAATATATTATCATCTCTCTATAATTATGAATCAAAACTGAAGAAAGGAGAACATGGCTAGTACAGGGGAAAGTATCTTGCACTCTTCAGTTTGTTTGCAGACCCAGGTTTACTTCAACTTTGGATCTACATTGTTGGTTTATTAGCTGTCTGTTGCACACCCTCAGAAAAGTTTTCCCCTGGCTTTTTTTTCTAAAACTTTTTTTTATTGTGGTAAAATATAAATAACATAAAATTTACCAGTTTAACTGGTTTTTTTCCCTAGAAAGAGAGAGCATGAGCAGGGAAGGGGCAGAGAGAGACAGAGAGAGAGAGAGAGAGAGAGAGGATCCCAAGCGGGCTCCAAACTGTCAGCACACAGCCCCATGTGAGGCTTAAACACACCAACTGCAAGATCATGACCTGAGCCAAGACCAAGAGTTGGATGCTTAACTGACTGGGCCACCCAGGCACCCCACCAATTTAACCATTTTTAAGTGCACAGTTCAGAGACACTAAGTGAGTTCACATTGCTGTACAACCATCACCACTATCCCCCCACAGAACTTTCATCCTCCCAGATACTCCCATTAAACACTAACACTCCTTTCCCTCCTCCTCTCAGCTCCTGATAACCACCATTCTATCTTCTGTCTCTATGCATTTGACTATTCTAGGTCCCTCCTATAAGTGGAATCATACAGTATTTGCCCTTTTAAGTTTCGCTTATCTCACTTAGTTAATGTTTTCAAGGTTCATCCAGGTGTCAGAATTTCTTTTTTTTTAATTTTTTTAATGTTTACTTATTTCTGAGACAGAAAGAGACAGAGCATGAGTGGGGGAGGGTCAGAGAGAGAGGGAGACACAGAATCCAAAGCAGGCTCCAGGCTCTAAGCTGTCAGCACAGAGCCCGATGTGGGGCTCGAACTCACAAACCGTGAGATCATGACCTGAGCCAAAGTCAGTTGCTCATCCGACTGAGCCACCCAGGCAACCCCAGAATTTCTTTTTAAGGCTGAATAATATTCCATTGTATACACCACATTTTGTTTCTCATCTATCTCTTGGTAGACATTTGGACTGTTTCCACCTTTTGGTTATTGTGAATAATGCTGCTATGAACATTGTTGTACAAATATCTGTTAGATTTCATACTTTCCAATTATTCTAGGTAAAATATAACCAGAAGTGGAATTACTACATCATGAGGTAAATTACTGGATCATGAGGTTGAATTCTTTTTTGAGGAACCGATCCTGGCATTTTTTTTCCTCTTCTATTTCCAGAATCAGTTTTTATCATCTATTCAAAAAGTTTCTTTTACCTCTCCAATACACTACTCTACATAAATGCTAAACTACCTCTCTTTTTTGCTTGTTCCCTCTTTCACTTATCAGGGTATTTAGAATTATGATCTTCTGTTCCACAGCACTGATTTCCCCCCAAACACAATTGCACCTCACTTCTTGGAACAAACTGCCATTTTCCAAATCATAAGATGCATTAGTGAAGAGTAAGAAATGAACTTTTTAGGAGGAATGGGGGGAGCAGTCTTTCAAATCAGTACCAAGATACCAGTCCGATAGGAATCAGGTAGCTATACCAGGAGAAGAGAGCTCCCGATTCACAAGTGTCTTGCATAGGAACATCCCTGCATATAAATGGAGGCAGAAATCAGGAGTCCACCCTCTCCCCTGCAGTAGCTGGAGGTCTCCATCTACACCCACCGGGATGATGAGGATCTTGCACTTTTCCTTGTCCATGGGACAACTAGAACATACCACTCTCCTACTTCCATGGGACAACTAGAACATACCACTCTCCTACTTGCAGCCTCCTTCTTCCTTCCTAACCCTGGAACTGTGGGAGTGCCACCCCACTGTGGTTACCTGGCATTATAGTGAAAGTCCCTGTTCTCACTAGAGGATTGAATTCCTTCAGAAGCAGAATTTCAATTGGAACACTGTATGATTTCGCCTACAGAAACAATGTTCCTTCATACTAAGTCCACAAATCTTGTCCATTCTAGCTGCCAGCTACCTCAAAAGCAATCCTTCCTCCTTGCCTCCTCTGCCTTGAAGGCAGAACCTCACTTAAACTAGTAATGGGCTTGGAGCTGGTCCCCTCATCCCCCAGTCAGGATTTCTGCCCCACCCTTCACACTGTAGGGGAACCCACCTCTCACCAGCTCTAAGTCATTGTCACCAGAGCCTAGAAATGCTCAAGGAAAAACTTAGCCATCCCATGCTTCTGTTGGGCAGAGCTGCAACTTGGAGCCATGTCTTCTGACTCTTAGTCTGGTCCATACTGTTCTTACCAGTTGATTTTATGTTTCCAGGGCTCTTGTTTGTTTAGCAAACAAGAAAAACGATGGTGAGATACCTTTCATACATCAATGCCAGCAGCAGAGGGGAAGGAGGGTAGAGGGAATAAAGTGCAAGACCCAAATCATCCTGGCACCCTTTAGTCACCCCAGTCTATACTGGTGTGGTATCCATTTTCTTCTCTTTCTCTTCTAGGTACTTCTTGCTCAAATCATCTGATTTTTTCTTCTTTAGACTTCCTAACCACTGTCTTCACTATTTGAAGAGGGAAACTAATAGGGTTGCTGGACATAATTCTACTGCAGAGGGGGGTGGGCAGAAGGAGATTTCCCCACACCAACAACAGTTCTTCAAACACCAGCTGGGTGTTCTATAATTCAACTCAATTCTGACACCATTTACCTGGAGATAGCCTCAGACCCCACAGCTTAAGGACTCAGTCCTACAAGGCTGTCCCTCACCCCTTCAGATGCCAATTGTAAGTCCAGGTTATCACCTGTGCGTCTGACCCACCAGCTATAGATTGGAGGTTCCCAAGACCCTCTCTTCGGGTTTGATGAATTTGCTAGAGCCACTCACAGAACTAAGAGAAGGGTTTTACTCACTAGATCACCAGTTTATTGTAAAAGGATCTAACTCAGGAATAGCCAGATGGAAGAGACCCACAAGGCAAGTAAGTTATGGGGAAAGAATGCAGGCCTTCTGTGAGCTCTCCAAGAGAGCCATTCTCCCCACATCTCCATGCTTTCACCAACAGTAAGCTCTCCAGACTCCATTCTTTGGAGGTTTTTATGGAGGATTCATTACATAGGCATGATTGATTAAATCATTGGCAGCTGGGGACCGAACTCAATCCCTGCCCTTCCCCCTCCCCATGGGTGGAGGGTGGGACTGAAAGTTCCAACCCTCTAATCACATGGTTAATTCACCTGGCAAAGAGCCCCCATCCTTAGGTGCTTCCAGAAAGTCACCTCATTAACATAAATTCAGTTGTGGCAGGAGGTTTGTTATGAATAACAAGATGCCCATTTCACCTTTATGGCCCTGAAGCCATTTTAGGAACTAAGGACAAAAGACCAAATATTATAACAAAAGCTGCTCTCATGGCTCTTATCACTCAGGAAATTCCAAGGGTTTTGACAGCTGTGAGCCAAGAACTATGGATGAAGAGCAAATAAATATCTGAATGACCAAATATATACTCCTTGTAAATCACAGTATTATAGGGATTCTTCAAACATTCTGCACATCTAAATCTTACAAATAAATGCAGTTGTGAAACTGCACCTGATTTCTAGATGTTTGGAGAAGCGTTTTGGTTCTCACTTCATTCATAATCATGATCTACCACCCTCACCACCCTTCCCTACACTTTCTCTCCACTAAAATACCACCACCACCACCAGCAACAAAATCAGTTTCATATATTTTTATAAGCAGCCTTAAATTCTTTTTAAGACAAGGCAAAGTTATATGCTAACCAAGTCAGAATTCAGGTGGCCATTTGTCCCAGTTTGTCTACGACAATCCCAGTTTCAGCCTATTGGCCTGCATAATTTCTGAAAAAGCTCCTTCTTTTACTCTAAAAAAGGCATTCCCAGTTTTAGAAGATCAATTATATGCTCACCTTACTTAAAAATACACCTGGATTTTCTAGTAAAGTGCTTTCCAGGTGACTGCTGTTGCACACCTCATTGGACTTCATTTGCACAACTCTGCAAAATAGGAAGGGAAATCTTTTATTTCTGTTAATTAAATGAAGTAACCAAGGTTTCAAGCTGTAGGTGGTGACTGTTTGAGGTCACATACTCAGGGATAGAATCAGAGCCAGAACCCAGGATTCCTGACTTCAAGTCCAGTGTTTTTCAGTTGTCAATCACTTCGTGCAAATATCTGAGTAAAGACAAACTTTACTCTCTTGGTTGGTAATTTGCTTGCACTTGGGCCTAGAATAGTTTAGACAGGTTCATCCTTGCCCAGACACTGTCCTTTCACATTTAAAGCAAGCAGAGATGAAAGAAGAATTACTTAAACATAAAGAGCCTATTAGTGAATCCGAGGGACCCTGGGGCCAGATGACATACATTGTTTACTTTACGGGGTGCAATTATGTCAGATTATTGTAATCTTATATCTAACCAAATTAGTATGTTTCAGTTAACAACAACAACAGAAAAAGAGGAAAAAAAAAAAAAGATCAATAATGAATGTCTACTGTTACAAAGAACATAAGGGTTCTGTCCCAGTCTTATAAATATATTTTCCCTGTGGTTATGTGCTACTCCTTTTTTTTTTTTTTTTTTTTTTAACCTAAAATTCTACCTTCCTTGGATAACTGGCAAGGAGACAAAGACAGGCACAGTGTTTGGCAAGGTCTCCAGGGTATTCCAGAGGGGCTGAATGCAGCGCCACGCCAATAAATAAATAAATATATACTCTCCTAACCTCCGATGACCCGCCCCCAAAGAAGGCCACAAGACCCTTGGGCGTCGCTCTCTCTGCAACGACAGAAAAGGGTCCACTGAGCCTGGGGAAGGATGACTCCAAGCTGCTGGCCAGTTTAGCTAGACTGCAGCAGAGGGGTGGACGCCTTTGGTCCAGCTGTGTGCACCGCTGCAGCCCAGAGAGGTGGCCGACCTCCCCCTGCGCAGGAGGCTCCAGGAACTGAAGGTAAGAGGGCAGCGGAGGACAAGCGCGGTCCCCAGCAAGGGGAGGAGGGCCCCGCGCGCATGCGCCCCGTCGCCGCCGCTGCCGGCCGGAAGAGCCGGGCAGCGGAGCCGCTACTCCCCGCGCTAGTCGCCGCGGCGCTGGGGAGACCGCTGGCCGCGCGATGCGGCCCGTGGACAGTGACGGGGCGGCGGAGGTGCCAGAGCCCGGGCTACCGCTGACGGACGACGCGCCGCAGGGCGCCAGTGAGGAGCCGGCGGCGGCAGCGGGGACGCCCGGCCCCTGCAGGTGCTGGGTGTGCGGCAACTCGCCGTGCGGATCGGGTGCGTCGCAGGGTGAGTGTGGGGTGCAGACCCGGCGCGGGTTTCGCCTCTGGGGTTGGGTGGAGGGGGTGCGGGTGCCAATGGGCTAGGGTCCCCGCAACTCTGGGCCGGGGGCGCAGCGAGGACCGCGCCCCCATCCCTACCTTGCCCAGAGCTCGGGGAAAACCCTCGAGCCCTCACCTGGGGGTCTGCAAAGCATAAGCCCTTTTCGTCCCCGCGGGCGCGAAGACTAGGAAAGTTTCTGATTGTGTTTGGAACCCTTTTGGGATTCTGAAACTGTTCCTGTAATTAAAGTGTTGCGGGCACTACCGCGGAGTCAGATTGCAGTTCCGTGAGCCCTGCTGGAGGTTGGGGGGTCAGTCAGAGAGGCCATCCCTTAGGCTGGTGAGGTTGGGGGGGGGCGGTCAGTAAGAGAGGCCATCCCTCAGGCGAGTGAGGCTGGGGGGTCAGTAAGAGAGGCCATCCCGCAGACAGGTGAGGTTGGGGGTGGAGAGCTAACCGTGAACACTGATCACAGTGGGAAGCCGTGTTCCCTGAAGAGGAAGTTGAAAAGCATAGAGTCTAGAAAATGTTTGCCTCAGAGTCTTAGAATCCTGGGAAGGTAGAGTTGAGTGGGACCACAGGTTCTTAAGCTTTTGGGGTTAGGAGGACTTTTTTGTTGTTGTAAATTTTTACAATATCTTTATTCATAACGACTCACTGAACTAAACCAAATGTCCATTGTTAATATAATGAGTATTTTGTAATATATTCTTTTTTTTGTTTTTAAAAATTTGAACCACTGTATTGTATACCTAAAATATAGGAGGACTTTCTTGGCAACTAATCCTAAACAAGGCAGAGGCACAATCTTATATACATTGTTAAGAGGTTCACAGACCTGTGTCCAAAGCCAGAGACCCTTTGTAAAAACACCTTGATCTTGTTCAACCTCTTCTTTCCACAAATGAGGGAAGTGAAGCCCTGGAAGGTGAGGGCTTGGCGGTGGGGGTTGCTTTGTTTTTCCCTAGATCTGGCCTGTGTGGGTGAGACATGGCACAAGTCCCTGCAGCACCAAAGTTAAGGATCCCAGCATGCCAGAGTCCCACGCTAGGCCTTTTCTACTGACCACAGTGCTACTTTAAGCACATTCCTCCTTAACTCCACCACCCACCTAGGTCATTTTCCTGGAAACAGAGGAAATAGGTAGATCTCCCTTGAAGACAAAGTTACACAGCCTGCACCATCTCATCCTCTGGGTGGCCTCCTCTAAGTGTGACCCTGATTTCTATGCCTCTTATCCCCACCCCATTCCCCCTTCTCCCTATTAGGAACTTTCCCCTAATTTAGAGAGATGAAACCCAGATGATTCTTGCTCCATTTTTGTCTTAAATGCTAACAGTGGTCAGACTTCTTTTTTTTTTAATTAAAAAAAATTTTTTTTTAAATAATTTTAGAGAGAGCATGCAGGGAAGAGAGGGGAGAGAGGCAGAGGGAGAAGGAGAGAGGGGAAGAAGCCCAAGCAGGCCCCATGCTCAGTGCAGAGCCACACACGGGGCTTGATCCCACGACCCTGGGATCATGACCTGAGCCGAAATCAAGAGCTGGATGCTCAACCGACTGAGCCACCCAGGCGCCCCCAAAATGATCAGACTTCTGATTATTTATGCATGGGCTGGTGCCTCCAGAGAAGGGGCTACTCCAAGCTGTGTAGACCAGATGTGTAGCTTGTAAAGAGGTGAATTTCTCACCTTATCAGTTATTATGGTTGAATGTCATTTTGGTGGAATGCTGAGTCAGTCCTTGTAAACTCTTAAATGTTTCTGCTGTTTGTAAACCAAAGAGGAATACTGTACACTCAGGCAGCACATGGCAAAATGATAAACATTATAAGCGACTGCACCTAAGAATCTTGTGGCGTCTTTTAACTTCAAAGAAAATTGCTAACAGTGAGACTTAGTAATAGTTATTGTAAGGTGACCAGATAATATTCTGAAAACAGGACTGCCATAGAAACACTTTAAACCACTGTACTGTTTGTTGTCATTGAACTTTGTGACAGTATCACTTTAACCGCTTGATCCAACTGGTTATCTCAAGAAAGCTCATTTTCAAGTTCAGGGTGAAACTGTTACCCATTTTTCTACATTCTTGGATAACCTTCACAGACAGCATACAGCTATCCTAAGATATCTATTTATTTTCTTGAGGGACAGTGTGGATCTTAGCCTGAAGCAAGAAACTGTCTTAGATGTGTGCCTCACATGCCCCTGGAGGGAGTTCTCTAGTGTAGCAGTGGTTCTCTAGCTGGCAGGGCTTTTACGGTCACAGAGATCCTGTAGCAGTGGGTCTGGGGTGGGGCTCGGGAACTGAAGTTTAAAAAATTACTCAGTTGATTCTGATTCCCAGCCAGGGTTGTGAATCACCACTTTAAAGGATAGAGAAACGGAGCAACTTTTCAGTTTTCTTCTAACTCAAGAAATTACACCGTGGCCACTTAATTTGAATTATTTAGCTATGCTTGTAGTGGAATATGATCATAGAAGCACAGTACATAAGCAAATGCATCTTTGGATGATGCTACTCTCTTGTTCATCTCCCTTGGCAGAATGGAAATTATTATTCAGTAAGAGAGGTCTGCATGAGTAGAACCAAGCCTCACCCTCATAAGAAATAATCAAGTTCAGCCAGGCCTTGTAACAACTGCCCTGTTGCAGTCAGCAATCATGGGTCATAGGGTGTTTATAGGCAAGAAAATATGTGAGTGTTTTAAGAGACAAGATAATCAGAACCAGGGGTATAAAATTGAGTTTTAAAAGAGTTAAAATTAAATAAATAAATAAAACAGTTAAAATATCATGTTAAGTTAAAATTTTTTGGAGAAAAATTTAAAAGTTTAGGTTGGGGAAGATCCTTGAAATACAGACCGGGGAGATGTTTTCTGTCCTTGATCTTCCTGTTCTGTTCTGTGTGAGGGTGTTGGTTCTATGCATGGGTTGGGTTTCTTTTAAGAAAAACTATTTTATTTGGACCTGAACCCTGAAATTTCAGAAGCTGAACACTGAGGCTGACCACAGCCAAGACATGTATTTTGTGGTGTTTAACTTGGAAGTCGTCTAAAGTTTCCTTCTCATGGGCTGAGTAAGTATGTGCAGTTTGTTTCTGTGGTATCTGAGGCACATAGGTGTTGAACAGAATGTGGAGGATTCTGGTACTTACAATACATAATCTGTGACACGATGACTGGTAGCTCCAAATGATTCTCTTCGACTGTGCACCTGGAACAGGAAGAGGTAAAGGCCTCTGATCACAATGGTATCTCTTACTACAAAGGTCAGGCTGCACAGTGCCCCTGGAAAGATTGTGCACCATCATACTTTGGTCCTGAGTCACAAAGTGTCTGTCACTTGTGGGCAAAGGTATCCAGCTAACATGAGGATATTGAAATGTATTACTGGGTGTTTGCATTTATCAGAGAAGGACATTTTTTAAAAACATTATTATGCAAAACTGTTCTCTAGCTAAGTAACACATTATAAATTCCTAGATTGGAATGATAATCCTAGTTTTACTAGAAATTGCAAGTACCGACACACCCTTCCATTTTGCTATGTTCTTAACCGATGAGGGCCAGTAGCATTTCCTTCATATTCTCTTCTTGTTTTGTATTAGTTTCAATAAAGAAAAAAATACTAGTACGTTCCTCAGTGTGTCACCTGTCTTTTAGGGAGTTCTCTGCTTACCCTGTCCCATTTTGCTCCCCTCTGAATGATGGGTTTGGGGTGAGTATGAGATTGAAAACAGATTTTAATCCTGTGTTCGGTAACTAAGACAGAAGTGGCTAAACAAAAGTTGAATGCTCAGTCACTAATGGATTGAATACTTGATGCCCTAGAGAAAGCAGAAGTTTCTTGGTTCAGATCAAGCCAAGAAGTTGGTATTAAATGGCAGTTGTAATTTTTTAAAAATTTTATTTTAAAGCACTTTGAGGTCAGAGGGGTAGACCTACCCTCTGTCCTCAAAGAGTTTATGCTCTAAATGGAAGAGAAGTTGTAAAACCATGAAAAGTAAAAGATTTGATTAATGGTTCAAAATAACAAAACAGCTTTCCCAGATTAGGCTGTTACCAGTGGTGTTAGACTGTGCATCTTTCTATGGAGTTCTCTCATATACTTTCATTTAGCAAATATTTAATCGGGGTCTTGCATGTGGCAGGCACAAACAAGACAGCTGAGGTCCCAGCCTGGAAGGGTTCACAGGCTACTGGGAGAAGTAAGATAATCAACAAGTAGCCATAGGACACAGCTGTAAACTGTTGTCTAGAAAAAAACCACTTTCTTCATAAAGCCAGGTTCACCAGTGAGATGATATAAAATATCACTTGGAAGCATTTTTCTCTAGCCATCTTGACAAGCGTTTCTTAAAGATTTCTCTCACTGTCTTGGCAAGCTTTTTTACTTCTTTTTGACTTACAAGTGAGTAATGATTCTTCAGTAAGCCAAAGGAAATCCATTTTATAGGGTAAAACTGCATTTAAAAATTATGGGTTTAAATTGTTGCCTACATCAGTGATTCCTCATTCTTGGTGGGGAAAATAGTTCAGGTCCAGAGAATGGATATGCTTAGGAGACAGTATTTGTAGCCTGTTAGCCATTAACACTGTTCCATTTTTCTCAATTCCTAAGTGAAAATATTAAAACATACACTTGGAAGCAAGGACTAACCAGAACTTAATCTTTTTCAGAAGCCAAGAAGAAAGCACGCTGTCCTGGACTTGGCTTGTTTTATACATTATTATCTGCCTTCCTTTTCTCAGTGGGCTCTTTATTTGTTAAAAAAGTGCAAGACGTCCATGCTGTAGAAATTAGTGCATTCCGATGTGTGTTCCAAATGCTAGTCGTTATCCCTTGCTTAATATACAGAAAGTAAGTATTTCTTACCTGCGAAGTGGAAGGTATTAACAAATGTATGTAAATCTTTTGACCTGCTTAAATTATTTATTCTACAGTGTCTGCTTTATCCCTCCCGTAGATTTACCAGTTACTACATTGTTTGTCTCTGGTTAATAAAAAGTCATAAGGACTCACCTACAAAAGATGCTCTCATAAGCACAAACCACATACTCAGGAAGGGGGGGGGGGTAGATTCAGTTATTCTCCACTCCTCATTTTGAGAACAAAGCTTTCCTTGTACAATTCCTCCATCTTGTACCACCCTCCCTTCTTTCCCTCTGCATAACTAGTATTTAGAAGAAAAAAGTAAATGAGAGGAAGTGGTGGTGTCTCCTAATATCAAGTTTCTTTCAGTAGAATGGACTGCTCTGTTACCAGGGCAGACAGAAGGTTAAAGTAATAATATCAGGGTCTTGCCCCTAGGGTGATGTGGGAAAGGGAAAAGGTAGTCTTGAACAAGACCTTTTAAAATACTTTCATGTTTATAGTGTCCTCATCTATGAACTGGAGGGAATGATAATCTTTGTCCTCTACCCTGCACCTTGGTGGCAAGGGCCAAATAAAATTAATTATAGATCAGAGCACTTGTGTAGAATCTAACAGTATATGAAAACTGTCTTTTTTCCCCATCCTTACTGTTCCCTCCCTACCCAACGTGTCTTCCCCTTCCATATGGAACACCCTCCCCACCCTTTCCCAGATTAAAATTATGCCTTCTACACATCCCTGTGTACTTAGAACCATTGGAGGATAGGCCAGTTTGGTTCCTGGTGGCTGTCTGGCTCTTTCTCTCTTTGGGCAAAAATGCTTAAACCCTAAACTAAAAGTTTCAGTCACTTGCCCCCAAATTCTCCTTGTATCTATAACATAGTACAGATTCATTTAGAATAGTTTCACCCCGTATCCTGAAGATCTGGTGAAAAATGGTGAAAAGCTACTAAGATTAATATTGTCAGAAATTCCTGTATAAGTGTGGGCAAGTCACAATATTTTAGGAAATGATGGTAAGAGTTCAGAAATTTTCAAGGGTGGCAACTGGTGCTAACACAATTATCTTCCTCATTTTGCAACAGAACAATTGGCAGGGGAAGGCACTAGAAGAATTTTTGAAATCCTTAGCACCAATCTGTTTTGACCTATTTTATGTTTCATTATCATGGAAGACTCTTAGCTTCTCAAAGTATGAGTCAAAGGTGACCACAGTTTCATTTCTAAATGAAATGTGGGTCCTCATGTCAGGCTTATAGGCTACCCTAAAGATGTTCAGTGCTGGCACAGGTCAGCAAGCTGCGCCTAGCCTGAAATGTACCCAGCATTCTGCTTGGTAAGTATTAATTAAAAAAAAAATTGAGTATCAGTTGTTATACTTATCCAAATGCTACTTGTTCTTTTTCAGTGTATCTTAACTCTTCTTGCAGAAAATAAT
Organism: Panthera leo; assembly: GCF_018350215.1. Lineage (NCBI taxonomy): Eukaryota > Metazoa > Chordata > Mammalia > Carnivora > Felidae > Panthera > Panthera leo. The sequence continues at coordinate 53,467,868 of NC_056689.1, forward strand.
GAAAAGTTGTCTGACATCCAGTGGCTAAATTACACTTTAGCATTGCCTCAGCTTTTGTAGAAAAACTCGTTAAGATTGGCAATGCATACTAGCCATGACCAAGTTTTCTTATATAGGGCAGCTTAATCTTGAAATTGTGTTTATCATAAAAATCATACATTGTCATTGTAGAAAATTTGGGGAAAATAAGGAAAAATCACCTAGGAGACCACCTATTAAGGTTTAACCATGATGAACATTCCTTTTGTCTTTTTTGTAAGCATGTATAGACATGGGAAAAGTTATATTTGTTGAATTTTAATTATACTATTTATGGAGTTCTCTTTTATTAATTTTGATTATACTGTGAACACTTACATGCTTTAGCTATACATAGAAACCATTTTTTTGAAGGCATATAACATTCAGTTGTGGGCCTTAAAATTCACTTACTATTTCCTTATTTTTTGCCAGTTAGGACTGTAAAAATAACATCTAATTAAGAACTGCAATTTAAAAAAACCACCTTGGTTTAATGTGCGTTCTTTCATTTGAATTTACAGAAGCGGGTTCATAGGCCCCAAAGGTCAACGCATTTTCCTCCTCCTCAGAGGAGTCCTGGGCTCCACCGCCATGATCCTTTTGTACTACGCTTTCCAGGCGACGTCCCTGGCCGACGCCACCGTCATCACGTTTAGTTCGCCAGTGTTCACGTCCATATTTGCTTGGATATTTCTCAAGGAGAAGTACAGCCCCTGGGATGCCCTCTTCACCGCCTTCACGATCACCGGCGTGATCCTCATCGTGAGGCCCCCGTTTCTGTTCGGAGCCAGCGCTGCGGGCACGGACGAGAGCTACTCCGTTCACCTGAAGGGCACGTTCGCAGCAGTGGCGCACGCTGTCTTTGCCGCCGTGACCATGGTCATCATCAGAAAGATGGGGAAGTCCGTGGACTACTTTCTGAGCATTTGGTATTATGTCGTACTCGGCCTCCTAGAGAGCGTCATCGTCCTCTTCATCATAGGGGAGTGGAGTCTGCCATACTGCGGGTTGGACAGGCTGTTTCTCATCCTCATCGGCCTGTTTGGTTTGGGGGGTCAGGTGTTTCTCACGAAAGCCCTCCAAATAGAAAAAGCAGGCCCAGTGGCAATAATGAGGACGATGGATGTGGTCTTTGCTTTCATCTTCCAGATTATTTTCTTTAACGATATGCCCACGTGGTGGACGGTGGGCGGGGCCCTGTGCGTTGTAGCCAGTAGTACCGGCGCGGCCATTCGGAAATGGTGCCAGAGCTCCAAATGAGGCTGTGGCAGAAGTGCGTTCTTGGTTTCTCTGGGTACCATCCCTCAGTGCGGACACACCGCGCACGCACACGCCTGGAAAGCCTGCATTTCCTTCACTGATTATATTTAATAAATTTCATAATTAAAGTACCATTTTTGAATATGCTATGTCTTTAATTAGCTAAGAGTTAGCCAGTGTGGTCTAGCAATTACTTTTTTCTCAATTATGTTTTGGTTTTGGTTTGGTTTCTTACTTGCTGTTGTTGGGGTGGTGATGGTAGGAGATCAGGTCTTTAGTTGAAGAAAAACTGCAAAATGTTTTATGACTCTGGTATAAATGTAATTTTTTAAAGTGTATTTTTGGTACTGAGGGGATATAGGTGGGGAGGAAACTTTAGATGTTCTTTTAGCAGTGTAAAAGCTAAGAAACTTATTGATAATAATGCTGCTATGATTAGATTATGTCGGTAATTCGTTTGAAACCTAATTCCATTTAGGAGGCCAAAGCTGAAACTTGGAAAAGGTGCCTACTTAATGGTGTTAATAATACAAATGAATTAGCCTTATTTCCAAGGCTTTTATACATGGTTATTCTTTTAACACACATGAGTGCCTTTTCATTTTGATGCCAGAATTTTTATATGTAAAGTTTAAAAAGTTTTTAATCACCAGGTTTGGCTAGAAGTTTTCTGTTTTGGTGGCATTCACAACTGTAGCTATCATTCTGTAATTTTAATTGTCCTCTGGTTTTGGTTTTTTTTGTGTGTGTGTGAAACTGCACTACGTTTTTCTTAACTTTCTGAGATTTCAGGTCTTTAAGCTGCAAGAGAGAAATCTTGGCAAAACCAGTGTGCACATTTCCATCCTGAAGTATTTCCCCCTCACTAGAAATGTGATTTTCTATAAATTCTTTTTGAATTTATAGTGTGATGCCAAATACAATTTTCTCAGGATTTTATTAGGTTGAACCATATGAAATTGCCAAGATTTTACCTTTTTAACTTACAAAAACCAGAGTTCATTATGGTTCATCCTAACAGATACCTCCCTTACCCTCTCTACACCAAATATTTAGAGGACTTTGGCATATATTTTTTTAAAACAACTTTTTAAAATGCAGTAATCTTATTAAACTTATTTTTATAGTCTTTTCCCCTTATGGAATTATATGTAATAATGCTTCATGTTATATGTTAAATGTAAAGACCTGTGAATCCATGGTTGATTGACTTCTGTAGTGTCTTGAATAATAAAAAAAAAAAAATCACTGTTAAATTTTAGTATATCAGTATGGTATTAAATACCAATGCTGCCCCATGATACTAACATCATGAATTCAAACATTTTATATCTGGAACTTCATCAGCCAATACTCTGCAGTTAAAGAGAGAATGTAATATTTAGGAAAGCTTGGAAGGTTAATTGGAAAGTAGAGAGTACATGGGAATGATTATCATAATGAATCCTTTATTGGTGAGGCTATAATGGTCTCCAACTCTTACTGTCCAACCTAGCATCTGTTACTATCTTAAGCCTGCATATCTGAAAGATTATAGGCTCTTTCTCTCCCCTTCATCACAATTCTTCCAAAGAAAGAAAGAACTTGGCTTCTGAGGTTTATGCCTTGGTGAGAAAGGATCTTTTCCAATAGTTCCAAGAGGGAATTTTTGGCTTGCTGATCTTCCTAAATGCTTTCCACCTGACAAATCTTAAATGAAGTCTACTTTGGGGAGTCATACTATCATTATAACTTTAGCCTCATCCACAGTGTTGGAATTTAGAGTTGCAGGAGCATTATCTTGCAAATAGATAGTTACAGAATCAGCATTTTAGAGCTCAAAGGTTAGAAATCCTCTTGTAGGAGGAGCCATGCTGCACAGATAGGAATACTGGGGAGGAGGATCTGCCCGAGATGGGTTCCCATGGCCTTCTCCCTTATTTCCATGATAAAGTATAGAAAGTAAACCACTGCTTGAGTTACCTAAGGTAAATTAACTCAGGGAACCCTCTCTTGGTTCTTTACCTTGCACAATAAAACAACTTATGGGACTTTGAGAGTTAAATCCCTTTCAGCCTGTACACTAGAGATGTGTTTTATTTCAGAAGTGTGGTTTAAGTACTTGAATGTCACAATATATGGCCAAGGTTGGAGAAAATGTTTCTTCTCTCAACTTTTACAGGGTGTCATTCTTAAACACTTTTATAATGTCTGAGGTATATACAAGGATATGTATGTATTGTAACAATTATAGGTGTGTATATTTTGCAAAGACTGTAGTTTCCATATCCTGAAAATATTTTCATATATTGTTTTTATTTTATAAGTACTAATAAAGTTAATATGAAAGAAGGCTATATTTTGGTTTTTATGGTTATAGCAAATGTGCTCGCTAATCTAACATTTCCTTTTTCATCCATGTGCTTCAAAATTCATTTTATAAAGGATATTGACCCTGGTCATTCAGCTGTGATATAATCACAAGTTTCAAACTGTTTGTTTGTCCCTCTGATACTGTCACATCAAATCTAGTATCTCTAAAATAAAGGTCCTAATCTTCTGTTCCAGGGAGGCCTTCATTGTTCTAGACCCAGAGCTTGGAGCAGCTTCAAATTCCATACTTTTTGTTCCCATAGCTAATCTGTTACCAAGTCCTGGAGTGTCTGTCTAATTGTCTTGTGGATCCACTCTTTTGTCACCATTTCCACTGCTACCATTTTAGTCCAACATCAATAATCTCAAGCTGAATTAACAACAGTATCCTAATGAGTTACCCACTTCTTGACTCTCTTCCACCCAGATCCTTGTCTCACTGCCAGACTGTGACCTTCCTAAAGCTCTGCTTTCATTGTTACTTTGGTTCTCATAAAACCACAATGATGCTGTATTGCATACCACATCTCTTTCAAATTACTTGGCCCTATTCCCACTTTTCTAACCTGATTCTGCGTGTCCCAACGTGAGTTGATACTCTGATCCATATCCCCATCAACTCCCACATTTGCCAAGGGATTCCTTCCTGTGTCTCCCCTGCTTCCTTTGCCTTCTCTTCTTTGTCCTCTAAACCCTCTTAGCCTCCAACAGTTCAGCTTGAGCTTTTGTTTCTTCCACTGCCTCCAGCTTCTCCCGCCCACACTAGCCCACTTTGAAAGAGTGGATAAAGCACTGGAATAAGAGTGTGGCCATATCATTTTCTAGCTGAGCCAGGCATGTAACGTACTCAGCCTGTTTGCCTCATTTGCTAAATAGAATATCATTACTTGTCCAGCCCATGTTACAAAGCAGTGCAGTTGGAGGACTTGGAAACCATAAAGGGGAATAAAAACACTAAGTATCAAACTGTTCTTAATACCATAGAGTTGAATATTGTCTCCCCTTCTCTTCAAAATGATGCCCAGCTCAGGGTCCTTACTTCTGAGCAGTTTCACTAGGAACTGTAGGAACAGTCTAATGGATTTCAAACCTCATTTGACTCCCTCCTGCCAGCATATAATCCTACTGTTGGACAGTTCTCAATTGCCTGGCTGACCTGCCCACGTAGGTGGCCAAGGGTCACCAGTCTTTATCTTACGCATAGTGTTGCTACCTTTCCAGTTCTGGCTTTAGTTCTGATCCTCTGTGAGAATTATACTTGGCTCTGGCTGGGGAATGAGCCTGATTTTCTATGTGTTTCCCATGCACTACTCTATATTTAGCATGGCTCTTTTAGCCCCTTATCTATTCACTCAGTTAGCACAATTAGTCTCTTGACAGTAATCTAGTGGTAAGAGAGCCAGATGTCTTCATGTAACATGTTGACTTCTAATGTAGGTGTATGGAGCCATGTTCAGTACTGGGCATTAGAATTTGATTCTTAGGGTGTAGGTTGGGCACATGAAGCCTGGACATTACCCCAAGCATGCCATCATATAGTCCCTTTGGTGTCTTATATGAAGTCTAATACAGCTATTATATTCACTTAGAATTCTGTAAGATGCCCTCATAGGAACTTTGTGATCCACAAAGACCCATCCAAGTTTTAGCCTATTGGAATGCTAGGTTTGGAGCTGGACTTGGAAAACCAATTCATAGCCCGTGAAACTTGGTGTTGCCTATATCATTTCCTAGAAATTGAGGTGGAGCTTTATAGAAAGGGGTAAGGAGAAGACGTGTCTATTGTCAAGGCAGGGCAGGAAATGTTGCATCATAGAAGTCCAGTCCATAGAAAATGTTCCACTGGGTTGCACAAGGTACCATGCCAGCTATCATCTATCAAGCCAGATTTGCAACAATATAAAACAATGCTATTCTTCTCACTAGTTTCCTAAATATTTATTTTTCATAAGAATATTATTTATGTTAACATAATGGAATCATTTAAATAAATATTTCAATTTTTTTTCAGTTTTGCTTTCAAATATGGTAAATATCTCTCATATATAACTCACATAACAGAAGCTCTTTGGAGTTCTCAATAATGTTTAGGAAAGTAAAGCAGTACAAGACCAAAAAGTTCCCAAGCTGCAGAATTAACATATAGAGTTATCAAACTTGAAACTTTAAAAAACAATGAGTAAGCCAACCACCAAATCTACCAACTTATTCATGAGGTTCTGATAGTTTGAAATGCAGCTAAATAACAGTTTGTAAATTAGAAGCATCTTTAATGTGATGTCCCATTTTAGAATTGTGAATTAAACAACTTTAATCTATATAAGAGATCCAAATTATCTACCTGAGAGACAGCAAAGAAAGGAACAATAAGCAATCCAATTGGCCTATGCTCATAGGATCATATAAAGTTGTCTCTGATACTTCCTATGTATGTGTTTTAGTTCCTTCATATGTGCATTTTTAAAAAGTCAGAAGACTTTGATACTTTGCAGGTAAGCAGGTACATTGGCACAACCTCTATGAAGGACAATTTGGCAGCATCTATCAATTTACAAATGAATATACTTTTTCACCCAGAAATTCTATTTCAGGAATTTATCTTATAGATATATTTGCTTATTGCAAAATAACATGTAAAAGTTTATTCATTGCAACATTACTTGTAATAGCAAGATAAGAAAGAAAGAGAGAAAGAAAGAAAGAAAAAGAAAGAGGAAGAAAGAAACAAAGAAAGAAAAAAGAAACAAAGAAAGAAAGTCTGATGTTAAATAAATAATGGTATTGATAATGGGTTAAATAAATGCTGGTACTGAAAGGGAGGAAGAAATTTCCTCTGTCCAAGTTTCTTCTAGCTGGACTAATAATTAAGCTTACATAAGACAGATTAACAGAAGGAAAAAACCCACAAAGTTTTATTACATGTGCACAGAGGCCCAATAATGAAACAGACCTAAAGAAATAACCAAGGCAGGAATTTTTTATACTTTTTAGAAATAGAGACAATAAATCTATGAGGAATTGACAGGACAAAGAAAACTTTGGGAGCTTCGGTTAGTAAGGAATTCTAAACAGTATTTGGGCTGGGTTAGTAAATTAGTAAAAAGTAACAAGTCTTTTTGGCTCTAAATTTCCTATCTCTGGTGATAAAGGTACCTCTACTTCTTGGTACTAGGAGGGTACATTTCATATGGGATATTTACTTCCTGCTTTCAGGGGGACAGAAGAGGGTTTGAATGTCCTTCTTGCACAGGCCATCTCTTAAGTAACTATTACTGAAAATACTCAATATGCCAAAGTGGTATATTTGGGGTGGCCTGCCCTTGGGCCTTATAATACATACATAAAATAAAATATAATACAATAAAACTAAACTAAGGAAGAGGAAGGGAGCTTTCCACACATGAATGTGGAATAATCTTCAAGATTATTGAATTTTTTTAATGTTTGTTTGTTTTTGAGAGAGACAGAGTATGAACAGGGGATGAGCAGAGAGAGAGGGAGACACAGAATCGGAAGCAGGCTCCAGGCTCCGAGCTGTCATCACAGAGTCCAATGCGGGGCTTGAACTTACAGAGTGTGAGATCATGACCTGAGCCAAAGTCGGCTGCTTAACCGACTGAGCCACCCAGGTGCCCCATAATCTTTAAGATTATTAAGTGAGAAAGCAAGATTCAGATAACAGTACAGCATAGTAGGTATTAATTTATATAAAAAGAAGGTAAACAGAATATTCCAAGAGGATACACAAGGAACTGATGACATTGGTTGCCTGGAGGGAGAAGAATTTGATAGCTGAAAGACAGGGTAGGAAGGAGATTTTTCACTAAATTCCCTTTTATACCTTTTAAATTTTGAACGTTGTAACCTTGTCAAAAAAAAAAATAAATAAATAAATAAATAAATAAACTGATGGAACAAAACCAAGAAGAAGACTTGACAGAGAGGAAGGGAGAAAAGAAAGAGAGGGGTAAAAGAGAGATATACATATATACATACATAGAGAAATGTTTACTGCCATCACCCTGGCTCACCATCACTGACCTCATCCAGCCCACAAATCGGACTTAAATGCCCACATGCTCCATGACTGAAGAAAATGCAAAAGGAAAACCTGAATTTCAGCTTTTTAATAGAAATATATTCTCCAAGATCCCAGAAGCATTGCCCAGCCCTGAGCCAAACATTTGCCTTTCCACAGCACCAAAACCATTTTTGCTTGGAAAGGAAAATAACATTGACTGAATATGTCCCATCCAGGCCAGGAGCTTCTTGATCATTGTCTCATTCAGTCCTTGCCAAACATGGGAGATGGATTGAATAGGAAACTGAAGTTTGCAGAGGTTGAATAGGGTCACCTACCTAATAAATTCTAGTACCCTCACTAGTAAATGATGAAGCTGGCTCCTACCCTACATCTGCCTGACCACTAAGACTCGACTTTTCAATACCCCATGTCACCTCCTTAGCTGGGGTAGAATGCACGATAGGGAGTCACTTGGTATTTGTCACTGTAGTGAAAAGATTGTTTCTTGACTTTAGGATTTGAAGGTATGTATGCCCTCTTCCTCTCTCCTTCTTGCTGGTGTAGCAAGAGCTGGATGTGAAAGAATAGAAGATGACAATACTGCTTATACTTTAGCTTTATTTCTTTCATCTTGTTAATCGGTATTTGTTGAGCAGTGGCCATATACAATCACAATCAATGCAGGGAAACATCAAATATCAAATATTGTCAAATATAATTCTCAAAATGGTCAAAACTAGATGTGAACATGACATACACACACTGCATAATCAGTACACATGGGCTACAACAAGAACCTTGAAATGAGACAGCCTCCTGAAGTCACAAACCAAGGAAGAACAAAGCTATGCAAGGTCACCTAAATATACAGAATTGAATTCTGGGCCAGCCACATTTAGCCATAACTTCCCTAGATGTGCTAAGAACATTTCTAAGGGTGCAATGTACCAATCATAAGAAGGGTTGGCCAGCCTTGGGAGCAGGAAAGGAGTGTGGTTGTGTCAGGCACGTTCCCATTGTAGAGACGTGGTGCACCAAGATAGTGAGTTCCCAGTTTTTCTCTCTAAAGTACTCCTAGCATTCGTAAGTAGAGTCTAGAGGCATAATCACAGAGGCATTGCCACAATCTGGAGCTATAATCACAACACAATAACCACTGATCTTTATTGTGTCCTTCATGTATCAGCCACTGTCCTAATTGCTTTTTGTGCAGTTAACTGCCAAGTGACTTTTCTACTTGCTAATAAGTGTCAGAACTTGGATCTTAAAACCTTGGTCTGTCAAACTCCAAGCTTACACTCTGGACTCCACAATTCTGCTCACCCTAGGTCTAAAGCCATGTTTTAAAAAAAAATCCTGGGTTTTATGTGCTCTCTGGCACACTGCAGTGTAACCCAAGAGATTCTTCAGGTCCATTTTAAGAAACATGACCAATGATTAAGCAGTCAAGTCCTCATACTACTGAAAACTATAAATCACACTCCTTACTCTGTGTATTTCCATGTTATCAGTGTCTGTGCAATTATAGTTTGGCTTCTCATATACTCTAAATGAAGAAGATAATGGAATATGCAAAAGATTAAGCTCTTGGTTCCCTAAACTATTATATTCTCACTGTATAATAGTAACATTGGCATTGTTCCACATATCAGTCTCCATGTACTTGGTTGTTGTGACTCTTCCAGAGAGATGTATTGCATTCCCAGTGTTCTTCATCCCCTTTCTTCTAAGATAATAATCCTGCATTACTCAGAGTAATTATGCTAGCTAACATAACAAACAATCCCCAAATCTCAGAGATGTACCAATAAAGTTTTATTTCTTAATTATATCACAGTCTGATTAAGTTGTAAGTTATAAGCTCTCTATAGTCTCTCCTTTAAGTGGTGACTCAGGCTTCCAGGCTCCTTCCATCCTAAAGTCCTAGCCTCTTAAACATGTATCCTCCAAGCTTGTTGCAGATTTTATGACCATATAGACTTGCATATGCAGAATATCACTTCCACTTACATTTTATTGACCTTAATCTAGCTTAAAAGGAAGGCAGGCAATGAGGTTTTCATTTGGTTCCAGGAAGAGGAAAAGAAAACAGCATTTGGTGAACACATAACATTGTCTCTGCCAAAACACCATCCCTTCAGAGAGCCACCTAAACCTAATCCCATATACTTCTAGTGGATCTGGCAATACAGAATCCCACCGCCAATGGCCTAAGGAGTGGGTGGGCCCATGACCTGAATGCAACAAAGTCAAGTTTCTCTCTCCTCATCGTTTGAACACTGAGCAGACTCACAAGAGCAGAAGCCACATAGCTTGTGTTGTCTGCCCGCAGTGCCCAGTGAGGTGGGCCTTGGGTGCTGGCTGCTAAGAGTTGTCCAGCTCTTTTGCCAAATCTGTGAGCTCACTACTACCATTCCAATTAATCCCCTATTCATAACTAAAGTAGAATCAGTTTCTATTACTTGTACCCAAAATACCAAGTACATAGTATTTCCTACATATATGCTGACCAACCAGATTCTCATTCCTTCATGACTCAGCCCTGAACTGTAATAATTTCACTGAGGTGGTGCCTCCCCTTGGGGATCTGATGGGGTGTCTGACCAATCTTTTCCAGGTGATGCCACTCTATCTCATTACATGCTGTCTTTGATCTTCTATGAACATGAAAAAAACAATTAACAATACAAAGCAGATGCTTAAGGCCAAATAAGCAATAAAGACAACATAACATCCTCAACAGGGATATCAAGTGGGCAAGGGAACCATATCCAGGAGTGATTTCTAAAGAAAGATCCTAGACAATAGTTTATCAGTCTTTTCTATTTCACAGACAAAAATCAAGATTCTACAACAGTGCAATCCAGTAGAAATGTAATGCAAGCTACATATGTGTTAAGGACTGTCCTTCCAAAATTTATGTTGAAGCCCTAACCCCCAATGTGATGGTATTAAGGAGGAGGCCTTTGGGAGGCAATTGGGTTTAGATGAGGTCATGAAGATAGGGTCCCTATAATGGGATTAGTGTCCTTATAAGAATAGGAAGAGACCAGAGCCTCTCTCTGTCTCCACTATGGATGGTGCTCTGGCAGCACCTTGATCATGGATTTCTTAGCTTCCAGAACTGTGAGAAATAAGCATCAGTTGTTTAAGCCACCCAGTCAATGGTATTTTGTCATAGAAACCTTTGTTTAGACAATATAAAATTCTGAAATTTCTGATGGACTTATTAAACAATAAAAAGAAATAGGTGAAATTAATTTTTGACAATATATTTGATTTAACCCAATATATCCAAAATACTATCATTTCAACATGTAAGCAATATAAAAGTATTAGTGAGATATTATACATTCTTTTTGTCAAACAAAGCCTTTGAGTATTTTGTATATATTTGTATATTTTGAATATTTTGTATATTTTGTATATTTTATAGTGTCAGCACATCTCAGCTGAGACCAGCACATTTCAGATGCTCAATGGACATATGCTGCTAGTAGTTACCATGTTTGACAGCCCAGTTCTGGAAAGTGCTGGGAGTAAAGGAGGGTTATAATAACAGCCACCCCTTCTGTAGCCCTGCCATGTGCCGGCACATGTCAAAGCTATTACATATTCCTCTCAGTTCTTCCTTGGAATAACTTTATGAGATTGATGTTCTTTTCCCTAGTTTACAGATAAGATAAGACTCAGAATGTTTAAAAGACTTGTCTAAAGTCACACAGCCAGCAAAGGACAGAGGATGGAGCAGGCACACACAGGTCTATTTGACCCAAAGCACTTTCTTTTAAAAAAAAGTTTTTTTTATTATTTGAGAGAAAGTGTGTGAGTGGGGGAGGGGGTGGAAAGAGAGAGAGAGAGAGAGAGAGAGAGAGAGAGAGAGAGAATCTTAAATAGGCTCCATGTTCAGTGCAGAGCCCAAGACCCTGGGATCATGACCTGAGCTGAAATCAAGAGTCAGGATATTAACCCACTGAGCCGCCCAGGTGCCCCTGACCCACTTTCTAATTGATCTCATGCTTTCTCTTTACAGATACAAGGAGCTGACTTGGTTTGGACTTTACCCCAAAGGTTGTGAAGCAGGGCAGGGCCTAAACAAAAGCTCAGAGGAACACTAATATCACCAGTAAGATGTGCAACAAACCAGCCATTCTCTGGGAAGGCAAATGAAAGAAGAAGAAACAAGGTGCTCATCAGTTTCCCCACCCCCAAAAAATTATATGAGAAGCAAAGGGGAGGAAGTAAACAAGGTGAAAACAAAAGGAATGCTACACTAATCAGAAAGAGATAGTTGAGTTTGAACATTAACAAAGGGCAGAGTTGATGACATAAAACAGTCATAACCTTGGCAGATAAACATGCATTTTCAATAAAGTGAGTGGAAGTAGGTACCACAGGTCTCAACTGTAAGGTTACCCGTGGGAAGAGGAGCCTGGAGTCGGTGGTCACCTAGGTCAACTTGGAAGCAAGTCAGAGGAAGAGCCAAAGTCACAACAGAGGAGACAGGAATGTGCAACCATCCAAGGTGTGCTTCGAGAATCTCCCGTTGTGGCAGGATCCATGCGGGCAACCAGGGCAGTCACACCTGCTTATACGTGCTCAGCTCAGACTAGCCCCAAAATCTAGAGTCCATATAAACAGGCTTCAATGAAATGAGAACATCATGCTAGATTTAGCACATGCTTACATTATACCTTTTCTACATTTAGAATTTAAATGCCTTTTATGTAGGAAATGATGGTAATAGTGGATGGCCATTGTTTGGATGGCCATTGTTTGTGGTCCTTTTTTTTTTTTTTTTTTTTAATGTCTACACTTGGCAAGTATAGAAGTTGACAACCTTATATTGGTCCTCCAGTTTTATTATTATTATTTTAATTTAGTGGTATATAAAATTTTAAAAATCACCAGTTAAGATTCCTTCATCTCTCGTTGTCTCATACATACTGGATTTTGCTTCTCCTTGTTATGGTTTTAACTACTCCCTCTACCTTAGCTCCATGCCCTTAGCACATAAATATGCTCAAATTTCTTCCAATTAAATCAACTTAAATGAAACCTTCCTTAAACTCTCCTCTCCTCCCCTCTAGATAAATCCTGGCACCTGTTTCTTCTTGAACTACCATTCTTTTCCTCAATCCTTCAAGTGTTTTTACCCCCAGTTTTTCACACTGGCAATTGAATACTGAACAATGATGCAATAGTTTCTCCACCAAAATAAAGATTAATTAAAATCTATTTTTCAATTTTAAAGTTTTCCCTTCTGGTTGAATCACTATTAAAATAGTACTGCCTTCTTCCTGTTTAATCACTTTGGGAGGGTCCAGTATTTCAGCTATGTTACATGATAAACGTAAAAAAGCTATGTTCTAAACTGGTTTTCAAGTAAGCATTGTTTTTTTTTAATCTTTTTTATTTTGACATAAATTACAGAATTACAAAAGCATTGCAAGAATTGTACAAATTCCCATAGCCTTTCACCCAAGTTCCTCAAGAGTGAATATTCAAGTGTAAGTTACAGGCATGATGCCATTTAGGCCTTGCATTACTCAAGGTTCTCCAGAGAAACAAACCAATAGGAGATATACATAAAAATCTTAAGAGAGAGAATTATTTTAAGGAATTGGTTCCTGCAGTTGTGGGGACTGGCAAGTCTAAAATTTATAGAGTAGGCTGGCAGGCTGAAAAATTTAGGTAAGAATTGATGTTGATGTTGTCCTGAGTCTGAATTCCTCAGGGGAGCAGGCTGAAAATTTAGACAGATTTTCTAGGTTGCAATCTTAAGGAGAATTCCTTCTTCTCTGGGAAACCTAAATCTTTGCTGCCAAGATCTTCAACTGATTGGGTGAGGCCCTTCCACATCATGGATGATAATTTTGTTTACTCAAAGTCTATTGATTTAAATGTTAATCACATCTTAAAAATATCTTCACACCAACATCCATACAGTGTTTGACCAAACAACTGGGCATGACAGTTTAGCCAAGTTGATACATTAAATCAAACATCACACCCCTTTCCAGGGGTCCTTTCAAAGGCTGCCCAGGAGCCTGTGCTATGATTTTTCAGCAAAGATAGCAATAGTATTTCAAACGGAGAAGCTTTTAAAATTCAGAAATCACTTCCAGGAAAGTGACTTTAATGAAGTGGATTAGTAGTTCTCATTACCACAGTATGTTGATTTGGACATGTGCCTGGACTACACTTCAGGTGAAAAAAGAATTCTCAAAATACCTTAGAGGCTTTAGGCTCAGGACGCCCTTGGTTTAGAGTTCAATTTTACCAGTAGATGTCGCTAGAGTCAGACATTATTTTAGAAACCACAAAGTGACCTCTAGTGTTTAAAGGATATGGAGCTGGAGGGACAAACAAACTCTCCTATATCTAAACATGTGTTCTTCTTTTTAAGAAAACACAGTAGCCATCTAATAGTCATTTAATGAGTGAATTAACGAACAATCAATGCATATTAATTATTCTGCCTTGAAATTTTTGTGATTTGAGTTATGCTCTGATAGGTTAGGGGAGCAGAATTTGTCACCCCAAGATGTGCATCTTTGGTAGAAGAATTATTTTAGACTGATCATTTTTAAGAAACTGCAGATTCAGGAAAACCTCTTTACCTTCCTTTCAACTGCCTAAATTTACACTGGAAAAGGGACTTGTACTAAGAAGAGATCTATTACCAGAGATATCTTTTTACCTAAGAAATTTATCTGACAGGGCAACCTCTGTTCTCCAAACATCCCCTGCCCTCCCTGTGAATGGCCTTCCTTCTCTCTGTACCCTCAAACTTCTACCCCTTTCCTTAGCTCAAGATGTTATATAAGTTTCAATTACCTGGCTGCCCTTTGAGTATCATATTTTTATAGGGCTCCCATAGGTACCTTAAATTTTAAATTAAATTTGTTTTTCTCCTGTTAATCTGTATCTTCTTAATTATTTGAGCAGTCAAAAAACCTAAAGGAAGCGTTAAAAAGAAACAGACCAAAAATGGAGTCACTTATGCTAAACCCCATCAAGATAGCTAACCTAACTGCAGTTTCAGCCTCTGGCAGGAGTACAATTTTAAACCAACCAGTCTGCAATTTCCTGATCCCACTAGTGAGGTCATCTGCATGATAAGACCTCTGGACTTTCCCTAAGGGAAGGTAACCTCGCCCTGAAATAACCCAGTCTTATAACTTCCTTGTCACACTCTCCTTCCGCCTATAAAAACCTTCCATCTTGAACAATTCAGGATGGAACAATTCTTTTTACTTGCTAGAGAAGATTTTGCTGATTCATGAATCATTGAATAAAGCCAGTTAGATCTTTATATATACTCAGTTGAATTCTTTTAACAGAAGAAAACTTTTCTTTTTTTAAAATATAATTTATTGTCAAATTGGTTTCCATACAACACCCAGTGCTCATCCCAACAAGTGCCCTCCTTGATGCCCATCACCCACATTTTCCTCTCCCCCACCCCCATCAACCCTCAGTTTGTTTTCAGTATTTAAGAGTCTCTTATGGTTTGCCTCTCTCCCTCTCTCTAACTTTTTCCCCCCTTCCCCTCCCCCGTGGTCTTCTGTTAAGTTTCTCAAGATCCACATATGAGTGAAAACATATGGTATCTATCTTTCGCTGACTGACTTAATCACTTAGCTCCATTTATTCACTCCAGTTCCATCCACGTTGTTGCAAATGGCCAGATTTCATTCTTTCTCATTGCCAAGTAGTATTCCATTGTATATATATAAACCACATCTTCTTTATCCATTCATCAGTTGATGGACATTTAGGCTCTTTTCATAGTTTGGCTATTGTTGAGAGTGCTGCTATAAACATTGGGGTACAAATGCCCCTATGCATCAGCACTCCTGTATCCCTTTGGTAAATTCCTAGCAGTGCTATTGCTGAGTCATAGGGTAGTTCTATTTTTAATTTTTTGAGGAACCTCCACACTGTTTGAAAGGAAAGCTTTTCTACCCCTACCTAGAAATGTCCAGGGGAAAGCTTTGGAATTTGCAGAATAAAACTGTTCTGGAAGATACGAGCAGATATATTTAGAAGAAAACAATTTGTCTAGAGTCCATTCATGAGAAGGAGCTTGAGAACTTAAGCAATTTTATTTCACAGACATTAAATGCACCCACCCCGTGTTCACTCAGTTCTAAAGAGAGAGACGTGGTAACATAGAGCACCTTGGGAAAGTGAAGAACAGGCCACCTGTTCTGTTATCCATCCGTGAGATGGGGAAGGGGCAGATCTTCCTAACACCAGACACAGACAAGTTCTAAAGTCTGAGAGAAGAAGCCAAGAAACAATTCCCACTAATTCTCCTTCAACACCCAATATCTTTTTTTAAATTGAGGTTTGCCTGCATAAAACAAAGAGATTAGGGAAACAGTTTGCAAAGCTGGCAAATTATTCAGAGGTTTGCTGCTGATTCCATATGAGAATATGCGTTATATCCACTTTGAACTCTTGCTAAGTAGCACATTCTGTGCCAAGACCCTTACCTGATTTAATCCTCCCCAAGGCTCTGTAAGGCAGGAATTTTTATCGTCCTAGCTTTTAGTGATGAAATATCTAAAAATAGCAGGTGGGGAGTGAGGGGTTAAACAGCCTGTCCAGGACCACCCAGTTAGTGGTAGAACCAGATTCAAAGCCAGACTGGGTGAAGCACTCTGCCATGCCCTCTTAGGTCATTATTCCCAGGCACCAGGCTCTAGTAAGGGTCTGACCACAGATAAAATCTGAACTCTATGTTAAGTTCATTTAAAAAATCTTAATTATTGAACCGTGCCTATGAAGAAGGCACTCTGCTTTGTGCTAGAAGAAGGGAAATATAAAGGCAAGAAGCAAAATGCCCTTAGAACTTATAATTGAGTGGCAGTGGGGAGGGGGAAGGTGTGGAGATATGGACGGACTTGCATGAGGAAGGTTACCCAGCCTGCCTTCTCCACACAGCTTAGGAAGTTTTGGGGAAAGTTGAGAAGATTTAGAGCAGCTGCTGTGAGGAATGTGTTAGGTTAAATAGTATGTCTGGAGAAAAGAAGGGTATTTCAGGATCTTTCTTTCCACTTCTTAGAATTAGTTGAGCTTATTTTCTCCAATTTTCCAAAATAAGGTTCACCTCTGTCTAGAGCACCAGTTCAAAGAATTTCAGTATGAATTTAGTCTTGTCTCTTGAAAATTTGTCAGCACTTAATTTTTTTCATTAAGCCCCTATTAGTTTTAAGACTTTTTTTTTTAAGTTTTATTTATTTTGAGAGGGTGGGAGGGAGAGAGGGAGGGAGGGAGAGCGCAGAGCCTGACGCAGGGCTCGATCTCACCAACCGTGAGATCACAACCTGAACCGAAATCAAGAGTCAGACACCCAACCACCCAGGACTGAACCACCCAGGCATCCCAGCACTTAACATTTTTTATCACAAAAGTAGATCATTGATAGTACTACATTAAGGAGAAGGCTTCCTTGAAATGCTTACTTGGCTTTCACTGTTGATTATCTATTCAACTTTTTTTTCTTTCTTAGTGTCACCTCACTTCTGGAATAAGGAAACAACCAGGTAAGAAACAGTCTTAAAACCGCAAGTTGAAATCGTAACACAAACCTAATATTTAGGGACATCTGTGCTTGTTAGTATCTTCAAGGTACATGGGTTGTATTACCCTAATCCTTATGTTTGGAACAACATCATCTGCCTGCTTTGTGTTTCTTTCTAAATGTGTACACATTTTCTGGCTCCACCAGGATGTTTTCATTTCTGCCTCTATCCCACTTAAAATAGTTTGTTATCTCATTGCATTTTATGTTTAGAAATCTTCTCTTTGAGACATTCCATCTTGCTTCCAGCAGGGGAGGTAAATCTGGTTGAGTGTTAATTACTAAAGGAATTTCTTCAGACTCAAATCTACCCTCATGCACTTTGCTTCAGAGCAGATAGAAAATGTTGCTCTGAAGAAATTACAAGATAAAAATCTCTAAACCAAGGGCTTAATAACCAAGTCTGTAACCAGTATACATTTCCAGAGTAGCCTTCAAAAGGTGTATGTTGGTTTTTAAAGCCCTAAACAAGGGAAAACTCCCCAAACAAGATACACAAATGGCTAATAAATATATGAAAAAAATTAAACTTTTCTACAAATAAAGAAAAATACATTAACACAGCAATGCTTTCTTTTCATTTTAAGTAAGAGTCTTTGTTTTTGTTTTAATAATACTCAATATTGGCAAGAGAGTACAAATTGCCAGATGGCACTATGGTTGGCAGTATAAACTGTAAAATCTTTCTCAAAATAAATTTGCAATATATGTCATACCTTGTGTCCCAGTAACTCCATTTCTAGGACTTTCTCCTAAGACAACAGTCTGAACACAGAAAAAAAAAACTTACATAATCTTTTTTATAATTTATAATAATAAAATGTAAAGAACTATTCCCCTCGTCAAGTATATTAGTTTTTTTAACCTACATCCATAGATAAGAGGATCTTAAGCATCCGTGTACAACTGTATTTATAAAGATAGAAGGAAAATAATTGTGAAATGACAGTAAATGGGAAAAGCAGAATAAAGATGCATAAGCAAATATATAAATAACATCTATAAAGTGTATGTGTGTGTGTGTGTGTGTGTGTGTGTGTGTGTATAACATCTATAAATTCTATAGATTTTTAGGAAAAAATCTATACTATAAAGTATATATGTGTGTGTGTGTGTGTGTGTGTGTGTGTGTGTGTGTGTGTATAAAACATCCTCTTGTAAAATAACCAGAGGATCTTTGAGGTTCCAAGTATGATTCTGTAAAGTGAAGAAAGCAGTTCAGTACCTTACCAATGTATTGTCGTCACACATGTCATTACTCTCTGGAAACTATAAAATGATGTCAGTGACCACTTGTATTAGCTCAGACTCCTAGAAGCAGAGCTTGAGACAGGGTTTTAGGTTTATATGATTTATCAAGGATGTGCTCTTAAGAAAAAGCCGGTGAAAGCTGAGGGAAACAGACTAGGAAGAGAAAGAAGCAAGGATGTGGTGTCGGGTAAAGTCTAGTCCTAGCCTGATCCTGGGATGCTCTGAAGCATAAATCATACCATAACATTATTGGTGATTCCCACTCCCAGAGCAGTTATGAAGGTGCGGGGTGGGGAGAGAAGGGTGGAGTCTGTGAGCCAAGTTCAGAGCAGCAGTGCTCAGGCTGCAACTGCAGAGGGGATCTGCACTGGTCCTGTTGTGTCAACTAAGCCATCTAGGTCCCTTGTGCAGATTTAGTGAGGTCACTGTGTGGCCCTATGAGAACCATCAAGGAACCCAGCTTTTTATTCTCTTAATGTTAACTAGCTACTGACTTTCAAAGACCACACCCACATTTAATTATGCAACAGGGAAACTCAGTTTAGAGAGTGTCCCTTCCCCTGGCATGGGCACCACCCACTGTTTCCCTATTGGTTGTAGATAATGGGCACCACCCACTGTTTCCCTATTGGTTGTAGATAATGACAAGTGTTGGGGGTGGGGCAGGAGTGAGGAGATGGGGTTGAGCCCTCCCTATCTGGTAGGTAGCGATTTCTCTGGACTTTATTTTCCTGCTGGGTACAATAAAGTAATCGAATTAAATCAATAAAGCATCCTTAATCTGAGCCTAGAAATCCCCAAAATTCAGCATTCCATGCAATTTTTGGGGATTAGGGTACCTAACTTTCATCAGATTCTTTAAGGAGACTTTCAGCTGACTTCCAAACTTCCTTCCACTCCAGCACTCTAATTATGGGAATGAGAAGACACTTAGGTCAAAAGAAGAAATCAAACCTTGCATTCTTTGTTCTGGTTTTATAAATATCTTAGATTAACAGAAGGATTCTTTGTTCTCACTTTCTCTCTACTCCCATTCAGATTTAGGAAAATTAAATGCAGGCTCCCAAGACACATCAAATAACTTTCAAGGCTACATTTTTGATGCCCCCAAGCCCTGTGAGAGGTGGATATTATCTTCATTTTACAGAAGAAGAAACTGAGGTGCCTGGGAAGCAACTTATCCAAAGTCCAACAGCACCCTCTTGTGGTTTGGGTCCAGGATGGCAAAGACTTGTGGAATCCAGGGGCTTTCAAATGTCGGGGGGAAAATACTGTGAAGAATTTTTATTTAAAAAAAAATATATACTTTTTCGTCCCCACTTTCTTAAAAATGATACTTCAGAAATTCAGCAACACAGATGTGTAAAATATAAGGGGAAGGCTAAAATCCCCAATTTATGTAGTATAGCAATTCTTTTTTATATACATAGATTTATTTGATTGATTTTTACAAAAATTCAATTATATTATACACCCAGTCCTGCAACTTCTGTCCAGACAGTATATTACAAGCATTTTTCATGTCAGAACATGAAGATGCACCTCATTCATTTGAAAACTGTATCTAAAACAACTTACATGTATTAAAGATCTTCATTAAAGATGTTCATTTGAATCTCCAGGTTAAATTGTGAACAATGAAGCTTTTACCATGGAGAAATTATTTGAAATTCTCATAAATTACTTATGGAAGCCAAAGGTCTTCACTGTTCAGAAAAACTCAGAAACTGTTCAGGAAGCTGCCCAAGGAAGCTGCACCCACAGCCCTAGGGAGCTACCCTCTATTTAAATGTCAGAAAGAGTTCAGGTCCATCTGCGGTGTTCAGATGCTCATCACATCATAATTATAAACTGTGTAATAGCAAGAGAACAAATCAGCTGCTTTATCATGATTATACTGTATTATACATAGTTTTAGCTCTTACAATTTTGGTATCCTGCCTGTCTAACCAACTATACTTGTAATAGGATTTTTACAAGTTTTGGACTTTTATGGTTTAGCTTTTAATTAAAAAATTTTTTTTTAATGTTTATTTATTTTTGAGAGAGAGAGAGGGAGGGAGAGAAAGAGCATGCGTGAGCAAGTTGGGGAGGGGCAGAGGGAGGAAGGCACAGAATCCAAAGTAGGCTCCAGTTTCTGAGCTGTCAGCACAGAGCCTGACGTGGGGCTCAAACTCACAAGCCATGAGATCATGACCTGAGCCAAAGTTGGGCACTTACCAGCTGAGCTACCCAGGTGCCCTGTAGTTTAGCTTTTAATTTTATAAATGTTATTATATTTTGAAATAAGTAACCTAAGAACTAAAATCCAAATGTTAGATAGATAGATAGATAGATAGATAGATAGATAGATAGAGTATAGATGTATAATTATTTAACAAATCTTACTCAAAACAGGAAATTCAAATAGCTTCAAATTGAGCTATCTAAGCTCAATTTGGCAACGCAGAAATGCAATTGTACCTATCTTATGATGCAGACAAAATTCCAGGGGTGAAAACTTAAACACAACATTCTTTCATGCAATCAAAATGTGATGGTTTTGAAACTTAAAGTAAATGATTGACTGGGGCGTCTAGGTGGCTCAGTCGGTTAAGTGTCCACTCTTGATTTTGGCTCAGGTCATGGTCTCATGGTTAGTGAGATCAAGCCTCACGTGGGGCTCTGTACTGACAGTGTGGAGCTCGCTTGGGATTCTCTCTCTCTCTCTCTCTCTCTTTCTCAAAAAAAAAATAAACATTTAAAGTAAATGCTTGATTGACACAGGAACTGAATATCTGGATATTTTCAAAATGACTTTGTTGAACCTCTCATGTTACAGTATATACCTGAAAAGTGTCTTATACCAAAAGAACAGTATAGCATGGTGGCTAATGGTTCCAGCTCTGGAGTCTGATGAACCTGAGTGTGAATCCAGCTTTATCACTAACTGGACGATCTTAAGCAAGTAACATCACCTTCCTGAATTTCATCTGTGTAAGGGGTTTATTAATCCCCAAATAACAGGGATGTTGCAAGAATTACATGAGCTTGTGACAATAAAGAGTCTAGCACAATGACTAATGCTGAATAACCATTAAGGATTATTACTGTTTCAAAGGAGAAGCAAAAGCCACCAACAGCCAAGTGAAGCATGCTCTTCTTTTTCTTTTTTTTTTTTTTTTTTTAACGTTTATTTATTTTTGAGACAGAGGGAGACAGAGCATGAACAGGGGAGGGGCAGAGAGAGAGGGAGACACAGAATCCGAAACAGGCTCCAGGCTCTGAGCTGTCAGCACAGAGCCTGACGCAGGGCTCGAACTCATGGACCGTGAGATTATGACCTGAGCCGAAGTCGGATGCTCAACCGACCGAGCCACCCAGGCGCCCCAGCATGCTCTTCTTTGAGGTCTTGCTGAGCCACAAGTAGTTTGTCAGGACTTCCTTGTCTCATCTGCCTAACACCCACATGGTACTCTTAACCACTTTGTTGCATGATTTCACGGTGAGTGTCCATTTTTAGCAAGGTGATGCCCTTTGTTATACCTATTTTTCTTCTTTTCTGACATCTTTATGGGAAATGGAAAGTGTTGAAGTTAAGTACAAGAAAAGGCAAACATTAACAGTCAGAGAAAAGACTCTTACTGTTGGCCTCTGAGGAAAGCCAACCAGAGGCACTTTGATGCCAACCTGATCTGAAGGGGAAAATTGCTTCCAGACTAGAATTCACAGTGGGTTTATTTTGTCTTCTTTTTCATGAAAGTAATACGTATACTTGGTAAGGGGAAAAAAATTACATACTACAGAGAAATGAAGCATTACATTTCCTATCCCCAAACACCTGCAGTCCTGGTCACTTGCTTCATTTTATCTAATGGTTTTGGGGTCTTTTAGGGTCACCTCCATTGGAAGTGGTTTGAATAGAACAATCTTATTCAAGCATTTGTAAAGTCTGAGGTCAGGAGATACTGAACCAAAGGAAACAAAAGGATTCTGTGTCCTTCTGGTTAAGGCCAGGGTCAGCACTAGGAATTAGCAGACATCCTCCTAGCAGAATTTGCAAATGGAATTCTGGAATAAATGGGCCAGCAGGGCCCAGAGGGAATAGGGTTTGTCTTTCCTATTTACCTTGTACTTCACCCATCCCCAGAGTTTCTGGGGAGAACCAAGCAGAGGACCATCATAAACTGAAGAAATGCCCACAGCTGGTCCAAAGAGAAAGGCTTGGAAACTAGACTAGGTACCAGATCCCTTCCTGTCACAACCAGGCACCTAGGATGATGACAGAATGAACTCGACCCTGAATAGTCCAGTCATGGCACCCAGACAGATCCCTTGAGAAGAAAGATAGGAGAGAGTCCACCTGGTGAGATGCAGTATTCTCTTAGCCAAGCCAGCCACATCCAAATTGGAATATATCAGGACATGCTAGCCAACATGTGACTTAGCTAGCAGGAATTTGGAGGCTGATTAAGGAGATGAAAGCAACCCGAGTTCATTTTATTATGGAGAGTTGCCAGCAAAATAAATCTAGATTATCATTATGTATTTATACCCATGAAGGGAACAACTTGGCATGGATTGCAAAGTATTTAATTATAATTTAGACATATCATGGCATTCAATGTTTTGTTTCATTATGGCTTTATTTACTGACATGCCAACATGACCACAGAAAATGCTAAGTTCCTGCCAGTGCTTCACTGACCTCCTGTATTGTTGGGAAAATTTTAAATTAGCTGCATAAGGGGAAAAAAAGATTCATTTTCATAAGTAGCTTATGTGTGATGTAGTAAGATCAGTAAAACTAGAGGAGGAAAGGTGTCTCCTTAAGCACACAGCTCTTTGAATCTTCTCTGCCTTCTCAAAGGCTCTTCCTCCACCTCCACATTATCCTTCTAGGCTCCCCCTCATTTAAGCTTTCCACTTTCCAGTTAGAATGAGTTTCAGGGCATCTGGGTGGCTTAGTTGGTTAAGCGTTCAACTCCCCATTTTGGCTCAGGTCATGATCCCCCAGTTTCGTGAGTTTGAGCCCCGCATTGGGCTCTGCACTGACAGTGAGGAGCCTCCTTGGGATTCTCTCTCTGTCCTTCTCTCTCTGCCCCTCCACTGCTCACGCTATCTCTGTTTCTCTCCAAATAAATAAACTTAAAAAAATTATTTTAAATTAAAAAAATGAGTTTCTTCCTCTTTTCTACTTTTGGGGTGCCCTGTTCTTGCTTAAATAATTGTACTAGAAATGTGTTTTAAGGATTAAATTGGCAGCCCGTCCCTCCTAATGGTCAGTGAACTCCCAAGAGGGAACAAGACTTCATGAAATTGCCTTACTCATTACGTTACATCACTCAAAGAAGTACCATGCTTCAAAGAGAATAAGGAAACATCAGTTATCAGGGATATGAAAAACAAAGCCACAATGAGATACCACTCCATATCCACTAAGACAGTTGTAGTCAAAAAGTCAGATAACAAGTGTTGGCAAGAATGTGGAGAAATTGAAACCCTCATATATTATTGGTGGGATTGTAAAATGGTGCAGCTACTGTGGAAAACAGTCTGGCAGTTCCTCAAAAAATTAAACATAGAGTCACCATGAGATCCAGCAATTCCACTCCTAGGCATATAACCAAGAGAATTGAAAACATTTGTCCACACAAAAACTTGTACATGAATGTTCATAGCAGTATTATTCATAATGTCCAAAATGTGGAAACAACTCAAGTATCCATCATCTGAAGGATGGACCAACAAAATGTGGCATATCTATACAATGGAGAAATGGGCAATAAAAAGAAACAAAGTGCTGATACATGACACAACATAGATGAATCCTGAAAACTTGTGATAGGTAAAAGAGACCAGACACGAAGGACTATACACTGTACGATTCCATTTACATGAAAGGTCCAGAATAAGCAAAACTAGAGAGACAGAAAATAGATTGGGGGTTTCTTAGGATTGGTGGAATTGGGGGGAACGGTCAGTGACTGCTAATGGGTACCAGGTTTCTTTGGGGGGTGATGAAAATGTACTAAAATTGATTGTAGTGATGGTCATTCAACTTTATGAATATCCTAAGGTCACCAAATTGTATATGGTGACCTTAAATGGCTGAATTGTATGGTACATGAATTATATCTCAATAAGGCTATTACTTAAAAAAAAAAGGAAAAACTCTTTAATACTGAAAGGTATGATTTCTAAGATATAAAGCTAACCAAAAAAAAAAAGTACAGAAACAAAAACCACTGTGCAAATTTATAATATATGTCTGAGAAACAAGGTAAATAAAAGTATGCATGTAACAGTTTATTTTTGCAAAAAGAATCACAAGAAGAATAAACCAGAAATTAACAATAATGTCGGAAAAGTGGGGGGAGGGAAAGCAGAGACAGTGTCACTTTTCTGAGTAAAGTTTTGTGTACAGTTTTGACTTTTGGAACTATATCAATGTTTTTATATATTCAAAAAAAATGAAATCAACAAGTTAGCAGGAAAACTAAAATTGAATACAAACAAAACCAAATATATTGAGCTATGTATCGAATGGATAATATAATCACATGGAGGAAACTAATTTAGGACTGTGAACATATAAACATAGTCTAAAGACAAAAAGAACTGTGAATGAATCTTGAATTTTGCATAGTAAGTTTGTTATTGCCAGCAGTTAGGGTGTATTCTCAGAGTGTTTTGTGAATATTGTAAGATAGAGCAAATGACTAACCTTACATTGAAGTTTTTGGAAATCAGAACTTTCACTGTTGGAAAACAAATGTGTAAATATAAAATGGGGCATGGGGATGGAGAACTCTATGATGTTGGACTGGAATTACAGGAATCATTATAAAGTCATTATTTAAAAATACATAGTATAGATTTACTATTTATATTGGCTGAAAGGGTCTAGAAGCAATAACAACCCAGAAGCAATAAGCACACTAAGTGCCCAGATCTTGGTTTCTAAATTCCATTCCCTGCTAATAGAAACCAGAGCTTCTTGGAAAAAATGAATGATTCTAGCACTGTGCCATGGAAAACACAAAATTATCATCTTGTTGTACAAAGAAGAGTTCAAAGAATTATGAAGACATGTCAAAAGTTTACAAATTTTCCTACTCAAGTCCGGGACAATTTGAGTAATAAAATAAATATTATTACCAACATATTATAACATGTTAAACTAAATAAGAATCCATGAGTCCATACAGATATAAATAGATAAAGAATACATACAGGATGGATGAATGGATGGATGGCTAGATAGATAGATAGAATGATAGATAGATAGATAGATAGATAGATAGATAGATAGATAGGAAACATCCTTATGTTGGAAAGTCAGTTGATGAATGTAGATAGAATAGTGGAATTAGAAAGTCCCCATTTGGCAACCAGCATGGTAATAAATTCAGCTAGGAAATATCAATGAGTGTTGAAATTATTGGGTGAATGTTTAATGAGAAATGGAATACTTACATGATCTCAGTATAAGTATACAAAATGCTAAGTGATAATAACTATAGCAGGGAAACCTTGCAGCAGGTACCACTTTAAACAAGTAATGAAGGTTAACATCCCCATGATAGGACAAATTGAAATTTCATGCTACCTCATAGGATATACTGAAGATACATAGCATCATTTTTGAGATACCCTCCCAAAACACAAAACCTGAACCTAATCACAAGGAAACACATGGCAAAGTCAAACTGAAGGACATTCCACAAAACAACTGAACTTTGAGAGTGTCATAAAAGTCAAGGAAAGATAAACAGATAACGGCGTTTAAATGCAATGTGTATTCCTACATTGGATCCTTTTGTGCCAAAGGATATCTGTGCAACAAATGAAGAAACATGAATTGGGTCTATAGATTATATACTAATTATCAATGTTAATTTCCTAATTTTATTTTTTATTTTTTTAAATTATTTTTATTACTTTATTTTTTAAAGTTTATTTATTTTTTTAGAAGAAGAGAGAGAGAGAGAGTGAGCACGAGTCAGGGAGGGGCAGAGAGAAAGGAAACAGAATCCTAAGTAGGCTATACTTTATCACACAGAGCCCAATGCAGCACTTGAACTCATGAATCACAAGATCATGACCTGAGCCAAAGTCAAGAGTTGGATGCTTAACCAACTGGACCACTCACGTGCCCCAATTTCCTGATTTTAAAGGTTGTATTGTGGTTATGTAAGAGAATGCCTTTGTTTGAAAGTATTCTAGGGGCACCTGGGTGGCTCAGTTGGTTGAGCATCCGACTTCGGCTCAGGTCATGATCTCGTGGTCCATGAGTTCGAGCCCCGCATCGGGCTCTGTGCTGACAGCTCAGAGCCTGGAGCCTGCTTCGGATTCTGTGTCTCCCTCTTTCTGCCCCTACCCCACTCGTGCTCTGTCTCTTTCTCTCTCTGTCAAAAATAAATAAACTTTAAAAAAAAAAGTATTCTAAAGTATTCAGGAGTAATGGAAATTACGTCATCAACTTTTCCTCAGATGGTTAGGGGATGTGGAACTCTTTGTTCTATATTTTCAACTTTTATTTAAGTTTGAATTCATTTCAAAAAGAAAAGATTCCATAAGTCTACACTTCTAGTAAAAACAAACAGACACCAATAAAGGAATAGGGAGAAAGAGAAAGTTCTTATTTACAGAAAAATGCCAACTGAAAAATGTATAAGGAATAATAGTTTTTTGAATCATCATTTTGAACCATCATGTTATTAATTGATTCAGGCAAGAATCATCAATAGATGTTAAAATTATTGGTCAAAAATGTATTGGGGACCAGAATATGACTCAAAGCATCTCCTTAAAGATTGCTTATTAATTATAAAATAAGAAATGGTACCTTTACCAAAATATGGTAAATAACACTGTAGGTAAGTGATCAAAATTAACATCACCCCAGGTTGGATGAAGGAACATGCGATGATTCCTGCTATGATGCACTTAAAGGAGATGCACATTGTGTTGCATTCTTGCCAAGAATGCACACCCATGATGAAGTCACACGAAGGCACTCAGATACATCCAAAGTGAAGGACATTCTATAAAACAATAGGTAAGCACTCTTTCAAAATGTTAACATCATAAAAAACAGTGCAAGGTTGACAAGCTACTGCAGACTGATATGAGACATGGCAACTACAAGGAATGCATGTTTTGTCCTGGATTATACCCTACATTTGTGAAGAAAAATATTTTCATATTCAATATTGAGACAGCAAAATTTGAATATAAACTATTTTAGATAATAATATTTATTGGATCAATGTTAATTTTCCTGAATTTGATAACAAACTGTCCTAGGGAACCACAAATGACTCCAGATAGCCAAAAGAATCTTGAGAAAGAAGGCAAAGCTGGAGGAATCACAATTCCAGATTTCAAGATATACTACAAAGCTGTAATAACAGTACGGTACTGGCACAAAAATAAACACATAGATGAAGAGAACAGAATAGAGTGCAGAAATAAACACACTTTTATATGGTCAATTACTCTATGACAAAGGAGGCAAGAATATACAATGCAGAAAAGATCTCTTCAATAAATGGGTGCTGGTAAAACTGGACAGCTACATGCAAAAGAACTAAACTGGACCACTTTCTAATACTATACACAAAAATAAACTCAAAATGAATTAGAGACTTAAATGTGAGTCCTAAAACTGTAAAAATCTTAGATGAGAACACAGGTAGTAATGTCATCAGCTGTAGCAACGTTTTTCTAGATATGTCTCCTGAGGCAAGGGAAACAAAAGCAAAAATAAACTATTAGGACCAGATCAGAGTAAAAAGGTTTCGCACAGTGAAAGAAGCCATCAACAAAACAAAAAGGCAACAAAATGAATTGTGGAAGATATTTGCAAATGATATATCTGTTAAGGAGTTAATATCCAAAATATATAAAGAACTTATACAAAAAAAATTAAAATAAAATAAAAAAAAGAACTTATACAATTCAACCCCGCCCCCCAAAAAACAATCTGATTAAAACATGGACAAAGGACCTAAAGAGACATTTTTCCAAAGAAGACATACAGATGGCCCTCAGACGCATAAAAAGATGCTCAACATCATTAATCATCAGAGAAATCCAAATCGAAACCACAATGAGATATCACCTTATACCTATCAGAATGGCTAGTATCAAAAAGAAGAAATAACAAGTGTTGGTGAAGATGTGGCAAAAAAGGAACCCTCAGGCATGATTAGTGGGACTGTAAATTAGTACAGCTACTGTGAAAAATGGCATGAAGTTTCCTCAGAAAATTAAAGATAGAAATACCATATGATCCAACAATTCCACGACTAGGTGTTTACTCAAAGAAAATGAAAACACTAATTCAAAAAGATACATGCACCCCTATGTTTATTGCATCATTATTTACAACAGGCAAGACAGGGAAGCAACCTGAGTGTCCATCAACAGATGAAGTGATACAGAAGATGTGGTGTACACACACACACACACACACACACACACACACACACACGAAATATTACATAGCCATAAAAAAGGATGAGGTGACATGGGTGAACCTAGAGAGTATTGTGTGAAGTGAAATAAGTCAAAGAAAGATGAACACATATGATTGCACACATATGTGGAATCTTAAAAACAAAACAAATGAATAATCAAACAAACAATAAAAGAGATAGTTATAATTCGAAGGAGATACCCGTTTAGCAGTAAAGGGTCTTTATCTCTTCAGCTTACTCTCAAATGTTTAATTAAAAAAAAGAAGAATGTGTGTATGAGAGAGACAGAGAGAGACAAATGTATCAAATTGCTAATAAAAGGTGAAGTTTTCAAAATTTTAATTTGTAGAGGAAAGAAATCATTTTGCTCAATTCTGTATCCCCAGCCCTTTCTAGCATACCCTTTGGAACATAGTAGAAATTCAACATAATTTAATAAGTTAAATGCTTATATTAAACGCCAAAGTCCTTTGAATTGCAAGTGGTAAGATATGCAGTTCAAAATCCTCAAGTGATGAAGGAAGTCCGTACATTTAACCGTGAAGTCAAAGGGTATATTTGCTTCAGGTATAGCTAGATCCAGGAGTTCAATCAATGTCATCAAGATCTGGACTTCCTTTCTCCCTTTCTCCCTCCCCCTTGACCCTATTTTCCTATGCTGGAAATAGTTTCCTCTACTCTTTTTCTTAAGCTGACTCTCCATAGGGTAGCCCCACATAGCACTCTAATTCAGCAGAAATAAAGATATTTCTGTCCAACTGTTCCATACACTTCCAATACTAATCTCACTAAGCTGACTTGAGTAATCAGAGAGGATGAAAAATGCTGATGGGCAGATGTAAGACTTGTGTTCTCAAGTGTGATCTATATGCCTCATGAAATGAGCAGCCTTGAAGCTTTCAAAACACAAAGTCATGCAGAGTCTTGGAACATCATCACTAAGAGAAGTGTGGTCAGGTTCTTCCTTCTCCCCGGCCCCTTTTGATTAGCTTCTCTCTGAGCCTCATGGCACGAAATTGATAGACACTACAAAGTCCCCAAAGTGAGTCTTCAAAGGCCAAGCTATTTATTCTTAACCCATGCTTCAAAATAAAATGCTGTCTTTTGAAAGTTAAAGGAAAGAATGTTCTATTAATCTCTTTTTTGAAGAACAGTGATGAGATGTGATTACCACTCTTATATGCTCCATTCCATCTGTTATGATAAAATCAGTTCAATCAAACGGTGGACATTTTTAGACACTTGGGTTAAGATCATTTGGAGGAGTGCTGTCAGATTCCAAGAAGTAAAAACCACGAACTCTGCTGTCAAAAAGCTTTCACTTCAATCAGGGAAGAATTTACACACTGGAGACATTCACTGGGGATCTGATCTAGTCCCTAGGTGCCAGGGGTCTGGTGGAACTTTGAGTTCCCTGCACATTCTGTGGGTTCAAAGACAAGGGGAGATTAGGGTGCCTATGTGGCTCAGTTAGTTAAGCATTCAACTTCAGCCTCAGGCCATGATCTCACAGTTTGTGAATTCGAGCCCTGCGTTGGGCTCTGTGTTGACAGCTTGGAGCCTGGAGCCTGCTTCAGATTCTGTGTCTCCCTCTTTCTCTGCCCCTCCCATGCTTGTGCTGTATCTTCCTCTCAAAAATAAATAAACATTAAAATTTTAAAAAGGACAAGGAGAGATCAAGAGGGATTAGAATACGACATTGACGAGGGTATGGCTTCTCCTATTCACTGATATGACCCCGTGCCTAGTAAGCACCATGCCTGGCCCATAGTAAGCACCAATAAATATGTGTTACATGAAAGAATGGACTGAGGATGCCCAAAAAGGCCATCAGAGAAAGTAGGAGGGAAAGTGAAGGCTGAAACGTAATGAGGAGGGATGGGGATACACTCAGGGCCTGAGACAACATGGGGTAGCTGGCAGGAAAAGGCAAAGCCAGGCCACACTGGAACCAATGACTCACACCAGTGCAGAAGGGGAGCTTGGTGGGCAGCAGATGGTACAGAGGTACCAAGCCCCACAGGGCAGTGGTCACTAATCTGCAGTCCCTGGGCTACATAAGCTAGCAGATGCGTTTTGTTTGACCTCTTTAGTGTTTTAAAATTTGGGAAATCTTATAAGGCATCCAGATTTCTGGCCTCTCTTGAACACTCAGAAGATCTGGCACCGGTGAGCCACGTTGTCTCATGGGCACAGTTGGTGGAACTGAGTGGCCTCACGGCCCTCACGGCCCCTTCAGTTTACCACCCTCCACCCCATTCCCAGTTTTGTTACCCCTGGGCCAAGTCTCTCCTTTATGTGACTTGCAGGCTCCACAGGCATTTGAGCTTGTGGCAGTGTGGGTGGACTGCGAACCGTCCTCAGTTACCTCTGATAACCCACTTAAGCACCTTCATCTTCCTCTTTGCACCTTTCTGCGTTGTGTTCTGTTCTCAGTGACATTTCACAATATTTTTAAAATAAGTAAGAGGCACTCAGAAGTTTGGCAAAACCAAGCTAGTGCTTGAAAACTGTGAAACCAAGAGGCATAAACAAATGTCTCAACGCAATTTGCCTCAAAGCGTTCCCATAGTCCTGCGTTAATTGAAAGACCAAGAAGCAAAGCCATTGATTATTCCTACTCCCTTCCTGTAAAGTCCCTGAGCTACAGTCTCTTTAAGGACATTGGTATGAATATTTTTGCCATCTTCCTTCTCTAGTATTTTCAGAAACTAAACACATGCTGGACGCGGCAGGTGCGATTCTAATTTTAATATGGGTGGGAGTCGACCCAGCCAACTATTCGAGAAGGGCTTTGGGAATTGTATCAGAGCATCAAGCTAGTTGGAGCACTGTGCTGCCTGAACAGCATCCCATTTGGGCATAGGTCCACTGAGTGGGGGCCTCCTAGCCAGCTAAACCCCTGTGAGCTATGAGTGATTAAAAAAAGAAGAAGAAGAAAAAAAAAAAAAAAGCCAGCACCTGCTCCAGCTTTGGCTAGAGCCCTAAAATAGAACAAGCATTTCTCACGAAAGCTGAACTTCAGTATCTGCAGCTGCTTTACTTCCTTATTGAAAATCAATTTCTGTCTACTATGTAACATACAGAAATAGGATGAGCTCCCCCGCCCCCTGCCACCACTTTTCTGCTTGACCAAAGGAATCTGTTTGAACACTTTTGTGTAGATTTGGAGTCAAAGGGGGAGGTTTGTTTGTTTGTTTCTTATGAAAAGCCATTGACCCACTAAAAAGAAGACATCCTCTTATTAAGGAAAAAATTTTTAAGTTGTCCACTTTTCAAAGGAAGCATACAAAAAAGATAAATAATAGGAAGCATACAGCTTACAGTTGTTCTTTTGTTTTCCTTTCTCAGGCAACCTGCAACAGGATGAATGAAAGAATAAACACAGGAACATAAAACTTTACTCAGTAAATACAAGCCATAAACAGCCTTCAGTGTGGTGTAATAATACACATGGTGGGAGACAGAGAAAATGGGATGGCAGGAAAAGGACAAGAGAGAATGAGAAACACACAGGTAATGAGAGAGACGAGTGTCCTCAGAAATGGGCAGGGAAAAGCCTAAAGCTGACTCCTTGTTCAGACCACTCTCCAGGCTCCCAACGTTAGTCCCTAAATTCATCTTACATCCTCACTGTGCAAATGCTGTATCTCCTTGGCCTGTCTCCACGAGCCTCCAGCACTCCTATCTAGTCTATTCAGTTTGGTCCCTCATGCCTTGGATCCAGCCTCTGGGGCACCCTGATAAAACCAGCCACAGCATCTTCTTTCCCCCAAACATGTCTGAATCCCCTCAAGAATAACTAGCACACTCAGAGTAGAAATATCCCAATGATAGGTTAGTCATCTTACATTATCCAGATCTTTTCTGAGAGTGTGCGTGGTTTATTGACTACATTTTGGATAGCTCATTTTTAGGAGTCGAGAAAAAACACACACACCTAGCTCTTTATAAAATCATCCACTTAACTAGCATTTTCTGATTTCCTGTTCAGCGCCATCTAAGATATTGAGAATAACTAACTCAAGAGGGCATTTCTCATCTCCTAAGACATAATTATCTAGAATCCACACCACTAGCCATTCTGTCAAATATCTTATATGCAGCCCTATTATTTCTTTTATTCAAGTAAATGCAAGTTGCCAATAGTGAAGTTAGCCAAGCAGGGTAAACATCTTAAGAGGAAAAAAATCTATTCCTTAAACTTCACCCACAGAAGTAAGATGCTTAAAATATGCACATTAAAAAAACTGTTTGATTTAAAATGTAGAGGAAGAAAAAGTATTTTAAAAATAGTTCTGAAAAACAATAAGGAATTATTAAGTCATCAGTAAAGTAAATAAATTTCATCACTTCCTTCCTCCCGCCACCCTTCTAGCCCCATTGATTCTGTAGTGTCTCTTGGTAAAAAGCACATAGAAAGAGGAAGTTAAGAAAGATAAATGGATTCTAAAGTCTGTGAACTCAGTAATGTATCTTCTCTTAGCTTATCCTTTGATTTAGGCAACAACTCAGCTTCCACTGCTCATCCTTATCACTGGCCTTCCGGTTATATCAGATAATTCTTTTAAGGCCTGGCATTCTTATTGTCAAATACAATTGCTGGTTAATCTGATAGCTATCTCCTCTCCTAAAGAAAGTCCTTATAAAACCAGATGAAAATGTGTCAGATCTAGCCTCAGATCTCCAAGCTCCTCCCTAGTCTCTGGTTCCAACAATGAAGACTGAGCAATGTTCTCAGCAGGCCTGGGTATGGGAGATCCCTGACCTTGTTCCACTTATGTTCTGAATTTATGTTAAGTCCGGAGTGAAGCCAGAAGTTCATTTGAATACTATTATGAAATCAGTTAATTTTCTGATCTACTATAAGGGTAGCAGAGTGATTTGTCCAAAAACCATGTCATGCCTCTGCTCAAAACCCTCTGGTTGTTGCCCATCTCACTCAGAGAGAAGCCACAATTCTTCAGGGGCCAACAAGTTCTGTCAACATGTCCCTACCCTATCTTGTTAACAGTCCATCCTCCTTTTCTACTTCCTCCCCCATGCCCACTTCACCATCCATACGATCTTGCTGTTCCTTTAGCTATCTCAATCTTTTATTCACCACAGGGCCTTTGCCTTTGCTGTGGCTTCTGCCTAGAATATTCTTCCCTCAGATATCCATAGGCTCACTCTCTCAATTCCTTGAGGTTTCTGCTCAAACATCACATTAACCACAAGGCCTTCCTTGACCAGCCTTCTAAACAGCAGCAGCCCATTCCTACCTCAGTATCCATCATTATTTTTTAAATGGCTTTATTGAGAATAGTTCACATGCCATGCAGTTCACCCATTTAAAGTGTACAATTCCATAACTTTTAGTGTATTCACAGAATTGTGCAACCATCCCCTTATCAATTCGAAAACATTTTAATTGCCCCAAAAAGAAATACTGCACCTTTTAGCCATTAGTCCCAATCACTCCAACTCCCCAGCCCTAGGCAATCACTAATCTGCTTTCTGTCTCCATATATTTGTCTGTTTTGGACTTTTCATATAGATGGAACTGTACAATATGTAGTCCTTTGTGATTGGCTTCTTAGTGTTATGTTTTCTTTTTTTTTTTAAGTTTATTTATTTTGAGAGAGCATGCACGTGGGCATGTGCACACACATGCAAGTGGGGGGGGGGGGTAGAGAGAGAGGGAAAGAGAGAATCCCAAGCAGTCTCCACACTGTCAGCACAGACCCTGATGTAGGGCTCAAACTCACCAACTGTGAGATCATGACCTGCATCTAAGCCAAGAGTTGGATGCTCAACCAACTGAGCCACCCAGGTGCCCCTTAGTGTTATGTTTTCAAGGTTCATCCATGGTGTACCATGTATCAGTAACTCATTCCTTTTTATTGCTGGATAATATCCCATTTTATTGCTCCTTTCATCAGTTGATGGATATTTGGGTTCTTTCCACTTTTTGACTATTAAGAGTAACACTGTTAAGAACATTTGTGGACAAGTTTTTGTGCAGACGTATGTTATCATTTCTTTTGAGTATATACCTTGTAGTAGATCCCCATTATTTATTTATTTTTATCCTGCTTTATTTTGCGCACTTATTACCATATGATATATGATATATTTATTCACTTCTTTTCATTGCCTGCTCTTTTCCCGCTAGAATATAAGCTGCCTGAAGATGAGATTTTGGTCTGTTTTGTTCACTGCTTAGACTAGTACTGGCACATCACAACATGCAATACATGTTCATTGCATGGATGAAAGAAAGCTAGTATCATTAGGGCAAATTGAGGGAGGAAAATCTATTAAATCAGTAAACTAACTGTGTACACATTATAAATCAATTTGTTGGACGAGGTTTGGAATGACAGCTTGCAAGGAAGCAAGAACATTTTCAGAATTGTCATCAGCCTTCATCAAATGACCTCTCGGTGGCCTCAGTTCCTTCTGTGTGAAATGTCAGGACCGGACCAGTATTCCTGACTGCTTGCAGCTCCATATTCCATAATCTAACATAAAAATTAACAAGTGACTTTATTTGCCCATACAAGTGTTTCTCTTTCATTTATTCATCCATCCAACAAATATTTATTAAGTGCCTTCGTGAGTCAGACAGAATGCAGGTACCTAATTTGGCATATCGATACTCATAATCTATATGGACAATGATTACAACATTGCTGATTTCATTTTTTCATTTTGTTTAAACAACAAATATAGCTGAATTGGGCTTTAAAAAATGAACCCCATCTCTTAACTATTTTAAGTTTCTAAAGAAGACATAGGCAGAAATTGGAAGTCTGAAAAAATCAGTATCAACGTAAGTTTATTATTATTTATTTTAGTGTCTTCCAGTTTCGCACAGATACAAAATGCATCCATTATCAGAAACAGAGGGGGGGTAAATAGGGTGGGGTGGGAAAAAAGCTCTGTCAGACTGGAAATGAGATAATTTCATCTCTAGGCATGTATTCCTTGACACAGCATAATCCCTCAAATGTCAGGAGGCAGAGAGAGTAACAAAGTCAAAAAGCCTTTTTCTACTCCTATTGACATTGTATCAATGAGTAAGCCACATGTTTTGTCTCCCTTGAACCTCGGTTTCCTCCTCAATGGTAAGATTGTGGATTTAAAGTTGAGACCTCAGTCTCTTTCAGTTTGAACACGACTATCTGCAGGAGGAGAGCAATCCAGAGTAATAAGATGTCCTATTGTTCAAAGGCTTTGTTTTTGCTGGAGAGATATACTTGCAAGATCACTGGCTATGTTCCTGGACCAAATACCCCAAAATGTACTTTGTCAGGGATATTTTCTATGATTAAGTCCCAGGGACAATTTTTCATCATCTGCCTACTGTGTAATTTTAAGAAAGCATTTTGGGAGAACAAAGTGGACTAGGAAAGTAATACGCAAATGCTTCATTCAACAAATGTTTATTTGCCTATGATGTCTCAGCCTGCAAGCAGGAGGTGGTTAACATTTTCTCATTTCTCATTTAGCTTTTCTCACCCAACCTGCATTGGGTCTCCATGAGATAGGCATCACTGGCACACTGTGATTTAGGTTCACCTTTTCTATGGGCAGGGGGGACTTCCCTCCCCACCCGGCAGAACTGATTAAAAGACACCTCCTGTAATGTGAGCTCAGTAATTAGACGACCAGGACACTGCATGTTACTTCAATTCTTAAAATGTCAGTTTCCTCTTCTGCATGATGTGAGGGCTGTATGGGTATGAGGCTCTGCAATCTAGTTCTGCACTACAGCCCTTTAACACGATCCTGGGATATAAATTTCATTTTCAAAATAATTCTGTAAAATTGTAAAAAAAGAAAAAAGTGGGCTGTAAACGAGTTGTATCTGCTGGTTTCAAATAACAGAACCAGCTCTTGCTATTGTAAAACAAATAATAAAATAGAGAAACTCTGGGAATTGAAGTTAAAGCAATAGAATGAAGCTTAGAAAAGGGAACGAACTAGAAAGGTCAGAGGCTTCAGGTGGTAGAAACAAAAAGGCATCACCTTCTTGTTCAGTAGGTTTGACTGTTTGGGGCCAGTGTAAAGTTTCAGAGAGAGCACACCTGAATGATTTAGTTTGCGACTTCTGCCCTGGTTTGGCCAAGGGAGGGACACTTCTTGTGCATGGTGGATCTATGTTATTTCTGATTAGAGATGACCTCAGATTCCCCCAAGCAAAAGTTGGGTGCTGTTACCAGAAGAAGAAAGAGGAGGCTGGGCAGGCAAAAACAACAAATGTCCATGAACCTGATGTCAGGAATTTGGCCTCTCTGTCCCCTTGGAGGGATCTGTGACATGGGTTTGGGGCTAGGGACAAATACAAGCCATGAATAGACATGAGGATAAACCCTGGATCAAAGCTATGGTCCAGGCCAGGAAGGGGCAGGCCAGAGCTGGGAAAGGCGGATGATAGGAGAGGGCACTTGGAGCTCTGAGGGGTGAGCAGCTGTATTTTCTGATACGCACTTCATCCAGCCGCCTGCACCGAGAATGCACCACATGGTCAGTGGAATGGAATGCAGGGCAGACACCAACCCCTCCAAAGCACAGAAATGTGATACAATGCCTTCAGCCTAATGCACATCCGGGCATTTTCTCTCATTTAATTGCAATTCTGTGTGGTGTCCAAGAAAATAAAGATGGCCAGGCTGGGTCAAAGGGTCAGACCAGCCAAGTGAGAGTGGTCACGCCCAAACTACACATTTAGGTGAGACCAGGGACCTTAGCTGAGGCAGGGAAAAACTGCCCTCTTTCCATTGTTAAGCTGAGGCTCACACAGCTGGTAGCAGAGAGGGGTCCTGGTTTGGTTTGGAAGGTGCTGGTACCCCAGGGGTGGAGGATACTGCTATGATAGATGCATAGGGTGCAGTAGCCTTTGGAGCCAAGGACTGGAACCAAAGGAGCAATATCAGCTGCCAGATCCAAGAGGTCAGTTTGAGACTGTGGTCAAGAATGAGAGAAGAGACCAGGGACTGAGATTTTAAAAGGCCTGGAAACACAGTGGGAAGTGGGATGGTTTGAAAAAGTTCAGGATTTAGACTACACAGCCCAAGAGCCAAAGCCTGTTCTCATTGGGTGCTGGTCACATGACAGGGGGTCTAGCAACTAATTAGAATCATTTAGTAACGTAGAGCTAGGCTAAAGGAAAATTGGCAAATACAAGAGGTGGCCATGGGCACCTGATCCAGAATGGGCAGGAACTGGGGGTCTAAGGCTGGAAGCCAGAGTCCCAGAGGTAAAAAAAAAAAAAAAAAAAAAATGGGCACTGGCCAGTAAACAGACTTCTGCTTCCAGCAGTACTCTCCAGGTGAAAACAACACGTCCTTAGACTTGGTAGTGATGTTTATTAAATGTGAACCATTTCTAATTGGGCAAGTGCATTAGCTTAAAAAAAAAAAAAAAGGTGCTGTTTCTGTAAGACAGTGGTTCTCAACCATGGCTGCACATTGGAATCACCTGAAATCTTGAATAGGTTGATTCCGGCTCCACCAATAGAGTCTAGTTTGGGATGCAGTCTGGACTTTAGGGTTTAGTCCTGTTTTTTATTAGGCTTAAAATCATAAATATTCAAAACTTGGAAAACTGAAATGTCAACTAACCCTTCTAACAACAAACTAACTCCTGATCAGTAACTCAAATGCCCTTTTTGTGAGTCCTTGGGAATGAAGAACCATGCCTCATTCATCTCTTTTTCTCTCAGCACCCAAAACAGTGATGGGCACATATTAAACACTCAATAAAATGTATTTCCAGTTCAAACATAATATTTCTCAAAGGGTACACAACAAAATGTTAAGTTGTTCTTTTGGTAGTGAGACTATAGGTGACTTTAATTTTTTCATTTTTTATCTCCATTTTTGTACTTTCAACAGTGAACATGAATTACTTTTAAAGTTAAAAAATACATCTTTTTAAAATACTCATTGGGAAGGACTATTCAGTCTCCATTAGGGAAAAAAAAAAAAGGAATGCTTAATGTCATCATTGTTTAAATATTTCCCAATTAAGTAGTTTAACATTCATACCAAGACCACGAAGGTTCAGTTTGAGTGTGAGAAACTAATCATTCATGAGACTAAGCGACAGGAGCAATTATGAACATTTTGCAAATTTTTGTAGGCAGCAACAGGAACTGAGGACACATATAACTAAATGCTTTACCAAATAGGTCTGAGGTGCTGATTACTGCTGGATGAGAACATGGGAACCTTTGGTTTGCTTCTTCAATATCTAATTTACATTCAAACATCAAATACTCAGTTTCTAAGTTGATGGTTACAGAATACTAATAGAGGTGTCACATTAAGATTCCTCCACCACAAAGGATTCCTTAAAAAAAGCTGAGTTTTGTTTTGAAGTGGCTCTAATCAAGGATAACTAAACTTTGAGTCAGAGTATTCTTTGTGTTTAATCTGTTACTGGAGCAGTTGTATCTTGTAAACTATTTCAAACATTATTAAATTTGTGTTTGCCTGTTTAAAAAAAATTCTTCTTTTTTTAAAGGCACTTCATACTCTAGTTGTACTAACTACAAAACTCTGCACTGAGACAGTGGAATATACATAAGGTGACTGCAGTAAACCTCCGTTAATAAAGTTGTTATGATACAGGACAATTCATGACTATAAATGAAAACTTTATAGCCGCATGTAAGAGGTTTTGGGTTTCTTTCCCCCCTCAGAATGTTAAGCAGTTTCCCCTCTTATTTTCTTGTAAAGAAAGCACACTTTAAAAACTAATTTTTTTAAAGTGATACAGAATACAGTAAACTGATATTTTGTCTGTTGTTCTATTTTGCAGACTATCTGTGGTGAAACATTGTTGGAATACCTAAGTGATGGCTGTTTATTGTTTTTGATTAACATGAAATATGAAAAGAGAAGATACTTTCAGAGTATTGAAAGGAGTATTGCAGATGACAAACTTCAGTAATTGCTACAGCAGA
This sequence comes from Panthera leo, assembly GCF_018350215.1. Classification (NCBI taxonomy): domain Eukaryota; kingdom Metazoa; phylum Chordata; class Mammalia; order Carnivora; family Felidae; genus Panthera; species Panthera leo. Next base: position 53,507,794 of record NC_056689.1, read on the forward strand.
CCACAAAAGATTAGTTTTACAGCAAGAAACTTGGGGTAACCTGGTGAAATATTTCACTCGTGTGACCGAGCAGGTTGGGGGGTGGATGGTTGGGATTGCTTAGCATTGCTGGTGACTGAGGCTTGGCCGGGTTCGGGGTTAATTTCTCACTCATTGCTTCAGACTGTACAGAACATCCTGCTTATGGTGGAACTTGTGGTCCCTCCCTCAGGTCGAGGCTATCTTAAAATGGCAAGATTAGCAGCAGTACTGGAGCCAGCCATTTAAAAGGAGGAGGGCTGGCTGGCTCAGGCTGCTGGGTGTGAGAGAGATGACGATGTTCTTGTCAAAAGCCCAGCCAGGATCGTTTCAAATTTCATTGTTATAAATGCCCTGCACTTAGCAGCATCGCCTACTTTCATCCAATGGAGTAGGTGCTGAAGAATCCAGAAGCAATACCAATGAGAGTGAGGAGGGCTTTTGCACAGGATATAATGTCTCTGGACCCCAGCTGAGTTCTCATTTGGGTTCAAAGAACTGACCTGAGGCATCAGAGCCTTTTCCATGTTCATTTGAATATTTTTTTTAATATGGAACATTTATGCTTTCAGTGGTTACATCTGAATTTTGGAACTAGTCGAGTCCATTCAGTTATAATCAAGCTGGGCCAATAATAACTTATGTTTGGATAATGCTTTTCAATTCACAAGGTGCTGTAACAATGCCTTGCTTCATTTAATCTTGAGGACAACCCCTGATTCTTCTCAAGTTGCAGTGGAGGAAAGTGAGGTTGAGAAGTTAAGGGATGTGCAGAATTATAAAACAGGAATTGGACTTGAATCCAGATCTGATTCCAAATCCATTGCTTTTTACTCCATATCAGAGGCTCTATTTTTAATTTAAAACATGTGAAGCAGTACTATGGGGCAGCCTAACGAATTTTAATGTTTATTTATTTTTGAGAGAAAGAGCGTGAGGGGGGAAGGGGCAGAGAGAGAGGGAGACACAGAATCTGAAGCAGGCTCCAGGCTCTGAGCTGTCAGCACAGAGCCTGACATGGGGCTTGAAATCACGAACCATGAGATCATGACCTGAGCCAAAATCTGACACTTAAAGAGACTGAGCCACCCAGGCACCCCGCAACCTAACTAATTTTAATTCACACTTCATAATCTTGTGCTAAAGACGATTCAAAAAGAGGATTTCCAAAAACATTTTGAGCAATGGCATCCTCATTAGAATTAGCGTGTGTTTTCCTAAGAAATAAATGTATGGTTTTCCTATCTTTCCAAGTACATGGTTAGATTTTAAAAGTCCCACCATTTTATTGTCACAATTGGCAAGACTTTGAAATGCTTACTATATTCGCTTCCATAAAAATCATTATGCAGGAAAAAATACTGGAGGAAAAAGCTATTTAACATCTGTGAAAGGGAAAATTGCAAAGAATCTCTAATGGCACTAAAACCAGACTTGTGGGCTACTTTCTATCTGGGAAAAGAAAAACATGTTAGAATAATAATATTAATTTAAAAACATGTTAAAATAATATTTATAATAATAATACATCTATAGAAGAACCTCATTATAGTTCTAGTAATTCTAGAAAGTCCATTATAATTCTAGAAAGTCCAAGAGAATAAGGAAATACAAGAGAGGTGGTCCCCTAATTCATTTTTTTCCTCCCATTTTTGGTCTTTGGTCATTTGTTCCATTATGCCCACCTTTCTTTCCGGTGTAGTGACTATATATAGGAAATCTGCCTGCAATAGTGTTATATCAAGATAAAAGTGTCCTATAGGTGCCCAAATTAATCATTGAGTAGCTGGACACTGGTGCACTCCAGCAGCTCAGAGCTGAATGTTAAATATTCAGGACATTTGGGAGCCAATTGTTAAACTTTTGGTATTTCAAACTGGCTATAGTGGGAGTATTTACAACATGGAAATCAATAAACTGCTACAAATCAGATTGCCCCCCACCGCAACCCGTTTTTCACACGCTGCTGACAGGAGGTGTGAGGAATTAGGGAGGGGGGTTACTGTTTGGTACCCTACAAATGTTGGAAGTCACAAACTGAGTCTTCTCTGTATCAGCAAAGAACAAAGAATGTGCCATCTTGTCCAGTGTCTTTGGGCTTGATTTATAAATAGAATTTTAATAAAGCTGAGAGAGTTGGACTTCCTTTAGGGACATTTCTGTAATGTCAAACAAACATTTGGTGCTACACAAGCAATTCAATGTGCTTATAGTGAGTTGTTTAGTTTACTTTCTAGTTAAAATAATGTAAGATGGTCACTATATATTGTTAAGTGGAAAAAAGTAGGTTATAAACTACACACATATGATCCAAGAAAAATCATTGTAGACATGTATATTCTGGGAACATATGGTTATGTCTTACAACAGTGGGGAGGAAGATTAATGTTTATCCGTTTTATCTCTGAATAGTTCTTTGTTGCTTTCTTTTTTTAATGGGCATTAAATTTCTTTATAACTAAATAGTAATTTTAAAAGAAAGAAAAGAACCAAACAATGTCAGATAAATTTGGCCACGCTGACAATTTGACAGTGATCTGTTCAAAACGTAAAACCGATCCAACTTACCATTGCCCCCCTCATTCTAATAGTCTCATTCTATTTTCCTTTTTTAATTGTCTTGACTTTTTTTTTTTAACATTTATTTATTTTTGAGACAGAGAGAGACAGAGCATGAACGGGGGAGGGGCAGAGAGAGAGGGAGACACAGAATTGGAAGCAGGCTCCAGGCTCTGAGCCATCGGCCCAGAGCCCGACGTGGGGCTTGAACTCACGGACCGTGAGATCGTGACCTGAGCTGAAGTCGGACGCTTAACCGATGGAGCCACCCAGGTGCCCCTGTCTTGACTTTTTAAATTAATGTTTTCAAAGATAAATGCATTTCTATCTTGTTGGGCTCCAAATTTTCATTTAAAATACTTTACAAACTGTACCTACTTTAAAATACTTTAAAATTAGTTCCTTCATTCCACTGGAAGACACACCAACTCTACCCTCCTGGCTAGTGAGGTCTTAAAAGCCCACCACTGTGTCCGTTAGCAAGCCCCAGGGGACTCCTAATTCTGACTGCTGGCTGTAGGCAGAGCTGACAAGATTTTGTTCTGGCAAATGGTTTTGTCGTTGTCAAGGAAAGTTTGTAAGTGGCAAGTTTGTTAGTAGAGGAGTTTCTGGAGAACTCTAGCTGAATTGTATTTCTGGTTTGGCCATATAATGAGCTATGTTACTTTGGGTTACTCAATCTTTTAGAATATCATTTGAAAATAGAGATAAAACCACATTTCCATGACTCTAAGATATACATTTCCCCCCACATTTTATTATCCCTGAAATGGGACGTGTCTAAATAAATTTTCCAGCTTCCAGACCCACCATGGTTGCCCCAGTAAGGGGTATAAATGCCATTTGTGAGTGTAGGAGAACTTCTCAGGCTCCATATAAGGTATCTGTTCAGTTCATCTCACTTTAGATGACTTATTTGCATTTGATAGCACCACCTGTGTTTAATTTGTATTTCGTCTTACATAACTCTGCATTTACATTTATTCTAAGTAAAGCAAACCTTTGTCACTGGAGGGCTGATGAAATCTCCATATTTTCTTGTTAGGTAACAACAGACACTCTCTAACAACTGTTAAGAAATGTGTAGTCTCCCACTGGTGGCATGTCATGATCAAGGGAAAGGGAAAATAACACTAGTGGGCTAATGTTATTAATTAATTAACATGAATATATTTTTAAAATTTTTTTTTAACGTTTATTTATTTTCGAGACAGAGAGAGACAGAGCATGAACGGGGGAGGGTCAGAGAGAGGGAGACACAGAATCTGAAACAGGCTCCAGGCTCTGAGCTGTCAGCCCAGAGCCCAACGCGGGGCTCGAACTCACGGACCAAGAGATCATGACCTGAGCCGAAGTTGGCCGCTCAACCGACTGAGCCACCCAGGCGCCCCTAACATGAATATTATTAACACTAATGTTATTAATATTAATTTAATGAAGATTAAATGAGATTATGCTCATAAAATGCTTAGCATAGTCCCTGGTACATAGTAAGCATTCAAGAAATATCTTCTTCATTGTCATCATCACACTTTGTGACACATTCGTTGACAAGAACTTTCCATAACCATATCTCACATCCTCTGGGCAAGGAAGGCAGTGAGATCTGAGGTGATGGTTCTCAACCTTGACCAAACCTCAGAATTACCTGGTGAGATTTTGAAAAATATCAGTCCCCTTTTTATCTTGGTGAAGAGCTTCTGCACGGCAAAGGAAACGATCAATAAAACTAAGACGCAACTGACAGACTGGGAGAAGATATCTGCAAATGACATATTGGATAAAGGGTTAGTATCCAAAATCTATAAAGAACTTATCAAACTTAGCATCCAAAAAACAAATAATCCAGTGAAGAAATGGGCAAAAAACATGAACAAATAATTTTCCAAAGAAGACATCCAGATGGCCAACAGACAAATGAAAAGATGCTCAATATCACTCATTCATCAGGGAAACACAAATCAAAACCACAACGAGATACCACCTCACACCTGTCAGAATGGCTAAAATTAACAACTAAGGAAACAACAGGTGTTGGCAAAGATGTGGAGAAAGGAGAACCCTTTTTCCCTGGTGGAATGCAAACTTGTGCAGCCACTCTAGAATACAGTATGAAGGTTCCTCAAAAATTAAAAATAGAACTACCCTATGACCCAGCAATTGCACTACTAGGTATTTATCCAAAGGATACAGGTGTCTGATTCAAAAGGGCACATTCACCCCAATGTTTATAACAGCACTATCAACAAGAGCCAAATTATGGAAAGAGCCCAAAATGTCCATCAATTGACAAATGGATAAAGAAGATGTGGTATACATATACAATGGAGTATTACTGGGCAATCAAAAAGAATGAAACCTTGCCATTTCCAACTACGTGGATGGAACTAGAGGGTATTATGCTAAGCAAAATAAGTCAGTCAGAGAAAGATAAATATATGATTTCACTCATATGTGGAATTTAAGATATAAAACAGATGAACACAGGGGAAGGGAAGCAAAAATAAGCTAAAAGCAGAGAGGGAGACAAACCATAAGAGGCTCTTAAATACAAAGAACAAACAGAGTTTCTGGAGGGGGTTGATTGGGGGGAATGGGCTAAATAGGTGATGGGCATCAAGGAGGGCACTTTTTGGGATGAGCACTGGGTGTTATATGTAAATGATGAATAACTAAATTCTACTTCTGAAATCATTATTGCACTATGTGTTTAACTTGGATTTAAACAAAATTTAAAAATTAAAAAAAAAAAAAGTATCTGTGCCCTGAGACCCAGACCAACTAAATTGGAATCTCTAAGGGTTGGGTCCAGCCACTTGAAGTATTAATAAAGCTTCCCCAGTCATTCTAACATGTGTTATGTTAAGTTAGTGGTTCTCAAATTTGCACACTCTTGCACACAAGAGACCCTCACAGCTCAGTTCAGCACATGAGCATCTCTGAGTGGAGATCTAGGTACCAGTATTTCTTTCCTAAGTGGTGAATCCCAAGCATCAGAATCACCTGGAGCCCTTGTAATTGAATCCAGACTCACATACACCCCAGTCCCCCAGTTCTTATTTATTTTAGGTCTGAGGTGAGAGCCTTGCAGTCTGTTTTTTTAATAAGAAGTTCCCCAGTTTATGCTATGGTATGGATTTGAGAATCATTCCATTCACTATGTTCATTCACTAAGTTGGCAGTTAAAAGATCTAGTCTTGGTTCTGGTAACTAGTTCTCTGAACAGAGCTCCTGCCTGAGTGAAATAAGGAGGTTGGATGAGATGCACTCTGAGACCCTTCTGTCTCCAACATGGGGAAACCTGGGTCATTGGTCTACTGTGGGACATTTGCTGTTTTGTCTGCTGAAGACAGCCTTCTGTGAACCTTTTTTGGGAAGTTCACCTCTACTGTGCGATTCTAACGGGAGCTGCCAATCTTCCTGTAGAAGTCATCTCCTGGGCCACTGTGACTGGTCTAAGGTTGCATATTTTACCCAGACTGAATCAACAGGAGCAATTGTGCAGTAGTTTTGAACTTCAGACCAGAGAACAAGAGACGCTGAGAATTTTCTGGTGACGAAATGGAAGTTGCCTGTCCGGTAGCCAGAGATACCTACTCCCCTGCCACAACCGAAGGAATGAAGGTGATTTTCAGGAAACCAAGACGAGAGGTGGAGAGAATGTGGTCCACTTGGAATCTCTGGTTTCAGGACCTGTGGCATCCTGCAGTTCACTTACATGACATCAGTAAAGTCTCAAGTTAGGTTTCTATCAATCGCAACCAAAACAAACAAGCGACAACAAAAAACTCCCAACTAATGCAACTGGTTCTTACTAAAAATGGCGCTTTATAGTTTTATGGAGGCTTTTTCTTTACTTTGTCTCTGCTTCCTAATGATAGCCCCATGAAATAGTATGCATATTTTCTCCAAGAATTGAGATATAGTAGACATACCATAAAATTCACCATTTTAAAGTGTACTGCTCAGTGGTTTTTAGTATATTCACAAGGTGTACAACCATCACCACTATCTAGTTCCAGAACATTTCATGATCCAAAAAGGGCAACTCCATCCCCATTAGAAGTCTCTCCCCATTTCCTCCTGGTCGCAGCCCTTAGCAATCACGAATCTACTTTCAGGTCTTTCATTCCCCATACAAGGAGGTCTAGAGATTCTACTGGCTTTCTTAAGGTTTTCTGGAGATGCTAGAGCCAAAATTAGAACCTGTTAAAACTTTCTGACTCACTTTTGTGGACATATTCATACCCAGTTTATTTCCTCAAGTTATTATATTTGTTTGCTACTGTAGATGGGAGAGGGGTTTAAAAAACCCTTTCAAATTGCTGTAGTCATTTACAAAGAGCACTGGTTTGTTCTGAGAGGTCAGTTCACTTGGACATGGCTTGCTTTAATTTTGTTAACATTATGCTTTCTTAATGAAAGAGATCAGTATACTTCTTTGCAACTGAAACCTGCTTGACCTCCCCAGGAAGGAAAAAATGGTTACTGAAGTTAAGTCAATTGAGCTGAAATTGACCTTCTTATAAATCTAAGGAAAAAACTAGTTTTAGTCCCCTTCAGACCCATATGTCTTAAGTACAGTAATTCAATTTTAGTCTACTAAGCTTCTGAACAGGACAAATAAACCTTATACAAAATTCAGAGTTCAATAGGATTAGAAAAGAAACGTCAGGAGGAAGATGTGGATATTATATTCTGATTCATTTGGAGTTCAAACCAACTTGGAGCCTTTCTTTCTGGCAGATATTATGCTAATAAGAGTTTTGCCTACCGGCTGCTTTAATCTAATTCTAGAAACCAATAAACTCCAATCTAATTGGGAAATGATGAAAGACAGTGATTTGGAGAAATGAATGTGTTTACATGCAATTTTGTCCAAGTTCAGCTTTGTAGAAAAGATTCAGAAATATCCAATCTCTACTTCAGGGGTAAAAACACATCTAGGGGTACACACCCATAGAGCCGGGTATGTATCTCCCTTTGTGTGCTTGCTTTTCATTCATTGGAGTCTATTTCTGTCAATGGGGATAACACCAGGCCTGCGCATCCCAGCCTCCAGGGCCCCTCAGGGTAAAGGGCTGGAGAACACCAAGTCCCCAGAACAATTGGGGAGCCTGTTCAGTTTTGGCTGCCTGTGTCACTGCTCTGCCAGTCTGTTGAAGCATTTGGGGAACACCCAGTCTTTGCATAAGCTTGAACTTGGCTCTAGAGAACAAAAATGAATAAAGAATAAATTTTCCCTGAAGCTGAGAACAGGGGCCTTCACACTCCTGTCTAATTTTTCTGGCCACGCAGCCACATCTGTATCAGAAAACCCAGTGCACATACATGCTGGGAGGAGGGAAAACATACAGTCCTTCTCACTCCATCCTGGACATGCAGAGCTTAATGGCTTCTCTCACAACCAACAGTTAAAAGACATTCACCATCTCCAAGAGACACATGAAAATATGCTCAACCTCACTAATCACCAGGGAAATGCAAATCAAAACCACAAAAAGATATCCCCTCATACCTGTCAGAATGGATAGTATCAAAAAGACAAGCAATAACAAGTGTTGGTGAGGATGTGGAGCAAAGGGACCCCTCACGGGAATGCACACCTGAAACTAATATGACATTGTATGTCAACTATACTTCAACAAACACAGAGATGTTCACCTTCTATTTGTTTCACAAAGCCATGGTGGTTTCACATCTTTGTTCTTGGTCCGTACTGTCACTGTACTGGAATATCCACACCTCGCTTCTCTCAAGACAGTCTCCCCACTTGTACTCCTAGACCCGACTTGGGCTGTCCTCCTGGGAAGACTTTCCCAATCCCCCTTGTCTGGAATCCCAGTTAGGTCCTCCCTCAGTGTTCCTTTAGTATCCACCCAGTCCCTTTCTGCATCCTCCTATTATGATCACCGTTGTACTCTGTTATTACCTTTTCTTTAAAAATATCCCCTATTAGATTGTGTCTACAGGGTCTGGCTTATCATGCTTACCTCTGTATCCTCAAGACCTGATATCACACTCTGCTTATAGCAGGCATTTCATTCATTCAAAAATATGTTTTGGATACCTACTGTGTGCTAGTACTGTGTGGGGTGCTTCAGCTAATCAGCATACAGCTTGTTGAATGAATAGTCTCCCATCCTTTGGTTCTTTGCCATCTTTTGCAGTGCAGTGGGAAAGACAGCTTGCCAGGTGGGTTGGGTATGAAGGCATGAATGGAAAGGACAAGAGTGGTCTCCTTCACTATTCTTGTTTGCATGTATTGACTGCTCACTGTATGCCAAGCACTGTGCATACGACGGTTCATGTGCATTTGCACACTTAATCCTTTGGTACTATCTTTATCCCCATTCTATAAATAAGGAAACTGAGGTGTAGAGGATGTTGTTTGTCCAAGGTCACAAGGCTAGTAAGTGCAGCTAGAATTCAAGGCCAAGCCATTGCCACTATACTATAGTATACTATGCTATACTATGTTATAATCAGTGGGAGATGAGAGAGGGGTTATCTTTTTCTGATCTCCATGAATGGAACTTCTTTTCGACCCCAAGAAGGTATCCTCAGATGGAGGCCGACTCAGGATCTGGGCTCTGAAAAGCTCCAGCCAGCCACCACTATGCCACAGAGCAGCAAGCAGCTGTGGTTCTGACCCATTTAGCAGGCAGTGTAACATGATGATAAGAGCTCAGTCTCTGAACTAACTTCCTACTTAGGGGTCCTACCTCTACAATGTACCAGCTCTAGGACTTTAGGTGAGTCCCTTAACCTCTGTTTCCTTATCTATAAAATGGGAGATACAGAGGGGAAGAGGGTGATCAGCCATACCAGCTTGTCCAGGACTACTCAGTTTTAGCTGAAAGATCTGCATCCTAAAAAATTTATTAGTGTCAGAATGGCTGGTCACTCCCAGCCAACTGTTTTGCTCTAGGATTCAGGGCTGTTAAGAGGCCTGTTTGGGTTCAGTATGATCCAGCACAGCCACTGAGGAGTCTCTGCAGCAGCTCTCACCAGGTAGTCTACATCAGGAGCACCTGGAGGGCTTATTAAAACACATATTGCTGGGCCCCACCCCCAGAGTTTCCAATACAGTAGGGCCTGGGAATTTGCATTTTTAACAAGTTCCCAAGTCATGCTGATGCTGATGGCCCCGGGACCACACCTTGGGAATTACTGCTTTGCACATTTAAAACTCAGTATGTTATTAGCAAAGAAAGAAAATTGTATTTGAATGGAATTTAAATTTCAGCTGCCCCAACAAGAAAAAGTGAAATTCCATAAATATTTTGGTTCACCTGTGCACTACCTTGGAGCTACCCAAATTGATGTTAAGATGAAAATATTGCGGAGGATGACGTGTTACTAGTTGTGCTAAAAAAATTAAGTTTGTTAGTTTCACCAATGAACAGAGTAAAACAGGTTTCCTTGAGTTAATCTTTAACATACTAATATGAGATGTAAATCTCTGAGGGAGATGTCACATTTCCCAAACTTTTTGACCACAGATATCTTTGTTCTCTAGTATTTGGAAACTATTGCTCAATTTACAATGGAATAATAAATCATTCCATCAGTTTTAAAGTAACAATTAAGCCCCAATTTCTTACTCGCTAATTGGCCAATTGCTAAATCAAATTATGTAGTAATGAAGGTAGTAAAAACATTATGTGTCCTATAGATTCCCACAGATCACTGTATGTGTCAAATTTAACTTTGTTATTCATATATATTTTTATTACCAAAAGTGTCACAAGCACATCTTTACTCTTGCCGTTGACACTTTTGGAGATGGCTGTTTGGCTCATACTAATTTTTCTCTGAGAGTGGCACCCAGTGACTATGACAGTACCACCAGACCCTCTCAACAGCCATAGTCCAGGGTGGTTTCCTGATTCAAGCCAGATGATCTGTCCAGGTAATTAGAAATTGTGAAGTAAAAGACAGAGGCTAGAAAGTCTTTGGATCATCTTGACCATCTTGATATCAATGGCACAGCACTAGTGAGAAAGTCTTTGTGCCTCAGTCTCCCCATGTGTAAAATGAAGCAGATAATAGCATCCACCACACATAACTGGGGGTTGAGTGAAGTAATACACATGGAGTTCTTAGGGCAGTGCCTGACACAAAGTAAGAGCTTCCGCCCTCCCTGAACCTTGGTGGTTCAAATTCTCCTTGGTTTTCATGAGATAATGCAGTGTCCTTCCAAAATATTGGAAGGCATATGGTAGCTGGATTAACAGCCTCCCAAATAAATATATCTAAGTTCTAATCCCTAGAACCTATGAACTTCACATACTAAAAGGGACTTTGTAGATTTGATCAAATTAAGGATTTTGACATAGGGAGGTAGCCCTGTAATCTCTGGGTAGGCCAGAGAAAAGATGTGATAATGAAGCAGAGTCAGAGATGTTTGAAGATGCAGCATGGCTGGCTCTGGAGATAGAGAAAGGAGCCATGAGCAAAAGAAGATAGGCAGCCTCTAGAATCTCCAGAGTCTTGAGAAGGAACTGCCAACACCTTATTTTTAGCCCAGCGAGACCTATTTTGGATGTCTGACCTTCGGAACTGTAAGATAATAAAATTGTGTTGTTTTAAGCCACTAGGTCAGCTGTTACAGCAGCAGTAGGAAACTAATACATGGCATAAGCTAGCCAAAGCTGGATTCTGTTGCTCACAACAACCAACCAACCAAGCAACCAACCAACTAACCAACAAACACTAACCACAGCAGCTCTACAGTCACCGGAAGAGTCGGAAGCATGGGCAGGTCTCTGCTGGGTGATTTTGCAGCTTCTTAGGGCATCTTATCCAATCACTAGGTGGTACTCTACTTATAGCTGGATTGGTCTGGGGGGGTCCAACATGGCTTTACTTATATGCCTGGCACCTTAGTGGGGACAGTTGGAAGGTTAGGCCTTTCTCTCTCATCATGTAGTCTCAGGGACTCTCCGTGTGATCTTTCCAGCAGGATAGCTGCACTTCACACATGGCAGCTCTGAGCTCCAAGAGCAAGTATTCCAAGAGAACCAAGCAAAAGCTGTAAGGCTTCTTATGAGCTAGACTTGGAAGTCCCAAAAAGTCACTTCCACCACATATTATTGATTAAAGAGCAATGTATGGAATTAGCTCCACCAAGGAAAGCACGTGGCTAAGACAGAGAGAGGGATGATTTCTCCCAAGCAAGACTGGAGGTGCTTACCAGTAGAGGAAGAAAGGAAGCTGGAAACAAAACAATGGGGTCTCTTAATGAAGGTATAGAAGCCAGTCAGTTGAGAGATGAGCAAAAAGCAACCCCCTTAGCCAACATACTTTAAAACACCTACATTCAAGAGTATGTCATCGCTTAAAAGAGATAAAACAAAGTAAGTGTTGAATGAATGGTAACTAGGAGTTTCATTCTTTGTTTCTTGCTTAAGTCACTTTTTTTTAAAAAGTTTATTTATTTTTGAGAGAGAGAGAGAGACAGAGCACGAGCGGGGGAGGGACAGAGAGAGAGGGACACACAAAATCCGGAGCAGGATCCTGGCTCTGAGTTGTCAGCACAGAGCCCCATGCAGGGCTTGAACTCACAGACTCATGAGATCATGACCTGAGCTGAAGTTGGACGTTTAACTGACTGAGCCACCCAGGGGTCCCTTGCTTAAATCACTTTTGAATGGACTGATAATGTAACAACATGAAGAGAAATAATAGTACTCAGGATTCTATCACACTGGCACATAGTTTTGAGTTTTCTCCTTTCCTTCCAGTCCATATCCTTGGCATACATAGTTTTTGCAAGGTTAACTAATTTGATCTTTAGAATACTCATACAGCCAGGGCACACCAAAGTATGGGGCCTTTACCTGCCATCCCATGAAAGTTTAACAGAAATAAATTTAAATCTGTTGAGATTAGTTTTTTTCTTTATTACATAAACTGCGAACATTTTAAATGATTTTTAAAAAATTCATCCATAATTCTGGCAGCTAACACAATAAATTAAATGTGTGTATGTTACCTGTCAGTCTTGGTTCATATGAATCTATGCTTTCTTTTTCAAAGTTGGAACCACAATGGTTTTGCATTTCTTTCTTTTTTTTTTTTTTTAAGAACTAAATGCTAACCACAATCGTTTCTTTTTCATTTAGGAAGTCTTAAAACTGATGTTTAATACTTGCATAATATTCCATTCAGTGGCAGAGTATAATTTCTTAAAGCTAACCCTTATTGTTAGACATTAAGGTTTCTCCACTTCCAATTTTCAAGCCTAGCATTTTACTTTTGTCAACTTAATTTCTGGAAATGAATCCTAAGGGCAATGACTGCCTCAGCTAGCATAAATGTGCTTCAGTGCTTAGTAAGCACTGCTGTGTTCTAGTCCACATAGGTTGAGCGTATGGTCATGCAACCGGCAGTTCAACTATAGCTTCCCACAACCCTGGCAATACTGAATATTATTTTAAAAAACAAAGCACGGTGAAGTGGGAGGAAATGGTTTAATAGGCGTAAAATGGTATTTGTTTTTTTTGAACTGTTTATTTTTCTATTGCTATTTTTCCCAACTTTTTATTTAAAAATTTTTAAACTTACAGAGAGCTTGAAAGAAGAATATAGTAGCTTCATGTGCTCTTTACCCATGTTCACCAATTGTCAATATTTTGCCATATTCGCTTTTTCTCCTTCTTTCTTTCTTAACACACACACACACACACACACACACACACACACACACACACACACATTTTTTGCTGAACCATTTAAAAGCTACAGACATCATGATATTCTATTCCTAAATACTCCATCATGTGTCTCCTACATAACCAAAGTACCATTATCATTCATGGGAAATTTAACTGTCATACAAGACAGTGTCTAATATATAGTATAGAAGCAAATTTCTCCCAATAATTACAAAATGCCTTTTAAAACTGCTTTTTAAAATACAGGATTTAATCAAGGTTTGCACATTGCATTTGGTTCACATCTCTTAGCTTTCTTTTGGTCTAGAAATGCGCCCTGCCATATTTTTAACTCTTTCAGAGATTAACTGTTTTGTTTTTTTTTTAAGAGTCTTGACCAACTGTTTCATAGTATATCCCACATTCTGGATTTGTCACATTGTATTCTTCATCATTAAATTCAGGTGAGCATTTTGGTCAAGAATGCTATATATGTGATGATGCATGCATAGTTCCCATTGCATCCCATCAGAAAGCACATTACATTAGGTTGTCCAATTATTGCTCATGCTAAATTTCATCACGCTATTGTCTGTTATAAAAGCACCTTTTCCCTTTGTAATTAATAAGTATTCTATGGAGATGATACCCAGAGACTGTGTGAATATCATGGTTCTCCAACAACATTTCACCCAGAGTGTTTGGGATCCACGGACAAATGCTTCCTAATTAATTAGTTACTATATTGGTGGCTACAAAATGATGATTCCTAATTCAATTCTTGTTCCTTTTTACATATTAGCTGATATTCTTATGCATAAATGAGCTACAGCTCCTTTTAAAATACTAATATGATCTCATGGGCTCTTTTTTCAACACAGTGTTAAAATCCACTGCATTGCTAGTGTTTTTGAAGCTCAAATTGTCCCAAATTGACAGCTTTCAAGCTAACTCTTGGGTCCTTTTGACATATTCCTCCTGGGTCTTTCAGCATTTCTTTGCATCTTGGCACAAAAAGACATTATAGGCTCACCTTGTGCTTTCATCTCCCTAGACCTGGAATAAGTAATTTCTCCAAGGAAATCTGGTTCCTTTTGGAGGTAAATGGTATGCAAGAACCAAGATCTGGGTGGTAGTTATGCTCATGGCTCCTGCAGTGTCACTGTTTTAGGCCCTGTCTGTGGAAAGGCTAAAATGTGTATATATGTATGTGTGTGTATCTATTTGAAATCATGATTTCACACTGATACTTCCAATTCAAACATAACATCACAAGATTCTTCCTCACATTCCCCTACTCCACACTTGTATTTCCCTTCTACTATATTGAGAATTCTGCTTCTCCAATATATCAGTATCTTACTCTGTTATACCGTATAGAAAAAATATTTTCTGAATTACTATGTTGATATCACTACCAAAATAAAACCTAGTAATAAAATTCAAGATTTTCTTGAAGATTTTCTTGTTGGTATGTCCTTTGACTATATCCCATAAGGTTATTAGAATCTCACGCTCAAAATTTTCTTGGATTAATTTACTTTTGTGTTTGGATATCTTATCAATTTGGCATCTGCTTATATTCAGTTTTATAGTTTGCTTTTTTCACTATTTTTATTTAATTTTATTTTTGAAAATGTAGAACATTTATGTGGTTCAAAGGTAAACACTGTATACAAAATATGATGGACTGTTCTCTTGGTGGGTCTCAATGAACTATAGCATCTGGTGTTAGTGATCTCTGTAGTCTTCTCTCACACTGACATGGGATTTGGCCATGTGACAAGCAAGCATGACCAAGGAGAGGTTTGATTATCTCTTACTTGAGATTTGTCTTCTGTGAACACTCCTTAGAATCCAGCCATTAAACTGTAAGGAATCCAGACTCTCCTGCTAGACAAAGAGACCAGGTAGAAAGACCCAGGAAGAGAACTGAAGCATCTCAGCTGAACCTCCATCTTAAGGTAGCTATAGAAGTGATTCTACCTGACACTACATGGAGCCAAAGACCACTCCAGAATCACAAGAAATTATAGATTCTCATTGTTTGAAGCCCCTTAGTTTGGGGTGTTACACTGCAATAGATGGCAAAACAAAAGACATTCACAGATAAGTCTCAATACCATCATTTGCAGTTGTATATTTTTGCACAAAAAATTACCCCAAAACTTACAGACTTAAAACAATAATTTATTACTATTATACCTCATGATTTAGTGGTCAAGAATCCAGAAAAGGTACATCAGGGAAGCCTTGACTCTGCTTGACAATATCTGAGGCTTCAGCTAGGTTGATCTGAATGCTGGAGGCTGGGACAGCTGGGAGCTGTTTTGGTGCATATCTCTCTCTCCCTCTCTCTCTCTCTCTCTCTCTCTCTGCTCCCCACCCCTACCACGTGGCTATCCACATGACTAGCTCAGACTTCTTAGCAATATGGCAACCTCTAGTAGTTGCCTCTTGCATGGCTTTTCAGGACTCCATGAGTGAGTGTTCCAAGAGACAGGAAGAGGAAGCTCTCTTTCTCTCAAGGTCCAAGTATGTACATTGCCATAGTATTACTTCCATTTGAGTTCTGTTGGTCAAAACAGTCACCGAATCTACCTATATTCAAGGAACAGGAACATAGACTCCACCTATTGATGGAACGATGTAAAAAAACCTGTGGCCACCTTTAATCTGACACACTATCCTTTCTTTTTCATCCCATTCTCTCCTTCCCCTATGGGAAACCATTTTAACTCTGTGTGTGTGTGTGTGTGTGTGTGTGTGTGTGTGTGTGTGTATCAAAAATAAGTGAAAAAATCCATAGTTTGTATTTTCCACTTGTGAGCCACTAATACAAGCCTGATAACAAACAGGTCCATCACCCCCAAAGTTTCCTCCTGTCTCTTTGTAATCCTTCCCTCCTGCCTCCCCTCCCACCCATGTTCCAGGCAACCACCCATCTGTCACTATAGTGCTGATTCTGTCATTATAGATGAGCTTTATAGAATTACATATAAATGGAACAATACAACATACACTCCTTTTTTATATTCTTTTTGTATGGCTTCTTTCACTTAGAATAATTATTTTGAGATTCATTCACATTGTTGCATGTGTCAATAGTTTATTCCTTTTTATTGCTGAGCAGTATTTCATTGTAAGGATATATCACAATTTGTTTATCCATTCATCTGTTCATGGGTGTTTGGGTTTTTTCCAGTTTGGGGCTTCTCTTAGTCTGCTAAGGCTGCTATAACAAAATACTATAGACTGGGTGGCCTAAACAACAAATGTTTATTTCTCATAGTTCTGGACAATGGGAAGTTCAAGATCAAGGTGTCGGCTGATTAAGCTCCTGATGAAGGCCTTCCTCCTGGCTTGCAGACAGCTGCTTTCTCATGTGCCCTTATGTGGTGGAGAGAGAGCAAGCTCTGGTTCTCCTCCTCTTCTTTTAAGGACTCTAATCCAATCATGGAGGCCTTACTCTCATGACCCCAACTAAACATAATTATCTCCCAAAGACTCCATCTCCAAATACCATTATATTAGGGTTAGTGCTACAACATAGGAATTTGGGGAAGGGGGACACAAACATTCAGTCCATTATAAGGCTGTGGTAGGTGCATATGTTAACTTTTTAAGAAACTTCCAGAGTTTGTGTACCATTTCTCATTCTTATCATTAATGTATGAGTTTCAACTGTTTTCATATCTTTACCAGCCCTTGTATTATCAAACTTTACAACTTCAGCCATTCTATTAGATGAGTATTGGCATTTCACTGTGGTTTTAATTAACTAACATAACTAATGATATTCATGCAAGAATTTGCCATTTGCAGCACCTGGGTGGCTCAGTGGGCTGAGCGTCAGACTTTGGCTCAGTCAAGATCTCGCGGTTCCTGAGTTCGAGCCCCTCATGGGGTTCACTGCTGTCAGCCTGTTAGTGCGGGGCCCACTTCAGATTCTCTGTTCCCCTCTCTCTGCCCTTCCCTCCACTTGCGCTCTCCCAAAAACAACCATTATTTTTAAATTTTTAAAAATTTGCCATTCATATATCTTCTTGGAGAAGTGTCCATACAAATGTTTTATCCATTTTTTAAAAATTTACTCATTTGCTGCTTTTTTAAATGTTTTTTTTTTTAATTTAAATTCAAGTTAGTCAACATACACTGTAGTATTGGTTTCAGGGTGAAACCAATTGGTTTCGTGATTCATCACTTACATATAGCAACCAGTGGTCATTCCAACAAATGCCTTCCTTAATGCCCATCACCCATTTAGCCCATCTCCTATCCACCTCCTGTCCAGCAACCTTGCTTCTTTCTCTGTATTTAAGAGTCTCTTATGATTTGTCTCCCTCTCTGTTGTTATCTTATTTTTCCTTCCCTTCCCCTATGTTTATCTGCTTTTGTTTTTTAAATTCCACATATGAGTGAAATCATATGATATTTGTCTTTCTTTGGCTGACTTATTTTGTTTAGCATAATACACTCTAGTTCCATCCATGTTGTTCAAATGGCAAGATTTCATTCTTTTTGATTGTCAAGTAATATTCCCTTGGCTATATATACACTGCATCTTCTTTATCCAATCACTAGTTGATGGACATTTTGGGCTCTTTCCATAATTTGGCTATTGTCAATAGTGCTGCTATAAACTTTGGGGTGCATGTGCCCCTTAGAATCAGCATATTTGTATCCTTTGGATAAATACCTAGTAGTGCAATTGCTGGGTTGTAAGGTAGTTCTATTTTTAATTTTTTGAGGACCCTCCATACTGTTTTCCAGAGTGGCTGCACAAGTTTGCATTCTCACCACCAGTGCAAAAGGTTTCCTCTTTCTCCACATCCTTGCCAACACCTGTTGTTTCCGAAGTTGTTAATTTTAGTCATTCAGACAGGTATGAGGTGGTGTCTCATGGCTTTGATTTGTATTTCTCTGATGATGGAGTGATGTTGAGCATCTTTTCATTTCTCTGCTGGCCATCAGGGTGTCTTCTTTGAAGAAGTGTCTATTCATGTCTTTTGTTCATTTCTTCATGAGATTATTAGTTTTTTGGGTGTTGAGTTTGATAAGTTCTTTATAGATTCTGGATACTGACCTTTTATCCAATATGTCATTTGCAAATGTCTTCTCCCATTTTGTTGGTTGCCTTTTAGTTTTGTTGATTATTTCCTTCACTGTGAAGAAGCTTTATATCTTGATGAGTTCCCAATGGTCCATTTTTGCTTTTGATTCCCTTGCCTCTGGAGACATATCTAGTAAGAAGTTGCTGTGGCCAAGGTTAAAGAGGTTGCTGCCTGTTTTCTCTGTAAGATTTTGATGGTTTCCTGTCTCACATTTATGTCTTTCATCCATGTTGAATTTATTTTTGTGTATGGTATAAGAAAGTGGTCCAGTTTCATTTTTCTGCATGTTGCTCCCCAGTTTTCCCAGCACCATTTGCTGAAGAAACTGTCTTTTTTCTATTGGATAGTCTTTCCTGCTTTGTTGAAGATTAGTTGGCCATACATCTGTGGGTCTATTTCTGGGTTCTCTATTCTGTTCCATGGATCTGTGTGTCTGTTTTTGTGCCAGTACCATACTGTCTTGATGATTACAGCTTTGTAATACAGCTTGAAGTCTGGAATTGTGATGCCTCCAGCTTTAGTTTTCTTTTTCAACATTACTTTGGCTATTCAGGGTCTTTTCTGGTTCCATACAAATTTTAGAATTGTTTGTTCTAGCTATGTGAGGAATGCTGGTGTTACTTTGATTGGGATTGTATTGAATGTGTAGATTGCTTTGGGTAGCATAGACATCTTGACAATATTTGTTCCTCCAATCTATGAGCATGGAATGTTTTTTCATTTCTTTGTGTCTTCTTTAATGTCTTTCATAAGCTTTCTATAGTTTTCAGCATACAGATCTTTTACCTCTTTGGTTTGGTTTATTCTTAGGTATCTAATGGTTTTTGGTGCAATTGTAAATAGGATCAGTTCCTTGATTTTTCTTTCTGCTGCTTCATTATTGGTGTATAGAAATGCAACCAATTTCTGTAAATCGATTTTATATCCTGAATGCATGTACCAGTTCTAGCAGTTCTTTGGTGTAGTCTTTCAGGTTTTCCATGTAGATTATCATGTCATCTGCAAAGAGTGAAAGTTTGACTTCTTCCCTGATAATTTGTATGCTTTTTATTGCTTTTTGTTGTCTGATTGCTGAGGTTAGGACTTCCAGTACTATCAATATCCCTAATGAATCTGGATGCAGAAATTCTCAACAAGATACCAGCAAGTTGAATTCAACACTACATTAAAAGAATTATTCGCCATGATCAAGTGGAATTTACTAGTGGGTTACAGGGCTGGTTCAGTATTTGCAAATCAATCAACATGATATACCACATTAATAAAAGAAAGGATATGAACCATATGATCCTCTCAATAGATGCAGAAAAAGCATCTTTCTTGATAAAAACCCTCAAGAAAGTAGGGATAGAAAGAATATACCTCAACATGATAAAGGCCGTATATGAAAGATCCACAGCCAATATCATCCTCAATGGGGAAAAACTGAGAGCTTTCCCCCTTAGATCAGGAACATAACAAGAATGTCCACTCTCACTACGGTTGTTCTTTTACCCATTTTAAAAATTAGGGGAACCTGGGAGCACCTGAGTGGCTCAGTTGGTTAAGTGTCTGACTTCAGCTCAGACCATGATCTCACAGCTCGTGAGCTCGAGCCCCGCATCCGGTTCTGTGCTGACAGCTTGGAGCCTGGAGACTCCTTCAGATTCTGTGTCTCCCTCTCTTTCTGCCCCTACCCTGCTCACACTCTGTCTCTTTCTCTGTCTCAAAAAGAAAATAAACATTAAAAAAATTAAACGTTAGGTTGTTTGCTTTCTTATTATGGTGTTTTCTGAGTTCTTTATGTATTCTGAATTCAAGTCATTTATAAGATGTATAATTTCCAAATATTTCCTCCCAGTCTTCGGCTTATCTTTTCACTCCCTAATAGTGTCTTTTGAAGGAGCAGACTGTCTTAATTTCATTGAAGTCCAATTATCACTTTTGTCTTACATGGATCATGTGTTAAATGTTGTGTTGAAAAAAACTTTGCCTAATCCAAAGTCAAAACAATTTTCTCCAGTAAGTTTTGTATTTTAGGTTTTGAATTTAGATCTGTGACCCATTTTGAGTTAATTTTTTATAGGTATAAGATGCAAATTCGGGGCGCCCGGGTGGCTCAGTTGGGTAAACGTCCGACTTTGGCTCAGGTCATGATCTCACAGTTCGTGAGTTCGAGCCCCGCGTTGGGCTCTGTGCTGACAGCTCAGAGCCTGGAGCCTGTTTCAGATTCTGTGTCTCCCTCTCTCTCTGCCCCTCCCCTGCTCATGCTCTGTCTCTCTCTGTCTCAAAAATAAATAAACATTAAACAAAAAATTTTAAAAAAAAGATGCAAATTGAAGTTATTTTTTTTTTTTTTTTTTGCATACGGATATCCAACTGTCCCAGGACCATTCTTTCAAATGTATCTTGTCTTTTTTTTTTAAACTTAATACATCCTAGAATAGATATGTTAATAGAAATATTTAACATTCTTTATTATGTCCACATGGTATTCCGTTATATGAATGTGTCATAATTTATTCAATCAGCCTCCTAAATAGGACTTAGGTTTTTATCAATATTTTAAATTTGAGAATTACAAATAATTTTATAATGTACATATTTTGTGTTTCATTTGTAGAAGTAAGTTTACTTCAAGGTAAATTTAGAGCGCCTATTTTTCAGATATTTTCAGATGGAGTTATGTTGATATATTGAGGCCTAAGCTTGTCTCTTGGCTGTATTAATTAGTCAACGACTTACCACTTGCTAGTAAGTGTACTAGGTGCTCTGCATATGCAATCTAATTTCATTCTCACACTATTATTTTTTTTATCTCAAGTTAGCTAACCTACAGTGTAGTCTTGGCTTCAGGAGTAGATTCCCATGATTCATCACTTACATAAAACACCCAGGCTCATCCCAACAAGTGCCCTGCTCAATGACCATCACCCATATCCCTAACCCCACAACCCCCCATGCCCATCAATCCTCAGTTTGTTCTCTGTATTTAGGAGTCTGTTATGATTTGCTTCCCTCTCTGTTTTTATCTTATCTTTCCTTCCCTTCTCCTATGATCATCTGGTTTCTCAAATTCCACATATGAGTGAAATCTTATGATAGCTGTCTTTCTCTGACTGATTTATTTGCTTAGCATAATACCCTCAAGTTCCACCCACATTGTTGTAAATGGCAAGATTTCATTCTTTTTCCTCACCTAGCAGTATTCCATTGTGTATATATATATATACCACATCTTCTTTATCCATTCATCAATTGATGGAAATTTGGACTTTTCCCCATAATTTGGCTATTGTTGATAGCACTGCTATAAACATTGGGGTGCATGCACCCCTTTGACTCAGCACTCTCATATCCTTTGGATAAATTCCTAGCAGTGCAATTGCTGGATTGTGGAATAGTTCTATTTTTAATTTTTTGAGGAACCTCCACATTGTTTTCCAGAGTGGCCACACCAGTCTGCATTCCCACCAATGGTGCAAGAGGATTCCCCTTTCTCCACATCCTCGCCAACATCTGTTGTTTTCTGAGTTGTGAATTTTAGCCACTCTGACCAGTGTGACACTCTCTGATAATCATTCCCATTTCAAAGGTAAAAACCTGAGGTTCTGGGATATTAATCCAGTGTTCCTGAAATGCTATTGGTTCTGGGCCATGTTAAGAATCTGAAAAAAGCTGGGAAATTTTGTAGAGAAATTCATCTGCCGGACACTCCCATTTCTAGGAATTCATAGACCCACCTACTCCTGGCCTGTAAGTGCCCACACCCATAGGTAGATTAATAACAGTAGCTGTGCTTTGAGCTTTTCCTCCATTCCTGTTGCCATGCAGACTTTATGCTCTTCTGATAACCAAGTGGTCAGCAGGTGAAGAAAGATAGAGTGTGTAGCCCTATTTGTCCCTGTGAAAGCAGCTGCAGAAACTACAGCAGGGGCTGGGGTTGGGAGAAGGTCCCAGCTAGTCTAAGAAATCAATATGATCTGATGCCACCAGAACACTCCCTTAAGCCAGGTCATCTCACTGAAAAGTCCTGGCCATCTGACTCCTTCACAATACTTAGTCTACAGACACAAGACTTTGGTGACAAGAGTGTTGAATTAACTAACTGGATTCTAATATTATGATGTAGGTGTTGTGGGGGGAACTGTGCAGAACTATGCCATGCACATGCATTAGCTCATTCAATAAATAATGTTAATGTTTATCAAGTACCTCCTACATATCAGACTTTCTCCCTGGCATTTAATTAACAATTCATTTAATTCGCACTGCCACACTAGGAGGTCAATACTGTTATTATCTACATTTTACAGATAATAAAGCTGAGTCACAGGGAAAGGTCCTCGCCTAAGGTAAGATAGCAGTTAAGAGCAGAGCAGGATTTGGGCCTCGGTAGTCTAAGTCCAGGCAGCGTCTTATTTTTATTATTTTTTTTTAATTTTTAAGGTTTATTTATTTTTGAAAAATTTTTTTAATTTAACTTTATCTTTTATTTTTTAAAATTTACATCCAAATTAGTTAGTATATAGTGAAGCAATGATTTCAGTAGATTCCTTAATGCCCCTTACCCATTTAGCCCATCCCCCCTCCCACAACCCCTCCAGCAACCCTCAGTTTGTTCTCCATATTTATGAGTCTCTTTTGTTGTGTCCCCCTCCCTGTTTTTATTTCCCTTCCCTTATGTTCATCTGTTTTGTCTCTTAAAGTCCTCATATGAGTGAAGTCATATGATTTTTGTCTTTCTCTGACTAATTTCACTTAGCATAATACCCTCCAGTTCCATCCACATAGTTGCAAATGGCAAGATTTCATTCTTTTTGATTGCCGAGTAATACTCCTATATATATATATATATATATATATATATATATATATATATATATACCACATTTTCTTTATCCATTCATCCATCGATGGACATTTGGGCTCTTTCCATACTTTGGCTATTGTTGATAGTGCTGCTATAAACATGGGGATGCATGTGTCCCTTCGAAACAGCACACCTGTATACCTTGGGTAAATGCCTAGTAGTGCAATCTGAAATTTTTTTAAATGTTTTTACTTATTTTTGAGACAGAGAGACACAGAGCATGAGCAGGGGAGGGGCAGAGAGAGAGGGAGACACAGAATCCGAAGCAGGTTCCAGGCTCTGAGCTCTCAGCACAGAACCTGACTCAGGGCTCAAACTCACGGACTGTGAGATCATGACCTGAGCTGAAGTCGGACGCTTAACCGATTGAGCCACCCACGTGCCCCAAAGTTTTATTTTTGAAAGGGAGGGAGTGGCAGTGAGAGAGGGAGAGAGCGAGAATCCCAAGCAGGCTCCACACCACCAGCACAGAGCCAATGCAGGGCTCAAACTCATGGACTGTGAGACCACGACCTGAACCAAAACGAAGAGTCAGACACTCAATCAACTGAGCCACCCAGGTGCCCCAGTCTGGGCAGCATCTTAACCATGAGTCTATATCTCCTTACTAAGCATTTACTCACCTTCCCAACATGTTCAAAACATCCAGAAGCTAAGTATGATGGAGAGGAAAAACAGAAGGGATAAGGGAGAGAGATGTCAGGGAGACCAGGTCATGGAGAGCCTTGCAGGTTGAGGAAAGACTTCTGAGTGAGATGGGAGACACTGGAGGGTTTTGAGTAGAAGAGTGATAGGGTTGTGAGTGACTCACACTTTAAAAGAATTATTCTCATTGTGGTGAGGAAAGTAGATGGTAGGAAGCAAGAGCAGAAGCAGACAGACCAGACAGAAAGCTGCTGGCAGATATGCTGGTGAAAGACAATGGTGGCTCCAGCCACTGGAGGTGGTAGAAAATGGACACCATCTTTGCAGCACACAACTGAGCTTCATTACTGGTTTTCTGGTAGCTCTAGCCTCTTGTAAACCATCACTGACCACAGGTGTATCCACAGGCAACTTGAAATGTCCATGGTCTCAGATTAGGAACTCCTGGGCTAAGGAAAGTATCTAATCAGAGAAACAGCTCTGTGTTGTCTGACTCACCAGAATGCATTTAGCTTAATATAGATGAAAAATGAGGAACTTTAATGTACTATAACAGAGCTTCCAGACTCTAATAAAACCTGAGCATGACTGCTCCTCCAACAGTGGAATTATGCTCAGAGTTCAGACCAAATTGCATTAACTGTTGCTTCCATGTACTCAATAAAGAACAGAAGCATGAGTCACATTCCCAATTCTAAAAGTAATACTTCAATACTATAGTAAGGCCTGCAGGAATATATCTGGCTGGATATCAAGGACTGATCCTCCGTGGAGTTTCCATGGTCAAGGTCTGGTTCATTCGTTTGTTGACCCAGACTTTCTCAGGGCCTGAAGGAGTCTCCTGTCCCAGCTAAGGATGTATGTGGCCTAAAGCAGAGGCCATGCTGGTGTATCCTTGTGGGAGCCAGAGTCTGAGAAAGATGTCAACTGATGTCAAATGGCTCAAGTGAGATACCACATTCAGCCCCAGGGTGCTCATGAGGAAGGTGGGTCATTGAAGATCAAGACAGCGTAATCACTAATTCTAGAGAGCAATTGCCTTGGTTCAAATCCTGATTCTGTTACTTAATTTACTTAAGCTTCTTGTACCTACACTAAATGTTAAAATGTTAAGTGTATGATGTACATAAAATAGTGCCTGGCATACTGTGTTATTACATGATAATATCATAGCTAAGAGAAGAACGAAGATAAGGTAAATCAGGACAGCTGCCAAAAGATCAGATTGGAAAAGAATCTGGTATTCTACACGGTGAAGCCCTAAGACTAATTCTCCCTGGTTAAGATCTGCCTGAATAATGGGTCCTCAACAACATCTGCATCCTCATCCCCAGAACCTGTGAATATGTCACCTTACATGCAACAGGGATTTTGTGGGTGTGATTAAGTTGAGGATCTTGAGATGGGGAGATTACTCTGGGTTATCCAGGTGATCCAAGATCATCACAGGGATCCTTAGAAGAGGGAGACAGGACGATCAGAGGAGGACATGCCACAGCAAAAGCAAAGATGGAGGCCACGAGCCATGGAAGACAAACAGCCCTTGGAAGCTGAAAAAGGCAAGAAGGATCATCCCCTAGAGACTCCTGAAGGGACGAGCCCTGCTGATACCTTGGCTGTAACCCAATGAGACTGACTTTGGACTTATAATCTCTAGAACTGTAAGATAATAAACTTATGTTGTTTTAAGCCACTAAATCTGTGGTGATTTGTTACATAAGCAATAGGAAATGAATACAGTCCTCACACTCAATGAGGTGTCAGTACTTCCATTTTACCTCTGGGTTGATACTTCCTGATAATGCAGAGTATGCTCCCAAATCTCTCCTGTAAGCTGTGCCCAGAGAACACTGTCAGGTGGCTGTTTCTAGTAGTTTTCTGCAGGCACTATTGCCAGGCGTGGTGCACGTTTTTGGCCACTTCAATCACAGAGGGTGGTTCTTGTTTTAGTTTATCCATTCATTGGATCATATAGTAAGGGATTCATATTCTGGATAATATATTCAAGGGTGTTTTAGTTTCTACAGTAGCTGTATGCAATGAAAAAGTATTTCAAAGTACCTCTGTGAGGTAAGTCATTTTTTTTGGTCATATTTTAAGGTATTAGTGAGACTATTTAAAAATATCTTACAACGACTCTTGTTTAATTGGAAGCCTATCCTTATTGAGCAGTATTTTAAAATGGCAGATCCCACTTCTGGTGTTTGCTCATTTACACACTTATTCTTTTAACCTGTATCCAATAAGATGTTATTTAGTGCCAGCTTGTATCATAGGAGCTGGGAAAACAGCATGATAAAGAAAGGAACCAGACAACAAAGAAATAAATAGGAAAATATATCAGGCTGTTAAAAAAAAAAAAAACAGCTATGGAAAAACTAAATAAAATAAGGTGAAGTCGTAAAATTGAAATAAGCTTTAATAAGTCACTACGGATCACCCTGTAGAATGATCACCTCCCATGTATGGAAAGGTGTCTTGAGAAACGCCTTTCATCTGTGAAGCCTTGGCATAGCTCAAAGAGAGGACCTGGGTGGGGGCTGGAGTGTCTTTCCCCTGTAAATTTGAAGATGAACTTGTTTATTCTTTCTAGGGTGAAAGAGGAGAATGTGTAAAAAGACCTTCACACAGGAGATACACACTAAATATGTATTATCATTATTCATTATTTGTCAATGCCCAGCCCTCCATGGTGTTCTGACTTTACCGGACAAGTGAAGTTACAAATACACAGCAATTGGTTTCACTTGGGCAATGGTCTATTCCAAGTATTCATGGTTAGAGGACGGGTGATTGGAAAGGTCAACTGCGTCCCATGTTGGGTGCCCACAGCAATGACAATGGCAGCATTCCTTCTTCAGAGGAATGTTCCTGCACACTGTCACCTGCCTGGCCCCAGGGTGTCTGCTTGGTAGAAATCAAGCTGTTGTTCCCCAGTGAGGCACAGAGGCGAAAGTGCCCCATGGCTGATGACCTTCAAGTTCCTTGTCCCCAGGTACAAACAAGGAGCTTCCCATACCTGAGCTTGCTGTTGTTGCCTTAGTTCTGAATCACCTTCTCCCAACTATTCATGGTTGCATTTTGATTCTAGTCTTTTAATTTGATGTTCAGGATTACTTTCCCATCAGTGACCCTGGATCTTCCAAAAATAATTCTTGTTCTCCATCCCAGCTGTGCTGCAGCCTCACATCAGATCAGATAAACTCCCTGCAAGTTTACTTCAACTCTCTGAAGCAGCTTTTCCCCAGGCACCACCCAAGTGAACAGCTCTCCAGCCCTCCAGTTTTCCCTACTGCATTTCATGAGCTTGAAAACTAAGCAGTCAGAGAGTGTTTTTCAGAGACATTAGCCTAAAGGCAGTAAAATAATAGGGGTTAACCAAACAGGTTCTGGAAAAACACAGCCTGGCTTTGAAAAGTAGATTTTCCACTTATTGGCCATGCACACTTGAGCAAATTTAACTCTCAGACATTTCATCTGTAAAAGGGGCTAATGATTCACTGAGGTAATACCTATAAAAAGCTTAGCTGAGGGCCCGGCTGCTCATAGTAAGTAAACGTTAGCTACTGCTGGTGCCCCTCTTGGTCCTTTATCATAGGTTTATTCAATAGCATAGTGGCCTTAAAGTGTCAAAAGGTGCCTAACCTCCCACCAAAGTGTAATCCAACATAAAGGCATGCATTTTATAAATCTTATTTATAAAAATGTATCAATCTTCTCTAAAATCAAAATGGAAAAATGTGTGGTTATATGGCTCATGTAAAAGGTGACGGGGTGATTCTCTGGAAGTTTTTTACCCAGTAGATATGACAAGTTACCAATGGCATAAACAGTCTGATCCAAGGCTTAACCATAGAACATCCTGGGAAAATGTGGAAAAATAGTAGCTCATGGCTGGGTGAAAGAAGTGGAGAATAAGGCTGAAAAGATATGAAGGGGAAGGTGATGGAGAGCCTCAAATGCCAGGTTGAATAGTAAGCAGTGGCATAGCCAGGACATAGTCTTTAGAGACTCACGCTCTGGATGTGGATACTGACTCCCCTTCATACCAAGTAAGACAGTGGCATTCAGACTTTTCTGAGTATGACACAGCTAAAAAATGTATTCCACATTAAAAAAAAAAATCCGTCTCACACACTTAAACTCCTGAATCAAAAGTTAATCAAACAGTTCTTACCCTTAGTATGCATGATGTATTTTGATATTTTCTTTTCTATTTTATTTCATTTTTTAAAGCTGCTAGCCATGGTGACTAAATTGATCTCATGACCCATTAATAAGCTGCATCCCACAGTTGAACTAAGAAAAATTACTTCATACCTCTGAACTTCGGATTCCTCATCTATGAAAAGGAGATAATACCAGTGCTATAGAGTGAGGAAATAAGATAAAATATGAAAAGCACCTGATAGAGTGTTTGATACATAGTACATACTCAGTGACAGTTAAAAACATTTTTGCCAATGTATTGGAGTTACAGAGAAAAATTCTGAGCAGCTAAAGATTCATTTAAAAATATTTTTTAATGTTTCTTTTTTGAAGGGGGGGAGACAGAGAGAGAGAGAGAGAGAGAGAGAGAGAGAGAGAGAGAGAGAGAGAGAGAACGAGTAGAGAATGGGCAGAGAGAGAGGGAGACATAGAATCCAAAGCAGGCTCCAGGCTCTGAGCTGTCAGCACAGAGCCTCACAAGGGGCTTGAATCCACAGACCGCGAGACCATGACCCAAGCCAAAGTCGGATGTTCAACTGACTGAGCCACCCAGGTGCCCCAAGCAGCTAAAGATTCCGGAGAATTTTGTCTGGTGATCAGGGAAAATTGTGCAGTGACATGAATTGGGTGAGGAGTCAGGATAATGCTAACTGGGGATACCTTAAGGTTTCATTGCATGGCTTCAGTTTTGCTTTTATATCAGACCATAAAAATCCTACCTGCTTACTAAGCAGTTTGGTTTTTGTGTTTGTACTTATTTTTGATACTTTAACACACAATTTTAAAAACTTTTGTTTTTAAACATTCACTCAAATTCTTTCTATTATTTTAGACTTAGAAAGCCCCTCCCCACAATTAGACAAAGGAAATATTCACCTTCACTTTATTTTACATTTTTATGTAAATGGTTTCATTTTAACATTTAGTTATTCATTCTTCTGAAATTTATTTGATGCATGAGTAAGGTGAGGTTCTCACTTGATATTTTGCCAAATAGTCGATTTCCCTAATACCGTTGTTTAATAATCTATCCCTTTCCCATTGATGTGTCATATTTATTTTTTCACTTATTAAATCAATATACATTATATACATGCATGTGTGTGTATTTGGGTTATTTTCAAATCCATCTTTTCTACTATTTTGTTCAGTTCAGTCTTGTGGCCATATATTTTTTCTTTTTGTAGTATTGAGAAATTTTTTAAACATAGAAACGTACAGAAAGTAATAAAAACTATGCATGTACATCTCAGAATTAACTATTATTATATTTGTTTCATATTTTTTAAATTTAATTTTTAGAGCAATTTTAGGATCATGGGAAAATTGAACAGAAAGTACAGAGAGTTCCCCTATACCTCCTGTCCCCCACACATGTATAGCCTCTCCCAATATCAACATCCTGCCCCAGAGTGGTACATTCGTTACAATTGATGAAGCTACATTGATACATCCTTATTACTCAAAGTCCATAGTTTAAATTAGGGTTTACCTTTGGCGTTGTACATTCTATGGGTTTTGACAAATATATAATGAAATGCAGAATAGTTTAGCTGCCCGAAGAGTCCTCTGCTCCAAGTATTTATCTCTCCCTCCTACCTAACCCCTGGCAAACACTGATCTTCTTACTGTCTTTATAGTTTTGCCTTTTCTGAACATCATATAGTTGGAAATGCACAGTATATAGTTTTTTTAGATTGGCTTCTTTCACTTAGTAATACACATTTAAGGTTCCTCTATGTCTGCTCATGCCTTGCTATTTCATTTCATTTTAGCACTGAGTAATATTCCATTATCTGGTTATACCACAGTTTATATTTATCTATTCCCATATTGAAGGATAGCTTAGTTGCTTCCAAGTTCTGGCAATGATGAATAAAATTGCTATAAACGTGTGTCCAGTTTTCTATGTAGACATAAGTTTTCAATTCATTTTGGGTATACACCAATATACTGGATTGAAGGTAAAGAGGATGTTTATTTTTATGAGAAACAGCCAGATTATGTTCCCGAGTACCATTTTGTACCATTTTGCATCCCCATCAGCAATGTATGAGTTTCTATTGCTCCACATCCTTGCCAGCATCCGTATTATCAGTGTTGGGGAATTTAGCCATTCTAATAGGTATGTAGTGGTATCTCGTTTTGTTTGTAATTCCTAGCGAAGTGTGATGTCGAACATCTTTTCACATGCTTACTTGCCATCTGTATGTCTTCTTTGGTGAGGTATCTGTTCAGGTCTTTTGCCTTATTTAAAATTGGGTTGTTCATTTTCTTATTATCGAGTTATACAAGTTACTTGTGTATTTTGGATAACAGTCCTTTATCAGATGTGTCTTTTGTCAATGTTTTCTCCCAGTCTGTGAATTACCTTCTCATTCTCTTGACTGTCTTTCGCAGAACAGAGGTTTTTAATTGTAATGAACTCAGCTTCTGATATCTTTTAAGACCCAAAGCATTACAGATATAATTGAAATGATATTTATACCTTTCCCTTTCATTTACTTACCTGTCCAGAGGGAAATTACTGTCATGAAGTTTGGGCACACACATTCTGCCCATGTTTTTACACTTGCATTTCAGGTGTGCCCCAATATAACTTTATTTTGTTTTAAAAATTTACAGCAATGGTATCCTACTATACATGTCATTCTACAATTTTTCTTTTTCACTCAACATTTTTTTTAGATCTATCCATATTGATATTTAACGCATTGATAAATCTAACGCATTCACTTAAACTATTGTATAGCATTCTGTCACATGAGTAAACAAAAACACATGTGTTAATACATTACCCTAATACATGAACATTCAAACATTCAGGCTTGTTTCAATATTTTTCTTTTTTTTTTTCCTCTCCTTTTTTTTTTTTTTTTGGCAATTAACAACAAGGCTACAAAGAAATTATAGTATGTTTACCTTTGTATACATGCATAAATACCTCTGTGTATATACCTAGATATGGAATTGGATTTATAGTGTAAATCAACTTCAACTTCACCAATACTGCCTAATTGCTCTTCAAAGTGGCTTGCACCACTTTGCTCTCCCAGCAACAGAATATAAATGACCACATCCCAAATTCTAACATTTGTTCTTGACAGACTATTTTTTGGCCAAAAAGCTGGTGTAAAACTCTCACTTTAAAATATTTTAGTTTTTCTGAGATTATAAATGAGGTTTAGCATGTTTTCATATGTTTATTGTCCTTTTTGCTTATTTTTTCCTATCAATTACTTGTTCACATCATTTGCCTGCTTTCTATTTTTCTTATTGATTTCAAGACATTCTTTTTTTTTTTAATTTTTTTTAATGTTTATTTATTTTTGAGACAGAGAGAGACAGAGCATGAGTGGGGAGGGGCAAAGAGAGAAGGAGACACAGAATCTGAAACAGGCTCCAGGCTCTGAGCTGTCAGCACAGAACCTGACGCGGGGCTCGAACTCACAAACTGTGAGATCATAACCTGAGCCAAAGTCGGACGCCCAACCGACTGAGCCACCCAGGTGCCCCTCAAGACATTCTTTAAGGGACTCTAATGATTTGTTTGTTAGTATGTTGCAATTTTCCTCTTCCAATCTTTGGATTTTGTTTTAACTTTATTAACAAAGCCTATGTTTATACAGGGTTACATAGTTAAAACCAAATTACCAGTTTTCTCTTGGTATTTAGCTTTTTAAAGAAGTTCATCAAAAAACTCCTTTTCTACTCTAGGACCACAGACATATTATCCTATATTTGTGTCTAAAAGTTATAAAGTTTTTATGTTTGGTAGGGTATGTCTCCTTCCTTTATCCGCTGTCCCAGAGTCACCTTGGCTCTTCTATGTTAGATGCCAAAGAAAACAAAACAGTCCTTTAGGCACCAAGGAAAGTGATCACATCATTTAAAAGAAGAAATAAATTAAGATTGGCCTCAGACATCTCTTCAATACATGAAGAAAGGATGCCTAAAGCAGAGAAGGCTAAACAGGTGTGGGAAGGTCCCTAAGGAAGACACCCAAGGCTGCAAACATCCCACAAAGGAGGCAAGACGCCAAAGAAAATGACACACACTGAAGGGAAATCCTATAATTCCATGTTGGAAGAGCCTCAAGAAGTTTGAAAAGCACTTCATTGGAGGTGAGAAAACAAGCACTCACATACGTTGCCAGTGGAAATATAAATTGGTACAACCCCTATCATGGTCAGTTCAGCAGCACTTTTAAATTTAAAACCTTTGAAACCTTTTGAAGCCCAGCAGTTCAACTTATAGCAATTTCTGCTCTAAAAATATTACTCATGCGTGAATAAAATGATGTGCATACAAGGCTATTCACTGCAGCTCTTTTTGTAATTGCAAAAGGATGGAAACAACTTAGGGGTCTATCAAGGGAGGACGAAGTAAGTAAATATGGGATAGATGGGATGGTTACATACCAGAGTGCAACCGCTAGTTAATAAAGGAAACAGTACTCTGTACTATTATGGGAAAATCTCTAAGACACTCTGTTAGGTGAAAAAGTCAAGGTGCATCACACATAGCAGGTTATCAATACATTTTTTAAAAGAAGATACAATTAAAATGCTTGAATCTGCATAGAACAGCCCTGGAAGGATACCTATGTGGTTGTGATGTGGGTCAGGGAAATGGATCGTGCTAGAGGATAATGCGAGAGAAACTGACTTTGAATTCTTGTCCATGTTCCTTGATCTACAGATACAAACTGATTCAAACTGATCTCCAGATTCAATCCCTACCCAAATCCCAGCTGCAGAAATCCCAGCCAATCTTAAAATTCATAGAGAAATGCAAGGGACCCAGAATAGCCAAAACAACCTTGAAAAAGAACAAAGTCAGAGGAATGACACTGCCTGTGATAGCCATTGAGCAAATAAATTTGTTTTAAAAACTAACAAGAACCTAGCACATAAAATATTGTCACTTTAATTTCTTTTTAAAATGAATGGCCTAAGATTTTTCATAGAATTGTCATGTGCTCTTTTACTCTCTACTATAATTCTAGTGTTGTCCAATTTCTTTGGAATAATGGTAAAGAATTACAGACTCTGGAGCCAGATGGCCCAGATCTTTTTTTTTTTTTTTTTTTTTAAATATCGGTTTTCTTTTTTTTTTTTTTTAATTTTTTTTTTTTTAACATTTATTTATTTTTGAGACAGAGAGAGACAGAGCATGAGCAGGGGAGGGTCAGAGAGAGAGGGAGGGAGACACAGAATCCGAAACAGGCTCCAGGCTCTGAGCTGTCAGCCCAGAGCCTGATGCGGGGCTTGAACTCACAGACCACGAGATCATGACCTGAGCCGGAGTCGGACGATTAACCGACTGAGCCACCCAGGCACCCCGGCCCAGATCTTTTAAAACTGGTCATGAAACTTCAGCAAATTACTTAACCCCTCTCTGCCTCACTTCCCTATTGTATAAATCGGAATTACAATAGCATTTATTACGCAGGCCTAATGTGAGGATTAAATGAGTCATGTCAGATACTTTCCCTGACACTAAGTCACCTTTCCATAAGTATAAACTTTACTATTCCCACATTATATATTTATGTATGTTTCTTTTAATTATTCTTGGTAAAAGTTTGCCTAGCTTATTAGTCTTTTAAAAAATCCTCCTTTTTTGGTTTTCTATTTGAATAATGTATTATTTCTCTTTTAGGGTTTAGTCTGTTGTTCTCTGACTAGTTTCTTGTGTTGAACGCTTACACAATTTAATATACACTTTTCTTCTTTTCTACTAAATGCATTTGGAAGTTATACATTTCCCTTCAATACTGTTTGAGGTATAGCCAACAGGTTTGGGTATGTAGTTTGTTGTTTTTTTTTAAACTGTCATTCAGTTCTAAACATTTCAGAATTTCTGTTATGATTTTTTTTCTTTAGCCTATGAATTATTTAGAAGTGATGTTTTTCTTTTCTAAACTGTCCAAGTCAGATTTCTTGGTTGCAAACAACAAAAACTAACTCTTGCTAGTTTAAGTGGAAAAGGAATATATTATACCAAAATCACTGGGAGGGCTGGAGACCCAGGCTAGAAAATGGCTGGAGCCGCCACAGGAAAGACACAACCATGCTTATGTGACAGGAACAGTCAGCGTAGGACCAGCTGCTGGTGTTTCTCCGCTGCACACTCACTGCTACCACATGGCCTCTGCCTGTGGACAGTCACTACTGATGCTGAAATGTCCCCTTTGCTCCCCTCTCAAAGTCTTTCTTTTACAACATTCTTTTAGCTAATCATTTATTTTTTCAAAATGATTTGTTGAAATTTGCAGTCAGGTTTTTTTTTTTTTAAAAAAATTCTCAATATGGAAAATTTTAAACAAAAGTAAAAGGAGGGAGAATATTATAATGAAATTCAATGTGACGAGCACCTTAGTTTTAGCAATATCAGCGTTTCTTGGCAAGTTTTAAAAAAATTTCCAGAGGGATTTTGTTAAATGTTAAATATTAACTTAGCAGAAATTGACACGTTTAAAAAGCTTTTTTATTTATTTTGAGAGAGACGGGGGAGGGAAGGGCAAGGAGAGAGGGAAAGAGAGAGAATCCCAATCAGGCTCTGTGCTATCGGTGTGGAGTGCAACAAAGGGCTCGATCTCACAAACTGAGAGATCATGACCTGACCCAAAATCAAGAGTCAGACAGTTAACCGACTGAACCACCCAGGCACCCCAAAATTGACACTTTTTAATCTTTAAGTCTCCCACAAATAAATAGTATGTCTCTTCTTATTTATGCAAATCTCTCTAATTTCTCCAAAATAATTAGACATGTGTGTGTGCACACACATGTATATACATGTATGTATATTATCATGATTATCCCTAATTTCCATATTTTAAAAAATTTATTTATTTATTTTGAGATATAGAGCCAGGGAGGGGCAGAGAGAGAGAGAGAGAGAGAGAGAGAAAGAGAGAGAGAGAATCCCAAACAGACTCTGCGCTGCAAGAACTCATGAACCGTGAGATCATGACATGAGTCGAAATCATGAGTCTGATGCTTAACCGACTGAGCCACCCAGGTGCCCCCTAATTTCCATATTTTAATGCTTTTGTTAAAGCATTATGAGATGAGATGAGATTATCCCAATATATCTTTAAGCAGACATTAGTGTTATATAGAAAAGCTGTTGATTTTTGAATATTTGTCTTACATCCAGTGACTCTAGTAGGTTGACATTAATTCTACATATTTTGTAGTTGATTGGTATTATTTAGACCCATAAT
Source organism: Panthera leo (assembly GCF_018350215.1). Classification (NCBI taxonomy): domain Eukaryota; kingdom Metazoa; phylum Chordata; class Mammalia; order Carnivora; family Felidae; genus Panthera; species Panthera leo. Next base: position 53,543,086 of record NC_056689.1, read on the forward strand.
CACATTTTTCTTCAGGTAATCATAATTTTACCTTTTCTTTTTCAGGAGATATATTTTTTCTTCTCATGTATCCATGTGGCTAATCCTGTCTGAAATATAATGTACCATCACAATGACTGGGCTCACTTTACATTTATGACCAAAATTGAACACTTAATGCCTGGCATTATATTTAATTATTACATTTGCTCTCCAACTTTCCCAAATGAGTATTTCATACCTTCTCTCTCAAACTTTTTTCACTTCCTACCATATCTTTACTCTCACCTGAGGACATTGTTTGCCATTTCATTGAGAACATAGAAGCAAGCAGTAAAAACCTCTCACTAGGCTTCTAAAAACTCTACCTACTTCCCAACATCCACACCTATTTTTCGTTACTAAAGCTATACAGCAAATTATTCCAAAACTTGCGGCTTAAAAGACTAAAAACAATTATTTACCCCCACACACCTGCAATTTGGACAGGAATTGGTGAGGATAGCATTTGTCAGCTCTACTTGGTAGAGCCTAAAGGCTATAGGGCCTAGAATCCCCTGAAGGCACGCACACTCACTCATTCACTCAAATGTCCAGGGTTAATGCTGGTTACCAGCTGGGATCCTCACTGGGACCATTGCTGGAATGCTCGCTGGGACTGTCAGCTGGAACCCCTCCTTATATGTTCTAAGCGTTTCACGTAGATTAACTCATTTAATCCTCATAACACCCCCGAAGGGGTAGGTAGAGTTTACAGAAGAGGAAAATGGGGCACAGAGAGGCAAGTAACTTGGCCAAGGGCTCATGCCAAGGAAGTAAGTAGATTGGGAATTTCAACTCAACTGGTCTCGTATCAGAGTCTGTGCCCGTAATACTGGCTATGTTGAGAGAGAATGTCTAGGATTGCCTCTCCCTGCTTCTCTCACTCTTCCGACCAGATGTCCTGCACCCTCACTCCTAACCACCTCAGAGAAGTATAGCTACCTACTACTTTAACAAACTGGCAGTGATGCCTGTGTGGACTACTCAGTTCCCAACCTCAGAGCGTGTTTATAAATGGGTTAACTGATGGCTGTCTTGTTGAGTGTGGCAAAGGGCCAATCTTCTTTCTGTAATATGTGCAGTAGGGAGTGTGGGGCCTCCCGTTGGCAGCAACAACCATGAACTCAGAGACCACCCCCCATCTAAAAAATTAACAGGATAGGAGAGGAAGAAAATAGGGAGATGACTCCATTTCTTAAAATGATTTTATGATTTAAATTCCCTAGTCCCATCATTTATAACTTATTTAAATCAATTTCCATCAAATGAAGACCATTATGTAACAGGTTCAAAAAAGATGTGGGCTTTCTTCTGAAATTTCAGACAGAGACACACTATATTTAAATAGAGTTTCCACAGCATTATTTCTTGGGGCTTTTGTTTTTGTTGTTTTTGACTCCGCCAAATCGTCTTGTATACAAAGATGCATAACTTAATTTATTGAAGCTGAATTTTCCATGGAAAGTATCCAGTACTCCCCCAATTCTCCCACTTTATCTGACAGTCTTTCTTCCTCCAGATAATGGCTGGCAGCAACTCACAGCATGGAGGTTATATGCTGCACTTTTGAAAAAGTCTTGAATGGAGCCATTGTTCCCCTGAGATGGTCTGCATGTTTCACTGAACAGAGAGCAGGGTGTAAAAAAGGCACCTTGTGTGCAACTGTTGGCGAGGTTGGGAAGTGAATTAAAATCTCCAGAAAGTCTGGGCAGTGCTGTTCAGAGGAGCAACGAACCCTCTGGAAGCACTGTTAGCTCAGACATTCCAATGCGGTGAGGCAGCCTCAGGGACATGGCTCCCTCCAGTCTCATTTAGAGAGGGAGCGAGGGGGCGAGCAAAGGACATTGATTTGGATGTGCTCTCTCTGCAAAGATTTGGGGAAGGTGCTCTTTTCCAGGCATGGGATGATGTCGATTATCACACTTAGGTAACTTTCCTGTCCAATAGACCTAGGTTTGCTTTGGTTACTAACGGTGTGATGACTCATTTGGAGGATTCAATGTTAACTGCTTGTGCATCCACAAGTTTGTAGCAATGTAATTCCCATGTGCCTTTTTTTTAAAAAACAAGTCTTGGGGGGCTACAGGTGACTGATAATGTTTGACATTACTAGATTCATTAAGTGAATTCTAAAACCATAATGGAAAACAGTATAATAAATAAATAGCCTACCTTGTTTATTGTCAGCGATGGTTCCTTTTTCCTGGCTCCTCCATTCACCTGTCCAGCATGGACTCAGGGATTGCAGGAAATGACCATTCCCTATTGCTCTAGTGCTGAAATCTCGAGCTCTTAATGAACAAAGAGTTTCCTCAGTGTCCTCTGCAGAGACCTTTCCAAAACCAGCTCTTAAGGGAGGCAGTCATGTTGATTTTCATTAAAATCCTAGTGGTGAGAAAACAGCAAAGCAGTTAAGGGTCAGGCTGGCAGATTCTTTATAGGCAGAATTCTTGGTGTCCTCCTATGCATTCTTGCTCCAATCTCTCCTGTGCCCTGGAGGCTCAAAGGAGGGGAGGTCACTTTTAAGAGCAACCTGAGAGGGTCGAACTCTCTTGAGGAGGAGGAAAGTGTGTGGGAGGAGATGGTGACCTTCCAGGTAGAGGATCAGCCTGAACACTGGTACAGAGTTGGAGTGGAAGAGACCTTACATTGGGTGGTCCATATAAAGCATGATGAGGTGGGTTCCTACAGTATGTGGAGTTAGTTTGGAAGGCAGTAGGGAGCCTCTGAAGGTTTCTGCACAGATTAAAGTTGTAGAAGAGGGAAAATAAAATGACTGTGGTAAGAGGGATGATTAGTCCAGGAAGAGAACAGATGAGAGGGGTTATGGGCCTCAGGAATTGGTCCAGATTGAATGTACCAGGTGTCAGACCTATGGAATTGGTCATTAGTCCATCAAAATTGGTAAAGACGAGGGGAAAAGGGCGGGGGAGGGGAATGATAATTTGATTTTTCTCCAGGTTCCTGGCTCTCTTGTCAAGTGGGTCTAATAACCACCCAGCACCCATGGAAGGATTTGTGCAGAGCCTGCAGTTTCTGGCAGGGGTTGAACATCCGCATGTTCGCTTCAGCAATGACAGGGCACTGGATTTGGAGTCCACGGACCTGAATGGCCACTATTACCAGTAAAAGGAGTATTTCCAGAGCGTGGCACAGCGCCAGGCCCGGTATGGTGCTCAGTAAAACCTGTTAAAGTAATGACTGAAGGGGTTCGACACCTGGTGCTTCCATTTACCAGAGTAACCTGGGTCAAGCGTCCTATCCGCCACGAGCCTCAGTTTCCAGAAGTGTCAAACAGGGCAGGTCCCCGGGGAGAAGGTGTGGGCTAAAGTTCCCGCGGCCTGGGATGCCCAGAGTTCCCGCCTCCCCACAACCGGGCGGCCCGGCAGCGCTCTCGCCCGCCCCCGCCTGGGCCCCGGGCTGCCGCCAGCCCGCGGGGCCCGAGGCCGAGCGGGGGTCTCGCGGCGGGCCTCCCGGGCGGGGGTGGCGGCCGGGTCCGCCCCTCGCCCCCGCCTGCTCCGCGCGGCCCTTGCCGGGGGCGGGCCCCGCCTCAGGCCGCTCCCCCGGCCGCCCGGGGGCCCGCGGCGGCGCTCGCGGCCTCTCACCCGGGGCGGGCGAGTTCTGGGAAAGGCCGGCCCAGGGCGGGGGCCCCCGCTGCCGCCCGCGCCGCCGTGCCGTCCCGGCAGCGCGCAGAGCCCAGGGGCGCGGAGCGAGGGAGCGGCGCCCGCGGGGGCGCACACGCTAGAGCGCGGCGGGCGGGAGAGCGGGCGGCGCGCCCCGGGCTCTGCCTCCCGGGCACTTGCCTGTGGCTGTGGCGCGCCGCTGGCACCCGCTCCGCCGCTGACACACGGTAGCGGGGACACCCGACGCCGCTAGCGACAGGCGCGTCCCAGAGGGGACGCTGCACTTGGGGACTCGGTGCGGCGCGACTGGCCCGAAGAGCAGAGGTGAGGAGGCAACCGTGTGGCTCGGTTCCCGAGGTTGGCGCCGGGGAGAGGTGGGCGCTTTCTGTGCGACTCCAGCGTATCCGCGAGGGCGGCCGCGTGGGTCCGTACCTGGCGCGGGGGCCCGGGCCCCGCCCCCACCCGGGCGACCCGAGGCCGGGCTCCGAGGGCGCGCGGGCCACTCCGGCCCGAGGGCGCCCTGAGCGCCGACTTCGCTGCCCTCACACGTTTGCCTCGGTCTCCGCCGCGTTTTCTGTATGCTTGTGGAGGCGGCCAGCCCAAGGAGGGAAAACATAAGTTCTCTTTGAGGCGGCACCTAGCAACAGGATTTCAAGGAAGGTGCCCACGAGATAGTTCCTGGAGAGACTGAGCTACATCAAGTCCTAGAAAATCCCATGTTGGACCTGGGCTCACTTTAACTGGTAATTGGGATGGCCACGTCTTTTAAAATGTTTTCTAGTGCTGCGATAATGAGTAACATAGAGCCAGAAGCCCGCCGTTGTGGCTAATAACAAATGCGCAGTATAAATTGTATGGGTTTGGTTTTTTTTTAATCCTTGCCTGGTGTTTAATCCATGAGACAGTGGGTTCAACCGACTCAACCAATTGTTCCGTGTAAGAAAGATTAATCATTTAAAGATTTATCAGCATCATTTTCACTAGCTCCCTGAAGAGATGTTACGGGAGATTCACTTCATCGGAAAGTTTTATTTGCATGCTGTTCATAATTGTAGTTGTATTTATGCAGAATTTGCTGGTAGATCTTTTAGATCCTTGCAAGATTAAGCACTTTTCCTTGCGTTTCTTGTCGGCACCCCTGGTAGAATAGGGTGGGGCCTCGACCGCAGAATGGGCACAGGGGAGGCCAAGAATGCTGGACCCACTAGGGAGAATTTTTGAAAACTTTTCTTGGGTGGTTGGTGAAGGTGACCCCATAGATACTGTCCCACAGTGTGTCCCTGCGGGAGAAGGGGAGTTGGACTATCTCTGGATGATGTATGCAGCCATGTCTTCACGAATACTTTCTAAAGAATGCCTGATGATGCTGTCAGCTAGAACGTCCTTTCCTCTTCCCAAATGCCCTTCCTGCCCCTTTTCACCATTCTAAATCCTAACCATCCTTCAGACTGAGTTTTGTTGCTGCTGTGAGGCCATCCCAGGTAACCCCAGCCCCAAATAGTCAACCTGCCGCTGCTGGGATTCCTGCAGCATTTTACCTTCCCGACCTCTCTTTTCTTCCAGAGTTATTTATGTGCACGTCTCATTTTTCCTACTGAAGGCATTAATGGTGGCTTTCTTAGCACAGTGCTTGCGACTAGAAGGCCCTGTGAAATAATTGTGGGCTGCTATTAAGTGTTAAGACTTTTGTTCTTTGATTCAAATCTTTACTTTGGAGAAGATAGTATAAATGAAAGGATATATTGAAAAACATAATATTTACCATTTATGTGTCCTCCATTTACAGGCCGACAGAGGAAATTTTCTTTATACCTAGGAGCCATGCATAGTAATTATCTTTGGTCCATGCCTTGGGACCAAGTAAGAGGTGAGACTGAGCTGTAGGGACGTTCTTCCAGTCCTTCTAGTAACATAAGCTCCTTGGATGTGCTCCAAGGTTGACCTGTGTCATTAAAAATTCCATGCTCAAGTGGGTTGTGGTGAAGCTAGATTCCAGTGAAGGTGGTTGGTTTTCTTTTTTATTTGCAACTGTTCTTAGTCACAGTCTCTTCTGGGTTTTTGTTGTGTACTTAAAAAAAATGAATTTAATGTGCAATTTGTTACTTACAAATTTCTAAATGAATAAAGGATAATTGGAAAGAATTGTGCATGATGTTTTTTTTAGAGCAGAGAGCAGGGAATGTTTCTCATGCTTGGGCAGGAGGAGATATTTGCACAGAGCGAGACCGCTCTGCATGTGTGTGTGTTGGCAGTCCCCAACTGCCACACACCTGGCTGGCAGGCAGCCTACGGAGGACAACAGCTGCTTCAGCCCAGACTCCTCTCTCTCTGGCTGGGCTACCTCTGCTGGGGGTGGGTGGGAGGAGAGGGGGATTCCTGGGGAACACAACAATTAAGAGCTTCTGGATTTAGAAGGAAACATAGGGAAGCTGTTAGAGAAAGTAATAGTGGCTTGTTTGATCAAGTTGCTTTCCTGCTCACATTTGGTTGACATCTTGGCATTGAGCAAGTGGGAATTTGGTTGGAGAGAGGGAAGGCAGGTGATAGGGAGCATGGCACTGTGGTAGAAGGCCTGGGAGGTATGATGGGGCTTAGAGAAGCATGTGGACCAGTTATGTGGGATCCCCAAAAAGGGAGTTGGAGATGGAGAAGTGGGGAGGGTAAAGATGATGTCAAAGATGTACTTTGCCATGGGCCAAGCACAAGGCCTAGAAAGGAAGAGATGACTCTCTTCAGCATCACGTGGTCTTCTCTGCTCTCAGGGTGCAGGACTCAGGCTTACGTTTACTAAAGCTATATTTCATCTGTGTTAATGGCTTAAATAGGTTTTCATGGGCCAGGTTGGATCCTAGCCCTCTATAGCTGCTCCATCAGTATGGTAGCCACAAGCCACATATGGCTCCTGGCTTTAAATTCAAATTAGTTAGAATTAAATGAAATTAATGAACCAGATTTCAAGAGCTCAGTACTTACATGTGGCTAGTTGCTGCTCTACCAGACAGTTAAGATACAGGACATTTCCATCGTTTCAGAAATCGTGTCCTGGAATATTGTTCTAAAGGGTTCATGCCTGTTCATCGCCAAGGTACTGATTTCTGAACCAAATTTAGTCATAAATTAAAATGTTCCTGTTTATAATGCTCTAGCAAGTCTATTTAGATGCAAATCATGGTAGCAGTTGTTGTTGGTAACACTTCTGCAGAGCTTACGGCATTCCAGGTAGTGTTCTAAGTACTCTACATCTGTTAACTCATTTCATTCGAACATTCATTCTGGCAGCAAGTGCCAGAGACGTGTTATCCCTTACCTGCAATTCTAAAATCAAAACAAGCTCTGAAAACTGGTTTTCATAAGTTTGGCTACAAAATTTGGTCTGACTTGACATGAGGTAGTCTTTATTTTTCTCACCTGGTGAGAACTGTTCATACATTCTTATTTCAGAAAGAATGGACATGTTTGCTGTGGATCCTACCAACAGTGTTATGTGATATATGGCACACGGTACTGTCTTACCATTATAAAAGCCAAAAATCTTCTGATTTGGATAAAGGAGTATGGACCTCCATTATCATGTGCATCTTAAAGATGGGGAAACCCGGGACCTAAAAGGTTAAGTAACTTTCATGGGTCATAGCAAGAAAGTGCCAGAGCCAGGAGGCAGTCAGAGCAGGCTGGCTTCAGAGTCCATTCCCTTGACCACTGTGCTATTCTGCATCAGCCTCTGGTCTCGTCACCCAAAACAAACAAATGGCCACTTTTTTTGGCTGGGTGAAGCCAGGTAGCTATAACTCCGCTGATTAGAAAGTTTCAGGTAGGGCTGTGGCTAAATTGTTTAGCAGTTGAGGTTGAGATGCTATGAATGGTTAGTTAAACCACGTGTGCTTAGCAGTTGTTTGCCTTTCCCCTTTCCACCTTGTGCCCATCATAGTTGATTTTGAGCCATTCGCTATGTAGGAACTGATAGAAAATTTGAGCCATTCACCGTGTAAGAACTGATAGAAAAAGAGGCCATTCATTGTGGTATTGGTAAAATTACTGGTCCCTGTTGAAACCAGTGGCACGTGGCAGGTTATATACTCATAACTGTTATGGGGTAGAAGGCAGGGGGGATGGTTTGGCCCTGGTGTATACTGACTGCTGAACACTGGTGGGGCCACTCTGGTGGCCCACAGGGGTTCTGAGACTTCTTGGTATGCTTTCAGAGGATCTGGATCCGTGTGACTCAGTTGGAAGTCTCTTCACAGGAGACTGTGAGTTCCTATCTTCTTTTTGGAGGTTGACTAGAACTGCAGACCTGGCCCAGGGTCGGGAATGGGCTTTTCACTTTCCCTCCCCAAGTGGTGGCAAGACTAAGTGGTCCCTTCCTGGGTATACTTGAAGAAATTCTTAATTAATCCCAAGGTTTCTCCTTTGAGTATAATAAAATGTTCTGAGTGCTTCACTATTTGTGTGGATCTTTTAGTATGGGCTCTGCAGGACCCCTGTCTCTCTGTATCCAGGGAGCATTTTGCCTTTTATGGCACAGTCTCTGAGGCCCCTGATTGTCATGGTGCAACCCTTTTCCCCTCTCCCTAAGTTATAATAGCTTAAGGTGTAGGGAAAAGGTATTCTATTGGTGAAATACAAGGACACTAGAATCAAACTTACCTGGTTTACATAGGCTTTACCACCTACTAGCTGTACAACCTTAGACAAGAAATTATCCTTTCTGCAGGGTAGTAATTTTACAGGGTTGCTGTGAGACCTGAGTAAGATCTTAAAGCACTTAAAGCACTTTGCATAGTGCCAGGTACATAGTGCTCAAAAAGTTAGCTACTAATATTATTGTTCTTGCCCTCTGGGTCTACCTTAGCCTTGCCAGTGTGCAGTTTTAGACTTTGGAGAGGCATGTGTCGTAGGCTGAATAATTCCAATAGTCGTCTAAAGGTGTCCAAGTCTTAATCCCCAGAACCTATAAATATGTTACTTTACACGACAAAAGGGACTGAGCAGATGCAATTAAAGATTTTAAGATAAGGAAATTATCTGGGTGGGCCTAGTCTGATCAAGAGGGTCCTTATAAAAGGGAGGCAAGAGGATCAGAGTCTCTAGTAGGAGGTAGAGGTTATGAGCCAAGGAATGCAGGCCTCTTAGAAGCTGGAAAAGGCAAGAAAATGGATTCTTCCCTAGAGCCTCCAGAAGGAATGCAGCCCTACCAACCCATTTTAGACTTCTGACCTTCAAAACTGTAAGATAACAAATTTATGTTGTTAAAGCCACAGAAACTGTGGCAATTTATCACAGCAACAATAAGAAACTAATATGGCATGGAAGAGAAACCAGAAAGTGGTTGGGTGCAGAAACAAAAGCTCTCCTAATAAGGGAACGATAACAGCCAATACCTAGGGCAAACCTTGCTGGGTACTGTTCTGAGTACTTTACGTGTATTAACCTGTCATCCTCACAGCCGCCTTCTGAGATAGGTGCTTTTGTGTTCTGCAGATCAGAGAAGAGGAAACTGAGGCACCGAGAGGTTCAATAACTTTCCCGAGGTTACACAGTTAGTAGTGGCAGAGCTAGAGTGTGATGCCAAGGAGTCTGACGCTCTTAAGTGTTACCCACACTACTCCCCGAAGCAGGCATTTATTTCTGTCTGCTTAGTCTGACAGTATCAGCCCCTGAACAGTATGTTACTGTATGGAAGGAAAAGATAGTATTTGAATCAGTGAGAAGGAGGGCAGTGTAGTCCCCCCATTGCCCCAAAAGCCTGGTACTGAAGTGCTCGGTGAGTTTTTGCCATTGCCATCTCATAGCCGGAGGACGCCGACTCTGGGAGCAGTTCTTGTGCAGGCCTCCCTCTCGTTCCCACCTCTGTTCTTATAGCAGCCTCGCTCACTCACCACAGACCGCTGGCCCAGGAGTCCTGTTGGCTCTGCTTCCCACCTCTGCCTGTTTATTGGATTTGCCTCATTCCTGACTCTCTGCTCCAACCCTGAATTCCACCTTCTTCTGGCCCCTCAAATGCTCAAACTTGAGATGGTTAGTGTCAGGGGATAGTGAGGTACCACTGTGACTCTTGAGGCCGGGGGGAGGGTTATTTTTGCCCTTTTCCTTTGGTTTAGCTGGCTATTGTTGGTTTTCTAGCTGTGCTGCTTTTGTCTCTCAAGCACATAATTCAGAGTGGTATTGGTCGAAACCAGTGGTTTTCAAACTATGTTCCAGGAGTGTTTGGGGCCTCCGCCAGGTGAAGGATATGGTAGGAGAAGACCTCAGCCCTTCACCCTGCTTCTGCCCTGCAGCCTTGCTCTTATTAATTTTATTTATATATTGAAGTTCTGCTTTAGATTTGTCCTGGAAGGGCAGTTCTATTGCTAGAGAGGCAGAGAAGTTTGAGAGGAACCAACCTGCATGTTAACGCACTCTGAAGAAGACCTTTAGCCCAGAGACTTGGATGTGCAAGATATATAACTCTGTATTTTCTCTAATTGCATTTTACAAATTTGGGATTTGGATACATGTTGCTTAGATCTGTTTACATCCCAACTCTACTACTTATATACAATCTGCATAACCTTCGTCTATTGGGACCTAAACTTCCTCATGTATGTAATGGGAGGGGCAATAGAATCTACATAATAAATGAGATGATTCATGCAAAGGGCTTAGAACAGTGCCTGATTCACAATAAAAATTCAACAAACACTAGCTCTCAGGATCGTTTTTAAGTCTCCCAATGACACAATAGAAGAAGAAACTAGCCTTGTGTCTTCACAGGGTTCTGCTCTCCTAACGGGGCTGCAGCTGGAGGTCTGCTGTTCCTCCTCTCTCTGCCTGGTTACCACTGAGCTTTCCATTGTCCCTGACCGCAGGTGACTTCAGGTGCAGTAACTTGAGGCTGCCTCTACAGCAGCCTCACCTCCTCAAGGTCTCTGAGGCCTCACTACCCTCTGCCAGGAAGCAGGGTCTCTGCTACTTTTAGGATTTGCAAGACATTTCTTCTTTCCTCCCCTGCCTGCCAGATGTAAGGGCTGGGATGAGAGGAGCAAAATGAAACTCCCGTCTCCTCCCTTTTTCTTCTCCAAGGCATTTGGTCCATAATACAGACTGAACACTGTTGAATCCTTTCCTCTCTACCCTTAGGATTTAACAAAATGTAAACATAAATGGGGTGGCTAAGCTTGACAGGGTTATTGGTCACACAGTGCTGGTCAGTGCCATTATCTACTTAGTGGTGGCATTGCTGCACACTCTGGCGTGATCTGCTCTGGTGGCCCCAAGAAAATGTGATCCATTTATAAAAGTACTGGTAAGTCTCCCTTAAGAGGGGCTGATTATGAGTCCTTATAAGTCCAGAGATACAACAAAACACAATGATCATTTATATGTTTTTAATGCCTTATAAGAACAACTGCATTATAATAAAACAGTAGGGCTGCAATATTCAGAATTAAGGAAGAGGCAGAAGCAAGGAGAGACTCTGTTTTGATGACTTCATTTTAGGTTTAAACTATATAATGTCACTGACTATGGAAAATCCAGGGAATGGAAAAAAATCACTGGGAAAAACACATGTGACTGAGTATATACTATACACATCTGGGATTAAAATATCATATAACAGAGTTTAATTTGGATATCACTGGATTTGGTTCAAGTTACTGTCATTTCTAAAGAAGTTTCAATTCATTTGTTATTATTAATAACATGAACTCAGATTTCATTGATGAACACATTTTCACCTATGGTTTGTTTGCCTGGGAGAATTGAAGCCCTCTCTGGCAGTCTGGTTTGTCAATTTCAGAGAGGTGGTTAAAATTCACAGAAGTTAAAAACTTTTGGCATGAAATGTGTTCCTCCCCCCCTCCCCTCCCCTCCCCTCCCCGCCCCAAGGCAGAATGAATTTGGATGATAGGGCAAAGTATAAACCTCACTCTGTCTGCAGTTTTGTTAACTGCTGGGGTCTGAGCAGATTTAGATTCACTTCTTTGCCACTCAGCAGGCTCAATAACTCAGGCCCTAACTCAGCCTGGTTTACTGTGTTTGAGGTTTTTCTTTCATCGTGCCTCCGGCATGGTTTTACAATTCATAGTGGGAGGGATTGGTAAAGCTCCAGGCGGTTGTGAAAGAAATATGCTCAATTATTATTTGAACCTAACAGAGGAAGGTAAGAATTTCTTGAGCTAATATACACAGAAGCTAAAGAAATTTACAAAAAGAACTCCAAAAAAGTGACCATCATCCACTATGCAACATAGCAGTCAGACAACCTTGCAGGTTCTCCCATGACCACCCCCTTGCTGACTGAGAATGGGCGGAGCCTCACCAATGCCAAGTCATGGGATGGCTGACAACAGGTGAAGTGTGTTCCCGACTCAGGCAGGCAAGCCCAGATCAAATTAGTTACAGAGGATAAGAGTGTGCTTATTTCTAGCCACACCGTATAGTTCTAATGAATTATCACTATCTTAGCACAGATCTAAAATATGTCACCTATTTAGGATATACTAATTAAAAAAAAAGAATCTTTAATCCAAACAATTTTAACAACTACAATTCTTTTACTTATTATTTTTAAAAATTTTTAATTGTTAATGCAGACGTTATATACCCATTTATGACTTGTTTATTACTTTTTTATTATGTGCTATGTCATCCAACAGTGAAAATTGAGGGCTAGAAAGGAAGGGTCCAATTGTCTCCCTCTTACTTTTAAAGTTGAAAGAACTGGTCTCCTTGAGAGACTCAAGGATTTGATCAAAGCCACCTAGCTGGGGAGTGGCAAAACTGAGACCTTTGTTTCAAACAGAATTAAGACCATACTGTAGATATATAATACTCAATTTTGAATCCTGGGTTCTTTGCCTAACAGTCCATCATTAAGATGTTTGCACATTAGAGGCGGCTGGGTGGCTTAGTCAGTTAAGAATCTGACCCTTGATTTCGGCTCAGGTCATGATCTCATGGCTTCACGAGTTCAAGTCCTACATCAGGCTCAGAGCTGACAGCATGGAACCTGCTTGGGATTCTCTCCCTCTCTCTGTCTGTCTCTCTCTGCCCCTCCCCTTCTCACACTTTATCTGTCTCTCTCAAAATAAACAAATAAAATTGACAACAACAACAACAACAACAACAACAACAACAAAAGGTGTTTCCACATCATTTGGTGTTTCCAAACTTTGATTTCAGTGGTTGGGTCTCATTCTATCATGTGGTCCCATGGAGGGCTTATCCATTCCCCTACTGCTGGAAATTTCGCTGTTGATCCCTGATTTTTTTTCTATTTAAATACCTCTCCATTGCCTAGATCTCTCATTCTGTCTTTAGCACAGAGTCCCTGGAAGTGGAAGTACCACAAATCAAAGTGTAGAATTTTCTTAGAGACCCCTGATACGTACTGCCAAAATGCTCTCCAAAAAGGTTGTACCAATTTGTGCTTCTACTTCTGATATACTAGAGTAGTCTTTCCAGTGGATGTCAGTGAAAGATTCTAGACTTGGTGTTTCATAGTTTGTGCATTTCTTTGCTTATTAGAAATAAATATACATATTGATAAATATATAACACATAATTGTGCTTTTTTGGTTGTTTAATTGTCATTTTTGTCCATTTATCTTTTTTTAACTTGAGACTTCTTCATGAATTAAGAATATAACATTCCTGCATCCTGTATTTTTATAAGTAATTTCCTGTCTTTGTCACTTGCTGCTGTTTCTCTCAACTAGCATTTTTCTTTTTTTTTAAATTTTTTAAATGTTTATTTTATTTTTGAGAGAGAGACAGAGTGTGAGTGGGGGAGGGTCAGAGAGAGAGGGAGACACAGAATCTGAAGCACGCTTCAGGCTCCAAGCTGTCAGCACAGAGCCTGATGCGGGGCTCAAAGTTAGCATTTTTTCTTGATTGCAAAACAATATGTTTATTTTGGGAAATAGAAGTATGATAAAGAAAAAGTCCAAAAATCAACCACAATTCTATTGTCTAGAGTAATTACTAACATTTGGTTCATGGCTTTCTAGGGTTTTTTTTCCTGTTTTTTTTTTTTTTTCCAAATTGAGATCATGTTTTCATGTTTTATAAGTTTTCACCTAACTTTGTTAAGCATAATTAAGCAGATTATGTTTACCCCCACTATGGGATACTATATATATTAATGAAATATCATATTTTTGAAATGTTTAGCATGTTTTTTAACATATAGAAAATTTTAATTTCCATATGACCAGGCAGATCTAGTCCTTCCTGATAATTACTTCCATGGCCTTTAAATTTGTAGTCTTTATCTATTTTCTATGATTATATTTTTTAGCTTTTCAGGCTTTAAAAAAATTTTTTTTTAGTGTTTATTTATTTTTGAAGGAAAGAGAGACACAGTGTGAGCAGGGGAGGGGCAGAAGAGAAGGAGACACAGAATCCGAAGCAGGCTCCAGGCTCTGAGTTGTCAGCACAGAGCCTGATTCGGGCTGAACCCATGAGCTGTGAGATCATGACCTGAATGGAAGTCAGAGCTTAAGTGACTGAGCCACCCAGGTGCCCCTAGCTTTTCAGGGGCATTTTACATTCAAATTTTCATTTGGAATAAGTTTTTTTGTACATATTATTAGCTGAAGATCTAACCTGTTTTCTAAATACTTAATTTTCCTTAATAATATATTTATTCCTCATATATATTTATATTCCTTATATAATTTCCCTCAATAATACATACATTGGATAATCCTAGGCAACTTCTAATCTCATTTTGTTTATTCTAAAGTTAGTTTCAGGCATAAGATAATCTATCTTCAAATGCTTGAGTACCTCACTGTTTTATTTATGTTAGCCTTATAATATATATTAGTATCACATAAAGGAAGTTCTCTCTCATTATAGCTATTCAAATTTTCTTTATTATTACTATTTTTTGCTTTTTATTGCAAATTAAATTTTGAGACATTTTGTCAAATCTCAAAAATCCACTGAGATTCTGACTGGGATTGAAATAAATCTATATATTAATTCAAGAAGAATGAATGTCTTTATAGTAATTAGTCTTTACATTCTGGTATGTTTATTTTTCTTTTCTAAAAAAAATTTACCACTGAGGTATAATTTATATACAATGTTATATTAGTTTTAATTGTGCAATATATTGATTTGACAATTCTGTACATTACTCAATGCTCATTACAATGTGTCATCACCATCTGTCACCATAAACGTTATTACAATATTATTGACTATCTTCCCTATGCTGTAGTTTTCATCCCTAAGACTTATTTATTATATATTAGGAGGTTTATACTTTTTAATCACCTTTATCTAATTCACCCATCTGTCCCCCCATCTCCAGTTTGTTGTCTGTATTTAAGGGTCTGTTTGTTTGTTTATCTGTTTTGTTTTTTAGATTCCATGTACAAGTGAAATCATATAGTACTTGTCTCTCTCTGTCTGACTTATCTAACTTAGCATAACGCTCTCTAGGTTCATCCATGTTGGATGACCATGTTTCATTCTTCTTTATGGCTGAGTAATATTCCATTGTATACATATACCACATCTTCTTTATCCTTTCAGTATGTTTCTTAATTTACTCGTTTACTCAAATGTCTCTCAGTTAAGTTTTGTAGTAACTTTCATATTATATTTCTCTTATTTTTAAAAAATGTTTTTTATTTAATCATCTTAATCTTTTAGCTGATTCTCTTGAGCTTTCTATGTGGAGAATTGTATTATCCACAAGTAATGATTATTTCTCTTGTGAATCAGAAATTCCAGAGTATTATTAACTAAGAATAAGGATCATAGACCTTTTAATTTAATCCCGATTTTAATGGAAATGCTTTTCATATTCACTAAGAAATGTAACATTGTCTTTTGTTTTTAAAAAGCTTAAATCACTTTGAGAAAGTAATTTTGTAGTCACATATTTTAAAAAAGAAATAAAAGGAAGTTGCATTATGTCACATGCCAAAAGGGTAATCTTTGAGGTGATTTAATGCTTTTTTCACATTTGACCTACTGCTGTGTTACATTACATTAACAAATCTACCATTAAACCATGCTTGCAGTCTTGTTGTGGCAATTTATTATCATTGTATTAATGAATTATATCTCTAAGATAGAGGTTAATCTAGAACCCATTTGGATTGTACTTTGGAATTCTTTTTAGCTAGATTTTAGCCATGGTCATCAAAGGCTGCTGTTAAAATTAGCTGCTGCTCCTGGGTATGCATAGACTGGATTCCAGGAGACCACCCTGTGCTTTCCTGAGAGTGACAGGGGCAGCCTCCAATATGGTGAGGAGCTAGAGATGCTGTTTGTGTGGCAAAGTAAGTAGGATAAAGTGCATATCAGAGATGGGTTAACTGGGGCTCTTCCTGTGTTGTGAAAATGCGATCAATGCTCTTTTTTTTTTTTTTTTTAAATACTGGGGACACTCATGCTTCTTTGTGTCTCTCATAAGATAGGCAGAATGGGAACTCTGCCATTGGAGGGTTAGGCACCATCCCTGAGGATACCAGACACCAAAGACAGATCTTTTCTGGAGCAATGGGATGTTAAAGCAGCACTGAGGCAAACCCAAAGGACAAGCTTGGGCTGCATCATTGCCTAAGAATCTAGTAGTTGTCAATTTCGGTGTCAAGGCTTAATTTAGCTGAAAGGTTAAAAAAAAAAAAAGTGTTCCTAAGGCACATGAAGAGAAAGAAAGAAGGCAGTTACAAAGCTTAAAAATACTAAATGGTGAATACTGTTAAGTGTGTATTTCACAGCTGTAGGATTGAGACACTGACCCCGAAATGTTGCTACTGTGTTGGTGTCTTTGTGGAGAAGTTGGGGAGAGTCTGAGCCTCAGATGTAGGGGGTGGTTGGTTGTCTCTTCTCACTCTTGCTACTTACATGTCACCCTTCATTGCCTGCCTCCTCATTCTTTTCTACAGTTTTGTTTTTTCCCAAACTTCTTTTCTCATCCATTCATCACTGATATACACAGAGGTCACATTGAGTCACTCCTGTGTGTCAGCAACTGTGCTTGCCGATGGGATGAGCAATACCCCCAAAGCTGCTGCCTAACCTGGGCTTACCTGAGCCAGGTGATAATGCGGGTAAGAACCTGACAGTTTCTGTGATTTGTGAAACAAGAAGTTACTAACTCTCTCCCTTTCTCTATAGCTCGGACATTTATTTATGTATGGAAGGGTAGTGTAAACTTTATGAGTGAGGAATCATTTATGAGCCATAAAATATGACAAGATTTTGTTAAAGGGGCTTGGTTAAAACTGTGGCTTGACTCATGGGAAAGATGCTTCTTTGGCTGCTACTTGGTGTTTCCTTGAGCAAATCATTTTCACCCTCATTTCTTCCCTTTGGAAGACATTTTTTTTTTTTCAACTTGAAGGATTCTGGAAGCAAGGGCTGCTAAGCCTAAAGAACGTGGCACATTCCAAGGAACAGACGAGAAATGCACAAGAAGAGGTCACCTTGTGACTGGCTCTATTCAGTGTAGAGGCTCAGGGGAAAACTTGAGAGCATGCCCAGGATGCTGGTTGCTGTTGTATTGAGGAAGGCATTCCGGTCCTTCTGGAGTAACTAGTTTACATAAATGCTTGGCTATTGATTTACTGCTTTATTGCACTTTTTTTTTTGGAATTGACTACTATTGATTGGTTCTGTAAAGAGGATTAACTGTATTCCTAATTTGAAACCAGTGATTTGTCATTAAAGAGCTTTCAGTTCAGTTAGGGAGACACAGGGCACAAATACTTGAAATTTTCAGTATCCTTACAAAGAAACGGTGGAGTCTCCGGCCATTTGTTCCATGACTTGAGTCCAGGAGAGGAAGCTCTGGGTTGGAGTGTTCTGGTACAAGGTGAGGGCTTAACTGAGGCATGGTGTGGCTTGATAGAAAGAAGGGAAAGGTGTTCCTGCTTGGGAAAAGGTGAAGCAGTCCTCAGAAGGTTTGTTCACAGGAGAGTGTTAGTCAGCCAGATGGGCAGGGGCTCCTTTGAGGCCTCTCTTTCCTTGTTTGCCTGCATAAATGCTGGGGTTCCTTAGGTTAAATCCACTGTCATGAGTTGTGTTTCACCTTTGCATCAATGGTTCCAGATCTTTTTGTGCTCTTCTTGAGCTCCACACCTGCATATCCAGCTGCCTGTGTGACATCCTCCCAAAACTTGTGTCTCAAATTGAGCTCAGTCTTTTCCCAAACCTATTTCTCCCATGTTCCTTATTGCAGTGACTGACTTACCGATACCCTCAGCTCTCCAAGGCTACTCCTTCTGAGTCCATGGTCTCTTAGCACTGCAGGCTTCGCCTTCCCATTTCAATATCTGCCTTTCCCAATAGAGCATATGCTCCATAGGAGCAGCTATTACTGTCAGTGCTCCCTTCTCCTGTCTCCAGCCCCAGCATAGTACTGAGCCTGTGACAAATGTTGATTGATTGCATGAACTGAATTACCTGTCCATTCTGCCTCCTAAAAATTTCTCTAACTAGACAGACCTCAGTTTGAAATCCAGCTTTACTAGCTGGGTAATGTTGCTTGAGCTATTTTTTAAATTTTATTTTGAGATAATTTTTGATTTACATAGTAATCTATTTTCTTTAGTTTTTTTTTAATGTTTATTGAGTTTTGAGAGACAGAGAGCAAGCAGGGGTAGGGCAGAGAGAGAGGGAGACATAGAATCCGAAGCAGGCTCCAGGCTCCGAGCTGTCAACACAGAGCCTGACGTGGGGCTCGAACTCAAAAACTGTGAGATCATGACCTGAGCCGAAGTCAGACACCTAACTGACTGAGCCACCCAGGCACCCCAACATAGTAATCTATTTTTAATCTCACTTTGCATCAGTTTCTGAATCCATAAAATGAACATAATCATCGTACCTACCTCATAGATTTGTGGTGGGTTAAATGAAATAAAGCACGTGAAACATTAGTGTGTTTGACAGGTGCGTACTCTATACTGTTACAAAGTTAGGTTTGAAGCTAGAATGTTGAAGGCCTTCAAGGCAGGTTAAGAGGTGTGTATTTTATCTTTTAGAAGGTAAGGATCCATAGAAGTTCCCAACTGTGGTGGAAAAACCACGAGCTCTGGAATCAACAGACAAGGGTTCAGATCAAAATTCCAGCAACTAATAGCTGTGAGGCTTTTTGCAAATCACCTTGCAAATTCTCGACCTTAGTTTTAAAACCTCCAAAATTAGGACAATAATACCTTGTACCAGGGATTGTTGTATGACCTAGGCAGCCATGTGAGATGGTATATGAAAAAGCATCTAACACTAAGTTGTTGTTGTTGTTGTTGTTGTTTTTAAGTTTCTTTCCTCTGGTGATCAAAGCTGTCAGGAGCAAGGAGACCATTTAGAAGGCTATTCCCCTAGTCCAGGTTATGGGTGAAAAAGGACCTGATCTGATGTGGTGTCAGTGGCAACAGAAGGGAGTTAACAGTTGGGAAGAATTTCTTTGAAAAATCACTAGAATGTAACAGTTAACTGGGTCGATATATGGATAAAGAGGGCTAGAGATGAATGGGAAACTTCCTTTCTTGGTTCCTGGGAAAAAGAAGATGACAGTTAATAGGAAGGAGGGAGTTAGGCAAAAGAATTGAATTAGGGAGAGGAGGAGGACAGGAGTCTGGTTTTGTACATGGGGTGTTGGCTCTACCCAACAGGAAGTTGGAAAGTCAGGACTGCAGCTTGTGGAGAGAGGCTGTGTCTGGAAAGAGGCGTTTGGGAGTCATCCACATAGAGGTGATAGTTGAAGTCGTGGGTGGGAGTGGATGGGATGGCCAAGGAGTGGCCTGTGCTATTCAGAATCATTAGCGTTGTTGGCTCTAACTGGAGATAAGCAGGATAAATAAACCCTTGCCCAAGTGGGAACTAGGTCTACTGACTTCCTCAGGCTCTTTAACTCATTCAAGCAAAGTTTTACAGGATGAAGAAAATCACATAAAATAATTTCAGATTTAAAAAATTATGTCTTTGATTTGTAGATTATACTTTATTTTAAATTATGCAAGTAATACATTATTGATTGGAAAGAATTGTAAACAATGTATAAACACAGTTAAAGTCCCCATTAACATTAACCCCTGACTTTCTTTTTTAGAAGTTATCACTGTTACAAGTTCAGTGGGTGTTCTTACAAACTTTCCTAATGTGTTTATATAGTCATACATACGCATACACATAAAGATATACCTTTGTTTTTGTGTGTGTGTGGTTTTGTTTTGTTTTATATAAGTGACCTCATAGAATATTTTGTTCTTTAATTTAATTTTTATTTTTTAAAGTGAAACAGTATGCTCTGAAACTCTTTCCAGGTACATTTATCTAAATTTGAGTCATAAAGGCAAACAAACAAAAATCTGTTTTCCTGGGTATGAATGTACTATGTTTTATTTAATCATTCCCTTATTGATGGAACATACCGTGTTCCCAACTTTTGCACCTGTCCATCCCACAGACATTTATTGTTTGTTCTGTGCACGAGACTGCCCAGTAGATACTAGGATATGGTGGTAAATAGTAAGCCAGGGCTTTGCAATCTGTTGGGGTTGATGAGAAGCACATCCCCCAGGGGTCAACTGTGAATATGCTATTAACTTTATGACAGGGAATTTGTCAGACTCAGCCACTTGCTGAGTGCCTTCTCAGTGCCTTGAGCAGGAGGAGCTGGAAGTAGAGGGGAGAAAGGGAAAAGGTGAGCCTGTGCTAATGAGATGGGGACTTGCACCTCTGTCCCCAGGTCCAAGCCAAAGGTGGAGTGATTGATTTCGGGGTCGGGGGATAGGTTGAATTTGAGAACGGTTTTCTTTTTATAAATATTATCAAAATGAATATGCAAAGTTTAGAATTCCCGCTTGGGAGCTTCTGAAAGTATATCCACCTGGTTCATCATTCCCTTTTCTGTTGAGTGCATGGGACTGAGGCAGCTCCAGTGTAAGGACAGCTGGAAAAAGGAAGGAAGAAGAACGCTTTTCTACACCTGCTGTATCCCAACCCAGCCATTCTCCTCCCTCTCCCTCTCCCTCTCCCTCTCCCTCTCCCTCTCCCTCTCCCTCTCCCTCTCCCTCTCCCTCTCCCTCTCTCCCTCTCTCCCTCTCTCCCTCTTTCTCTGGTTTACCTGCCTTTGATGCTCTGAATCGTACCACATCTAGTGAGAAAATTTGGAGCATAAGTATTTTATGCAGAAACACCAGGGCCATAATTTTCCTTCTCTTCATTTCTGCTGCCTTCACTCAGGACTCAGAGGAGGTTCCACTGAGAACCATACCGGTTCTTCTTTCTCCTCTTCCCTCTGTTCAGCACTGACTCAGCACCTGGGAGGCTCTGCCAGGGTGTCAGGAAGCTGCACTGTCCCAGGGCGAGACTGCCAAGAGCAGGGCTCCACAGGCAATCCTGAATCAATGACCTAGACAGACCTAGGCAGCCGTGTCCTCTAGCATGTGACACAAGTCTGGCTGGGAAATTTCTTGGGATCTCTCCAGTTCCTCAAGCCAAGCTCCTCCCAACTCAGGTTTTCTGCTTGCAACACAGTGAAGACTGGTTGATCTTTTTCATTCCACCTGTTTTTTGCTCCTAGCCGAGCCAAACTGACCCTAGGGGCTGCTGGACCAATGAGTGTGCTCTTCTCCACACGGCTTTCATATATATGTCTGAAAAACAGCTCTGATCTGCTACCTGCGGGAAAGTGTACCTACCCACTTCTTTGGGTACGTCCCTCAGCCATCTTTTCCTCTCTGGCCACCACCTGTCTCCTAATACCCCGGCCACCCTGGTAGTGAATACCCAATGCTTTCACTACTTGGAGCTCCCTAAACACAACATGTGGTCTTCCCATTCTGTGCCTTACCTTGGGCTGCTCACTCTTTCCCACCCGCCTTTCCTCTGTACTTTAAATTCAGTTTAGGTCTCAATCATTCAAAAAAGCCTTCCCTGACACACACATACCTCCCCTCCAATGCTGATTCACCTTATCGACATTGATTTTTAAATATTTTTTAATGTTTATACAGTTTTGAGAGAGAGAGAGAGAGAGAGAGAGAGAGAGAGATAAAGCACAAGCTGGGGAGGGGCAGAGAGAGAGGGAGACACAGAATCTGAAGCAGGCTCCAGGCTCTGAGCTGTCAGCACAGAGCCTGATGCGGGGCTCGAACTCACAAACTGTGAGATCATGACCTGAATCAAAATCAGATGCTCAACCGACTGAGCCAGCCAGGTGCCCCAAACAAAACATTGATTTTTTAAATTTAGTACCTGTATTCCCCACCCCAGTATGACAGTCACAGTCACCTCTTTGTTCCTGGGGCTGTGCTCAGGACCTGGAATATACTGGGCACTCGGTTTATGCTTGTTGGACCCAAATAACCTGGGGCAGGGGGCATCTTTGTGGTTCTTCTAGGTTTGCCCACCTGACAGATCCCTGACGTCCTAGGTGACATCTTGTTCTTTGAGAAATAATGCCCCATTAGTGAGAAAACTCACAGAGAAGACTTGCCTTGTAATAAATAACTGTGTTGCATTCTGTTTGGATGGTTTGCAGGGTGGAGCATCATCACTTTTAGATTCCAGACAAGTCTCTGCTTATAGAGAGCACAGGAGTAAGGAGGAGCCACATTACTGTCAAGGTCACAGAGGAGGCTCCTTGAGGTGCTCAAGGCTTCACAAATTGCCCTGCTCCCATCCCCACTATAACCCCACCTAGCGTGTGGAGTCTTGCCTTTTACAAAGTACCCTGGCCATAGCGGATCTCTTTTGTCCTTCCCTATAAATTGTCTTGGGAGATAGAAGGAACTGATTATACACAATTTAACAAAAGAGGCTGATTATTTATTTATCCTATAAATATTTATTGAGTTCCTACTATGTCTCCAGCGAGGCCTTGGGAACATGGCAGTGGACAAAACCAGCACTTCCACAGCTCTCCAGAAGCTCTGATTGTCCTTTCAGGATGCCAGCCAGTAACTAGTGTGCAAATAAGTAATATGTATAATCTCCAGTGGTAGTAAATGCTCACAAGACAAAGAGCGGTGTAATATTACGGAAAGTGATGGGTGGGAGGGGTGAAGGGCTGCTTTAGAGCCTGCAAAGCCTTTCTGAGGTGATGCTATTTGAGCTGAAATTTGAAAAGTGAGAAGGAACAGACCAGGTGACATCTGAGGGAAGTGGGGTGACTTGCTGAAAATCCCAGGGTGGAGCTGGCTGAAACCGTGAAGCAGGCTCTTTCCCCAAGGTCCCTTGAGCACCCGTCTTCCCTCTCTACCATGTCCATGGACACCCATGGGTATGTCAGGGACATATACTTTCAGAAGCTCCCAAGGGGAGCTTCAGGGGATATACTTTCAGAAGCTCCCAAGCTGTGGGCAGGAAGGGGATGAGGCTTGCTAACATGTGCCGAGAACTCTCGCTGAGCATGGGCCCTGTCACCTGGCCTTGGAGTGTGCACAGCCAATCCAGAGCTGAGGACGGGTCACCTGGGGGCCAAATTTCTTCACCATTTGTCTCTCAGTAGGTCCCTTTCACAAGGGATCCCTTAAGAGTAGGGGCATCTGGGTGGCTCAGTCAGTTAAGCATCCAACTTCGTCTTAGGTTGTGATCCTGTGGTCTGTGAGTTCGAGCCCCATGTTGGGCTCTGTGCTGATGCCTCAGAGCCTGGAACCTGCTTTGGATTCTGTGTCTCCCTCTCTCTCTGCCCCTCCCCTGGTCATACTCTGTCTCTCTCTCTCTCTCAAAAATGAATAAACATTAAAAAAAAAAAAAGTAAATCTCACCTCTTTGCAGTTCAGCAGGAAGGAGTATCACAAACTTCTCTGCAAGGCAGCTAAGAGGTTAGCATTCTGCCCTGTTTTTTTTTTTTTTTTCCTTTTTTGTGATAAAGTATACATAACACAACATTGGCCATTTTAGCCATTTTTAAGTGTTCATTTCAGTGGCATCAAGTACAGTCCCATTGTTGTGTAGCCATCAATACCATCCATCACCAGAACTATTTCATCATCCCAAACTGACAGTCTGTACCAGTTCAGCACTAACTCCCAGCCATCCTGTTTTAAAGCCCTCATGGGGCGCTGGGTGGCTCAATCAGTTACGTGTCCAGCTCTTGGTTTCGGCTCAGGTCATGGTCTCGCAGTTTGTGAGTTTGAACCCCACATCAGGGTCTGTACTGACAGCATGGAGCCTGCTTGTGATTCTCTCTCCCTCCCTCTCTGCCCCTCCCCTGCTCGTGCTCTCTCTCTCTCTCAAAATAAATAACCTTTAAAAAAAACTAATAATAAAGCCCTGATAGATCATGGGTAATGAAGAAATGAATGCCATTTTACAAAGCCTTTTCCCCCACCCCCGATTAGTTTAGCCTCCTTGTGTTTCATGCAGTATCATCAGTGTAGTCTGAAGACAGTTGGCACCAGAGTCACCTGGTCGGTGGGGGGAAGAAGGGAAGTGCCTATTGAAATTTAGATCTCTCCTCGCCTTCCTGAATCAGAACATCTTGGGCTAGCACCCAGGCGCGTGTATTTGTACCAAGTCCTCACATGATGTAAATGTGAGAATCACTGGTTTCAGTCTCATGGGAAGAGCACGTGAGGAAGAATATTAGCTAGGGCATAAAAGGCTTGCTATGGGGAAGTAACTACCTGCATTTGAATGTCTGCTTCCCCAGTGGCTGGCTGGATAATTCTGGGCAAGTTGCTTAATCTCTAAACCTGTTTTTCTTTTTCTTTTTTTTAATCTCCAAATTGGAAATTGTGGGCTTAGTATGTGCCTCACCAGAGTTACTGTGACGATTGAATAAGACAGGAGGTGCTCAGATCTTGATGTGGCCTAGAGGTGATGAGGTGACCCAAGAGACTGACTTACATGGGGTAGTTCTGTTTTCTTGAGGAGTTATGGGTAAAGTGGATCAAAGTTTGCTACTCCAAGTGTTTTGTCTCTGCTGTCATCCCACTGCAGGAAGGCAACCAATGTCATTAGTCAGGATAGGAAATATATAGAATGCTTGCAACAACTGAGAGTGTAGAATATTTTCCTTGAAAAATCTTTTCAGAGACAGATTCATGTGGAGAAAGTCCTGAGAGGAATGGTTAGGTGATTGGCAGTAATGCATGTGGTGCTTAGTTGTGGGAAATAATTAAGAAAATGAAGCTCTGGCACCCGTCCCAGATACTTATCACCACGCCACTCTAGAACAAGGGCAATTAAGGTTGTCTCAAGAATGTTCTGAATGGTAGGTGCAGCAGTAGTTTGAGAGTGATCAAAGAAGCTTCCTGAATAGAATGTGGCTGTGGAGAAAGGAAGGTAGAGGGGGCTCAGGAGTGATGAACAGGACACAAAAGTGGGGGTGAATAGGCAGGTTCGGGGAGCAGCAGAGCAGACCCCCCTGGCTGAGGTGAGTGTCAAATTGGTGGGTTGGAGAGTCTGGTTTTGATTAGATCACCCTCAAACTTGGCTCTGTTCCTCCTAGTTTAATATTATAAACAACACCTGAACCTAGCATATATCTCTTTGATAAATTTCAATTAGAGTCAGTAGTTTTATGGAACATTTATACTTAGTGCCTAGCATAGGATTTGGCACATAGTTAGGTGTTTAAAAAACTTCTTTTGAATAAGTGCACGAATGAATCATACTCTTTTGGTTGACCAGCCATTTCAAGAAAGATCGAGTGGAAGTTATTGTATTCCACGGATGGGGCAGTATTATAAATATATTAAACAGGCGAGATTAGGCTTGATTTCAGGGGAGCAGATTATATAATTTTCCCTGATCTCCTCCTTTTTAAAATAATGTTTAGAACATTAGGAAAGGGAATGTTGATGTTTATATAGATTTCATTATGTTCAAAAGTTATTCCTTTAGATAATACACAACCGAAGCAGGATAAAAATGGAGTATACAATATAATTTCAGTTTTAAATTTCAGTTTAAAAGATGTATGTTCATGGAAAACTGGAAGGAAGTTATAAGAAAATTAGGACTTACCTAATGATCTTACCTTATCTTTTCTACTTTATGCTTATCAGACTTTTTTCAAATTTTCTACGGTAAATCTGTATTGCTTTATAATCAGAAAAATATAACATGTGCTATTTGTTAAACAGTATGGAACATGGTACAACACTCTTGCCAAAACTTGCTTTTTTTTAATTTTAGCCCTGGAACTTATAAAAATCATAACTAGTATTTGGAATAATGATATAATGGTAACAAAATGAACTGCACCTTACCAACTGTCATGTGACATCATTGATTTCCTGAGGAGCCCACACCACCCACATCCTGAGATTGGCCAACTCATGGCTCCTTGCTTCCTCCTGCATATCCTCACCCTCCCTAGATACTCACTACCCTCCATCACTTGTTAGAGGCTCAAGAATGTCCTGAAAGCTGGTAATACAGGTCTGAGCAACCCTGCTTGTTTCAGATTGTGGATTCGGAAGCAGCTCTGTACTTTGGGTGACACTGCCCTGAAAAATAGCAAGAATGTCAAGGTACTGACTTACAGGCTAAAAAAATGTAAACAACAACAACAAAAACAAAATACAAAAAGCTTATTTGCCTCATTTTTTTTCAATTAGGTAAAAAGTATGAATAATATTTCTTCTCCCATTTGGATGATGACTTCGTGAGAAATCAGAGGTACAACTAAAATGGACATTGAGTTTTAATGAGGTGTTCCATTTGCATTTTTAACTCTACTGAAAACAATCCAGTAGAATCATATCAGCTGTTTGTCAGCTGTTGGCTTGGGCTTCCACCCAGAATTTGATGTCACTGGTGGACATCCATAAGGAACAAGAGTAATTTTTAAGCTTGTTGACCAGAAGACCTCTGAAGACCTTTGTTGGTGCTGGTGTTAAATATAATGTAAATATAAAAAAGCAAATGGCTAGAAATGGTTATCTTATGCATTAAGTATGTGGATTTAAAATTCTTTCCATCTGTTAGGGCTTTATAGGCGAATCTCTATGAAACTGGAGAGTTATTTAGTCTGGAAAATGTTTTACTCCGTGAGATGATGAAATGTAGGCTAGATATCAGATGTGGGGGACCCAGGTAGGAAGGAGATCAAGAAACACAGGCATGAAGAAAAGAGTTTGCAGGAGCTGAATCATATCCTATATTGATTAAATCAGGATCATTTTACTGAGAGACTGTAATGTGAGAATGTGTTAGGGTAGTAGAGCTGTTCTGTTATGTTTATCTCATCCAGAGTAAGTTACATTTCATCACATGTATTTTTAATTCTTTGGAAATACAATTACATTAATTGAGGAATGACTTATAGAATACCAGTTTGAAAAAAAAAAATTAGTGAATGGGTGTGTTGATATTGCAAACTATCAATTAATTAAAAATTGCTTGTTACATGAGTTATATGTACCCCAAATGAATGGTGGCAATTGGCTGTTTGGGGAAGCCTGTTATATTTTTAATGCATAGGATAGGTAATGCAAGGGCTTTAAGGAAGTGGCTCTGGGTTCTTCCCACTTTTCTCTTCCCCTTCATTGCAAGGCTTCCACAATGAGTGCCTTGACCTGATGGGAGAACTTTCTAGCACCTATCCAGGATGGTTCTGCTGCTTCTGCTGCCGTTGTGCTTAGTGAGGGCAGAGTAGCCTCTGGCATATACTCTGACATGCCAGTCAGCCTACAATCTTCCATCCCATCTCCAAGACATGGCCAAAATTCCCTCTTTCCTCCATTTTCTCCCTGGCCTTACTTCCTAGGGCAGAGTCCTCTTTTAAAGACTATGACATTCTCTGGGAAGTCTTTGCTGATAAGACTTGAGTTCATGCTGATTTCTGCCATTTGTATCGTCATTTTTTTTATCAGTTGCTTAATTAATACACACATTATTGAATGATTCTGTCACTTTTTAACTGCCTGGACTATTCAGTGTTTTATGTTATTAGCTCATATCATAAGTTTTTTCTTTATGGCTCCATAATAGCAAATGATTTTCTTGTAGGCAGGGATTGTGTCTTTCTCTTCTTGTGAAGTCATGTAGTCCCTTGCACTCGTGCTAGCACCCAGTACACTTGTAGAGACAAACTTAAAGAATAATTTAACTGCTTGCACTGGATGAGATTTTTTTAAAAAAATCATCACCTACTAACATACAAATAATGTTCTGGACAAAGCAATATGTGAGCAAATATTTATTGAGCCTTTGTTATTATAGTCCTGGGGGGTGATTTAAAAGAAATAAACATGGTTTTACATCAGGAAG
This sequence comes from Panthera leo, assembly GCF_018350215.1. Taxonomy (NCBI): domain Eukaryota; kingdom Metazoa; phylum Chordata; class Mammalia; order Carnivora; family Felidae; genus Panthera; species Panthera leo. Next base: position 53,570,910 of record NC_056689.1, read on the forward strand.
GAATATGTGATGACTCTGGAACAGTTTTTATAATGATGAGAATAAAGGGTACTATTTTTTGAGGAATTAGTACTTTATAGTATTATTGTGAAGGTTACATGAGAAACTATTAGCCTCTCCCCATTTTACAGATATAAAAATTAAGCCTTAGCAAGGTTAACTGGAGATGGGATCCAAACTCAGATTGAATGATTCCACTGCCGTAGTGCTATGTCAGCACCATATTGTACAATTGAACAGGTTGTTCAGTGCTGAGAGCTGGCTGAGAGCACAGGTGGGATTGAAATGCAGCCTGCAGTCTACTGGAAATGCTGATAGGGGTAAAGTATACAGTTGGAGGAGTATACACCACCCCTTTGTGCCATTTTATAGTCTTATCTGTGCTATACTATACAGTTCACAAGCCACATACAACCATTGAGCACTCAGAATGTGGCTAGTGCAGCTTAGGGGCTGAATTTTTAATATACTTAATTTAAGTTAAATTTTTACTTAAATGGCCACATGTGGCTAGTAGCTACTATATTAGCACAGGTGTAAAACTTCATATAAATGGAATCATTCAGTGTCTGGCTTCTTTCACACAGCCTAATGTTTTTAAGCTTCATCCATATATGTTGTATAATCAGAATATCATTCCTTTTATTCCTGAGCAGTATTCTAGTGTATGAATATACCACAGGTGGTTTATTTATCTGTTGATAGACTTTTGGGTTGCTTCCAGGTTGGGCTGTTATGAATAAAGCTGCTAAAGCCATTTGCATATAAGTCTATTTGTGGATATATGCTTTTATTTTATTTCTGCCAGTGGAATTTTGTCATCTGGTAAATGTATATTTAACTTTATAAGAAACTGCCAAACTGTTTTCAAAAGTGGCTATACCATTTTACATTCCCACCACAATATTCCATTTTCTCCACGTTCACACCAACTTTGGTATGGCTAATCATTTTAATGTTAGCTATTCTAGTGGGGATGAATTCTATCTCATTGTGATTTTAATTGGTATTTCCCTGATGACTAATGACATTGAACATCTTTTCATGTCCTTTTATGTCATTTGTATTCTTTGGTAAAGTGCTTATTCAAACTTTAGCCCACTTTAAAAAATAGTGTTGTTTGTCTTCTCATTATCAAGTTGTAGAAGTTTTTTTATGTATTCTGGGTGCAGATTCTTTATTAGATATTTACCTTACAGATATTTTCTACCATACAGTAATGGATTATCTTTGGAAGAGCAGGTGTTTTTAATTGTGTTGCAATTTATCCATTTGTTTTTCTTTTGTGTTCAGCCTAAGAAATTTCTGCTTACTCCAGTGGTTCTAAAGATTTTCTCCTGTATTTCCTATTGGAACTTTTGTAATTTTGGCTTTTACATGTAGGATCCATTTTGTGATGCATTTTGAGTTAACTTTTGTGTGTGGTGTGAGGAAAGGATTGAGCTTCATATTTTTTTCATATAGAAATTTTGTTGATCTGTCACAATTTCCTTATATTCTATATATATATATATACACACACACACATATATAAATATATACACACATATGTATGTGTATATATATGAAGTATTCATGTATTTATGAAGTATTTGTTCAAATCTCTTGTCCATTTAAAAGCAATTGTGTTGTTAACTGCTTATTGAGTTATAAGAGTTTTATGTATTTTCTGGATATAGGCACTTTTGCAGATGCATGTTTTGTGAATATTTTCTCCCAATCTGTGCTTTGTCTTTTTTTTTCTTTTTTCTTGCTTTTAGAGAAGAACTTTTAAAATTTGACTAAGTCCATTTTGTCTTTTTTTTTTCCCTTTGTGTCCTAAGAATTTTTTCTGTATCCCAAGGTCACGAAGATTTTACCTGTTTTCTTCTAGATGTTTTATAGTTTTCAATTTTATTTTAGCTTTATAGTCCATTTTGAGTTAATTATTGTGTATGGTGTGATATAGGGGCTGGTGTTCATTTTCTTTTCTTTTCTTTTTTTTAATTTTATTTTAGAGAGAACGCATGAGTGGGGGAGAGGAGCAAGGGGCAGAGCAAAAGAGAGAATCTCATGGAGCATGGAGCCTGACATGGGGCTCTATCCCACAACCCTGGGATTATAACCTGAACTGAAATCAAGAGTTGGACGTTCAACTGACTCAGTTTGATAAAGGGCATTTAAAATACACAGCTAATATCACATTAAATAGTGGCGTATTTAATACTCTCCCTCTGAGACTGAGAACAAGGCAAGGATGTGTGGTCTCCATAGTTCTGTTAGTATCATAATTGGAGATCCTAGCTTGTGCAGTAAGGCAAGAATAAAAAGTATGCATTTTGGAAAGAAGTAAATAAACCTTTCTTTATATGAAGATGACATGGATGTCCATATAGAAAATCCCGAGTCATCTACAAAATATCTGTGAAAGTAATAATTGCATTTAGCAAGGGTATAAGTTACATTGTCTAGACACGATATTCAATTGTATTTCTGCATACTAGCTGCGTACAACTGGAAAATGTAAAATAATTCCATTTCTAATAACAACACTAACATAGGAACAAATTTAACAAAAGGTGTGCACGACCTCTGTATAGATAAATACAAAATATTGCTAAGATAAATTAAAGAAGATATGTATGGGGCTTCCAGGCTAGTGAACATGTGGAGATTTGGGGAGGGTAGTGTGCTTGGAGACGGCATGGAAGCTACTTACCATTTTCTCATACCTTGCCCTGTGCTTCTCTTCCATCTGGCTGTTCCTGAGTTGCATGTTTATAATAAACAGTAATCTGTGTCTCAGCCTCTCAGCCATGACTTTCAAAAGAGCAAATTCATCGTGGAAAAAGTGGCATCACATGTCAGACTCTCTTCTCTGGGCTTCCCTGGTCTAACTGCCTTGGTAACTCTTTGGCACCTTCATGGAAGGTTCCAGATGAACCAAAAATTGTTGAGGAACCACGAGATAATCCTTTGTTTCAATAACTTATTAAGAGTTCATATTCAGACAACAATACTATGCATGATTTGATTTTCCTGTGTAGGCTCCGCAGGGCTGTGTGGTTGACTCTGCCCCCACCCCTACACAACATAGCCAATTTACTCCCCCGCTAGCCTCTGCCTCCTGTGAGCACACCCAATTCAGCTGAGCGACATTTCAGCACACACACAGTAAAAACAGACTGCCCATGTAGCAGCTCTTTCATCCATGACATGCAGAAAATAGTCGAGAAGGGCTTCCTGTCTCCTCAGGATCTACAGAGTTTTTTTAAGTTTGCGTTTACATAAATATCACTCGTAACTGAGACAGCTGCTAGGCCCAGCTATCACACAACATGTTGTATTAGTAAAAGTAATAAACATGTAGGAGCTATTTTACCTAAACATAGTTTAAAGCCAGTTTAGGGCTGCTGGGGTGGCTCAGTCGATTAAGTGTCCGACTCTTGGTTTTGGCTCAGGTCATGATCTCAGTTTTTGAGTTTGAGCCCTACATTGGGCTCTACACTGACGGTGGGTAGCTTGCTTGGGATTCTCTCTCTCTCCTTCTCTGCCCCTCCCCTGCTTGTGCTCTCTGTCTGTCTCTCTCTCTCAAAATAAATTTTAAAAAAAACTTAAAAAAAAAAAGCCAATTTAATTCCAGAGCACATCTTGTTCTCAGCATTTTGTTTTTATTTATTTATTTTTTTTTAAATTTTTTTTTAACGTTTATTTATTTTTGAGACAGAGAGAGACAGAGCATGAACGGGGGAGGAGCAGAGAGAGAGGGAGACACAGAATCGGAAGCAGGCTCCAGGCTCTGGGCCATCAGCCCAGAGCCCGACGCGGGGCTCGAACTCACGGACCGTGAGATCGTGACCTGAGCTGAAGTCGGACACTCAACCGACTGAGCCACCCAGGCGCCCCAGCATTTTGTTTTTAAAATACTATTAGATGTCCATGACAGTTCTAATATAAAGGCATTTCAAAGTAAATATTAGCTCTGAGGATATCATATATTTGTTTTATGCAAAGCTTTTAAATAATAATAAAATAGTTAGCAAATGGCCAAAAAGATATATGTATATATACATAGATGTGTGTGTGTGCATATACATACATATATTCTCCGTATATATGGAGAGAAAGAGAAAGAGCTATAGTGCTAACTAGCTGTATCATGTTTTATGGATTAGAAACCTCAATATTATTAAAATGTTATTTCTATATAATTGATATATTAATTTACATTACCACTCCCAGGCAAAGGAATTTTTTTTGTTTTTTTAAGAAATTGAGGATGTTCTTAAGGATTAGGATAAAGTGTGGCTTTACTACACTGGATAAAATGGAACTCTGTTTTTTCTCAAGTAAAAAGAGTGATATGATGAAAATGCTGTTTGGGGAGGATTTTTCTGAAGGTAATATGGGATGGATTGAAACAGGAAAAGGTTAGAATTTAGAAGACTGAAAGCCCTTAAGGAATCCAGGTCCTAATGGACAAATATTGGGCTCAAAGAGCCATGGAAAAGAAGGAAAGAATCAAATGTCTGTTGAGACCAACTGTATACCTTGATACCGTGTCAGGAATGTGGGATGCAGGGTATCTCCAAAACTCCTTAAGTTTAAAGATGCAAGGTCTCTGTTCTTCACAAGCTTTCAATTCATGCAGTGGTCCTATATAGTTAATAGCTACAGTATAGTGTTTCATGACATGTTTGTACTGGTGAAATGTAGGGAGAACTGTGGGAAACAGATAAGAGCAATTAATGCTGACAGTGGGTATCAGGGAGGGTTACAGAGGGGAAATGCCACTGGAGTTGGGTGAAGGAGTCTTAGCAGAGTTAGAAAACAGTGGGAAGGGAAATGCACAGAGGCATTAATGCTAGGCTGGTTCAGTACATGGCAAAAAGACCAGTATGACAGGATATTTTCTCCTAGGTATTGGTCAGAGATGAAGCTGAAAAAAATAGACTGGGACTAAATCATGGAGGGTCTAATGCAACCTTCTGACTCTCACTTTTTCTCTTTTCTCATCTCTTATCAAAAACATACATCTCTGTGTGCATGTGCATGTGCGCACATACATACAACTCCAGAATTTCTTTACATATTTGTACCGTAGCAAAGGAGAGGGAGTGCTGTGAATGTCACAACACCACAATCCTATCTGCCTCCACTCTTGGCTTAAAATTCTACTAATGTCTTTGATTCCATATTTCTAGGAGAGCAATAGGGAGAGAGGGGTGATTTGCAGACTAATCAGAGACTGTGTTTCCAGTGAGGATTTCCTTTCTTTGGGAGTTTTACAGTTGAGAATTAACCTGTTATGAACAAACTTTTTTTGTGATCCTCTATTTTTCTATATTGGCAACCTCGTCAATGTATTAGTTAAAAAATATTTGTATAACTTTCTCACCTAACTATCAGTTAACTCCTGATATTTAATATGCACAGAGTATAAAGATTAGGGTTATCTCTGGGTTTTCTGGGTCACAAGTCTAGCATCCCAGACTCTGAAACTTTTCCAATAAAGGGAGTGGAAATTACAAAGGGTTAAGTCTTTAAGGTCTTGGAAGAGGACCCAGATTAGTACACCAGTGCCTTTGTGGAATGTTTTAAAAGCTTTGTTTCTTTGTAAGTTTTGGAGTTTCCATCATAATAGTTCAGAGAAAGGAGGCCAGGAGGGAGTGGAGCAGCAGACATTCAGTGGAGAAGAAAGAGTGAAGACTGACTCATCATGTAGGGCTTGGGTGTGGGTGTGCCTGTAGTAGGGAGAAAGGGAGGAAGGGTTGTGTAGGCAAAATATTTTCTTTAATCTCACTGCAGAATGGGCTTTGGGGAAGAGAATGCATAAGTAGATAACTGTGGCACAGTTATTTATCTGTCATACACATGATACTGAAAGGAACTCTATAAAATCCTTTAGGTTTAAAGATGAAATAGAGACTATTGCATTCTGTTATCAGCTTTGACAGTTGCCCTAGTGTTTCTTTCCATGCTGGTGAAATTACTGAGCAACTTTCCCTTTCTTTGATTGGAGTCAATGTTCTCCTAAGAACTTCAGATGAGTCTATAGTTATGCATTGTATTTTCCTACTTCTTTATCTTTCTTCATGCTGTTCCTTTTACCCAAGGTATTTTTCTTGGTTATGGATACAGCTAATTCCTACCTCTTTGCGAAGTTCCAGGTTAAATCTTCCTCCATCAGAGCTTTCCTGATCTCCTGTTCCATAACCACCTTGCCTTCTTAACTCTGGAAGATAACAGGTACTTAATAAATAACCGACAGTTGTCTGATAGTTTTTGTTGTTGTTAAACCCCACATCCTTCTGACATTGACAATCGTAAAAACCAATGTGTTTGCATTTAATATTTTTCTCATTTAATTGTTCTTTATGACACAGTCATCTGGCCTTAAATATTAAATAAATCTAACAACCTAATAAATAAATTAGCGACATACTGTGAATTAGTGAATATAACTTCCCCTCCAATGCAGGAATTCACTATATAGCTTCCTTGTTATATCACATCTCTGTACTTTTAGATAAGCCATTCAAATATTCTGAGCATCATCCATAAAATGGGGTGATAATAGTATTCACACCTATTAGTTAGGGAAAAGTTTTGATGTGAATGACAGAAAACCTAAAATAATGGTGGCTTAAACAATATAGAATTTTATTTTTCTTTCCCCCAAATCCAAGACTTCTGTCTTGTTTCTTTACTATGAAAGGTGTCCATTCTTGTGTTTACCTCATGGTCTAATATAGCTACTTCAGCTCCAGTCATCATGCCTTCCTTCCAGCCAGCAGAAAGTAGAAAGGGGGAGGAGAAAGGCACACCCTTTCTGTTCAAAAAATCTTCCCAGAAATAACAAACCTCTTCTGCTTATATCTAATTAGTAATGACAGTGATATGGCTATATCTAGCTATAAGGGAGGCCATTAAAGGGATGACCATATGCTTGGCCAAAATTCAGAAGTTCTATTATTGAGAAAAAGTGAGAACAGATTTTGAGGGACAATTAGTAGTTTCTGCCACCCTACCGATAATGCTATTATAAAGATTAAGGGATATTATGTACACTGTGCTTAGAACATGCCTGTTACATGATACATGATCAATAAGTATTTGTCATTATTTTTTAAATTAAACATTATAGACAGTATTCATTCATTCTAATATTTGTTCAACACCTATTGAACACCTGCTATGCTGAACACTATGCCTCTCTATTTAAATCTTTATATCAACGGTGAGAAGACTACTATCCAGAATAGCTTCTCCCTTGTTAAATAGCTCTACAAGTTAGAGTTCTTTATCAAGCTAAGCCAGAGCATGCCTCCCCGATAATTCATTTGTTTTGGCCATGATCCTGCCTTTTGAAACAATATGTAACAAGAATATTTCCTCACCTTAGTTCTTCAATTACATGAAGATGGGTATACCTCCCACTCAGTTTTCTGGCTCTAACCAGGCATTTTATTAACTTATTTATCTAGCAAACAGTTTGTCAAACTTTTTCTATAAAGGGTTAGATGGTGAATATTTCTAGCTTTGCAAGCCACATAGTTTCTGTCATAGTTTATCACCTCTATCATTGTAATGCAAAAGCAGCCATAGACATTACATAAATGAATGGCCATGTCTGTGTTCCAATAAAATTTTATTTACCAAAATGGATAGCAGGTCAGATTTGGACCTTGGTATGTAGTTTGCCAGCCCCTAATTTAGCCCATGGAAATTTATCAGCAAGGTTATTTGTGACTGATATTTCCCTACCCTGAAGCTATAAATTTACTCTGTGTCACTCCTGATTCTTCTTAAACCTTTCATTTCTTTATCTTGTGTTACCACTTTGGCTAAGATTTCCAGCACCACCTACATAGCCCTATCATTGCATGGCCAGTCATTCCCTAGACATATTATCCATTCCAATTCATCTCTAGCTTAGAAATGCTACCTTGACAAGTTCTTTCTTGTTCTACCATATTCTTAGCCCACGCATCCTTTGATCTCTCCCAGGCTGGTCCTTCTCTAGTCTTCCCTACAAACCACATTAAGAAAAGAAGAATCTTTTTCTCCATCTTTTTCTTCTTCCAAAACTGTTAGACTGTGATCTTCTTTCAAGTGCTTCAGGTTTTCTTTAGCCAACTTTAACCTATTCCATCTTCCCTCACAGACAACCTAGAGCTTCCCAAGAGGAGGGAGGTAGAAAATTAACATTTATTGATGGACATATAAAATACATGTGATTTATGCTAATGTTAAAGAAGTGGAACATATAATTCGAGATTGATCATATAGCTGGCTTGTGGTCATGCAGCTGGGATTCAGGGGGTCAGCCCCAGTTATCGAATTGAAATTTAAGTTTAAGTGAACCTGGTGAGTGGAATGGATATTATATCTGGCAAAAGTAAATTCAACACCACGTCACCAACAGAGCTGCTTAACTTCACAAGGCATAGAATGACAAGCATTTGTCCTTAACTTTTGATTTCCAAAGCATTTTCTTCACAATCTGATCAAATAGGTAATTTTATTTCTGTCTTACAGGACAATGAGACCAAACCCAAAGTGGTTTAAATAGTTGCCTGAAGTGCCAGATGCCAATGTCTTATTGTTTTTCTCCGTGAGAATCCACATTTGGTCTTTTCTGCAAAGTTAATCCCACTTCTTTATCTAGCTGATTCCTTCTTGTCTTTCAAAACTCGGCTTGCTCATCATCTTCTTCAGGAAACCCTCCATGGCAATCACCCTCACCTTGTCCCCACTATCTGATTTAGATGCTCTTCCTCTGGGGTAACCCAGATTATAGCCCTATTTGCACTATACCTTACCTGATGATCTATTAGCTTATAAAGAAATCAAGGGGAAATTCCTGCCTCATTTAATTTTGTACTTAGTAAGAATATGTTGAGGGGTGCCTGGGTGGCTCAGTCGGTTGAGCGTCCGACTTCGGCTCAGGTCATGATCTCACAGTCTGTGAGTTCGAGCCTCGTATCGGGCTCTGTGCTGACAGCTCAGAGCCTGGAGCCTGTTTCAGATTCTGTGTCTCCCTCTCTCTCTGCCCCTCCCCTGCTCATGCTCCGTCTCTCTCTCTCTCTCTCTCTCTCTCTCTCTCTCTGTCAAAAATAAATAAACATTAAAAAAAATTAAAAAAAAAAAAAGAATATGTTGAATAAAGGAATGACCTGAGATGGAGTCTTCAGGGAGTCAGCTCTCTCAGATGTTGTTCAGTACTGACTACCACAAAACAAAAATCTCAGCCTGCCAGAGACAAACTCAGATAAAAGAGGATCCTCCTAGAAGGCATGGATCTCTGCATCCAGCGGACATCAGAAATTCAAACCGATGAGGTTTCAAACTAGTTAGCAAGAAAGCGGCATAACTATGGTGGAGAGCAGAGATTCTGGAGTCAGGTTTCTTGGGTTTGAATCCTGACTCCACCATTTTCCAGCAGTGTGATCTTTGGCAAGTGACTCAGCTTCTCTGTGCTTGGGTTTCTAATCTGTCAAATGTGGATCATAGTAGAACTGTTCTGTATTAGTTCTCTCTTGCTGTGCAACAAATTACCTCAAAACAATGTCTCAAAACAGTAAACATTTATTATCTCACATTTCCTGTGGCTCAGGAATTTGGGAACTGAGTGCTTCTGGCTCAGGCTTGCTCATGAGGTTAAAGTCATATAGACGTATAGACCATGGCTGCAGTCATGCGAAGCCTTGACTGGTGTTGGAGGATCCCCTTCCAAGATGGCTCATTCCAGTGGCTTTTGGCAGGAGGTCTCAGTTCTTGCCACAGGGAGCTCTTCCTATGTCATGACATCTGATTTCCTCCAGAACAAACGAGAGGAAGAACAAAAGGAAACCTCAATAAGTTTTATGACATTTTATGACCTATTCTCAGAAGTCATACACTGTTACGTCAACACATTTTGTATGTTGGAAAAAGTCACCAAGTACGGTCTCCATGCAAGGGGAAGGCAGTTAGGCTCTACAAAGAATTTGTGGACATATTTTAAAACCATCACATTATCTTGTATGATTGAGTGAAAATTACATGAGAGAGTAATTTTGAAGTGCTTAGAACAGGGGTGAAGCAGTACATGCTTTGAATGACCTTCCTCATAGGTGAGAAAGGACAAATAACAGTCAGTCTGAAGGCTTTGGCTTTAAAAGTTACTCTAAAAAATAGAGCAAAGTTATGGAAACCCAAGGTAGTGCCAAAAGCCATTAAAATTATCTATTTGGTTCTTGACATGAAAAGTTGTTCATGAATTGGAATTTGTAAAAAAAAAAAAAAGCAGGTATAAAGTAGGATATACAGCATGATCTGGTATTTGTGTAATCATATACCTATATCTCTGTGTGTTGATGCATAGGGAGCCTTATGGAAGGAGTTTACTCAAAGTATTAATAGTGGTTATCTCTGGATAGTGGGGTTTATGTTAAGTTGAAATTATTTTTGTGTTTTCCTGCATTTTTTGAATTGTTTTACACTGAGCATATTTCTCCAAAAATAATAGATGCATTTTTTTTCTGAAGAAAATTTAAAAGAAACCAGGTTGGAAGGAGGATGTGAAAGGTGGAAGGGTTAGGTTGAACCAGGACACTGCTGCTCTGTGTGGGCTCATTGACTTCCTGTGAAGTATCTGACTGACAGGATGCCCTCTGATTTTTTAAGGTAGTTGTGAAGACTGCATGTGCTGGGAGCCAGTGAGACTTTGTGGTTGCACTTGAGGGGCATATATGTAAGGGAAGAGGGGTAGGTTGCTGCTTCTTTGGGACAAGAGGAAAAGGGAGAAGCACGGGGAAGAGGGACACCTGTGTGGCAAAGGGCAAAAATGGGTTAAATCTGGTGTTGACAGCAGAGTATGAATGCTCATCAGTTGTCTTGGTAAGGACGGCTTCACTTACAAAGGAATGGTATACTTATGAAGGACACCTGTGATCCCGTGGTGCCCTGTATATCCTTGATAATTACACTTACCACACCAGATTGAAATTTGTTCAGTTCTCCCTCTCTCAATAGAATCACAAGCAGGGATATCTAGCCCCATTACATAGTTCCCAATGTAGAACAGGGTTCAATAATTTGGGGAATAAAAATAAATTATTTTTTAAGAATACTTTTCGTAAATTGAAAATTTTTATGTCCACATTCACCTGAATAATTTCTTTTTTTAAATGTAATTTCTTTAACTAATTAATAAGTTTTTAAATTTACGTCCAAGTTACTTAGCATATAGTGCAGCATGATTTCAGGAGTAGATTCCTTAATGCCCCTTACCCATTTAGCCCATCCTCCTTACCACAACCCCCCCAGCAACCTTCTTTTTGTTCTCTATATTTAAGTCTTTTATGTTTTGTCCCCCTCCCTGTTTTTATATTATTTTTGCTTCCCTTCCCTTATGTTCATCTGTTTTGTGTCTTAAATTCCTCACATGAGTGAAGTCATATGATATTTGTCTTTCTCTGGCTAATTTTGCTTAGCATAATACCCTCTAGTTCCATCCACGTAGTTGCAAATGGCAAGATTTCATTCTTTTTGATTGCCTAGTAATACTCCATTGTATGTGTATACCACATCTTCTTTATCCATTCATCCATTGATGGGCATTTGGGCTCTTTCCATACTTTGGCTTGAATAATTTCTTATTAAAGTGAATGGAAAGAATACACACACACACACACACACACACACACACACACATATGCACACAAAGTCACATTTGCCACTTCTGTTCTTTGTTCATCTTTTCCTCTTTTTCTGCCTTTTGATTATTTGAAAATTTTTATGGTTCTAATATTTTGGTTTATTACCTATATTTTTTCTTAAAGTGGTTGTATTGAGCTTATAGTATGCATCTTTAATTTATGACAGCCTGCCTTTAAGTAATGTTACACCAATTCACTTAGAAAATAATCTTGTAATAATATACTTCCATTTCCCTTCTCATGACCTTGTGCTATTTTTTCCTTCTGCATGTGTTAGAAACCCCACAATACATTGCTATTATTTTTGCTTTAAAAGATTAACTATCTCAAGTGGTTTACAATTTTTAAAAAATTGTATTTACATACATACTTAACATTTTCCATGCTCTTTATTCTTTTGCATGGATCCACATTTCTATCTGGTATTGTTTTCCTTCTAAAGGACTTCCTTTACTGTTTCTTATATGCAAATTTGTTGGTGATGAATTCTTTCAGCTTTTGTATGTCTAGAAAGTTTTTCTTTTCTTTTTGTTTTCAAAAGATATTTTTGTTGGGTATAGAATTCTAAGTTGGCAGTATTTTTTCTTTTAGTACTTTAAAGATTGACTCTACTCTCATCTGGCTTGCATTGTCTCTTATTGTGTTTTATCTTATTTTATTGTTTCCTCATGATAAGTGTACTTTTTAATCTCCATCCTCAATTTCACCCATCTCCCTAAACACCTCCCCATAGCTTGCATTGTTTCTCATGAGAAGCCTGCAACCACCCTTATCTTTGCTTCTCTCCACTTAACATGTCTTCTTTCTCTAGTTTTTATGGTCTCATTGAACACTCAACTTTCTTTCCTTTAAATAAGAACTCTGTTGGGTTCAGCCTGAGTTCCCCTTCCCTCCCCTATGGCCTAGAAACTCTCAAACTGTAAGCTAGGGCATTTATAGGATTCACCTCATTTGTTGTTGTTTTCTTATTTCAGGAATCAATGTTCTGTGTCCCCTGTTGTTCAGTATTTAAAAACCATTATTTCTTTTTTTTTTGTCTGATTTTTTCAGTTGTTTAAGGCAGGGGAATAATTCTGGTCTCTGTTGTTACTCTACTTTGGCTGGAAACAGAATTTCTGAAATATTAAATCAGAGAAATAAATACCAAAAACATTAAAAGTAACTATCAATTGCAAAACTCTGTTCATATTCAGAATTGGTTCATATTTTGCATTAGCTTAGAATTACAAGTTCGGTTTTAAAAATTTATTTAGTGCCACAGTGTTTGACATCATGTCTTTTTCTTACAGGAAACATTCAAACTGGATTTTTAATCGTTAGTAAGTCAGTGAGATATCAGAAGTTGCAGAATGCAATCCCGAGTAAAAATCTCCAAAAGAATTACTTCAAATAACAGAGGAAAGAAAATTGAACTACCACCTTAAAACTCTGGTCTAGAAAAACATATTACACATGATAGGAAGTTATAACTGGAGAAATTTATTTGGCTCTTAATGCACCTGAATGAAAGGAATTGTCACACTGTTTCTCAGGACTTGTAGATCTGAGATTATTTTACTAATAAGTTGTTTTATAAAAATCTTGACATGATCAGCAGAGAGAAGAAACAGCAATAGCTAAAACCTGTGTGTTGGTCAAGATGACTTCTGAAGAAATGGCAGCTTCTGTTCTCACACCTGTGACTCAGAGAAAGGTGAAATCGTCTCCGTCGGCTTTAGATGAAAGTAGTGAAAAGGTCTCAGACGTCAGTGTTCCAAAGGCACATAGTGTCAGGCAGAGTGGTCAGACTTCCACCATCTCACGACTGAACAAGCTTAAAGAAGAATCCTCTGGAAGCAACTTGCCCAAGATTGTCTCCATAGCAAGGGAGAAGATAATGAGTGATGAGAACAGCAATGAGAAGTACTGGGAGGAAAGCATGCCAGATTCTGTGAAAAACCTCAATATTAACTGCAACAACGTACTGAAAAACAGCCAGTGCAGCCTTCCTCAGAGCCAGTGTTATGACACGTGCGATTCTGTCATGGAGGAAGGCCTGTGTTTGGAAACTGGAATCCCATCCTCACTGGAAAGAAAGGTGTTCCCTGGAATTCAACTGGAAGTGGATGGACCTCCCATGGACATTAGTCCCTTAGGAAATCAGTCGGCCATCATAGAGAGCGGCCGGGCACACCCTGACGGCAGCATGGCAGCATTTCACTTTCATTATGAAGTCGACAGGAGAATGTCAGACACTTTCTGTACCTTGTCAGACAACCTGATTTTGGATGATTGTGGTAACTGTGTACCACTGCCTGGTGTTCGTGGGGAGCGACAGAAAAATTATATGGCATATACTTGTAAACTCATGGAATTGGCAGAAAACTGTGATAATAAGAATGGGCAGCTGCAGTGTGATCATTGTGACGCCTTAAATGACAGATACTTGTGCTTCGAAGCTTCTTGCCAAAGGGCCGATGCGGTGTGTTCAAGTGACAGCTTTTGCAGGGAGGACTTTACTAACAGTCCACCTGCCAAGACCTTTCTGAGCCATTTTGAGGACTTCCCTGATAATTGTGAAGATGTAGAAGAAGATTTTTTTAAGAGCAAAAAGGAGAGGTCCACTTTGTTAGTGAGAAGATTTTGTAAAAATGACAGGGAAGTAAAGAAATCTGTATATACTGGGACAAGGGCGATCATGAGAACTCTGCCTTCTGGTCACATTGGGCTGGGAGCTTACAGTTACATTGATCAGAAGAGAAGTGGCCTCCTGCTGCCCTGTGGGAGAGTTCTGGAAAGGCGGTCAGCGGTGGCAGTTAGGGAAGATGGGAGCTGGTGCCTGTCAGAAGCTCAGTGGTATTCGGTAAGGAATAAGTTTATTTTTGGTCATTTCTTTAAACTTGATCTTTTTTTTAAGTTTAGTTATTTATTTTTAGATGAGAGAGCGCATGTGCATAGGCACACATGAGTGGGGGAGGGGCAAAGAGAGGAGGACAAAGAATCCCAAGCAGGTTCTGTGCTGTCAGTGCAGAGCCAGATGTGGGGCTCAAACTCAGGAACCATGAGATCATGACCTGAGCTGAAATCAAGAGTGGGAAACTCAAGTGACTGAGCCATCCAAGAACCCCAAAACTTGATCTTTTAAAATCCAATTTTCTGTTGTCTTAATTCATGGAAAGTTTTAGGCTCTGTCAAATTATGATTCTTAGGGGAAGCATTTGTAGTTACTAGAAACTTGTAGACCTAATGGATACGCGAGTCAATAGCTGTCAAGATGGAGTTAACTCTACAATGATATAAGTAACTAGATGCACATATGTATGTCATCAGGAGTGCAGAAATTAGGGAGACTCCCAGGTTACTATATGTAGGATTAGGAGACAGACTCCTGATAATGGGAAAGTGGTTCCATTGACTGATTATCTACTTGTGCCTTTGGAGGTACATGCCTATGTCTTCTATATTTTTGGGTTGCAAGGCCTAAAAGAACTTAAGATATGGTTACCTTCATTTTCCAACCAATGTTCCCAGTTTCTTCCCTCCTCACCTTTTTTGTGCCATGGACCCCTTTGGCAATTTTGGTGAAGCCTATGGACTCAGAAGAATGCTTTTAAGTGCATCCAATGAAATACAAGGTGTTATAAAGGACACAGATTATGTGAACATATGTACACTTACCAAGATATCATTTGAAATTATGATATATGGCAGGGTAGGTGCTTCTTTGTTAACACATTAAACAGTGGCATTTAGTGGTTCGATAACTACCATAATTCTGAAGTAGTGATGAATGTCAGTAGGGAGTAGTTTCCCTGGGACTTTCTCAATTTTAGCATTACAAATCCCTCATCCAGGGAAACCCCCTCAGTCCTGGGCAAACCAGGGCAGTTGGTCACCCTAAATATAAATACTCTTTCAGGGTTTCAACCACGACTGTATTATATAGAAATATCTGTGATTTCTATCGGTGACAAGATCACAGGTACTGTTCTAATACTGAGACTTGTTGGTCTGTATTCATAATTGAAGGGAATGCTAAATGTCTAACTCTCACATTCCAGTGTTTCACAATTCCTTAAAACCTGGCCTTGTGAATAAATACCCCATCTAGAAAAAACATTCCTTTTATTGAAATACAACTGGTATATTTTTATTGTCATCATCATCATCAGTCATGGAGCTAATGTTTATTTTGCATTTGACATGTGCCAGACATTGGGTCACATAATTTACATACTTGATTTCATGCAATCCTCTCAACTACCTTCTGATATTAACCCCTTTGTATTGCTAAGAAAACGGAGTCTCAGGAAAGTTATATACCTTGCCCAAGGTCACTTAACTGCTAAGTGGTATAACTAGGATTGTAATCTGGGCAGCCCAGACTCTTAGTTTCTCAAGATCCAGAAAGAAATACAATTGAGAGTAAGCTGCTAAAGGAGCAGAAGGATTCTGTTCATTTCAGTGTCTGTTGATTGAGTAACCACACTCACTGATGCTTATGGTATGTCAGACTTGGCTGTGTTCAATGTGGCCAATCCCAGACCCTTGGAATCACAATCGCTGGGGTAGGGCACAGCAGGAATGATTTTTAGGGTTCCTCAGGTGATTGTATGATTCTGTGGAGTTGAGAACCACTGTCCAACAACTTTGAGCTCTTTGCTCTTTGGGCAGGACATTTAGGGAATATTTGCTGTGTCCTAAAGACCCCGACACTGCGGGCTCTCGGGAATGGCACGGCTGACCTGGGAGCCTGCCTGAAAAGTGACGACCCTTCTCTCAGGCCCTTCTCTCTGTGCATTCGACCTACTGTTCACCCAGTAAGGGTCGGCAGATTTGTTTTTGAATGTTCACCTGACTCCTTATAAAACCTGAGTCCCAAGCAAGGTGACGTCAGTGACACACAGCACCCCCCTCCCCCCCGCCCCCAGCTCTTCTGACCAAGTTTTGTCCATGCAGGGAAAAAGGAGCTCATCACAGTAATGTGTCTTCCCAGTTAAAAAATGCAGGCATTTTAAAAATTCATATACATCTGAAGTTGAATGTTAAGAATGCAACAGAAATTTAAATGCAGCAAAGAGAGTGGAAGCAGATTGAGAACGGTTATCAGAGCCCCCCAACACTTCTACAGGCATGGGGGTCATGCGTCTGCTATAAATAATTGCAGAATAATTTCTGGCATGATAATACTCACTCCCCTAGTTTCTGGAGCACTGCCACTTCTTCTGAGAACGTTCATGGGTCCCTAGCTCCAGTCTGCCCCTGTCAGTTAGAGGCACTGAGATGGTTCATTTCCAATGAAAAGAACCAAAGAGATGATGCAAATCATCTCCTCCCTTCTTA
The DNA here is from genome assembly GCF_018350215.1 of Panthera leo. Taxonomy (NCBI): domain Eukaryota; kingdom Metazoa; phylum Chordata; class Mammalia; order Carnivora; family Felidae; genus Panthera; species Panthera leo. Next base: position 53,587,916 of record NC_056689.1, read on the forward strand.
GTCTCTGAAGGTTGGGAGAGGTTGCCACACCTCGACCAGAGTGAAGACTCTGGAGAAGAGAGAGGAGAGCTCTTCTCCTGGATTTCCAGGAAGCTGTGGCTATTTTTATTAACCTTAAAATGAAGCTGGGGAATGGGCTGACTGTCCTGTCCTTTCTGAAGGGAGAGCTCTGAAAGGAAAGATTTTGAATATTCAAACCATACCATGGAAGGAATAAATCAGTATTTTCTAAAGTATTATATCCTCTCAGTATCTCACTTTTTAGAGTCTGGTGGAAATCCTTCTCAAAGTTGTCAGATAAATTGTAGCCACTTTCCCCAGCTCCTGTATGTGGCTTCCTTCACCTAAAAAGTGCAGATGCTAATGCAATGCTCCTGTTCCTATTTTCTGATGAGTTCGCAGGTATCCATCCTGTTTCCCCAGTCAGACTGTAAGTTTCTTAAAGGGCAAGAAATGACTGTACCTTTTTTTCTGCTCTCCACGATGCAAGCATAGTGCCAAGCATATAGAAAACAGGACAATGTCATCTTAGGAACATGGTCTCTGGAGTCGTGTCAGCCTGAATTGAACGTTGACCACTGTGACTCCACCATTTACTGCTGGTATGACCTCAAGCAAGTTATTTGATCTCTTTGCTTCTAATTACCTTATATGTAAACTGGGAGTAATGATGTTGTGAGGGTATTAAATGACATGGCTCTGTGAAATAGATAGCACAGTATCTAGCAAGGAGTGGGAGCCAGTATTTTCACTCTGGCAGTTTATTAATATGCTTTGTCATGAACGTGTCCCCACCTCATTCTGCCCTTTGAAGCTTCTCCCATAGGGGAGTTTATGGTGGTGTGAATTTGAGTGAATGTCCCTCAGTCTATGATGTGGTAGCTTGTACAGTCCTTCCTACACATTTAAAGAATGTGTTATTTGTCCAGTTAGTTCCTCTGCCTCACATTGAAATTTTTTCTTGTATGCCTTCGTCAAAATGACCCAATTAATTTATGTTTGCACAGCTGTGCAGTGAAGAATGGATTTGAATGGGAGACATTAATGAGGATTAATGCTTGCTGACTGACTAACCATATTGGTATCCTCCCCCCCGACTTGTGAAAAATGAAAACCCTACTCCTGACCCAGTTACAGCCACACTCCTGCTCTCCATTTATTGGCTCAGTGAGATGGCATATTTTGGCAAGTGGTTGAAGTCTCCAGACTGAAAGTTGGTTGAGGGTGTTTTCCTTTTAAAAAATTCCCTCTCTGCCTGAATTTTGGGGAGTTTAGGGTATTTAGAGTTATTCTGAATATGAAGTACACGAAGTCCCTGCCTGTGCTGGAAGTATTCATGGAACCTGAGTTCTGTGTGCACTGAAGGATGGCGTGTGGAGGAGGGGAGAGTGGCCAGGGCAGACAGGCCACCAGCTCCCGTGTTATCACTTCATTTGTCTCCCTGCCATGGTCCATGAGAGGATTTACTGTATAAGAATGTGTGCGGCCAAACAGAAAAAGAATGAAGTTTTATTTTTTTTAAAAATCAGACTAGAAAAACAGTAAATTAAAAAGGAAAGTCACACCAGCTTCTTTGTTGCTGGTTCTTACTCTTCTTTCTTCCTTCTAAAATGTATCTTTCTTCTTCACATTTTATTCTACTCTTTAGCAGAGAGAATTAAACATAAGAGGCAATGAAAAATTTTTGAGTGTTTAACATAAATACCTTCATCAGTATTTGTGTCTTTGAGTTTATATTTTCTTTGTTATGTGTCGAGGGATCAACCAATAATAAATTTGTCTTCCGAGTGGTAACTTTTAGGAATGATCAACTATCCATTGAGTCCTGCTGTCCAGTGTTGTAATAGATGGCTGTTGAAATAGCAACATGTTTTATTTTCTCCTCTGGAAATTTGGTCTCTCTGCAGATTGGGTACAGTGTGGACCTTGAAATAATTAAAATTTCACAGTGTGTACAGACTAAGCTGAAAGCCTGGGCTTGGTAGCATGCCAGGCCTCCTCTTCCATTACTAAGGGTTATGTCAAGTTCATGACATGGGTATAGGACGATGCTGGCCCCTTCCTGCTGAGCACAGTGAAAGGGAATCCAGATCCCGGACAGACAGCCCCTGCACAGTTTAGTCACGTCTGGTGCATCAGTGGAAAATGTGACAGGCTGTCAGAAGCTGACTTTGTGATGATTGGACAGCTTTCCCTTATTAGCTGCATTGGGGCAAGTTTAAGATAAATTCACTTCCACATCTCAGTAGTTACACCAGCTCTTTGGCTAGGATTTAGCAAAAAAAAAAAAAAAAAAAAGAAGAAGAAAGGAAAGAAAAAGAAAAGAAAAATGTTGACCCTGGACTCTAATTTAAGGTGAATATATTCATGGCCACTGTTATTCACATGGTAGCCTTAGGACACTATCCACACTAGGATTTTTTTTTTTTTTTTTTCCTTTTCCCCAGATGTCCTGAATAATGGGAATTAGCAGCCAGAGAGGCCTCATCCCTAGAAATGGGCCATGGTTAAAATGTGGCCTGAAAAGAATCAGAACCCATAGACAAGGATAAGACCATTAGATGGAGTCCTTATTTAATATACCCTGCATTTTTACACCGGAAGGACTCAGGCTGCCCACAGAATGACCCCTTGCAGTCATGAGGTCCTCTCCCCTTAATCCCCTCCCTGGGTGCTGTTTCCCTCAGGGCTCATATGCCTCCTGGAGTGGTATGGAGGTTTCTTCCCCAGTGACCACAGGATTCAGCATCAAGGACTGAAGCATCATTGGGAGTGAGGGGTGACCATCCCCTGACCTTTCTGTGACTAGACTAACTCATGGCTCAGGCAGGGCCCTCCCTGAAAAAGTATTCTCAGACAATGGTGCTGGGTCATTTTCTGGTCTAAAGAGCCTTGGGAACACCAATATGGTGTTCTGTCCATTGGTTCTTTTTTCTAGCAGCTGGCCTGGATGCATTTAGAACCTCAGATTAAATATGGGTCCTGCAGAGTTCAGGCATCCAAATCCCTAACCTTAACCAACATTCAGCCCTTGAGGCCCAGCCCCTTCCCTGTCATTTAGGCCACCACCCATCAAACCCTCAACAAGAAAACCACCTCAGTTTTTAGCGACAAAGAGACACCATCATCTTTCAAGGGTAAGGAGAGCCCATACGTTGAATCCAAAAGCAGATGTCTTTCAAGGCAAGGAGAGATACTTTGATTTCTCCTGTTTTTAATAGCTTTATTGAGATATAATTTGTATACCATACAGTTCACCTATGTAAAATGCAAAATTCACTGGTTTTTTATATATTCACAAGTATGTGCAACCATCACCACAATGTTTGAACATTTTCATCATCTCCAAAAGAAACCCCCTACTCTCTAGCTATCACCCTCCATTCTCCTCACCCCTTCTCCCTATCTCTCTACTCAGCAGCATCTACTAATCTACTTTCTGTGTCTAGAAATTTCCCTATTCTGGACCTTCATCTGAATGGACTCATAAAGGATGCAGTCTTTTGTGACTGGCTTCTTTCACTTAGCATAGTATATTTTTTTTACTTTAATTTCAGTGTAGTTAGCTTAGTATATTCCAGGTGCATCTGTACTATAACATGTATAAGTACTTTGTTACTTTTTACCTCTGAAAAATACTTCATTGTATGAACATACCACATTTTATTTATCTGTTCATCGGTTTTTGGACATTGGATTCTTTCCACTTTCTGTCTTTTTGTCTGCTATGAATATCTGTGTGCAAGTGTTTGTGTGGACATATGTCTTCATTTCTCTTGGACACGTATCCAGGGGTGGAATTGTTGAGTTATGTAACTATGTTTAACCTTTTGAAGAACTGCCAGACTGTTTTCCAAAGCAGCTGTACCTTTCTGCATTCCCACCAGCAGCGTGTGAGGGTTCAGTGTCTCCACATCCTGACCAGCATTTCTTAGTGTCCATCTTTTTGCTTAAAGCCATCCTAGTTGATATGAGGTAATATCTCATTGTAGTTTTGATTTGCATTTTCCTGATGGCTAATGATGTTGAACATCTTTTCATGTGTTTATTGGCCATTTGTACATCTTTGGACAAATGCCTATTCAAATTCTTTGCCTATTTTTAATTTTTTTTAATTGTTGAGTTCTGTATATATTCTGGATATAAATCCATTATCACATATATGATTTTCAGTATTGTGTGTCCACATGTGTGTAGATATATATGTGCGTATGTGTATACACACACACACACATATATAGCTATGGATATGGATATAATGAATGCAAGTCGAGACAGTGGCAAAGAAGGCTTATAATTTTAGTGCACAGTGAAACTTGTTAAATATTTTCTTTGGACATGGATCTCATTCTCATTGTTCAAACTTACCCCACCATTAACAATGGTCAAGTTGAATTTTTTATCTTCCTTCTCCCCCAGATTCTTTCCAAACTCCAATCTGCCTAGTTTCTCCTTCTTCTTCTGCCTAAGCTTGTATTATATAGGCTGTTTTTCTTATTATCTAAATTCTGCACCCCAGAGAAGTGGCTGGGAACCAGATTGTCATCTGCAAAGTTGTGCCTCACAATGAAGGCATCTGAGGCAGAGCTGCTTGAGGAGGTCACCACTTTAGTAATGTACTGCATTATGCACAAGTGGCAGGACCATGCCTAGGTTGAGGCCAGCAAGGTGCCTAGGTGGCAACTTGTAAGGAGGCAGTCAGTCTCAGGGTTTCGCAAGTGCCAGCTCTCTACTTATTAAGGAGTGCCTCCTTAAATTTTGAGCCCTGGGCAGCTCACTTGTCTCCCCTTGGTCCCAGCCCTGGGTAGAGGATCTAAGAGACTCTGTGGTTTAGAAATGCATATCATCTTCCTATCTTCCTGCTTCAGGAATGGCCTTGACTAACCCCTCATATACTTTAATGCAAATGTTGTTGAAATACAAGCTAAGAATGGTTCCTCATTTTTAAAGCGTTCAAAACAAAATCAAAAGAAGAGTAATATTTCATAACATATAGAAATTGTATGGAATTCAAACTTCTGTGTTCAAAAATGAAGGTTATTGGAACACAGATACACTCATTCCCTTTAATACTCATGTATTTTCTTAAAAAAATTTTTTTAATGTTTATGTGTTTTTGAGAGAGAGAGAGAGAGAGAGACAGGACGAGCTGGGGAGGGGCAGAGAGAGAGAGGGAGACACAGAGTCTGAAGCAGGCTGTCAGCACAGAGAGCCCAATGCAGGGCTTGAGATCATTACCTGAGCGAAAGCCGGGAGCTTAACCAACTGAACCACCCAGGCACCCCATACTCATGTATTTTCTATAGCTGCTTTCTCCTTCTAACAGCAGAGTTGAGTAGCTGCAATTGAGACTATATGGCTTGGAAAGACTAAAATATTTATTATCTGGTCCTTTAAAATAAAAGTTTGCCTCCCCCTAGTTTAGAACATCCCTCTCTACCTGGCTAATTTCTGCCCATCCTTTAGTCCTGAGCTTAGATTTCACATTCTCTTGGTGGTCTTCCCTACGGGATCCACCCGTCCCCCACCCCAATCCAGAGTTTCTCTGACAGTCAATGCTAATACATATTTCTTAAATGACTCCTTGAATTATAAAATAAGAAAGGCGATTTCCACCCATTGCTGATGTCTCCTCCCCTCCTTCCCCAGACCAATGCAAGCTTATTAGCTGGCCTCTCCCTAACCATCAGAGCTTGGAACCACTTCCTTTGAGAAATACCTAAGACAGAATCAGAATTTTCTATTGATATTTGTAAGAATCTTTTTCAGTCCTGTGAACCCAGTGACTCATGCTTGTCACCTCCACAGATGTGGCCTGAAAGACAAAGAGGGGACATTTTTAGATCTCCTTGTCCCTAGCCCTCCATTTCAATTGGCTACAAAACCCCCAGGGAAAGTTTACAAATGCTTTGTGTTTACAAGGGAGCGTCTGAGATTGCTGTTACCTGCAGTGGGTCAGAGAGGAAAGGAGCCCCCTCCTCTGAACATCCTGGATCTGTCTCCTTGTCCTTCGGAAGTCCCAGTCCTTACAGGCAGAGATTTCCACCATGGACCAGAGGGAATCTAACTTCTATTTCTCAGTGGTGGTCAGGGATGGGGTTGGTGGTGAACCCATAGGGACAGCATGGTGTGTTGAGATCATTCTTGAGTTTGGGAGGTACTTGGCCAGTTTTTTCAAACGGTCTGACCCCTAGTAATCTCAATAATAAACCTGAGGCGACACCCCCCACCACTACCACCGCCAAAAATAAGGCCTAAGTACCAGTTCCAGCTCTCCCATTAACTGTTTGTGTGACCTTAAGCAAGTCACTTTAGGGCCTGAGATTTTAGTTACTTTGGGTATAGAACAAAGTGAGGAGAGACATGTATTCACTGCCTGCTGTGTCTCAGACACTGTGTATGTAATTTGCATATATTAATAAATTATAAGTTACACATTTCTTCTTAACTCTGAAAGCCCAACCGTCTGTGATTTTCCTGATTTAAGTCTTGACCCTGGATTTATGGTTGAGTAAATATTCTGCCTTCCCCAGTAGTGTCTCCTAAAGATTTGATTTGTGGAGAACCTTCTCACTGTCCAGTAGAGGATAGACACAGGAGAGACGCTCCCCTTTTGTCTAAGCCCTGAAATGCCTTTCGCAGTAAAACAGCAAGCACTTGGTGGGCTCTTACTGTGTGCCAGGCATTGTGCTTCCCAGACATGACCAAGGTCATGCAGTGTTAGGACTCCAATCTGGGTCGGGCTGCCTCCAAAGCCCATACTCGTAACTACTCCTCAGAGGTTCCTCTGGAAGATTCTGATGTAACTCATCCCTATAACTTGGCAGAGGTTCTGTTCCCTTATTAAGTGTGCAAATGTTGAGCTGGATGAGCCCTTAAGCTGTTTCTGTCTTCAAATGTGATCTGGGTGTGACCTTTGGATGAAATGGGAGACATGGGGAACAATACCAATTCTTAATGTGAGGGGTGTGTTGGCTATTGAAATGGCTAAGATTTATTTTTATGACTCAGCCTGCTAGGGGGAGGAAACCAAGCCCTAAGGTTTGAATTTTTTACTGAGTTGCTGTAATTTAGAAGTACATTTTGAAAGTTTTATAAGTAAGTAAGCAAGAACAAAGTCCAAAGCAAACTGCACACATCTGACTCAGAATCTATAGCTTATTCATGATCATGCTAAAATGACCCAAACTAGTGGGAACATAATTTAGTATTTTTCCATATTAATTTAAAGTTTTCTGTGATCTTCAAGGGTTCTGACCAACTGACCTGAGTTTGAAAAACATTACTCAGGAACATTTCTTTCCATAGCCATACTGTTAAAATTTTCACCTACTTCACAGGGTTGTGAGGCTGGAGACAAAATGGGGCTGCTGTATATACTCAGATGCTTGGCAAACATTATAAAATGTCCCTGCAATTACAACTTTTCTTCTCTTACTCCAAGCTCTGAGGCTTCAGAGGGAGGTACCCGGGGGAAAAGGGAACTCCAAAACTACTCTGGAAGGAGCAAAACAAAGCCAGAGCCAGCTGATTCCTTTCATAAATGCTGCTTATATCCAGGGGAACCTGCTTACTGAAACCTGACCCTTTGGTTTCCCTTTTGTGATGCTGGCCTAGTTTTAATAACTTCATTTTCAACTACAGATTAGGTGACTTTTATCACCGACACCTACTTCATCTTATCCCTATGTTTTAATAAAATAAGGATTCAATTTGTCCGTATACCATGTTGAGTAGCCTAGCTTCAGAAAATGTAGCACCAAATTATAAATGGTGACACTTTAATAATGAGTGTGGATGTGTCTCGAGAGCCAGCATGTGGGAGTTTGGCAGTCGGAAAGCCCCATGGCTTCAGTTTTTTCCAGATTGTGTACCATTTCATCAAATAGTAATTTGTTAGCCTTGAAAACCTCTTCTAGAACAAGGAAATGTTCCTTTGAGTTCTAAATCGGTAAACCCCAAACTTGTTTAGTAGCAGATTCATTATTTTTCTCTTTAATGGGGCCGAAGAAAATGGTCTCAGGCCCTGGATGGACCAGCAAGTTCTTCTCGGAATGGCCACATACCAAATAAAGGCACCGTGATGTTGGTATGACTCTGCCATGACTAATATTATGTGAGGGTAATGCCATTATTGTGGCGACCATATTTTCCAAATAAAAAGTTGGGAACTTTTTATTGCAAGGAGAGAGGGGCAGAATATTTGAAATTGAGACTGACTCAGGAAATCCAGAATAAATGGTCCTGGAGTTGCTGTTGATTGCAGTATGAAGGAAAAAGAATGTGAGCAAATTAGAGCACATCTCCTTTGTTGCTAGAAAAATCAGGAGTTTGTAGTGGTAGTAACTGTGTTATAAAGACAACACATTAGAAACCCAGAACAGAATCCAGGAAATGTTTTTCTCAAAGTTTTTGTTTTTCTGTATTTTTCTCCAAGTATTTGGTAGCTACTGTGCTTTGGAATTATAAAGATAATGAAATAGATTTCTTTGAAATACTAGGATGTGCTCAGCTAAGTAAGGGTTTTCCCTTTCTAAGGAATCACCTGGAAAGGTAGTTTCTATTTTCCATATGTGCTGCCATTATGCAAAATGTCTTAATTCTTTGAGCTTGGATCAACATTTTATTTATTTATTTATTAAATATTTATTCTTTGGCGGGGGGGAGAGAGAGAGAGAGAGAGAGAGAGAGAGAGAACATGAGCGGGGGAGGGGCAGAGAGAGACACAGAATCTGAAGCCAACTCCAGGCTCTGAGCTATCAGTGCAGAGGCTGACGGCGGGGCGGGGCGGGGGGGGGGGGGGGGGGGGGGGTGGGGGGGTGGGGCGGCCTCGAACTCACGAACTGTGAGATCATGACCTGAGCTGAAGTCAGACACTTAACTGACTGAGCTACTCAGGCACCCTGTACTGACATTTTAGAAACAGTCCATTCAAGCAGCCTAGCTAGTGCTGGGTTAGGTCAATGTTGATGTGTGACTGAATGATAGGATTGGTTTTATTAAGGGTCTTATAAATAGACTGGAGGTAAAAGGGGGTGTCTGGAAATGTTTTGAGCAGAAGTAAAATTATAAGTTCTGCATACAACACAACTGGAACACAAACCTGGTCATTGCTTCATAGTCTCGCTCAGTGTTAACGGGTAGTTCAGAGGTGCCCACAAACCCAAATGTACCTTTGGTTTGGGCTCAGCCTCATGGTCACAAAGCTCATGCCAGAGGTGAGATGGAAATTTAGCCCCATCTCCCCAGCCCTTCTTGACCAGGTGCCCTTGTACAGGGCACAACATACTCAACCATACAAGGTGATCTTGGGGAGTACCATATGGAAGACAATCAGAGGGCTTTCTTGGATTTTTTCCTTCGATTCGTTATATAATGTGCTCAGCACAGTGCAGTCCACTAAATTCCAAAGGTCTAAAATATAAAGAAATTAGGGGCGCCTGGGTAGCTTAGCCAGTTAAGCGTCCAACTCTTGGTTTGGCTCAGGTCACAATCTCATGGTCTCATGAGTTCAAGCCTCACATCAGACTGTGCTGGCAGCAAGGAGCCTGCTTGGGATTCTTTCTCTCTTCCTCTCTCTCTGCCCCTCCCCGCTCACGCTGTCTCTGTCTCTCTCAAAATAAATAAATAAACTTTAAGAAATAAATAAATAAAAATAAAATGTAAACAAATTAAATTGGTCCAGTGTGAATGCTTTTCTAGGTAAATGTAAAATAAGTATTTGTAACTTTATGAACTACAGAGTTCTTGAGCTGGAAGGCCCATCCTCTATAACCTTTTTCAGTCCCTCATTTTATGGATAAAAGTAGCCAAGTCCCTAGACATTTGAAATTACTTGACCAGATTCACATAGCTAATGATGGAAGACACAGAACCAGAACCTGGATCTCTGTAGACTGGTCCCTCATCTCTGAAATAGGATAAAAATATATGGAGGAGCCTTACACATAGTAAGTGCTCTATTAATGTGAGCTCATTCTGAACCCCACTGCTTTTGGGGTTCCTGGGAGACATGTATTCCTGATATAGCACCTGCCCTGGTAGAATTCATGGTGGAATGATAGTGGAGGCCGACATGCCTGCGCTATCTTTTCGTTTGTTCCGCAATTTTTGCAGATTGTAAATAACTGTGGTTGATGTATGGTATAACAGCTTTTTTCTTTGTTCTCTGGTCCATTCCGGTTTTCACAGCTTAGCCTATCTCTGGTTCTTTAAGAAGCTGGCTCATCTTGTTGCAATAACATTGTCAGTTCTTTAAGTGCTCAGTGATGCCCTTTAAATGTGAATGCAGCCAAGTTTTGTTGAGTTCATTTCTCCCCTTAGTCTAGTTTCTTTCCATCCTTCACTTGGCAGGTAGCTCTCTGGTTAACGACCAGTTCTTCAAAGCATACAGAGCAACCGTGGGATCCCTCCCAGTCTCTCAGGAGGATATTTTCCCGTGTTCTTTTCCTCTTATTTATGGGAAGCTGAGCCAGTAAGAGACACGGAGCCCAGCAGGAGGGGCCGGACCAGGCCCAAGGAGTTGAGCCAACAACCCCAGGCTCATAAAACATTAGCTCTGGAAGGGCCTTGGAGACTGTCGAGTCCAACTCTTCATTTTACAGAGAAAGAAACTGAGGCTCAAAGAAAGGCAGTGGCCTTGCCCAAGTCTGCTTAGGCATCAGTTTCACAGCCAGGCCCAGAATCTGGGTTGCTCTCAAACCAACTCTCCTGCCCTGTGCCAGATGCCAAACACTGTTTCTGACCCATAGGTGAGAAGCTGAATTGATTGTAGTATAACAGTTAAGTCATTTGGGGCGCCTAGGTAGCTCAGGCAATTGAGCATCCAACTCTTGATTTCAGCTCAGGTCATGATCCCAGGGTTGTGGGATCAAGCCCTGCATTGGGGCTTAAGATTCTTTCTCCCCCTCACTACCCTCTCCTCCACTTGCTCTCTCTCTCTCTCTAAAATAAAATTTAAAAACAAACAAACAACAATAAAAAACAGTTAAATTATTCAAGGTGTAAGGCTCCGTAGTGGTTAAGTGAGCTTGGGAGCCAGATTGCCTATATTTAGATCTGACCCTGTACTTACTAGCACTGTGACTTAATAAAAGTTTCTTAACGTCTCTGTGCCTCTATTTCCTTACCTCTAAAGTGGGGATAATAATTTAACCTACTTCTTTGTGATGTTGTAAAGATTAATAGGTTGATACGTTAAATGTTGACATACATAAATAAGAGTGTTCTTAATTTTAAAGCATTTACAACAGTACTTGGCACTGCTCTCGTTTTGTTTCTTTTTGATTCTTAAGTCTCAATTTTTAACCAAAATTCTGTATTATCTCCTCATAAATACAAAGTTTTCTCTAGGGACCCTGATGGGATATGTCTAAATTGTGGGATATAGTATTCAAGGCTGTAAGAGTGGCAGGAGGGTTTGTGTAGTCTGAGAGGGCTTCCTGGAGGAGGTGGGATATCATTTGAGTTCTGTCAGGAGTTAGGATTGTTCTTTTGCCTGCAGTGAGAATGCAGAGTATTCTATCAGAAGTAAATTGACCACCTTTCTCCCTTTTAGGAGTCCACCTTTGGTTTACTTCAAATGTAATGTGGATTTCAGAGTCCTTTTGCCATTTCCCCCCAAAGAAATTGCTTCATATGAAATTTAAAGTGATATAATTTCTCTCAATAGAATAGGAATTTTCCTGCTTTGTTTTCAAAGTACCTATTGTGAAAATTGCCTTTTATACTGTGCAAAAGGTTTTTTGATGAAAGCGAAAAGGACCAGTCTGTGTGCTCGTGCAGTTGGTTTTTAGTAATTAAATAAGCACCCATATACTCACCGTCTAAAGCTAAAGCTAGGAAAACCCAATGTCTACCCTATGAGTCCCCTGTCTTGGCCTTTCCAACCTCAGCCTATGCAGGCAACATTATCTGAATCCCATTTCCATCATTCCCTTACTTTCCTTTGTGTGTACAATATTGTTGCATCTACATATGTTCTTAAGAACTATATGTTGATACTAAGTGCCACTGCATTGTATACTTTAAAACATAATTAATTGTATGCCATGTGATTTTCCCCTCAGTATAACAAATTATGCATTCTTTAAGAAACAAAACAAATGATCCTGCGGGGAAAAAGAGAGAGGCAAACCAAGAAACAGACTCTTAACTTCAGAGAACACACTGATGGTTGGTTACCAGAGGGGAGGTGGGTGGAGGGATGGGTAAAATAGGTGATGGGGGTTAAGGAGGGCACTTATGATGAGCACCAGGTATTGCATGGAAGCATTGAATCACTGATTTGTACACCTGAAACTAATATTACACTATATGTTAACAAACTGGAATTTAAATTTTAAAAATAAAGTAATAAATTTTTTTTAAAGATTAAAAAATTTAAAAACTCCACATTTTTAATTTTAGTTGTTTTGAATTTTTCATAAAAGTATATAGTATGTGTAAATTTTTTACTGTTTTTACACAATATTATATTTCTAAGTTTTATTTATACTGTTGTATGTTGTTTTAGTTTATTTGTTTTGGTTGCTGTGCAATATTCCTCTTGTATGTATAGCATGGCTTACTCATACAGTCTCCAGTTGATATACATTTAAATTTTTTATGTTTACACTATTTTAAACAGCCCTTCCATCATTGTTTTTGTCTATGTTGCTGGTTATACACGTGTAAAATTTTCCTTGGATGTATACCTGGGAGTGGCTGCACCAATTTAGACTGTATGCCTGCCCCTCCCCACTGTGATGTATAAACGATTCTCTGTGTCTATATCCTCTTTAATACTTGATGTTTTCCAATTTATTTCTGCCGGTCAAACAAGTTTAAAAACATTTCTCTGGGGTTAATTTAGCATTTTCCTCATCACTAGTGATGTTAATCATATCTTCATGTTGTCATTGTTTCTTTTTCTGTGAAATGCCTTAGATCTTTTGCCCATTTTCTGTTAGGTTGTTTGTGCTTGTAGTTCTTTATATGTTCCTGATACCCATTTTTGTTTGTGTGTATTGCTGATATTTTTTTCCCCAGTTTAAAAATTTTTTGGTATAAAATTCCTCATGACAAAAATTATTAATTTTATTAGTCAAATTTATTAAAGTTTTCTTTCAGTCAGTGAAAGAAACTTTTCTTTGGTCAATGCCTTTTTTTTCTGAGGATATTTTCTCTACCCAAAGTCTAAAAGATATTCACTTGTATTTTCTAGTAGGAGTTTTATTTTTGACAATTTAATTCCCTAGTCTGTTTAAATCCTTGATTTTATATGTGGTATGAGGTAGGGATCTCACTTGAATCTATTTTCATATCAATACCCATTTTCCAGCTTTAATCTGATGCCCCCCACCCCCCGTCATATATCAGAATTCCATACATGAATCAGTCTTCTCTGAGCTCCTATCTAGTTCATTGGTTAGTTTATCAATCACTGTGCCAATAACTTTAGGATGTATAAATAACAACTTCTTTTCAGAAGTGTCCTTACTATTCTTGGCCCTTTACTGTCATGATGATGATGTTGATGACTGATGCATCACATATTTACAAGGAAAGATACCAGTGATACAAAATGAAACACAGGGATGTAAAGTGGTATCAAAATCAGCAACTGGAACATTCGCACTCCAGAGCCTTCTATGTGTCCTCCTCCAGTCTCTTTGTCTTTCTCTCCCTGTCACCCAAAGTAAGCAGTCCTGTTGTCTAATACCATACATTCATTTGGCTTATTTTTGAACTTTATATAAGTGAATTCATAGTAGGTGCTCTTTTATATGTCTTCCCCCCCCCCCCAGCATTGAATCAATGAAATTCATACATTCAATTGTAGTTTGTACATTCTCATTGCTATTTACTATTCCGTTCCATTTCATGAATATCCTACTTTTTATCCATGCTACTGTTAGTAGTCATTTGCTTTGTTCTCAGTTTGAAGCTATTATGAATAGTGCTATTCTGTTCTCTGCCAGCCTCCAAGCCCTTGCCTAAGCTAGTTCCCTCTTCCTGTCATTCTCCTATTCCCTCCACTACTTACAACTCATTTGACAAAGCTTTGTTAAGTACGGCCTATCCCTTTTGTGAATCTTTCTTAGACCATCCCAGTATACTAAGTTATTCTCTGTCAGGGCATCTAACCTTATAGCCCATGAGTTGAACCCTAAGTGCAATACTCGGAACATTTTTTGCAAAAAAAAGACGGAGGAGAAGGAAGAGGAGGAGATGATAGGAGAGGAGGAGAAGAAGAAGGAGGAAAAAGAAAAGAAAGTGTTTCACAAAGAAATTATTATCCAGCAGATAGGAACTAGTCGGGTCTAACTACTTGCCAAGGAGGAATTTGAAATTTTTTTCCTAAACATGTAAGCATTGAGTTCACTTGAAGTCATATACAAGGAAAGGATGGATTAAAAGTCTTCCAAAGTTTGTGTAAGTCAAAGAGATAATTGGAATAACCAATTTCCATTTCATCCTTCTACAGGAGAAACTATAGGCCAGGTTCATAGCATGATGTAATGGAGAAAATGATCAAGGTTGTTAATGACTTATGTGCTTCTATCCTTAACTTTTGCCAGTTTATGGGATGGGATACTTAGAAGCCGAAGCTGATTATTAATATTTAGTTTATTTTAATGCCATCGGATGGCTAGCTAATGGAAACTTGTTGAAAAGATTTCCTCAACTACTTTTTCAGATTTGGGACTTTGGAGACCAAAAGACTCTGTGAGTTAGTAGTGGTTTGAAATGCATCATTTCTTACTAATGGAACAAGAATCTGAATACCCTTAATTAGAAGATGCAAAACAAAATTCAAACCAAAGAAATAAAAATAATGTAATGTTGATTTGTTCATACAAGTAACAAAACTCATACTCAAATTGGACTTTACATTTGAACATTCATTGATTCATTCTACAAATATCTATCAAGCACATACTGGTACTATTAAGGAGCTAGAGAAACAATGAACAAAACAGAAACATCCCTGTACTGTTGAAGTGTGTTAGTTGGGATATAGGTTCTCTCTCTTAAACAATGACTGAAAGTAAACGTGGCTTAAATAAGATAGACCTGTTTCTTTGTTACTTAAGAGTGGTCTTTGGTTATTTAGAAATTTTACCCTACAATATCACCCAGAGACCCAGGCTTCTTCTGGTATATTTCCCTTATCCACATGGTCCAAGATGGCTCAACATTGCATCCATGTTCTCAGTGGCAGGAAGAAGAAAAGGAGGGAGAAATGGCATGCCCATTCCTTTTAGAGGGCACACCCCAGAAGTTGTCCACATCACTCTCCAAAGCATTTCATTGGCCAGAATTTTGTTACATGGTCACTACCTAGCTTGAAGGGAAACAGAGGAATGTATACTGGAGAACAACTATGTTATGTTCTAGTAGAGGGAAAAACACACGAGACAAAAAACAAATTAAAGAGATATTATATAGTCAGATGATGGTGTGTGATAGATAAATAAAGCAGTGTACAAAAACAGGATACGGGAAAAGAAAAAAATGCTGTTTTTAATAAGAGAGGTAAGAGAAAAATTCTCCGATGAGGTGATATTTTATCAGGAGGCATATGGGGAATATGTATTTCTCATATTTCTAAATGTTTCTAAGCTCACAAACTTGCGGAGTTACTAAGAAGAAATTGAAATCATAATTACAGAAGAGATTCACAGTTTTTCATGAGTAAGAATAATCTTTAAGATTTCACCAGCTGCCTTGGTTTATCTGGGTGATCAGCCTTCTGCTCGATTGTAGCTCATTTTAAGAAAACCTGATTTATCCAAAAACAACTATGTTCATCAGAAGGTTATGTCATTCCATAAGTCTTGGAGGTGCACATATGCATCCCAGAACTAGCCAGAAATTTCTGATTATGTGGTCAAACATTGGGCAGTGCTAGAGACCAGTGGGCATTGTGAAAGTGTATTTTGGGCCGCCTGGGTGGCTCAGTTGGTTAAGCGTCCAACTCGATTTCGGCTCAGGTCGTGATCTGTCTGTCATCAGGCTCCATGCTGGGTGTGGCGCCTGCTTAAGATTCTCCCTCTGCCTCTCTGCCCTGCTGACGCGCATGCGCGCTCTCTCTCTCTCTCTCTCTCTCTCTCCCTCTCCCCCCCCTCTCAAAAATAAATAAAAACACGTACATTTAAAAAATATATATATATATATAATCTTTACCATGAGACCACTAAAATTGGAACTTAAACTCACTGTTAGTAAAATAAACCTGGATAGAGAAATTGAAATGTGCTGGGACTACATGGAGTCTATAGTGCTTGAAGAAAGCTCAGTGTGTCAAACATCAATATTCTCATCAACACGATTAAATTTGAACAATGACAAACTGCCTGTAGACCCACCAGTAGGCTTATGGTCATTTGACTCACTTCTTGAATGACTTTGTTTGTATTTTTATATATGATTTCCCTGACTAAGGTTTAAATTAAAAAATAAAAAGTAATACATATTTCTTGTAAAGAAAAAATTGTGTATAAAATCTTAAAAGTGATTGATTCTTCCTTCCTCAATTTGCCCGCCCCTATCTTACCCCTGAATTAATAGTTTGTTGGTTCTGGCTCCATACCTTTTCCTAAGAATTCTATATAGGTTTTAAGCTTCTTATTTAACTCTGTAACCCTTTCTACCTGGAAGAGTGCTTTGCACAAAACAGGTTCTCAGTGCATATTGATATTTGATTAATGATTATTGATTAATAGGGATTGGGAGGGAAAATGCCCAAATGGAAAGCTAGCGGCTTGTGGGAAACCAAGAACACTATTTTCTTTCTTTAAAAAAATTTTTTTTCTTTTTACTATTTATTTTTGAGAGACAGAGAGAGACAGAATTTGAGTGAGGAAGGGGCAGAGAGAGAGAGGGAGACACAGAATCTGAAGCAGGCTCCAGGCTCTGAACTGTCAGCATAGAGCCTGACATGGGGCTTGAACTCATGAGCCGTGAGATCATGACCTGAGCCGAAGTTGGATGCTTAACTGACTGAGCCACCCAGGCGCGCTTTCTTTCTTTTTTTAATGTTTATTTATTTTTGAGACAGTGCAAGCAGGAGAGGGGCAGAGGGAGGAGGACAGAGGATCCGAAGCTGGCTCTGCATTGACAGGCTGACAGCAGCGAGCCTGATGTGGGACTCGAACTCATGAATGGCAGGGTCATGACATGAGCTGAAGTTGGATGCTCAACCAACTGAGCCACCCAGGTGCCCCAAGAACAATATTTTCAAAGTTGCATTTGACAAGAAATATTGCTAATAACCTTTTAAGGAACATTCTGAGTGCTATTTTTCTACTTCCTCCTTCCCCCTAAGTATGAAATCCTGAAGACATAATAAAACCCTGAGAAAAGCTGTGTGTGATTCCCTCTCTCACATCCTCCCTCTTAGACAGTGAAGAGTGTGTGGAAAGAGGAGGTGGGCACAATGGGAGATGGGCCCTAGCAGTAGATAAATCTCTCACTTTGTATTGGCTGACTCTAAAATTTGCTGTGGAGTGTTTTTATTGGTAATTTCTTTTACAGATGTTTTCAGAGAAAGTTGAAATCATGCTGGTAAAAACACATCTAGATTCCACATTGCAATTTAAACATATTGTATTTTATTTCCTTAAGCAAAAGGGCTGGGAACTCTTTCTCCCTTCACCACCCACCCCCCTTTTTTAAATTAACATAGGAAATAGACCAAAGAAAGTCCAAACTGTTTTTCCTACCTGGACTGAAAATGAACTATTACTTTGGGAATAAAGGTGGTGAGCATGATGTCTCATTTCTAGTTAACCAGTAGTTGCCTTTAAATATAAAGAATAAAGACTCTAATAAAGACTTCTTAAATATAAAGAACAATGACTTTGGAAGACTAAAAAATAGATCGTTTTCAGGTGTGATTCCTCTTATTTCTCCCAAGGTTTCATTTTTATTTTATTATCCTCCAACTCCATGACTAAACGTTTATTTGGCGCTTGCAAATTGAAAAAGTCTGGACTGCAATAAGCCATTTGCTGTTTCTGATTAATTGCTGTGGATATGTCCTTCGTTCCTCCCAGTGAACCTGAAGTGTACTGTCTCCAGGAGTGCCTCCTGAAGGGAAAACTTTTGGAAGGCCCTCCATTTCTTTGAGTTTTCATAATAGTGGAATGTGTTATACAGGCAGCAGAGCAAGCAGTTAAGAGCGAGGCTCTGGAAACCGGCCCGGTTCCGCCGTTAACTCGCAGTGGAGCCTTCAGCAATTTATTTGATCTCCCTAAGACTCAGTTTTTCTCACCTGTAAAATGAGAATAATGGAAATAACACCTAATTCAGAGAGTCATAAGGGTTGGATATCTGAAAAATCACTAAACCTAGCATGTAGAAATTGTCCCAACAGATTTCAGTGGCTGCCCTTGTGATTATGACCTCTGTGCCTATGGCTGCTACTACTAACAAACTGTGAAGCCCTTTGGTAGAGGAATGAGCTGCATCTGAGGAAACAGTGTGCACGTTACTGGTATCTTATGTAGCACACATGACTTTTTTACCCTCTTCAATGACAGTCATTTATAGCCCATTGCCTGCCCTAGATTGTACCCCTCCTGACCCGCTCCAACATACTAACTTCTGCATCTATCACTAGACCCTCAGGATGGCTTATGTTGGGCAGGTCCTCAAGAAGAGTTTCCTGAATTGCATTGGGAAATTCTAGGTGGAAGCTGGGTTCTAGCCCAAACCGGAGCAAAGGCTCTGTCTTAGAAATATCCTCACAATTGCTGAATGAAGGCCAGGGATGAGGCTTTGGGATTTCACATTCCAAAGAGGACCTGGGGCAGCCAAGGTGCAAGTCACTACAGTAAGAGCCAGCCTTCTAATCTCTGAATAAAGTTGAAAAGTGGAGCAGATTTGGAAAGCAGAACTGAGTCTGTTTTACACAGTGGCCAGATTAGTTTCTTTACATTTTTTTTTCTAGTAAATGCTTTAAATTAGAAAAAGTCAATGGACAGAACTTGAGATTCAGATTCATAAGTTGCTAGAATCCAGGCTGAAGACACAGGCAGTAAGAGTGTCTGTACAGATGATCAACCATCAAGGGAAAAATGCATGTCTGAGAGTCTCAGGACATAATTAAGAAAGTCTTATGTGAGGGATGGGAATGGTCAGCTCCTTGGGCTTTCTCTATAGATGAGGTCATCCTTGCTGATCGATTTAGGCAACAAGGATGAAATCAAACCTAAATAAAATGAAAAAATGCAAATTCTCTGTCCAGTCTGTAAATTAAGAGGTGACAGATCCTCCCCACTAAGCCCCTGGGCTCCAGGAAAGGTTTGGGGAGAAAGAGACCACATTAAATCCAACAAATCATTCCCTTTCCCTCTACTGGCCAGCTCTCCTTCCTCTAGCTCATCTTCACTAAACCTTTGATTTCCTTCCTCCCCTAAGACCTCTGCTTTTCTGGGATTTCAGTTAAGAACTCCAAATGTCCTCATTGTCATTCTCAAGCATAACATAACAGTATTCCATAATGTTAACCAAAACCTCCCTGTGGTCAGTGCTCTCTGTAGGAGGATTGTTTGATTACATTTCCCTTTGCCCTGTGATGCACTCTTACTTTTGAAGCCCTTCCTCATACCATTTATACAGAAACCATTTAAAAAATTTTTAATGTTTATTTATTTTTTGAGAGAGAGAGAGAGCAAGCAGGGGAGGGGCAGAGAGAAAGGGAGACACAGAATCTGAAGCAGGCTCCAGGCTCTGAGCTGTTGCCCAGAGCCCAACATGGGGCTCAAACTCATGAACCATGAGATCATGACCTGAGCCGAAGTTGGACACTACACCAACTGAGCCACCCAGGCTCAGGTCTAGCCACCCCGGAACCATTTTTTTTTAAATGTTTGTTTGTTTGTTTATTCTCATTTTATTTATTTATTTTTTTAATATAATTTATTGTCAAATTGTTTTCTATACAATATCCAGTGCTCATCCCAACAAGTGCCTTCCTCAGCGTCCCATCACCCACTTCCCCTCTCCCCCACCAACCATTTTATATATAGATTCTGCTTTAGGTTTTTGAAGGGGGTTTTATAATTTTGAGTTTTAAAAATAATAAATTTTTTTGTTTGGTTCCTGTGATTTAAGCTGTGTTAAATTTCTACATGACCATGTGGAATGAACTTGTAGTTAGCAGACATGTTACCTTGGGGACATTTCATTTATTAATTTTGATATTGTAGTTTCTCTTTCATATTTTATTTATTTACATTTTTATTATTTTTAATTTTATTTTTTTATGAATATAATTTATTGTCAAATTGGCTTACATACAATACCCAGTGTTCATCCCAACAAGTGCCCTCCTCAGTGCCATCACCCATTTTCCCCTCTTCCCCACCAGCCCTCCCATCTATCCTTAGTTTGTTCTCTGTATTTAAGAGTCTCTTGTGGTTTGCCTCCCTCTCTCTCTGTTCGTATCTGTTTTTTTCCCCTTCCCTTCCCCATGGTCTTCTGTTCAGTTTCTCAAGATTCACATATTTTACAATAAATTATTTCTTCAGGGATTAATTATTTTCTGTAGGCCCTTACAAAGTTTGTTAGCTGTAGGCATACTATGAAACATAAGACAAGACAGACCCAGTTTCTTTAGTGGAGCTTATGGTTAATAGGGCCTTTCTTCTGTCATGCATATTAAAGAGACACCACTAGGTGAGGCAAGAGGTCACCTGGAAGGGTGGACAACCTCTCATTTGTGCACAATCTCTTACAATAACAGAAGATGTGTTCTGTAAAGGAGACTGGCTAGCTGTTTCCCAAATCTGTCTTCTTCCTTTCTTCTTCAGCTCCCAACCAGGCCACATCTCCAGACTCCCTTGCAGTTAGATGCATCCATGTGCCCACGTTTTGGCCAGTGGACTGTGGACAGAAGTAAAATATATCACATCTAAAGGGGGCCCATAAACAAAACCTCCTAGTCGATCCTCTGTGCCATTTCTCTTTTCACATCCGCCTGCTGGAGGTGAGGATTGGAGATCCAGGAGAGGTGAAGGGCAGGAGGCAAGAAGTCTGGTTCCTGAGTCACCATGTAGAAATCTTCCTGCTGAGTGTGAAATAAATTATTTTGTGAAGCCTTTGAGGGTTCAGGGTCTATCTCTTACAGCAGTCAGAATTACCTTAGCCGTTAATAACATTCTCTTACAGTACTTTTAGTCTATTGGAGTGAACAGACAAAAATTAAATGACCATACAAATTAGTCAGGTGGAATTAAAATGCCCTGCTCAATGAGAGAATATAACAGCAAACCTAAATAGAGAGTCACTTTTGAATAGTTGAAATTTGAGAGCTGTGATCTGAAAGAACAATATGAATCATTTTATTATGGAAGGAGATAGTATACTAATGGGGAGAATTGGTCCTATATCATAGGGTTGTTCTAAGGATTGAGTAAGTTAGTGTTGTATTGTAAATAAACTAATAATTACACACATAAATTAATAGAAAATAAAACATTGCCTGAATCATAGTAAACATTTACTGGTTTTGTTGTCTTACTTTTGAGTTAAACTTTCTGGGTTCAAATCCCAGCTCTACCTCTTTCTTCTTGTCAACTGGGCAGGTTACTTAACCTCCCTGAGCTTCAGCTTCGCTGCCTGTAAGTGGCAATGCTAACAGTTGCCTCATACAATTATTGTAAGGAATAAGGAGATAATTTATGGTCCTGTCCTCAGTGCCACATTTAGTGGAGTAAATTTATGGCCTCTCTCTTCAAGCTGTTTCGGAGCAATTTTTCCTTGATTTATCACTGTGCTAGCCTCCATACCCTGCTTGTAGAGACCTTATTATCATTTAGAACGGCAAGATATACACACAGAAGTAATAACCACTCAAGGCATTATGTGTGTGATTTCATGTGAGTATGAGTGGCTGTATCACTGTTGTGGTCATATCAGTTTGAATTGTCAAAGGACCTTCGAATCCATTCTGAGACACTGTCTAGCTCAGTAGTCTACATCCAGTGGATTTCTGTAGCGTGGCTATTCTATGACTATCAGTGCAGCAAGATTATATTTTTTAAGCAGACTCTTTCCTATGTCAGTATGTATGAATTTTCTGAATGGTAACGATTCATTCTATTGACTTCATCTTGAAAAAGCAGCACCAGATGTTTAAATTTATACTTATTACTCTTGGATTTTTATCAACATTAAAAAGAGAGAGGAAAAAAGATAGGGTTAGACTAGATAAGTGGGTTTTTTAAGTGATTGGAAAAGTACCTAGAACTTATAATTCTCTTTGTCAAACACCATGAAATTCTGTTTTATGAAATACTAAATAATTAGGAATATCACTATATATTAAATACCTTCGTATTTTACATTCTGGGATAGACTGTGGTGGACAGTGTAGGAAATGTTTAAAGTAATTGATCTTTCAGATTTTAATAATTACATATCTTTCTACAAAATTGAGAATACGAAAAAGAGAAAAGGACAAAATTTATCTGTAATTGAACCACCAAAGAATGGCTAGTGTTAGTAATTGGGAATTTCCTTCCAATCTTTATTCTATGCATATTTAATGTTTTTTTCTTAGCCTTTTTTTTTAAAAAAAAAAACTTTATTAAGATGTAATTTACAGAATATAAAATTCACCCTCTTAAAATACATAATTCACTGGTTGTTAGTGTATTTGTGGAGTTGTACGGCCATCACTATAATCAATTTTAGAACATTTTCATCACTCCAAACAGAAACCCCATATGTATTAGCAGTCACTCCTCATTTTCCCATCCCTCAGACTCTAGAAGCCACTAATCTGCTTTTTTTCTCTGTACTTAACCTGGATATTTCATATAAGCAGAACCATACAATATGTGGCCTTTAGTGACTGGCTTTTTTCACTTAGCATAATGTTTCCAAGGTTCTTCCTTGTGTAGCACGTATGTCAGTACTTTATTCCTTTGTGGCTGAATAATCTTTCATTATATGGACATACCACCTTGTACTTATCCATTCAGTAACTTTTAGACATTTAAATTGTTTCAACCTTCTGGGCATTGTGTTAATGGAATTTAAACCCTCTCCTTTCTCCTTTCTGCCTTTTTAGTTTAGTCCCTGCATCTGTTTCCAATTTTCCACTTTCTCTCCAGCTGCTTTTGAGGAGGGGTGCTTTTCCCGTATGCTCCTCCCCCCCCCCCCCCCCCCCCCCCCCCAGTCTCCGTCCTCTCTCCACCCACAAAAGGGGTTCCCTACCTTTCGGGGCTTCTTGCTCCCCAAGTTCAGCTCTACGTGTCGTGTACCTGCTGAGTTCTGTGGTTCAGGTTGTGCAGATTATTGTGTTAATCCTCCAATCGGTTTTCTAGGTGTGCAGGATGGCTTAGTGTTGGTCTGGCTGTATTTCATAGACGCAAGACACACAAAAAGCTTCCATGCTGTTCCGCCATCTTGGCTCCTCCCAACCTTCTGGGCATCGTGAATTATGATGCTGTGAAATATTTGTGTACAAGTTTTTGTGTGGATATGTTTTCACTTCCTTTGTGTATCCAGCCAGGAGTAGAAATGCTAGGTCATATGGTGATTCTGTGTTTAAAAATTATTTTCCAGAATGCACCATCTTCATAATGTTTTATAGGTTTTTTTCACGTAGCATTATAACACAGTCATTTGCGTGTGTCACTAAATTTAATGTGTCACTAAGTTGTCTTTGAAAATGTTATTTATTTTTTTTATTAAACATTTTTTAGCTTTATTTATTTATTTTGAGAGAGTGTGAACAGGGAAGGGGCAGAGAGAGAGAGAGAGAGAGAGAGAGAGAGAGTCCCAAGCAAGCTTCGTGCTGTCAGAGCAGAGCCTGACAGAGCAGGGCTCAAACCCCCAAACCATGAGATCATGACCTGAGCCAAAATCAAGAGTCCGATGCTTAACTGAGTGAGCCACCCAGGCACCCCTGAAAACGTTATTTTTAATAGCTGACCTATACTCCATCCTGTGGTTACACAATTAAGTCAATCATTTTCCTACTGCCGAACATCTATTTATTATTATTATTATTATTATTATTATTATTATTATTCTAAATATTAATGCAGTGGCATCATGTGCATCTGTATTCCTTTTATTTTGTTTTATATTTTTAGTAGGCTCTACACCCAATATGGGGCTCAAACTCACAACCCCGAGACAAGAGACACATACTCCACCAACTGAGCCAGCCAGGCACCCATCTCTATTCCTTGTAGAGTAAATTCCTGGAAGTAGAGTATTTGGGTCAAAGGGTATAGATGTAGTTACGACTCATAATGCTTGGTGCAACATTATCCTCTAAGAAGGGTTAACAACCTACACCGAACTGTGTGCATGACTCTGTCCTGTCCTTTGCCCATTCTTCTAATCAGAACTTAACAAAAATATGTATTAGTTTTCTGTGCTGCATAGCAAATTACCACAAGTGTATTGCCTTTAAACAACATGAATTTATCATCTCAGTTTCTTTAGAGCTGATGTCTGGTGTCGTGTGGCTGGATTCTCTGTTCAGGTTTTCACCTGGATAAAATCAAGGTGTGAGCTAGGGCTGCCATTCTCATTTGGGGCTTGGGGGTCTTCTTCCAAGCTCACTGCTTGTTAGAATTCATTTCCTTCTCCTGCTTTCTATTCATTAAATTACTTTCTTTTTCTTTGAATGAAGAAAGGCACATTGTTATTCACTTTTAGCATCTGCAGGTACAGATGTGAGAACCAGTAGACTAGATTAGTTTCAAGACCCTTCTAATTACAATGTTTTACCATTTATTATCTATTTATCCATCTTTCTGCGACAAAAACCTAACTGTAACTGAACTGATATGACACAGCCTTTTGGGGGTACCCCTCCAATGAACAGTGACAAAGAGATGTTTTTATTTTTCTTTTCTTTCTTGTGTGTGTGTGTGTGTGTGTGTGTGTGTGTGTGTGTTTTACTGTTTTATGTATTTATTTACTTATTTGAGAGAGAGAGAGAGAGGCACAGAAAGAGAGGGAGACACAGAATCTGAACCAAGCTCCAGGCTCTGAGCTGTCAGCACAGAGCCAGATGCGGGGCTCAAACCCACAAATCACAAGATCATGACCTGAGCCGAAGTCGGACGCTTAACCCACTGTGCCACCCAGGCACCCCTGAGATGTTTTTTTAATGGAGAATTTATGCTTCTTTTGCTTGTTACTGCATGTCAGAATGCTTTTTAAAATTTCAAGTGCTACATAAACATTAACTGTTATTATTGTTATTTGTGTGTATAATTGGGGGGAACTTAGTGCAGTCTCTTGGTTTTCTTCTTTTTGAGAATTGTACCTGTTCCTAGAATCAGAAATGTCAATGGCAAAAATGTCAAAAACTATGATGGCCTTTTTTTGCAAATATGTTCTGTAAAATATTTTTTTTGAGACAAGCATACCATGATAACCAAGTTTGGGAACCACTGCATCTCATATTTCTACTGTCCTCTGTGTTCCTTTGGAAAGTCATAGTACACATGAACATTCTTTGGGAAAGAAGTTATTTGAATTACTAGACTAAATTTTCCGTGGCCATGGGATGAGCATGCTGTGGGAAATACTGCTTTATGCATCTTTTTCTCTTCATTAGTCAGGTTAAGCAGAGTTTAGTGGGTCATCTAAAAAACTTGGGAGACGACCAGGGGATCTAGAACAGATCCCCTAACTTGTCTAGGAGGCTAGTTCCTCCTTGGTAAAATGAGGATGGGGGAGTAATTACACGTTGGAGTCTCAGTTCTAACATTATGGGATACCATCATTTACTTTATTATAAAAGTATAAAGGAAAAACTTCTTATAAACACAGATTTGCCAAAAATAAAATAATAAAACCAAAACCAAAAATTTAAAGTCATCTGTGAATCAGTTGGACCATGGAAATCTTTCCTCATGAATTTTTCGATAGACCCATAGCATAAACACGTGCACATACCAGCATAGCTGGTATTGATCTGTCTAAATGACAAGGTCAGTATGCTCTCATGTATCAGACCCACAGGGTGGCAATAATATGAAGGGGGAAGGGAGAGAAGTTTGGCTGACAGATACAGTCATGGTCATGGTGGAAAGTGAGAAAATAGATGTGTGGAAAAGAATATGTTGAGAGCCTTGAATGACGTGGGCAGCCTGGGTGCTTCCTGAGTATAGCTATAACACCATGAAAGATACAGTTTAGCTGAATTTCTCAGGCTGTGATGCATAGGATAGACCTGAAGAGAGAATTGCTGCAAAGACCAGGACCGAGGCATGGCAGCAACTTGTGGACAGAGATGGGGCTGTTCCAGGTGAGGACTAGAGCAATGTGGAGGAAGAGTTGTTGGAACATGGTGACTCATGAGCTCTGACTCGGGAAAAGGAGGAACCAGTGGTGACTCCAGGGTGGAGATCTCAAAAGAGGAAGTGGTACCATTGGCAGTGACAAGGAAAGTATGCAGAAGTGGTGACTCAGAGGTACAATGGCATTTTTCACTAGATATGTTGAGATCTGGAGGGGTACCAAGGCAGTCCAATGGAGCTGGCCAGTAAGTGGGGCAAGCAAGTGCATTGGGGAGTGTGACAGAAAAAATAACTCTGTTGCTTCCCTTATCAGAAATATTTGTGTTACATGCTAATCTTATTTGCTCAGGTACTATTGCCCTGGGAAGGTACCTTTGTACTCCATTTAACACATCTTCTACATTGGGGGCGAATTTATTACAGTGCTTCAAGACACTGGACATTTATACTGCTTTTCGAGCTCCATTCTATTTCTTTATGCTTTGGTGAAATTAATAAGTGGTCCCTGTTTCAACTCAAGTATTGGGAATGTTCTTCCTGCTCCTGATGGCTTTTTTTGTTTGTGTCCATCATGGCTTTTGAAGAAGTGCCTGCATTTGATTAAATTTGGTATACTGGTAAATTGCATCAAGTTCTATAGTGATATAGGAAACACATTCTTTGTGTTTTTTGTTTGCCTTCTTAAAATAAAAGAGCAGCTAGAAACAATATCCATATGGGCACTTCTTTAATGTTCATGACTTTAATGGCATGTGGTATGTAGGTCAAGGGCTTGTGTGGTGCAAGGGACCGTGTGGCTTTGAAATGCAGGCTTACCATATGCCTGGTCTCCGTCAAGGTTTTTTGCTTACTTTCAGTTTTCTCAGCTGCGAAATGGAGATAACCATACTATTTCTTTCCTAATGTGGTTGTAAGACTGGAGTGAGTTGATACATATAAAGCTTAGCATGGTGCCTGGCATCTAGTGAGTACTCAATAAATAGGGACTGTCATCATAATCATCATTATAATTATAAACAATAGAACTGTGTGAGGTCTACAGCTGATAGAACTGGTTAGAAAATTTAATTATACAGAAAAGAATAAGGACATATAAAAATAAAGGAGAATATGGGAAATAAGATTAGCTTGCTCTCAGTGTCTGTTTCTTAGTTTTGTGAGCTTGGCAAAACTTTACTTCCCTGTGCCTTGAAGAAATGAGTACTCTTGTGGCTAGCCTTACAAGAAAATTACAAGGATTAGTGCATTTATATTGAACTTCTGGACTCTCTGATTGCAAAGTAGGAAATATCTTTTGCAGCTGTGATACATTAATGTTAGCATGAACCCAGGCGCAATTACTGGACTTAGGGTTTTTTTTTTCCTGCCCCTTTTCAACTTTTATGAACCCTTTCTGTGTTTCTCCGTTGTGAGACTAAGGAACTGGCAAAGAACGTGGTCCAAGGGTTCAGTGAGGAGGAAGCCATGGGACAAGGGCACTGCATGCTGTGCGTGGCCAGTTTCAAGCAAAACTTGTTTTGCTTTTTTCTGGCCTGGGAAAACTTTCCACAAAACGTGTTCCTCTCTCAGACCAGCTGGAGAAACCAGTTGTGTAGGAAGATTGTAATAGGTTGTGGTGAAAATGAAGTTCCTTAATTGGAGATCAGAAGATTAGCTTGAGCAGACAATCTCTAATGGGTAGTTCTCAGGGAGTCCATGGAAATGGAAGAGACCAGAGCAAACCAACAGTGTGTTTCTGTGCATGGGGACTGAAGTGTACTAAGGACCTCGCCCTGAAGTAAGGCACCCAAACAAATGAAAAGCAGTGATTAACATCACACAAAAGAGTAGCTGGATTTCTTATGATTCGCAGTAGTCAAAGAAAAACTGCCTTTTATACTTGTGTGATCAAGAAATTATCCTCCAGAGTATTCTGTCTTTTGTTCAGGCAAGTAAGGAAGTGAAAGTTTAACCAGTAGTATCTCAATCGTAGCACAATAAAAACTCAAGTACAAAAGTTAGTCTTTTTTTTTTTTTTTTTTTTTTTACCTGCCTCCAGTGATGCCATTTGGAGGCACTCTTCATGTGAGGAGCCAATATAGTGATGAAAAGAAAAGACTCTTGAGCCAGACTGCCTGAGATTGAATCCAGGCTCCACTTCTTCTTGGTGTGTGCCTTCAGGCAAGTTTCTAGACCTCTCTGTGCCTCCATTTCCTCATCTTTAAAATAGTAGAATAGCAGTATCTACCTCAGATTGTAAGAATTGAAAAGAGGTAATAAATGTATAATGTTAAGGACAATACGTGTCATATGGAGTAAGCACTAGGTATGAGTTAGCTGTTATTATTTTGATAACTTGGTGGTTAAGAATGTAGGTTCTGAGGGCACCAAGGTGGCTCAGTTGGTTGAGCATCCGACTCTTGATTTCAGCTTGGGTCATGATCCCAAGATTGTGAGATTGAGCTTGGGATTCTTTCTCTCTCCCTCTGCCCCTTTCCCCTACTCTCTCTCGCTCTAAAAAAAAAAAACAAAAACAAAAACAAAACCAAAACAAAACAAAACAAAAAAGTCTGGACTCAGATGGCCTCAGTTTATGTCATCTTGTGAGCTTGACCTTAGATATGTTACCTAACTTCTCATAGTCTTTACATTTGTCAAATTATTATACTAATGGTACCTACTTTATAGGACTGATATGACAACCAAGTTTATAAAGTACTTTGTAATCTAGACCTACTTTATAGTAAACACTCAATAAGTCTTAGCTATTGTAGATTTTTAAAAATCTTTCTTGTCTTCATATTTCAAACACAGTTTTAACCTTCAGGCAGAAAATTGGAAAATCTGAAGGTGACAGCTACAGGGGCTTATCCCCACTTTCCATTGCTGGAAGGGCTTTCCCAGATTTTATGTTGGCCCCTGAGCAGCAGAGTCAATTATTGTCTTTCTGAATTAATTTTCCAGACCACAGTGTTCTATAGTCACTCTTGGCAATACATCAGGTTCCAGGGAAGTATGTGAATCATCACAGGATGCTCAGCTCTGTTCTTCTGAACTTCATAAAAACATGTGATTCTATTAGCAGATCTCCTGAGTATCCTTCTTCGCTGATATTCTCACTTCCTTTCATCCTCTGCTTGCTCAGCCCTGGTTCCATACCCACCACTCCATGCCCTCTTGCCTCCTGTTGCCTTTGGCCCAGTCCCCAAAACGTGCAGCCCTTTCTCACCTGGACTGTATTCCCACCTGCTAACTTCCTTCCACCTTTCTCCTACTCTCTTCAGAACACCTGCTCTCTGGTGAGCAGACCCTGTATCTCTGCCTTACCCACCACTCTCACTTCTATCCTTTCCTTTATGGCCGTTTCATTCTTAACTGATGAGGTCACATACTCCGCAGTCTTCACTTATGGAAGCCTCACCTTTTTGGTGGGGAAGGAGGAGGACCTGCCTTTCTCACCGCCCTGTACTGGGAGTAGGTCTTGAACTGCCACCTTCTCCCCAGCTCTCACAGGATGCTCATGTCATCTGTCTGAGGTCCCTGCCATAGTATTGCCACATCTCATTTCACAATCCCAGCCTGAACATCTAGAACAGAGCCTGGTATACAGTAAGCATTCTTCTAATATATGTTGAGTGAACTGAATGAATGAGTGAATGATTCTCCCTAAGGAGTTTTATCAACTGGCACTTTTTTTTTTTTTTTTTTTTGCCTATCCTGACCCCATTTACTTATTATTATTATTCATCCACTCAGTAGATATTTACAGAGATGCTAAGAGTGGCTCACCAATCAGAGTGTAGTCTTCTCCTGAGATATGCATTTAGTGAGAAGAAGAGATATTGCTTAAATTAATTAGACTTGTATAAGCATATGAGGAAAAAGTGTAGGGTTCTATGGGGTCTAACCTCATGGGGAATGGGGTGGTGAGTGAGGACTTCTGTAAGGAAGTGAGGTTCAACTGTGTATGAGGAGGGGGAATAGTAATTAGTTAGGTCATGTTGAGTGAGAGAAGGAGGGAAGAGTAAGTAGTATGTGCAAAAGCCTTGAGGCAGCAAGGAAAACAGCACACACTGAGGCACTGAAGGAAGACCAGTGGTGTGGGAGCAGGGGTGAAGTCTGCAGATTGTGAGAGGTGGGCAAGGGCCAAGCCTGGGGTTTCAGCATTCATTTGGATAACCATTCATATTCCTTAACATCGTAGCCATCAGCTTTGTACAAGTGCATCATTGCCCTGCATGTTCCTATACACCATACATTTTTATCCCTATAAAATTTTTTTCCCTTGTCTCCAACCCAGGGTGATCACAATGGACACACTCAGAGAGATTTACCATATTGAGGCAGGCTAGTTGGTTGACTATGAGCATAAGGCTTGCAATCTGGCAGAGCTGTTTTTGGATCCTGCCAAGCTTCATCACCTATCTGGGTGATCTTGGACAACTTACGGAACCTCTCTGAGCTTAAATTCTCTTATCTGAAAATGAGCATGAAAATAATTACCTTGTGGATTTGGTAAAGATTAAATGAATGCAGGAAATGAACTAAGCACAGAACTTGGGTCATATCAATTATTCATTACATGGCCATGCTTCTTGAAAGTTGAGAAGCATTGAAAATCCTTATGCTGTAAGATACAGTAACCCAGCCCTTTTTATGCCTCTTCTTGGCCTTTCTCAGTGGAGTCCTGATCAATAACTGGAGTAAGAGTTCAGTGTTTTTGGTATTTGTTCTGCAACTGCTTTTTTACAGTATGACCTAAAGACTTTTTTTCTCATTTCTTTTTCTGCTCTCAAGGGTGGAGCATCGTCTTGTTCACCACCACACTCTCATTAGTGAACCATCCCTAGCATCTCTGTAAATATCTATTGAGCGGATGAATAAATAATGATAAGTAAATGGAGTCAGAGTAGGCAAAACAAACAAAGTAACCAATGTGCCAGTTGATAAAACTCCTTAGGGAGAATCATTCACTCATTCATTCAGTTTACTCAACACATATTAGAAGAATGCCTACTGTGTGCCAGGCTCTGTTCTAGATGTTCAGGCTGGGATTGTGGAAATGAGATGTGGCAGTACTATGGCAGGGACCTCAGACAGATGATATGAGCATCCTGTGAGAGCTGGGAAGAAGGTGGCAGTTCAAGACCTACTCCCAGCATGGGGCGTTGAGAAAGGCAGGTCCCCCTCCTTCCCCACCAAGAAGGTGAGGCTTCCATAAGTGAAGACTGTGGAGTATGTGATGTTTTCAGTTAAGAATGAAACAGCCATAAAGGAAAGGATGGGAGGGACAGTGGTATGTTGATAGCCATGTTTAGCCCTGGCCTCTGATTCTCACTCACTACTCCTTAGGGAAACTGTCTGTTCCTAGATCTTCTACTAGCTTGTCTCTAACTGTCACTCCCCATGTTTATATTTTCCACTCCAGCTGCTCACTCAACCCCTGCCTCTACCTGTCCTGGGTTCTGGACCCTTGTCTGTCCTAGTCATTGAGAGCTTGTCTTTGTTTCAGCTATCCATTAATCTGGTCTAACATTCTTGGATTGCACTGGAAAGGTGATAGAGTGTATACCTTTCCTTTCTTTTCACCTGCTGGCTCTGGAGCCAAAGCTTGCCTGTGATACCTGCCATCTAGAGAAACTTAACCCGTTTGCCAGTCCTACACCCAGACTCACATCCAGCCTTCTCTTGGCCTTACTCCCTACGAGTAAAACCTTATGTACTGCTGATTTTATTTCTTCCTCAATAAGATACATGACCTTTGGATTCCCATAACCAATTTTGGTTCAACATAACCTAAAACAGAATTTACCACCATATGCCTCGTTCTTTCTGTACTTTGGTCAGGTTGCAGACATAGAATTTATTGCATCATATTTGCCTGCTCCATTGAATTATGAAATCTCTGAAGACAGCAATTGTCCTTAGTTATCTCTATGTTCCAACATTTAGTTCAGGCTCTGGAAAACAAAAGAAGACCAGAAGACCTTTAATAAATGATTTTTCAAAATTAATTTCAAATTGTCACACTGCCAGAAAAGCTAGGGTCAACCCGCACTATCAGGGAGGAATAGGACCACTGGCTGCTACAGTGCAGCAGGGACTGCAGAACAGTTCCAGAGATGACACTGTCATCTTCAGATTATTTGGGGGAAGTTCCATGGTCAGCTGATAGAGTCAGTGATGCAATGATGTGGCCTCCCTCTCTGCTTGGAGAGGACTTTCTAGATATCAACATGGCACAAAAGTTAGTGTATCGTTGTTCACAACTTTTCTCCCCTCCTCTAGCCTGCTAAAAATAAGTCTGTGCTTGCTTTTTCAGTGTTGTGTTTTCTCTCTCTTCCAAAAGAGGTAGTATTCTGGCTGGCTGGGAGAGAAGCTAAGTTCATCTATAGAATAAAGACCACCCAGGGGAAGAAGAAGAACAGAAATCACAGAGATCTGTGTGGAGAGAAAGTGAACTCAAGGGAGGTCATTTTGCAAAGAGCTTTGCAGCTGGTAAAAGGTGAAAAGGAATTGGAGAGAAAAGGGAAGGGGTGAATGGGTCCCTCTGGTGTTCTTTAAGAAAAGCAGATAAAAGATTTGACTTGGGGAAAAAAAATTTTCCCTGTATTTTTTATTGCTCTATCTCTTGCATGGTACATGGAAAGTTCTCAATAAATATTTATTGAATTAATTCCTTAAATCCTTAAATTTTGGAACTGTGTCTTCAACAAATGATGGTGCCCAGGCTGTAGGCCCTGCATTCACCCCAATCACAGTAGTGTGGGACTGGAAGCATAGTCCTTTGACATCATGAGTCTTCTATAGTGGGGTGTGACAGAGGAGCAGGGGAATGTATACCAACCCACTCCCAATTTCACAGTGAAATGACCATGCTTTGGTGTGCAATGATAGTTCAGGACCAAGGACAGCATCTGTTGGATGCTCCCCCTCAGGTTTTCGTGCTGCCGCTCCCATGCTTGTGTGTGATTCAACATCCTGGGCCCCTTGTCTTTTCATTACACCTACTCTATAACCCTCCCAACTGGAATCAATCCAACTTCTGCCTTCTTATTTCTAGACATGGACCACCAAATACTGCCAGAGAGAAATGACAAAACTTAAAACTCATGGTCTCTTGTCTTAGCTTCACCAAGCAGTCTTAAAATGTTATCATCACCCTAACCCATGCCCCACAATGGCTATTACAGACCTCTGTCGCTCTAGCCCCTCACCCTTGCCTGCCCTTTCAGTCATGGTGTATGATTCTGCCTCCTGCTTCCATAAGATATTGAAGTTACAAGGTAAGAATTTCTTTAACTTTCTTTTTACACTCTGTTTTGTCAGCTCTCAAAAGAAAAGGTGTCTTTTGGCCTTGTCAAAACAAATCCCCCTACCTTTGCTTCTGATTTTTCTCCCCATCCTTCCAGGTTCTCTTGGACCAGATGGCGTTCTGTCAGCTATCCACCCCTCTCCTCTGGATCTCTCTGGATCCTGCCCCAAATACTGGTTAGTGTTCCTAGACTGTGAGATTGCATCATAGTCATGTAGATTTGGGTACCCTATTCCAGGCCTGCTGAATCAGAGTCTTGGGTCGGGTTGGGGGCTGGAATCTATATCTGTAACAAATATTCCTGGGTCAGAAGCTCTGCTTTCTTTTATTCTTGTGCCCTCCCCCTAAACCATCCTCCACTCAGGAGCCAGAAAGACCTCTCTGAAGTGCAACTGTGCTCACATAATTCCCTGTGAAAAGCCCTTCAGCATTTTTTTTTTTTTTTTACAAGTCAGGGTGAAGGCAGGATGCACATGGCACACTCAAAATGGGTGATTTGAAGAGTTTAATGAAGGTGATATTTTAAAGGTGTAGCAGGGAGAGGGACCTAAATGAGGGCTAGTTCAGGACCCGGGGCTAGCACTAGGGGCCCTGGAAGGGTAAGGGGAGGGAGTGGTTACTTGTTTAGAGAGAGAGAGCTGCCTGACTTGAGCTGCATTTAGTGGAAAGATGCATGCAACTGCAACAGTGACAGGAAAGGAGAGATGAAAATAAATACTCCTCCTTTCTCCTTCCTTCTTCTGAATTCTTGCCAGCACTCTCCATTGGATGAGGGAAAGAGTCAGTGGTGCAGTCTGTATTAGTCAACCTCCAGGGCATGGAACATGGTGGAGAAGGAAAAAGAGTGGGATTTGGGGAAGTAGGGGAGAGAAGTGGGAGGGATAAATAGAAGTTACCTAGCATGTGTTTCTAGCTGGTGCTCATAAGATAGGGACCAAACCTTCATGGTGGCACATGTTTATTCCATCAAGCTGTGCCCTCCTGCCTCCCATCCTCCCCTGAAGTCACTGTAGGTTTCTGGGGTTCTGGAGCAGTCCAGGCTATTCCTTTGCTCATGCCTCTGCTCCTGTTACCTCCTTTGCCTGGAATGCCCATTCTGTTCTTATCCACTTGACAACTGCCAAACTTTCTGCAAAACTAACTCGAATGACAACATCTTTATGAAGTCTTTCTCCAACCTCCTCATCAGGTAGAATTGACCACTTTCCTTCTTGTTTCCATAATACCCCACACTTATTCCATCATTATAATAATAGTTGACATGTTTGGAGTGCTTACTATGTGCTAGGCACTGAGAGGTTTGCATGTGTTAACTAGTTAAATCCTCATAACAGATTTATTACCTTCATTGTATTGATGAGTAAGTAGAGACACAGAATCATTGAGTAAAATCGCACTGGATCACCTAGCTAATAATTCATGAAGCCAGGATTTGAAGCCAGGCAATCTGGCTCTAACTGTTAATCACTTTGGCACCAGTACCATTTGACTCAATTGGATTAATTTAAGTGTCTGTCTTCCTTTACTAAACTATTAACTCACCAAGGATAGGATGGTGTTTTATTGACTTTTTCCTCCCTACTCCCCTCCCTTCCCCCAGTGCTTAGCACTGAACTTGGCAAATGGGAGTTATTTAATAAATGATGAATGAAACGAATGAGTGAGGGGTGAAGGAAAATGAATCGTTTGCAAACATTCTCTTTTTATGGCTGAAAAGCCTGCAGCTCAGAGAAGCTAAGTAACTCACTGGCAGAGCCTGTGCTATAATGTCACTCCAGTTCTGCTTGGCTACGAAACCCACGTCCCACCCCCATCATGTCAGGATGCTTTCAAGAGGAATACAGAACTTTAATATGATACAATTGGCCTCAAACAAAAACATGGTACACCTCCTGGTTCATTTTATGGGAGTAGTGTAACTCTGATAGCTCAAAGGAGATTGAGTGCCATTCGAGATCAAGACCTAAAGCAGGAACTCTACTCAGGAATAATATATTAGTGCTGGGGTGGGGGTGAGCATGGAGGTCTGGGACAAGGAGAGAGTTCTAAGTCAGAATTCAAGGTAATATCCAAAGATACTGCTTTCCTGCTCTTCTGACACCTTGAGGCCACCTTGGCTGGGGATAGTCTCCTCTGTGGGGCACCACCTGGAGCCTAGTTCCTGGCTCCTCTTTCTTCCCCAACTAGGGGAAGGCGTCCATTACACAATTCCTTCTTCTCCCCCTGCCTCCCAGTAGTCCATCTTGAGGTGCATATGCACCCTCTTCTTAACCACCTTCCCTCTCTCACTACCTCCCTTTCAGCCCTTGTCTGGTTACATCTTGCTGTTTCTTCACCATTTCATTACTCCCCCTCCTCTCTGCTTGTTATCGCTCTTGGTTTTGCCCTCTCCCCTCTTTCTGTTAACTCTTGTCTTCCTACTTCCGTCCCCTCTTTTACCTCTCTTTCTCTTTCACCCATTTCAGCATGCTCCAGGCACTAATTAGGGGGGTAAGGGTAGGTCTGCCTGGATGTGGCTGTCAGCTCCACCGTGTTCTTACGTCAGGCAAAAGGCTGAATCTCTCCTCTTCAATTTCTTCATCTATAAAATGGGCACAATAGAAGTTACTGAGGGTGAAATATGATACGCCTTCAATGTTTGACGATTGTTACCATTATTATTTGAGTTTAAATTTGAATTTGAATGTTTCTAAATGGAGTGCATCGTGTCTACATTTTACCATCCCTGTTTCCACCATTTCACTTAGGTTACCCACTTCATTTATCTGCTTGGCTCTTGTAGGCATTTGAGTTTGTGATCCATACATATCAAAGCTCAGAAACTACTCAGAACATCTCTATTTATTTCTTTATTCCAAAGTTTCCATTTATTTCTTTATTCTCCAACAAATAAGCCATTTTTTCTCTCAAGCATCAATTGTGACATGTGTTATTATTTTTTTTTTAATATTTATTTATTTTTGAAAGACAGAGTGCAAGAGGGGCAGGGGCAGAGAGAGAGGGGGACAGAGGATCTGAAGCAGGTTCCACACTGACAGCAGAGAGCCCAATGTGGGGCTCAAGATCACGAACTGCGAGATCATGACCCAAGCTGAAGTTGGATGTTCAACCGACTGAGCCACCCAGGAGCCCCGTATGTTATTTTTCAAATATACATTTACATTCAATCCCTAGAATTACAATAAGAGTTTTCTGTTTTCATTTTCTCCTGTAATGATGAGGGTTAAATTAATGTCACCTGTGGAGGCTTACTGAGCAGAGGGTTAATATCATCTTCCCCTCAGCAACAACTCCTCCTTCCACTCTGGCATCTCCCAGTGCAAAGGTGGTACCAGGAGTTCTTTTTTTTTTTTTTTTTCTCTTCCCTGCCCCTCACCTGCCCCATGGAGCACCCAGCTCTCCTGGCTCTTGTCTTCATCCTTCCATACCTAGCTTCCCACTCCAAGCTTTGGGCATTTTCTCAGAGTGTAACCCCTGACCCCAAGCAGCTCATCACAGTTTATCTTTAAATGAACATTCTGGCAAATACATTTTTTCCCATATCATTTACTTAGATTTTTATAGACTAGCTTAGGATAATCATCAACATTTATATATCTTTTCATAGGTGACCACGTTCTGAATTCCAAATAACTGGCTTACAGACTTGTAGCTGATATGACTAAAGTCATATGGAGCTCAGTGAGGGCTCCAAATGGTCAGGAATGGCTTCATGGAAATTGGGTCTTGAGTTAAATCTTGAAGGATGTGCAGGAATTCAGAAAGGGCGATGTTCCAGATGAGGAAGTGAAGTTACAGAAGCAGAACTGATATGGGGGAGCAAAGAGAAGTACAAGGGAGCAAGCATGTTGAGAGACTTTTACTAAATAAACAGTTTCAATAAATAGATGCCAGTTGAATGATTTGATTCTCCTCCTTTCAGCTTTCTTTAACTTTTAAGTCAGGAGTGGCAATGCTGGGCACATATGTTGTTACTTACCCACCACACCCAGGGCAGACATTACTAGTTATCGTGAGACTTTTATTTTTTTTGAATTTTTTTATTTGTTTATTTTTTGGTGACTCTGGACATGGCCTAAAAATCCTTTATAATGAAACATCCCAACCACTCCTACCAGTTGATTAGAGTTGGTATGTAATATGAAATTCATTTTGCTCTTCATGGCCTGGATTTAGTAAACCTGGTGATTTTTATCTCTAAATGGAAATGTATTATGACTAACTTTATTGAAAACTCTAAATATGCATTTATAACAACATTAATATAATTGTTCAAATACATTAGGATACTATTTTGTATCCTAATACAAATTGTATTTGTATCATACATTTGTAGTTGTATTTGTATCCTAATATTGGCTGGGATATAAATTTTGTAGTGATACCCTGAAGCTCTTTTTTTTTTTAATGTTTATTTATTTATTTTGAGAGAAAGTGTGAACGTGAGCAGGAGAGGGGCAGAGAGAGAGGGAGAAAGATAATCCCAAGCAGGCTCTGCCTTATCAGCATGGAGCTCGATATGGAGCTTGACCCCACAAACTGAGATTATGACCTGAGCCAAAATCAAGAGTCAGACGCTTAACCAACTGAGCCACCTAGGTGCCCCTACCGAAAACCTTTTAACGGATGCTTGAATCCATTTACTTCTAGAAGTGACATAAGTCCTGTTACTGCTGTTAATAGTTACTTTTCCTCAATTTCAGTTTTGCACTGACCCATTTCCCAGAACTTGGCATTGATTCTTTTAAGAATAATTTTTATAATACCAAGTGGAACAGCTATATTCATAAGTTCTACTCCTGTCTTCTCAAACAGATAATTTATGGCCAGACAACACAGGTTTGGAATACACATAATGTATTCCAAAAAAGACGATAGGATTTTAAGTGTCTGGGCTTTGGTGGATTCCCCTTCATTGCTTCCCTTCTTCTCTTTCCCCTGGCATTTAATTCTTATCTTTCAAGAACTGGCTCAACAATTACCTTTCCTGTGAGATCTTTCCTGAATCTCCACATCCTCCATCAGAATTAGTGTCTCTCTCTTCTCTGCTCCATAGCACTTGGCTTTTGCTCCTTTAGCAGAATGTCTAGTTAGCTGGGTACATGCCCACCTCTCCAGCTGGGCTGGAAGCAGCCATGTGCTTCACCTTTCCCTCCCCATCACCCAACACAGTGTAGGGACCATATCCATCCTTTATTTTTGGTTACAGTAATAAATCATTTAAAAATACTAGGCTACTAGAATTTTCATTTTGTTTCAGTGCATCAGTGTGTATGCTGTTTTACCTGAGAAAGCAAAATTGGTGTAAAATTGGGTAACAAATCCATATATGTGGACTTTGAGAGTCATTCCTCTTGGAAGACTAAATAGTTTTCCTGCAGACTAATTTTGTACAATAAAAGTGCCATGTGGTGAGAGCACTTGTGTTGGTGTCTGTCTCAAGCTGAGCCTACCTTCGTTTGAGTGAAGGGAAAGTATTTGGATCATATGACTGGAAACACACGTGTCATGAGACAAAAATGCGGGCATTTCTATCAGGACAACAGATGATATCCTCTTCCTGAGTACAATGGGAAAAGCAGAGAGTCTGGGGAGGCCTGCATCATGACCTGCATGAGGGAATGACATTCAGAATGTGTCTCGATGTTCCAACTTCCCTTCCTCTGGAGCATCACCCTTTGCCTCAGTTTTCCATATGGGAAATGGGTGGAAGTCAGTGGAATTATTGTGCAATAAAAATAGCTAGTGCTTGTTTCCTGTGGGTCAAGTACTATGCTGAACACATGAGCTCATGAGCTTATAGGGCTAACAACAGCCCTATAAAGTGTAACATTAGTATTCTCCCTTCACAGGAGAGAAAATGGCAGCTTGGTGGTTAAATGACTTGCTCAAAGTCAACTGCAAGAAAATGGGAACGTCTGGGGCTCAAATCCAGGTCTTTCCAACTGTAAAGCCTATCTTTTTACCCCCATGCTAACCTGCCTCTGGGAAACCTGAGGAGTTTCATAAAAGTGCTGTACATAGAATGGGTCAGGGAATCCTAATTAGGGTGTTCGGGGAAGGTAATGAAGATAACATTACATATTTTCTTCAGAGAGCTCCCAGCTGTTATGAAACTGTGCAGTACTGGATTTGATCAATCACGCGATCTTTTGAACCCAGTTAAGCTGATATTACTGTCAGGTGATTCCTGAGACTTTGGTCCATTGCAGTAGGAGTTCAGAGGATTCCTTGTTGGGACTGGAGGGGGTCGGTGGGAATTGTGTGTGGCTTGTGCTGCCTCTCCTCAACTGTGCCTTGTTGTCTTTTTTCCTACCAGTAGGTGGAAATAGAACTGAATCTTCCAGCCCTTGCTCTTTCAGCTGAGCCCCGGCAGGATTCCTTTAATTTCTGCCTCAAAAGAACATGAGCGAAAAAAATGCCCTCAGGAGAGGTTCGGAGTGTGCAGTTAGGGAGGAGAGGTTTGGAGTGTGCAGTTAGGGGGTTGTTGTTCTGCAGTCAGACTGGAGTACTTCCAGTGTGATGGTCAGATAATGGGTTTAGCCTCATACAAGGCCAGGGTGCTGGAAGCAGCTGCTGGCAATCTCGGGTGTCCTGTGAGCCCTGCTGGACACCCACCTCGAGTGGGGTTTTTTCCCTGTCCCGACCGCATGTCATTTTCCAAGACTTTTAGTCCCAGTTTTAAACCTTTGTACTTGCTCTCAACTTGTATATCATAGTCTTTTTTTTTTTCTTAGAAACCACATTTCTGAAATTGAAGCAGTGCATAAACGGATGAATAAAAGGGGAAAGTCTCCCACTTGTGGTCCCCCCGCCCACTTCCTCAAGGTATTCGGTAACAGTTTGTGGCATAGCTCTCCAGACATTTTTCTACATATCTACAATTATAGATTTCCATTTAAATAAAATTAGAATCATGCAATAAGCATTATTCTGCATCTTGCTTTTGCCACTTGTCAGTGGTTTAGGGCTGCCCATGTATGTGATCATCTCTAGAACTGTGTTTCTCAAGTGGGGCAATTTTGCCTTCCCCCACCACACACACCATACACACTTGGCAATGACTGGAGGCATTTTTGGTTGTCACAACCGAGGATAGAGGGCAGTGTTACTGGCATCTAGTGGGTAGAGCACAGAGATACTGCTTAACATCCTACAATGCAAAAGACAGCCCCCATGGAATGATCTGGCCCCCAATGTCAATAGTGCTGAGGTCGAGAAGCCCTTCTCCAGCAAGCCTCATTCTTTGTAGTGGGTGCACAGTATTCTACAGGAGTTCCCATTCTGTAGTAATCCGTCTTCCTATAAGCAGTCATGTAAGGCTGTTTCCAACACTTTGCTGTTAAAAGCAATGTTGCAGTGAACGTTGTTTTACATCTTTATGTACTGTGAGATTTTATTTCTGCAAGATAAAGACACAAAAGTAAAATGTCTGAGTGTAGGAACTTTATTTTAAAAGTAAAAGAACTAAAAACAGAGAGTTGTGTCTTCAGTTCCTAGCAAGTTCATTTGGTGGCAAAACCTGACTCGAACTGGCATGAGGCTAGTTACAGTCTTTATTTATTCCATTTAATGTGAAGAATATGTAGACGTTTTGTGATTGTGGAATGCCTCCTCTGTCTCTGATTGGGGATGTTACATAATATATAGCATAAGTACCTCATTAATTTTTTTAATCTTAAAAAACTGAATTCCAAAGTTTAAAAATCTTTTTGATATTGTCATGATGTGCTGCATTTAGTCCCTGTACTCCTCATGCCCATATAGTCCATACATCCTCATGAGCAGATAGTGTTGACTTTGATGATTTTGTATTCAGCATTTAAAACCCCTTTTATTTATTTTTATTTTTTATTTAAAAAAAATTTTTTTTAATGTTTATTTATTTTTGAGACAGAGAGAGACAGAGCATGAACAGGGGAGGGTCAGAGAGAGAGGGAGACACAGAATCGGAAGCAGGCTCCAGGCTCCGAGCTGTCAGCACAGAGCCCGACGCGGGGCTCGAACTCACGGACCGTGAGATCATGACCTGAGCCGAAGTCGGACGCTCAACCGACTGAGCCACCCAGGCACCCCTAAAACCCCTTTTAAAGGTAATTTGGTCCTATGAAGAAGAGCTGCGTGTATCCAGGTCATAATTACTGCCAGTGCCTTGTGGTTTTCCACCCAAATTAGCTTATCAGAAAACATCAAACATGACCTTAAAAAGCACCTTTTGCCTTGATATTTATGAATATCACTTAAAATGTTAGCAATAGCTATAGCAATTGCTTACTGTGCTTCATGCTTAAAAAACATTACCAAGTCTGACTTTTACAGCAGTGTCCCTAAGTCGTGTGTTTTTAGCTTCCTTTATACTTGAGGGAATGGACTTCAGCAGTTGATGACTTGGGCAAAGTAACATATCTGGAAAGAAGCCAGACCCAAAGCCTGAAGTGGTATATGCCACATCCCTCCCCAGGCTTAGTCCAATTCACTTTCCCCTGTGTGGACAGTGTTACAATATTTCTACATTGGTGGCCATTAACATCTGAGAAAAAAAAATAGTCTCAAGTTGCTTTTTCTTTCAAGGGGTTGCACTTGGACTTGAGGACAAATAGGTGAATGTCACTCGAGTCAAGTGGGTATTTTCATCACAATGTTAAGAGAAAGTCGTTGGAGCAAATCTGAGGCCACAGGCTCTCCCACCAAAGGACTCCAGCACCGAGCGTTGTTTGAAATGAGAAAATGTTAATGTCTTCCCTGGAGCCTGGATTTGATATGATATTAGGGGAAAGCTTTCACTTATATTTATTTCTCTTGGTTTAATCCCAAGAAGATGTCAGTTTCCATTATGAAAATTGCAGGTGTAAAAAATATTATCTTTTGTTCTCTATAGCAGGCCAATCCAAGAACCCTCAGGAGAAATTCCTGCCCCAAGCCAGTTGGAATTTCTGATTCTTGAATTTTTCATGAGTGACCAGCTTAGGCTGAAGTAGTGTCCAAGAAGTATGCTCCTAGGTTGGTGTATTTTTTTTTTAAATGCCGCTGACATAATCCACTTTGCTGCCTTCTGTCTCTAGGAGTTTCTCCAAAAATCGATGTGCAAGGAACTTTCCCATTCCTTAGCAGATCTCCACTTCTCAGTGCACCTTTCCCATGGTGCACTCTGCAGTTCAACCTACTGACTTGTCTTAAAGTTTCAAGTGTATAACTGATTTTGTGAAAGGGGATATCACAGTACGAACTGCATACAGATCAGTTAAGTACTCCTGTTAATCCTTTTCCTGCCCAGTTTGATTATTGCTTTTAGGTGTCTTTCAACTTTTACCCATGGTCCTTCACCCTGGGTGGGTTCTCTCTGGTTCTTTGATCTTTGAGAAAGACAGAGATGGACTCTCGTCAATCTCTCCACGCAGCGCTTTTCCTCACAGCACCCCAGTAACTTTCATAGAGGTTTCTGTAGTTCGGCACTTACACCTCACAGTTCTAGACTCCTTTCTGCCTCAGGGCCTTTGCACGTGCTGGTTTCTCTGCCTGGGACACATAATTCTACCTACCACCTCTTTGTACCTGGTTGTTAACTTCAGTTCACGTGCTCAGAGAAGACTTTCTAAAACCATACCCCTTCCCCTTGCCAAGACCAGCCATTAGTTTGATTATTTCATATGTCTGTATCTACCCTAAGGCTGGACATGGTGTTAGACCAGAGACCAAGTAAAATACTCTAGTGCAGTAAATATTTGTGCAGTGAGTAGACAAGCACGGCCTGTACTTCTCTGTGTTTCCAGAGTAGTTCCTCTGATTTTAGACTTTATTTTCTAGACCATCATTTTCTCTAAAATGTGCATCTCTCTTCATATCACTGACCTGTCCTTTCTGCTGAACACCCCCCCCCCCAACCCCCACCAGCCTTTGCACTGTCCCTTTCCAGGACATTCTGGTTCCCATTCTGGGTCTAGTCAGCATGCTCAAAAGCTATCTTATTTAGGAATTGTTCTATTATGTTATTCCTCCTCAATATCCACAGGATTGTTTTAGACATAGTTTGTTTGCTTGTGTTTATTTTTTACGATTATTTCAAGCATATAGGAAAGCACAGAGAAGCTTACAGCAAATGGCCATGCACCCATTGCCCAGAGTTGCAAGTCTCAACATTTGTCATGTTTGCCTCAGATATTTTAAAGAAATGAAATGTTAAAGAGACCATTGTAGGCCTCATTCCCTATCCTCTCTTCCTTCCTAAGAGATAGCCATGATAGGGACAATTGTCAAACTAGTCATTGGAAAATCTGTAAGTGGAAGAAAATGGAAAACTACATTTTGGCTAGCCTTATGGATGGGAAATATTATCACACTCTTGTTTTCATTTATATTTCCCTGATTACTGGTAAGGTTTATTAGCTACTTGGGCTGCTTCTGTGAATTGCCTATTTATATCTTTTACCATTTATGTGTTTGGTTGTCTTTTTCTCATTGGTTTGTAAAGGTCCCTGTATAGTTGGATTATTCCTTTGCTTTATATGTGTTGCAATACCTTCTTCTGGTCCGTAACTTTGTTATCTTTTGTCTCTGTTCAAATTATCATGTGTTGTATTGAAATTTTAGATTTGCATGAAATCCAACTAAGATTTTCCTTTTTGATTTGTTTTTTTTTTCATGTTTTTATTATATTCCCTGACCTTTGATTGTAAAGATACTCTTCTCAAAATGTTTTAAATGTTTTGTTTTTCACATGTTGAGCTTTCATTCATCTAGAATTTATTTTTGTAATTAGGTAGAAATCTAACTGATTTTTACAAAGCTGCCACATGCAGTTGGGTGTATTTCTTCCTTTGCCATCTTTATACTTCTTGTTTGTTTTTCTTGTCTTATTGCACTGCCTAGTACTTTCAGTGCAGTATTATATTGATGTGTCCTCAGCCCTATGCTAAATTTCATTACACTCGCAGTCAATAATATAGGTGTTATCTCAACTTTATAGATGAAGTAACAGAGACTTGGAGAGGATAAGTAACTTTCCCAGAATCACACAGCTAGAAAGTAACAGAGTCAGTATTCAAGTCCAAGTCTGAATGACCATAATGTTGAACT
The DNA here is from genome assembly GCF_018350215.1 of Panthera leo. Lineage (NCBI taxonomy): Eukaryota > Metazoa > Chordata > Mammalia > Carnivora > Felidae > Panthera > Panthera leo. The sequence goes on from NC_056689.1 coordinate 53,632,547, forward strand.
GCTTATACTGCCTCTTGTCACAGATGACTTGGGGAAAAGATATTCCTTCTACCTTTCCTGCTCTTGCCCAGATTCTCTATGTATAATGAGGAAAGGAAATTTTATTGAAGTCATGCCAGAAAAGCACTTCCAGTGTGTCTGAACAAAACCAATAGACTTTGTTTAATTTAGACCTGCCAAAAGCAGATTAAAGAACCTTGTAAGTATGAAACAGGTCTTATTCCAGATGGGATCAACATTTATTCAGGTAAAAAAAATCACATCTTGGTGGAACTTCAGAAAGGAGAAGTAGATCTTCAGAGTAAGTTGACATTCTCAGGAATATTAACAAGTAACTGGAATTTCCTTTCTTCCTGTCTCCCTTCCTTCCTCCTTTCTCCCTTTCTTCTTTCCTTTCTCCCTTCCTTCCTTCCTTCCTTCCTTCCTTCCTTCCTTTCTCCCTTCCTTCCTCCTTTCATCCCGCCTCAGCCTCTATCCATAAAAGATCTGAAGCACCTTACACATACCTACTCAAAACAAGATAAAATAATAAGATGCAAAAAAACCCAGGAAAAATGGGAAAATAAATGTGGCAAAATAATATTTGATTCTTGCCTTAGTGTCATTTGCTAGAGTTTGGCCACAACATAGCCCTAAGCATCTTAGCAGGTGAAGCAAAGAAAACCTGTTCAGCACATGATTCACATTGAGAATGGGATCAAAATACAATCATTGCTAAGGGGATATATACGTGTCCTAATTCTGCCATGGCCATCATACAGGGACCTGTGTGATGATGTGGGCCAGCATCTTCTTGGTAATGGGAAGTACTCTTCACCTGCACCCAGTTCCCCTATTCAACCCCAAGTTCTTGAGGGGGCAGGCACTATATCTATTTTATTCTTCATTATATACCAGAGCCCAACACAGTGCCTGGAACATATAGATGCTCAGGATATATTTTTTGAATGAATGAATATTATTTTTAATATCCATCAATAAGAGCCAATGGCAGGATACAAGATCAATATTCAGAAGTCAATTATATTCTTTTTACTAGCAATGAACAATTACAAAATAAAAATAAGAAAACCATTCAATTTATAATATCATCAAAAAGAATAAAATACTTAGGAACAAATTTAACAGGAGAGATGCAAGACTTATACACTGAAAACTACATAGCATCATTTAAAAGCCAACGGCAAGATTTCACTAAAAAAAAAAAAAGGCCAATTAGAGAAAATTTATCAAAAGAAATTTTACATGAAGTAAAAATCTTGATATTTTAGGTATGTGGCTTTCCAATGATTTTATCTGATCAAAGACTATAATTTAAAATTTTAGTATGAATAGATAGGCCAAACATACTTCTGACAATTCTTTCTGATCAGTACCTTGTTGCATGCAAACTCCTGGTGAGAAGGAACAGCAGAGGCTTGGGGTTTACGTTCTTGGTCAGGAATCTGAAGGGTAAATACTACATGTTGCCAATAAAGGCTCTTGCTGGAAACTTAGATGAACCTATAATACACCATAATTGCTTTGTGAGTTGGAAAAGTGTATATTAGATAAAACAAAGTTGGGATATATGTGGAAAATGGGAAGGTGCCCCAAATGTTTAGAGCATCTAATTCATACTGAGGACCTTTGTGTTAATTACTGACTTCCCCATTAATCTGTATTCTGACACCTGCCTTAAAAACATGACTGCTTTCATGAGCTCATTGTTTTCGAGCCCACGATATGCGCCCACCACTTTCTCAACTTCACTGACGTTACCTCACATAATGCCCACAGCTCTAGGAAAGAGATCCTGTGGTTACTACCTTCTTTTACAGAAGAGGAAACTGGGACCTAGAGAAGTTAAGCCACTTGTTCAGGGTCACACATGAGAAGTGACAGTGTCAGAAACCACAACCTGTGTCCCCAACCACCTTGCATATTGCCCCTACTTATGAATAGCAGACACCAGTCTCCTGTGATTGGCCAGAAGTGATTTTCCCTGTTAGATGGGACGTGTTGGATGTACTCTGGGGGCCTTGTTTTGGTTTTGTCCTCAGGACACCACAGTTAAAGAACTGCCCCGATTTTAAGATCATCTCTCCAGAGAGTCTCCCAGAACGTTAGGATAACGAACTACAGTCTGTATGACAATTGCCAAGTGCTGGACTCAAATTCTGTTGCTGAAGCAGAGGCCTTGACACAAGCATGGTTGACAGACTTAGTTCCTGCCTTGCAAGGATTCTCGTTCTGTAAAGGTAACAGAGTTTGTGAGTAAGATCTTGGGCTCTGAAGTCAACCGATACAGTTCAAATCTTGGTTGAATAATGGAACGAACCTTCCTTATAGTGGTGTTGGAAGGAACAACTAGGCCTACCGTTTAGGGCACTTAGCACACCAGAGGGGCACTTAGAAAGCTTTTAAGAATGATAGCTGCTGAAACAGCCTTTTAAAACTAGACATCGGGGTAAGGAGTGCATCTTGACAACAGGCAGACACAGCCAACAGTTTACAGCTGACAGCAGTTTTGTATTGTAGACTCCTAAAGCCACTTGGACACTCGCCAGCCTGGACTTTGAAAATTTAAACATTTTCAAAATTATTTTTAACCAAACTGAAAGAAAAGGGATTCCCACAGTGTGAAGGAGGCTGCCGTGGCTTTGCCATTTCCCACGGGGAAAGGGACCAAGGGACGCTTCTTTTTGTTGGTGGAAGAAACGAGGGAGAGGGCAAGGGCCCAGAGTGGGGACAAGCACAGAGTCGTCCGGTCCTCAGCCAGCTGCCCCTTGAGCTCCTGACACTCTTTCCACTTCTATAAAACCAGGGGGCTTGACCGCAGGCCCTTCTGGTGCTGACATTCTGTGAAACCATAAACGCCTCCCTCGACCTGCAATTTAACGTGAGCCCTCAGCTTTTATGGAGGAGCCGTGCAAGTCCGGGCCCTCGGAAAGATGTCTCTGTATCTTTTATGCACGTCCCGGGGAAGGCATCATCCGTTATATTACCCGGTACCCTGTACCTCAGCTAATAAATTCCTCTCGAAATTTGGAGCCAGGAAAAAGTTTGTCTCTCGGCTTGAACCCTTAGTGTTTTGTTTTGTTTTGTGTTTTGGATTGGATGACATCTGTGCTACCCCCTCCGTGTGTTTCTCTTGTTACTCTCTTTGCCAAGAAGCTCAAGAGCTAAATACAGTGGTTAACAATAGTGGCTTCCCTCAGACAACTCAGGGCTCTAAATCCTTCTCAGAGCTGAATATTGTTGTTGTTTGATTTTACGTGCTGCAATATAGAAACCACACCAAATCCTTTTGCGGCTTGAAACAGGGCATAAATCATTCATGCAGAACGACATAGTAAATGGATGCAGAAATCTGTGAATGTTCCTCCCCACTGTCAGTGACTCCTACCACTCTCTTTCCCCACTCTCTTTCCCCACTTCCAACAAGTCTGAAACAACAGTAAGAACCAGTATGAGAGGGACCCACTCTGGACCTGGCCCTAAAGTCCTTTATATGCATTTTTCTCATTCAACAACCTTGTGTTTGCGGGTACTGTTACTTTCTTTGTTTAAAAGTGAGGAGGGCGCCTGGGTGGCTCAGTCGGTTAAGTGCCTTTTAGGGTGGGTCATGATCTCGAGGTTCATGGGTCCAAACCCCACGTCAGGCTCTGTGCTAACAGCCTAGAGTCTGCTTCCGATTCTGTGCACCTCCCCCTCTGCCCCTCCCCTGCTCACACTCTGTCTCTCTCTTTCAAAAATAAACATTAAAAAAAAATTTTTTTTTTAATAAAAAAAATGTGAGGTAAGTGAGACACCAAAAAGTTAAGTAGCTGGACAAGGTCTCACAGCTAGTGAGAGACCACCCCTTTCTTTCACTGGTGGTGGACAGGCCATCCAAGGGAGTCACATTAGACCCAAAGAATTCCTTTGGCATGGAGGGTCCTAGCGACAGAGAGGCTTTGACCCATCTGGTTTTGACTTGTTTATGTGGATAATTAGTAAGCCAACCACAAACAAACAAAAACCAGGAGCAAACACAGACGAGAAGGGGAGAATTGATGCACACAGAAAACTGGAGAAACCCCTGGGTTCAGACTGTCCTGAGATCTATTCTGAACTCCCATTGAGCCTATTTGTATGGGAAACCCTGCGGAGTCTCAGAGGTGTCAACTCATTTTTCTTTGAAATGTGTATGGAGTCAGGCTGTGGTCGGGGGATGGTTCCTGATCAGCCCTCGTTCCCCAGAGTTGGATGTACTAGGAGTGCAGCTTGGCTGCGGGGCACAACGGTGCCCTTCCCACCCCTAACTGGTGGTGGGAGCATTCCCCAGTGTTGCCCGACTTTTGGAGCCAGCACTAGTGGAAGAAACTGTCAGCCCACTTGGCTACAGGCCCTCAGCTGAACCTGCGTGGTGGCATCTTTAGTGTCTGTGCTCGCTTCTCTTCCCACTGAGTACAAGAACAGCCATGAGTAGTGACAGGATGGGAAGTAGTCATGGCCAGGCTGACCCCCCAGGGCCTGGCTCGGTAGACAGACTGGGGAAGTAAAGCCTTACTTTAGCCATTGGACTCAGCTGGGAATGTGTCCACAGTCAGTATGCAGATGTCTTAAGTGTGGCCAAATAATTAAGACAACTTTTAACATTTCATATTCAAAAGTATCTCACATTCAGTCAACAAATATTTATCGAGCATCCCTCTATGCTGAGCATTGTTCCAGATGCTAGGGACGCAGCAGCAAGCAAGCCGATCTGGGCCTGCTGATCGGGAGCTCGCCACAAATGATCCTGCAGGCCCCTGCCTCTGGTGTGGTCAAGTGCTGTGCTCGAGAAGCCTGGTCTTTTGGAATCGCTTTGGTTGTCTCTGCCTCGAATCTGGAGATGGTATCATTGCTCGAAACATTTTTGGAGCTACCCTTCAGGAATTGCCTTCAGATCTAGTCTGGGCCACACAGGAAAATCCATCTCACTATTTTATAGCCACACCTAGCTTGTGACCAAAAATGGAATTGCCCAGCTTGATGACCCACTTTATTCCCCAGACTTGGCTCTGATGGACTTGCCTGTGAGTGAGCCAAAATTACGTCCACCCTCTAAGGATGGATATTTACCATCACTGAGCATATTAGCAGTAATCTGGATAATTTTGAAATAATTTCTCACTTGCCCAAACTCCCATCACCGTTGGTGGCCCTGTTGTAACACTTAGCCCAGGCTCCCTCATGATAGAATGACCTCCTTCTGCCTCCACTTCCCCTACCAGGTAGGGAGCCTTTGGAAAACAGGACCATGTATTTATACCCTCTGCAGTGCCCAACATGAAACAGATGTTTAAAAATGTATATTTACCAAGATGGAATGTTTAGGTTCTGAAGGAAGTTTCCAAAGAGGCGTTCCAAAATTGCTCTGAGTGACAAAAGTGACATTGGAAGAATGGACAGTTCAGGGTAGTATATTCAGGCTCTGGAATCTGTCAGGCCTGGCTCCAATCCCTACTTGCTCCCTTAACCAGCTGTGTGGCTGGCCCCACAATTCATTCATTCCCTCTGAGCCTTCATTTCCACGTCTGTGGAATAGGGACAGTAATACTGCCTAACGGGCTTTTGTAAGGCAAGTGAGCATATTCATGTAATGCCCTAAGCAAAGTGCCTATTGCATGGTACACTAATTCAATAAATGGGAGTGATTCTATTATCATTATCATTATCATTACTATGGTGATGAGGATGGTGGTGGTAGTGAAGCTGGCAGGAGCTACAGACTGGTGGTTAAAGAGCACACCAGGCAGATTGGGTACCGCTGCTTTACCTGCTCACCACGATAACACCCCTCTGTGCTTCGGTTTCTTCATCTATAGAATGGAAACAATAAAAGTATCTACCTTGCAGGGCTGTTGTGAGGGTTCAGTGAGATGTGCATATAAAGTGTTAGCACAGTGCCTAGCACATGGTTAATACTTTGTAAAGTTTCACATTGTGATCAATAACATGTCCAAAAACAAGGTCTACCTCTGGCATCCCCTCCCATCCCAAGCCAGCCTCTGAGCAGTTATGAAACCTTAGCTGATCTCTCTCCCAGGCAGGTGCTGTTGACAAACCCTTCCCCCCTGCCAATTCCCTGCTCATCCAGCAGTAATGTGGCCTCTCATATCTTCTCGTCCCACCGGATTCAGGGACCATAAGATTCTGAAGTAATCAATAGCAGTTGCCCATCAGGAACCATGTTGGTGGAACCCCTGAGCTTTCTTGTTCATCAAAAGTTCTAGGGGGGAAAAATGGATTTCTGGCTTAGAGAAACACTGCTTTTTCTGGGAGTTACCTTCACTTTGAAGGCATTTGCAGCTTTGGGAAGCTCTCGTATCCTGCAGCATGGGAGGCTCCCATATCCCTGGATTGGTACCTTCCACTATTATCCCCTGGATACTAGGTTTTTTTGCACACAAATTCACTTTGGGTTCTGTTTGCTACCTTTTATTCTCTTGAGTAAAACTGTGGGTAACTGAGAAGCTCTGAATTTCTATTTGGAAAATACAGTGCTCTTGATGAGACCAGAACAATTCAAATAACTCTACATGTACAGAGGCCAGATTAATAAAAACCCAAAGGTGAATCCTTTTCTTCCCTTCATCTAGAAGAGTTGTATTTCACAAAGGTTCTTACAATGCCCTGACTCTGGATCAGGGCCCTCCCCTGATTCTGGATATTACATCATTTCATTTTGGCTAATGTAAACATTCATCACCCTGTGTGTTGCAGGATTTTTCAGTACGGTTTGAGATTGGGCTTCATTCGGTGGGTTGTTGCAGTGATTAATGGTTTCAAAAGGAAGTGCAGCAGGAAGAGGCTTTGCAGGAATGGAAGAGGTGAGGCAGCTTCATGTGAGATTCTGCAAAGGGATTAAGATTTGGCACCGACTTGGTTTCTGTGCAGCCTCTTAGGCAGAGAGCCTGGGGAGAGGGAAGCGGGCTGTCAGCTGGGGCTTTGCACACTCTCAGCCCGCCTCGAGGGTTGGGTGGCTTTTCCCTCTCTCTGCAGCACACAGTTTTACCTTATTAAAGGATGGATGTGGATGCTGGAGGCTTAAGGAAGACCAGGTAAGGGCTCCTGTTGTCCACAAATTCCCTGATGTTCTTAATGCATGGAATCCTGGGGACTGTTCCTTTACTCACACACTGTGCAGTGTTAGCTCAAACACAGTTCCTGTGAGACATTTCACAGAGAGGATCAGGGAAGTTTCTTTCCTAGTTAAGAAAAATTTTTAAATGTTTTAGCCCAAAATATTTAACTATAGAGATGCAAATTTTTTCTTTGCTATCACAGCTTTAAGATTACTTCTTTGCATTTTAATTTACAAGACTTTGAAAAGAATCCTGATGGTTTATTAGATGTTTGTTTTTCTTTTATAATGACCTGTGGTATGTTATATATCAATATGTAGTTTAATGAAAACGAATAATTCATTATCTTCTTTGAATACGTTGATCTATTTTTTCCAGATTTGTTTTTCTCTTTTTTAATCTTTTGGCATTTGTGCATATGATACTGGTAAGGAATATCCTTAAGTGCAGCCAATTTTTAAGAGGAAAAAGTATATACTTAGGAGTTCAACTTAATCATATTTGATAGGATCCCTATTTGAAATGAGCTACATGGTTTTTGATGCCTCGGGTATACTTTATTAAAAAAATCTTTTTTCGGTATAAATGTCCGTAGCTTGTGGGGAAGGTGATGAAGCTTATCTGTAGGGTTAAGCTATTTATTTGCAAGCATTAAAAGCATGTTAGACCTTTGATAAGATTAGGTCAAGAAGAGATCATTGGAAGAGAAGTTTTCTGCTCACCACCAACTCAATTCCAAGTTCTGTTCCTTTTCTTAAAAAAAAAAAAAAAATCTGGAGTTAAAAATAACCCAGAATAAAACTTGAAAACTGTTTTGTTTCTCTGTATTTGGCTAACTTCATTGCAAAGTACTATGTTTAAGGAATTCAAGCTATGAAGACTGCTCTTGCAATGGTTTGCACAATTCTATCTATGAGTTTCTATAACCCTTTACAAGAGTGTGTGATGTTTTGTGAGTATGAGGATTAAACTCTTCAGTGAGTCTTCGTACCTTCTACAACCCTAGGGGATGGATAACAACTCTAAGAAAACAACATGAAAAATCGTGTCCATTTCCTGACACAAGCTCAGTTTTCCAGTGTCCATTGTAGTGTGGAGTTGCCAAAGTGAGCAAAGGGGGGCATTTGGCACCCCTCATTGCAGGGAGGGTGTGGGATGTCTGGTAGGAATGAGTGCCTGGGACTGTTGTGGCTGACAGGCACAAAGACTCATGATCCCTATTATTTATGGAAAGTAAAATGTTTTTGTTAAACATAGGGGATGCTGACCCTACACCTTTGTTAGGGTGAAAGGGGGTCTGTGCATCTAGTTGTTCATACTGTTTTTGTTTGATGAGCCCTTTAGTTCATGTAGTTTCCTGGTTTTTCCTTTGGAAACAGACTAGCATAGCAGTAGAGTCTCTAGCATTGTGTATTACTTTAACTTAGCCTTTTAGCCGTTTTCTTGTAGTGGGACGACTAAAAATAAGGCAGTCTCAAGGCCCAATTTGAAAAGGTGTAAAAGCAGCTGTCATCTTTAGGAAGGGAGAATCATGCCAAGGGTTAAAACCTGCATGCAGACTCTTAATTGTGCTGTGTACATTCTCTTCCGATTATTGAAGAATCTAGGCAAGTTATCATTACAAATGCTTTCCATAATTGAGCTTTAAAAAATGTGCTGTATAGTGTGGAAATGGTATGTTGTCCTGGCTTTCCTCATTGTCACATTGATATCTTCTGAAGGGACATCCTTAGTTCCTCTAATATTTTTAGAAATACCAAACAAAATATGTTCTGTTAACAAAATACCATTTTGCCAATGTATTACCTTATCTTCATTCCGTCTTCTTCCTCCTTACCTGTCATTTAGGAGACAAGGGAAATTGCTCAGGTAATCAGTTGAGGGATGATTATCAGGAACACCCTAGAGTAGCTGCTATGAGTTATCCTTTCCTTTGTAATGTGCTCTTGATAGAAGTTTGATTTCTTTGTTTGCCATTTTTAATTCTATTGAAATAGAATTTCATGTGGCTGAAAAAATTTTAAGTACAAAAAGGTAAATAATGAAAAGCTTCCTCCATGAATTCCAGATACCCAGTTTCTCCCCTGGGTAGTGTCTGAGAGAATTTTGAAAAGGAGTAAATGACACTTTAGACCCGTGTTTCTCAAACTTTAATAGGCCTTAGCAACATCTGCAGAGTTGGTGAAAACACAGCTTGCTGGGCCCCCCAGAGATTCTGACTCTAGGAGACTGGGATTGGGCCCCAGAAATTGCATTTCCAGCAGTTTCCCAGGTGCTGATGCTGCCAGTTGGGGGCCACACTTTGAACAGTGCCACTTAAAGTGAAGGCCTCCTTTTTCTGCATCCATCCTCCACAATCTCTTCTCCACTTTTCAGAAAGGCTTCTGTTAAAATTAATAGCCACCGTAACCCACAGGGAGGAAATCTGTGGTGGCAAATAAATCACATATCTATAATCAGAATTTGGGTGGAGACAGGGGTGGTGATGGGGGAAGGCATTCTGTGTGAATGGCTGTGGTATGTGATGTGCACATACTGGGTAAAGAGCATTGCCTTACAGTCAGTCTACTGTAAATTCTTGTCTTGATTGCAGTGTGAAATGATGCCATTAACTAAAGTGAGCAAGCTTCCGTTAAAAACCCCTTTATAGGTTGTAATTTTGAAAACATTTGGCATAATTTTATATATATATATATACACACACACACACAAACACACACACATACATATGTGCTAAAAAAAAAATGACCCTGCCTGGATCCACCCCCTTTTGCCTCTGCTTTCCCATGAGCATCATCACATCTCCTTTATCCTATGGCAAATGACACACATGAATGTGTTTGACACAAATGAACACAGATCACACTTTGGCACTGAGCAGTGTTTTCTGTGAAAGCAGCCCGAGTTGGTTCGTTTTCATTTATTCACTGGCTCAGGAAATGTGTAGTGAGGACCTTATGTGCCATGCACTGCCAGGCCCTGAGATGCAGCAGTGAAGTGGATGACATGGTCCCTGCTCTTATACCTTCAGGTATAGTAGAGATTCTTGGAAAGGGCAGTGAGTAGCCCAGAACAAGAGATAGAGAAGAGAGAGAAAGGGAGAACCATAATGTATGATGCACATGGTAGGTGCTTGGTAAATGACTCATGTTCAGTTCAATTAAACAGCTATTCAGTGCAAGTCATAATATTAAGACTATAGGGGACACCCATGAAAGTGACACATAGTTCTTGCCCTTTAGGAATTTGCCATTCAGGGGCAGGTGATACAACTCCCAACTGTCCAGCCCTGTACCATTCTCAAAGAGCTTCCCGTTTATTGTGGCTCCTCAGTGATAGTGTGATGTGAATTGGATAATAAAGTATAATTACTTACTTCTGGCACCCACTTCTGCCACTTCCCAGAGGAGCTGTTCCTGCTAGAAGAATACCTGCTGTGTTTTATTTAATGCTCATTGCACACCCTGGCATGCTTTGCCACAAGATGCATTTGAGTTCAAACAGCTTAGACATCTAATACAAATAATCCCCATGCTCTCACTGCAACATGGAGACATACAGAGAAACGGCAGGTGCATGTGTGTGTTGTGGGGTGGAGAGGGGTTTTGCTAGAGGCCGTATATGTTGAGTGATTTCTCCATTGGGGTCAATCCAGCTTAGGAATCCAGTGGGGTCAACAAATTGCACCCATGAGGAAAGAACTGGGGCAACTACTGCAAGCTTAGGCAGGTGCAGGACACGGGGAAGCCTTGGGGAATTCCAGAACAGTGACTCCATTTTTGCAACAATTGGCAGAGGGAGTTGTACACTGGCACTAGCTGGGTAAAGACAATCTGATGCAAATGAAGAGAGCAGAAGTAGGAAATCAATAGGATGGAAGCTGTCCCGTGCATGTCCCAGGGGTAACATGCCCAAATCTCTCCTTTGGTCTCGATAGCATGACTTAGGAGCAAATAATAGGAGGGTTCTGAAGGCTAGTTTGGGAAGCTGAGAAAGAGACTGAATATCAGAACTTTTTGTGGTCATTGCTGAGCTATAGTCGTGTGTGTGTGTGTGTGTGTGTGTATATATATGTATATGTATATATATATATATATATATATATACATATACATATATATATGTGGCTATAGTCCATTGATGGCTGTAGTACGTAGCACAGGTGGGAACAGGTGGAACTTGAGGGTGCTAGGGAGAGCAGAGAGAGGGCTATTATGTTTCTTAGGAATTGAAGGTTCTTTTGAGACAGCTGTCAAAGAAGGGTAAGAAACCAGAGTCATGAAACAGATTATAAGAGTAGTGGAGGAATCCAAGGAGCCTCAGCATTAAAATGGCACCAGGAAATGCCCAGTGGGTGGAAATAGCCTGATCAGTTAATGAAAATATGGCAGTATAAAGGGGTTATAAGCCACCTGACAAGGATAATGAGATTGAGCTGGAAACTGCAATAGGACTGGCTGAGCTAAAGAATCGGGCCAATTAGTAGTAATGAGAGTGTTTACTCACTTGTAAATTGGCACAGTATCTCCCTGGGATGAATTAGGACAAATGATCATTTCCTATGCTAATGATTTTATAGAAGAAAAGAAAAGGAAGAGAAGCACTATAGAAGGTGCAGAGAGCATCTGTGTGTGACCACCGTAATAGAATAACCCTATTAGGTTTAACAGTCTGGTATAAGAATGGTAATGTATTGTTGGGATGAGCACTGGGTGTTGTATGGAAACCAATTTGACAATAGATTTCATATATTTAAAAAAATAAAAAAAATAAAACCTCAAAAAAAAAAAAAAAAAAAGAAAACCCCACCAAACATGTTTCAGGAAGCACAAAGTATGACAAGATTCGAAAAACCATTTAGGGAGATGGGGTTGAAAAGAATCAGTTTTTTTCCTACCTCACCTTCTTTGACCAACATGAAAAGAATAAACAACTGTTTGCTAAATACTTACTTTGTGCCAGGCATCAGGCAAAACCCTCTATGGCCTTCCTCCCTTTGACTCTTATGGCCATAAGATAATAATCATGATTTACAGAATCAGCGCAAGCAGGACTGCTCAAGACAAAGGCATATTCATAAGAAGGAGATATGTTCAGAAAAAATATAAAGTTAATTTAGTTGGAATAACAGGGGAACTCACCTAGGAATCCCACAGAAAGGATCTACACATAATTTAAGGAGCATCCTGTAAGGATCAGACATTAAAACAAAAACAAGAGGGTCTTTTAAAGTAATTGAAGTGAAGAAACCAGCCACAGACCTGGTAGAACCTTTGTAGATGATCAGAACAAGGAGCCAGCAGACATAATAAATTATTGGCCCTGAAATTTTTAGAAAAAAAAAAAAACATCAAAATGAATATTCTTAAATCATCTTTAGAAGCAGAGGTACTAGATCATGTAGTAGTTAATGTACAGAATGTTCTAGACCTAGTTGACAAATTGGATGTGGATAAATCACGGGGACAGGTTGGCATTCATCCAAGAGCTCTGAAGGAATTCAAGGGTGAAATCGTGGGACTGTTGGTCAAAGCATCTAATTTTTAGCTTCAAAAATCCGGCAATCCCCTAACTTTCTTTGTTTCATAAAATTGCCTGGCTTCATCTCTACATTATTTGAACTTAAATTATGATATATATGTAAAACATGAAATATAATAAACCAAATAAGAGAATATGTTTTAAAATGGCAGTGATTTTGAATTGCCAAACCCTCTTGTGTCACAGTCTTGAAAGACTTTGTGAACATTTCATTCTTGAAATTGCTGAGAATTACCCAGCCCCTTATGATCATGTAAAATAAGCTTATAATTATTCATGTGAACTCAGTAGCAAAAGCACAAAGAAAAAAATGGGCAATGACTCAGTATTTTGAGAAAGTATTTATCTTATGGTGCTGCTTTGCTAAAGGGGGAGAAGATTCCTGCAGCCTCGGAAACGGACGCTCAGTGTCCATTAATTAAATAAAAGGCATGTGGAGGATTTGAAAACTAATCAGCTTTTCAGACCCTAACTGCACAGTCCAGCTGCCCAATTTGCCTGGTGGTCTGGCCCTGCTCCCAGCCAGCTCAGGCCTTCTTCCCTTTCTCGTGCGTGCGTGCGTGGCCTTGACTTCATCTAGCCCTGCTCAACCGCTAGTCCAGACATCCTGTTCTCTGAGTTGTTGCAGGCAGCCCTAGCTCTCTATCACCCGTGGCCTGCAGTGCACGGAGCAGGGGTGGAATGGGGGGCCTGGCCAGAGTCAGAATAGAATTTGTGCTGAGTGAATGGAGAGGCCAGTCCAGGGAGTTGGTCAGGGGCAAAGCAGGCAGAAGTAAACAAGAGATGGGAGCTGGGGTGAAGGTCATTCAGCCATTTAATGGGTCTTTTTTGAGCACCTGGAATGTGCCAGGCATCATATGGGGTATTAATGAGACAGCCACTGTGAGAAAGATAAGTAAACAATTACACTAGAGCAGGATTTCTCAACCTCCGCACTGGTGGCATTTGGGGCTAGATAATTCTTTGTTGTGGGGCTTGTCCTCTACATCACAGGATGCTTAGCCACATCCCTGGTCTCTACCCACCAAGTGCCAGGAGCATCCTCGCTTACACACCATTGTGACAACCAAAAGTGTCTCCAGATAATGCCGAATGTCCCCTGGAAGCAAAATCATCTCCAGTTATTAATCGCTGCATAAGATGTGGCAAGTGCCTGAATGGAGAATGACAGGCAATGACAGGAGCTCCTGGTAGGTCGTCTCAACTAGATTTGGTGGGGAGGGGAGGCTTCTGGAGGAACTCATATCTAACAGGAGACCTACAGAACAAGTAGCCCTCAAGGGCAAGTTTGGAGGAAGAGGGTCAGGAAGGGAAGTACTCCAGGCCGAGGGAACAGCCAGACCTGCAGACAGGGGGAGGAAGCCCCTGGCCAGCGGGGTAGTGACTCATGGGTAGTGGACACTCTTTTTGGTGCACAGCCTTATCCCCAAGAGGCAGCATTTTACTGCTGGGGTTCACCAGCAGGTTAATGAGTTTGGATGCTGTGCTTAACACACAAGCAGCTGCCACTGGATGAGGAGAGACCTTGGTTTAGAAATGCTGACCCCTCCTCCACAAAAAAAAAAAAAAAAAAAAAAGAAAGAAAGAAATGCTGAGCCCTGTGGTCACAGGTACAGGGGAAGAAATGGGTATTCAATCCCTTGGTGAATTTTCCATAAAACTTTAATTGCTCCTTTCAGCTCTAATGTCTATTTTTGGCTAGCTAATGTAATCAAATTAGAGCAAGATTCAAAACTTCTTAGCAAAAAACTACTTTTCTCACAAGGCTACCCCAGGAATTGTTTTGAATTGCTGGAACTACAGACTATTTCAAGAGCTGTTTAACAAAGAATACATTTTAACCACCTTTAAAATACCCCACTCTTTAACCAACTTTTTTCTAGAGAGACTGGTTTTTATTTCTGCCAGGAAAAGGCCTGTGAGCCACCTGCTGGGTCTACCTCAGGGTTCACATGCTGATGAACACATTCGGGAAAGATGGCACTCTGAGTAACAGGCCTGATTTCATACAGCTACTAAGGGTAGAGGTGGTATTTGAGCTCACCTGTTAGACTCTGACCCCATGTGCCTTCCACCTCCATATTCTGGAGGAACCACCGAGCCCCGTGGTCCTTGCCGTGGCCCAGCTCCCGCACCATTAGGACAGGCTGGTGGGGGGTCTTCTCAGGCTGCAAGCCAGATCTGGACTTGACTGACCTCCAGGACTAAAAGTGAGGCTGTCATCCAGCTGTTCTTGGGTACATCCTGTCATCACTTTGTTGGTCATTCATACATTGCTGAGATAGCTTCACAAGGCCAAACCCCAGTTCTCTTCACCCTCCCAGCTGCCTTGCTGCTCCTGTGGGCAAGGTGGAATGATGCTGAAGAGTCCAGGACCAGGATTTAGGAGACCTAGATTCTAGGTACCCCTGCCTTTCACTTGCTTTTTGGTCTTGAGTGTGTTGCTTATCCAGCTGACTCCTTTGCGAAATGATGTGCCAACCATAAACCCTACCCAGTTGTCTCCACTGGTTGACCTGGATACGGAATATCATAATGGCTATAAAGGCACACTGAAAAGTTGCATAACTTTCAATTGTCAACAGGTACAGCATCAGCAATGGGGGGGGGGGACACAAGGAATTGGCACCCAATTATGCTCCTACATAATATGTGTGTAATTGAACAAAGGAATGAAAGAAACTCCATCAGGAGAGAAGTCCCAGATAAGAACATCATATCAGAGAGTGTGATTTCCCTAACATGTCAGACATAAGGCCCTGTAGCTTCTATGAAATAAAGTACCAAGAAGATTATAACTGACAGGGTCTCCCACCAGTTACCTTTGACAGGTGATGACACCAAGGATCAGAGACATTGGTGGCTAGATCAGGTTCACGTGCAGTATCACTGGCTGCCTGGGGTAGAGGATGAAGGGGAAGAAAGAGGCAATGGTGATGCTGAGGTTTCTAGCCAGAAGAGTAGAAGGAGGTAGTAGAAATGGTAGAACTGGGACAGTGAGGATGGTGAGCTTGTTTGGGAAGGGGAGGCAGAATGGTCCAGATGAGCTGTCATCGCAACAGGTGCTTGACCTCACTTGGATAAGTACATTCGGGAGCCTTTTCACGTCATCAAGGAAACTGAACTGTCTTGGAAGAAAAGTCGTTGCAGAACAAAGTACATTTCTGGGGACTCACACCATTCATTCTTTAAACAAACAAACAAACAAAAGCCTTCCTATAGTGTAAGTTTCTGAACAAACACGAAAATATTGAGTATCATATAATGAATCCCCATGGGCCCATCACTTTGCTTAAACCTTTATCAACATTTGCCAGTATTGTTTCATCAGCCACCTCCCAGGAGTATTTTCCTGGCTTGCTGGAGTATTTAAAATAGACCCCAGAATTGTACAATTTTATCCATAAATACTTCATTATATATTTTTTATAGATCAAGACGGTTTTTAGAAACATAACTACAGTATTATCATACCTAAACAAATAAATAATAATTCCAAATTACAATTTCATAATAACCCATATTCAAATGTCCCTGATTGTCTCCAAAATGGTTTTTAATATTTGATTTTTGGAATCAGGGGTCGGATGAGAAATACTACATTTAAATGATATGTCCCTTAAGTCTTTTAATCTCTAACAGATTCCTCTCTTTTTAGACACCATTTATTTATTGAAGAAGCTGTGGCCATTGTCCTGTAGAATATTCAGTTTATTTTAGAGCATTTTGAATTCCCCTTTGAGATTTACTTTTTATGAGAACAGTGGGCATATAATTGTTAGGTGACTGTGGAATTATCTCTCTTGTATTCCTTCTGTCTTAAGGGTCTCCATCATCATGGATATTGCTGCTTATGTGTTTTTTTTTAATATGAAATTTATTGTCATATTGGTTTCCATACAACACCCAGTGCTGCTTATGGTTTTGAAGAGCAAGTTGGGTGCCAGGCTGAGCAAGGGCAGCTGTATTTTCTTTCCCAATGGTGTAGTGTGAACACAGCATGTTTGATGCTGTGCCAGACCCTTTGGAAACACAGGGAAAGTGGAACTGCCTTCACTTGGCTCTGAGGAGCTTATCACTTGGTTGGAAGGAAGAATATGACATGAAACTAACAGATTAACATAAGCAGCACAGTCTTGTGAAGTCAAATTGGCTTACAACAGCCCTGACATTTAACAGCTGTGTGATTGCGAACCAGCCAATTCACCTTTCTGAACCTAACTTCTTATAGAGACAATAAACTCAGCCTACTTCAGAATTAATTGAGAAGCAGGAAGCATGGGCCCTGGAGTAAGACAATCAGGAGTTAATTCCAAGCTTTGCTTCTTCCTAATGGTATTAAGTCCTCACACTTTACTCTGTGCCTGTCCTGTGCTTAGCACTTCATGATCCATTTTACAGATGGCAAAACTAAGGCTGAGAGGAGCAGTTTGTATACATTTACTTATTCAGTGAACTGGGATTGAACCCAGACAGACTAATACAGAGCCTACACTCCAGACTGCTAGGATATATTACTTTTCCCCTGTGGGCTTATCAGGACTCAATATCCTTGTTTGCAAGGAGGGAGATATTGTATCAATTTCATGGAACTATTATGAAAATTAAACAAGAAAAGTGTATTCAGCAGATAGCAAATGCTCAAAAATATTTGTTTTCATGGTTGCTATAAAATGATATTCTACCAGTTGCTGAACAATCACATGAAACATTGCATTGTGCAGAACAGTAATTGTAATGGCATGGAGAATGGGAGTTTTAAGTCGGGTTGAAGCCCTTATGGCAGGGGAGTATTTCACTGTCATAGGAGGCAAAAGTACATTCCATGAGGGGAGAGACTTGTCCAAGCAGGGAGACTTGACAGAAAAGAGTGTTAAAAATACCTGCTTTAAACTTCCTAGTTGTCTTATTACACACATAGACCCCTTCCTGACCCCTTTAAGAAGGGTCTATAGCACTTCTCTAAAGAAGACATCCAGATGGCCAACAGGCACATGAAAAGATGCTCAACATCGCTCATCGGGGAAATACAAATCAAAACCACACTCAGATGTCACCTCACACCAGTCAGAATGGCCAAAATGAACAAATCAGGAGACTATAGATGCTGGAGAGGATGTGGAGAAATGGGAGCCCACTTGCACTGTTGGTGGGAATGCAAACTGGTGCAGCCACTCTGGAAAACAGTGTGGAGGTTCCTCAAAAAATTAAAAATAGACCTACCCTATGATCCAGCAGTAGCACTGCTAGGAATTTACCCAAGGGATACAGGAGTACTGATGCATAGGGGCACTTGTACCCCAATGTTTATAGCCACACTCTCAACAATAGCCAAATTGTGGAAAGAGCCTAAATGTCCATCAACTGATGAATGGATAAAGAAATTGTGGTTTATATACACAATGGAGTACTACGTGGCAATGAGAAAGAATGAAATATGGCCCTTTGTAGCAACGTGGATGGAACTGGAGAGTGTTATGCTAAGTGAAATAAGCCATACAGAGAAAGACAGATACCATACGTTTTCACTCTTATGTGGATCCTGAGAAACTTAACAGAAACCCATGATGGAGGGGAAGGAAAAAAAAGAAAAAAAAGAGGTTAGAGTGGGAGAGAGCCAAAGCATAAGAGACTTTTAAAAACTGAGAGCAAACTGAGGGTTGATGGGGGGTGGGAGGGAGGGGAGGGTAGGTGATGGGCATTGAAGAGGGCATCTTTTGGGATGAGCACTGGGTGTTGTATGGAAACTAATTTGACAATAAATTTCATATAATAAAAAAAAAGAAGGGTCTATAGGAAATTACAAACTGAGGGTTGATGGGGGGTGGGAGGGAGGGGAGGGTCGGTGATGGGTATTGAGGAGGGCACCTGTTGGGATGAGCACTGGGTGTTCTATGGAAACCAATTTGACAATAAATTTCATCTATTAAAAAAAAAAAAAGAAGGGTCTATAGGAAATTACAGAAAGAGGCGATGGTTAGGAGTGTGCTGCTCTGGGTACGTCTCAGCACAACTTCCGTTCAGTCTGACTGTGATCTCAGTGAGTCACTGAGCTTTGCATTCCATTCTTGCTTCCTAGGTAGAATGGAGATCATAAAGGACTTTCATCTTAGGGCTGCTTGGGGGATTATAGGAGATAATGTGGGGAAAGAATCCAGAGAAGTCAAGACCTGGAATTTTTCCATTCTCACCTCCGTATCCCCCTTCCTGCCAATACTGGGGTCCAGTGTTCCCCTCCCCTCATTCCTCAAAGGGCAACCAGGACGCTGGGTCACCTGGGGTCAAAGGCTAGACTACAAAAGCCTTTGGTTTACCAGGAGGATGTTCTGGAAGGCATATTCCTTTCTGCAGAAACACAGCCCTGGCTAAGAAAAGGTGTGAATCAAGAGGAGGAATTGTGTATGCGTACCTGGGCCCGGTTAATTGCTCTCCCCACATTTGCTTGGTAGGAGGTCTATTCCCAGTTTCTTAAAAAATTTAGAGGAGACTCCCTCAGTGTGAAATTGTGAAATCATTTGTCCGTGGGCTCTTGACTATTCTTGGGACTCTTCCCTTCTTCAAGTGCTTAGCCACCTCAGTCTCTGCAGGCAGAAGAGATTTTAAAAGTCACCAACACTTTGGTATGAGTCAGCTGTGGCTGCTCTACCCTCATGCTGCACGCAGTCCTCTGGGGGAAGATGGATGCAAACTTGTTAATGATCTGTTGCAAGACTGGTGAGCAGTCTACACCTTGGAGAGGAAGCATACAAGGCACTGCCCAGGGAAACGTGGAAGGGCTCCCTGCCTTCGTGGAATTGGAGGCTCCGGTGGGCTTCATGGAGAAAGCACCTAGAGGATGAATGTGACTTAGCCAGTGTTACCAGGAAGAGGAAGCAGCATTTACCACAACCTGGAAACAAGAGAGGAGCAATGAGTCCATGATGGATTTAGGGCACCTGGAGGGGGCTATTTCTGCAGACCTGCCAGGCACCCCCTCCAATCTCTCCATAGAAGGAAGTGCAGTCATTGTCAGAAGCCCTGACGTGTAGAACCTGGACCTGTCTTAACAAGGAAATAGGGTGTGTGATAGGCTGAGAGATACAAGGACGTGGGTGTCCATGGTCTGCTTTCCCTCTCCTGAGTGTCTTGCCACAGTGTGACCACCACAAAGGTTACCCCTAGGGGCCCAGTTTTTTCTGAATGAAACAAGGACTTGACAAGTTCCTTTCAGTTCCCCAGTTCCATGGCTCTCAGAAATTATTTTTAAAGCTGAGAAAAAAAAAAATCAAGTAACTACTGAAAACAGATTTCAGTCCTTATTAGGTTGCAAAATGGGAACAGAAACAGAACCTGGTATTGAGAAAGAATTCAAAAAAACATTTGAGAAGAGACATCTTTGATATTGAGTAGATAAAGACTCCATGGCGATTCAAGTCAGTGTGGAGCTTGAATTACCCAAAAACAAGAGATGAATCACAGGAGAAAAAGGAAGAAAAGAAAAACCCTCCTCAGAAGCAAAGGGACATTTGAAGACAAGTGACCGAGGGCCTCCCAGGGTGGAATGAGTTACTTGGTAAATATGGTGGCCTCGTGGCTGGCACAGACATGCGGCGTTTTGGTGGCAGCAGACATATGTCAAAGAGCTTGAGCTCTGGGAGGGGGGCGACTGGTTTGTGGTTGCTTGTGGGGAGATGTAGGCGGAAGTCGTGAGGCAGAGGGAGGGTGTCACTTTCTGCTCTGTGCTCAGGCGCTGGAGGGGGTCTGGCCCTTGAAGCCCGAAGGCCATTTGCAGAGCTGAGTGAGTGTCAGCGGGCATGGCAGGAAGGGCATCTGACGTGTAGTGATGTGTGGGGGGAGCTGTACTTGGAGTTGCCTGGTAACTCTGAGGCCATGGGTCCAATCCCCTAGGAAACTGGGTGAGTGGAGCTGCACAGATTCTGACAATGAATCCAAGAAAGGAGAGGAGAATGGTTTTTTTTTTTCTTTTTTCTTTTTTCCCGCAGCATTATAATATTATAGAGCCAGGGAGAATCAGCCATCATCATCATCTTTAGCCTCAAAACAATAAGGGTCTGGTAGATGACAAATGTTAGGCGAGCTCCATTACCTACCTTATTTCCAGACCTCCCAACAACCCGTCAAGTGGGTAGTATTTTTATTATCTCCATTTTACCCATTTTTTTTCCTCCAGTGAGGAAATGGAGTCTCAAAGACGTTGAGCCTCGAAACTAGTGAGTTGTGGAGATGAGGATTCACACCACATTTACCTCCTTCTCTTTCATGAAACACAATATGAATTGTGGTTTCTAGTCCCACGCCCTCATGCCAATGTGCTAGTGCTCCCAGTAATGCAGAAGAAAAGTGACATTGTTTTCTTTTTTTAATTTTTTTTCTTAATGTTTATTCATTTTTTGAGAGAGAGAGAGAGAGACAGAGCGTGAGCAGGGGAGGGACAGAGAGAGGTAGACACAGAATCCAAAGCAGGCTCCAGGCTCTGAACTGTCAGCACAGAGCCTAACGCAGGGCTCCAACCCACGAACCTTAGATCGTGACCTGAGCCGAAGTTGGACACTTAACCAACTGAGCCACCCAGGCGCCCTGAAAAGTGACGTTGTTTTCAGATTTATATTTTAATAAACTTAAACATGAGGTCTTCATATTCCTATAATATGCATTTTTTTGATAACTGGTTAAAGGAACAGTGTTTACTGTTTGTTCTCCTGGGTGAATTGTCTTCCTGGTTTTTGCTCACTGCTGGCCCCACAGATGAAGACAATACAGACTGGCGAGTTTAAGTGGCCAGTCTCAGGTCACACAGCTAGTTGTTGGAAGGACCAAGGCCAGAACTCCCCTACGGGTTCTCCTGACTGACTCCTCCAGCCGCTGCTCCAGGCTGAGCTCCCAGCACCCCCTAAATCCGCCACCTTGGTGGGAGGTATTCAAAGCCCTGCTCATTCCAGGGGCCTGTCCAAAGGGAAGAAAGAACAGGACAGGCAGCTCCTTGACCGAAGCATCCTGACATGAAATCCATCCTACAAAAAGCTTTGGAATCTCATCTGATGAGTAATAGGCCACCACTCAGACACACTTTAAAATAGCTGGTTTGTTTTGAAATAATTTTAAAAAACGCAAAGAAGAAAAACAGTGGAGGAGGAATATGGTATGTTTTAAAAGTTCTCAGTGGAGCTTTTAAAAGCTAATCTAAAAACCAGCTAATAAACTGCCCATCACTATCAAAGAAGAATATACCTAAGATCCCCCTGGGGCACTCAGAGACAAGAACAGCCACTATTGTGAAAGCTGCTGTTTAATGAGCACGGACTGTCAGGCATCAGGCTAAGTGCTTCTTGAGTACTTTTATTTATTCTTCACAGCTACCTGATAAGGTAGATTCTGTTATCATTATCACCATTCTATATAGATAGGCAAAATGAGGCTTAGGGAGGGTCTGTATTTTTTCAAGGTCACAAGACAGTAAGTGGCAGCAGAGTTGGGTCTTGAACTCTTAATTCAAGGTTTGTGCTCTTCATTATTTATGCTGCCAGACACCCTCAGGTTCCCTAGCCAGTGCAGTGGCTGCAGCCCACTGGCTGGTCCGCAGGGGGCAATTGTTATGAAAACAAATCATCCCAGCCACTTTGAATAATAGGTTTAGAAAAGAGCCCAAAGGACCACTGGTCAAGACCATTTTTCAGTCCCAGGAATTAAGGCTCAAGAAGTTAAGTAGTTTGCTCTAGGTGACAACTCTATGTTTTGGAGCCAAAATGACCCAGACTCAACCATTCAAGCATCAAGTCTCCACCTGGGCTGTTCCCCTCCACCCATCCACCCCATGCATTTCTACACATGCACACGTGCATTTCTACACGCGCGCGCACACACACACAACTCACTCACACGCCAGAACAGCCAAGAATAAAATGGGTTCAAATAACTCAGGCAAACAGTTGGTTGAAATTACAGACTCTGAGGCTGGTGGGCACCATGCCAGGGCATTCTAATTTCATCTCTACCAACAAACTTGTATCTCTTTTATAAAGAGAAGAGTCATTTTGATTTTAGCAATCCTGGCAGGAGGTTTTTTAGTGTAAATTCTTCCTAGCCCTTCCTAAGGAAGTACGAATAAAGAGCAGCTGATCCTTGTCTAACATATGGTTTTCTGTGGTCCTTTTGTGAGTAGGATGAACAAAGAGGAAGTATATACTTTAAGAGAATCAATATGCAACTGCTCTCAGCTGCTTTGTGTTGCTTCTAGCAACTAAGATTTATCTTTTAAACACATATATAGTGTGCTTACTGTACAGCAGGAACTGTTCAAAACAATGTAGAAATAGTAACATCTTCATCACAACCCTACCAGAGGGGGACTGACGCAAAGAGACCTGTAACTTGCCTAAAGTTGCATGAGTGGTAAGTGGCAGAGCTGGGCTCAGGGCTCAGGTAGCCTGGCTCCTGTGCCTTTTACTTGTGAGTAGTGGAAAGTTGCAATTTCTTCTAACACAGAGTTGATTATCTTCTCGCAGGGTTTTTCTCACACAGAGAGTAAGTCTGAAGTTCACGTATTCCATGACCCTGGGTGGGGAAAAAGAACCAAACTCCAGCAAGCAATGGGAAATGAGTCAGAGTCTGTTTATTTTGGTGATTTACTTTGTGAGAGAAATTTGTTGAATGAATGAACAAACGAAACGTAGGCTTTTGCAGCTTCTGTTTGCCACACTAAATAGTCCATGATTTCCTTGTTTTGATCTTTTAAGACATCTAATTTAAATAACCACAAATTCAGGTATTACGATTTATAATTGGACTTCAGCGCCCTGTCTGCATCTGGCACTGTGGACTTGACTACATTTCACCCCTTGTGCACTTGACCTCTTACTCTAAAAATAAGGGCCAGATGAATGCTCATATTCTTTACAGAACAGATGATGGTTTTACTGGACGAGTGTGGCTTATACTTTAGAACAGCTGCATGTATGGAAGGAAATTATTTGAGTAACCCATTTTCAGACCTTGACATATACTTTTCAGTATGTGCTTTCTCAGAAAGGAAATGAATGTAAACAGTCTTCTCATACATTATCCTGCACATCTGAATCCTATGTCTTGGTGGTTTTTCTTTTGACTCTAGAATATAACATATTGGTAATGGGAAAGGAAGTCCCATTCTGTTGCCGCTTTATAATGACATGAAAACTGTAGAATGTTAGAGCCAAAAGGGGCCCTGGAGATCATAAGGGTCAGACCCTGTCATTTTATAAAAGGATTCTGAGACTCATGAAAACTCAGCTTTCCAGGGCCCCTCACATCAGCAGTGGTGGACATGGGATTAGGACCAGGTCCAGGGCAACTGAGTCAGCTGGTGCTCAAATGAACTTTAAGAAGCTGGTGTTCAAAGGTTCTCTGGCCACCACAGCTCCCCACCTGCCCCCTCCCCTCAGCCACCTTGCCAACACTAGGAATTGCCTGTTTTCTCTGGCCTTTCATATATCCTTCTCACGTATCTGCCCCTGGTCACCTGAACAATGCAGTGACCTCCTGGCTGACAACCCCCAGTGTTTTGGATCATCTCCCCCACAAACACACATAAAACACTTTTAAGACATGCCACCATCATGCCCAAAAGGCCAGTCTTGGTTACACTGGTGGTCATCTAGAATGGTGCCTGGCACATAGAAGGCCTTCAGTAAATATTTGTTGAATGACTACGTGGCTCCTTATTGACTACTGAATAAGTTAATTCTCACTCCTTTGCCTGATGTGCAAGGCCTTTTATCATCTGGCACTCATCTTCTCCCACTTTTCTCCTTCCATATTCTGGCCATTAAAAAAAAAAAAACCAAATTATTGTTTTCCTTGCCAACAATTTAGCAAGCATTTGCTGATTCCACGCCTTTTCTAAACTTTTTGAGCATATTAACTCATTTAATTGGCTCAATAACCCTGTAGGGTTGGTACTATCATTATTATCATTTTACAAATGAAGAAACTGAATCACAGAGAAGTTGAGTTACTTATCATTTATAGGACGAGGCAGAACTGGGTTTCAACTCCAGTATTATGGCTTCACAACCCATGCACATAACCACTGTGCTAGAGCTAGCTTTTCTATTTAATTGATGTTTAATTACTAATTTCAACAATCTAGAAGTACCCAAAGTAAAAAGTGACAGTGCTCTTCCTCTCCAAGAAAATTACGGCAATCCACGTGTATCCTTCCAGACTGTTGTATTTATATTATTATAAAACAAAAACTGGCTCATATTACAACTTACCTTTTTCACTTAGTGCATTTTTAAGATCTTTTCATATTGGTAATATATCACTACCTCAGTGTTTTTCACTGTTGCCTGATATTCATTATATGGATACACCGTAATTTATGAAACAGTCACTGTTGAACACTTAGGCTGAACACTTAGGCCCTTAGAAACAATGCTCGACTGAACATCATTGTATGTCTGTACAATGTTAAAATTTCTGCAAGTTTAGATTCCTAAAAAATGTGATTCCAGAATCTCTTAAAACTGTGATAGATGTTGACCAATGGTCCTCTCAAAAGCTCGTGCCAATTTATCCTCCTGCCAATAACATCTTGACGTTCCCGTGACTTTCTTTTCCTCCACGTATAAGTTCACCAAGTGCATGCTGGCCCCCTTCCTAACAGTTCCAGTCCTGTCTGAGGACTTCTGTTCTCTGCTTCTCATGCCTCTCTTTCTGCAGAGGAAATGTATTTCTTCTCCCCACATGGCTCAGCTAGATCAGATCCCCCCCCTGCTCACTCCCTATTGCTTATGCTCGCGTCCTCTCTCTCGCGTCCTCTCTCTCTCTCTCTCTCTCTCTCTCTTTCTCTCTCTCTCCTCTGTACCTCCCTCAGTTATGCAGAAACATAATAGAAATCCTTACTGGGGCCAAGGTTTCTTTGCTGCAATTTTCTTGTCAAGGGAATGTGGAGGCTACTTAGAGAAGGGTGAACTCTGTGTTCCTGGCTGTGGTGGCACTTCCCATGGTGCTGGTTGGTGTTGGTGTTCACAGTCTTGAAGTGTTACTGTTTGCCTGTATAGGTAGAGATGACCTTATTGTCTTGTGCAACCTTATTTGGGGCACAGCAATGAGTGTAGCTAAGAAAAGAACAAAGGGTTACAATGGAAGACAAAACCAGGCAAGAGACCTTTAAGTGATGAAGGCGATGGAAAAGGAAGGATAAAGGCATAATGCTTGCTGAACCCCTTCTTTATGTCACCCTTGTTGCTTGCTTGGTGCTTTACATACATTATTGCATTTAGTCCTCCAGTGAGAACAGACTAAACAGATTCGGAATGTTCTGTCTGGAAAGAGGAGGAGGATGTAAACAAAGTTTCTAAGGTCATAAAATGTTCTAGTGTAACTACTAAGAAGAAGAAACCATACTCCTTGAAGATAGAGCAGGGCAAGTCTAAGACAAGGGAAAGGTAACAATAATTAAGTGGTACTTCTCAAAGTGGCCGGGAAGCAATGGACTTAGTAGCCAAAAGTGTGGTACAGGTGGAAAATAGATTTTTTTTTTTTTTTTTAGGATTTTAGAAAACTGTATGGTAATGGATTGCTACTGAATTTCTAAGAAGAGTTAGACTGCTTGGCGTCCTTGACCATTCCTGATGATGCCAAGGGGTCCAACCTTGCTTATGGCCCTAGTGTCCTTGAAAG
The DNA here is from genome assembly GCF_018350215.1 of Panthera leo. Taxonomy (NCBI): domain Eukaryota; kingdom Metazoa; phylum Chordata; class Mammalia; order Carnivora; family Felidae; genus Panthera; species Panthera leo. Next base: position 53,658,844 of record NC_056689.1, read on the forward strand.
TATCTAGGTTGGAAATAGGTGGAAGGAGGACATTCTGGGATTCCTTCATCTCTCTTTAAACCAGAATCTCTCTGCTACTCATCTTTTGTAAATTCTTGACTTCTACATGAGATTTATCTTGAAAATACTTTTTTTTAAATGTTTATTTTATTTATTCATTTTTGAGAGAGAGAGAGAGAGAGAGGGAGCAGGGGAGGGGCAGGGAGAGAAAAGGAGAGAGAGAATCCCAAGAAGGCTCTGCACTGTCAGCACAAAGCCCACAAACTGTAAGATCATGACCTGAGCTGAAATCAGAGAGTCAGACACTCAACTGACTGAGCCACCCAAGTGGTCCCCAAATACTTTTTTTGTTATTAAAAAAAATCCACAAGCCATTGTGTTGTTTGATTTCACTGTTGGAGACTACCCACTGTGGCAGATTTTGCCTTTGGACAAGGCTCTTCTGTTGCTTCTCTCACTTCCATAGCATAGGCTGGGGTCTGCTGGCCTCCTAGTCCTGACCCTGTCCATGGGGGAGGGCAGGGAAGAGCGGGCAAGGACAGCAGCAAGAACCGTTCCCTGTTCCTGGAAGAACAATCATTCGTCAGACCTACTGGCCCCGGCCCCACTGTGCCCTAGGTGAGGTCTAAGCTCCTCTGCAGCCATGGGGCCTCCAGGGGTTTTGCCTGCTGTGTGCCCCAGGATGAGTCAAGGAGCCCTCCGCCTCACTCAGGTTCACACCTCTGTGTGTCACTGAGCTCTTTATTTAATGCCTCCTCTTGCCTGGCCTTTCCTATGGGCTGAGTCAGAAGACAGAGCTGAAATCTCTGCTTGGCCTTCTTGCAGCTGGAAGATTTTACAATCCTCTGAACTTCTCTCCAGGCCTCGTTCACATGTGTGCTTCTATAACAAGCTCCTATGGGGTGGTCGTGAGGACTGGCTGAGATAATTCAAGTGACACACTTAGCAGAGTGCCTACAATGAGGTCAACCCTCAAACAGCCTCAATTGATTGTGGTTGCTATGGATGTTTTGTCATTTTTATGCCTCCCATGGTCATTGCTAACATCATGGCCCCCAGACCTGTGACTTGGAAGGGACTTTTGATTTCTGCCATGATACTTGATTCTGAACCACTAATTCTCCACCCAGACATCTTCCTGTTTCTTTCCAGTCCCATGGCTTGCCTGATCAGTACTGACTTTTCTGTCCATGACCATACTTGGGTTGACATCATAAAGGAGAATACATAATACATAGGAATACACAATAACAACCCTCTTTGTAATGTTATTGCATTTAGACAAATATAAATACACGAATATACAAATGCATATTTGATAGTGTTCCTTTTTTGAAATCAGATGCTTCAGATGTCAGTGACGAAGCCAGGGGCATATTAGTGGCATAGAGAAGTGGAAACGCAGGCCCTCTGATCCCCACCTTTCTTACCATTCCCTGCCATCACTGAGTTTAACGTGAGTCACACATCAAAACATGTTACTTTGAATTGATTTATATATACTTGCAGATTTCCCTACAATCCGGGAGCAGGAAGAGAAAGTGACAATTTAACTTCTACTTCTCTGTAGCTATCCTATAATCAGCTCCTAAAACATAGGAAAAATTGGTTTGGGTGTTAATGAAAAAAAAAATTTATCTTTGAGCTGTTCTTGTTTCAAAATGTTCTGAATTTATCCCGACAAACAGCTGTTAAGATGTTTGTCAAAATCATTGCATTCCCCAAAGCCTAAATACCTCACATAAAGAGAAAAGACAACCAAAATTTTTTAAAAATAAAATGACAGAACTGCTTTAATGAACAGAAAGTGGCTTTATGCTTATAAGAAGGACATTCTAAATAAAATAATTTGCCTCTGTAACCAGCAAGTCCTGCCATCTTAAGGGCACACTAGTTATGTCTCTTTGTGCCAAAAATCACAAGACTTTCATTTTTGTTCTCATGATCTACTGCAGTGTCTATTCAGAAAGTTGGGAGATGGATTTTTTTTCTGGCTCCTTTGATGTTCCTCAAATGGAGACACTTTAAGTTCCAAGTTTGGAGGATGTTTTTAGACTAGAGAAGAGCCAGGGTCCAGGGGAACATTTCACGTGTCAAAGAATGTTAGAATCCTTTGACAAATTCTGTTGGCCTTTCAAAAATTGTGTATGGATTGTAGACCCTTTCTAAGATTCATCCAGGGAATAACCACCCTATAGAAAAAGTTTTATGCACACATATGCATGTCCCAACAGGCTTTATAATAGTGAAAACCAGGACACAACTACAATTTACACTAATAAGACAAGAGTTAATTACACTGCCATTGGATCATGGGGAGCAGTCTCACATAACAATGGAAGCAGTGTCTTTTAATAACATGGAGAAAACTTGGTTGTCATGTTATACAGAAAAAGCAGAATATAAATTGTACATGAGGCACCTGGGTGGCTCAGTCGGTTAGACGTCCGACTCTTAATTCCAGCTCAGGTCATGATCCCAGGCTTATGGGATTGAGCCCCACATTGGGCTCTGTGCTGAAAGTGGAACCTGCTTGGGATTCTCTCTCTCTCTCTCTGTCTCTCTCTCTCTGTCTCTCTCTATCTCTCTCTCTCCCTCCCTCCCTCCCTCCCTCCCTCTCCTCTACGCCACTCACGTGCTTGCTCACTCTCTAAACTAAAAAAAAAAGCATATAAATTGTATATAATACAATCACAACCATTATATGTAAAAATATAAGAGATGGTGGTATCCCAGGCAATCTTTTGCTTTTCTTCATTTTCTAATTTTTCTGTAACGAGCATAAATTTTGATAATTGGAGGGGGAAAGTTTTTTGGGCTAAAAACAGAGGCATTATCCTTCTTTGTTGGTGATTTTCAATTTGATTTGGTTTGTAGTGCTTCAGGAGTTGTCTTTGATTCTTCTAGAACAGTTTCTCAACCTCAGCCAGTTGTAGGGCTGGATAATTCTTCGTTGTGGGGATGGTCCAGTGCTTTCTAGGATGTTTAACAGCACCACTGGCCTCTACCCACTAGATTCCAGCAGCTTATCTTCAATTATGACAACCAAAAATGTCTGTACATATTGCCAAATGTCCCCTGAGGGGCAAAATGGCTGAGAACCACTGTTCTAGAATCACGAGCTTTACCAAATGTCCACTACCTTTTGCAGTACATGACAGACCAGAGGGTTGGTGAGACAGGAAGGAGAATGTATGGATCAGGGGAGTTTTAAGCCTGGAGCTAGTAAGACCTTAGGGCAGTGTAGTAAGGAAGAAGGGACAGGGAGAGGGAGGAGTCCTGGAGACCTTCCAAGAGGAGGCAGGTGTTGGGCGCAGTGAGAAAGGCAGGGCTGGTATTCACAGCATATGGTTTTCACAAAGAAGACATGGTGGCTGGTAGTCCACGAGCCACCTGACTCAGGGATACCCACCCAGAGGTAACAGTATCTGTTCCGTTGTGTGCAGTGTGGAGAAAGCTAGGTATTCACTCCTTCATGAAATATTTATTTGCCAGAGAGGTTTTTGGCATCAGAAACATATGGCAGTAGGTAGCAGAACTCCAGGGTGGGGTTCAAGTAGAGGTCTTCAGCCTCTTGGAGGCAGGGGTGAAGTGAGGAAGGAGTCTGCCCAGCAGCAAAGCTCAGAACAGCTATGAGCAGTTCTGGTCGCAAGGAAGAGGTAGACGCCTGACTTCCCAGCCTGAGATGGGAATGAAAGCAGAAATGCACTTGACTAGACATTGTGGAGCCTGCACTAGACACCTAAGCTCCTTAAACTCCTCCTGACTCAGAACAGGATTGTCCTCGGAACCTAGGGCAACACACAGCTGGCAGGTGGAGGGAGCAGAGCCCCAGAAGAGGAGGTGGCGGGACGGGCAGGAGCCCTGGGGGCACTGCCCAGGTGGAAGTGAGATTGTGCAGGGTCTCAAGTCTAGACTGAGATATTTATACCTGGTTCTGTGAGGACGGGGGAGAGACAGAGCCAGTTTTCCTATAGGAAAGATCACTAGAGGTGGAGCAAAGAATGTGCGCGGTTTGAGTTTTGATGAGCAGTGCTGAATTACCTTCCAAAATGACAGTATAATAATCAATGGGTAAAATATGATCTTGACATTTTATGGTACTTGAATAATAAATTTATTATTTTAGATGTTTATAGAGGTTTACAGCTGTTGCAGCTTTGTTTTTGTGACCTGTTTTTGATCATATCTCTGATTTATATGATGTCTAGTCAGGAACACAATCCTGAATCATAAAAAATTTCCTATGGGAAAACATAACTTGCTTTATGACCATCTTCTTGCTTTACGACGTGCTTTCCAAAAATAATGTGGCAAAAAGTGAAGATTGGTTATAAAGTCGGTGTTGTTTTATCTGGTCATGAATTTTCATGCTTTTGTCTTCTTCAACGGTAAATTTATTTTCCATCCTCTACTAGAAATCTATATTCAATGAAGCTTGGAATGTTCTTTTTAGAAAATATGTAAAGCACAAGGAAGATGAATAGATGGATTAGTAAAATGGTTGTTCGGATCGAGTATATATGTTTCTTCTATTTCATGAAATAAATGCATTCAATTAGTTTGAATGATACGAAGTTTCCACTTTATAGCTCAAAAACAGTCAAGTGTCAGCAATTTTGTACAATTCTGTCTAATAGTAATGTTGGCTATAAAGAAAACTTTTGTGAAACGAATATTCTGGTTTTTATTGCTTTCTTAAAAATTCAGAGATTCATTTTCCTGAAGACAGAGTTGAAAACTGGCGTCGTGTCATTCTGGGCATGGCTGGAATTCAACAAATTATTCTTGCTTAGGCTGGTTGTTTCCATTGGAACAAGAGTTCTCAACCCTGACCGCTCATAGAATCATAGTTAAAATTGGCCAAGATTTAAAAGATACTGATGGTCCCCACTGTAGGATTTAAGTCAGAACTTTGAGGGGCAGTGGGAGGGAAAGGGCTCATGCCTCAGTACCTTTTGTCTCCTAGGTGACATTAAGGTACAGCCAGCTTTGAGAAACACTGCACTAAAATTTCAGTTTGAGAAGTCTTAGCAAAGCTTTTTTATGTCCTAGAAAACAAAAATACAACTCTGCTCCTGATCTATTTCGTGAACTGGCTTTGGACCACATTCCAAAGATGAAATGTGAAAAAAAAAAAAAATGTTTCACTTGATTGAACCCATGTTTCAGTTTTCATTCAACAAAACATTTATTGGGTGACAACTATGTGCCTGGTCCTGTGGAGCTGGGTATTTGGGGGAAATAGATTAATGATGAGTGAAAGTTGAAGAGTTTGGCCCCTTGAACAAGCCAGGGGATTATGTGAAATGTCAGAACAGGCAAATCTATAGAGATAGGAAGTAGATTAATGGTTGCCTAGGCCTGGGGAGCTTGGCGTAAAATGGGGAGTGACTGCTAATGGGTATGGGGCTTCTTTTTTGGGTAATGAAAGTGATGTAGAATTGATTGTGGTGAGGATTGCACAACTCTGTGAATATGCCAAAACCGTTGACTGTCTACTTCAAATGGGTGAATTGTGTGGCTTATGAATTATATCTCAATAAAACTGCTATTTTAAAAAAAAGCCACAAGTGTCCTTCACTAGGAGGAGTTCACACTGAATAATTGAATTGGGAACAGCAGAGGAGAAACTCAGTGCTGTACCCTTATTCCTTTCAAAATGGACAGGGCTTAAAATTGGAGAAATATCTGGAAGCAAAATGAAGTAAATCCTGTTTGGCTGCATAGAGTTATCACCTGTATTCCAGATAGCATGTGAGTGATCAGAGGGGAAGATGGGCCAGGAAACAGGCAGATATCCCAGGACATCCAATGGGTGAGAAAGAAACAGGGACTTTCACAGAACTCACTGATTCCCAGGCACTGATCTAGGGGCTTTAACTTTTATGAATTCACATAATCACCACACTCTTCTTCCCATTTTACCTTAGTGAAACTGAGGGGCAGAGAAGGTAACTGTCCCAAGGTCATGCAACTAGCTAAGTAGTGACATTAAGATTGCCTTGAGGAGCGGATAGGATTCTGATAGGTGACAGTAGGGCAGGAAAGCATGGGTGTGTTGAGGGGAGGGATGGTGGGAAGCAGCTTGGTTTGGCAGGAGCAGTGGGTTCCTGTAGGGTAGTAACTGAGGATGTGGCCAGAAGGATGGACAGGTGATGGAGGCACTGTCATGACTGAATCTCAAGATGCCGTGGGGTGGACACCGTTGAAGATAATTGAGTCAAAGTAAGACATAAGAAGGCTGTGTCTTCTCAATGCTCAGGTGTGTGTGTCTGTCTGAATTTGTGCATCTCTGGGTCTCTTTAAAAGCAGCTACCAGTGTATTTTCTGGAGCACCACCCAGTTCACTGCATCCCACCTTATGTATGAGTGGACATACCACAGGACCTGCCATCCCACCTGGTCCCATGACCTGGCCTCTGGTGGGAACAGCCACCAAAAGAGAAGTTGCAACAACCTGGGGGAATGACAGAATCTCCATAGGACCTGCCTTAGGACCTTAAATTCTTTGCCATAATAACAAAGTCCCACCAAGGGGCTCTCCCCAAGCCCAGAATGCTCAGAACATTAGGCGTCAAGCCTCCTGGGCTGAAAGGCAAACTCTCCAAGGGGAAAGAAAAAAACTGTTCTCCTTTTACCCCTCACTCCCTTCAAAATAGGAGCAAGTTGGGTTTCCTGGCCTTCTCCCCCTTCCCACTAGGACGGATAGGCACAGACAGTAATGCCACTAACAGGGGCTGAAGAAGGAAGGACATCCAGCATCTCAGGCTGACAGTCTGATCTCCAACCCAAACCTGCACTTGAGAGCCAGCAACTTTTCATCCTCATGAGCTCATTCCTCTCCACCTTCCAGTGGTGTCCATCTCAGGGCTTTGTTTATTCGTGAAGGTTTTTCTGTGATTGCTGCCTGTTCTGACTTCCTGTCCTGCTTGGATTTTTATAACAAGCCTCGTAGCACCTCACCTGCAGGCAGCTTTGCTTAGTATTATGAACTCCACATCACCCCAGATAATCAGGAGTTCACAGTAGTACAGCTGCTCTTTCCTTATTTCTTCACTCACCAGCTTTACAGTAGGTTCATCCATTACACCCTGTCTCATGCCCTTGCATGATTTGGGGCATGTGGTAGCCACTCACTTCCCAGAGAAGTCAGCCTGTTCCCACTTGCCTGAACCTCTCTCTTTTCACTTATTATCTCCTGTCTCATCCTATTCGTTAACTTCCCCTATTACTTGCCCTGCCTTCCCAGTCACCCCTGGTCATAAGAGACACTCGATGAAGCAGGGGTGAGTCATTGATTAATCGGTGAGCACTTCATAGATTAGAGATGGAGGGTGATAATTGTTCTGATATCCAAAACCAGGCAAACAGCAGGTGCCTCCAGAGCACACTTATCTCAGACTCACTTCTATTCTTCCAGCCCCTGCCTTCCTCTTTCTATCCCAAGTTCATAACTGTATCTTTCTAGGATTTTCTTCTCACCAAATTCCTCCCCATTCTTACTGCTCACAATGTGAATCTCATTTATCTTCACATTCACTATACATACAGCTCTTGGCTGTGTTTATTTTTTTGTCTTATGTATGAAAATAATGCTAGATATGATTTATTTTTAACTCTTTGTGAGTAGCCTATGATTGATTTTGGAAATGGAGAAAGAATTTATGGCCTTGATAGGAAAAGGTTGTCCAGTCTGTCTTAAGAATTCTTAGGACTGGGGCCACCTGGGTGGCTCAGTCAGTTAAGCGTCCAACTTCAGCTCGGATCATGATCTCACAATTTGTGAATTCGAGCCTTGCATCAGGCTCTGTGCACAGAGCCTGCTTCAGACTCTTTCTCTCTCTCTGCCCCTCACCTGCACACACTCTCTCTATCAAAAATAAAGTAAAAAACATTAAAAAAAAATTCTCAGGAATGTGTCCAGGGCAAAACATGGAAGAGCTGATGAGGAAACCTGTTGGAGGTGACCAGGGGATACCAGAATTAGCCCAGCCAGGGTAGCCATACCCTCCTTCCTAACACAACATATGTCCTACCTCCTGCCTTCTCCATGGCTTCAAGGTGAAGAGTTGAAAGGAGCCATTTGGATGGAGGTAATCAAAAGAAAAGAAAGAACTTCTCATATTATCCCTGCACTCCTGAGTTTCTGGCACCTGTTTTCCAGAGTCTGTTTATCTCCATTCCCAATGCTTCTGCCTCCTATTTTGTAGCACATCATGGTCACTAGGATTATCTGTGGTCTGTTCATCAGTGTGGCCCCATGCCAGGTCCCCATATGTGCTTCTTCTCCACCTATTATGAGTACAGATAGAACTCCCTTCCTGTCTCCTGCACAGGAAGTGAATGGCTAAGTAAGCGTCATTGGGGTCCTTGCAGTGAGAGCACAAGATTTTGAGAGAAGAAAGAGCACAGGGACTGAGCTTCCCAGTGACAAAAGATAGCCTGACTTTGGGCCCACAGATGCTAGAACCCTCCAGCTGAACCCTCATTTGCCCTCCAAAAGGGCACCCACTGATGTCCAAAGAAACTGCAGAAATAACTGGGATTTCCAGAGGTATGGCCCTATCAGAAGGCCCCTTCTTCCAGCTCAGCTCCACATTCACTATGTCTCCTTTAGTTCCTGCCTGTTCTGCTGGAAGTGAGCCTCAGAAGCCCTACCCTTTCTCTAGCCCACCTGCCCATGATGTTGACTGCATCATCTTTGCCCCTACCTTTGGCATTACTGGTAGTGTCCAGTAAATGCAGATTCCAAGAACCAAATGAAATCAATTCAAGGAATATATTATGAGTTCCAACTGTATACAGTACAACATATCATGGATCATTGGATCATGGAGGGTGCAAAGAAGAGGAAATCTTTGAGACACCCACCAGTGATTGATCCCAGTGGGATTGGTCACAGCTGTAGTTAGTATATACACGGTTGTTGACATTGCCTTTAATTATATGTAGTCATGGGGTGCCTGGGTGGCTCAGAGGGTTAAGTGTCCAGCTCTTGATCATGATCTCATGGTCATGAGATCAAGCCCTGCATCAGGCTTAAGGTTCTCTCTCTCCCTCTCCCTCTGCCCCTCCCCCCTCAAAAATTATATGTAGTCATATCTGCATAGTGTCCTTTATAAGCCCTTACAAAATAATGACTGCATCCAGTTGTTTAGGGTTCCCACAAAGTGAAAGACAAAGGTATTTTAGATTGTTGCAAGAAACCCATGGAATCTGGAGACAGGGAAAGCTCTTAAGTCTACTTTTTACACAATGGAGCTTCATACCATTATTCTGTGTATAATCTTTTTACCAAAACACTGTCGCCTGTTTCTGTCAACAAAAGACCTCTTTGTTTTGATAGCCAAGAAAAACCTTAAGCTCAGTAGAGACAACAGAACAGGCTTTTTAAATGACAAACTGTAAGAGCCAAAATGCCTTATTTTTGGAATGTAAATTAGAAGCTTTTAATTTTTTTATTTATTTAAATTCAAGTTAGGTAACATACAGTGTAGTACTGGTTTCAGGAGTAGAAACCAGTGATTCATGACTCACATATAACACCCAGTGCTCATCCCAACAAGTGTCCTCCTCAGTGCCCATCACCCATTTAGCCCATCACCCACCTCCCCTTCAGCAACCCTCAATTTGTTCTCTGTATTTAAGAGTTTCTTATGGTTTGCCTCCCTCTCTGTTTTTATCTTACTTTGAAGCTTTTAATTTTTTTAATATGATTGTCGTCCTCAGTTTTGATGAACTTTAGGTGTTTTGTTTTGTTAAATAATATCCATGCAGTTCTTTGGAATACACCTAACGGTGACTATATCTTTTGTATCTGACTACAGGATAGGCACAGATGAGATGGAAGGTAATTGCTTTCCCACACCTCTGAGCCCTCTGAACATGTTGTCTTTGATCTTCAGTCTCTCCATATGATCCTGTCCCTGAACATAGGTGCTCATGCACACACATAGCTGAGAGTGTCTCTAACAGGACAGAAATGACCTATCTGGGGATAGAGAGTCCCTGACTCTTCTTCATGAACTTGCATACAGTTCTTTTTTCTTCAATTTTATTTTTTAAATATAATTTATTGTCAAATTGGCTTACATACAACACCCAGTGCTCATCCCAACAAGTGCCCTCCTCAATGCCCATCACCCATTTTCCCCTCTTCCCCACACCCCATCAACCCTCAGTTTGTTCTCTGTATTTAAGAGTCTCTTATGGTTTGCCTCCCTTCCTCTCTGTTTGTAACTATATATTTTTTCCCTTTCCCTTCCCCCCTGGTCTTTTGTTAAGTTTCTCAAGATCCACATATGAGTGAAAACATAATGATATCTGTCTTTCTCTGACTGATTTCACTTAGCATAATACCCTTTAGTACTATCTACATTGCTGCAAATGGCATGATTTCATTTTTTCTCGTTGCCAAGTAGTATTCCATTGTATATATAAACTACATCTTTTTATCCATTCATCAGTTGATGGACATTTAGGCTCTTTCCATAATTTGGCTATTGTTGAAAGCGCTGCTATAAACATTGGGGTACATGTGCCCCTATGCATCAGCACTCCTGTATCCCTTGGGTAAATTCCTAGTAGTGCTATTTCTGGGTCATAGAGTAGTTCTATTTTTAATTTTTTGAGGAGCCTCCACACTGTTTTCCAGAGTGGCTGCACCAGTTTGCATTCCCACCAACAGTGCAAGAGGGTTCCCATTTCTCCACATCCTCACCAGTATCTGTAGTTTCCTGATTTGTTCATTTTAGCCACTTTGACCAGTGTGAGGTGGTATCTAAGTGTGGCTTTGATTTGTATTTCTCTGATGATGAATGATGTTGTGCATTGTTTCATGTGTCAGTTGGCCATCTGGATGTCTTCTTTGGAAAGTGTCCATTCATGCCTTCTGCCCATTTCTTCCTAAAATTTGTATAGAGTTACAAAAGATCCCAAATAGCCGAAGTAATATTGAAGAAGAAAACCAAAGCAGGAGGCATCACAATACCAGACTTTAGCCTCTACTACAAAGCTATAATCATCAAGGCAGTATGATGATGGCACAAAAACAGACACATAGACCAATGGAATAGAAGAGAGAACCCAGAATTGGACCCACACATATATGGCCAACTAATCTTTGACAAAGCAGGAAAGAGTATCCAAGGGAAAAAAGACAGTCTCTTTAGCAAATGGTGCTGGGAGAACTGGACAGCAACATGCAGAAGAATGAAACTAGACCACTTTCTTACACCATACACACACAAAAAAAACTCAAAATAGATAAAAGACCTAAATGTGAGACAGGAAACTTGCATACAGTTCTAATGCCATCACCTGTTTAATGTTTTGTAGACCCCACTATTTTGGTTACTTCTTGAAACCTACATTTCCACTGCTATCTTCCAAAGGTAGAGAGAAAGACAATGTTTCCTTCAGTCTTTCCCATGTCTTTCTGGCTCTATACGTCTAACTAGACAGGAAAGGTTCTCAATCACTTCCCATTCTGTGGGATGCCTCTGTCATTGTTACACTGTAGGTGTGAATGAAGTCAATGGTCTCCCTCCTGTTCCAGGCTGGTAAGTAATATTGGGTACTTTGTCCATTCCCATTGCTTTTTTGTTAATAACAAGGAAACTATCAAGTTATAAGAACCCTTAAAAAGTGATCATTTCTATCCCCTTAGTGCCTCAAGAGCTGAGACTGGGTCTTGTTTGATGTTACATCTTCAGTATTTAGCATGATACCTCTAGATGGGCAACGGGTTTCCCCAGGCAAAGGAGATATAACCCTCCAGCTGTAAACATTTTTAAAAATTCTGTTGAAGGTACTTCTGTGGCTGTTCACTTAGAAAATATTTGTGAAAGGAAATAGTTCTAGGCTAATTGTATTCATTTGTAAGAACTCAGAAAGATCCTGCCTACCTCTCCAGACTCATTACTCACTCTCTTAGCTCCAACCACACACAGGGAACCACTTTGCACATTCTGTTCCCTCCATTTAGAGTGTTTTCTTCTCTCTTTCTTTATTCTGCCCTCACCTTTGCCTGGCTAACTCTTACTGTCTTTAGGTTATGTTCAGTTGTTATAACCTAGGAGAAGCCTTCCGTGACCTACTAAGACACTCTTCTGTGTTCCCAAAGCACTTTGTGCTCACACCGTTGCAGAATTGCATGCTGTAATAGAACTGTCCATTTTATGGCCTACCTCCCCCTGTTCCTTCCTTCCAAACAAGGAAACCGTTTGATACTGTTATGACACTCTGGACACTCAAAATCTATGTAGCTGGAGACATTTGTAGGCATAGATATCTTCTTCAGAGATTAAAGTACAGCCAGAGACTTTGTCCCCATCTGCACTGGATGCCAGTCCATGCCACTCAAAGGATTCCCCTGGGTGATCACCCTTGCCTGGGACCTGGTTGTTATTTAGACCCTCCAAGAGGCTGCCCTTCTCTACATGTGGGTCCCAGAATTTCCTCACAAAACTGGGTTGTACTCCTTTTCTATCCCCTTCCTCAAATCCTCCATCCTGTCCAGGCCCCTGGTACCTTTTCCTTTCTACACCCAGCAGTTCCTCTCCCAGGCTCCATGCCCTCCTGACCTGTCTGAGCTCAGTGATGACTCTGGCTCCTGGAAACCTGGTGGTCTCTATTCGCTCATCATTGCCTATTGTGGTAGACCAGAAAATACTCAGACACCTCCACATCCAGGAGGCCAAGCACAGAAGAGGCTCCAGCACCCTGGAAACACCAATGAATAAATAAGAGGGGTGATGGTGGGGGTGATGGCTTTTCAGGGTGGGAAAGTTGCCTCAGATACTTCAGGACAGCAAGAATAGCCTTGGAGCTCTAGAGATGCAGGCATTGATACTGTTATGACACTCTGGATGCTCAAAATCTATGTAGCTGGAGACAACTCACAGCTATCTTATCTCCTTTAACCCTGGCTTATAACAACTCTGTGATACTCCCCGTTAAAAAACACAGGCTACTTCCCCATGGCTTCTAGATAGTGGCACTAAGAGTCCAACATGATCAGTGTGATGCAAAGACCAGGCTATTTCCTCTCGACCCCAAGGCTTCTGTTCTGCTGTCCCACCTCTGATGGTCAGAGCAGTATGTTCTGGGAGGTCAGTCTCAGGCAGTCTTCAGGCAAAGGGTAGAGGAAGGATGTGTAGTGTTGGTTGGTCTGGAAACAATGACACCAGGCAGAGAGGGGCTGAAGAGGCCGGGACAGGTGAGCAGGGATTCATTTGCACAGGAAGCAAACATCCTGGCTCTATGGGTTGGCTTTGGTCCCCTCCACCTGTTGTGGACACACAGCAACCGGAGCCATAGGACTTCGGGAACTCTTTGTGCCCCACAGTTTCACACGTGTACAGCTTAGCAAGAACACTGCCGTGAGTCTCTGAGCAAGGGCATCGCCGTCTACAGGATTTGTGAAAGTTTGTTTTTATTCTTGCAGGGGCTTTGTCCCCATGTGATTCATTAACTGACCCGTTGCTCCTTAGAGCTGCAGGGAGCCTGGTAGTTCAGGCCATTAAATCCCTCTGTCGACCTAATTCATGGTCTGACATCACAAGCCTCACTACATAATCCATTTGTCCTGATTTGATTTTTTCTTTTCAAGAGGCATCCTTGGCAGCCAGGTTTTCTCATTATGATGTGATTCATCAGTATGGTAATTCCCATTAGAATTATTATCTCAGACATGATTCATCCTTGGAAATATTAAGGCAGAAGCATCATTTCAAAAAGGCCTGCTCCAGTCACAGCCACAGGGACTTTCTGCGACAGATGCCCCATCATTCAGCTTGCATTTGTCAAATTTACTCTGTGCCAGACGCTAAGCTGGGGGATTTGGGGAATATAGAGATGACAGGACTTCACCTCTGCCCTCAGGAGCTCCCACCCTAAAAGAAATGTGGCATGGATGTGACAAATAATACGAAAAGTGCAGTCAGAGATGAAAAGTAACATGTTCTCCCTCAAGTCTTAGATAGTGATTCTCAACCTTTATCAGGAATCAAGATCAGCTGGAGGGCTTGTTACAACAGATTTCAGGGCCCCAGCCCCAAAGTTTTTTATTCAGTAGGCCTGAGGTAGGACCCAAGAATTTGCATTTCTAACAAGTTCCCAGGTGATGATGCTGGTCTAGGGACTATATTTTGGGAACTGGGCTCTAAGCCTTCAGCTCTCTCTCTGTTGTCTCCCTCTCTCCCCTGCCTACAGGGTGCTAAGCAGTGTGCTCTTTGCTGGAGACAGCATGTTAAATAAGGCATGGTCCTGCCCCTCTGGGAACTCACAGCCTGGAAGGAGAGTAAGACAGTGACTTCCATACTTCGCAGAAAGTGCTTCTATAGAGTTTTGCAGAGGGGCAGTTGGAGCACAGGAAAGAGGATGCTCATTTCTTGCTGGAGCCTGGGGAAGGCTGCACAGAGGAGGCAAAATCTGAATACAGGGTAAAATGTGGATTGGACGCAGTTATTTGGAAGGGCATTTCCAGCTGTTAAATTCCTAGATTATCAAATGCCCTGGGACACCCTCTCACACTCTTTCTTAGATGTTTCCTGCAGTAATAAAGATTCAGCTTAACTTCCCATAAAAGCCAGTGGTGGAGCTCTGGTTAATTGGCACAGCCTTAGCAAAGCCTTTATTTTTGGCTCTCTGGAGCTGTGTTTGGTCAGCGTCTCGTGCATAGTCTGAATATTCTCAGTAGAATGGAATTCTCCACACAGGCACTTGAATGGAATGTGGAATTGAGAGCAGGGAAGCGGCTGCCTGCTACCAAAATCCTACTCTCCATATCTGCCACTCAGGTCGACGGGCTGCTTCGGCTCCCATTCCCTAAAACAGCTTCATTGTTTTTGTTGACTCTTCAGGAAGTTTGGCAGGTGTTCTATCATTCCTTTCATTTAGACACATATACCCATCAAACTTCCAGCATTTTCAACCTTCTAGAACACGGCTTCTGCATTTCGAAAGTTAGGAAAAGGGCCCATGAGACCAGTAAAAGGGGTTTCCAAACCACAGCTCTTATGCTTGATTCCATGAAGGAGGCTCCTGCATTGTTATCCAGCCTATGAACTCACAGTTAACACATAGTTCAAATAAATGTGATTATTTGTTTTTCTAGCTCAGGCTACTTTAAGAATTACATTATGGGGAGATAAGGGTTCTATTAGAAGAAGATGCATAGTCACTAGTGACAAATGATAACTGAAGAACACTGATAAGAGAGAGAGAAACAGAAGACCTTAACTATATGCTGTATTAGAGAAAAATGATGATCAAAATTATCTTCAACATTAAGGTTAGTTAATATCCTCCATTTCCCATTTAAGAAGGCTAGAAGGTGTGGGTAATTGAACAGTAACACTAGAGGGACCTTGGAGATAATGTTGGCTGACCCCTTTATGTTATAGAACATTCATTGAATTAAACTGAATTGGGGGGGTCAATATTTGAATCCATATTTTGTTTTTTCTAGGGCCTTGATCATTTCCAAATCATCATTTTCAAGAAGAATCAGGATGGAAAATAGATCTGATTAAGTATTCTCAATCAGCAAATGATAATAGAATAATGTTAAACTACTGGCGAATTTCTCAGAACAGGTCACTTTTGGTTAGTAGCAATTAGGAGCATTTGGGTATAGCTATTCTGAATAGTTTGTAAACATTTGATGCCATTTCATGTGATTTCCATGTCTGGTGTTTAGCAAATACAAATGACAATCCAATGTCACCTGTTGTGGAGATGAATCCAGTAGATTCATGACCAAAAAAACTGAAGGATTCTAGCAAGTTCTTGAAGAAGATAGAGACTAGAGACAACTATTAATTTAATCAAGAACTTACTGACAAGCTATAATGCCAAACACTTCTAGACACTGGAGATACAGCAATGAAAGAAGAAGTAAAGTCCTCAAGAAGCTGACATTCTGAAAGGGGGAGACAGACAATAAACAGAGAAAGAAGGATTGTTACTACAGTTATCCCTCTTAAAAGTGATTTCTTTTACACTTGTACTATAGGATCCCCTAACTAGTTAGCAACACTCGCTTAGAAATGGAGAGTCCTAGTGCTAAGTCCTAGCAATGTGCACACTGGTTCTTTCTTTTTTTATTTTATTTATTTATTTTTTGCCTATTTTTTAAATATGAAATTTATTGCCAAATTGGTTTCCAAATAACACCCAGTGCTCATCCCAACAGGTGCCCTCCTCAGTGCCCATCGCCCACTTTCCCCTCCCTCCCACCCCCCCATCAACCCTCAGTTTATTCTCAGTTTGTAAGAGTCTCTTATGGTTTGGCTCCCTCCCTCTCTAACTTTTTTTTGCTTCCCCTCCCCCATGGTCTTCTGTTAAGTTTCTCAGGATCCACATAAGAGTGAAAACATATGATATCTGGTTCTTTATTTTTAAGTGGTGGTAATATCTCTCTTCCTAGAGCTTTTCTGAAGTTTCAATGAAATCATGGCCCAATGCTCAAAACCTACTTCATTTTAATCACTCAATATATGTTGCAATGATACAAGTATTACTGAGTCCATGGACACCTAAATAACAAACCTTTTTATTGGAAGACTTGAGAAGAAATGCCGTCAGATCTAGGAGCATCATAATTTTCCATAACTCTGACCCCAGAAAGATAGAATTTGAAACAGATCAAGTTATGAAATTGACTCCCCTTGACCAGTACCCACTTTGGCCCCAGTAGAAGTAAAATTAAGATAAAGCTCTTTGTGGCTGTGTAGAGGAATGAGCTCTCCTCCTGGGTAAGTGCTGTGGATGTGGTGTATCTGGCTACTTCATGCCTTTCAGTTCACCAAAGTCTTTGGTTTTGTTTCCATCTTAATTGCCCCAGCTTCTTCAGTCTTGGATGTTTCTTTTGTTTTGGTTCTGACCTCCATGTCCCAGTGCTGGTTTCTACAAGGCATCCCTCTGTCTTGAGTCACAAAGAACACAAATGATTTCTTAAGTGTTGTCTAAGCATTGTTTGCTTTTCTGCAAGTAACTTCATAGTATCAAAGTCATCCTGCTCAAAGGTAGCAGCTGGCATAATGGCACTAGTGTACTTCCATGAAAAAGATCCATTCCCAGTCCACAGTGGTTGTTAAACATAGGAGCCATGAGGGCTGCTGTTTGTAATGTTGTCTATATAGGTGTTTATATAAATCTTAAATCTCTAAGAATTTATCAATGGCCCAGTGTCAAAACCTTGACTCCTATCCTTTCCTCATTCCCAATACTATAGCAAGTCCTGTGGCATCTATATCCAAAATATATCTTGAGTATATAATAATTTGTAATTTTTAATTAACTTATTTGATCCACATATTTATTGTCTGACTTCCACACTAAAACGAAGCTCTTCTTGCTCACTGTTGGATACCTAGTAATTGGGCTTGACACAACATAAGTGCTTAATAAATATAAATCAATTGTTGAGTGAATGAATGGACACATATCTGTTTGGCAAGCCTAGATACCATGTTGTGACATGTTGATTATATCTCAAAAAAAGATGCTAGCCCATACAGGGTGGTGGACTGTCTAGTTTTCAGCACCTTTATTATCACATTAATCAAGTGAAATAAAGTTTATGTGTTTTTTTACCCTGCAGTTTAAAACTCTAAATCTCCATACAAAGGAAACAGTTGGTCACTTATTAGTCATAATTTGCCTGTTTTGCACAGTAGTTTAGGGAGACCGTGAAAGGAATTATCATGAATGAAAACAATAACAGCAATATAAACATCCCTTAAACCTCTTGCAAGTGACAGTAGTTTTTTGAATCCCACCGTTTTTGGACTTTGGTATGATCAAGTTTAGTGCAGTAGATAAAGCTGGACCACAGAGCTGGACAAACCAGATCTTAGTCTTGGCTCAGCCTCTTAGGAACTGGGTACAGTTGGCTGTGTTTCTCCACCTCTCTAGGCCTACTGTCTCCACCTGCAAAATAAATCAACCTCACAGGGTTATTATGTGGATTCAAATCTCATGCAAGTAAATACTTACCATTGTACCCCACACACCATCATTGTGTCAGTTAACTTTTGTAACAAAGCATCCCAAAAACGTAGTGAGTTTTCACAACAATTAATTTGGTGCGTGTTTCTGTGAACTGGCTGGGTGTTCTCCTAGTCTTGATCAACTGGTCTCTGGTGGGCCCTGTCATGTATCTGTAATGGCATTTGGACTGGCAGGTGGATAATCTAGGATCTAGGATGACCCCACCATGTGTCTGGTTATTGGCAGGCTATCCACCAAGGTAACAAGAGTGAAGTTTCTCATCTTCCAGCAAGCTAGTTCTGGCTACTCCACATGGTGGCTATTGCAGAATTCCCAAAAGCAACAAGAGGAGTGCCTGGGTGGTTCAGTCAGTTAAGCGTCCGACTTCGGCTCAGGTCACCATCTCACGACTCGTGAGTTTGAGCCTCACGTTGGGCTCTGTGCTGACAGCTCAGAGCCTGGAGCCTGTTTCTGATTCTGTGTCTCCCTCTCTCTCTCTGCCCCTCCCCAACCTCAAAAATAAATAATAAACATTAAAAAAAATTTTTTTAAGTGGATGATCTGATAAGAGGTAATAGCCTGATTAATGTGGTGCCTGAACATTGCCGTATCCACCACCACTTCATCCACATTTCAGCATTTTTCCAACAAGCACCTTATTAAAGCTTATCCAGTATTGGTATGACTGGTATGTGTTAGTCCAGATCTTGGTAGAACCTGTTGATTCTTTTTTGTTTTTAGTGAATGGAGTGTTAGCAATGGTGGTGGTAGCTCAGAGCTTTATTCTAGAAGTCTTCATCTTTATGTCTTCAAACACATTTGAGGACTTAGAAACAAGTGCTGATGACAATGCTGAATAATTACTTAGTACATACCTAATATTTATGTATGTTGAAGGTAAACTGCAACACCCCTTGAGTGCAGAGACCATGACTTTCTGTGTCCTTGGCAACTAGCACAGGAAGGAGCACACAGAGCACATGCTGGGGGAGCTCAGTATATGTTTATTATATATATCTATAGCCACGTTTATATCCCATTAAGGCAGGGATCACATACTCATATACTAATGGTGACCAGCTATTGGCAAGATGGGATCACTAGAGAGTGATAGGGACTGGAGCCAACTGGAGAACTTGTGCCCCAGGTAACAAGGGAGGGTCTATCCATTTGACACCACACAGGAATGTTCAGTGTTACCAGATTGTTCCAGTTTTTAGGAGATGCTGTAACATCAACTTTCTTGATTTTATTTTATTTTTTTTTTCAACGTTTTTTTTTATTTATTTTTGGGACAGAGAGAGACAGAGCATGAACGGGGGAGGGGCAGAGAGAGAGAGGGAGACACAGAATCGGAAACAGGCTCCAGGCTCCGAGCCATCAGCCCAGAGCCTGACGCGGGGCTCGAACTCACAGACCGCGAGATTGTGACCTGGCTGAAGTCGGACGCTTAACCGACTGCGCCACCCAGGCGCCCCTTGATTTTATTTTTTTTTAAGTTTACATGTTTATTTTGAGACAGAGACAGCATGAATGGGGGAGGGGCAGAGAGAAAGGGAAAGAGAGAGAATCCCAAGCATGCTCTGCACTGTCAGTGCAGAGTCTGACACAGGGCTTGAACTCATGAAACCTGAGCCAAAACCAAAAGCCAGATGCTTAGCCAACTAACCCACCCAGGTGTCCCTAAGTTTATTTTTTTTAAGGACTTATTTACTTAAGTAATCTCTGCACCCAACGTGGGGCTCGAACTCATGACCCTGAGATCAAGAGTTACATGCTCTACTTAGACTGAACGAGCCAGGCGCCCCGCTTCTCTGATTTTGAAACACTGTGTGTCAGATCAAACAGGTCCTTTGTCTGATCAGGTAAATCTGACCTATGGCTAGCCAACGTGTTACTCCCTACATTAGGCACTGATTGGCACCTCTCTGTTGCATCACAATTACTCTGAAGACCCAAGGAGGAAGGGGAGCCACAGAATAAGGCAGAGATGGAGCAGTGAGATGGTAAGAGAGGCAGGACTTCAGGAAAGATGGATGATTGTCTATTTCAGAGGTCAAGGAAATGAAAATGAGAACACTTGATTCGAGTAAATTATTTGGTACAACAGTCGTTCCCTGGCTATATTCTTGGAAGGAAGGAAGGGAGGGGAGGAGAGGAGAGGAGAGGAGAGAGGAGAGGAGAGGAGAGGAGAGGAGAGGAGAGGAGGAAAAAAAAAAAGGAAACCGAGGAAAAACAAAGCAAAGCAAAGCAGAGAAATCCATGGTCAAATAACATACATGAGAAACACTCCAAATATTCAGTTAAACAAAATAAAATAGATTTCTTTACTCTGACCCTTTTCACGGTCTTTAATATTCTAATATGCAATGTAAATCTTCAAAAGGAGAAACATGTACTGAGTTTTTCAATGATCAAGGAGTCCTTATATCATACAGTCGCTCTAGATCTAATGATCTGAGGAAAACATTTAGGGAAACCTGGATGAAGGACTGAATGGGACACTGGGAATCTGAAGGAGTGGTGTGGAAACTGGGATGCACAAGGTAATGAGTGAAGACATAACGTGCCAGTGGAGCAGCTTGGCACATAAAGAAAGTAGGTAAACCCATTAGTAACCAAGAACTGTCAGCATATTAATCTTTATAAAATAAAACCTTCTTAGCATCATTCCTCTGATAAAAACAAGCAAAAAATAAAAAGTGAAGGGTTCCCAACCTCTGATGGATTAAACCTCCTTGCTTAACATTCAAGGCTCTCCTTTATCAGGCCAACTGACCTTTCTAATTTCCCAGTTATGCCCCACACTCACTCTCTTCTCTAAATACCCTGCTTTGCTCACCGTCTTTAAGGCATTTACTATTTCCAGTCTCTTCACCCTTGCTCACCGTGTGAGTTGACTCCCCCAGCTCCTCTGATTAGAACCGTGCCTGTTTTCCAAGGCACAGCTCAAATCTGCTTTCCCTCGGAAGGCTTCTTTAGCCATCAAAGCTCACAGTGGGTTCTTTTCTCTCAACTTCTAGAGCATTTAAATTTCTGAAGGACTTATTTGACACATATCATGTTGGATATTGCCTGTATGATTTGGAGCTGAGAGAGGAAAAGCATGTCCGGAGCTCTGCATCTCTCAGCCCCAGTTTGCCCTCATAATACACTCAAATAAGGTTAGGATGATATTATCCAGCAGCACATAAGAACAAGGGTATAACCCCATAAAAGTGAATTTCATAGACCATGTTCTGTTGTTATACAACCACCTGCTGTTCCTTGAGGATGGAAGAGTCCATTCTCTTCTTGCCCAATAGTAATGGGTGCCGTTTGTAGACACTAGGGTGAGCACTTTACATGTAGTCTGGTGAATCCCAGAACATCCTAAAGAGGGGTGTTAGTATCCCCACTTTACACAAGAGGAAGCTTTCTCTAAACATTCAAGTCAGCTTGCTCATGCTTATGAGCCTCTCTCTAGCTGGTCAAGGCAGAGCCAGCTGCACAACCCCACATACCTGACCCCAAAGCCTGAGTTCTATCTGTCCCAGCGCACCATCCCCATGGCTACACTGGCCGCCAGAAATTTAATGACAGAGAATTAAAGCTAAAGAATTCATACTCTTCCTTCAAGTGCCAAATATATACCAGTAGGCTGCAGAAGGTAGATTAGAAATCTAGTTAGAGTCAGTGCAATTTGAACATCTGGGGGTGTTCTAGGTACATTCTAGGGTCTCTTAAGGACCTAGCACACCTCAGTGATTGTCCTTTCAAGTGCCAGTGGTCCTGGTTAAGGTGGGATTTGGAGTGTGCAGCATCACAGGGGCACATTCACAGCCTGGAGGACATTCAAGGGACTTCCTTTCCCTGGGTACTTACTGATGTCACGAGAGGGCTTGACCTCCATTTTCATCCTACTGTGAGCTCTTTGCTTATCTGTCTGCCTTACTAGACTGTGAACTCTCTGAGAGGAAAAGCTATCTTATTTACCCAGACCTGACACATAACTGGTATATAAACACAAAATAACTATTTGTTGAATGAATGATCAGACAAGGTGCCCAAGGTAGCATGATGGAGGCAGCACATTGTAGTCAACTTTTATTCCACCATCAGAAAACTAGATTAACTCACCCATGTGGTATTTCTTCCCTATTATTTATACACTCCTCAGGAGTCTCAGGCTTCCCAGAGACCTTGACAAAACCTAAAACCTCCCTGTAATAATAATATCAAACCTCACAATTTTCAGGCCTCATCTTTTAAATTAGATTGTGCAATTTTTCAGCAAAGGAGGTATGTGTTACTTCTTGTACATGCCCCACATCTTTCAGCACGCTGCCTCCACAGAGCAGGATCTATATAAATGTTGAACAACTATATTGGAATTATGGTTGGAAGCTTGTCCTAATTGTGCAATCTCCTTGCGGTGCCCTGCTGGCTCAGTTGGTGGAGCATGTGACTCTTGATCCTGGGGTTGTGGGTTCGAGACCCACGTTGGGTATAGAAATTACTTAAAAATAAATCTTAAAAAAATTGTTCAGTCTCCTTGAGATAAATTTTTGGTGAATTCAGGTAATAAAGGAGAGAGGAAATCAGGATAGTGACAGAGACAGAGCAACAAGAGTGGGCAGGAACTGTCAATGCTTTGGAGGTGGGAGGTGAGAAAGGATGAAGAGGGAAAAGGATTCAAAGACTTTGGACCAAGATGATGGATTGAAGGATTGTGCCTGAGAGAGAAATCTAGAACTTCTCCTTCTCTGTGACCATCTCATCCTCACTTCAGTTTGAGCATAGAGAAAAGATTCCTCATGAATGTCAGGTTGAAGTGCTCCTTGGAGGCAGACAAACCTGGGACAGTCATGCACACAGGAGAGTCCAAAAGGACTAAAAGCAAAGGTTTGACTTTGTCGCCCTGCAGAAGAGCTTTGCTCTGCTAAGGAGGAGGAGGAGAAATTTGAGCTGAATATATTTTTGGTTGGAACAACTTGTAAGTGCTCTGTTTGATAGCATGGTTGTTTGAATGGCCGATTTCATAACTGCACATAGCTTTTCCAAATAAATGGTGTCTGTAGAATGTTCAGGTTAATGCATGAGTCCAGTGCTCAAGAGTGTTTGTGCTTAGAGCAACTGAGCCTTCTTTCTTAATAAGTCATCTTGGCATTTTGTCAACAAACTAATTTGCTTTTCTAAGAAACTAGATTAATACTTCCTGTACTCTGTGCTATTCACAGATCTACAATGCAGTGAGAAGGAGAGAAGAAATAGAAAATACAATTGGATCTCTTCTTCATTTCTTCACAAAGCTTCCAGCCTCTGAAACAGCCCATGAAAGGATTAGGGTTGGTCCGTGCTTAAAGCAATGTGTCCGAGATACCATATGTGAGTACCGTGCCACCCTCCAGAGGACGTCCATATCTCAGTACATCGTGGGTTCTCTGCTAGAAGCAACCACATCTTTAGGAGCAAGAAGTGGCCTACTCAGTACCTTTGGAGGATCCACCGGACGAATGATGCTAAAAGGTAAGGTCTGAAATTTCACTTTTCATCTTTGAGTGCAGAAAGGAATCTAGGTTAACATGTGTGCATCTCCTGATGAATACTTGAGGTCACTTAGTGGCAATTTTAAATAAATAAAAGTTGCTGCTTTAATAAACTATGAAAAGGTAGTCCTTTATCAAAATCCTTTCAGGTGTCAACATTCCAAACAATAAGCATTGAGATTTTGACATTTCATTTCCGATAGAAATAAATGGTTACAAGGCTATCTTTGATATTTAAAAAAAAATTTTTTTTTAACATTTACTCATTTTTGAGAGTGAGAGGGACAGAGCATGAGCAGGGGAGGGGCAGAGAGAGAGGGAGACACAGAATCCGAAGCAGGCTCCAGGCTCTGAGCTGTCAGCACAGGGCCCAACGCAGGGCTTGAACTCACAGACTGCGAGATCATGACCTGAGCCGAAGTCGGCCACTTAACCGACGGAGCCACCCAGGCGCCCCTGATTTTTTTTTTTTTTTTTTTAATTACTCAGACACAGGGTTTCTCCTAGTGGCAGTCTATGACAGCTGTCAATTACTGTGAAAAGACCAAACAAGTGTGGTCATGTGGTCACAGTGAAAACCAACATGGGTGTGAAACAGAGTGAAATACAGTTCTTCCTCCTACACAGAATCAATAGGTTCATGTTGACCAGAAAAGCTAAAGGCCATCTTCCAATGACTCCCATCTTAACAAACAGGATATTCGGGCATCCTGCTAAAAAATGAAAGCCAGTGGAAAATGGGGCCCCTCAGCACCAGAACTTCCCAGCTACTTCCCACGAGTAGGCAGACAGGCAGGTCAGAAATGGCAGTGCACCAAAGCACCTTGGAGATTTGTACACTGCACAGCTGTCACAACCCACTTGGCAGCCTTCCCTGGCAGGAAGCTGCCAGCCAGACGGGGACCATGCAGAGCAACGTTCCACTGCCTGGGGGCTGCCAAGGGCTCCATCTGACATCCGGCCATTTCTCTCAAGAAGAGCAGCTAGTGTCCCTCTGCAGTAATCCGCAGACCTGTGGCTAGCAGGTCAGTGATCTTCCTCCTGGATCTTCAACCACTGTCCTGGCACACACACCCTGGGGAGTACACACCTGACAGGAGTACACACCTCCCTGTGTACCATGTGGGTACCATGTTGGTTTGTTTCCTGGAGTCATTTTTTAACTTTTGCAGCTTGGTTATACATAATGAATGAAGGAAAACACAAGGTGTGTGCTTAGAAAAGCAAAGCATAAGGAAACCAAAGGGTTTCATATGTTTTTCGTTTATTCAATCTGTGTTTTGAGCCTCTGCCAGGTGCTAAGTGCTGGGTAGGAAACAAAACATAGTTTTCTATCATCATGGAGCTAGAATAGTCTCTAGGTGGTAAACAGTTTCCCCTATGCACAATACTCAGGATTTCTCTACTCTGTTGTGGCTCCTAGTAACTGCCAAGCTTCCACTCTCCATCCATGCTCTTCCTGAGAAGTTGGGCTGAGATTGGCATGTGGAATTGTTGTTGCTTCAAGGCTTGTGACTCTATGTAAGGACCTCATCCTATGAGTTAATCAACCTGTGTTTGTCAGATACCTGATCTGTGCCCAGCAGAGTGTGTAGGTATATGGGAGATTCTAATGAAGTGCAGGTCAATTTACTTGCCTTCACGTTCTTTATGATCCTAGTGAAGAGGCAAGATTTGTGTGCACCAAGTATTCAAAGAATAATATGATACTGCAGGGAGTTGAGTACTAAATAATATAGAAGTGGCTCTAATCGTTCAAAGAGCTTAGAGAAGGAATTAATGTCCTTTGTGACAAATGGCTTTGCCCTAAACAAACAAAAGTCAACAAAAGCCACTTTCTTTCTTCTCCATTAATTGCAGAGGGACAAATCTCCAGGCTCCCTGACCAAGGCAGCTGCCTCCAGTCTTACACAGACCTTTGGGAAGGAAAAAGGAGGCTGCTAGTTAGTGTGTCTGGGGCCCTGATAGTAACTTTATCTCAGTTGCTATTTGTACTTCCCTTTTCAAATCAGAACCTCATGGATCCACATTCCCAGCTCAGAGATTCATTGGGTCATCAACTCATGTGTCATTTTTAAATTAGCAGTTTATTCAAGAGTTGGGAGTTTCTTTAACTTTCTGTTTTGTAGCTCTTTAATGCTTTTTGATATCCCTCTGTAAGTGGCTTCTGCTGAACTATACAGTTAACTGGCTGGCTTCTGCCCTGGGCTTACTTCTGTAGTTCTGACTTCTTCTCTTGGAAACCTTTTCAACTTCAGGGCCCTCTCCTGTAGACTCTTCCGAGTCTATACATGCCATAGTGAAACATAGGTTTCTTTAACATGCCGTGGAAGAAAATGCACCCAAAAAACCATATAGGCATTCAAAATCATAGAATGTTTATAGAATCTGTAGGTTCAGCATATTGACTAACTGGGTCTTAAAGTCTGATGGCCATATATTCCAGCGGTGGGGGGAGGGGGGGGGCGGCTGGAGCACATCCTGGCTGTGACTTGGTTGTCTGCTTCTTTTATTGTTCACTGTATGTTCTGTGGCACTGAACTGGCCAACAGCTTTCAGTTCTGTATTGCTAATGAAGATCTCTGGGAAATATATAACACAGACTCAGTTCCCATCTTATAAATGACTTGTATTCCAAAAGTTCATTTCTCAGGAGCTATGTGGAACTTAGAATACTTTCCTAGAGAAACAGTATTAAACATTGTGATTTTGGTTGACTCTAGTCCTCAAAAACCTCTTTAACCCATAACACAATTGAAATCTATACACTTCCCATGGAATAAAGAGAAAAACACAATTATTGGAATACTGTGAATCAGCCTCCAAGGAAAAAGCAATACAAATGAGTTAAAAGACACTTCTTATTTAGGGAAAATAAGTTTAGTTAAGATGAGTAGAGTTAAAATGAAAGTATTATGAAGATTTTGAAAAGAACTTTGGGCCATTATAGAGATTTCAGATGTTGGCATCTAATTCTCTTGCTGTGGATAATTACATTTCAAAATTCATACCTATATAAAACAATCAGAAAGTTATTATCCCAGTACTTTCCCCTTCTCCTACCCCTGTTTTTCAAATGGAGGCTTATAAATGGAGTGGAGAAGGGAAGAGAGGCAGGGAAGTATTTAAACTTTTTTCCCAGAGGAAAAAGATAAGGAAGAAAATGACTTATTCCATGAAAAAGTCATGTTTGAAATAGGTTAAATAGAGTTTGGAAAGGTAGAGAAAAAGGAGGAAGGGAAAAGACAAATACTGTTTGATCCTATTTATATAAGACACTTAGAACAGTCAGCATCATAGAGACCAAGGGCTGATGGGGAACAAGGAATGGGGAGTCATTGTTAATGAGTATAGAGTTCCTATTTTATAAAATGAAGGGTTCTGCACAACAGTGTGAATGTGTTTAATACCACTGAACAATACACTTAAAAATGGTTAGAATGCTACATTTTATGTTATATGTATTTAAGCCTCCCCCTATCCCCCCCCCCAAAAAAAAAAGAATAAAAAAATTTTTAAAGAAGATGATGTTAGGAAGGTCTTTGGTCCCAGGGCTATTAAGATGTTAGGCCGAGGTTGTGAAAGCTTTCACATGAACCTCCAGGAGGCACAAGTCAACTCATCTTCTGGAAGTGGTTATGATTACAAGATGAGGGTTGGAGGAGCCTGCAGTAGATAAGAATAGGAAGAGAAAATGTCTAACCAGTTTTCATTAGTCACAAGGCATTCACAAGTCAGGAACTGGTGATTCAAGGGTTGATTGGCCAAAGTTGTGCAGTTTTGCACCTTTACCACAGCCTACAGGATTCTGCGAACTCTTCAGCACTTCATTGAGCTTACACACCTCTGATGGTACAGGTCGCTCTAGAAAGGCAGCCAACAATCAGTACACAAACATTCTGCCGTCAGGACCACCAAGGATGGTCTGTCTACTAACTTGCAAGTTTGCCAAAAAACATGAAACATTTTCTGATATAAAGCATTGATTGGGAAGGGTGTGCCCTTGATTACAAAGGAGTGCTGTGTCACCATGGAAAAGGGAGGGTTTACACCATCTATTTCTAGCCTGAGTCCCTTTCTCCCCCTCCCATTAA
The DNA here is from genome assembly GCF_018350215.1 of Panthera leo. Classification (NCBI taxonomy): domain Eukaryota; kingdom Metazoa; phylum Chordata; class Mammalia; order Carnivora; family Felidae; genus Panthera; species Panthera leo. The sequence continues at coordinate 53,686,466 of NC_056689.1, forward strand.
CCTTGCTAGAATCTCAAGATCAACTCCCAATAGCAGTGGCAGTCAAAAGAATTATTGATGTCAACAATCAGGAAGTTTTCTAAACACATTACCTGCTTTTGTTTCCTTTTTTTCTCCAGTGGACTATCTACTGAAAATTACAAAAGCAAGATAAAGTAAAAAAGGAGAGAAAAGAGTGACATCTCTGATATTAATGTAAAGCACTGATAGTAAAATTAGAAAAAAAACATAAGGCAGCTAAGTGTTCTCAAATGTCCATATTGGACCAACCAATATTATAAATTTGGTACATTAAACTCAATATTTCCTTCTCAAATTATTGCTAAGTAAGTTTCTAAATTAAAGGATTAAGTATTTACATATAACCAGAACAAAGTTCAGTTATTCATATATAAATTATGTAGTAGAAAAGAAAACTCCACTGTTCATTTTTACCAGTTTGAGTGTATGTATGTAGATGTAAAGAATAACTAGGGGCACCTGGGTGGCTTAGTTAAGCGTCCAAGTTCGGTTCAGGTCATGATCTCACAGTTCATGAGTTTGAGCCCCGTGTAGGGCTCTGTGTTGAGAGAGAGTGCCTTACATATTTAATATTCTTATTGGAAGTAGGCAACATTTTGTTTCTGATAGAAATGTCTAATAAAATTTTGACTTATTTTCTTTCACCACAATAAGGATATTCTATTTATGTATTTTTCTAAAATTAGTACCTTCAAGGATAAAAACAAGAAGTCATAATAGGAATACACACACACATTTGAACTATGTGACTGTCCCTCATAAATAATTTAGTTTATAAAGGCTGTCTTAGTTGACTTCCTCATAATCAAAATAATTACCCTGTACATGCCTACCAAGCAGGGGAAGGCATATACATACTTCTAATTCCAAGATTTAAGTTTATATAAAGAAATCCTCTGACTTGTTAGTTTTGTGGCCTTGAAATTATTTTCTTGGTGGTTAAAAGTATGCTTTAATGTAATTTAGAGTATGTTTCTGTACAAGTTAATCAATGAGAAAGTACTCGTTCATTGCCCACTGTGGCCGAGTACTGTGTCATCTCTGGGAAGAATGCAAGAGATCACCTCTGAAGTCTTCAACTTGAACAATAATATTTCTCACTCCAGAGAAAATGTAATATTATGTTTTAGGTCTGTTGAGGTAGCTCGTACTACCCACCAAGAGATTCATAAAGTGCTGGGCTACTCAGTTGATGGTAGGGTCTATAGCTCACGGGGCCAGTAAGTTTGGTGGGCACAGAACAAACCCCTATGCCTTGGGTCCACAGTAGTCAGGTGTCATCCAGGACTATGACTCTGTGCCTGAGTGTGACCCAGGAATGTGACTCCATGTCTAACTGTGACCTAAAGATGCTCAGATGTGACTGAGGAGTATGACTGCACACCCAGGTGTAGCTTCAGAGTAAATCACCAGATGTGACCCAAGCAGGTCACTCCATGGCCAGGTGTAAGTGAGGATTGTGACTCCTGCTTATAATCAGGGGATATTTCCAAAGTACCAGGGAAAGGTGAAGTCACCTACCTCAAATATTACTGGAGACATGATGTTTGTTTCTTTTTAAAAAAATTTTTTTTTTAATATTTATTTATCTTTGAGAGAGAGAGAAAGACAGGGGAGCAAGTTGGGGATGGGCAGAGAGAGAGGAAGACAGAATGTGAAGCAGGCTCCAGGCTCTGAGCTGTTGGCACAGAGCCCAGTGCAGAGTTCACTCTTGTGAACCATGAAATCATGACCTGAGCCAAAGTCGGACACTGAACCAACTGAGCCACCCAGGAGCCCCAACATGATGCTTCTTAAGTCAAAGCAATTATGCATATTTTGAAGGGGAAGAAGGGCCAAGCAGAGGAATTACATTTTTTTTCTTTAGTTTTTTCAAGATAGCTGATATCTCTGAAATTTTAAACCCTTCCATTTGTAAAGAGAAAACTGGGTTTAGGGGCAGGTTAGAGTGGGGTAGAATCACAGTAATAAGTCATACTACTTGTTAACATTTTCTTAGTTCTCACTTGGTGCCAGGTATTGCTCTGAGTGCTTTGCCTGTGTGATTTCATTGAAAACCATTCAGTGGTCCAATGAAAGAGGTACTGTTTACTAATGAGGAAATTGAGGCCCAGAGACATTAAGAATCTTGCATGTGGGTACATAGGTCATCAGGAGTAGTGTGAGAACTCAAATCTAGGCAGCCAGTTGAGTGCATACGTTATGTAGGCCCTTCGTCTGCATTATTTCAATTAGTCCTTATTGTGGATTGACTTGCATCCCCCAAAAAAGATATCCCGAAGTCCTAATCCCTAGTACCTATGAATGTGCTCTGATTTGGAAATAGGGTCTTTGCAGATATACTCAAGTGAAGATGAGATCATTTTCAGTGAGAGTGAGCCCCAAACCCAGTAACTGGATTTCCTTATTAGAAGAAGAGAAGAGGGGCGCCTGGGTGGCTCAGTCAGTTGGGCATCCAACTTCAGCTCAGGTCATGATCTTGCAGTTCTTGGATTCAAACCCCGCATTGGGCTCTGTGTTGACAGCTTGGAGCCTGAAACCTGCTTTGGATCCTGTGTCTCCCTCTCTCTTTCTGCCCTTCCCTGCTCGTGCTCTCTCTCTCTCAAAAATAAATAATATTAAAAATTAAAGAAGAAGAAGAAGAAGAAGAAGAAGAAGAAGAAGAAGAAGAAGAAGAAGAAAAGAGACATAGAGACACAGAGACAGACCTACATTGGGGTGAATACCACGTGATGATGGAGGCAAAGGCTGGAGTGGTGCCACCACAAGCCAAGGGACATCAAAGACTTCCAGACCCTACTAGAATCTGGGAAGAAGCAAGGGAGGATTCTAACCAGAGTCTTACAGGAAGCATGGCCCTGCCAACACCTGGATTTTGGACATCTAGACCAGGGACAGGAGACATTTCTGTTGTTATAAACCATCCCAGTGGTGGTAACTTCTTATAGCAGCACTAGGAAACTAAGACAGTTCTTTTGACAATCCTGCGAGGAGGGAATTACTAGCAACAGGAAGTCTTCAGGGGGCTGTATTTCATGATAAAAAACTTGGATTTTACCTTGTAAGTAAAGAAAGACACTGAAGGGTTCTGAGGAAGGGTATGATTTGATCAGATCGGGTTTTTTAGAAAGACCCATCTGGCGTAAGTCTCCATGGAATCGAATGGTGGGTGTGTTTACAGAATCAAGGAACATGCAGTCATTGCTATTTGATAATGCTTAATTGAATGAGATAATTTTAGAGCCAAAGAAAGAAAACACTAATTTTCACTGTATGTTGTACAAACATTGAACGCATACAAAATGAAAATGCAAATACACTTAGGAAGTTTTTGAGCTGGCACAAAAGCCATTTTCAGTGTCTCAATAAGCCATTATCAGCACCAGGGCCCTGGAATGGTTGCAGGGCTATCTTTGGGGCCTCCCTTACTCCTGTCTGAACTCCTCTCCCCTCCTTCCCCTCTGGTAGTCCAGAGCCCCCCTAACTACACCAGCCCATCCACTCTTCACTCATGACCCCATAATAATATACTTTCCTGTTCTTTCTGTAGTGGATACCAGCTCGGCTTTGTGAACAGAGTGTCTTGACGGGTTAGAATAGAGATCTGGAGTGTTGACTGATGAGGGAGACTCCCTCGGGAGGGCTGGGGACAGATGGAGGAGCTGATGGTAACTGGCAGAGGGAATGGGGCACACAGATGCAAAGGCACGAGACAGGAAGAGACACAATGTGTCCAGGGAACTGCTGGTCTACCAGGCTGTTCTGGCCGAAGCTTGGAAAGTACAGAGGCTAAGTAGGAAGGCATGGTGCTACGGCTGGGGGAGAAAATAGGTCTCTAGGGGGCTGTATTTAATAATAAAGAGCTTGGATTTCACCTTGCAAGTAGTCTGAGATGCTGACGGGTACTAAGGAAGAGTGTGATTTGATCAAATTGGGTTTTTAGAAAGCTCCATTTGGCTATAATAAGGGGTGGGGCTGTACAAAGTGTCATCCTTAACCCTGGCCTAAGTATCCAAAGTATAGTCTCTTGGGCTTCACCCCCAAGCCTACTGAATTAGTCTCTGATACTTCAGGTGAGTGTGCTTGGTGTGGAAGGTGGATGGAGAGAAAGGACAATGAGAACTGGAGGCATTTAGGAGGATATTGCTAAGGCACTGTTCCTGGTAGGGTGTTGTTGGCACATTTAGCAACTGGTAGAAATTACAAAAAGGCCGCCCTCCCCACTCTCCACAGGGTGATGCAGCCTCATACCCATGCATATCAATTAGTGCACAGCATGCCGGCTGGCTGGATTTCAGACCTCTTTTCCACTCAGGTAAGCATCTTTGTGCACTGCGCAAACTGTTCACTGTACCAGAAGTACAGTGGTTATAAGCAGCAGTCGCAATCTTCAGTTACACCTGGCCATGGAATGACCTGCTTGGGTCACATCTGGTGATTTACTCTGAGGTTGCACCTGGGTGTAGAGTCACACTCCTCAGTCACATCTGAGTGTGTTTAGGTCACACCTCTGAATCCTGGGGAAGCCACAGAGAGGTGTATATAAGGGGTAGAATTAATACAATGTGGGGATTGAATGGATATAGTATGGATAAAGGGAGCTGAGCCTAAGATGACCATTAATTTTATCTTTAAAAAAAAAATCATTTCTGAGGAACCTGGGTGGTTTGGTCGGTTGAGCATCCTACTTGGCACAGTCATTCATGATTTTACAGTCATGAGATGGAGCCCAGAATCAGGCTCCATGCTGTGTGTGGAACCTGATTGGGATTCTCTTTCTCCCTCTTTCTGTGCCCCTTCCTCACTCACGCGCTCTCTGTCTCTCAAAATAAATGAATAAATAAATAAATAAATAAATAAATAAATATCATCTCCAATCTTCCCATTTGTTATTAATGGTTAAAAATTAATAGGGTTGTTGGATTATATGCCTACTCCTGCTTCATTCCCTACTATCATTTCAAGTAATCAGGAAGTCAAGGGTCAATTAAATACTAATTATTGAATTATTGAATGTACTAACACCTCTAAAATAAGTACTAAAATAAAGTACTAACACCTCTAAAATAAGAAACTAATAAATTCTTTTTTTATTATTTAAAAAAATTTTTTTAATGTTTATTCATTTTTGAAAGACAGAGAGAGACAGAGCACAAGCAGGGGTGAGGTGGAGAGAGAGGGGGACACAGAATCCAAAGCAGGCTCCAGGCTCTGAGCTGTCAGCATAGAGCCTGATGCGGGGCTCGAACTCACAAACTGCGAGATCATGACCTGAGCCGAAGTCGGATACTCAACCGACTGAGCCACCCAGGCGCCCCTAATAAATTCTTTATGATTAAAAAAAGTCCTCATCGTTGAATTCAGAAAGGTGATTGGTGAGGACAGCAACCTGTGACAGTCACTTGTAGTTTCCATATGTGAGCTGGTCTTGAAAATGTCAAGTCATAGTTATAGAATCTCAGAATGGTCTATGTTCCAGAAATTCATTTGCGAGATAGTTATTTGAAACTCTATATCCACAGACAAAACAGCAATTGAATTCTAAGCCTTCCCCAAAATACTTACTTGACACAAATAAAACTGAACTCCTGAATATTTTAAATGAAAAAGTTCTAAAAGATGATTTTCCTATGTCAGTAATTAAATGTTCCCCAAAACCATACTGGAATAATAAATTGTTGTACTTATCCTGAAAGAGGCTAGTTTAATTAGAGAATGGTAAAGAACAGATGAATAACCCTGAGGGAGTTAAGAAATATATTTAAATAGAAGCATAAAGTGAGAAGTTTAAGAATAGTTTTAAAGCTGAGGCAATTACCAACAGGAAAAAAAACTAAAAATATATAGCTTTCAATAATTGGGAAAATGGGCCCAATTCTTCATCTTTAATTGAGGTGATTGAATATATTCTTCTTTCAGGGGAAGAGAATATATAAAGACATTGGGGATGTAACCCTTTTATGGTGTAAGGACATAACTGCCAAAGAATAGATACAGGAACGAGCAAAAATGATTACCTCCAAGAGATGGCCCTTTACTTGCCGTTTTCTACTCATCTATACTGTTCGAAGGTTAATTTCCATGAGTACATACTATGTGTTTCGTGCTTTAAAAGAGGCTTTCAGAGCCTGTGTGAAGATTCAAACCCCTCATGCTGGATTCAAGCCCCTCATCTCCAATACCGTTGTTATCAGTTGCCGCACTGAAGACCATTGGGGTTATATTCAGATGAGAAAATAGAGAAGGGGGGGACCAGATGTTTTGTTGAAGGAGGGTGGGGAGAGGGCCTCGGAGTGAGTAAGACCAGTATAATTTCAGGCTCTTTGTCCTGATAGAACTGTCAACCTCTAAGTTGCTTCACAATTAAAAGAAATTCAGTCAACACTGTGTTATCTTGAATAGGTGACTTTTCTTCTCAAGGCTTCAGTGTCTGCATCTGCAAAATGGAATTAAGAACACAACTTTATAGAGTTGTTTTGAGGATTAAATGAGATATTTAAAGAACTTAGCATAGTATCTGGCACATAATATGTGCTCAATAAATGTAATGACAATGATGGTGATGCTGAGGATGATGATAGTGGTAATGATTGCTGCCACTTTAAAATACCAACCTTCCACTGTTCTTAATTCAATGCTCTGCTTTTAACTCAGTCACAGATGCACACAGAAAGAAAGACACCCTCCAGGTTTCCATGGCTGTGGACCCAGAGCAGTAACATTTTAAGGGATACTTGAAAGGAGGTATCTACAAGCTGGGAGCCACCCCTATATAAAGTCTTTAGTTAGGTTTTTCTTAGGACCCATGCATCAGGCCATTTATTCATTCATTTATTTATTTAACAAATATTTATTGAGTATCTACTGTGTTCGAAGCACTGTGCCAAGTCCTGAGGATAAAACAGTGAATAAGATACAGTCTTAACTTTGAAGGAGCTCACTTGCTACTGGAGGAGATGGACAGAAAAACATGCAGTTTTCAGTACAAATGTTATAGTTGATAAGCACAGGCTCTAGTGGCTCAGAGGGAAGTCCCTGTGCCATCTTGAGTGAAGTCTGGGGTTCCGAAAACCACTTGAGAGCCTGGAGAAATGTGAACCTTATTTCACCAAGGAAAACAAGTGCTCACCTGTATCATGTACCTTCTGCTGTTTCTACTTCATTCTTTGTTGATATCATCTCTCTCCCCTCCAGAGTGGAAAAGACTTATTCCTGGGATTAAGAGCCATGTCTAAAATCTATGATTGATACAAAATTTAGTGTTCAAGTTCAAATTGGTACATTTTAGTGAAGATGCATACAATTAAATAAGACTTTTCAGTAAATGTAACTAATCCTTTTTAGTGTTTTTGGATTGTTTATTCTCCTAAAGACAAAAACTCATTTTAAATGAACGATGAAAATTCTTGTCCATGGGAACAGTTATAGAAGATAATGGAATATGCTTATAATCTGTTTCTAATAACATGTGGGTCGGTAGTAAGTATTTAAGAGGAAAAAAAGGAGACTATCTCAAGATAGTCTGAGTCATTATTTAAACTTCTGTTGGAATTGAATCTAAAAACCAAGAAATCATAAAGAAATTGGTAATACAGTTAAAGTAGGAAGAGGGCATTTTAAGAGTATTTTGTTTTCAGTGAACTGAATTCTAACAGGAGATATTTTACCATCTTCAAGAAAGTCAAATACTTGGCTCACTAGAGGTACATATTTGGTACTTAAAGTCTTTTAACTCTGTATTTGATCATGACCACAAATTTTTAGTAATATGATTCCTATAGTATTAATCCACAAGTGATTCTATTAAGGTCTGAACAGATGTATGCTTCAGCCCCTCTGAGGCTCTCTCTGTGAATGTTACAGTCTCCAGAAATACACTTGGTAGCAGTGGTGGGTATTTTACCTGTGTATATTCAGAATTGCATTTTTGCGTTAATAAGCAGAATCATCTAAAATCCATTTCAAACAGACATTTCTGTGGATTATGAAGAACACAGAAGGGAACTGAGAGTACACAAAGTTTCACAGATCTTGGCAACTCACAAGAGCTGGACTTACAAACTACCAAATTTAGAACCAGACTTTTAACTGGGGTGATCAGCTATTAGCACCAAAGTCAGCATGTGATCCCAAGCCTGTTTGATTCCCAAATTCAAGTTCTTAAATGCTAGGAAACCATTCAGGTTCTCTCCCACTCAGGTCTCTCCCACTCAATCTCTTTCTCTCTCTCTCTCTCTCTCTCTCTCTCACTCAGGATGTGTGTGTATGTGTGTGTGTGTGTGTGTGTGTGTGTGTGTGTGTGTGTGTACATATGTGTCTAAGTACAGCATGGAACCCCTGATTTGCACACAGGTCCATCTGACTACAAAACTGATCATTTTACTGCATACCTGTTACATCCTTGTCCTAGAGACATCTGAGGACTTCAAGGATATCTCAAGCATTTGAAGGTGTGAGCACCTATAAGGGTAGATGGGGATGTTCCCATCTATAGCTGATGTGTCATGGCACAGAATCAACCAAATGGGAGAAGAGACTCCTACTAGCTAATGAGCCAAGCAAATATGTTCCTCTCTACCAAAATAGCCACCCAGCACCCAGCACACAGAAGGGGCCCAGAAAATATTTGTTGAGTGAATGAATGAACAAACGAATACACAACTCTAAGCTAATATACAGGTACCTGTACTAAAACCAGGAAAGAACATTTGAAGCCATCTCATTGAATCCTCTGAGCATCACCAACACGAAAAGTTAATTCACCAGCAATGACTCTTTTTCATGCATCATTTACCAAAATCATTTGGGCTGGTCCCAGCCCTGCTTAGTGTGTGACTTAAGGTAGGTGGCAGAAGGCAGGGTCCTGCCCAGTTGGGAGGTATTAACTGGTCCACAGGGAGGTGAACAGCCATGCAATGATTTCTTACTGATCTGTTTCTGTAATTCCCCAGGTGCCCTCATACCCCTAGGCCAGTTGGCACATGGTCCTGAGGGTCTGATCTCTGCAAAGTGGGCTTGCAGTGTGTTGAGAAAAGAGAAGAGGGGAAGAAGGAAGGGGGTCACCCCAACCTCAGCATTAGCCCTGCTTTGGAGGGTCTGGGGTCTCTTTCCTGAGCATAAAGATGAGGACACCTTCACTGTCCAGTCCTCAAACCAGGAGAGAAGTCCTCATTTCCTCTATATCTTTGGGGGAAGACCCTCTTCTCTATGGTTATCATACACCAGCACAGCAAGAAGAGGCCACCGGTGGTGAAAATTTATTTACTTTATAAATATTTATTAAATACCTATACTGCCAGGTACCAAGAGTAGAGCAGACATTGCCCCTACCCACATGGAGCTTAAAGACCAATAGGAAATCAAGTATTTACAAAAACAAATGACAAATTATAACCTGATACATGCTACAAGGCATGGCTTGTGTGAGACCCTGTTAAAGGGGATTTGACCTGATCTGAGAAGGCCTTACTGAGGCAATGATGTTTCAGCTTACAGCTAAAGGTTCAACAGATAAAAATTAAGGGAAGAAGGGTTTGAAGTACGTTCTAGACAGAAGTAATTGTATGTGCAAAGGCCCAGTGGCAGAAGGGAATATGGCAGGTTTGAGGTTTGAAAGGAAAGTGGTTTGGAGAAGTCAGAACAGTAAAGGCTAACAGTTATTGGGTGCTCACTGTGGGCAAGATGTTTTTTGACAAGTGTTTTTAAAGTATCGTCTAATTTAAAATTGACATCTTAACATATGAAGAAACTAAGGCTTTGAGAAGGAAAATAAATTGCCAGATAATACTGGCTCTTGTTTAGGGCCCTTGTCTTTATCCCTAGAAGCAGTGGGAAGCCATCAGAGGGTTTTAAGCAGAAGTGAACACAAGAGTGTTTCAAAAGGACAATTCTATAATTCTGATAAAAATAAACCAGAGAAGCCCCCGCCTGCACTGCCTCTTCTTTTGTACCCCAAAATGTGTAAAATCATTGTGGCTATTGAATCTGAAAATACATGACTATTCTGAAAAAGAAACCCAGACAGTATCAGCTAATGTGCTAATGTGGTTGTTGTGATGAGGTGGGAAAAGAGGGAATGGCCTAGTAGCCCAGCTTTCTCTACTTTCCAGCACTTGTATTCCAGCAAGTTTAGAAGAGGGCCTTGTGTGACCTAGAGAGGGAGGTTGAAGACAGTGCCCCTCCAGGCACAGAGACTTCATGCTCCCCGCCCCATGCCAAGCTCACTGAGTACTAGGACTTGAAGTCCTGTCTTACTTATACCAGGGACACAAAACCTCCCTCATGGGCCAAATCCAGGCCATGTGTGTTTTTCTTTGACAGCTGCAGTATTTTAAAAATTGGGAAACTTTGCATTAAAATGTAGAGTGCTGGCTTCTCTGGCAGTCCTGGGCCACCACTCGCTTTTGGCCCTGTGGGCTGGCCCCTGACCCCCCCCCCCCCCCCCCCCCCCCCCCCCCCCCCGCCAGACAAGACACACCAGCTCCATACTCCTCCCTGGCTACACCTGGCACCTGCCTGGCCCTGCAGGCATCTACATTCGAGATTCCTGGATTATATTCTGAGATTTCCGGTCTTGGGTTTAAGAGGCTGGGATGGAAATTTGGACAAAGAGGAGAAGGGCTATAAACACAGACAGGTTGTCTTTGAACCAGTTTCTGGTTGGGGGTCTTCCTGGGAGATACAGAAGTTGTTCCGCGAAGGAAAAGCACATGATGTGAAGTGTCAGGGTCAGAATTAGTGCAGTGCCTGGGAAACAATGAGGAAATGATTCTCAGCAATAGTCTAGTGGGTGGATAAGAGAGATAAGGTTAATTTGGTAGGTGTGGTTACAATTCAGGTGAAAACCTGGACCTGAAGGATTAGAAAGAGCCATCACAGGCTCTTAGCAGGCTGAATATTAGGAAGGTCAGACCAAGAGAAGCCTGTTGGGGTTGAGAGCCTGGAGGAAGAGCCTCTGTCTGTTAGGAAAGAGAGTGGCAATTACAAACCTGAATGATTATTCCCAGATTAGGAATGGTGGGCTCAAAATAAAGAGCCAGAAGCCAGTGCGAGCCCATGGAGTTTTCATTGGCACACGGCAGTGGTTACAGGAAAAAGACTAGTCTTGAAAAGTTAGCCTCACCAGGAGAAAAATGAAATGTAATAAAAATTACAGTTGGTTAAGAATGGAGGCATTTTTACTACAACACAGCACCACTGTGAAAATCTCCAAGCTCATGCCAATGGGTAGATGCTGCTAACCTTTTCCGGGAGTCAGGGCATTTGAGTGCTCTTGGCATATTGGCCCAGCCCTTCAGGCTGGGAGCAGGGCCTCCTCCGGCTTCCATAAAGCATAGATCTTGCCCAAATGTGGAAAACCTTTAGGGACATGAAAACCATTAGGGATCCGTAGCCCTGATTTGAACCAAGCAGAATAAACAAACCCCTGCCCAAATTGGAACTTGCTGGACGCCTTTCAGAGTTATCCAAGGGGAAAGGCTGGAGGCCTCAAGGGTCTCCAAGTGGGATTATGTCTTGTTTCAGCTGCTCTGCGCCAGTCTGATGAGACCACGTGCACTTTGGTCTTTGTCCTTTTTTGAAGTATCTGAACACCTCGGTTGTAAATCCACAAATGGATCGTGTTCCAAACCTATAACATACACAATATTTCTTCCCCTGCGAATGGGATTTTAAAGCCCAAGTTAGATCTTCTGGAAGTCTGTTACATATTCAGGAACTGGGTTGGAAAAGGTCCAGAGAGCATTCACATTTTCCATACACAGGGTCTTGTTAAGTTCCCAACCTCGATTTCTATTTTCAATATCCTTTGTCACTGTTTCCAGCAAAATACTTTAGTTAGTTTTCTAATGCATAGCACTGTGTAACTTTGCATCTTGCTCCCCATAACTGTTAAGTGGCATACTTTCTTTCTTGATCCCATTAAAAAAAAAAACAAAACTGGAGAGACAAATTCATAGAGAATTATGAAGGTTCATTCATTCACTAAGTACTCAACTCAGTGCCTACTGGGGGCTAAACACTGTAAAGCAGTTTGGAGGCTAAGAAAGAGGAGGGAATTGAAGAAGAACAAATAATTCCCCTAACTCCCTGATACTTGTGATCCACTAAACATGGAGATGGACAGAAAGATAGGAAACCAAGAAACAGAGCAACTAAGAACCAATCCCTACATGGTCACAGATTTAGGTGCCAGAGAAGCATGATTTGAACTAATCTTGAGCTAAACTCGAGCTCTTACCCTGTCTGTAGTCTACCTCTAGGAAATACATTGTACTGAAGCACAATGTGGAAAACGTTTACTGAATGCTGGCCATGGCTTTGTTCTAGCTAGGGATAAAAACAATGAAAAAAGACAGTGTTCTTAATTCCTAGGAGTTGATTTAGTTGACGGATTGACATGTGAACATGTGGTTACATTGATACATATGAGGCTAAGATTAGTGTGCACTTTGGTGACAGACAGACCTAAATCCCAGATCTGCCATGTACAAGCTGGGTGACCCAGGGTAGATTACTTAACTCCTCTGTTCGTAAGTTTCATCATCTTGCTTGTAAAATGGGGACAATGCAGATACTTGCCTCAGAGAATTAGAATGGTATGAAATAAATGAATCTAATGAACATAAGGTGATTAGCACACTCTCAAAAATAAAAACAAACAGACAAAAAAAAGATGGAGCAAAGAAGGCATTCTAGAAATACTGAGAACAAAGTCTTCGAGGCAGCATGGTTCTCAGGAGGGGACTAGAAGGGGTTGGGTTTGGCAGGAGCGGAGAGAGGGAACATGGAGAAGACTGTGGGAAATGGAGCTGTGAAGGGCACCCTGGTCCGGAGGCTTGTCTGGAGCAGTGGGTGGGCCCTGGGTCAAGGCAGACCTCAGCAAGACAGGGCTGTCCACAATGGCTCTTCCTGACTCTTGCTTTCAGAGCTCATTTATCCCATCCACACCCACTCCTCCCCATGATTCCAAGCCGCATCAGCCACAGACAGTGCCTCACCTGCCTGGAAGGTCTCTCTGGTCTTCCTAGCTAGCTCAGTGGAATAATGCACAGGTAAATCTCTTTTTCTCCTTCCCTAGCTCAGGCATAAGAAAGTTGGAACTTTTAATGCGAACTCTTCCTTTCAAAAGGAAAAGAGAAAGGATGGAAGGAAGGGAGGAGAAAAGGATGGATGAAAGGTAAGGAATGGAAATGGATACAGGAGGGGGGAGGGGAGGGATACAGATGTACTGAAATAGCTGTGTTGGGCACACCACAGACTTACTACCTCATTTGTCAAAACTGGGTCACAGATCAGCCTTGCCAATAGATTCCACTTGTAGGACTTCCTGTTCTTCTTCCCATCCCTTCCTTTTGCTTCTTCCCTGAATGTCTAGACTTGGAGAGATTACACTGGCTGTCTGAGGAAGAATCTGTAGACATGGCTGCCACTTCCCTCCCAGAACCTTCTGACCTCTCCACAGGGGGCCCCTGGTCTTGGATCCCTTTGACCTTGGGTTGTGTCACACTCCTTTGTGCTTATCAATCTCTCCATCTGTTTATTCAGTGATAGTTACCCAGCGCTCCTCTGTGGGCGTTCTGCCAGTTGCTGGAGACAGCAACATAAGGTGGAAGAGGCCCAAACAACAGTGCTATGGACTCTGAAAACAGCACTGGGAAAGGACCCAGGGCTATCCAGGGCACCTGGGTAGCACAAATATAGTATTCAAAGGTGACTGCTTAGTGTTTACTCGGATATAAATTTTGGTGATTTTGTTTTTCAAAAAAGTCGTTCTTGTATCTTTATCACTTTGAATCTAAAACCAAAAAACCTGCATTGCCTTAAAAATAGTTATTAAGATTAATCTTTTCTGTACTCATTACAAATTAATGAGAAACCGTGTACTTAGGAAGTGACCGATATATAATAAAATAACTTTGATTTAGTCTTCTTTGTTGGAAATGGATTTTTGAAGTGCAGTTTCAAAGCACCACTATAGGGGACCTCAGATCTGATTATTCAGTCTCTCCAAGCCTTAGTTTTCTGTAATCATAGTGGAAATAATAAGCTTGTCTTATAAATCAAAAGAATGCAGAGACATTTGATTTGTTGACTGTAAACCATTATACAAATAAGCTGCGTTTGTTACTATTATTAATAATATAATGGGAGTGTCTGGGTGGCTCAGTTGGTTCAGCATCCCTGGTGAACTCAGGTCATGATCTCACGGTTCGTGAGTTCGGGCCCTGTGTCCAGCTCTGTGCGGACAGCTCAGAGCCTGGGGCCTACTTGGGATTCTGTGTCTCCCTCCCTGCCCCTCCCCCTCTCGCTCTCTGTCTCTCTGTCTCTCTCAAAAACAAACATTAAAAAAATTAAAAGAAAAATAATTGCAATGATGAGTGATAACTGTGGCTGTTGGTGATTTGTGAAGTCAGGGAGCTCATCCTCTGCTATGTCCAGATGCCTCTGTGTCAGTTGCTTGTAATGAAACTCCTTCTGAGCCAAGCTTCTCAGACTGTAATGAGTTTATGGGTCTCCTGGGAAACCTGTTGAAATGAGGATTTGGATTTACTAGGTCTGGGTGGGGTGAGATTCTGAATGTTCAGGAGGCTCCCTAAAATGCAGTTGCTGCTAGTCAAGGCTCTCATATTGAGTAGCAAGACTCTACATTATCTGTGAAACAAGCCTCCTCAAGGGACCTTCTGTGTCTCATGGCTTCTGTGTCTCCCCCCTTTGCCTGAGGAGAGCCTACTCACCTTCTGAGGGCCAAGAGCTTCTTTGCCAGGTCCACAGCTGCTCTTGGAGCAGGAAAGCTACCTGCTGCATAGAGCAAAGACCCCCTTCTCCGGCAGCACCCTTTGCTTGCTGCCACATGTGGGAGGCAGGGTTTGCTTTATGTTCACTTGGATGTTCAGTCCACTCTGTCTTGATGTCTACTCCTCAGCTCTGAAGACATCTTCAAAGTGGTCAGTTCACCCACTCCACTTGAACCAGTCTTTGAACCCTGGGACACTGATCTGAACCAGTCAAGTTCACAGAAAACTAACTGGGAGCCCCAAAAGCATTTTCCCAATTTCTGAGAGCTACATGCAGCTCAACCAATTCAAGTAATACAAACAACAGGAATAATGATAACTACCATTTATTGAATCAGGAACTGCGTATCATAAACTGTCGTAAGCGCTTTACCAACACCAACCCCCTTGCAACTGAATGTGGTCCCAGAACCAGCAGAAGTCTTAGGCCCCCCTGAGACCTCATGAATCAGAGTCTGCATTATTTTAAACAAGAGAATCCTCGGGTAAAAACATGGGTTCAGGTCCTAGCTATGCCACCCACTCATCCCGCAACCTCAATCTCTTCTCCCCTCCTTTCCATCCTCAGTCCCTTGGTCTCATTCAGTTTCAAGGTCAACTTAAAAAGACCTCCAAATACTCTCCATTGATAAGAATGTTGGGAGTTCTCCCTGGCACTCAGGATTAGCGGGCAACAACTGTAAGACTCACTCAGAGTGGCCAGAGGGGAGGTCTGGTTTATGATTATTCCTTCAAAGACAGCAGAGGCTAGCCAGTGGGTCCCTTTTGGTGAAGAAATTACAGAGTAATTCGATATGATCCACCAGCTGTTAGAGAATATAATCTCTTTGTACTACTTATGTTTATATGTGTAACTGTAGACAGAAAGGAAGTCACCCTGAAAGAAAGAACAGACCAGTGAGTAATTGGGTCTGTGACAGAGTGAAGGAGCCACATGTCTTATGTATGTTTATGACCTGTTTCCCCCTTTGCCAACTCTCATGTGCTTATAAACAAGTAAATACTAACACACTCCCAGTGCATATGACAACATGCTCAGATTCCAGGTGGACACATGCAGGTCTTCCATTAACAGCCTAGCCACTATGCTGAGTGTTTTATGTACATCTTAAGAAATTCTGAAAACAACCTAGTGAGGTAGGATCATGATCTTCGTTTCAAAGAGGAAAGAACTGAGACTTAGTGGTTATAAGTTGGTGCCCCTATAAATTTCACCTGTTTAGGAAATTGAGAAGGGGGAAGAGAGGGGGTGGCTTTACTCTCTGTTGTTCTGAGCCATTCCCTTCTGTCCCCAAGTGTGTGTGCCCCACTCTACAAACCCAAGCCTTTGTGGTTAGGCTAAGTGGGTGCCCCTGTTTTAGAAGACATTTAGGGGACCTCCTTGTGATCCCACGCACTTCCAACCTCAGAGTTTTGCCAAAATGTTCATTCCATGTGTGATATTTTACTTGTGAAGAGTTTAGGAAAATTGGTTTTCCTCAAGTTCTCATATCTTTGATGATGTTTACACCCTTTCTTAGCTAGGAGTTCACAGGAAGCTGAGCAGATGGCCTGGTTTGCTCTGAAAGATTTGATTACAGGGTTAAGCAACTAGAGAGTGGGGCGCAGGAATTTGAACTTGGTTCCATCCCACTTCAGAGACCTGGCACCTGAGCACTTTCCCGTTTTGCATCTGAAGCCCAGTGCTCCTCCTCCACCTGCTCCTTACCCCATGCGTCTGGTAGGAGGCACATGAGTGAAGGTCCCCAAGCCCCTTGGGTGTGCAGGGCTGGTTTGTACGGTGAGAGCCAGCAGTAGTCCAGCAGCAAGTCACGGATACCTGATGCCGTCAGCCTGAACTGTCTGTGTCCAGTGGGAGGCACCAGACCTCCTTTGTCTGTGCTGCTCAGGCTCACAGGAGAGAGGCCGACACCTGTTCTTCCAGTTCCTGTGACTGTTTTATACCAAATCAGAACGGAACTGACCTTAGGAAGGAAGTGTGGTATTTCTGCAGGACATGCATAAACCTGTGTGTTTTCTTTACACATTTTATTGGGCTGGTTTCCACCTTTCTCCTACCTCCCACTGCCATCATGGACCATTTGGCCAAATGGCCTTGCTAACCCCTGAGATGTTGGCCTAAGAAGGGTTTTATAAGGATTCTTCTTGGTCTCTCCCAGCTGAGGACAATCAGGGGCTGTTGCAGACATCCACACAGGTGGTCGTTGAGAGAAAGCAATGAAAATGGGAAGGAAGGGACCAAATCTTGGGACAACTGGTGGAAGAATGGATTTGAACTCTGCCCAAGACATTGAAGCATAACAGCTGCCTCCGAGAGTTTGGAGCTGGGGCGATGAAAGTGGTACCATAAAAAGAAAGTGAAAAGTTATATCCAGTTTGGATATCTTGACTTTGAGATGCTGGGATGTTGAAGTAGATGCCTCCAAAAGCATCAGCATTAGATCTGAGGGAGAGGTCAGAACTGGAATTCTATATTTGCAAGTCACCTGCTTAGCTATGATGGTGACAGCTTGAGATGAGCCTTTCTGGAGGAGACAGAGAAAGACAAACAGAAAACTGAGACGTGGACAGTTCAGGCTGAGGGGCTGCAAGGGGGTACAGAAACCACTGGCATAACTGGAGAGTTAAGAGGGAACTAAGATATAGTGTCGTGCCTTGAGCCGGGACTCAAGAAGGTCCATGGTATTGGGTTTAGACTTGTGGATTACCAAACTCACTCTACATAACATCTCTCTGTTGATTATAATGTATCAAGTCATAATGTCCTCCAGTCTGTTGTTAGCTACTGTGGCAAAGCTATTGTTTCCTATAACGGTGGGTTTGATTTTTGTCAGTAACTACTTCTACTTACATCATCAAACATAGTCAAAAAGCCATTGACTGGCATCATTAAATACGAAACAGTTCCTGTACAGCCTCATCCACAACTAGATTGAATTCCCATGGTAGGTACTTAATGAGTACTTGATTTGAGGTAGTACTTGGTCAACAAGCGAGAGAGACATTGTGAACCGTATGACCTTTCAGGTTTGGCTCCCATTTCAGTTGAAAAGGAGAAATAGATAGTTTGAGTATGTGCATAAATTAACCTCAGGTACCCAAAGTATAAAAAAATGGTAGAGATTGGGGAGTCAAATGGGTCTGAGCCATAATCCTGGCCTCGCTACATATTACCTGTGAATAATTAGGCATGTAATTTAGCCTCTCTGAGTTTCCTCAGCTGTAAAATGGAATACTAATCGTACATAGGCCACAGAGTTGCTGATAGGGCTAAAGGAGATAATTAAATAAAAAGTTAATAAGTAATACTATCAGTAACATTTTATTGCCTTTTATGGGAAAAGAAATTTCCAGGTCCATATGTGTTTTTCTTATTAAGTGACTTTGACCTACCCAAAAGTCTGGTCCAGGTCATTTCTGCAATAATATGTACTAAATTAGAAATAACATGCACCAGTTTTCTTTTAAGTCATAGAGCTATTTTAATTGATACTCATATCGTCAGGGGTTGAAACTGTGATTATAATAACAAACAATAATACAGAGTGCATGTTCAACATGAATTTTAAAAATATATATTTCTTGAAACAAACATAATTTTTAAAAATATCAGAGTGTTTGTGATTTGAAGTCATGGTTACAGTCACGTCCCAGTTTGCCATCTGTTCTTGTCCAATGTACAGGTCCAATTTAGGGATAGAACTGCAGATAGACAATAAATAGATGTTGGTCTTGTACAATGCTCTTCTCAGACTGTACTTAAGCCATGTAATGTAATATATTAATATAAAACCAAATGTACAGTTAAAAGGTATGAAAAACAATCGAAGTAATACAGCATATTAATAGCATAATGGATAACAACCACATGATCATCTCAATAGATGCAGAAAAACATTTGACAAAATCTGATCCCCTCTTATGAAAAAACACCTAACAAAATAGGAGTAGAAGAGAACATCCCCAACCTGACAAAGTGCATCTGTGAAAAACCCACAGTTAACATGATGCATAGTGGTAGAAGCCTGAAAGCTTTCCACCTAAAATCGGGAACCAGACAATCATATCTATTCTCACCACTTCTATTCAACATTGTATTGGAGATTTTCACCAGGGCTGTTAGGCAAGGAAAAGAAATAAAAGGCATCCAGATTGGAAAGGAAGCAGTTAGACTTTCTCTATTATCAGATAACATGACCTTATATAGAGAAAATCCTAAGGAATCCACTGAAACACTGTAAGAACTAATATATTAGTTCAGCAAGTTAGCAGGATATAAACTCAGCTGTATTTCTGTGCACTAGGCACAAACAATTGGAAAGCGGAGTTAAGAAAACAATTCCATTTACAATAGTATCAAAAACCATAAAATACAGTGTGCCTGGGTGGCTCAGTTGGTTTAGCATCTGGCTCTTGATCTTAGCTCAGGTCTTGATCTCAGGGTCGTGAGTTCAACCCTGCATTGGGCTCCATGCTGGGTGTGAAGCCTACTTTAAAAAATAATAAAATAAAATAAAATATTGAAGAATAAATTTAACAAAATAATTGTAAGACTTGTATACTAAAAATTACAAAACATTGTTGAAAGAAATTGCATAAGACCTAAATAAATGGAAAGACATCCTTATGTTCACAGATTAGAGGGTTAATATTGTTAAGATCACAGTACTCCCCCAAACAATCTACCGATTCAATGTTATCCCTATCAAAAATCCAGTTGCCTTTTTTGCAGAAATTAACAAACTGATTCTAACATTCATTTTGACTTTCAAGGGAGCTGGAATAGCCAAAATGAGTTTTTAAAAGAATAAAGTTGAAGGACTCACATTTCTGATTTCTAAACTTATCATAGTAATCAAAACAGTGTGGTACTGTCATAATGGCAGACATAGAACATACAGCCCAGAAGTAAACCTTAGAATATCTGGTCAAATTATTTTCAAGTAGGGTGCCAAGACCATTCAATGGAGAAAGGACAGTCTTTTCAACAAATAGTGCTGGGGTGCCTGGGAGGCTCAGTTGGTTAAGTGTCCAACTCTTGATTTTGACTCAGGTCATGATCTCATGGTTCATGAGTTCGAGCCCAGTGTTGGGCTCTGTGTTGACAGCGCAGAAACTATTTGGGGTTCTCTCTCTGCCTGTCTCTCTCTCTCTCAAAAATAAATAAATAAACATTTAGGAAACAACCAAATAGTGCTAAGATAATTGAATATCCATGTGTAAATATGAAGTTGGACCCTTACTTTGCATGATATACAGAAATTAACTCAAATAGACCAAAGACCTAAATGTAAGGTCTAAAACTATGAACACAAGGGGAAAACATCATGACATCGGATTTAGCAATGATTTCTTTTTTTAAAAAACATTTATTATTATTTATTTTCAAGAGAGAGAGAAAGAGAGAGAGACAAAGCACAAGCAGGAGAAGGGCAGAGAGAGAGAGAAACATGGAATCCGAAGCAGGCTCCAGGCTCTGAGCTGTCAGCACAGAGCCTGACACAGGGCTTAAACCCACAAACTGCGAGATCATGACACAAGCTGAAGTCAGATGCTTAACCAACTGAGCCACTCAGGCACCCTGTGGCAATGATTTCTTGGATATGACCTCAAAAGCACAGGCAACAAAAGAAAAAATAGGTAAATGGGACTTCATCAAAATTAAAAGCTTTTCAGTGGAGTAGAAAGGCAATCCACAGAATGGGATAAAATATTTGCAAAGTACATATATAAGAAATTAATATCCAGAATATATATAAAACTCAACTACAAAAAGACAAACAGTCCAATTCAAAAATGGGGAAAGGACTTGAATAGGTTTATCTCCAAAGAAAATATGCACATGGCCAATAAGCACATGAAAAGATTCTCAACATCATTAGTCATTAGGGAAATGCAAATCAGAACCATAAGATAACCACTTCAAAGCCACTAGAATGGCTATAAATTAAAAAAAAAGAAAAATGTTCACCTGGAGGTAGAGAAATTGGAGCCCTATACACTAATGATGGGAATGTAAATTGGTGCAGCCAGTATAGAAAACAATTTGGGCACTCTTCAAAAAAATGCTAAACATAAAGTTACCATATGATCTAGCAATTCCACTCCTAGGTATTTACCCAAGAGAAATGAAAAAATATTCCCATAAAAGTTTTTGCACATATGTTCATAATAGCATTATTCATGATAGCCAAAAAATGGAAACAACCCAAATGTCCATCAACAAATGAATAAACAAAATTTGGTATATACATAAAATGGAATATTATTCAGCCATAAAAAGGAATGAAGTTCTCGGGGTTCCCGGGTGGCTCAGTCGGTTAAGTGTCTGACTTCAACTCAGGTCATGATCTCACAGTCAATGAGTTCAAGCCCCGCATCAGATTCTATGCTGACAGTACAGAGCCTGTTTGGGTTTCTCTTTCTGTGTCCCTCCCCCATTCACACTTGCCTGTGTTCTCTCTCTCCTTCTCTCTCTCTCTCTCTCTCTCTCTCTCTCTCTCTCAAAATATATAAATAAACTTAAAAAATATATAGTGATGAACCTGGAAAACATTATAAGTGGGAGAACCCAGACAGAAAAGGCCACATATTATATAATTCAGTTACATGAAACATGCAAAGTAGGCAAATTCATAGAGACAGAAGGTAGAATAGTGGCTGTTGGGATGATGTGAGGAGGGGCCCATGGGAAATGTTTGCTCATGTGTATAGGGGTGATAAAAATGTTTAAAAATTGAGTAGGGTGACACGTTGGGCTGACAGCTCAGAGCCTGGAGCCTGCTTCGGATTCTGTGTCTCCCTTTCTCTCTCTACCCCTCCTCAAATCATGCTCTGTCTCTCTCACTCACTCTCTCTCTCTCTCTCTCTCTCAAAAAGTGAATAAATATTAAAAAAATTTTTTTTAAATTGACTAGGGTGACAGTTGTGCAACTCTGTGAATATACAAAAAAAACCCTCACTGAATTGTACACTTTCAAAAATGAATTTTATAGTATGTGAATTTTATCTTAACTTAAAAGAAGGGACATAAATAGCTCAGCAATATTTTAGCATGGAAGGATTTAACTCTGACACTGCTCTGACATCTTGATGGGGTTTGCTGATAATTCCAGGCAAGAAAGGATATGAATGTTCTCTTTGCAGAGGGAAGAGCTGTAGAGTTAGGAACAGCAGGGGTTTCAGTTTGGGGCGCAGGGAGCAGGGAGAGGTGCTTTTGTTTTAATTGGGTAATCTGTTAGTACAATGTATGGCAAGATGTTACAGATGTTTCTTTTCATATGAACAAATGAGGTATCATTAGGGATCTTTAGAATTTTTTTTTATTATAGTAGGCATCACACCAGAGGTTACAGATTTCAGGTTATAAAAACAAAGCAAAAGTTTCCATAGTCTGAAATGATTTGATATATGACTAAGTCTTTTCCTCTGGCTTCTAAGATGAAAGTCCCCAGAGTTCCTCTTTCAAATGATGAATCAATGATGATGACAAAAATGACTACTGAAAGCTGAATATTAAACCTCTTACTTGCATTTTCTCATTTTAATTTCCCCATCATCACTGACATGGTGGTTGAGCATTTACCCAAGGTCATACAGCAAGTCAGTGCCAGACCTGGGCTGCAACCTCACACCTGTGTGATCCCAAGACCTCACTCATAACCACTGGACTATGCCCTTGGCTTCCTCCAGGGAAGATTCCCCCCAAGGTTTACAGCACCTGGGATTCCAGCCACACCAAGTAGGGGAGGCAGTAGTGTTGGAGAGGGAACACTGTGAGCTGAGGAGTCCAGGACCTGATTCTAGTCTGGCTTTTCCCTAATCAACCGTGTGACCTTGGGCAAGAAGCTTGACCTCACAGAGGCATAGTTTCCTGATTTGTAAAGTGTAGGAAATTTATCCCAAGGATCCCTGTAGTTCCTTCTAACTTGAGCATTTGGTCTGAGTCCAGCTTGGTTTACTAACACTAAGAAAACGTCAGATTCAGTTGTAACAGAGACACTAAGGAACAGAAACCTTCGAGTCAGTATAGGATGGTGACTTGGGGAGCCTGGTCTTTGGTGACAGTCTGATAGGGCACTGGTTCCATCACTAATCTCAGTGTGATGTTGAGCAAGTTCCTTAATCTCTGTCCCTGTCTGCTAAAATGGGGATAATAATAGCATAGAGTGCTATGCCATCTGTACAGAGTGGTTGTGAGGACTGAGTAAGATTTCTGTAGGTACGAGTACATAGTAAGTACTAGTTATTATCCATTACTAATAACATAGTAGTCATTATTATATATTATTTAATAATTATGGATTTATGATTATTACCATTGATGGTTATAATTATAATATAGAGACACTGAATCCTTAAGGGTAATTAGTGTGTGTTTAAGTAGCCCAGCCAAGCCAGACTCTGGAATTTAGGTGGCCTACGTGGGCTCAGTTCTAGAACTATCCACATCTACTGGGTCAACCATCCCTCAGGAATGTGCTGCTGGGTAAAAGAGCATTAGATTGTCACTAACACTCCAGACTTCCCTATTACCTTTGAGTCACTAATGCCATTTTCCTCTAACAGCACAGCACATTATCACAGCTTGCCATATGAATTTTGGATGAATTAATTTTGTTTACCCAAAGTAGTCAGGAATAGATAGGCAGTCAATGAGAGATACTGATAAAACAGTTAGTTAATGTGCTGTAGAAAGAAAAGAAACTTCTGCTGCCTGGTAGTTTCCCAACATGGGTGGGAAATTCTTCTGTCTTTCAGTGTTGCTAGATAATACTATAAGCACAGATGATGTATTTATAATACTCTTTATCATGGTATTATTTATGGTGGTAAAAAATTATAAACACAACATTAACTACTAGAGAGCCATTAAAATCAAATATTAGAAAGCTAGTTTTAGAGCTGGGGAAATGTGCACTGGAGAGTAAGTTTTTTTAAAAGGTTAGAAAAAAGTATGTGGCCCTGCTAGGAATTTACCCAGGGGATACAGGAGTGCTGATGCATAGGGGCACATGTACCCCAATGTTTACAGCGGTGCTTTCAACAATAGCCAAATTACAGAAAGAGCCTAAATGTCCATCAACTGACGAATGGATAAAGACGTGATTTATATATACAATGGAATACTACTTGGCAATGAGGAAGAATGAAATCTGGCCATGTGCAGCAATGTGGATGGAACTTATGCTAAGTGAAATAAGTCAGTCAGAGAAAGACACATACCATATGTTTTCACTCATTTGTAGATCTTGAGACACTTAACAGAAGACCATGGGGGAGGGGAAGGGGAAAAAAAAGTTACAGAGAGGGAGGGGGGCAAACCGTAAGAGACTCTTAAATACTGAGAACAAACTGAGGGTTGATGGGGGGTGGGGGAGAGGGGAAAGTAGGTGATGGACACTGAGGAGGGCACTTGTTGGGATGAGCACTGCGTGTTGTATGGAAACCAATCTGACAATAAATTATATTAAAAAAAGAAAAAGAGAGAAAAAAGTATGTGCCCTAACTTGGTAAATACTGTGTTTATTTATAGAAAAAAAAAAAAAATCAAATGCTGCAACAAAACTATTAGGAGAGATTGGGTATGGGATTATTGATTATTTTAATCTTCCTCTTTATGCTTCTCTAAATTTTCAGTACTTTCACAGTGAGCTCATATTTCTTTGAAAATCCAAGTGCAGAAGTTATTTTTTATTAATAAGAATTGTGAGGGTTTTTTTTTCTGCTCTGAAGCTTTTCAGTCCAGTAAACTGTTTTATCTGAATATGGTTTAAATAACAATTGAGGCTTATGATTTTATCTTTTTTTTTTTTAAGTACTGACTTAGAAATAACATGCTTCATTGATTTTGTGAACTCATCTTTTTCATTGTAGTATTGAGGACAGGCCAGACACATTTGTTGCAAGATTGATTTCTTACTCTGAAAACTAATAACAGATAATGAGAAAGAATCACCAATTACCTAACCTTTCTGTAAACCCATTACTTCCCTGTTGAAAAGCAATTTTCAACTCTGCCTGAGATTAGTGTCTTTAAGCCAACTCTAAATCTTTCGCAAAAAGAAATTAACATCCTTCCTCTGCTGTCTTACTTTATAATTGGTATTGTACCACTCAAAGTCCGTTAAATGTGCAGTTGATAAATCAAATGCTTAACTTAAAAAAATAAAGGGACTGTCTACAAAATTAATCAAATCAAAGAAAAATGGATAAAGTAGATACCATAAAATTTTTTTCTACTTTCTTCCCTAATTTTAATTTGAAGTAACTTTTCAAAAACAATATTTTAGTATTTATTGGAAAAAAATCTGAACAGCTCAGATGCTGAACTGAGCTTGTGTCCGTAAGAAGACTGAGATTTTGTTTTCTGGATGAATTTTTCAGTTATCATTTTGGTATATTTTAAAAACACTTTACTTGTACAGTAGAAAATAGTTTTAAAAAAACAAAATGCAATCTGTAAGCACTTACTAGTTTGGTATATACTGGACAGATACGCAAACATATGCCTACATTTGTAAAATTATTTTTCCTCCTAATAGGATCATATTTCGTTGTTCCCAACTTGGCAATTTTTTCCCCGAAATTTATCGTGAAAAATTTTCAATGTCGGTATGTGTAAATTTGCCTCACTCTATTTTTTTGCAAGAATTCCTGTCAGGTAAAATCCTGGAAGTGGTATTGTTAGGACAAAGGATGTGCTGTTTAAGTTTTGGTTTGCCTTCCCAGAAAGCTGTGCCCGCTTCACCAACACTCAGAGAGTGAGAAGGAAAGGTGAGTTCCAGAAGCAGAGCTCTTGGCAGCTACTCTGGAAGGTTTACCTTGGTTCAAAAACAAACAAATGTTAAGTGACCATCAAAATCTAACACAAGTTCTATGCTCTATTTTCCGTTGAAGTCACATTCCTGTAAGGCATAATCCTGCTATTAAACAATAAAAATTCAACTGAATAAATTGGAAGATCTCAGTGGTTTTATTAAGCTACTGGTTTGTGAGTGGGCAGCATCCCACCTAGCAAGTACAGCAGAACTCCTGGGAAGAGTTGTACAAAACCCAATGCTTTTATAGGAAGCTAGGTGAGGCATGGGGGTTATTAGTAAAAGAAAAGAAGGATTGTTTCAGGCAAGGTCACCTTCCCTTGGGGGAAAGGGCGGGGGTCTTATTAGGTGGATTACTTCATGTTTGGGGGGGGGGGTGATAGGGCCCACACGACCGATTACTTCAAGGTGGGGGGGGGGGGGTGATGACCAGAAAATTCCAGATTGATTGGCTTAAAATTCCATTCCTAGAGAGGTTGAAAGTGCAATTAAATCTTGGTTTGCTCTCCTGGGGGAAGTGACTCCACCTTGGGCCTATGGCTTTTTTTTTTTTTTTTTTTTTTAACAGACCCAGCAGGAAATCAGGGGACTCCATCTTCCCTGCAAAAGATCCCTCAGAATGCTGAGGGTAACAGAGGGCTGACCTTTGAAGTCAGAACTGAATTTTAGTTCCATCTCCATATCAGTTGCAGAGTGTCTTCAGATAAATTGCTTGACATCTCTGACTTTTGTTTTGTCACCTATAGAATAGGGATAATCACACTTGTCTTACAACCTTCTTTGTAAGAATTAAATGAATTTCTTGATGCAAAGGGCTAATAAATGGTAGAGAGGAAGAGGTAGGTGATAGGTATTGCTAAGAAAAGGGCATCCTAGAGGATAAAGTTTTAAAAACTTTTGCAAAAATCCTTGATTAGGGGTGCCTAGGGGATTCAGTCAGTTACGCGTCCAACTCTTGATCTCATCGTTGGTGAGTTCGAGCCCCTCAGTGTGGAGCCTGCTTGGGATTCTCTCTCTCTCTCTCTCTCTCTCTCTCTCTCTCTCTCTCTCTCTCTGCCCCTCCCCTGCTTGAGTTCTCTCCCTCTCTCTCTCCCTCTCTCTGTCTCAAAATAAATAAGTAAACTTTAAAGTAAAGGAAAACACTTGATGAAATTGCTAACATTCTAGTTAATATATGCTATGTAATACTATACCTTCTTCACCCCACCCACCATTGCCCTCCTCCCCCACCAGCACTATATTATTGTTTATCTGTCTCCTGTCCTACAGTGTTGTGTGTAAACAAAGATCTTTTCTTGTTCACTAAATCCCAACATCAATGTAGCCTGAAACAATCTTGCACATAGTAGGCACTGAATAATGAATGAATGAAATTTCTACTTAAGCCTTTCTAAAACCCATTCAGATGTATTAAGGCCTGCCCTTGGACACAGATCGCCCCCAAGGTAACTCAGGCTTGGCTGGGAGTAATGCAGAGTACTGGGCCAGGAGCCAGAATCGTCTGATGCCCGCTCAGCTTTTGCCTGTTCCAGGGCTGACCATTCACAAACTGGATTCTTGGGCAAGGCACATAATGCCTGCCTGTCGTGACATCCTCACATTATGCTAGAGATTATATGAGATTCGTTGGTAGACCAAGAAAGACCAAATGCCTTTAGTTTTAATTAGACCAAAAAGCAAAAAGAAAAATAAATCGGAAATGGCAGGTTTTGCTGAGCTCAAGTCCAAGCCCACAGAAGTACTTTCCGGGCAAGTACGAACCCTGGGGCAGGGGGTAGGTTTCTGGGGGAGGGAGTTCCCCAATGACACTATACCCCAGAGCACTGGGGGAACAATTATCCAGAAAAAATGCTCATCAAGTTTAGAGGCTTTTCTGTGTTTTTCTGGACTGCACAATTTGTAGACAGCCCCCGGGAATAGCAGCTTATAATCAAAATCAGGGACTTTCTGATTACCAGAAAGGAAGCAAGAAACGAGAGGACTCTGGGGATGGCAGGGTGGATGCCTCTCAGAACAGCATCCCTTAAGGGAAGACATGGCCCAGATTTCCCTCTCTCGAGGCAGGCTGATTGCTTATATCCAACTGGAGACCCCAAAGTCTAGGATGATATATTTTTATGTATGTGTTTTGATCCTCCCACTACCCACATGGTTTCTTCATAGAGTCCCAGCAACAAAGCAGACTAAACTTCCCTGGACACTACCTAACCTCACGAACACCTTAAGCCCTGTTCTCCCATTGAGAATCACTGAGTGTGGCAAGTTCTGAAGGGACTGTAATTCCCACGTAAATGATATATAGACAGCAAGCTTGAGGAAAGCTACTGTGTCCTGTGATAGTATTGTCCCCTTGTGGGAATTATTAAAGGCTCTGAGAAGTACTGCAGTTAAAATAGTGGTGGTGTGGGGGAAGGAATCTTGTTTAACTTTGTTTAACCCAATATGTCTCTAAATTATTAACCAAGAAACCATGCTCTGCATAAAAATCACTGTAATAGTCTTTGGAAAATGCTTAAAGCATAGGAACATTCTTTTGAACTTATAAGAAGGAAAGGAAAGGGCACTTGTAAGTTTCTGGGTGCTATATTCTAATGTAGTTGTAGTGATTGAAGTGATGGTTCCAGACTGACCAAGGGGAGAACTACTTGCACTCTAAGGTCAAATCCTTACCTTTGTAGTTTGAACAGTTTATTTGATCAGATCATTCCAAAGAACAAGCACTAGAAGTTGATTTATATTAATATCACTCTAGATGCGTCTAAAAACCAGAATGTCAGTATGGCATTCTGTTGTTCCAAGAGATCATATGCTGAGCGATCAGCACATGACCTCTAAAGTCCCATAGACCCTGATTCAAATCTCTGCTCCTGGCTTATTTCTTACGTGACCTCTCATGTGAGCCTCACGTAATAATACTATCGACTCCCTGAATTAATTGATATGAAATGTTTAGTTCAGGAAGCTAATATCGAGCAGGGAATCAGAATTTGAAGATACTGGGTCTCGTGGTAAATATTTCCAAGTTGGGACTGTGTCCAGAGATACAGCCCTATTCTACTATAGAATAGCAAGTAACTGAAGAACATAGAGCTACGAGCAAACATTGACTGTGAATTAGGTACGTAATTTTATTCACCATGAACTTTCTAAAATTTTTTTCACAAGAGAAGAACTGTAGCATCCAGGGGGCTTTATGAATTTTGCTCCACAATTAATAAGGAAGCATCAAGGGTCATGGAGCCCTGGGTTTTTCATCCATTGTAGAGTTGTCCATCTTGCAGACGATTGGCAGGGGGGTAGTGTGAGGATGACTTAGAGCTGGGAGCTGGGGCCATGTGGCATGTGAAAGGCAAGGAGGTTATACGGAGAGCTCAGCAAGAATGAGAAAAAGTGGAAAGTTTCTAACAGCTGCTAAAAGTGTGGAAATTGTGGGACAGAAAATTATGTCCCAAGATTTCTGGGATGTGTCTTCATGGGGCATGATGTAAAATCCCTGAGTACTTCTGCTTTAAGGAAACCTACACGAAAGGTCTACATTATGTTTCTAGGATTCTAATGTCAGATTTGTGTTTCCTTTGAGTGTGATGTTATGTTTATACTGAGACACCTGGGGCCATGGCATTTATTGGGGTTACAATGACCAGGCGTCTTTTTCTTCTTTCATTCAATTTCTTTAGGTCTCCTTTATTGCTCTTTCTCACCAGCCAGCAGACTCTATTCATCAGAGCATGTGATTCCTATCTCAAGATATATTGCATTTATAATATATTATCTTACATCATTTGTGTAGTTTATTAAATTTTCTCTTACATATTAGATAAGTGATTTCACAAGATATAGGCGCTCCTTTTCTTTCACAGAGTGTTATATTTTGAAATCATGTTTCAGAGTTGGTTACTTCTGGGAAAACTTCCCATATATGGCTAATTCCACTGTACATAAATTATCAATATCCAGAAGCTGCTGTCTGCTTGTCATCAGGCCACATTCTGACTCAATTTTCAGGAAATCCAGTTCTTTCTAAAGCATTCAGAAAGTTGGAGAGCAAAGCCATGTGGGCCATGTAGATTTGGACACTTGCTGTATTTTTTTTTTAATTTTTTTTTAACGTTTATTTATCTTTGAGACAGAGAGAGACAGAGCATGAATGGGGGAGGGTCAGAGAGAGAGGGAGACACAGAAACCGAAACAGGCTCCAGGCTCTGAGCAGTCAGCACAGAGCCTGACGCGGGGCTTGAACTCACGGACCGCGAGATCACGACCTGAGCCGAAGTCGGACGCTTAACCGACTGAGCCACCCAAGCGCCCCAAGACACTTGCTGTATTTTAATTAATTTCAAATAAGAGCTTAGAGAGAACCAAATATAATTTGGTATCCCTTACTTTCCACTGTAGTTGATTTTTGGTAGGTTGGTCCAAAAGACGGATAAAAATGGCTACAATAAATCATTGTATTCCTTAGTCACCCGTTTGCCTTTTAGAATCAAAGAGAAACAATAATTTGGATACTACAGTTTTTATACAGAAGACAAGACAGAAAGTTCTGACTGGAATATATTCAAAATAGGATCAGGAGATCAGTGGAAAGCAGTGTAGTTCAAACTTTAAAGTTTTCTCCTCACAATTTTTGTTAGATTGTCACTGAGAGCACTCTTGCAAAAGGGGAGCAACTTAATTAAATAGCAAGTATCACCAAGAACTTTTCCTGAGCTATGCTTCAGAGGTGGTGGCTGAGCTGCATGGGACAGGATGGGTCAAGAGAAGAATGGCAGAGCCCAGACCATCAACAGAGATGCCCTGTCAGCGGGGTGGTCTACGAACTAGGAGCTCCCAGGGCAGACCTGGTTTATGCCTTTCTCTCCCACATCATTACAGATTTATTAATTTGGGCAGACGGTATGGCCTACTTTTGGATCAGAAGATATGGTCACCATACTTACAGAGGAAAGTACACTGCCCTTCCCAGAAGGTACACAATGAAGGGAAGGCTAGAGAAGATGTGGACTTTAAGAGAGAAGGGAAGTTTTATTAGTTTGTTTTTAAGGGTAAAGGAAACTGAACACTTGTGTAAGCAAAAAAGAATCCGTGGAAAGAAAGGGACTGATGGTGGACATAACCACAGAGGCAAGTTGAATAAACTTAGTCACAAACCTAGGTGGGCCTTGGGGAGGAGGAAGTGCACACCTTTCTCAGAGAAGGAGGAGAAACGTAAGAAATAGGGCCATTTGAATTCACAGAAGTAGTCCCTGACACTTGGCAGTTATCATAGTGTATAAACATGTAGTAGGTATCAAACATGATAGCTATGCTTGTGGTGAGCACAGCATAGTATTCAAACTTGTCAAATCATTGTGTTTTACACCTGAAACTAATGTAACATTGTGTGTCAACTACACTCAAAAAAAATTTTTTTAAGAAATAAATAAATATAAGGAAAATACAGGTGGGTTTGGGAGTGTCAGAAGAATAGAACAGCTCTACTGCAGAGGTAAAGAGGACAGTGAGTTATTTAGGAAAAAAATTTAGAAATTCATGTCAAGTCTGAAACTGCCCTGAGAGCCCAGCTGAAGTTAGATAACATAAATTAGCAAGCATCCCATCACCAAGTAACATCAATGTCATTGTCATCGTATAGCAACCCAGAAGCCAATTATGCATGGTTGAGTTTGCCAAACATTGAGGATTGGGAAGTAAGTACGTGGTGGAAAGTCAAGGTGACTCGGGAGGGCATCTTGGGTGTTGTGGGCGCCATGTTAAAACTCTAAGGATGCACCCAGACTAAGGCCAGGAACTGGAAGTCTGCCAAAGACAAAGAAGGTTTAGTAGAAAGGGCAGAAGGGAAAAGCAGTCAGATTCAAGGCCAAGGACTTCAGGGTTCAGTACTACAGGGATGGAGCACTTTGGAGTGATGATTCCAAGGCTGTCAACAATAGAGATTTTAAAAAAGAGTCAAGGATGCTAAGGTTTGAATGTTGACGAAGCCTTCCTTTTTCACTTTTTTTTTCAACTTTATTTGTTTATTTTGAGAGAGAGAGAGTAGGGGAGGGGCAGAGAGAGAGGCAGAGAGAGAATCACAAGCAGGCTCTGCATTGCCAGTGCAGAGCCCAACTCAGGGCTTGAACTCACAAACCATGAGATCATGACATGAGGCAAAATCCAGAGTCACTTAACTGACTGAGCCACCCAGGCGCCTGGACAAAGTCCTCCTCATGAACTTTACCATTGTCCAGAGTCCAAGCCAGATGACCGTCGGCAATGAGGAATGCCATGCCATCTGAAGGGCTTTATTCTGCCAAAGGGCCAATAAGCCTGTTTTAAGAAATCAGGAATGTAAGAAAGATTCTGGGGAAATAAAATGTGGTCCCCTCATGAACCACTATAAGAAGCATGAAGAGGAGCTAAGGGACCTCTGGGAAGGAAAAGGTGTGAACTGGATGAGGAGTAGGAGCAGTTTAGCCCGCACACAGATCAACGTTTCCTGAGGGGCTCCCAGCAGCTCTGGTCTACACAGAGGGCTTAGTAGGTGTGATATGTAAAATGTGACTCTGGGGAAGCACTGGATCAAGCAATGTAAATGGATTTCTTTACTGCAAGACCCCTTAAAGCCTTTAACAGTATACCTGTGTGCCTCGTGTTTCCAGGAAGAGGATTTGTGACATGAATACATGATATTTCCCCAACTTAGCCACAAAACTGATCATACTTGGGACATTCTGTTCTAGTGCTCATCATAGGTTTTTGAATAGCTTTTTAAATGGGTGGATGGATGGATGGATGGTTGGTTAAGTAGATGAATGAATGAATGAATGAATGACTTGTAGGCAGGAAATTAAGAGACAGATAGGGAGGGGCGCCTGGGTGGCTCAGTCGGTTGAACGTCCGACTTCGGCTCAGGTCACGATCTCGCGGTCTGTGAGTTCGAGCCCCGCGTCGGGCTCTGGGCTAATCAATGGCTCAGAGCCTGGAGCCTGCTTCCGATTCTGTGTCTCCCTCTCTCTGCCCCTCCCCCACTCATGCTCTGTCTCTCTCTGTCTCAAAAATAAATAAACGTTAAAAAAATTAAAAAAAAAAAAGAGGGAGAGTGGTCAAAATAAAGTGAATTTGTGCTAAGGGAATAATTTGGAGCCTATGAACGCATTTGGTTCTTATGTCTAATGCACTGGCTGCTCTCCCTCCCTCACCAGTTTCTTACTGCCACTTGTGGATACTTCCATTATCACGGCTTCTAAGCAGAAATTTAAAAACCAGCACACCTGTGTCAGGAGCATGGGGACAAATGTGGGTTTGAGAGGCAATCTATTATTTATTTGTCCTATTTATGTAGACACATCTCCTTATTACCTATTCCTCCCTTACTTTTACAAGTGATTCTGTCCCTGCAAAGCTCCAAATGGTTCTCGGTGGAATCAGTCTTTGAGGGTGGAAGGTTGGCAGGTAGACTGAAGCTTTGAACCTTGTGTACAGAGAGTCCCCGGGGACTCCTGGGTGTTTACACACAGGGTACACATACATACATATACATGCCTCTTCCCCTCCAGCCTTCTTTCCTCTTCCATCTCAATTCCTGTGCCCACACCCACCCTCATTTCTTTTTACTCTGGTGGTTAGCACTGGTGGATGAGGAAACAAATGGTACATTTTCCTTCCCTACTACTCTGCAAAGTGTCACAGTGAACTGATTAGAGAATGGTGTGTGAGACCAATTCCACTTCTGAAAATGGGAAACTGAGCATTTCCCCACCCCCAGGGGGCAGGAGCAAGCAGGCAGGACAGTTATCAGAAGGGTCTCCATAACAAGATAGTATAGAACTATTCACCAAGCAGAAACTTGGTTAAGAAACCTGTAAGATTTTTAGTGGCTCTCAAGTAAACATCTGTTGTAAGGATATCAACCTTGGTGTCACCACAACTTTCATTGCTTTATTTCAGAACGTCAGCCAGGCACCTCCATGGCCAATTCTAGTGCCCTCCCTTCAAGTTCAGCTGGGATCAGCAAGGAGCTGATTGATCTGCAGCCCCTCATTCAGTTCCCAGAGGAAGTCGCCAGCATCCTGATGGAGCAGGAGCAGAACATTTACCGAAGGGTCTTGCCAGTTGACTACCTTTGCTTCTTGACCCGGGACTTGGGCTCTCCAGAATGCCAGACATCCCTGCCCTGCCTCAAAGCGTCCATCTCAGCATCAATTCTTAACTCCCAGAACGGAGAACACAATGCCCTGGAAGATCTTGTGATGAGATTTAATGAGGTAAGAAACCACTTGGAGATGTGGCGATTCAATTGCTAGTAAGTGATTTTTAAACGTATTTCTCCTTTTAGGTTTGTCTGTTATTGGTGTCTCATCTACCTGTTGGTCTTGTGACTTCCATGGTGGCTGCTTTCTTTCCAAGCAATGAGATCAACAACACATTGTCACCCTCTCTGTCACTTCCCTCCAACCTGCCCTTGGCCTAACTGATCCTATCTCCACCAAGTCCATGGGCCTTCTCCCTTTGGACAACCAGTCCAAAATACTCTCCCTGGGCCCATTTTCCAATATTCCCCTCATTGTTCCTACAAGTGCTTTTAAAACCACATATCTTTGACAGTGTGATCTCTGGCCATGGATCTGTCTAGCCCACCCCTTCTTCCACTATCAGGGCTTCTAAGCAGAAATTTAAAAACCAACACACCTGGGTCAGGAGCATGGGGACAAATGTGGATTTGAGAGGCAATCAATCACCCCACTCCTGTTCCCTGCATGCCATCAAAATCCTCAGCCCCAGAAAGTCCCTCCAAAGCCTCTGAGACCTTGCCAGAACCCAGAGCTGGTGAGAACAGTTTTGACCAGAAACTGGAAATACTGGAATACTTGAGCAGAAGACACTGTGAGAGGTGTAGGGGCTGGCTGGGTGGAAAAGAGCCAATGGTTGACATGGTGTGGTCCTGGACCAAGGAAGGAAAGGCAGGTCTCCATCCAGTGCCGGGACCAGGGGATGCTGTGCTCTTAGGCTTACAGAACATTTTCTTTCCCCATATAACCCCACACCCAGAGTTTTCTGTTCTACATTTTATTTCTTTTAGGCTTAATTTCTTTTCTTTGAATGTTAAAACACAAAATTTCCATCTGCGTTTGTTGATTGGCTTAACTCCACAAATAGAGTAGTTTCTTAATTTAGTAATCCAGTAAACTACTAAAATGCTGAGGTTGCCCCTGATCTGTGTCCCATATATCTCTGATGGACAGAAGACCAGTCAGACTTTGTTACTTAAAGCCTTTCCAACTGTGGCAGCTCACCTCGCAGCCTCCACAGCCTGCCGATCATGACTCCAATGATGGTGGTAAATGTCAGTGACCGTGATAAGGCCCAGTGGATGCAGAAAGTGTTAGAGGCTGAGTCCAGGCAATTCTGTGTCCAGACATGCCCCAAACAGCATTCCTCAAAAGGAGATCTGTTATCCTCAGGAATTGCTGATACCATCTGGCATTGTCATGCTCATCATTTTACACGTACCATTTATTTGCTCCTCCCAACAACCCTGGGAGACAGATACTCTCATTAGCCCCATATTACCAATGGGGACACTGGGGCACCAGGACATGAAGTCATTTGCCCAAAGTTACATAGGTGGTCGATGACAATAGTGATATCCAGACCTACATCATCAGGCTCCAGAGCCTGGGCTGTGAACCACTACACTACCTGTTCCAGGCTCACGTGGAGGGGTGGCACTTGATCCCACCCCAAAGCAAGTAAGTAGACTCTGGGAGTCTACTTGAGAGCCTGTGAACCACACTGCCCCTAAATCGCTTTTTAAAATAAATCTCCTGATGTTCTTGATTTTCCCTACTGATAAAAACAGGGTGGAAAATGGAAGTTCCAGTAAATTGAGTGTTTTATTAGTAGATTTTACTGTATTTTGTGTATTGCTTTAAACTTCAGATCTACTCACTCTCACGGCCTTAGGACCTTATCCTTGTCCGTTGTTGTTTTCGTTGTCGTTCTAATTCTACCTGAAGTTTGCTTTGCCTGAACTTTTAAAGTCTAATTTTAAATTAATTTTGGAGAAAGAAAGCTTCAGTTTCTTCCATTCACTCCCATAACCTCGGGAATCAAAGATGAATCAGTGATTTCGCTAATTCAGATTTAGTGATGATACGAAGCACAGCTGGGTTGAGGCGTGCTTTGGACTATCTCTGAAAATAGTTTAGCTAAGCAACTTCAGAACATAAACAAGATTTCTGGGAAAACACTTAAACTACTTAAGAGAACAGTCTGTTTTCAAGTATTCTCAAGCATCTATTTTCATACAAATTATGGGTATACTGATTAAAAATCAGTCCTATGTATGGTCACTACAGGCAGATGAGAAAAAACCTCCAGTAGGCAACACTGGCTAGCTAACTTCTAGTTGCTTTATATACCTTAGTGTAGAAAGAGAATTAAAAGAGAATTCTTAAATTCAGATTTTCACATGGTTAGAAGGGTCTTGCCTCCAAGGTAGTGTGGCTTTACCTTCTGTAAAGAAAAGGGAGGAAAGGAGCTAGCATTTATTTACTAGGTGCTCTGGACTGGACATTTTCACATTTTAAATCCCATTTAATCCTCATCATGGTTGTGTAAGGTGGATGTCATTATCCCTGACTCACAAAGAAAGTAAAGCTTAAATAGCAAAATAAATAATGATAGTATTGGGTTATGACTCATAGAATAAGTATTTATGAGTCCATACTGATACAAATAAATGAATAGCTAAAATAATAGGAGGGGAGGGGTAGCTCTTAATTATAAAAGAATCAATTAATAAATGTGGCAGGATGAGAAAAATAGAAAATCACCATTAGGATCCCCCAGCAATAAATTGCTACAAGCAAGAACCACTGATGAATGCTAATATTACTGGGCAAAATTATGATGAGAAACAAGATACTGGCTTAGCCTAAAAGTATCTCTTCACAATGGGTGCCCAGCTGGCTCAATAGGAAGAGCACTTAACTCTTAATCTTGGGTCGTGAGTTCAATCCCCATGTTAGGTGTAGAGATTACTTAAAGAAATAACTAAATAACTAAAAATTAAAAGTATCTCTCCATAAAATATTTATTAATTTCAAAAGGGAAATAGAACAGTGGAGACACCCAGTATACACGTAACCTTAAGTAAGTGCTCCAGATCAACATGACCAGTAATAAAATATATTAACATATAACTCTTGCTACAGTGGCTCTCTTCTCTACTTGTTAAATTATCAAGTTCAAGGGGCTCCTGGGTGTCTCAGTCGGTTAAGCATCCAACTTCGGCTCAGGGAATGATCTTGCAGTTGGTGAGTTCGAGCCACTCATCAGACTCTGTGCTGACAGCTCAGAGCCTGGAGCCACCTTTGGATTCTGTCTCCCTCTCTCTCCACCCTCCCCTGCTCATGGTCTCTCTCTCTCTCTCTCTCTCAAAAACAAATAAACATTTTTAAAAATCTTTTAAAATAATTAATTAATTAATTAATTAACCAAGTTCAAGTTTATAGTAAAACCAGAATTGCTAATTGGGAATTTAATTACTCTTGAGTCTCCTTTCTCTTTATCCTCTCTTTCTACTTCCTTTCTAAATCTCCTGTGCATCTATTCTTTTTCTACTCTTCTTTCTGTGTCTATTTTTATCTGATTTCCTATTATCACTCATTCATTCATTCATTCATTCATTCAAGACTTACTTATTGAGCACCTCTTGTGCTATAGCCTTCTCTTTTTTTCATCAGTGTGGCAAACATATTCCTTTAAATAGGAAAGTGGGTGATGGGCATTGAGGAGGGCACTTGGGAGGAGCACTGGGTGTTGTATGTAAGCCAATTTGACAATAAATTATATTTAAAAACATAAAGTAAAAAAAGATAAATTACCAGTATGTGATAAAAAAACGACAACATTATACTTTGGTTCTGTCAAAATTGGATACACAAAATAAATGCACTGTCCTCCTTGGAAGGAAGATATATATTGCTTGAAACACTGGAGAATCTCAAAGACAGGAGAGAATATTAGCTCCATGGCAAGAGTGCTAGTCACTTAGGGGAGCAGTGAATGCGTTTATTTATGCATTCAATTATTCAGTTAACATATTTTCAGCACTTCTCAGAAGCAGGACACCATGGTGGATAAGCACTGAGGAAAATGAGTAACAGTCTGCGGCTGCCAGAAGCTACCAGTCTTAAATTGTAGTCAGGCACGAGCACAAATCACTACCAAAAAAGGCAGAAAGTACGTTCAGTGTGAGTGACACAGATGTGGGAGCTGGGGTGTCTAGATGGGTGATCGGAGCTTTCTCTGCTCAGCTATGGAGGTTGGGGCTGGGCCTTGAGGGATGGCTGGGATAGAGGGGGAACATCACAGGGAAGGGAGGATATTCTAGATGAGAAGACAGCCAGTTGTTGTTATGAGCAAGACTCATTGTCTAGGGAGGCAGCTTGCTCCTGATTGTCATTTGAACATGATCCTGAGCTAGAAGTTTCCCAAATTCTAACAATACTTTACACAATGACTTAACTGTAATGTGGGGAAAGGGGAGAAAATCCCTGATGCCTTTCGGGCAATGTTGCATAACATTTGTTCTTAGGAAAATATGGTTAAAATGCAATTCAAAGTACAATCATAAAATAACTGGAAAAATGGCTTACATGAAGGAAGGCCAGGAGATAAATCATTTAAAATCAACTTACAGGGGCGCCTGGGTGGCTCAGTCAGTTAAGCGTCATACTCTTGGTTTCGGCTCAGGTCATGATCTTGCTGTTTCATGAGTTCAAGCCCTGTGTTGGGTTCTGCACTGACAGTGTGGAGCCTGCTTGGGATTCTCTCTCTTCCTTTTTCTCTGGCCATCCCCCACTCATGCTATCTCTGTCTCTCTCAAAATAAATAAAATAAATAAAATAAAATTAAATTAAATTAAAATAATAAAATAAAATAAAATAAAATAAAATAAAATAAAATAAAATAAAATAAAATAAACTTAGACTGTGACTTGGAAGCAGTGTTTCACCCTATTCCTCTTTCTCCTGCCAACATCGAGACTGGTGCACACCAGAGTAACTTTTTAAAGACACTCCTCTCTTTATCCTCACAAGCAAACAGAAGATGCAAGGGGTCAGCCCTCAAGCCAGTGGAAGTTGGATCTCTGGGAGTGGGGAGTAGGCTTAGTCCTGCTTTGCTTGATTTGGGAGGTAGGTTTTCATGAACCCTTTTGATCTGGACACAATCTGTAGCCATACTCTTGGTCTAAATCTCCAAGAAACCTGTGTTCTATCTTTCTCTTTTCAAGTTGAGCAACCTCACTTCCTAGCCACCCATAGTCTCTTGCTTTGACAATTTCAAATCATACTGGGGGTTTTCCCCCCATTTTCTTCCCCTATCCAGCCTCTACTCTAGCCCACATTCCTTTTGATTTTACTGGTTTTTTTTTTTTTTCATTTCTTTTAGAATAAATTCCAGAGCCATTTATCTTTTCTAGAGGAGACAGAGAGGCATTTTTTGGTAGATAACTTCACCAAAGTGATCACATACTCTAGCACATGAGCTGAGAAGAGATGAGAAACTACTAAAGGTTGAAGACCATCTTTACTCCCTTTGGTTTCACACCTTTCTTCCCCCCTCACTCCTGAGGGCTATGGTGGAACATAGGGGTTGGTGGTATTCTGGGATCAAATTTCTGAGTCACTAGTTCTCAAACCTTATGCCTCTTCAACATGGCCCACTGCTTCCTGTCTTATTGTTCACCCATTGATGACATTGGTAGTTAGAACTCATCGTGGTCTGCATCTACAGCTAGGCCTCAGAATCTGTCAACAGAGTGAATTTTTGGCTCTATAACCACCACTGCCCACACCAGATACTCTTTTATGTAATAGATAATTGATTTCTCTGACTGGGTACTGGTTTTCAGCTCAAAAGTTTCACTTTTCCCTATGGCCTGAGAGGGCAGTTTTTGCTTGTCAAGTAGTTCTTGGCAAGAACATTTATCTGAGCTCCGCTTTTGGACCAGGTGGTCCAGGGGAAGGTCATGAGCCCAAGATTTAGCCCACAGTTATTCTGAGACCCCAGAAGACTCTGGAGGGATTCTACTTAGCTCTTTGCCCCAGGTGACATTCCCTGACCTCCTTCTGTTTGGTCATCATCAACCTATTTCTCCAGCCACACAAACGCCAGCAGTCCAAAGTGACACTCAGTTGTTACTTGATCCCTCTGTCTTGTAGGTTTCACTAGATGTCAGTTCAACAGTTTAAAGGCCCATCCCTCTATAAAGAATGCCAAGGTGCAGCTTAACTTTCTGGGAAAGAACTGCGAGAATAACCATCTGGCCAGAGTACAGTTGTTTCGGCCTGGGTCCTTTCAGCCAGAATCCTTCATAAGTGATGATCACTTTGGCATGTCCCAACATCTAAAAGTATGTTTGGTCATAGCCAAGGAAAGACCGTTTCTGCACAGTAAGGAAAATGCATGACATATGATAATGGTGGGGATTGATGGGGGAGTGTCTTCATGCCCAAGGGTATCCTTCACTTGAAATATTTTGGAAAAAATACTATTTTTTAATTTGTATATTCAATCATGTTAGAAAAAGTTCCTCTCAAAGATTCCTCTCCCCCTTTTATGCAGACAACCAAGTAAATCATCTGTTTATGGCTGCTATACAAATTTATTCCTCATATCCGAATATTCTTGGGGTGGATTGCTAATAAAGTCCCTTAAGGGTAAGGGAAATTTCAGGTCACTGTGGAAAACCAGATTTCCCTTTGGGAAAGCACATCTCCCCAGAGGCACCTCCAAAATTAGACACTATATTCATTCTCCAGAACATTTCACCATACCTTCCTGAGTTAACAGAAATAGTAGTCCAGAAATTTCTGAACCAAAAAATACAGTAGACAATTAAACCACAAAGACTCAGCTGTGTAAGGCAGTATTCTAAGAGCAAGGTTATTAGTAGGAGGCTAATCTTCCTGGAAACTGGCAGCAAATTGTGCTGGGCAGTTCTTGAAATCAGCACTCCAGGATTCTACTCAGTGACTCTCAGTGAATAACAGGGCTCAGAATGAGGAGGGGCATCACAGCACATCATCAGTCAGGGTGCCACTGTAGGGTCAGCCTGCTGGGTTCTAATCCACCATTTCCAGATACATAACCTCAAGCTAACTACCTAATCCCTACCCTATCTTTAGATGAAGATAATAATAGTACCTACCTCAAATGGGTTATGTGAGTATACAGAGAGATGATATGTGTAAAGCATTGAAGACCTAAGACACAAATGGTTCAGTGTTGGTTACAAAAAAAAAAACAAAAACAGGGGCGCCTGGGTGGCTCAGTCGGTTAAGCGGCCGACTTCGGCTCAGGTCATGATCTCGCAGTCCGTAAGTTCGAGCCCTGCGTCAGGCTCTGTGCTGACAGCTCAGAGCCTGGAACCTGTTTCAGATTCTGTGTCTCCCTCTCCCTGACCCTCCCCCGTTCATCCTTCGTCTCTCTCTGTCTCGAAAATAAACATTTAAAAATATATATTTAAAAAAAAAAACAAAAACAAAACTCTAAAACTAAGATAACTGACAATAATAGTAGATCCCATTTCTTTTATAATGATCTCTCCAGTTAACAGATGAGAAAACTGAGGCACAGAGAGGCTGATTAAATGACCTTCAGTTTTTAGAG
The DNA here is from genome assembly GCF_018350215.1 of Panthera leo. Lineage (NCBI taxonomy): Eukaryota > Metazoa > Chordata > Mammalia > Carnivora > Felidae > Panthera > Panthera leo. Next base: position 53,727,765 of record NC_056689.1, read on the forward strand.
CTAGGATTTGAATCCAGATGATCTGGCTTCCAGAGCCAGTGTTCTTGGATCGTCTATCTTGTGCTATTAAATCAAAAGCTGAAGGAGCATTTTTTCCTCAACTTGGTTCTCTTACTCTGATAAAAGCCATTTTCTTTATAGGAGGACTCAAAATATTCTTTATGATTTCAGCATGTATAATGAATTTGACGTCTTTGTTGACTTTAACGCATGGGCTCATTTCCTGATACTGAAAATGTGGCATCTCTGAATTGAGAGGCTGCGGTCCTAGAGAGGGGGAAGATAATTGCATCTCGAGGTGTTTGAGAATATTGTCCCAGAAGAACATTAGGATCAGTTGTCATCTCTACAGGATCAGGCAGAAGGGGGATTTCAGGTCTTTGGCTTTTAAACTTCCTTTCCTCTCGTGCCTGAGAATGTAGGATACCAAAACAAAACAAAACAAAACAAAATTATTACTTTATTTCTTTATCTCCCTCTCTTGACCACACCTCTCTGTTGTATTTTTCTCTCACTGTCTACTTCTATTTTGCATGAAACCTATGCCCCAATAGAGATGGCTTTTGAAATTCAAAATTTTAAGTCCTGAAGTCCATGTGTACTTCCAAAGGACCAGGAAGAAGGGAAGCTATGCTCAATCTTAGGACAACAGGAGAAGTGGTGGAGGAAGGCTGCCGTGTACCTTGGAATCAGGACTTCCATGCCTGCGCTCATTCTTCAAACGTCTCATGTGATTCCCATGAACAGTGTTTTTCACTGATTAGCCAAATGAAGGCAAGGGCATCAGAATATTTTTAAAATATGTACATGTTTGTAGCCTGCTCCCAGGAGTTTCTGACTCCATGGATACATGGTGAGCTCGGTGATCTGTGTTTTTCAAAAGCTGTCACCAATGGTTGAGAATCACTGCTCTACACCATGAGTCCCACTGGAATTCAAAGAGAAGAACAAAGCTGTATCCCAAAACAAACAGGGGGACAGTGATTCCTGTCTTTGGGATCATCCATTAGTGCAGAGAGTGGAGAGTTGTCCAAAGTAAATTTTAAATAAATGTGGTGGCTTACTTGCTTGTTTTCTCTTTCCCTCCTTCCTTCCTTTCTTCTTTCTGCATTTTTTTTTCATTCTTCAGTACTCATGCTGCAGTGCAGAACTTGGTTTTGAAATATTAAATATTCAAACTATTTTGTTACTATGACTGGATATTTGTATTCTCTTAAGTTACTCTCCTTAAAGCTCCCATCATGTGTCTAGGATTTAACCAGCCCAAAATGAGAACTGCCAATTGACTGGTGGGGGCCTGTTTTATTCTGTTTAAAGCAGGCATCAAGTCAGTGCTTCAGTCCTGGGACTGATAGAAATAATAATGAATGCAATGGAAATTAACAAATAGGCAAATAAGAATTTTGACATATTTGAGACATATTGTTCTTGTTGTTGTTAATTATTATTATTCTCACAAATAGTAAAAATGACTCAGAGAAGCAGCCCTCTGTCACCTCAAGGCCCAGCATTCTTTGCCATCAGACATATCACTTCAGTGACATTGAAACCATAGGAAGGCCAGACATGTTTTAGTTCGAGACTAGGATTTTGAGCTTCTCTCCAGGTCTGCATTAACTGACCCTATTAGGATATTTAATTCAGCTCTTTCAAAAACCATTCTCCTAGAGATCTTTACTGCACATGTAGGAGCCAAGGAGGAATGTATTTATGCTTTGCCAAGAATCTACATTTGCACAAGAGATTTAAACATTCATAAATCCAGTCGCTTTCTCAATGCCTCCCCTTGGCTTTTTTCATTCAACAAGATTTTATTGATATACTTATATATACTTACACTTAGATACTAGGTGCTGTTTCATGCACTGGGGAGACAGCACAGACCAAGACACACCAAGCCCCTGCCCTCACAAACTTACATTCTAACAGTGTCTAAAAGGCATCTCAAATGTGGCCAAAGGAACTACAGTATTGACTTCTCACTCCTCCATTCATATACTACCCATTGTCTTGCCCACGCTATCTTCCCCATGTTAGCATCTACCCAGGTGCTCAAGCTAATAACTTAGGAGTCATTCCAGATTTGTTCTTTTCCCAAACCCTTAACATCCAAACTATCAGCAAGTCCCATTTGCTTTGCTTAAAAATACATCCTGGATTGGACCACTCCTTAACATTTCACCCGCCACCACTGGCCACCATTGCACTCACCTTCAGTACTACTTTCATGCTTGAATACTGTATAATCTGTTCTCCACCCAGCAGCCAGAGTGAGCGTTTATAAACATAAAGCAGATCGGGTCACTCCCTGCTAAAAATCCCCCAATGGCCTTCCCTTTGCATTTGAAATAAAATCCAAAATGCCAAGACCATGCATGATTTTTCCCATCTTCTCCACCTTAACTTTACCTCAGCCACCCCTTTCTCTGACTCTGGTCTAGCCACATTGACCTTTATTCTGTTCCTGGACACACAGAGCTAGTTTTCTCCACACGGCCTTCATATTTGCTATTCTTTCTGCCTAAGACCTTCTTACCCTGGTCATACCACAGCTGCTGTCTTCTCTTGCTCCTGTCTCGGCTCAAAAGTCAGGAAAGCCATTGACTTGTTTGCTTTTATCCTTAGAAACTTTTCAAACATGTTTATTGCTGTATGTCTGGGGTTTTTTTTGCCAAGTGCCAGCTATATAGTAGATGCTCAATAAATATTTATGAATGCATTATGCTAGTTGATGTTGACAGTTGTTTACTGTAATACGTGCTATTTATTAGAAATACACCAAAAAAAGCAAGACATGGCCTTTCGTTTGAGGAATTTACAATCTAGTTCAAGGCATATAAAACCTAAAATATTGAATAAATATACACCAAAAAAGAGTAGTGTAAAACGTTAGCTACCATGTAAGAGATCATGCTTAGAGAAGTGCCATGGGTTAGTGGAAAGAGTATGATTCTATTGCTAAGTCTGGATTTGAGTCCAGGTCTGTCACTTACTCACTGTAGGACTCTGGGCAAGTAAGTGACAAAAACTGATTTTAGCTTCACATTTCTTACCTGTAAAATGGGATAATTTTATCTTCACATGGTTATTGGGACATTTAAGCAAGATAATGTATATAAAATCACCTAGCACAGAATACTCAATAAGCTAGTGTGATTCCATGCCACATGACAGACAAGGACAGTATGTGCCATGAGAATGGAAGAGAGAGGGCACCAGACGCAGTGCCCTTGATGATGATCAAAGGCTTCAGAGCCTTGGAGGTTGAGAAGGCTTTTGCCAGACACAACTCTGAACATTATTATTGATGAGGTTTCAGAGGTTATGTTACATACCTCTGTCATCCACCAAATGTAGTAATCTCTCCCTTGCAGATTCTTACCCAGATTTTGCTAAAAACTTTCAAAGACAGAGTTCAGTCCATTTTAATGAGCGTGTTATGTTGATGGAGCTCACTTTGTTTTAAAATTCTTCCTTAAATCAAACTGAAATATGCCTCCTTATAAATTCCACCTGTCGTTCCCAGAAGAATAATAGAAATTATCTTCCTTTGTTTGGTTCTCTTGAGGCTGGACATTCCCCATATTGTCAAAACATAGCATTTTTCAATATCCCTCTTAAAAATGAGGCCCTCTAGTCTGTTCTGAACACTAAGACTCTCTCTTCTTGTAATTAGGTCATTCTCATGCTCTGAATGTCTGCTAATTTGATTACTTTTTTTCTATAAGCTGTGTCTAATTATTAGCCCACCTGAGTTCAACTAAAACCCCTAGACTTTTAGCATGCACATGGCCAAGTTCATCTTTTCTCTGTGCATAGGTTGTTTTGGGTGTTGTTTTCTTGCATGCATGTAATCTTTTATATTTAATTCTACTAAGTTTTATCTTTTTGGGCATTCAAGCCTGTCAAAAAATTTTTGGTTATTAATTAATTTTTTTCATACTCAGGCTTGATACATGTATCTCATATGTATTTATTCAAATTATTAGTAAAAATGTCAAACCAAATAAGAATTAATAGGAAGCCCTATGACACATCATTAGACTGCTCATTAGGTTGGCCTTACACATTAATCCCCTCTTTGCAGAGTATTTTTAACTTAGATGTGAATTTTCTTAATTCTGCCATCATCTACCAGAGGTTTCTTATTTTGTCTCTCAGTATAAACTTGAGATACTCTGTGAAATAACTTCCTAAAACCAAGACACATCCTTGATATACAAGTCAAATTATCCTCTCAAAAGAAAAGAAAAATGTGGTTAATTTGACAGCTAATTGAGGATGGCTAATTTTTTTCCATTTATTTAGATGATGGTCATGATGACGATGATGATGGTGGTGATGGTGATGATGATGATTATGATGGTGATGATGATGGAGATGGTGCTGACAATAGAGAAATTAATAACTAATGTAGCCATTGCTAATTGTTTCACTGGGCACTGTGCCAAACACTTTACATACCTAATCACATTAGCTTTCATACAGTCCTGATAGATGGGAATCATTGCCTTAAAAAAAAAAAAAATAAGGAAACTGAGATTCAGAAAGGCTACATAAATTTCCCAATATCATGTAACTAGAAAGTGGCTAAGTCATGATGAAACTCAGGTTTTTATGACCCCAAAGCCCAAACTCTTTGTCATATTGCTTTACATAGAGAACAATGCATCTAGTTGCACAGTAAACATTTATCATGAGAGATACCATGAATAAAGAAATGGGGCAATAAAATGCTAGTCGTTTGAGGGATTTGGGGGGTAACCAAGAAAGACCAGTGCTGCACCACCCAAAGTGAGTTGTGGGGATGTCAGCATGTAACTGTAGAAAAATGGTTTAACACATATGCCGTATGTTGAGCAAACAATGATAGCGAAGGTGGGGTTCTTTTTCCATTGCAGGACTTCTTGGGTCATTTAATATGCCAGAATGCAGTATTTCACAAACATACTTGAATACTGAGTGTCTGGTACCTATTATGGAACATGCTTTGGGAAACTCTCATGTAGGAGAGGTAGGTGGGTCTGTCATACAAGGGAGAAGGTGTGTCTGGGTCCTAATGCCTCAGCCTTTCCAAAGCAGCTTAGCCACAGATCCCTCAAGAGCCAGAGAAGGAAGTACACATGTGAAATATTTAAATTACATGACAGTTAACGTACATTCTAGCCTTCCTCCTCTCCTCCCCCCTAGGATGAGGGTTCTGTGTCAGTTAGGTCTGGACAGTTCCAAGGTGGGTGAAATGAATGAATGGCAAAGTGGTGAATGGCAGGGAGGGGCTTTCAAGTGACAGAACCAGCTTGATCAAACATATCTGGGCAAGAACATGCATGATACCAGGAAAGAAGACCCATCACGAGATGATGATGAGGGGCCTGGTGTAGGATGCTGGTGAGCGCAAAAGGGGAAAATATCTCCTGATTGTTGAGCAAAAGAAACTCGGTAGTACAGCGACTAGGTTGGTAGGAAGCCTGAAGGCAAGGAAGGGTCAAGACTGACTTCAAGCTTTCTGGGCAGGTGTTTAGAAGACATGGGGGTACCTGTGACATCATATGGGCAGTAACAAAGACCCTCCGTGGTGGTCAAGGGCACATGCTTTGATTCAGATGTACAAGGGTTCAGATTCTGTGCACAGTGGATTTGGCTGAATTACTTTGCTTCTCTGAGCCTATTTCCCTACTTACAAAAGGGAGCTAAGAGTAGTTTCCTCATGGGTTGTTGTAAAGTTTAAGATAATGAATCCTTAGCTCAGGATAGTGCCTATTTCCCTACTTACAAAAGGGAGCTAAGAGTAGTTTCCTCATGGGTTGTTGTAAAGTTTAAGATAATGAATCCTTAGCTCAGGATAGTGCTTAGCACAGTTGTAGGTGCTCAACAAATGTTATTTCTATTCTTATCACCATTGTTATCATTATCTTGTGAGGAGACACTTGATTTGAGGCATGCAGGCTTTAGGATAAGGGTAAAAAGTAAGGTCGTTAAGTGGATGCCCTCCAGGCTGTGGGAGGTGGGAACCTGGAGCTCGTGTACTAAGAGACTGAAACTACAGATACAATTTGAGAATAATCCCTGTGGAAGGAATGGCTGAGCCATGAGACTTCATCTGTTTTCTAAGATGTCAAGTGTGAGAGAGATCAGACTCCAAGGATCAAGCTTTGGTAACACCCACTATTGTGGCAGATAAAAGGATCCAGGGAGAAGAAGAATGTGGGCATCACATGAGATCTGGCAGCATGGGCGATGAAGACCAAGGGGGAAGAATTTCAAAGATGAGTATCACATTATCCTGAGTCAGGGATGCTCAGGAGTGCTCTGTAGAGAGTCCACGATGGTGAGCAGATCACAGAATGGCGTGGCATTATTAGCCTGTCCCCTAAACTGGGCACACCTGAAGTGTAGTCTGAGGCCAGATTTGCAGAAGTATTTCTACAGACCAGAGCAGAGAGGAAATAAAACTGTTGTTGTACAAGCAACAGTGGAAGGCTGTGTGTTTTGCCAAGATGGAAGACTTCTAGGTACTTTTCAGTATTTGAAGAGTTACCACGAACATAGTTGACTTATTTTTTGTGACTTTAGCAGGCAGAACTGAGTCATCACCTCATCTCAGCTGTAGAGCAGACTGCCTCTGAGGTAGTGAGGCTCTTATAACTGGAGAAGTTTCACACAGAGCCTGGCTGATTGGCTGCAAAGCTGGGAAGAAAGTCTTGGTTTGGGTTGGAAGGTTGACCTAGATCAAACAATGGCCTAGGGGCCAAATCCATTCCACCGCCTGTTTTTATAGAGTTTATGAGCTAAGAATTTTTTTTTACATTTTTAAAATAATTTTTAAAAATCAAAAGAAGAATAATATTTTGTGAAGTAACATTAGATGAAAATGGTATGCAATTCAAATTTCATTGTCCCTAAATAAAATGTTACTGGAACCCAGCCATACTCATTAGTTTACATATTGTCTGTGGCTGCTTTGGCACTGTAATGGCAAGGATTGAGTAGTTGCAGCAAGATTGAATGGCTCACAGAGCCTAAAATATTTATCATCAGGTCCTTTACAGAACAAGTTTGCCAAAAGATTTGAGATCATTCAGTGGCCTCTTTTCAACTGGGAGATTCTGTGAGGGAGAAAGTTTTTGCCTTAGATTTGGCTGGGAGGTCATGGGTCACTTGGAGACCATCATAGCAATAGCCTGCAGGGGTGGAAAACCAGGGGACAGTGGTGAGAAAATGTAGATAATACATTGGGAATACTTGCTTCAAGAAGTCTGACAGAAAACAAAGGTACAACTTGGCTGATGGCTCATCAGGTCAGCACAGAACAGGGAAGGTGTTTCTGGGGGGATAGGAAGACATGTACAAGTTTGTGTCAGAATAGAGACGTAAAAACTCTTCCTGTGCTTGATGAACCTACTGGTATTCTTAGTATCTGCTTTATTTTATGGCACAGTTAAATATATCTGTTGTCATATCTCTCAGCAAGAGGGGATTTTCTAAATGTTCTTGTTTATAAATGCGCAGAAAATTTTTGCACAGAGAGTCATGCTTTTGTTGGCCAAAGAAAGTGAACACTTGCTGATTTTCTGGCAATCCTAACAAAAATACTGAAGTGTATTTATACTCTGGGGGCCAGAATGAATTTCAAAATGACAGTGCTCAGATACCTAATCAGCCTAGCTTTCCTCTTTTGCCTCCACTGAGTTTAACAACTTTGTCAAATCCCTTCCTGTGAAATCCACTTCTGCAAGTGAGTTGAAACTAATTCTCTCTACTGCAGAATAAACACAAAGCGGGCTTCCCTACTAGGCTTTCAAAAGCTTGGTCCCCCACCAATGGATGAGATAAGCAGACTAATCCATGGAAAGTGTGGTATGAAACTATCTTTTTTTCAAAGCACATTTTTTATTGCTTCTTACACTGTGATTTCCTTATTAACATCTCATAACAGTTATAAAAAATGTTTACCTCACACTGTTTTGAAGCATAATGTTATTCCAGCAGAATTTCAAACCAGACACAGGGACTTAGTTACCGTTCTTATTCCAAACAAGGCGAGACACCTATTGTGTAGTCTAATGTCAGTAACTGTTATCTATGCCAATGAGGGATATTCTGCGAATAAAAACCCACGCAGAACCAAAATCTTACTTTGGATAGTAGGGTTGCATCTTTTCCCAGAGGAATTATGTGACACCTGTGAACAAAGGTGGCATTCATCCATTTGGTTTTCACATTCGTTCCTTGTCCCTGTGACAATACCAAGAGGTAGCTGTCTGCTTTTCATTCTTTAGGAGCTCCTTATTGCCAAGCATATAGAGTGCAGACATCTTAGCCACATACAAGGGGCCCTACAACCTACCTGTCCAGTTTTCTCCCCCATTGATCCATTCCTACATGCCCCTTTCACATTTGTCAGCCTGGACGACCTACTGTTGCACTCTGTGGGAGGTTACAGAGACACTGCACAGTTCCAGAGGACATCATTCACTTCGTGCACAAAATGGCAGCTTGGATGAGAGCATTGGCCTTGAGACTGGAATTAGAATCCCCGTTCCACCGCTTACTGTCTGTGTGAACCCAGGCAACTTTCTTTTTTTTAATTTTTTTAATGTTTGTTTATTTTTGAGGGAGAGAGAACGTGAGCAGGAGAGGGGCAAAGAAAGAGGGAGACACAGAATATGAAGCAGGCTCCAGGCTTGGAGCTGTCAGCATAGAGCCTGATGCGGGGCTTGAACTCATGAACTGAGAGATCATGACCTGAGCTGAAGTCAGACGCTTAACCGACTGTGCCACCCAGGTGCCTTTCTTTCTTTCTTTCTTTCTTTCTTTCTTTCTTTCTTTCTTTCTTTCTTTCTTTCTTTCTTTCTTTCTTTCTTTCATGTTTATTTCTTTTTAAGAGATAGAATGTGCAGGGGAGGTGCAGAGAGAGGGAGACAAAGGATCCAAAGCAGGCTCTGTGCTGACAGCAGGGAGCCCAACGTGGGGCTCAAACTCAGGAACCATGAGATCATGACCTGAGCTGAAGTTGGATGCTCAACTGAGTATGCCACCCAAGCGCCCCTCCCAGTGAACTTTCTTAACCATTCTATGCCTCAGTCTCCTCGGTAAATGGTACTAACAGCACCCACGTGACAAATCAGGCTGTTGTAAGAATTAAAAGAGGTAATTTGGGGGAAATGTGTTTACCACAGTAATTGACCCAGATTCAAGAACACAATAAATAACTAATGATGAAGATAATGATGCTAGAAAACTAATAATTCTGGATTACTTACTTTTAGAACAGATAAAATTTTCCTTGCTTCTAATTGTGTAACATTTTAGGGTCACTACTTACAGTCTTTCACGAAGTTTGGGGATATAGTCCCCATTTTGAACAGTTCAGCATACCTAGGTGGGTTCTTAATGATTACAAAGGTGGCATATAGAGGTACTGATATTAGGGTTGGTTCCACACTCTATATCTGGATTCATAGAACAGAGAAACTGCATCTAAAGTTTTCTAACATTTTCAACTCATGTCTTCTTTCAAAGTGTTTATTTTAAAAATCCCTCATGTCCACATTTAATGTGATTTTGGAATCTACAAATATAATTAATAGCACGAATAAAACCATTTATAATACTGAATATACATTTTTAAAACATTACATGTTCTCCTCTCCCCTACCTGCCCTCCCCAATCCTGGCCAAGACCGTTATCACCCTCTTCCCCAAGGTGAGAATCACAGTCAAAGAGAAAGGGTAGTACACTAGTCCAGTTCCACTAGGGTTCTTCTAGTTCTTGGATTTTGTGATTTAAGGACTAAATGTTGAGACCTGGGAAATCCAACTCCTTCTAATAGGAAAGAAGTCCCTGAGTTAAAGGAACACAAGGAAAGGTGATGGGAACAGAAGTTTGGGTCTGAGAATATCACCCTAAGAATTGGGTGACATGGATGTGAGATTGACTTCAGGGCAAATCTTCCATATCTGTACCATGAATCTAAAAAAGACCAAGGTTTGCTTGCTGGCTTTTTCTTTTTTTCTTTCTTTCTTTCAGGAAGAGTAGGGACATGACATGACATGACATGACATGTTTGAGGAAGAGAACACCATACCCAGTGATTCCCTTTCTCTTGGGAAAATGAGATTTCTGGGGTGTGGAGGGAGGACATTCTACCAGCATTACAACTCCCTGAAGATTTTCCAAATGTCTTTCTTAGAAACCCTTAAGAAAACAGTACACACCATTTGCTTGAGATGGTATTAGGACCCAAGTTCTGTAACTGTGGACTAAGGATGTAAGATTTGACTTCAGGGAACTTCTTCCATATGTATACCATGAGTCTGAAGAAGACCAAGGCAACTTTTAATAAGATCATGAGTCTGCAATCTTTGCTTTGCCTCTAGCCAGCCATGTCTCATTGAATAAGTCCTTTAGCTTCGGACATCATTTTCTGACCTTAAGATAAAGGATTAGACCAGGTGATCTCCAGTACTTAGAACTTGAGCTCTGGAGTCTGGCCTTCCCAAGTTTAAATCCCATTAAATAGTTTCTAAATTTTTCTAAGCCTCCTTTTGCCCATCTGTCAAATGAGGATAATAGTTCCCTCTAGATAGGATTGTTACGATCAAGAAATGCCATCTGTTGTTAATTATAATCCTCTGATGCTTAATGTGTAAGGTGAGTTGAATGTAATACTGAATCCAAAATACCCTATATGCACTACCCACTTGCTATACCTCTATTTGCAGGAAAGGTAGAGGAAGGAACTGAGTGGGCCAGTCAACAGCCAAAGCTGTGGACTCAAGGGCTTGGGTTCAATGGAGTGGGAGTGATGGTGAGGGCTCTTCTACTGCAATATCCTATACATTTTAGCATGAAGTGTTCTCTTCCTTCCTTTGAGTGATGATTTCTTTTTTTAATTTTTTAAATGTTTATTTATTTTTGAGATAGAGAGAGCAAGGTATTGTCAGAGAGAGAGGGAGACACAGAATCTGAAGCAGACTCCAGACTCTGAGCTGTCAGCACAGAGCCAGACGCGGGGCTTGAACCCTCGAACCGCGAGATCATGACCTGAGCCTAAGTCAGACACTTAACTGTCTAAGCCAGCCAGGTGCCCCTAAGGTGTTGATTTATAATCCAGTCTATCTTCAGCCTGATTGTTACAGCTGGGCAGAGTCCCCAAAGGAGAAGCAACTGCACTCCCAGCTCAGAGTGAGGGGAAACTTTTTAAGACAGCGGGGAGGACCTGTAGGCTGCCTTTTATAGGAGAGATTTAGGGAGAAAGGGCCCCACTTGGGCTTAATGAGGTGGGACTGCCCAGCCCAGAATGCCCAGTCCTCCTTCTTGACTGTTTACTCCTGGCAACACTTGTTTTTTGTTTATTTGTTTGTTTGTTGTTTTCAGTATGATTTTGATAACCGTTTCATTGAGACATAATCCGTATGCCATGCACGCACATCCTTAAAGTATGCAGTTCAGATAAGCACTGAGTAATATATGGAACTGTTGAATCATTACATTGTACACCTGAAATTAATACAACACTGTATGTTAACCACACTGGAATTAAAATTTAAAAGAAGAAAGAAAAATTTATAATAAAAAAAGTGAAGTATATACTTCAGTGGCTTTTTAGTACATTCATAGAATTGTATAACCATCACTACAACTTTAGAACATGTTCACTGCTCCAAAAAGAAACCCATACCTATTAGCAGTTACTCCTTATTCCTCACTAACCTTAGTCCCTGGAAACCACTAATCTGTTCTCTGTTCCTATGGATTTTCCTATTCTGAACATTTCTCCCAAAAGGAGTCATATAAGATGTGGTCATTTGGGTGTGGTTTCTTTCACTTAGCATTATGTTTTCAAGGTTCATCCACATTATAGCATGTATCAGTACTGCACTCTTTCTTATTGCCACGTAATATTCCACTGTAGGGCATACCTCCTTTTGTTTATTAACAAAATAAACAGTTGATTGACATTAAAGCTATGCTCACTTTTTGGTTATTAGAAATAATGCTCTTATCATAAATGTATTTTTGGGTGGATGTGTGTATTCATATCTCTTGGGTATATACCTAAGAGTGAAATTTTTGAGGTTATATGGTAACTCACTGTCCAGCATTTTGAGGAATTGCCAAACTGTGTTCCAAAGTGGCTGCAACATTTTTTGCTCTTACCAGCAATATATGTGGGCTCTGGTTTCTCCCCCTCCTTGCCAGCACTTGCTCTTCTGTCTTTTTTTCTTACAGCTATTCTAGTAGGTGTGAAGTGGTAGCTCATTGTGGTTTTGATTTGATTTGCCTAACTGGCTAATAACATTGAGAATCTTTTCATGTGCTTATATTTATGTATTTTCTTTGGATAAATCTCCATTCAGATCCCTTCTTGCAACATTTTTTTTTTCAATATATGAAATTTATTGTCAAATTGGTTTCCATACAACACCCAGTGCTCATCCCAAAAGGTGCCCTCCTCAATACCCATCACCCACCCTCCCCTCCCTCCCACCCCCCATCAACCCTCAGTTTGTTCTCAGTTTTTAAGAGTCTCTTATGCTTTGGCTCTCTCCCACTCTAACCTCTTTTTTTTTTTTCTTCCCCTCCCCCATGGGTTTCTGTTAAGTTTCTCAGGATCCACATAAGAGTGAAAACATATGGTATCTGTCTTTCTCTGTATGGCTTATTTCACTTAGCATCACACTCTCCAGTTCCATCCACGTTGCTACAAAGGGCCATATTTCGTTCTTTCTCATTGCCATGTAGTACTCCATTGTGTATATAAACCACAATTTCTTTATCCATTCATCAGTTGATGGACATTTAGGCTCTTTCCACAATTTGGCTATTGTTGAGAGTGCTGCTATAAACATTGGGGTACAAGTGCCCCTATGCATCAGCACTCCTGTATCCCTTGGGTAAATTCCTAGCAGTGCTATTGCTGGGTCATAGGGTAGGTCTATTTTTAATTTTCTGAGGAACCTCCACACTGTTTTCCAGAGTGGCTGCACCAGTTTGCATTCCCACCAACAGTGCAAGAGGGCTCCCATTTCTCCACATCCTCTCCAGCATCTATAGTCTCCTGATTTGTTCATTTTGGCCACTCTGACTGGCGCGAGGTGATATCTGAGTGTGGTTTTGATTTGTATTTCCCTGATGAGGAGCAACGTCCTTCTTGCAACATTTCTGACAATGCAGCATGACATTAAGATGTAGTCTCATCCTTCATAGATTGGCTGTTGTGTCATTCTAAGTCCTTAAGGATGAGTGTGTGTCCTAGAAAGGAAAGTGAAAGAGCTCTGCTTCCAAGTGTAGACAAGAAGAAAGGGGTCAGCACTTAGGATTCCCATTGTAACTGGGATTGTGTCCATAAGCAGGGAAGGCTGAAAATCAGTGGTTTTCCAGAAATGTGTCCATTCTCAATAGAAGAGCTCTGGACTTGAAAGTAGAAGCGTTGGATTCAATTTCTGGTTCTGATCGGTGACTATGACCAACCTGCTTAGTAGGTAACTAAGCCTCTTTCAACTTTCCTTTCTACTACCTTCCCCATTCAACTATCATCCTTCCTTTTTTAAGTTGAAGTATAATTTACCTACAGTATAATCAGCCCTTTTTGCTGTACCATTTGAATTTTAACAAATGTATACAGTTTTGTAATGACCACCACAATCAAGGTAGAGAATATTTCTCTCATTCCAAAAGTTCCCTTTGCTCCTTTGTAGTCATTCTCTTTCCCTGACTGCAAATCTCTGGGAATATTGATCTGATTCCTTTCTTTATCCTTTCGCCTTTTTCAGAATGTCATATAAATGGAATCTTACAGTGGTGGATAGCCTTTTGAACTTGGCTTTTTTTCGTTTAACAGAATGCATTGGAAATTCATCATTGGTATTGCACATATCAGTAAGTTGTTCCGAGTAGTATTCCATTGTATGTATATCTATCATAGTTTATTTATTGACTCATCAGTTGAGAGGCACTTGGATTATTTTCAGGGTTTTTTTGTAATTATGAGTCAAGCCACTAAAAACATTCTCAGATGGGTGAATATAGGTTTCATTTCTTTAGAGTAAATACTAAACTGTTTTTGCAAAGTGGTGTGCAAAGTGTCTATCATTTGGCATTCCCAGCAATATGTGAGAGTTCCAGTTGCTCCATATCTTTGCCAGCACTTGTCACAAACTCCAGTTTTTTCATCTGTGGATGAAGCAGCAATCCCTGCCTTACTGTCTCAGGACTGTTAGAGATAAAAGTGAAACCATATAAGTAGAAGTGCTATGTAAACTGTGAAGTGCTATAACCAAGTAAGAAACGCTACTGCCTCTGATCGTAATGATCATGCCCACTTATATACAAAGTGTTGTTTCCCACATGAGCTAAATGTTTCATTTTTCCCCCTACATCTTGGCAGACAACTGTGAGTTATGGCAAGCCTAAAGCAGCAAGCGGTTTTGCCTTAGATGCATTCTAGAGTTTGTTTTGGCTCTAGTTTTTGAACTTCTCACAGAAGCAGATAAATGACCAAGATGTAAGTCATCAAGTGTGAGTCAGTTTTATAAAGAAAAATGACCCTATGTGATGGAAGTCAGCAGGAGTGGAGTCAGCAGGACAGACAGTATGACGTGCTATGGGAGAAATACATGCAGGCCTAACCAGGCAGTGTCCCCAGGGCAAGGCAGTTAGGACGTCTATAGCAACTGAGAGGACTGGTTATCTAAAATGCCCCACTGCAGTAGGGGTGAGAGGGGTGGGTAGAAAACTGACAACGAAAGTAATCCTTTCAACATTTTTGAAATTCGAAATTTACTTTTTTCCATGTTAGAAACAGAAAGGCATGAGAAACAAACAAGTGAAGGTTTTCTCCTTGACATGAGTATGAACTAGTACTTACCAGGATATACAGAGGGTTACATGTGGAAATATTTAGAGATACGTATGTATTTGCAAGTCAGTATGCATACATGCATTTCCTTGCTCTGTCATCTGAGGGGGCCTGACACCCCAGTATAAATAAGCACATCTAATCCCCACATCTTGGCATCTAATACCTTTTTCCAGTAGAAAGGAACCTGGGCTCCTTAGAGAAATGGTTCATTCTAAGAACAGGACAGGAAATATATAAGATGAGCCTGGAGCATCTGGAAGTGCTAGAATGTAGGGAAACAGTCAAAAACCTGCCATAATGGGGTATGTCAGACAGGCCAGGAGCCAGCTGAAAGAGCTCCCAGTGGTCAATGCCGGAGCAAGTTGAACAAAATAAAGCAGTATTAGATTATAGCCTGTTGTGATTATGTTAAATGAACATTTGTTAAGTAGAACCCTGGTGTCCAGTAATGAGCCACATTTCAACAAAAGATCACAAGGGAAAGTGAAATAGAGAAGGTTACTACTCACAAGCCCTGGAGGAGGAACAGGCCTACAGGGGCCACTCTGGGAAGGCGAGGCAGGCTGCAGGCAGAGAGAGAGGCAGGGCCTGGGGCACATGCCTTTACTAGGGTCTGCAGGGGAAAGCTTTGGGGTTATTGGGCTAAAGCTGGATTGGTCGATTCAAATCAAAAACAGCAGGGCTGTGGTCAGCTTCATAGGGGTCTTATCTGAGGGGCATACAAGGGGAAGGCCCTGGGTGGCAGGGGAGAGTATTTATCACAAGGGTGTTTCAGGAAGTCATATTCGGAATTCACATTTACTTGTGACCCTGAGGGCTGTTATCTAGGGCGCTGCTCTCAGGAGAGGCTGGTATCAGTTCAGGGTCCCCCAGGCTGCTTGGCCACACAAAATGGATGCTGAGGCAGCAATACCATGGAGTAGGTTAGCTAAACTCTCAACATAGCCCAAACTATACAATAAATATTCATGAGTCTAAACTGATAAAAGTAAACAACTGGGTAAATAAATAATAAATAATAAAATACGGTTGACCCTCAACCTGCATAGGTTCACTTATAATAATATGTGGACTCTTTTCAGTAAATACAATACTACAAATACAGAATTTAGTTAATAATAACACCAGTTTGTCTTATTAATTGTGACAAATGTACCATACTAACTTAAGATATTAATAAAAGGAGAAAATTGGGAGCTGGGTGTATAGGAATTCTCTGTACTATCCTTGTTATTATTCTGGAAATCTAAAAATATTCTAAAATAAAAGTTTACTTTTAAAAATTTACCACCTTGCAAAATAAGAACTAGAAAGACCTAAAATTTCATTTGTTTATATAGAATACTTTGCCCCACTGAAAAATACTCCCTGAAGAATTTCAGTTCAATCTTCATGATGTTTTAAATAAGATATGTTCTTTCAAAGGTTGTATTACATGAATTGTGTGAGCTTCAGATGAAACATTCATTATGACTTTTTTATTGTTGTTCATTGAGATACCCCTAAAAAAGATGACTATAGATGTTTTGGAGGCATTTCCTTTTAAAAATTTAAGGAAATAAGGAGAAGGAATTGTTAAAAAAAATAAAATAAAATAAAAACTCAGCAGATGATTATTCAGACTATCAGGCACAAAATCAAAGGCCACTCTTTCTGCCAAGTTAAAAAAGTCCAGCTTGATTGTTGTGTGTTCTCTAAATGTTATTTAGTTCTCTAAAATGGTGTTTAGTTTCACTTCACACATTAACAAATAAGATCAATTTACCAATGTTATAGAACTCTGTGTTTTATAATGTGACCATGGCATGCAGAATATGTCCACTCAAAAACATCTGGACTATCTAGGTCAGTCAGTCAAGATGTTTTATACCAAAGGAAAACTCCTATATTCCTTTTATCAACTTAATTTATTCCCGGCTGCAAGTCTCCTTTCTCTCTCCCTAAGATAATAGTGATGCCTTTGAAGGACATGTAACAGTGTAATCTTTCATTGCTTTCTAGTGAGCTTCCTGTCCCAGAAAATTTCTGGCAAGATGTTTTTACACTCAGATCCAAATCACTGTCTAATGAAAGTGAGCCAAGAAATTTGCCATCACCCCCCACCTGCCCACCCACCCAAAGAACTTAATGCTCCTCAACCCCACCCCCCAAGACACAGGGCTGCCAACCTCTCAGTTTGTTAGGCCTCTTCTCCTCAGGCTCTGACCTTAGGACTGTGGCCTTTCCCCATTATCACTCTCCAGGAGCACTTTGGCTTCTTATATGCTAAACTGGCCGTTTTTAGGACTTGATGACAAGGTTAGGTAACCTTGCCACCCCGCCTACAAACTATCTAAGTCCTGCAAAGTTAGACAATTACCAGGTACAGAGTTTATTTGTTGATTTGACTTACCTAATCTAAGTCTGGCTCATCACAATTTCAGGCCGAAAACTGTCATCTCTGCAGCTACCTCCACCCTAGGGAATTAAGTCCATCCTCCACTAAATGTACCCGGATATTTCAGCTCCTTCCAGGACTACTGTGTCCTCTCGGGTTTTTCTTTATGATTCTTGTCTAGTTGGTTAAGTAAAATAGTTATTGACTGGCTATGACAGTTGTTGTAACCTGACTCAGTAATGGTAATAGCTACAATTAGCCAAACACTTAAATTGGCCCTAAACTGTGCTCCATGCATGTGGCCTTTTTCAGTCCTCTGCACAGTCCTGTAGTAGATATATTGTTGTTCCCATTTTATAGATGGGAACACTGAGACTCAAAAAACCTGGCAAACATATCTGAGTCCACACAGCTGGTATATGGGAGAACTGCATACAGACAGGTCATGGTTCCATCACACTCACTCCCCTGACTTATTTCCCCCTCCTGCATATCATTTATGGACAGCTGCCAGTCTACCCTAAATAGACCCATCTTTAGACATACCATATTTTTATATACAAGGAAACATAAAAGTACAGATAGGATTTTTTTTTACTTCATATTAATGTTTTAGGCAGAAATTATTATTTTAAATTCAATCAATCACACACTTGCTTTGGAAATATAAACTACCATATTTTAAACTTCAAAATGTAGTGTTCTTCAGCTTTTATTAAACTCATTATGTCCTTCTTTCTGGTGACCTCACACTCCACAACAAAAATGTCATACCCAGAAATACTTCATTTCCTAAAGGTATTTTGTCCATATTCCCATTATTATGTCTGAAGTCTCCAGTGAATGTAGTAGATTGCTGAAGGTGGTCCTCCACGAACAGAAAAGATGTGAGGAGATATCTCTCTCCCTCCTGGACCCTGTCAACCTTGTGCATTGAAGGTGTGATGAGTGGGGAAAAGATCATACAGACCACAGCCTTGACTTCTCTCCCCAAAAGCAGAACACCAAGAAAATCAAGCCTAGTGAATATCCACAACATGTAAAAGAAGAAGAAATGTTAATGTTTAATTTGAAACAATATAGGATACTGGAAAGGGTGGGAACCCTGAGGTTTTAGTCTGAAAGCTTCCCTGACCAGCTGTTTGTGGCTCTTGACAACGTCAGCCTCTCTGGGCCTTATTTTCCTTACCTGTAAATTGTAAAATGTCACCATTGGACTGGTGACTGTTTGTTAATGTATTATTGATGTCTCCTCCTCCTTGGGAAAAAAAAAAGACCTCAAGAAGTTTTTAAAAAACAGTGGAGTAAAAAGTCTAGAGTCACGTAAGAAAGGTTGGAAAGATGTGGGCAATAATGCTTATGCAAAAGGAGGGGCGCCTGGGTGGCTCAGTTAGTTGAGTGTCTGACTTCAGCTCAGGTCATGATCTCACGGTTCATGAGTTTGGGCCCCTCACTGGGCTCTGTGCTGACAGGAGCCTAGTGCTTACTTTGGATCCTGTGTTTCCCTTTCTCTCTCTACCCCTCCCCTCTCTGTCTTTCTCTCTCTCTCTCTCTCTCAAAAATAAATAAGCATTAAAAAAATTAAGCATAATGCTTACGCAAAAGGAAACTGATGCCATTGATTCAAAAGTTGGTCAGCCTTTGGGTAACCTAGACAAAAAAGAGAGAGATGATGGGTTATATTGTTCTCATTATCTGAAAAAGGAATGCAGAGAGGAGGGAAAAGAAGGAAGGAGGAGAAAAAGGGAAAAAGCTGCAACATACCAGAATGTCAGGCAACCCAAACTAAAGTTCTGAGAGGAATTGTTTTATGTGTCCTGAAGAGAATGGATAGTCTTCAAGAGCAGCTCCCAAGACAAAAACATTTGAAACAGTCTTTCTCTGTGGCCATATTTTATATTGACCCTCAATAAAAGGACATTGTTAAAAAGCATTGCTCTCCAAAGATACCCATGTAGAGAGCTAAGATAATCTAGTCCAGGTGTGCTGTGCACCAAAAATCTTACTTGGTCCAGGAGAGCTTAGAAAATCTAAGGAATAAATGTCTGTTATGACCCTTAGGATGTCTTTCTCAAACACCAGTCATCTCAGCCAACCTTTGACAATTGAGATTCCTGGCAAGTCCCTTCATATATGAAACTAATTCAGGTTTGTGAACATTTTCCTACTTCCATCATCTTCCCATTCCCCCAATGAATCTGCGGATATATATACGTGTATATATATATCCGTGTGTGTGTGTGTGTGTGTGTGTGTGTGTGTGTGTGTGTGTGTGTGTGTATATATATATATATATATATATATATATATATATATATATCTGCAGAGAGGGCTGATCAATTTTATTATTATGGTGACCCATACCGAGGGAAGGGGGAAGAATTTCATTTTCTACTGTATAGAATGCTCTGTGACTGGATTTTCCTTTTACAACAAACATGTATTGCTCAGAATAATAGAGATTAAACCAGGGACCTGGTAAAGGGGAAAGAGAGGGAAAGGTGGGAGGGAGAGAGAATGAAAATGAAGTACAGTTGCATGCAAGTAAATTTGCAAAGGTCTGTTTAACATGTGAAGCCCTAGTGTGGTCCTGTCACTTAGACATTGCTCCACAAATATTTGTTGAATGATGAAATAATAAATAGAAATGGAAGAGAGCACCCGCCGGCAAGTGTCTGGAGGTGAAGTCGCCAGCTGGCCGCCTCGACTAGGAAACGAATGCACTGTGGCTTCTTCAGAACACTTTGTTGTGAGTAGGGCAGCATCATACGGCCCTTTCCAAGAGGAGCAGGCCCAAGATGCATCCCCCAGATTCCTAAAAGGGTTCATCTGTCAACCAGAGTTCTATGGCAGAGGCAGGCTGCCAGGAGCACCTCTTCTGATCCAGCATAATTGGGAATGAGCCCTTCCTCTTCTTATCACTCAGCCAGCACTTTTGTTTGCTTCTTGAGGCCACTCTTGGAATATCATCCATTTGTTCATTCAGTCATTTACCCAGAAATACTGCATGAGTGCCTACTATGTGCGAGGCACTGTTCTAGGCTCTGGAGATCCTGCGGTGAAAAAACAAAATCCTCCACCGACAGGGGTTACATTCTTACTAGGTGGAGACAGATAATAAGAAAAATAAGTAAAATGCATGGAATTATAAGTGTTAGGGAGAAAATAAAGCAGGGAAGAGGAATGGGGAGTGTTGGGGAGGGGTGGCTATTGTAAGCTTAAGTAGGGTGGTGAGGGAAGGCTCAGACCTTTGTATCTGAGTGAAGATCAGAAAGGGTTGAGGGAGTGAGCTATCTGGACATATGCAGGAAGAGCATTCAGGCAGAGGGAACAGCAAATGCAAATGCCCTATGGAGATAGGGGTGGAGGTGGGACACATACCTGGCACATTCAAGGAACAGTAAGGAGGCAGGTGTGACATGCTATAGGCAGTGGAAAGTTAACATTCTTGGTGATATATACACTGATATATGTAGCTATAGTTGATTCATTTATTTCTCTGTATTATTCTATTGGGTACTCTATCCTTTTACCATTAAAAGATATTCCTTTCTCATTCTCTCTCTCTCTCTCTCTCTCTCTCTCTCTCTCTCTCTCTCTCACACACACACACACACACACACACACACACACACACACGTTTAAAGTTTTTTAATCTTTACTTTTTCATTAGTAAATGTTTAACAAAAAAGTCAAATATATTTTCACAATTATGAATTTACTACCCACTGTAGCTTAGTTGTGAGATACTATTAAACCATTTGCAAAGGATGAATAGCCTTCCTTTCCTTGCCCAGCATGGAGGAGTTGGAGCAGGCCCGTCCCATTGAGGTGAGGGGATGGAAGCCATGCAGAGGTGCATCAGTGGTGTGTTACAGGATGCAGGGTGGAGTAGGGGCCACGCGGGTGGTGGACAGAAGACAAGGGAGATCGGTTACTTTGAGCAAAGCATTAAATTGATTAAGTAGATACATTTATGGCAAATACATGAAAGCCAGGTAGATCACTGTTGGAAAAGATGCTTACAGGCCTAGAAAGACGGAAGGCTAGAAAGAACCTTGAGGTATTGAAATGGAGATGTAGATTTCATTGTGACTTGTATTTTTAAATATATATACACAGATTAATGTAGGAGTAGTTATAGGTGTGTGTGTGTGTGTGTGTGTGTGTGTGTGTGTGTGTGTGTGTGTGTTTGAGCTCTGTGTGCTTACAGACCTAGAAACAATGACATTCTGGTAGCATTGAGCACATAGATATTGGATTCTAAATACTATCCAAACATTTTTTGAAGAAATGGGTGACCCCACAGCTGGCACAGAGAAAATTAAGATAAGTCTAAAACATCTTGTCGTGCTGGAAGGCAAGGAAACGCTCAAATGATGATGGAGACATATCGGAAAGACCCAGGAGCTGCTTTGGGACAATCTGATGTTCATTATGATAATCATAGATTCCCATATAGTGAAAAAATTTGCATCCATGAGTCTATGTAGATTTAAATAAGCAAGTAAATAAATAAATAGATAAATGAGGGGAAAGGGTGAACTCATTCTTACCAAAGAATGCAACTAATCAATATAGAAGGAATGATGGAAATATAAATCACCATTTGGCAGCTATCACAGAGGTAGGTGGTTGATGCAGGCTGTAGTCATCAGTGGAAGGCAGGTGGACAGAGGGTTGCTAAGGAGCAGGATTCCAGTGCAGTCTTCAGTTTATTGCCCACAAAATACTACTCAAGAGGCAAATAGTGACTTTACAGAGGAGAAACCTGGCCACATGATCAGGATTCGTATGACCAGGTGGTGCAAAGTGTTGACATCCTGTGCCCTCTGATGTGAGGAGGCATCCAGCCAAGCCCAGCTTTGTTCTGGAGCGTTCCTGACAAAACAGCATAAACTAAGTCTGGTCATGAGGCAGTATCCCATGGGGCCAGACTGAGGGCTGTGCTACAGAATGAAAGCCCTGTAATCTTTGACGCTGCAGAGGACCTGAAAGAGGGAGATACAGAGGAACGATTCTGGATTGGAAGACACTGAACAGACTTGAAAACAAAATGCAATGTGTGGTTCCTCAGATCAGCAGTATCAGCGTCTAGGAACTTGTGGGAAATGCAGAAGAGCAGCCTCACCACCACCACACCCCACACCCACACCCCAGACCTACTGAATCAGGACCTACATTTTAACAAAATCCCCAGTGATTCCTATGCACACTTAAGTTTGAGAATGGCCAGGGCCCTTGATCAGCAGTTCCTAGGCTTTATCAGAATGACTTAGGAAAACTTTTTAAAAGGACAGGTTCCTACCCCCCTACCCCATACATTGAATTAGGTGCTAAATGGTGAAGTCTGCAACTGGATATTTTTGAGGAATGCTCACAGGTGGTTCTGACACTGAGCCACATGAGGAACCACAGGGCTCTGAATGGTGGTGTCATATGTATAAGTGACCTAAACAGGGTTCATTCCTGATGGGCCTCAAAACACAGGTTGGAGAATCAAGCTAATAATCCAACAGGATGCCTCCAAGCACCAAGACATGGCCCCAAACTAATACTCCAATTCAAGGGTGGAATGTAAATAAATTTTGCTGCTTCACATTTCAGGAGTTTTCCAGAACATTTAAGTGGATTTGAAAAATACTTTTTAAAAGATTGTTTGTACAAACATCATACTCTTTCCAGTCCTTCTTTGGCATAGAGTTTAATCAGATTTAAAATGGTGAGTGTTCTCTGTAAGGTTGTATGTTTCTTTTCTTCTAGGGCATGTAAAACAAGGCATCTGGGTTGTATCACTAAAATACCAAAACATGTCCACCATTTTCAGGAAATTTTTAGGAGTTTATATGCTATAGGTGTTGCATATGTTTGATAGAAGGCTGTAGTAGTCTCTTCATTTAGAATTTTTAAAAAGTTTATGCATACCAATTTTTTTTTGTTTTTTTAGAAAAATATTTGGGTAAACCATTTAAGTTTTTTTTAACTGTGTTTTCCAGAACTTAGAAAATTAGGAGAAAATGGAAAGAAATCTTTTAGTCAGCCCTTTTTTTAAAAAAATTTATTTATTTATTTTGAAAGAGAGAGAGTGCAAGAGGGGGAAAGGGCAGAGAGGGAAAAGCAGAGAGAGAATCCCAAACAGGCTCTGCGACACCAGTGCAGAGCCCGATACGGGGTTGGAACTCATGAACCAGGAGATCACGACCTGAGCTGAAATCAAGAGTCGGACGCATAACCGACTAAGCCACCCAGGCATTCCTCTTTTAGTCAACCTTATGTGAAAATATCTTGTTCTCAGATATTCTTGGTTTTTATATTATGCACTCAATTCTCATCAATTCATAGCAAATATGCCTTTACTGTCTTATTAGTATCTGTCAATTTATCTGTGGACATAAAAAGCATCTTCTTTGATTAATTTCTTCCTTGCCATAGGAAAGATACAAAAATACAGAATTTAAAGAGTGAGGCTAAGTATAACGTAAGGATATTCTGTGCATGAGTCTAAGACATGATGCTCCCCAGTCTGACAATGGAACAGAGAGTCCAGGGAGGGACTGTAGAGTGGAACAGCAAGGGAAATGTAAGACATTAATAAAAAGTTGTATTTCTAAGTTCAGAGAAATACCATATTAAATGTAGTGCCTCACAAAACCAAATACCCTATCTGGAAATCACTGGATATGTGCCCATTAATATTAATAAAACTGGCTAACCTTTCTACTGGGCTTATAGATGTACAAAGGACTTATCTCCTTTAATCCTGCAATTGTGTAAGGTAGGTGTTCTCATAGGCCTGCTTTAAACTGAAGGAACAGAGGAGAGACTAAATAATTGGTCCAGTACCACACAGTTAGGAAATGTTAGAGCCAAGACTTGAAAACAGCGCCTCTGACCTCAGACACAGGCTGCCCCCCACTGCATCTAGTAAAGAATATTTGTCCAGCCAGCATCCCAAAAACATGATCTTGTTTTGATTCGGTTTGGTTTGACTTTTTGGTATGAAATGTGTCACTGTTAAGACTTGAACAGTGTGGGTTTTTTTTTTTTTTTTTTCACTTTTTAGTCTCTGTCATCTACATGCTAGGCACTTTCCACGTAAATATTTCTCTAAAGAGATTCCTTGAACCAGAAACTGAACACATCTTTACCCCTCTGTAGTGAATGCTCACCCACTCTCTACAGGAAAAGCAAGGCTGGTGTTTGGCCCCCACCCCCTCTTGCCACAGCTCCATGTAACCCTTAAATTTCCAGACCCCAAACAGGTCACTCACTTCTATAGAAACTGTCAACACACCCTCTAAAACTGTCAACACCCCCAAACTTCTTTAACTGACTCCACTGATGACAAGGGACAGGCTCTAACTTTAGCCCACTCAGGGAGATCCCAAGTCCTGCCAGCCGCATGGCCCCCGTCTCCAAAACAAATCCCCTCTTCTGCGGGTCTGAAGCTCATATCAGCTTCTCCACGTCCAATGTTTTTAGTTTCTGCAGCTCCTGTCCTGCGGTTTGTGCCTTGAGCTATAAACCAGGGTCCCCGGCCCATAATCCACTGCTGCCACTAAGCAACAGCACTCTCCCTTCCTGAAACACAGATTGCAGCAAGATTTTTCTGGAAAGGCTTTTCCTGCTGACCCCCTCTCCTCCAGGAAACAGAGGCTTCTTGCCTCTTCCTTTTGACGTCTGCTGCCATCCCCAATAAAGACAAATAAGCAACCTCATCAGCTTTATTTGTTCTTCCTCTCCTGTTTTCCTTCTACTCTGAATCCCCATTTTCCTAGGCCCTTGCCCTTCTGGAGCTGGTCTGCAGGGCACAGCCAGAGTGGCCTCTCTAACTGAAGCTGGAGGGGGGAGGCGTTCAGGCCGGAGCATCCCTGAAATTCTGCAGGCAGTTGGCTGCCTACTGAGGGCTGTGGTATGGCAGGCCCTGTGCTGGCTGCTCTTGCTGTATTGCCCTGACTCTTCTCCCCTTTTTCCCTTGAGCTTTGCCCAGCGAGAACCCACCACTTCCAATCTCTCAGGCCACCTGAGTTAGTGTCTCTAGCAGTTTCTGCAGCTGCCAGTTCTTCTCTTCACCATCAACTTCTTCACTCAAGTGAGCCTGCTGCTGAGGCCCTACGGATGGAGGGAGGGTAGGACAGAAGGCGGCAGGGACGGGGGTGGCCTCCCATCAAATCCTCTTCTCAGAGATAACCGAAGCCCAGCAGGGCGTGACCATAGGGTGTCCTGAGGTCAGGAGACCTGAGGTCTAGTCTTGGCATTGCCACTGATTAGCTGGGCGACCCTGGACAAGTCACCTAACCTCTCTGCTTCTGGGGTTTCTTCCTCTAAAAAATACGGAAAGTATTTAAAATTAAATTTAAATGTAAAGTTTAAAATTTAAATTTAATTTAAAATTAAAATTAAAAAATACGGGAAGTAGCCTCTAACGTCTTTTGATTTATTCACTGTCACTTTATGTAGTAGAACCATATGTCCGGAAGCTGGTCTGCTCAGCTCTTTCCTCATGACAGCCTTGGTGATGCAGTTATAGTTGCCAGTGTGCCTCAGTCTCATTTTGGATTATAAGAACAATCTTCCTGTGTCTTGGTTTTAGACTTCTTCCAATGATATATTGATTCTGAATTTATGACACCAGTTATAAAATCACGTGTTGCCATTTCTGACTGTTTCTATCTCTCAAAGTCCACTCACACCACGCAGTTTCTACATGACAGGATGTGTTTTCAGGTTGGACAGATGCAAGGTGAGGTATCCAGAATAGTGAGAGGACATGAGCCCCTGTTTTCTTCAGGATAAAGGAGTTTGGAGAGACCCAGTGCCCACATTCCAGGGTCTTTCTAGATGTAAGTGTTCTTTTGCGGGGGGGGGGGGGGGGGGAATCACATGGTTAAAAAAATTTGGGAAACTCCGAATATTAGCTCCTTCTTGTACATTCATCATGTACATTAGCATATGTAAAGCTCCAAGAAATCCTGCCAGTGAAGAAATCTTAATTTGTCTTAGCATTTTCCAAACTTATATAGCCCTAGATACTTTCTTCACAAAGTACTCTAACATCTGATAGAACATGTCCCCAGAACAGAGTTTGGGAAACATTTCCACAGAACATTACTGACCTATCTCCATCTGGGTCTTCAGAGGGGAAAGGGATAACTACACCTGCTGGAACATTTATTGAGCACCTACTGTATGCAGAACACATGGGAACAATTCAAAATTGGCAGGTCAACTGTCTACCAGCCCAGATTTCAACATCTAAAGCTACAGAGGGACAGGCACACAAATAAGAATGCCCGTCAACAAACAAGACAAATGAAGTGTCCAGTGCAGCCTGGGAGCACTTCCCGAGTAGAATTTCCCTGCACTTGGGTGTCAGTCTCAAGCTCCTTGCTTTGCTCCACCAGGGCAGTTGCCTCTCAGCCAGTTACCTGTTCTCAAAGCAGGACATCCATTGTTTATTTTTATAAATTAGGTGGTTGGCAAGGCACACTGAGTAATTTTATCCTGTGCTGAACATCGTAGAATTTTTGCCGTACGCGTACAGCTCTGTTGGTTTTTATTCAGAATTGGGGTCTGTTCTTTCCTCAGAAAAGATGACATCCTTTTCACAAAGTAAGAAAGGTGCTGGAATGGCCAGTGTCACACCCTGTTGTTTAATCCCATTCTGAATCAAGTATAATTGTAGTTCATGGACCTGATAATTCCCGGACAGAGGGCCCGAGGGCTTCAGATCACCCTTCTAAAACCTATTTGTGATGCACCGTTATTTTTCTGAGCACTTCCCCTCGAACCAAACCATATCCATGTGTCCTCACTTCCTCACACAGGCCCTGCCCACGCCCTCTTTCCCCATTTCCTGTTTCCTATTTCCTTCCTGCCAGCGGCCCTTAGACTTTCTGTTGACACATTTTTTTCTCAATTTTTGCCTTGCCCCTTTTCCACCTTTCTTCTGCCTCTCCTTTCTGGCCTCGTTAAAAGACACAAAGTCTCATTCTTTTTGAAGGCTTAATCCTTAGAAGTTCCTCTCTGCAAGGGGCACCTGGGTGACTCAGTCTGTTAGGCGTCGACTTCGGTTCAGGTCACGATCAAATGGTTCATGGGTTCGAGCACCACATTGAGCTCTGTGCTGACAGCTCAGAGCCTGGAGCCTGCTTCGGATTCTGTCTCTCCCTCTCTCTCTCTGCTCCTCCCCTGCTTGTACTCTGTCTCTCTCTCTTTCTCAAAAATAAATGAACATTAAAAAAAAAAAGTTCCTCTCCGTGAAACATAGAAGGGAAGCCAGCACTGTAATGAAAAGGCCAACATTGTTTCTACAAAGACTGTATCTTGAAAAAGAAGTTGCTTATTATTTTTAATTATCAATATTAGTTGACATTTATTGAGTATGTATTCTGCTCCAAGCATGAGGGCCCTTTACATATATAGTCTATTTTATTAGTCACCACTACCCTTATGATACAGGACATTTATTATCCCCATTTTATGGATGAGCAGTTGAGTCTCAAGGAAGATCGGAACCTTGCTCAAAGTCATAGAAAGAGTAAAAAGAAGTGCCAAGAAATGAGCCTGCATTTCTCTGGCTCCCCATCCTGTGTTCTCCCTCCTCTCCCCCTGCCCTCCTGTAGAGCAAGGAAGTTGAAGAGACAGAATTCTGGTTTTCATCAGATTTATTCCCTAACAAGTCTCATTCACAGAAGCTCACCCCTCCACACATGCACTGCACAGACAGCAGATTGAATTACCTCCTTAATGATCTGTTATATCCACCAGTGTCCAGCTTGGCCAGGACATAATTGATCTTGGTGAGATGCCAGTGTCCTTTGTTTCTTCACACAGATTTGTCTTCGGGGGAACATATGCCAACACATGCAAACCATATTATTCCCTTCCCTTCTCTCCTTCCTGCTTGATCATTAGTGTTGGTTTCATTATTAGTCTCCTGTTCCCTGCTCACCATCCTCACTGCAATTGGCAAACATTTCTCATTGGACCCTACAAGGGAAAGCGTGATTTGCTGGGCTTGCTTTTAGTTTCCTGTGAAAGGTATCCACTTACCTGGGGTCGTAAGTGATTCACAGCATGTCTCAGAACCTCTGGCCCTTGTTGGTGGCCCCGAGAGACAGCCTTCACTCTCCTCCTTTTTCGAATCACTGACTTCCCCATCCAGGGGACTTAAGTAATTGGCGGGGGGGGGAGTGGGGGGGGTAGGGGGCACACCTTCCTGTCCATCACTCAAGGCACCTCAGAATGGGCCCAGCCAATTCTGGAGCATATGAGAAGGCCACCACTACCCTCATTCTCTGATGCCAAATTGTCTCAAGGAAAATGGGATCTTCCCGTCATGGGCCAAATTACCCATAAGCCTTCTATGTCATGGCTCCCTAGACATCCTTCCCCAGCACTGGCCTCTTGAGCCTCGTGGGTAAAGAGCAAGCTGACAGAGTGGGGCTGTCAGCCTCACTTCCCCTACTGTAGTCCCCAGATACCCTGGACACCCAGGTGCTTGGACACTCTTCTGAGAAGGGCAGCATCAGCAGGGAGTGCCTTGTACCTGACTCAGAACACGAGGTTATTAAGCACCTCCCACTCAAGCTGGACTCTGTGCTGGGGAATAGATTAGTAAAACAATCAATACCTGCTTTCAAGAAGCTCAAATTCCAGTGGCAGGAGCCGGGGGAAAGTGGTCACATATCAGTGATAAAGCTAGGTTAGAGCAGAGAATGGATTAACCATGTGAGGGTTCAAGAAAGGCTTCCTGGAGGAGATGACATCTGGGCTACTTGGCAACCAGCTGGATGTGGGGATGCAAGGTGAAGGAGGAGTCAAGGGCTGGGGTCAGGATGGGCTTATAGAGCCCTTGGGCCCTTCGGGTGGAAATGCCTAGTTAATTCTTGGATATACGGGACATATCCTGTATGTTCAGAGATAGCAGCTGGGAGGTGGGTAAAACCAGGTAAGTGAAGGAAATAATCTTGGGAAAGAGTATAGCATAAGAAGAGATCCAAGAAGAGCCAAGGACAGAGCCCCAAGAAATACCAGCATTCATGAACTGACGTGTGCCAGCAGAGGACAATATTATGAGCATGGGCTCTGGGACTGGGCTGCCCATGTCGGGATCCCACCTTCACGACTTACCAGTAGTATGACCCTGTTGTGAGTGACTGCCACACCTCCAACAGCTGTTCCATTTCATCTACAAAATGGGGTGATAATGACATATACCTCATGGGGTTGTTGCAGATTTAAATTAAGTAATACATGTTAAGCACTTAAAACAGTCTCTTTAAGTAGACTGTATAAGAGTGTTCTTAATAACGTTATTCCTTCACTGATGTCAGAAAAGGGAAAAAGGAAAAAGCCTATGACAGAGTCAGCCTCTCTCGGTACCCACTGGCATTGCTCAGCTGAGATCCCCAGTGAGGAAAGATAAAGGAGAACCCCAATGGAAACCAGATCACAGCTGGGATGGGAAGGGACGGATCATGCTGGATGGTACAAATGCCACCATCTTCTGGGAGGGCAGGGATGGTGTCTGCCTTGCTCACTGCATGCCCCAGTGGCCAGAGGAGTGCCTAGTAGGGTGTGAGCTCCTTAAGAATAGAAGAGCCCTCCACTCTCAACAATAGCCAAATTATGGAAAGAGCCTAAATGTCCATCAACTGATGAATGGATAAAGAAATTGTGGTTTATATACACAATGGAATACTACGTGGCAATGAGAAAAAATGAAATATGGCCTTTTGTAGCAACATGGATGGAACTGGAGAGTGTGATGCTAAGTGAAATAAGCCATACAGAGAAAGACAGATACCATATGGTTTCACTCTTATGTGGATCCTGAGAAACATAACAGAAACCCATGGGGGAGGGGAAGGAAAAAAAAAAAAAAAAAGAGGTTAGAGTGGGAGAGAGCCAAAGCATTAGAGACTGTTAAAAACTGAGAACAAACTGAGGGTTGATGGGGGGTGGGAGGGAGGGCAGGGTGGGAGGGAGGGCAGGGTTGGTGATGGGTATTGAGGAGGGCACCTTTTGGGATGAGCACTGGGTGTTGTATGGAAACCAATTTGACAGTAAATTTCATATATTAAAAAATAAAAAAAATAAAAAATTAAAAAAAATAAAAAAAAAAATAAAATAAAATAGAAGTCTGATTATGCCAAAAAAAAAAAAAAAGAATAGAAGAGCCCTCAGTAAACATTTGCTCAATGAGTATGTATTTTCTTTTTTTTTTTTTTTTTTAACGTTTATTTATTTTTGAGACAGAGAGAGACAGAGCATGAACGGGGGAGGGTCAGAGAGAGAGGGAGACACAGAATCTGAAACAGGCTCCAGGCTCTGAGCTGTCAGCACAGAGCCCGACGCGGGGCTCGAACTCACAGACCGCGAGATCATGACCTGAGCCGAAGTTGGACGCCCAACCGACTGAGCCACCCAGGTGCCCCGAGTATGTATTTTCTGAAGGTCCTGCAACTCAACTGGCATGAAGAGGCTGCAGGGACCAGGGAAAGCATATGGACCACTCCAATGGTGGCCACAGCTTGGGGAGAAGGCTTGGGGACATCTCCTGACTCACTTGACCCTCTGTCTGGGACACCTAGATGTTTCTGTGAGTGAGCTGCAGGAGGGAATCTCCCAGGCCTTCTCCCTTCCAGACTCTTGAATTCATGAGGACCCTGTCCTATTCTGCATGTCATAGAAAACTTGGAATTTTAGACAGGTGACAGAACAGGAGCATTTGTAGACAATCGGCTTGTGCTTACACCATGGTCTCCACAACCTCTCAGAACACCAACGTTCTGTTTCTAAAGGGAATGTTCCTCGGCTGCTTAGGTCTTTGAGCTGTCTCTCTGTCCTTCCCCTGCTCACACTCTGTCTCTCAAAAATGAATAAACATAAAAAAGAAAAGTAATGTAATGTCACAAAGAGTGGAACAGCAAAACATTTTCAGAACTTTTAATAAATGTATTCTTTATACAAAAAGGCAGTTTAAATTAAGTATGTCACATTTGGAATTGAGCACTTGTCAGAGCTTCTAGAATTCACATCCTGGGAATATTTACATGTAACTTGTGACACGAACTGTTGGTTAAATGGAACCAAAATAAACAAAAAGTATTTAAAAAAAAAAACAGTAAACAACTCTGGGGAATTTAGAATTTTGAATATTTAGGGAATTTTTAGTTGAAGAACTTGAGAATAAACATCTTTTGAAGACTATGGGGACAACATTCTGCAAACAATAGAAGGATGATTTCTGTCCTCCAGGAGTTGACAATTTAGAAAAGGTGGATATATAAACCACTAACTTAACTGCAAGGCAGAACATGCTATCTTACTTTCCTTATAGTTGTTCCAACTCCTCCTGCTCTGCCTAGCATAGTTCCTGGCAGATTCATGGGCATACAGTAACTGTTTGTGGAAAGAATAAGCACCGTTACAGAGAAATGAATAAAGTACTTTGGGAGACCAGCAGGGACCAAGGAATGGTAAAAAGACTGGACTTCCAAAGATGGTAGCATACAGATGGGTAAAGTTGGCCTTGTACTTAATCATATTATCTACTGTACTGCTCTTTAATTGCTTGCTTATGTTATTTTCCCCCATAAGGTCCCAACCTCCCCAAGAGTAGGTACCATATCTGTCTTGTTTACTAGTGTCCAACATGGTACATGGGATATAGTAGATCCTCAACATACTCAATAAGTTTTTGTTAAAACAAGGAGGGTCATCCGACATATTTATCAAGGCTTCCTCCCACCCCAGTCGCAAGTTAACGGCAACTCAACTCAAGCCTGCTTAAGCAAAGTTCGGGCATTTTTTGGTATATATATATGGACTCTTCATAGGACTTCAAGTGTGGCTGGCCAGGAATCTAAGGTCCTCAGGAATCCATCTTTATCTTTCTTTTGTGTTATCTTCATTCTTAGGCAGGTGCCCCTGATATCATGGCGAAAGGCATCTGACTCATATCTTTACATGTTACAACTCCAAAAAAAAAAAAAAATTGTCTTTTTTCCTGATAGTTTCAGGAAAAGACTCAATCAAGGAGGGCTCTGGTTGGCCTGGCTTAGGTTATATGCCCATCTTTGAACAAATCACTGAGTCCGGGCCTAAAGGCTTGGGAGGAGCAGCACCATGAATTCTGTATAGATGAAGATAAAGAAAGCTGATTCATCTAAGAGACATCAGACAGCCAGAGTTAACACACAAAACTCTCTATGTATTCACATCCCAAGGAAACTGGACAATAGCACAGAGATAGGAATAGCCAGAGAATAGGAAGTGATACAAAACATAGTAGGGTTGAAATGTCGGACAGATGAGCGGTGGCCAACAGTGGGAATTAATGTTGAAGATATTAATATAGATCAGATGGTGCTAGGCTTGAAGGCCAAAAAAAGAGGTTTAGAGTTTGTTCTATAGAGAGTTGTGATACAATGTGAGGGGAACAAGATGGAATATAATCCAAGGTATATTTAGGGCTTCTCTAGAAGCCACCTTTAGGGGCCTCTCTTTTCCCTTCTGTGTCCCTCCAAAACCACGAGTCACTAGTGGAAACATGCCAAGCAGGACATGGGGTTCAAAAGGCTCTCCTGCAGCCACTTCATGTCCAGAAGGACGCCTGGGCATATGTAACCTGCTGGCCTCTGCAGCCTCAACACAGAGATTCCCAGCATGAATATGTCACAGCCTCTGCTGTAAGGAGCTCCCAGCAGGGGAAGTTTGGTCTCGGACAAAGTACTGGAAATATACCTTCATATACACGTATACGAATATGTACACACACACACACACACACACACACACACACACATATATGAATACATATAGGACTGGGTGTTTTGAATAGGAAAACGGGGATATTTTATTCCTCATGAGGAGTCAAGGAAGCCTTCAGAGAAGAGGGAATATGTGTGTTAATCCTTTTACTAGGAAAGGCTTGTGCTCAGGGCACAGACCCTTCTCAGGGCAAGCACAGATTCTTCCTGGTTCAGCCTTGGGCTCCTTCCTTGCAGTTAGGAGAACCTAGAGATTCCTTTCTTCAGGACTTCTGTGTTCTGCTTCCTGGAATTCAGCTTCTCTACAGCTCAGGTAACAGCACTACCAATGGCATTCCTAGCAGTAAACACTTATTGAGCCTGGGACTACATACCCAGTGTTGCGTGACCTTTGGATACAATCTCCATTCTCACCCTCACGATCCTGTTATGAGGTAAATACTATCCCTTTTACCGAAGAGGAAATCGAGGCTGATAGCTAGGTGACCTGCCTGAGGCCCAGGCATGAGGAGACAGTGGAATGGGAGCCAACACAGCTCACTCAGCCCAGCGCCATGCTCTCCACCTCTGGGCCCTCTGCCTGCCCCTGCCTGCTGGCAAGTGGGCGACACCCCGGCCTCAGGGAGGTTACAGAGATGGCCATCTGTGCAGTACTACAGAAATGACGCTTCAGCTGTGACTACAGGCTACACCAGGGGTGCAGAAAGGGACACTGAACCTGTGACATAGTTTTCACCCTAAGTATGAGAAAGAATCACCGGGGAGTTATCTTAAAAAGCAGCTTCCTGGGGCGCCTGGGTGGCTCAGTCGGTTGAGCATCTGACTTGGGCTCAGGTCATGATCTCACAGCTCGTGAGTTCGAGCCCCACGTCGGGCTCTGTGCTGACAGCTCGGAGCCTGGAGCCCGCTTTGGATTCTGTGCCTCCCTCTCTCTCTGCCCCTAACCCACTCACATTCTGTCTGTCTCTCTCAAAAATAAACATTAAAAAAAAAAAAAAAAAAAAGCAGCTTCCTGGGACCTGCTCTCAGAGACTCTGGGCGAGAACTTGAAATCTGCATTTCAACAAACACCCTACTACTACCACTAGAGGTTCCAAGGCCAGTGATGTGCATTTTGAAGAGTGCTACCTAGGCAGGGGTGTGTGTGTGTGTGTGTGTGTGTGTGTGTGTGTGTGTGTGTGTGAGAGACAGTGTGTGTGTATGCCCACATGCCCATGGTTCAAGGGTTGTCTTAGGAAAGCTCTGCGAAGGTCAGATGTCAATGTGCACTGCATATCAACAGAGCGGCTTTGTCTGGGTTTTCACTGTCTTCTTTAGATCTCACCATTCGAGCCCAGCCCTTGCAGTTAGGGGGACCAGATACCCACTACAAAGGATCATCTTTCTATGAACATTGCTCAGCATATTAAAAAAAAAAAAAAAAACTTTTTGGCACAAAGACATTTGTCTCTTTTTTCTGGACCTGGGAACAGCAGTAGGAAGTGTTCAGGCCTTTTCCCAAATATAATCCCTGACCAATTGGAGGCTGAGAATCCTCTCTGCCAGCGGCCTCCTGGGACCCTGGGTGGCCTGCCTGTCGGTCAGAGGCACCAAGCACCCCCACACTGGAGATGTGGGAAAGATGCTCGTAGTCCTTGAGGACGTAAGGTCTAGTGGGGGAGACAGAACAGACCCATGTGAAAGAGTCAGACACACAAATACAATAAAAATAAAGCAGATGCAAATCCTTGCAGCAGTGAGAATCCCAGTGCAGATGTGAGCTTGGTCTCAGGATCCACCATCAAGTCACAGGAAGAAGTTGAATGTGAGCTGCTAGGTGAGCATCAGAAAAGCCTTCCTAGAAGAGGTCACATTCACTCCTTTGCCATGTCTCATGGAGCACTTACTGTGGGCACTGCTACTGGTGGGCATGGCAGACCCAGGGTCTGCTTTTGGGGGAACACAGTGCTGACTGTGCAGGGGGTCTGGGGTCAAGGAGACTGGGGGCCCCACATAGCCCAGCACATCACCCAGCCCAGATGGGAAATCAGAGCAGTCCTCTTCAAGAAAGTGGTGTTTTCATCAGATTCCTAAAGGCAGCCCTGCCCCTGACCTTAGGGGAGCCAAGATGAAGTACAAAGGACAAAGCAAAAAGAAGGCCCCAGCCTGTGGCCTTCCCACCTTCTCTTTCCACCCTGGCTTGTGTGCCTGGGTGTGGACACTTCAGACCTCCAGTTCAAACTCCATCCACACACCACACCCCCACAGGCCCTCCGCCAGCCTTTGGGCCTGGAGTTATAATCTCCCTACAGGAAGACTGATCCAGATACCAGGCTCTTGCAGGCCCAGAAGTGGGATTGAGCTGTTTAGACAGGGGACTTGGGAGTCCTGAGTCTTCAGGAATGAATGATCTGGAAGTGAGTGCACAGACACTGGGCAGACCCATTCCCTCCACCCCATCACAGGCCTTCTAAAGCATGGGACCCAAGGCAGGTCCTGAGGGCAGTTTTACCTAATCAAAGTCTGGGGGCCAGGGAGACCCATCCCATAGAAGACCCCTGAAATGAGAAAAGGCCTTGGTCATCTCCCTAAAAGCAGGAGTGTGGAGAAAGGTCGAAGGTGAGGTTGCAGAACTGATGGGGGCCTGGTGGCCAAGGTCAGGATTTGGCTTCACAAAGGACACGGGCAGGACATGGTGGGGGCCAGGGAAAGGTAATTTATGAATGGAGCACAAGCATTCCTTCCAGACTGAGCTTGTGTGATGCCAACAAGGTGTTTGATGTGAGGAGAGCAAGCTGTTGAGTTTGGCTAGGCCTGAGAGTACTGACAAAAGCAAAAGAGGCAGAAAAGAAGTGTCTGGAGAGGAGCAGTTGTGGAGTTTGTAGGCCTGTACCCAGGGTCAGGCCCTCAGGGTAATCACAGAGCCTCTGGGAGGGACTCTTACGGAATTAGGCAGGGGCCAGATTCTGTCTTTATTCTGTGCTAACCATTCAAATAGGGCAAAGTAATCTGCCACATTTAACATCTTTCTACTCTACACTTGAGTTTTAGTACTCTCTATATGTGCAGTTTTTGTGTTTTTCTGTGTTATTCCAGTGTCCTGAAATTCTTTCTGGATTGGCAACACATCCCATTTTCCACTTAATAAATACAACCACCGTTTATGCCTTGGGCAACATTTTTCAGTCATTGCCAAATCCTTATGGGTTTTTTTTGTGACATTCGTTTTTCATAATTAGTGATGAAAGTCACATCACTTAATGCCTATAAAATTATAAATACATCAGTCCACAATAAGACTTTTTTTTTGTCCCTGAAGTCTGTACGCAGATGGTATGTGTGTGTGTGTGTGTGTGTGTGTGTGTGTGTGTGCGCGCGCGCATGTGTGCGTGTACGTTTGTGTGTGTGTTTATGATAACAGTGCTTACATAATCTCAACAACCAGGCCCTGGGGACTCACACTTGGAGATGGAACGGCTGGTTTAAATTAGGTTTCCATGTGAAATACTGTATCGCTATTTTTTTCCTAACATTGTGGGAAAGTATATGGAAAATGATTTGACTGATAGGAAATAAATCTGGATGCATGATCAGGATTGAGGCACCAACCACGTGGTGGTCTGCGTCTGCTCTGTGAAGCTGGCCTCTCCAAGGGAAGATGGATTAACCCTTTCAGGCCACTAGACTAGTAAGTCACTGTGTGGGACCAGAATAGCCTGAAAGAGCAGTGACTCTCCAGAGCTGCTGATTGGCAATCAGTTTCGGTAAAAAAGGAACTACAGCCATAAGAAGAATATAGCCAGAGGGCTCAAGAACTAATGCATCAGGTGTCTTTGGGAAACGCTTTTAACTTTTGGGGATTTATTTTCATTTCTAAGAAGATGAGTTTGAATTTCTAGCTCAAAGAGTCAATAATTATGATTCTAAGTGTTTGCTCACAGTTTCCCAGAGCAGGATAGGGATCATTAAAGGCAAATCACATGAAAGGAAAAACTACACAGAACACCCATGACACTCAGTATTGACAAAACAGTTTCTTGCTCTGGAGAGTCAGGGTTTCACAAAGGTGACTTTTCACTGGGTAACCAGTTGATGAGGGCACAAGGCATAGAAACAGTGAGCAAGGAATCGCTTATAGCTGCAGGAGAAAGGATGGATCTGGGACTCGAGAAGGCTCCTGTGTGCTCAAAACAGCCCCGGGAGATCAGAACAAATGGCCATCTTAGGTTCTCCTCTTCCCAAGAGGCTCTGAATTCCTTGCAGGATAATCTGGACCCAGGCTTGTCCTAGGAGTCTGACTCCAGATCTGTTCTCCTGATGTTGCACGAAGTCCAGAGCAGGCTGAGAGCAGAGGTGCGTGCTCAGGGCCCACTGGGCTGGGGCAGGGCTGGGGCAGGGGCTCAGGGTGGCAGGTGGTCCCTCACATCCTGCATCAGCACTCCCGGCTGGTCCCACGGTGTGACCCTGTTTTATCGATGAAGGTCCCTGGTGCCACTGTTTTGCTTTTTGTTTCTGTGTAAGAAAGGGAAAGAGGTGTTCAGCATCTCTCTCTTCTGTTCTCCTTTTTTCATTGCTTTAATTATTTTTTTGGTACTCTCCTTGGTGTCTTCTCCTTTTAGTCTGACTCTGTGTTCAAATATGCAGCTCTTAAGCAAGTGCTTAGGAAAACCTAAGCGGTGCCAAGTTTAAAGAAACTGTCACCCCTGATCAGATAAAAGAGTACCGCACTGGGAGTCCTAGTTTTGACATTAACAAGAACTGTGACCTCAGAAGATCACTTCTCCCATGAGCCATAGATTCTTCATCTGGAAAAATGGGTTTGGACCGCCCTCTGTGGTTGCTGCCAGCACTAAATGTCATTCCTTCCTACCGTTTTATCAATGGGGCTGGTGGGGGTGGGAGGGAAGTGCAGTATGCCGTAGACCTTAAACTCTTTTTTTTGTTGCAGTTGTCGTGGGTCACCATGAGCAGGTGTTCTGGCCTCACTCTCCCTCAGGCCAGGGAAATGAGGTGGTCCCAGGTGCCAGCACTGTTACTGAACCAGTGCAGCTAATGGGCCACGTGGGGTCAAGACCAAGGCTTTGGTTTGTTAACAACTAAGTTTATCAGTCCAGACATTAGCTAGGAGGGAGAAAGTAACTTAAATGAACACAAGTATTCAAGCACCAAAGTATAGGTAGCAACAAAATAATCTTAGAGATTAAGCAGAGGATCGAGGCTGCGTATCATAAAGGGGGGGGGGGGGACTTAGAAGTAGGTTATTATTAAATGTTATACTCTACTCTGTGTCATAGAAAAAACTAATCACATTAGAATAACTTTCATCCCAGACCTTGTGTATACACATCAGGCATTTAGTGAGTGGTTAATAGTGCTACCTCTGCGGCCCACACACCTAAATTCAAATTCAGGCTTTACCACTTTGGGTTGAAGACTTGCGCAAATCTCTTAGGCCCTCTGTCCTTCAGTTTCCTCATCTATAAAATGAGGATAATAATAATCCCTGACTCCAGATTGTTGTGAGAGATGAGTTAACATATGTAAAGTGCTTAGAATAATTCCCGGCACCTGGCACATAGTAAGTGCTATGTAAGTATCTGTTCATTATTAGTTAGTCATTTGAGCAGCATAATAGATAAGGGGTTTATGAAAGATAGTTTAAATATATAATTTTTTTGCATTTTTCATTTGATAGCATGCATTTTACTACTTGATAAATATTCTTTTATTTATGGACTAAGTGCATTGATTGCATTTAATCTTGCTGCCCATCAGTCAAACGTATTTATATGTATTTTAATCAATATTATCCTTGGGCTTTATTTTCTTATAGTCTCATGGAAGTTTATGGATCGAGAGGGAGTTCATGAATTACCTTTCAGCCTCCTTACTTTAAAGATGAAGAATATGGAGAAGTGAAGTGACTTTCCCAGAATCCCATAGCAAAGCAGTGATGGAGACCCAGAGCTTCACCTCCAATCTCTCAGCTGGGTCTTTCATTTCCCAGTACTAAACTGATTTTAAAAAAAAGAAAAAGAGTGGGGTACCAGGGTGGCTCAGTCAGTTGAGCTACCGACTTCGGCTCAGGTCATGATTTTGCAGTTTGTGAGTTTGAGCCCTACATCAGGCTCTGCACTGACATCTCAAGCCTGCTCCAAATTCTGTGTCCCCTTCTCTCTCTGCCCCTCCCTTGCTCACACACACACTCTCTCTCTCAAAAATAAACATTAAAAATTAAAAGAAAAAAGAAAGAAAGAAAAGAAAAAGTTTTCCTGTGGAAAAAAATATTCCTTGGGTTTGCAGGACATAGGTTCAGTGGATCCCCTCTCTGCATTTTCTAGGTGAGCTCCTGGGTAACGTGGCTGATCCTCACGGCGGGCTCCATGGAGGAGAAGCGAGAAGTCTTCTCCTATTTGGTGCACGTGGCCAAATGCTGCTGGAACATGGGCAACTACAATGCTGTCATGGAGTTCTTGGCCGGCCTCAGGTATGGGAGTGGGGAATACAGTTATCTGGGTACAAGGTGAATGGCACTGAATTAATCGCCCTGGAAACC
This sequence comes from Panthera leo, assembly GCF_018350215.1. NCBI lineage: Eukaryota > Metazoa > Chordata > Mammalia > Carnivora > Felidae > Panthera > Panthera leo. The sequence continues at coordinate 53,767,323 of NC_056689.1, forward strand.
ACATTTACCCAAACCAGGCACTTAGTAGTGATTATTTGCGGGAAATACATTATCCTTTGCTAACACCACAAACCTTGCCCCTCAAAGATGTAGCAGAATTCAGCCCCTATGGCCAGTCATGCTCCTAATTAACTGTCTGCTCTGATCTGTTGGCCAAGCTGGGTAAAATTTCCTGCTTGCATAACTCCATCCGCCCCATCACTGACTGCTGCTTACCCTCTGTGTCCTATAAACCCCACTGTTATCTTTTTGCAGCTCTGCCTTATGAATTGCCTCAGCACTGTAGAATCCCAGCCACTGCCTGGGAATGGCTAACACTGATAATAAGCATTCAATAAAAGTAGTTCTTATTTTTATTGAACACTTACTATGTATCAGGCACTGGGCTGTGCATTTCCTATGCATTAAATATTTTAATTCTCATAACAGTTTCTTGGTAGATGCTATAAATTCCTACATCTTGCAAAAGAAGGAACTAAAGTTAGAAGTTAAGTCATTCACCCCAGGCCACCTGGAATGGCTGGGATGTGAATGCAGGCAGCTTTGATTTGAGAGTCCTTGCCCTTCACCTCTGATATCCTGCTCTTATGCCTTCTCCACTAAGCTAATAATAAGATCACCATTTTATCAATAAAGTCTTCTACCTCTTTCCCTTTCAAGCCTCAGTTACCCGGCATAAAGTAACTGCCCCTCACTCTTAATGGAAGGCAATGTGGTGTGAGGAAGAGCATGAGTTGTTGGGTCAGAACAGTGGGATCAAATCCTGGCTCCCCCATGGAATAGCTGTGTGGTCTGGGCAAGGTGCTCGACCTCCTTGAGCCCCAGTTTCTTTATCTGTAAAATGGGGATGATAATAATAAAAAGCACCTACTTCCTCACCCAGGATTTAGTGAGATAGTACAAAGTGTTTAGCACGCATGTTTGGCATGCAGTGAGGCCCCATAAAGCGAACCTGTTGTTCTCAGTGTCTGAGATTCACCTTCCCAGTGAGGGTTCTCACTATAAATAGATCTTGCTCCCTAACGTTATCGGGATTTTTCTTTGATTCTCCAGATCCCTGCAAAGGGATTCGTGGTTGGGGGAAAAAAGAAATTTCTCAGAGTTGGAATTTTTTTTGTCCTTTTGAGCTTTCTTAACTAAGAATAAACTCAAATGACTGTGTCATTGGCATTCAAAATGATACATACAAATGTATCAGGCATGGCTCAAAAGAAGGAAAAAATAGAAAAAATACTGAGAGAACAGGAGATGATTTGGATGATTGGATTCTCTTTGTGATAAATTTTCTACAAAGAACCTCTGGTATTTTTCTTTAAAGAAAAGATTACATTATGATAACATAGTTCTATTTGAATGTGACTTCTCCTCTGTGTTTGGCAAGTTGGTGCCAGCTATTGGCTGGGGACCTCACTTCCTCTCTTCTGGACATCACTGTCCTCAAAGCATGGCAGCTGGCTTGCTCCGAAGTGAATGACAAGAAAACAAGGCAGAAGCTGCAGTGCCTTTTATGACCCAGCCTCAGAAGTCACACACTGTCACTTTACTACATTATACTGGTCACATAAGACTAGCACTGGTTGATTGTGGGTGGGGTCTGTGCTACACAGGGAGGTGTGGATCATTGGAAGAAACAATTAGAAGTAAAAAGATTTACATATAACAATATTTACTCAATCATGGTGTCAATTTAAAATAACCCAGGGGCGCCTGGGTGGCTTAGTTGGTTAAGCATCTGACTCTTGATTTTCAGCTCAGGTCATGATATCACAGTTCATGAGTTCGAGCCCCACATTGGGCTCTGTGCTGACAGTAGGGAGTGAGCCTGCTTGGGATTCTTTCTCTCCCTCTCTCTGTCCCTCTGCTCCTCCCCCACTCATGAGCAATAAATAAATAAATACATAAATAAATAAATTTTAAAAAATAAAAATTAAAAATACAATAACCCAAATGGATATCAGTGGGGAAATGAATGAAATAACATGATGTATTCTTACAATGGAATATTATTTAACCACCAAAAATGTTTTTGAAAAATGTTTGATATCATTGGAAAACACATAATATATAATGCATAAAAATATCTGGGAACAAGGCTGTCTTTACTTAATAGCCTCAGCAATATTTATACAACAACATTTATAAAACATTCAGAACATACATCTACAAATAGAATAAATACTGGAAGGAAATATACCTAATGTTGCCTGTGGATGTAGAACTATGGGTGGGTTTTCTATATTTTTGGTATTTTCCAGATTTTCTACAACAAGCATCTAGTACCTTTATAAACAGAAAAAGAAAGTTTTAAAACAGTGTCAGTTCTCAATCTAACAAAAAACCATTGATCTTGCTGAGGTTTGTCTTGTGCCCCCAAATGTAGTATGACTACTGTCACTCACAGAAACAAGGGCAATTAAATAATGAGAACTGTGTCTCACTCATTTATTCACTTAGTTTATTCACACTTCCATTTCATGCCCCAAAAAGGGATTCTTACCACCTTATAAGAAACCAGGTATAGGGCAGGCTGGACTCAGTGGGGTGAAATCAGGAAACAATTTTAGTTTCCTGACCTCACTGTTGTTCAAACCTGCCTGACTGACTTTCCCTGCCCCCTGCTCTGGGTCATACCTTGGGAGGTCCTATAGCTTTCCCGGTCACTGATGGGGTCAATAACTTGTCTCATTCTCCTTTGCTCATGAGCATGAATAAATCTCAGAAACACACAGCTGTGCAAGAAAAGCAGGATGCCTGAGTACCTAATGTGTGACACCACTTATATAAAGTTTAAAAGCACTCACACATCCCTACAAACTGCTGGGTGATCTATACCTATGTTGGGGAAGCATACTTTGGTGAGGGAAAGAGGAGTATGTGTTCCTGGAGGAGCCCACTGAGGTCTCAACCACATTATTAATGTTTTGTTTTTAATGTTTATTTTTGAGAGAGAGAGAGTGAGCAGGGGAGGAGCAGAGAGAGAGGGAGACACCGAATCCAAAGCAGGCTCTGTGCTTAAAGCAGAGAGCCCGATGTCAGGTTAGGACTCATGAACTGTGAGATCATGACCTGAGCTGAGCCCAATGTTTTATTTTTTAAATGGAGAGGTTGGTGCATGGGGTTTGTCATGTTGTACTTCTCTATGTCCTTTGAATGTCTTCTCTTGGACATAGTGATTTTTTAATCCAGTCTGATATAAATCAAAATTTCAACCTCACCTTTGGTTTAAAGCGTCACCTTTTCCCCACATTTCGCAGCCCAACACATCTCAGAAACCTGCAGTGGAGCAGGAGAACGGGGTTTATCTTTTCTCACTCCAGCTCGGGGTCCTTGCAGAAAAAGTGGACAGGAGAAGAAAGAGGAAGGGAGATGGGGTAAAGGAAGCAAAGGTCTCCCTTGATGGGGACAGTTATAATCTGGCCTAGGTGCTCCCAAAGAGAGGTGTGCTTTTAGGGTTCCTCCCCAGTCACTCCTCCATTTCCCCCACCTGCTGCCCTGTAGGTACCTCTCACCGCACCATTAGCCAGCAAGGAGCAAGGCGCACTCAGTCCCCAGGTTCCAGCTCTGGAAACCCTGTCCTCGCAGACTCTTTCTGCTGGGATCCCTCCTTGGGCAGCCACGTGGACACGTGGAACTGCCCCTCACGGTGGCCCTTACAGACTCACAGGAAACACACAGTGTTTTGCCCTCCCAGATTCTGCAAATGCAGGACAGGCCCACGGGAACCTTTGGGCAGCCCTAGGCAGCCTGTCATCTTTAGACTTTTCCAGGCAGGAGTCACACACCAGGCTAAGTGATCAACAAACTCAGGATAAAGGTCAGCCTCTCCATGGAGTTCACTTGAAGCCCCTACCCTGGGATGGTCCTCCTCCTTCTCACATATAGAGGGCTCTGACAACTCTATCCAAAGAAATATTCCCTACCTGGCTGCTCAGAGCCAATTCTGCATGGCATGATGGACGGTTATATACCACAGAGGGCAGAGCTGTTGGGGTACCCTTGTGATGAGCTGGTGCCTCTCTTTAGGAAGTGGGGTACCATGTCACCTGTTGTTGTCAGCAGCAAGTTTATCATAGGAAAAGTCCCATCTAACATCCTGTTATGCAAATAGTATTTTAAGATCATGTCCCTTAGGATAACCCGTGGCTTAACGTCAAAGCTGGATTTAGTAAAAGCAGTTCTATAAAAGAGACCAAAACAGATTTCATGTATTTTACTGAGAAACTGGCCTAATCCAAGGATAACATTTTAAATATCAAGAGGAGTGGACGCACCATGTTTTCTGCAGATAGTCCTCCATAAATATCTGTACAAACCATATGACCCACTAGGTTTCCCTTTCGGCTATAGCTGCCAGAAAAATTCAAACCTAGGTTTAATACCCACCTTCCAAAATTAACTCCTTCCACAAATAACATGTGTTATTTGTATCTGTCCTATTTAATTTTGTGTTTCAATTTTTAATTAAAAGTAATACCTCATTTGGGGAAGTAGGTGGAGATAGGAGTCCTAAATAAATATCAAAACAGTGAAAACTGAGGCAAAAAGAATAAATTTGCATGGAGCTTGGGCTATATACTACAAACGATATTATTTCTCCTTCAGTCTCAAAAAACATCATTTACTTACAATAGGTCAAGAAAAGTTTTAAAAATGTGGCAGTTTATGGACCAGTCTGACCTAGAGACCATGAGGAGCCTGAAGGATGCCATGGCTCAGCACGAATCTTCCTGCGAGTACAAGAAGGTGGTCACGCGGGCTCTGCACATACCTGGCTGTAAGGTGGTTCCGTTCTGTGGGGTGTTTCTGAAGGAGCTCTGTGAAGTACTGGACGGAGCCTCCGGCCTCATGAAGCTTTGCCCGAGGTACAATTCCCAAGAAGAAACTCTAGAGGTGAGTCCTTTCAAAATCTGAAGTCTTTATTGCTGCCTGGCTCCTCACTCACTAAGGCCAAGAAAGAACCTGCTGAGCCTAGGCTAATCCGTTGTCACTGTTGTGCTGGGTAACAGGTCCTTGGAAATTCCTGAGAAAAAAAATGCTGGCTAGCACTGTTTGGGGCTTCTTCTTGTTAAATTAGCTTGAATGGGGCAGTGTGTAAGTACCAGTGAAAATGGGTGTTGTTCTCTGATTTTTTTTAAGGGATGATGGGGTTTTCTTCTCTCATTGGGTGGGAATGTCTGTATGCAGAGGATAAGAGAAGTCAAGCAAGAGTAGTAAGTTTTCTGAATCAGAGAAAGAAAACATGGCGGGAGGTCAACGCTGCCTTGCTTTCCTCCTCTGTGGGAGGACCCTGGAGAAGCTGGCATCTCATGTAAAGACGAGCTCCAGGCTCTGATCACGGCTGTCTCAGCTCTCCCAGGCCCGTGGCTTCTTGTTCCTGACTCCCAGAGGGGAGAGGACCTTGTGAGCTTTGACTCAGTGTATCGGGCATTGGAGAGAAAGGGCTCAGAGAAACTTGAAGAAAATAAGGAAACCGCCCTAGATGGTGTTTAGAAATGAAAGAAGAGACTGAATTGGGAGAACTTTACCAAGAATTTTGAGGAGTCCATAGCTGGCAGTTTCAAACCCAAATCTAGGATCATTGTCACCATGGCAGCAGCAACACTACTGACCTTACATACACACACACACACACACACACACACACACACACACACACACTCACATACACCCCTTCTCGGTGGCCGTGAGAAGATTCCTAAAACTTCAGCCTCTGTGTCACCTGGGAACCAGGCATCACCTGGTATCAGGGAGACTTAAGAGCCCTTGACAGGCACAGGTAACACTACCAGCTTGCATCTCTCTGGCTTATGCAGGGAGATAAAAGTGCAGTAAATGGAGGAGTAAGCCTAACACAAGCCCTCCCTAGCACACCCACACCAGCTTAGACGCAGAGGATGCCACATCCAGTGGTGCAGCTGGAGCGCTTACCTCTGATGGGAGAAACTTCCTGATCATGAATACAAACTCTAAGAGCTTTAAAACCTCCAGGAAACCTCTGTGCTACCATAGGATATATGGGAAATAAAGCAAACATCATTCTTTCTCTGTGTTTCCCTTGGGCCCCAGGAATGTTATCTGGTTCCATAGAAGAATGGACTTCTGTCATGGTTTTTCTCAATTCTCTCTGCCAGGAGAAAACAACCCTACCCTTCCTCGGCAAAGTAGGGCTAATCTTCTCCCTCGGGAGCCTTGAAATAATGCTGCTTTTTGTGTTGTAAATTTGAAACGGAGCGTTGATTCCTACAGGAACTAAAATTGTCTTAGTGGAAACAAGAGTGAGTTCCGATAGCTCATGTGGTGAAACGAAAAATGTTTTTCCTGGAGGCTCTTTCTTTTTCTTTCAATAAGAAATAGGCATAAGTGCCATTATTTATGGCTGCTGTGCTTTTATTTCCCTACCCAAGTATTTTATTTAAGACACAGTACATGAAGTTGCAGTAACAAATTCTTGGTATGTTTTTCTGTAGTTTGTAGCCGATTACAGCGGACAAGATAATTTCTTACAACGAGTGGGACATAATGGCTTAAAGAATTCGGAGAAAGAGTCCACAGTCAACAGCATCTTTCAGATCATCAGGAGCTGCAGCCGAAGTCTGGAGGCCGAGGAGGAGGACAGCCCCAGTGAAGGAAACAGCTCCAGGAAAAATTCCTTAAGGGATAAAGCCCGATGGCAGTAAGTTCTACACTGTAAAAAGAGAGATGCTCATTTTTTTTCCTTTTTCCTATCTCAGTTTGGTGTTAGGTGGACTCCTAACAAAACCCCACCATGACTCTACCAATTCTGAATTTGAATTTTCCTTTCTAACTTGGCTGCTTTGTTCTAGACTTACCGCTCGTAATTTAACTTCTTGCCACCTGTTATCTCTTTAAAAAGAATAAGCTAGAGCTATCCTGTCATTTCTAAAAATTCAACACATAAAGTTTTAGGATTAGAACCATGGTATTTATTAATTTCATAGCTTCTGTAAAAAATAATTGTTATTGATCATGGGGTGGGGCACAGGGACAAGCATTAATATATTTTTAAGTCAAATACACTGATTTATTAGGACTGGAGTGACACCCTGAAATCAGTCTTTTTAGGAGCTCCCCTAAGCTTCTGGGTGATTGTAAGTCAGGTTATTTAAAGATCTCATTTCTGGGTGCCTGGGTGGCTCAGTTGGTTAAGCATCTGATTTTGGCTGAAGTGATCTCATGGTCCATGGGTTCAAGTCCCACATAGGCTCTGTGCTGACAACTCAGAGCCTGGAGCCTGCTTGGGATCCTCTGTCTCCCTCGCTCTCTGCCCCTCCCCTGCTCACGTACCCTCTCCCTCTCTCTCTCAAGAATAAATAAACATTTTTAAAAGAGAGAGAGAGAGATCTCACTTCCAGAAACACGGTTCTGCAAGGTGGCATCTGTAGCTTTAAAACTGTTCAGTTGTTCCAATTGCTTGTTTATCTACAGCCGTTGCTGCCTACCTAGACATGTGTACCCACAACTACATGACAAGTTCAGAAATCAGTGGTCTTGGGGCATATATTGTGCCTCTTCAAGGCCATTTGTTCATGGGAAAGTCTAACTCAAATGGCAGAGCCTGGTCCAGCTAGAGGAATCCTCTAGCCCCATCTAAAACCTGTGTACTGGCTTTGACATCTTTGCCATGGAAGATTTTATCTGTAGTCAGTACTCATGAGTCATACCTTGCAGTTGTCTTTGAGTCCTTATACACAATTGTGTGCATTTATAAGACCTTGTAGTTTGTTTTGCAAAGCCTTTTCTGGTTGTCTCTGTGTGTGTGAGCCTATACTGGGAAGGGAACAGTGTTTTCAGAAAATAATTTCTTTGGATTTATAGAGCTAAATCCTTAGAATCTGTTGTGAACATAGAAATGAATGCTTTGTGCCTGAATCTCTAATGCTGTTATGTTTTAAGGAGATAAACCTGTATTCCAGATTCCTCCAAAGGACCCAAGTGCTCAAAGAATAATCTTACCACAGTGTCTGGGCCCTAAAGCTCAAATGTCTCACAAGTAGCTTCTACCAGTTGTTTTTTGTTTTTTAATTATCTCAAATCAAAGATTATTTGAAAGTTTTCTCACTAACTGTTGTCGACATTAGTAGCAATGTATATGCAGAGAGAGGATCGTTGATAAATAAACACATGTCTGCACAGGAAGCATCTCATAACCATTTAAGTCCTTAATCTATATCTGCCTTTACTTGCCTATCTGTGTTTATAGGTATCTAGGTATATACTAAACTCCTTTCACAAAAGATTTTGTAGATGCTTATAAGAATAAATGTAAATAAGGGCACCTGGGTGGCTCAGTCAGTTAAGCATCTGACTCTTGCTTTTGGTTCAAGTCATTATCTCATGGTTTGTGGGATCAAGCCCCATGTTGGGCTCTGTACTGACAGCAAGGAACCTGTTTGGGATTCCCTCTCTCTCTTTTCCTCTCTCTCCACCCCCCGCTCTTTCTCTCTCACGCTCTCTCTCTCTCAAAATAAATAAATAAACAATACAAAGTGAATAAATATAAATAATTGATGATATTAAGGGAAAAGAGAAATAGGATAGGAAAAAGTAAAACATAATCAAGTGTGTACTATCCAGTCTTTACAGTGACTAAATTTTGTTCTGAGAATTCTTAGTGACCAAAAGAAAGAGACAGTCATGATCCATGATAAGTTTCACTTATTTATAAATTCACGTATTTATAAGAAAAATCAGACAGATGATTTAGAGAAGAAGCATGCCTTTTCCTTTGTTACACCCTACTAGGAGAGATACATCATCCCTGAATAGATAAAATAATGAATTTCAGATGGCTCTTCTTTATAACAACCTTCTCTTGGGGCAATGTGGGGAGGGGTGGGAGGTGTCACTTAAAGATGTCAACCTTTCTAAACTACTTTTAGGAACGCTGCCTTTGATTGAGCCTTAGAGACTTAGCCTCTGAGTTTCCCTTAACATCTTTTTGATGGTTTTTTTGGCCTGGAGTTCCTTCAAGTAATACATTTCTTGTTTCATCCAACCACTTCTCCAGAAATTTTCATTCCCAATTTTCTACTTATTCTCTTGTCCCCTTTCTAATCATTTTATCATCTACATCCCAAGAATGTTGCTCTTTCACTTCCCATTTTCCAGCCTTTACTGGTAAGCAGTCTTAGAAGGGGAAAAAAATCACAAAAATGCAAATATCCTCTGAAGCCATGTTAAAATCACATTAAAAGCTAGGTCACTCAGTACCAGAAATAGTTTGTTTTACCCCAAGTAGCTGCTCCTCTGAAAAGAACCAGCAAACACAAAAACCGGGGGTGGGGGTATTTAATAGAATTCACTGAACCCAAATCAGCAAGCCCTGTTCCTGGGACCATCTGCCAGGCCTGGGGAACCTATTCCTGAACCAGAGCCCCATGTTATAATTTCCAGCACAGGGATGTGTGTGGCAAAGGGATTTCCAGGTCCCAAAACCCATAGGACCCATGCTTTGTTGTTGATTTGGCCGAAACAAAGACTCTATAAACCTTTAGCCCTGTTCCTGTGGCAGCCATCAACTCTGTGAAACTTACATCAAAGAAAGAAGGGACAATCTCATGGTCATTGCTTCTCCCAGCCTGCAGAGTTCTCTTATAATTTTTCTCAAATCTCCCAGCTACTCCTGCCAGAAAACCCATTTGAAGCACTCACAGAAACCCCAGGAAAGTGATTAGAAAAAGTTCAAGTCCTCAGCAGGAAAGGAATAGGGTTTAGAGAATCTCAAAAGGTCAGTGGAATTTTAGGGTCAACTCATCCAACTCCCCTGTACAGATGAAGAAGTGATGCCCATGGAGTCACTTGCCCATGTGATGCCTACAGAGCTGGGGCATAAGCCTGACCACATTTTCAGTACAAGACAGGGTCTTTTCTCCTGCAGTGTTCAAGGCATTTCTTGTTACTGTAGAGGGGCTAACCTCAGCTTCTTTTTATTTCTAGTTCCTATAGATTGGGAACATCTGAATTATAAAAAACACTCCAGTTATATTTTATACAACCTATAAAACTCATTAATAAAGACTTTGTGGGGTGCCTAGATGGTTCAGTCAGTTGAGCATCCGACTCTTGATTTTGGCTCGGGTCATGATCCCAGGATCATGGGATTGAGTCCATATCAGGCTCCATCCTGAGTGTGGAGATTCTTAAGATTCTCTCTCCCTCTCTCTCTCTCTCCCTCTGCCCCTCTCCCCTGCTCACATTCTCTCTCTCTCTCTCTCTCTCTCTCTCTCTCTCTAAAATAGAATAAAATTTTAAAAAGTGATGATTTTTTTAAATTTACCAGCACGGAGAATAAAGAGTTTTGTCTTGTGAGTATGTGTAAGTCATGGAGGCATAAGAGAAGCATGTGATACCATTGCAGGAAAATGGAAATTAAGAATATTAAGATGTGAGGAGCTTGGGTGGCTTGGTCGGTTGAGAATATGACTCTTGATTTTGGTTCAGGTCATGATCCTAGAGTTGTGGGATTGAGGCCCACATCAGACTCCTTCCTGAATGTGAAGCTTGCTTAAGATTCTCTCTCTCTCTCTCTCTCTCTCTCTCTCTCTCTCTCTCTCTCTCTCTCTCTAGTAAGATGTGTAAGAAGAGTGTGTAGTCATATAGGACCTGCAAAGTCTTAATATTGTTGCCCCTCTTTAAGATGCTGCAGCTCAGGGGTGCCTAGGTGGCTCAGTCGGTTGAGTCTGACTTCGGCTCAGGTCATGATCTCACAGTTTGTGGGTTCGACCCCCATGTCAGGCTCTGTGCTAACTCTCAGAGCCTGGAGCTGCTTCAGATTCTGTGTCTCCCTCTCCTTCTGCCCCTCCCCTGCTCATTCTCTGTCTCTCAAAAATAAATAAACATTAAAAAAAAAAGTTAAAAAAAAAAGATGCTGCAGGGGCACCTGGGTGGCTCAGTCAGTTGGGCAGCTGACTGGCTCAGGTCATAATCTCACAGCTCATGAGTTTGAGCCCCGCGTCGGGCTCTGTGCTGACAGCTCAGAGCCTCGAGCCTGCTTCAGATTCTGTGTCTCCCTCTCTCTCTGCCCCTTCCCTGTTCTCTCTCTCTCTCTCTCTCTCAAAAATAAATATTAAAAAAAAAGATGCCGCAGCTTAAGAAGAATTTGTACATTTGAAGAAATTGGATATAAGTAGATAATGAGTTCAGACAGAACCTTAGAATGGAGACTGCTTGAGATGATTAAGAACTCAAATTTTGCAGTCGCATTGCCAGCACTCTCTATTTATGTCACCTGGGTAGGTGACTTCATCTCACTAAGCCTTGGTTTTGTCATCTAAAATAGGGATGGCCATACTGCTTTATAGAGCTGTTGTAAGGATTTTGTGAGATAAGCACTTTTACACTGTAAATGCCACATAGATGGGATTATCGGGCCACGGCTGCCATCACACCCTTCAGTGCCAAGCCAGGGCATCTGGGGGCCTGACACTTAGGTGTGGGCACTTGGCAGCAGTCACCATTTTAGGACCACCCCTCAGTCATGCTCCCCTTCCTTACTGGAGAGAGCTGAATTCTGTGCCCTCCTACTCCAACTGCCTCCTTGAGACTTGCCTGGAAGATTATCCAATCCCACAGGGATAGAAAATAAGAAAGCTGAGCAGAAGGAAGTACAGTATCTGAGAAACACACACACACACACACACTCACACACGCACTCTCAATGTGCAGACACAAAATAATAAAATGACAGGAAACCAGTTATTCTCCACAGAAGATGGTATAGACCAGTCTCAATCTTACAAACACCCACCTCATAACATCCTTTACATATAGTTGACTGCTTCAGGCCAGCCCAGACCCTAACATGGTCTCCCCTACACCACCCCTGGCTTTGCTGGGCGTACCTGGGACCCTCTCTGTCTCTCTCTCTCTCTTCCTGTCTCCTCAGCCAGCACCCAAGACCAGTCCTACTTCTGTGACCTATGACAAAGAAAGCCATTTCCCACTGTCTGCACGACATTCAGTTCAAGCTAGTTTATCACTTGAATCCCAACTTGAAATTTGGACACCATTTCCACAGTGAAGCAATGTTTGTTTGGTGGTTACATTCTAGAATATTGACTTTGCACATGTAATCCGGACAATAATAATATTAGTAATATTTAACATGCTGTTATTTATTAAGAGCCTACATTTGAGCAAACACTGTCCTAAATATTTCACATATATCACATTATGTAATCCTCACAATAGTTCCGTTTTACTCAGGATCTTATACCTCCCAGGGCCAGGATTTAACCTCAGGCAGGCTGGCTCCAAATCATGATGAATCATGGTCCTGTAATCATAATAACGTTGTAGGAAGTAATGAATAGTTATTAAGAAAATACATAACTAGGTTGGGGCGCCTGGGTGGCTTCAGTCGGTTAAGCATCCGACTCCTGATTTCGCTCAGGTCATGATGTCATGCTTGGAGAGGTGGAGCCCCCGCATCAGGCTCTGTGCTGACAAGGTGGGGCCTGTTTGGGATTCTATTTCTCCCTCTCTCTCTGCCTCTCCCCTGCTCTCTCTCTCGGTCTCTCTCAAAATAAACATTTTTAAGAATGCCTAACCAAGTTGATTAATAACCTACTTGTCCCCACATATAAGATTTTCATTAGGGAACTTTAGAAAAATATTTATTTGTCAATTTATGGTTTCTAACTGACTGACTCTGTGGAACTTCTCCAGGGGGTTCAGATACACACTTTCCTTCTGTTTCACTCCGTGGTCTTCTTCTTAGGGCATATGACCTAAGTTTGACAAAGTAGCTTCTTTGCTGGTAAATCACATCTTTGATCTTTGATTATGTTATTTGGTCCCTAAATAACCCTTTAAATGCCACCAACTCCTCCTCGTAAACCCACAGGGATTTGTCTCCTAAGAGAATCAGGCACAGAAGTGCAGAACATCCACCGTAAGATCTAAGAGACAAAGCCTCTAGTTTCTGTCTTGAAATGAACTTATTTCATTACCAAAACAATTGTCACTTTTCTCTTAGGCATTATCTTAGGCTTTTTAATGTAACTGTTAACACTCAGCATTAGTCCTTTTTGTGTTCAAAAATAGAAACTGATGCTAAGAAAGACAGTGTCTCTCGCTCCCAGTTTACATTAGCTCTGAGCAGCAGAAAACAGGCTCCAGAAAAGCTGCACAGTTTTCTTTCCAGACACTGGTTTTTTTTTGTGTGTGTGTATGTTTTTTTTTTAAATGTTTATTTATTTGTGAGAGAGAGGGAGACAGTAGCACCAGTGGGGGAGGAACAGAGAGGGGGACACAGAATCAGAAGCAGGCTCCAGGCTCTAAGCCGTCTGCACAGAGTCCAACACGGGGCTCGAACTCACGAACCGAGAGATCATGACCTGAGCTGAAGTCGGACGCTTAACCAGGCACCCCCAGATGCTGTTTTTTTGTAATACTTGCAGTTTTTCACTGGAAAATACTTGGTTTAGCTCAGAACTCAAATTAAATGGAATATGGGAGACACTATTTCTTTTGCTCAATTAAAATCAGAAGTTATATGTCCAAATTAGCATAAGTTGTACTTTATGGGTACAGACACCAATTGAATCCTTTCTGCTCTTAAAAAAACAACAAAAACCAGAAGTGTGACCTGAAGAATGTGAAAATGATCCCAGAGAAAGGAAATAAAAAGATAAAAGAGCTTGCATGTGGCCCTAAAGAAAACCCCTCTAGAGCAATAGTTGGGCCCATTTAGTGTAGAGAAAAGGAAGGTGGGGAAAGGAGAAGCATGAAGAATGAAATCTTGGTCTTCCTATATTTAATTATAGTGGTGTACTTTACTGAGCCAGACACAGCGCTAAGTGCTTTCTTTGCAAGTACTCTTATTTGAGCCTCACCTGCTCTGTGAAATGAGCATTGTCTTTTTGCCATTAACAGATAAGTAAAGTGAGGTTGAATGATTTGACCAGGTCACACAGCAGATAGGTGGCAGAGCTAAACATTAAACCCACAGTGACTATAGACGGCATGTTCCTAACCACCATTCTATGTGTATGAACCATGAGCATAAGCATTGTAGACGAGGACATAAATAAATATTGGTTTTCCATTGTTCTTGATGGCAGTTTCAGAGGAATCAAGCTAGGCTAGACATAAAGGATTTTCTTTTTGTTTCTTCACTTTTTATCATTAAATGCAACATTAAGAAAAGTACATAAAGGGTGCCTGGGGGGCTCAGTCAGTTAAACGTCTGACTTTGGCTCAGGTCGTGATCTTGCGGTTCCTGAGTTCAAGCCCCACATTGGGCTCTATGCTGACAGCTAAAAGTCTGGAGCCTGCTTCAGATTCTGTGTCTCCCTCTCTCTCTGCCCCTCCCCTGCTCATGCTGTCTCTCTCTCTCTCAAAAATAAACATTAAAAAAAAATTTTTTAATAGTTACAAACAGAGAGGGAGGGAGGCAAATCATAAGAGACTCTTAAATACAGAGAACAAACTGAGGGTTGATGGGGCGGAGGTTGGGGAGTGGAGGGGGACGCTGGGGGAGAGGGGGAAATGGGTGATGGGCATTGCGGAGGGCACTTGTTGGGATGAGCACTGGGTGTTGTATGTAAGCGATGAATCACGGGAATCTACCTCCAAAACCAAGAGCACACTGTATACACGGTATGTTAGCCAAATAAATAAATAAATAAATAAATAAATAAATAAATAAAATATTTTAAAGATTTTAATTTAAAAAAATTTTTAAGTACATAAAATAGGGTGTGTTTGCAGCTAGCACGCAAATCTTGATTTCTAATAACATTCTTCAATAAAAGAAAGCAAAGTTCCTTAGAGAAATGGCTGATCCTAGAGCTAGGGCAGGAAATACAAAAGATGAGCCTGGGCATTTTGTTGTACCGGAAAGTAAAGAAGTGCTAAAAACAAACAAAGGAAGTACAATAAACTTCAAAGGAATACAAGAGCCAACTAAGAAAGCTTCTGATGGCCAAAGCTGGGACAATTCGAGCTACAAAATGAAGTAGAATTAGATTATAAACTAAAATATTAAATAAATATTCATGAACCCATATACGTAAATGATAAATAAACAAACAGATGGGAGAGAAGAGACAAATCTCCCACGCAGAAGAATTCCAAAAAACCTATATAGATATTCTGCCCTTGAAGAGGTAGAAAATAACTTTCTACCCTTTACATGTGCATGTGGACTTCCTTCCAAAGAGGACAATATGGAAAGGAGTTTTAAAAATGTCATTGAGGTGGGTGCTTGTTGGGATGAGCGCTGGGTGTTGTATGTAAGCGATGAATCACAGGAATCTACCCCCAAAACCAAGAGCACGCTGTACACACTGTATGTTAGCCAGTTTGACAATAAATTATATTAAAAATAATAATAAAGAATGACTTTACAGTGGGACATGACCAACACAACCTCAGTCAGATCAACATCAACAGTTAAATCATGTTAATAGTATGTTCCCTGGCTGTGATGTGAGGAGAATGACTCTCTAGCCCAGTGAGCTTCCTCCCCAGAACTGATAGCCCCAGTCTAATTATGAGAAAAATATCTGGCAAATTCTAATTGAGAGACATTCTACAAAATACCTAACCAGTGCTCCTCAGAACTGTCAAGATCATTAAAAACAAGGGAAGTGTAAGAAACTGTCATATGTAAGAAGAGCCTTATAGAAGCATGACAACTAAATGTAATATGGAATCTTGAATAGAATCCTGGAAAAGAAAAAGGACATGGGGGGGAAAGAAACTAAGGAACTCTATGGAGTATGGACGTCAATTAATAATAATGAATCAGTATTGGATTATGAATTGTGTCAAACATACCATCCCAATAAGATGATCATAACAGGGAAAACCAAATGTGGGATCTACTGTTTTTGAAATTTTTCCACAAATCTAAAATTATTCTAAAGTTAAAAGTTAAAAAAAAAACTGATGTATTTTGGGGGCACCTGGGTGGCTCAGTCAGTTGAGCGTCCGACTTCAGCTCAGGTAGTGATCTCAGGGTTTGTGAGTTTGAGGCCCACATCAGGCTCAAAGCTGTCAGCATGAAGCTCTCTTTGGATCCTCTGTCCCCCTCTCTCTCTGCCCTTCCCCCTGCTTGTACTCTCTCTCTCTCTCAAAATAAATAAATAAATAAATAAACAAACTTAAAAAAAAAAAAGAATGTATTTGGATAATCATCAAGTCAATGCATGCATAACTCCCGCCCACAGTGAAACATTGCCCAGCACCAGAAACTGTATGTTTCCCTTCTCAATTTTGTCACCCTTTCCCCTAGACTAAAATTCACTGCTACTTCCTGCTTTTCTTTATAACTATACCCCTCTTGTGCATTTCTAAATAACATAGTATAGTTTTACCTGGTTTTGAAATTTACATTTACACAAATATAACCATACAATATATATTGTTGTGTGTCTTGCGTAAGATATGTCCCTGTCGTTGCATTGTGCTAGCTATTTATTACCTGTTTGTTTTCATTGCTGTGCAATTCATTACATTGTATGAATCCACCAAATTTTATTTATACGACATTTGGATTATTTCCAGTGTTTCCAGTGTGTGTTATCTGAAAACGATATTCTGATTATCAGATTTGTGAGATCTCTTGTAGATTTATTTTCTTTTTTTAAGAATATCTACTAGAGCCTAAATGTCCATCAACTGATGAATGGATAAAGAAATTGTGGTTTATATACACAATGGAGTACTACGTGGCAATGAGAAAGAATGAAATATGGCCCTTTGCAGCAACGTGGATGGAACTGGAGAGTGTGATGCTAAGTGAAATAAGCCATACAGAGAAAGACAGATACCATACGTTTTCACTCCTATGTGGATCCTGAGAAACTTAACAGGAACCCATGGGGGAGGGGAAGGAAAAAAAAAAAAAAAGAGGTTAGAGTGGGAGAGAGCCAAAGCATAAGAGACTCTTAAAAACTGAGAACAAACTGAGGGTTGATGGGGCGTGGGAGGGAGACGAGGGTGGGTGATGGGTATTGAGGAGGGCACCTTTTGGGATGAGCACTGGGTGTTGTATGGAAACCAATTTGACAATAAATTTCATATATTGGAAAAAAAAAAAAAGAATATCTACTTATGGGAGGCAAGGAGGAAGAACCTGCCATTTGAAAGCAGGAATGGGATCTTGCTCAGGGACCAGGATCTAGACCAAGAGTCCAGGAAGCCCAGTGCCACTGCTCCTGCCCTGCCAGGAGTCACAGTAGGCTGCCCAAGTGCCTCAAGTCAGTGGGAACGTTCCTTCCCAGAGATGTATGGACCAGCTCCTTCTCAATTTTATCCACCACTTTGCAAGCGATGTCTATGGATCAAACAGCAAAAACCTTGATCTTTTCTTTTTTTTTTTAAATCTCTATTTTTTTTTTTTAATTTTATTTATTTTCAGAGAGAAACAGAGAGTGTGAGCAGGGGAAGGGCAGAGAGAGGGAGAGAGAGATTCCCAAGCAGGCTCCATGCTGTCAGCACAGAGCCTGATGCGGGGCTCAATCCCAAGAACCGTGAGAGCATGACCTGAGCCAAAATCAAGAGTCAGCCACCTAACTGACTGAGCACCCAGGGGCCCAGAAACCTTGATCTTAATAACAATTCTTCATGCTTTGAAAAAAAAAGAACAAGTCTCTCTTGGGCACATTCCTACAAAGGTGACCCTATACAAAGGAGGCAATAAGGTCTCCCTTGCCTTCCCCCTAGATCCTTCTGGCCCTAACAATCCAGATTCCCAACTCAGGGAAGACAACTTGCTGAATTTTCCAAGCAGACAAGTCCTTTATGTGCACATGTATACATACATGAGCATACACACACACACACACACACACACACACACACACACACACTGAAAATCTAAGGTTGAGTCAAGGAGAACTATTGTTGTTCATCTAGCCACCATGGCTGTATTTTCCAAGTGTCTTTGAACTAATGGTATTTTATTTTTTAACAGAGACACTTCTCAGGCCAACGTAGTAAGTCTTGTTCTGCCTATTTTAGCCCCATTGTGTTCAGGTCACAACATTTGGTTCTGATCAAGTAGAAGGCAGTCGAACTTAGTGAGGAAGGTCCCAGGCTGACAAGTCAGAGCAGAATCCTGCCTTGGGTAGGCCTCTTCTGAGCTGGATGACCTGGAGGGAGTTATTCTACCGCTTTTGAGCCCAGCTTCCTCATAGGTTAAAAAGAAAAAAAAATCTTACATCACAAGTAGGTCAAATTAAGTGCAAAAATGTATATAACAGTGCACCTGGGTGGCTCAATTGGTTGAGAGCCCGACTCTTAATTTCAGCTCATGCCATGATCCCAGGGTCATCGGATTAAGCCCTACATCAAGCTCCACACTGAGCATGGAGCCTGCTTAAGATTCTCTCTCTCTCTCCCTCTGCCCTTCACCACCCTCCCTCTCTCTCTCTCTCAAAAAAAAAAAAAAAAAAAAAAGTATGTAATGTATTTAACAGTTCCTGACACAAGAGGGGAAACTAATACATAATGAAGATTGTTGATATTAAAAATACAAGAACTTATAGTAGTTCCTTTCCTTATGCCTACAGTCAGACATACTGCTAAATACATGGTTTTAGAATACAGCTATAAAAAGTTTACTCTGACCTTTAGCATTTTATATTTCCTATGCTAATTTGAACTTACAGTGGAGTGAAAAATGATGTCCAGTGTCAGCAAAAGGCTTTGTGGTGTTCTCACTTCTGATTACAAGACAGATCAAATTTGTATCTTTTTCCATTAGGTTTATCATTGGAGACCTGTTAGATTCTGAAAATGACATCTTTGAGAAATCCAAAGAATGGGACGCTCACGGATCAGAAGAGCCACAGAAGGCCTTTGACCATGGGACAGAGCTAATCCCATGGTACGTGCTGTCCATCCGAGCCGATGTGCACCAGTTCCTGCTGCAGGGGGCCACTGTCATCCACTACGACCAGGACACGCACCTCTCTGCCCGATGCTTCCTCCAGCTTCAGCCTGACAACAGTACCTTGACCTGGACAAAGCCCACCACTGCTTCCCTGGCCAGTGCTAAAGCAAAACTCGGTGTGCTTAGTAACACGTCTGAGCCTGGCAAATTCCCGTTACTGGGCAATGCTGGACTAAGTGGCCTGGCAGAGGGGGTCTTGGATCTGTTCTCAGCAAAAGCTGTGTACATGGGACACCCTAGCATCGATATACACACTGTGTGTGTTCAGAACAAACTGGGTAGCATGTTTCTCTCAGAGACTGGTGTGACGCTGCTCTATGGGCTCCAGACCACGGACAATAGATTATTGCACTTTGTGGCACCCAGGCACACAGCTAAGATGCTCTTCAGTGGATTGCTGGAACTCACGAGAGCCGTGAGGAAGATGAGGAAGTTCCCTGACCAGAGACAGCAGTGGCTGCGGAAACAGTACGTCAGCCTCTATCAGGTAGGGGTGTAGCCGTCCCTCTCTCCTCACTCCCCTAATTCTCAAGTCATTAATCTTGCAAAGCCACACTTGGACCACCAGGGTTCATTCTCACCCTCTGTCATTTACTACCTCAGTGATACAGGGCACCTTTGACTTTACCTTTCTGTGCCTTGGTTTCTTATCTATAAAATGAGAATGATAGCAATACCCATTGTTAGAGCGGCTCTGGGGTTTGACTGAGTTAATATGTGTCAAGTCGTTAATGCCAGTTCCTAATGTATAAAGAATAGTGTGTGGCTTTTATTAGGTCCAGTTAACATTTTGTATGAAAATAGAGACTGCGGTCATTGTACTTCTCACAGCAAAGAAACCAGTTAATATAAGCATATTCGCTTACTCAAAGTTTCCATCGACAGCATTATGGTGTGAACGCTTTTATAATTAATTACGGACCAGCTGATACATTGGAAACCTTCACTTTGGAAATTGAAATCCTGCCCCATCACCTAATATGCTAGGTGACTCTCGGAGCATTAATTCACTGTGTCCTGCTGCCTCACTGTAGCACCTCTGAGCTTTAATGAAGTTCTTCCTCACCAGGTTTATATTGGCACAGCCCTGAGGAGGCAGCTTCTCACAGTCAGCTGCTTAAAGTGAGTGTGTTTCTCACTAACCCTAAAATTATCAGGTACTTAACACTCCAGCCAAGGGTGGCGGCAGAACTGGGCTGAGGTGTGAGAAGAGACCGGAAAGACCAGAATAGCATACTCCTGGAAGACAGAGGGCAGATTGCTCGGGAAAACCCTGCCACAAGGGGACAGGACACTATTGATGGCGTTTCCAAATGAGTTGTATCAAAGCATTCAGTTTTTCTTTTTAAAAAAAATTTTTTTAACGTTTTATTTATTTTTGAGACAGAGAGAGACAGAGCATGAACGGGGGAGGGGCAGAGAGAGAGGGAGACACAGAATCGGAAGCAGGCTCCAGGCTCTGAGCCATCAGCCCAGAGCCCGACACGGGGCTCGAACTCACGGACCGCGAGATCGTGACCTGAGCCGAAGTCGGCCGCTTAACCAACTGAGCCACCCAGGCGCCCCAAAAAGCATTCAGTTTCTCTTTGTTATGCTTTTCCATCGTTTTTGGCAAAAAAAAAAAAAAAAAAAAAAAAAAAATTATCTTTTTTTACTAGTGTCACAGAACAAATAGAACCATGGCTGAAATTACTCAAATGACTGATTTCATGTACTTTTCACAGTCCTAACATGTTTCTGACAAGTAGAGACATTTTCCCCTGGGCTGTTAGTAGAGATGCACATATATATGTGTATGTATGTGTATTTATATAATGCTCCCTTTTTCTCCTTTACCCACATTCATGCAATACTGATGAGTGGAGATCATATCCTGAACAACTAATGGATTAATTGATTAATAAGCATATAGGCCTATGTACACGATTATGCTAATACTGCACAGCACAAAGCCTATTTCAGTTAATTCATCTTAAAGTAGAAACCAAGATACCTGCTTCCTGTCCACTCCACAGGGAGAGTCCAGTGCAGTCAACTGCTTGGAAAAAAAGAAGTCTTCAGGGGCTATTGTAAATGTTGATTTCTTTTCAATTTTTTTTTTTTAGCATTTACTTATTACTGAGAGAGAGAGAGAAACAGAGAGACAGAGCATGAGCATGGGAGGGGCAGAGAGGGGGGAGACACAGAATCCAAAGCAGGCTCCGGACTCTGAGCTGTCAGCACAGAGCCTGATGCAGGGCTTGAACTCACAGACTGTGAGATCATGACCTGAGCTGAAGTCGGACGCTTAACCGGCTGAGCCACCCAGGCGCCCCAGGTAAATGTTGATTTTTAATTATAATCATTCCTCAGCTTCCACAGTCATGCAAATCCATTCAACCTGGACACAAACCAAAGTCTCTGAGCTCAGTTACACTCACTGTCACAAAGCGGCTGGCGATGTGGTTTATTTGCTCCATTTGTTTCCTTTCCCATCTTCCAGCATAAAGTAGCTGAATGAACACCTAGGGTGTACTTGGTCTCTCATTCACCCTGGCAGCCTTCAGTTTTTGCTGAAGAAGGCACCAGCTGAGACCAGAAACAGCAGAAGAGGTAAGAGGCACGGCTGGAGCAGAGACAGGAAGTGACCTGGAGCCAACTCAGCCCTTCCCAGTTGCACACACAGCAGCACCCCTCCCTTCCCCGCAGCCCCCACTCCTCCACCACTGCATGGGAACAAGCCGTTACGGTGTAATGGCAGAACGGCTCCATCTACTTCAGTCACTTCTGAAAACAGGTGATGGTCTGCCTCAAAACATTGTTCTGCATGAGCCGCCCAGGAAGACAAGGCAACATTTCTCAGAAACAGACACTCAGGATTTTTATTAAGTGAAACAAACTCAGCGACTGATTATTTTCCCAGCTCCCAAATTGTCTCAGAGAACATCAAAAAGATCCAAGTTGGTATTTTAAGAACAAAAAGTCAAATAGGCATCATGTTAAATGTCCCTCTTGGTGATTTATAATACCTCTTAGCACACTTAAGGCTCTTGAGAAGTCCTAAGGTACAAAAGAAATGGGTTTAAATGTACCTGTAAGTTAAAGAAATTTATGAACAGTCTCGGGTTCTTCCAAACTTCTATTAACAGCCCTGTAAGAGTACTTCTTTCTCCCCAGTTTGGAAAGGGCTTATGTAGAATGTAATTTTCATGACATCAGAGTCTTCTTGTGTGATGAGTGTGTGAAGCTTCTTTCAAATAGAAGTAGTTTAGTACTAGTAAATGCATTTGATCAAATGGAAATACTAACAAGAGATAAAGGGAAAAAAAGAATAGTAACCTTTATAATACAGCCTAGGAATACAGGAAAATAAAAGAAAGTAAGCTGCAAGAGATTTGATGTGAGGTGTAGGAGAAAGACTGGTGTCATGAGTTTTGGCTTGAGGTTATGCAGGCAGAGCTGAGAACCCATAATCCTGGGTATTTGGAAAGATCTCTGGGAAGCTGAGAAGGTCAAAACAGGGGTATCAGGTACAATTTGGTTGTAAGCAACAGAAACATTCTTGCTATCTTCTGGGGTGGGGGGGGGGAGGATTTATTCAAAGGATTAGATACATTTAACAGTACTTAAAATATCATACACAAAGATAATGCCAAGAGGCAAAAGTGCATGTATAATTTTTAAGGAATCAGCTTCCTAATCCTAATATCCACAGGAACTTCTTTTATTTTCCTGTATTCCTAAGGCTTCATTACAAGTATCACAATTTCTGTCTTTTGCTTTACCTCCTGTTACAATTTTCATTAGATCAATTTACATTTACTAGTATTAGAATACTCTCGTATCTGAAAGTAACTTTTTTCTAAAACTGAGAATGTATCTTCACTCACAATAGCTCTTCTTCCATATTAAAAAGAGAAGGTATATCCTTCACCCATCCCAATCAAGTTTCTGTTTGTACAAAATACAAGAAAGAGTCAAACTATATTTTGCTTCCCAGAAAGTCTCCTTTAAAGATTAAACAAAGGCATCTGCCTTTTCCAGGCCTAAAATATTTCTATTAAGGGTAAAGCTTGACCCATGTTAGGATGTTCTGAATTTAGAAATACCAACGCATTGGAGGCTGATTCTTTTATACGTACATGGTATGGGTCTATTAAATTTTTTTTTATTAAAGATTTTCTTTTTTTAGAGCAGTGCTAAGTTTACAATAAAATTGAGAGGAATGTACAGAGATTTCCCATAAACCTCCTGCCCCCCACCCATGTCCCATTGTCAGCATCACTCACCAGAATGGTACATTTTTTTACAAAGGATGAATCTGCATTGATATATCTTAATCATCCCAAATCCACAGTTTACCTTAGAGTTCATTGTTTAGGTTTGTACAACTATGTAATGGCATATATTCATAATTATAATATCACATGGAGTATTTTAACTACCCTAAAAATTCTCTGTGCTCTACCTGTTCATCTCTTCCTCCCACCCTACCTCATCCTCCACCCTTCCCCTGCAACCACTTATCTTTTTATTGTCTCCATAGTTTTGCCTCTTCTAGAACATCATATACTTGGACTCATACAATATGTAACCTTCTCAGGTTGGCTCCTTTCACTTAGTAATATTCATTTAAGATTCTTGCATGTCAGGGCGCCCGGGGGGCTCAGTCGGTTAAGCGTCCGACTCTTGATTTCTCTCACGCCATTATCTCACAGTTTCATGAGTTTGAGCCCATGTCAGGCTCTGTGCTGACCCTGCAGAGTCTGCTTGGGATTCTCTCTCTCTCTCTTTCTCTCTCTCTCTCTGTCTCTCTGTCTCTCTGTCTCTCCCCCCCTCCCCTGCTAGCACTCTCTTTCTCAAAATAAACAAACTTTCAAAAAAAATTATTAAAATAAGAGGATTCTTGCATGTCTTCCCATGCTCATTTCTTTTTATTGCTAAATAATACTCCAGTGTGTGGATGTACCATAGTTTATTTATCCATTTACCTACTGAAGGACATCTTGGTTGCTTCCAAGTTGTGGCAATTATGAGTAAAGCTAGCTGGTGTAAATATTCATGTTCAGGTTTCTTTGTGGACTGAAGTTTTCAACTGTTTTGGGTAAATACCAAGGAGCATGATTGCTGGAGCGTATCTTAAGAGAATGTTTACTTTTGTAAGGTGCTGCTGCGCTGCCTTCCGAAGTGACTATGCCATGTTGCATTCTCAGTAGAATGAATTCTTGTTCCTGTTACTCCACATCCCCATCAGCATTTGGTGTGGTCAGTGTTCGGGAGTTTGGCCAGGTGTGGAGTGGTGTCTCCTTTTAATTTGCAGTTTCCTGATGGTACATGATGTGGAATATCTTTTCATGTGTTTATTTGCCATCTTTATCTCTTCTTTGGTGAGGTGTCTGTTGAGGTCTTTGGACTATTTTTTCATTGGGTTATTTGTTTTCTTATTGTTGAGTTTTAAGTTCTCACTGTGTATTTGGGATAGCCATTTTTTTAAGTTTATTTATTTATTTTGAGAGTGAGAGAGAGAGCACAAGTGGGGAGGAACAAAGAGGAAGAGAGAGAGAATCTCAGGCAGGTTCCACATTGTCAGCACAGAGCCTGATGCAGGGCTCGAACCAGCAAACCATGAGATCATGACCTGAGCCAAAATCAAGAGTCGGACGCTTAACCGACTGAGCCACCCAGGCTCCCCTGGATAACCATTCTTTATCAGATGTTTCTTTTGCAAACATTTTCTCCCAATCTATGACTTGTCTTCTAATTCTCTTGACAATGTCTTTCCCAGGGCAGAAGTTTTACATTTTAAGGAAGGAGTCTATTAAATTTTTAAAGATGTGTTAGTTAAAACCCATAAATAAAAAAAATAAAACTTCTACAAAGGATTAGGTAGTTAATTCAATAACGTAGGTAAAATTTATTTATGAAATTGTGTCATGAAATGTTTATTCCACTTTGAAGTTAATTGTAGTGACTTATTCACAGGGACTATCTTGAGCAGGACTGCAACAAGAAACAATGATCTCCAGCCATTTTCATTCTCAGTATCACTGTATTCAAGATTCATTTTCCAGGGAGGGAGATTCTGATTGGCTTATTTGGATCTTATGCCAACCATTGGTCAAGGGAGGATGTTTCACCTTTTCATAGATTCAAGACTGTATCCAGAGGAAAAGAGATAAAGTAAAACTGGGGTATGGTCAGAGAAAAGAGAAATGATTAATGGACAGGCATAAATCCCAGATATCCACCATGAGAGATCACCAAAAGATATCCCACGTTAAGCATTCAAGTTACTCAGCATCCTGGGATCCATAACAGGATGCAGGAAGTGGGAGGTCACAACTCAAGTCATAAAATCAAATAGTTATTGAACGTTAGGGTAAAGGAGCAAGCACACACACAAAGACTTTGTTATTTACATAGTGTCTGTAACAAAGCAAAATGTATTCACAAGAACTTCTTTGGAATTGCAAAGGAGGGCTGGCCTTAAAAGTTTGTAGAAAGTAAAAACAGTATATGGAAATTAATTCTGAAATGTCCATTTTATACAACCTGTGAAATATCATCCATATTGTCTTTAATTCGTATGTGACTTTTTGTAGTTTTATTCACTGAGCCTCCTTACTTACAGAGAGAATTGTTGACCATTATTTAGTTAATTAATCTCTGCCGCTACTCAGCTCATTTGCATGGTGTTATCTTATGAGAAGGAGCTATCGCAAAGCATTGCATGCCCCTTAAGTATCTTTTCACTGCTCATAGCATCATAATATGCGTGATGTAGAGTCCCCTGGGCTCTCTAGTCTTGGGTATCAGTCACTCAAGAGGACAGCAGCCCAACTATTTTATTTATTTATTTATATTTATTTTACTGAGGTATAATAATTGATACATGATGTTACATTACTTTCAGGTGTGCACCAACTATTTAATAATATATTTTCTCTGTGGTTATCTCCCCAGAGCCCTCCAAAGTAAATTTCACATATGCCACATACTCTATATTTCAAATCAAACTGTCCCAACCATCAAACTAGAAAAAACAAAACCTGGAATGATGCAATACAAATAGAACTGGGTTTTATTTAAGTAGATTCACACACACACACACACACCCCTTAAGTCCTCCAGAGCCCTAAAATGCAAAATGCGTCTTCGTGAATGTTCCTACATTCTGGAATGTAACCTCTGAAACTGGGAAGGAAAAGTTTTTTTAATCCCACTTGAATGTGGCCCCCTTGAAGCACATCACTTACTGGAACTCAGCAGGGATGTGACCAGGACAACAGAGGATATGATGAAATTCCCAACAGAGAGTCCTGATGGTTAGAAAACAGAACCACTTGGGTGGCCAGGTCACTAGTCTTCAGTAACTGCCTGTGCTCCTCCACCTCTGGGAATTTACTAGAAGCCATTCATATATATACTTCCCCATTGCTTGCTGTTCCTTTAAGTGTTCAGAATGTGATTCTTTTACAGGAAGATGGACGGTACGAAGGCCCAACTTTGGCTCACGCCGTGGAGTTGTTTGGTGGCAGGCGGTGGAGTACACGAAACCCCAGCCCCGGGACATCAGCAAAGAGTGCCGAGAAGCCCAATGTGCAAAGAAACAACACCTTGGGCATAAGCACTACCAAGAAAAAGAAGAAAATCCTTATAAGGGTAGAGTGTTACTTGTTTATCAAGCACCAAACCCAATCATCCAGCACCATTTATGGTCTATGTCGCCAGAAACTACCTTAGATCATTTGGGTTGGGGACAAGATGCTCAGGGCTTACTGAGCATCTCCTGGTGCCAGGCCCCTTGTTAAGAATGGAGTCAGCACCAGGAAAAAGTCAGGGGCCACGAACAATGAGTATTCAGTAAGAGTCATTATCAAGCTATCCACAAAGTGCTCTGGGAGGAGAGAGAAGGAAGACTTAGGGCTAGGACGCAGGCAGAACAGGCTTCGTAGGGAAGCGGACAGATGGGTCATGAAGGGTGTATAGGATTTGTTAGACAACACGGGGGAAAGCATTTCTGGCAGAGGAGGCAGCAGGGAGGCATGAAAAGACTTGGCTTGTTCAGGGAAGCACATGTAGTTCCAGATTCCTGCTCCAAGCTGGAACACAGGCTCTGTGGTGGGTAAGCAAAGGCTAAAAAGACCAGGGATCAGGTTATGAAGGTCTTACAAGGCCAAAATGCTAAATGTAGAAACTAACTTAATTGTCAAGAGAAGCATGTCCATCCATGAATGAAAAGGTGATGTATACATATAACGGAATGGTGTTCAGGCTTTCAAAAAAAGAAGGAAATCCTGTCATACTACAGTGTAGCTGAACCTTGACGACATTATCCTAAGTGAAATAAGCCAGTCGCAAAAGGACAAATGCTGCATGATTCCACTTCCATGAGGTACCTAGAGTGGTCAAACTCTTAGAAACAGAAAGTAGAATGGTGGTTGCCAGGGGACAGGGATGGGGAGGGGGGTGCTATAGGGGGAGTTCTTTTTGATTGCGTATAGAGTTTCAGTTTTGTAGGAGGAAACAGTTCTAGAGATCCGTTGCACAACGAGGCACGTAGAGGTAACACTACTGTAGACTTAAAAGTGGTTAAGCTGGTAGACTTTACGGGGGCACCTGGGTGACTCAGCCAGTCAAGTGTCTGACTTGATCTGGGCTCAGGTCATGATCCCATGGTTCGTGGATTTGAGCCCCAAATCAGGTTCTACACTGATGGTGCCGAGCCTGTTTGGGATTCTCTGTCTCTCCCTCTCTGCCCCTCCCCTGCGCGCTCTCTCTCTCTCTCTCTCTCTCTCTCTCTCTCTCTCTGAAAATAAATAAATAGACCTTTAAAAAAAAAAAAAGAAGAAGAAGGGGGCACCTGGGTGGCTCATTCAGTTGAGCGTCCAACTTCGGCTCAAGTCATGATCTCACAGTTGACGAGTTCGAGCCCCACGTCAGGCTCTGTGCTGACAGCTCAGAGCCTGGAGCCTGCTTCACATTCTGTGTCTCCCTCTCTCTCTGCCACTCCCTCACTCATGCTCTGTCTCTCTCTGTCTCAAAAATAAATAAACATTTAAAATTTTTTTAAAAAAAGAAGTATTGGTCTTATAAAGTTGATATACAGCCATGACTATCAGAAAGAAACAAATCTTCAGGTTCCCCAAAAGCTTTAAAAAAAAAGTTGGGGGGCACCTGGGTGGCTCAGTTGGTTAAGCATCTGACTTCGGCTCAGGTCATGATCTCACGGTTTGTGAGTTCGAGCCCCACGTCGGGTTCTGTGCTGACAGCTCAGAGCCTGGAGCCTGTTTCGGATTCTGTGTCTCCCTCTCTCTCTCTGACCCTCCCCCATTCATGCTCTGTCTCTCTCTGTCTCAAAAGTAAATAAATGTTAAAAAAAAAAAATTTTAAAAAAAAAGTTGGTAGGCTTTATGGTTTTTACCATGGCAGAAAACATTTGGTTAGTTACCACTATATATTATATATTAGACTATATATGTTATCACTATAACACAATAATATATTTTCTCCATGGTTATCTAGAAAAAGTCCCACTCTTTGCATATTAGAGGCTGTTGATGCCTAAGCCGAGCTTTGTCTGCTTCATAATTTGGTCTCTGTGATTCCAGGGGTCCTTTGCCTGCTCTTATCAGCCCTCCCTGTGCCCTCCCCCTCCACCTCCGAGTGCTGCTATATAGCAAAAACAAGTGGGATAGTGTAATGTGAGAATACTTGGTCAGCCTTCACAGGGGTCTCTACTGGTTTGGGGCCAGGGATATTGAAGGCAGTCAGAAAATAGGGACGCACCTGAGCTAAAGCAGTGCCAGGAGGGAGAGAAACACAGAATAAGAGGTATCGACACGTGTGTGTTCCCAGGGTGAGAGCGGAGAGGCAGCCGATGATGAGATGGCCACCCGAAAAGCCAAAATGCACAGAGAGTGTCGCAGCCGGAGTGGTTCTGACCCTCAAGACATGAATGAACAAGAAGAATCAGGTAAAGCCACTTGTTGACATTAGAGATGTTTTATTTTATAGGGAAAAATATGCATTTGGTTTTCAATTATGATTTAAGTCTTGAGTGCATTCTTAACAAAACTCTTTGTCTTGTTAAATATACTTACCTTTGTATTTAACTAGATGATGGAACCCAACGGGTATTTCGGCAAGTACAGTGTACTTCAAAGAAGATTATCATTAATTAACTAGGCCTTATAGACAGAGGATGTGAGATATATAAAATACAAGGTGGAGGATTAGACCAGTGATTCTCAACCGTGACTGAGATTTTTTTTTTTTTTTTTAACATCTGGGGGCAAACCACTAAATACCTAGGAATAAATCTAACCAAAGAAGTGAAAAATCTATACACTGAAAAGAAAGCTTATGAAAGAAATTGGAGACACACATACACACACACAAATGGAAAAACAGTTCATGCTCATGGATTGAAAGAACAAATACTATTAAAATGTCGATACTACCCAAAGCAACCTACACATTCAGTGCAATCCCTATCAAAATAACACCAGCATTCTTCAC
Source organism: Panthera leo (assembly GCF_018350215.1). Lineage (NCBI taxonomy): Eukaryota > Metazoa > Chordata > Mammalia > Carnivora > Felidae > Panthera > Panthera leo. The sequence continues at coordinate 53,796,748 of NC_056689.1, forward strand.
AGAGCTAGAACAAACAATCCTAAAATTTGTGTGGAACCAGAAAAGACCCTGAATAGCCATAGCAATCCTGAAAAAGAAAACTAAGCTGGAGGCATCACAATCCCAGACCTCAGGCTATATTACAAAGCTGTAATCATCAAGACAGTATGGTACCGGCACAAAAAAAGACACTCAGATCAATGGAACAGAATAGAGAACCCAGAAATGGACCCACAAACATATGGTCAACTAACCTTTGACAAAGCAGAAAAGAACATCCAATGGAAAAAAGACAGTCTCTTTAGTATGGTGCTGGGAAAACTGGACAGTGACATGCAGAAAAATGAACCTGCACCACTTTCTTACACCATACACAAAAAAAAACTCAAAATGGATGAAAGACCTAAACGTGAGACAGGAAACTATCAAAATCCCAGAGGAGAAACAGGCAAAAACCTCTTTGACCTCAGCTGCAGCAACTTCTTACTTGACGTGTCTCTGGAGACAAAGGAAACACAAGCAAAAATAAAATATTGGGACCTCATCAAGACAAAGGCTTCTGCACAGCAGAGGAAATAATCAACAAAACTAAAAGGCAACTGACCAAATGGGAGAATATATTTGCAAATGACATAGCAGATAAGGGGTTAGTATCCAAAATCTATAAAGAACTTATCAAACTCAACACCCCAAAAACAAATAATCCAGTGAAGAAATGGGCAAAAGACATAAATAGACACTTTTCCAAAGAAGACATCCAGATGGATATGAAAAAATGCTCAACAATACTCATCATTAGGGAAATACAAATCAAAACCACAATGAGATACCACCTCACACCAGTCAGAATGGCTAAAATTAACTCAGGTAACAACAGGTGTTGGCGAGGATGCAGAGAAAGAGGAACCCTTTTGCACTGCTGGTGGGAATGCAAACTGGTGCAGCCACTCTGCAAAACAATATGGAGGTTCCTCAAAAAATTAAAAATAGAACTACCCTACAACCCAGCAATTGCACTATTAGGTATTTATCCAAAGGATACAGGTGTGCTGTTTTGAAGGGGCACATGCACCCCAATGTTTATAACGGCACTATTGACAATAGCCAACGTATGGGAAGAGCTCAGATGTCTATTAACTGATGAATGGATAAACAAGATGTGGTATATATACACAATGGAATAGTACTCGGCAATCAGAAAGAATGAAATCGTGCCATTGCAACAACATGAATGGAACTAGAGTGTATTATGCTAAGTGAAATAATTCAGTCAGAGAAAGACAAATATCATACGATTTCACTCACATGTGGAATTTAAGAAATAGAACAGATGAACATAGGGGAAGGGAAGGAAAAATAAGATAGAAAGAGAGAGGTAGGCAAACCATAAGAGACTCTTAAATACAGAGAACAAACCGAGGGTTGCTGGAGGGGTGTTGGTGGGGGAATGGGCTAAATGGGTGAGAGACATTAATGAGGACACTTGTTAGGGTGAGCACTGGGTGTTATATGTAAGTGATGAATCACTAAATTATATTACTGAAATCATTATTACACCACATGTTAAGTAACTTGGATTTAAATTTTAAAAAATAATATAAATAAATTAAATAAATAAATAAATAAATAAATAAATAAATAAATAAATATCTGGGGGTGCCTGGGTGGCTCAGTCAAGCATCTGACTTCAGCTCAGGTCATGGTCTCACCATTTGTGGGTTCAAACCCCACCTTGGGCTCTGTGCTTATAGCTCAGAGCCTGGAGCCTGTTTTGGATTCTGTGTCTCCCTCTCTCTGCCCCTCCCCTGCTCTGTCTCTCTCAAAAATAAATAAACATTAAAAGGAAATAAATAAATAGATAGATAGATAGATAGATAGATAGATAGATAGATAAAATATCTGGATGCCCCTGGCCACACCCCAGCCAAACTGATTCCAGCACCCTCTGGCTGGGACCCTAACATCTCTATATTTTTAAGTTCCCCGAATGATTCTAATACGCAGCCAAGGTTGAGAACTCACCACGTTAGTCCATTCATCAGAATATTTTGATGTTTCTTGTATAGAGATTGCCTGCATAAATTGATTCGCTCAGACATTGAGAAGCATCTTTGGTTTTTCTTTGATCTCTAGGGAGAGGATAACTGGTGTCATTGTCTCGTTTCTGTCTTTCTCTCTCACAGAGGCAAATGCCATCATGAGCCCTCCTAACACTCTGCCTTCCAGAAGAGCCCACTCTTTGACCACGGCTGGGTCCCCTAACTTGTCTGCCGGGACATCATCTCCCAACAGGCCAGTGTCTTCCCCTGTGCTGTCTTCTTCAAACAAGAGCCCGTCCAGGTGGGGCCTTAACATGATAAAACAGAAGGACCCTTCATATCATTCAAGTTATGTCAAAGGGCATCTTCCAGTGCTCTGTGGAAAGCCTCTCTCTAATTTTGAGTAACGATTACATTGAAAACTGAAAAACCCACAATTTTTAAATACTTCCAATTTCCCTGATTTTGCACTCCTACCTTCTCATATTACTATAATTACTCCTAATTATTAGACTAATCCTTCAAAGGTCATAGCAGTAACAAAACCTGATCTATGATTTTCTAAAGTTGCTTTGTCGAATATGGTAGCCACTGGCCATGGTGGGGTGGGGGCTGGGGGGATAATAATAGCTATTTAAATTCAATTTTAAATATATTAAAATTAAATAAAATTTAAAATTCAGTTCCTCAGTCACACTATGCACATTAAAAGTGTTCCATAGCTACAAGTGGCCAGTGGCTACAATACTGAACAGTGCAGATATAGAACACTTGTTTCATTGCCAAAACTTCTATTGGATAGCACTATTCTGAGGAATAAATTAAGTTTTAATAGAAGCCACTTTACCCTTTGCTGATAGGTGAAATATATTTTATACCATCTCATACATAAGATACATGTCTGTAGAAATGAATGTATTAGAGCAAATTGGGTATGCTAGGTGTAATTCTAAAGCTGGTATTATAGTAAGTTACTTATAAAGTCCATGTAAATTACAGATTTGAAACATCTACCCTCTCAGAAGAAATAATATTAACATGAAAGCTTTCCAAAGGAATTAGAATGCCACACCATCTCCCTCGACCCCTCAAAAAGTTTAAGAAATTCAGAGGTTCAGACAGAACCAAGATAAAATAGGCACTCTTTACTTTATCAGAGGGATTGGAGGAGGAAATGGATCTGTGTAGACACTGGCTTTGGAAACATTATACACACACACTTTCTCTCTTTCTGACGCTCTCAAGGAAGTTTGCTACTGATAAGAACCCTACATGTAGTAAATCATCTTTTAAAGGGAAGCATTCTTTTACAATGTGAATAATGAACATAATTTATGCCTTATACATTCAGATTTCTATACTCAGTGAAACTGGGTCAAAGGTACATGGAAATTCTTTGTACCCTCTTGCAACTTTTCTGTCAGCTTAGGTTTGTAACAAAATTAAGAGCTACAAAGAATCAGAATTCTGTACGTGCTGTTTCAGCCTGTACAGTATCCTGGATAAATAAAAGAGCCAGAGAACTTAGATTGAGTGGCTTCTCCTTTATTTCAATCACTCAGGAGCAGGAAAGGGAAGGCCAGAGTAAGGGAGGAAAATCTTTCCAAAGAGGTAGAACTAATATGCTAGATGCAAGATCACAGAGCCCTCCCACAAGAAGACAGGAGTCAGTGCCCACCGAGTAAACTACAACAGAAAGGCAAGGAAGAAAAATCACCCCGAATGCTGTTCAAGGAGAAGGCAAGGCTGAGCCTTAGAAAGGGAGACAGTGGACAGAGTTTCCTAAAGGTTCCTGCAGACAGTGGCAAATGATAAGCCACCTTATCCAACCTTTTTCATCTTCCTGAACCTCTACCCTCTTGTTTCCAACACCACGGGGGATCAACAACCCATGCCTACAAAGGACTGTAAATCCATCCTTTTGTAATTTTCGTCCATGTATAGAGGTGAACTTCAGATGTCAACGCAAAATAACTTTCCATGAACAAACACTGTTCGCAAGATTGAGGATAAACTGGCTATTCGTTACAACCTTCTCTGTACTTATATATTTGAAACATTTCAAAAAGTCAAAACAATAAAATAAAGCACAAAAAAACAAAAATGAAAAAAAGGAAGATCCTGTTTATTTATTTGACTAAAAACCAGCCAAAATATTTCTTAAATTATCTTGTCAGGGAACAAGTATAGAAAATAAAAATGTTGTGAAACAGCTAGAGTGAGGTTTTGACCTAGTGACTGGTATTTTTATATTGAATATACAGCCTTGGCAGGTGCAGATATGTTCTAGGCAGAGTTGGCTTCTTTCCATTCTTAATATTTTTGTGACTCACATTTTCCATTAATATTAAAAGTCCTTCCTTGTTTTCATCTAATAACTGGTGAAGAAAGGAAAAAGAGAAGACATTGATATGGACTTTTTTCTCCAATGTGTTTCTATAATTTAGAATGTAGGAAAGAACATGCATAATTTCCCATAGGCTATACTTGAGTAATTTGGAAAAATTACTCAATTTTTGGAAAAAATTGAGCACTTTTGGAAAAAAAAATAATACTGATTTTTCTTGAGAAACATTGAATTTAAGTTTTTTCCCCCCATCGACCTGTGATTCCAAAGAACTGTGTTAGTTAGTAGAGTAACATTACCCTTAGCCTCGTGGCCCTATTGAGTAGGCTGTGAGCATGACACGGTTTCACTGAATGAGGTGTTTGCTCTGACACACTATAGATTAGTTTTGAGAGAAGTGAAAAGAGGGTCTGGAAAACAGCCTCAATCCTGAATGGCCTGCGGTCATTTGCAGGCAAAGACATTTGCAGGTCTTTGCTCATGCGCCGTCAGAGGACGTCCCTGGGGCACAGTGGCCATGCCTGTTAAGGCCATGTCTTTGTTGCAGTGCTTGGAGCAGCAGCAGCTGGCACGGGCGGATCAAAGGCGGAATGAAAGGTTTCCAGAGCTTCATGGTTTCAGACAGTAACATGAGCTTTGTTGAATTCGTTGAGCTGTTCAAATCATTCAGGTACGGCATGCTGTCTTCCTGCCCTTCCTCAGCCCCCCATCTTTGTAACAATACTAAACGTGAGTGTTTTCCACTCCCCGCCCAGCGTGAGGAGCCGCAAGGACCTGAAGGACCTCTTCGACGTCTACGCCGTGCCCTGCAACCGAGCCGGCTCCGAATCGGTGCCGCTCTACACCAACCTAACAATTGACGAAAACACCAGCGATCTTCAGCCTGACCTAGGTTTGTGGAACGGTTTTATATTTCCCGTTGAGACCTTTCTATCTAAAAGCAAAGATGAGAGGTCCAGTCACACGAACCCTCAGCCAGTTCCACATGGTGTGCTGTTCCCTGCGGCGTGATGAAACGCTTTGAGGATTGTTTCAAGGTGCCTGGGGGGGGGGGGGGGGGGGGGGGGGTAGGTGCTACCGGCATTTTCAGCAAGGAAATGCATCATGGTCTGAGTCTGTTTATGCATTCCAGGATATTTAATCAATAGAGTCTTCCAGTCATTCTGATGATGGAAAACCCTCTCCCACCTGTGTCCAACGTCCACTAGGTGTGTGGTGCACCACCCATATCCTCCCCGCCTACAGGCCGACGGTGCTCAACCCCAGGGTGAGGGTGTCTGTCCGTTGACAAGAGGTGTCTTTAGTGACCCGAGAAGAGCACTCCTGCCGAACATCCAGGGCACTTGTCTTAGTGGGTAAACCAAGATGTCTGCCTCCTCTGTCCCACTCATCACTACCACCGTCACCAACCACATCAAAAACCCTATGCTGTCATCACCACTGATGCATTGTCAGCCTACTATTTTTCTCTTCTGTTCTTGCTGACAACTAGAAACACAAAAAAGCAGAAACAAGAGAAACTGCCCTCTTTCAGTTGCTTTTTTATTACTTAAAAACTTACATTATCCTCAGCTAAGAAAATTCACCTTTTCAACTTTAGTCATAAAATGTGCATAACTATGGATTAGTCAAGTAGTTGTACCTTTAAAAAAAATCTTTTTAAAAAAATTTTTTATGTTTATTTATTTTTGAGAGACAGAGACAGAGTGTGAGCAGGGGAGGGGCAGAGAGAGAGAGGGAGACACAAAATCCGAAGCAGGCTCCAGGCTCTGAGCTGTCAGCACAAAGCTCAATGCGGGGCTCGAACTCACGAGCCATGAGATATTGACCTCAGCCAAAGTCAGACGCTTAACCGACTAAGTCACGCAGGCGCCCAAAAATTAACAGACGTTATTTTTTAGAGCAGTTTTAGGCTTACAGAAAAATGATTGTAAAGTACAGAGAGTTCCCGTATACAGTTCACCCTGGAGCAAAGCAAGGGTTAGGGATGCGGATCCCCCATGCAGTCAAAAATCCGAAGGGTTAACCTTTGTCTCCCCCAAACTTAACTACTAATAGCCTGCTCTTGACCAAAAGCCTTAATGATAGCAATAACAGTTGATTAATCCATATTTTGTATGTATATCATGTGTTATATTCTTATAATAAAGTAAGCTAGAGAAAAGACATTATTATTAAGAAAATTATAAGGAAGAGAAAATACATTTACAGTATTATACTGTGTTTATCGAAAAGCTCTGCATACACGTGGACCCACATAGTTCAAACCCATGTTGTTTAAGGGTCAACCATACTCTCCCCTCCCCAACATACACTGTTTTTCCTATTATTAATATCTTGTATTACTGTGGTATGTGACAGTTGAGCTGATATTGACATGGTATTAACGACTGAAGTCCACAGTTGAGTGTTCACTGTGTGGTACATGCTATGGGCTTTGACAGAAGTATAAGCACATGGATCTACCATTACAGTATCATACGCAATACTTTCAATGTCTTAAAAATCCCCTGTTCCCCACCTTTTCATTCTTCCCACCTTCCCTCTGAACCCCTTTTTACTGTCTCCATAGTTCTTTCTTTTCCAGAATGTCATATAGGTGGAATCATACAGTTTGTATGTAGTCTTTTCAGATTGGCTTCTTTCTCTTGGCAGTATGTATTTAAGGTTCCCCGATGTTTTTTCACAGCTCAATAGCTCATTTCTTTTTGTCACTGAATAATACTCCACTGCATGGGTGTACCACTGTTTATCCATTCACCTTTTGAGGGACATCCTGGTTGCTTCAAAGTTTTAGCAATTATGAATGAAGCTACTATAAATATCTGTGTGCATGTTTTTGTGTGGACATAAGTTTTCGACTCCTTTGGGGAAAAGCCTGGGAACGCAGTTGCTAAATCGTATGGGTAAGCCTGTGTTTAGGAACTGCCAGCTTCTCTTCCAAAGTGGCAAGAATTAAATAGAATAACTGGCCATAAATGTGGTGCCAATGTGGAACATTGCTGGTCAAAAGGCAAAATGGCACAGCCACTTTGGAAAAGAGTTTGGCAGTTTCTTACAAAACTTAACATACTCTTACCATACAATCCAGCAATTGTACTCCTTGATCAGTTTCAATTCCACATCAGTTGAAAACTTATTTTCACCCTGAAACCTGCACACAAATGCTTACAATTACATTCCTGAAGTACAAAACAACTGTAATTTTAAGGGTACACCTTCATTGTCTCTAAAAGCAAGACTGCAGTTATCCTCAAAAACCAAAGTTCAAATTCAGCCTGAAGTCCCCAACTGAATGTATATTTAGTTTTCATCTAAAACCCTGAGCTCATGGGCTTTCAAGATCATTGACCTCGTTCTCTCTTAGTTTCTTTTATTTATTCATTGATTCATTTTTTGTTCCTTCAACTATGTGAAACCAGGGGTAGGCATGGAGTTTGATGGCTTGTTTAGACAGATCAGTGAAGAGTTTCTGCAGCTTACCAATTCCACAACGCCATTATCTCCAAAATGAACTTTGTGAAAGATTCTGGCTAACTTGTCCATGTTCTGTGGGTGGTTCTGTTTCAGATTTATTGACCAGAAATGTCTCGGATTTGGGGTTGTTCATTAAGAGTAAACAGCAGCTGTCAGACAACCAGAGGCAGATATCTGATGCCATTGCTGCTGCAAGTATCGTGACAAACGGCACTGGGGTCGAGAGCACATCCTTGGGCGTGTTTGGGGTTGGCATCCTCGAGCTCAATGACTTCCTAGTGAACTGCCAAGGAGAACACTGCACTTATGATGAAATCCTCAGCATCATCCAGGTTTGTACCCATTTCATATGCACATCTGGGTAGAGCCTCTGACTATTCTAATTATTTTCTGCTAAACATACTGTGTCTATACTTCTTTCCAAAGCCTTCTAGTCTGGGACAGAAACAGAGGTGCTTGATTTAATACCATACACACACACACACACGTCACACACACACACACACACGTGTGTGTGTGTGTGACGTGTGACGTGTGTGTGTGTGTGTATAAGTGTCCTTATTTAATGTATAAGTACCATAGATCTCAAGCCTTCTCTCAGTGACTCTTATAAGGAATCAGTACATGATACCTTCTTGTTGTTCTGGCATGTAATAAAATTAGTAGACTAGGTTTTCAACTTCTTTGATCATTTCATGAATATTTATTAGCTCCTACTATGGGTCTGTTCCTGGACCTGGGAATATAGTAGTAAATAAGACCACATTCTGGCCTTCACCTAGTGGATGAGGCAGACAATAAACAAATACAGAGAGAATGTACTTTTAGGTATTCATGGGTTCTGAAAAAATCAAGCAGAGTAAGGGGATGCAGTGATGCAGAAGGCTGAGAGGAGTAAGCACAGGCCACCCTGAGGAGGTGAGAGTGGAGCTGAGCCCTGAATCAATAAACCATGTGAAGGTCTGCAAAAAGAACATTCCAGACCAGCAGGAACAAGCTCAAAGACTGAGACAGGAGCGAGACAACAAAAAGGCTGATGTAGTGGGAGCCACATAAGCCAGAGGCACAATGGTAGATGTGATTCCAGATGGGTAGGCAGGGGCTGAATCATCTTGGCATTTTAGGCCATGGTGAGGAGTTTGACTTTACTCCGTGTGACATAGGAAGCTGTTGGAAATTTTTGAGCAGGGGACTAACATAATTTGATTTATGTTCTCAAGAGGTCACTCTGGCCCCATTGGAAAATGAACTGTGTTGGGGATGGAGTGGAAGCAGAGAGACCAGGTGGGAAGTTGTCACAGTAACCCGGCAAGATATGAGGATGGCTTCCACTAGAGGTTGGTAGGACATGGAGTGACACACTCACGATGGCTGTGTCACATGCTGCAGGATCAAGTCTAGGTTTTCAGCCTCCCTGTCAACCGATGGGGAATCAGTGGATTCAGTGTCCAGCAGTTGATCACCGGAAATGCTAGCGACATTAAGATCATGGTCGGGTGCTCATTACGCTGTTGTTGAGTATGAGCACTGTACTAAGTGTTCTCTGGGAATCATCTCATTTCACCTCTCACCAGCCCTGCCGGAAGCTGCTATTATTATCCCCATTTTCACCTGGATATGCCGATAACCATTTGTTTTCATATGAACTGTATTCTTTTCCCTCACTCTCCCTTTTTCTTTTAAATAAATATGCTTTGTATAATAAACACACGTATAATAAATGTTTTCTTTGGGACTAAAAAACTACCTCTTACTGTTACATAACTATATTAGTTCAAATATTTGGCTTAGATGTTTCCTGATGAAAACAGAACATCTTTAAAAAATGATGTGGTGGGTTTTTTCCCCTTAGTTTCCTTTACCTAAATAACACTCTTTTTGTGTCCCTTGCAGAAGTTCGAGCCTAGTGTTAGTATGTGTCATCAGGGCCTACTGTCATTTGAAGGATTTGCAAGGTAACCTTTAAAATATCTGTTGCCCATCATTTAAGAATACATATTTTTCCCACGCAGTCCTAAGAAAATTTGTTTCCTCTAGGTTTCTGATGGATAAAGATAATTTCGCCTCGAAAAATGATGAGTCACAGGAAAACATTAAAGAACTACAGCTGCCCCTCTCCTACTATTACATTGAATCTTCACACAATACCTACCTCACAGGCCACCAGCTCAAAGGAGAGTCCTCAGTAGAACTCTACAGCCAGGTACAGAATTCCACGTGACATGGGATTTCCATTATTGCTATAATTGCTATAAGTCACAAAAAATCTGACTTCTGACTCCTTTGAAGAACTTACAAACTATTATGTGTGAAATGTGAGGAAACATGATGTGTGGGAAAACTGCCTATACACGCTGTTGTTTTGTCTATTTCTTTTTGTTTTCTTTCTCCCTCCTATCTATACTTAACCTTTTTTCTAGGCACTAAAAAAAAAAAAAGTATTTGTTTGAGACTCATAGCTTTTAAATCCTAGTTAGTCTGACCTACTCCTACTATAATTAGATTTTCCCATGGGAAAATTATCTGATCGTTTCACTAAATGCTAAATAAATCAATACAATGTAGTAGGAAAGCATAATAGAAAATGCAGCTTTCTATGAAGTTATTCCCAAAATATTGTTTATTTTCATTTGCAATTTGTTAGATAATCAATCCATCCCTATGGTAACCAACTTAAGGAACAAAAATCTGCAAAGACTATGGGCACTGTCCCTACACACTTAAATTCATGGGAATGTTCTTGGAAACTCAGAAGGGTCTCTGGACTAGAAAAAGCACATCCGTTTGACCTAAACACCAACTCTCAATGATCTGCATGTCAGTTGTCTCTGTTACATTTTCTGCAACTTCCTCATCTATGCTGCCTGTTTTCTGACCTCCTATAAGAAGAGTTCATCAGGAAGAAGCTAACCTAGGCTCAGGGAATAGAAGTGTGTGGTTGGGGGTGAGGTGGGGGGAGGATGTTTAAGTGTGAGAATTGTCATTGTTCACACAAACCCAGCAGAGCTGAGCTTCCTTCGTTCTCCTGATCAGTCCAGCTATTCCTCAACCATGGGTCAAATTCTGTCCCAAAGCTTATCTACTAAGGAATATGTATTTTAAACTCTAAAAATCTAAAGTACTTTAAACGTTTATTTTTGAGAGTATGTGCACATGCGCAAGCAGGGGAGGGGCAGAGAGAGATGAGGACAGAGGATCCGAAGTGGGCTCTGTGCTGACAGCAGAGAACCTCATGTGGGGCTCGAACTCGCAAACCATGAGATCATGACCTGAGCCAAAGTCAGACACTTAACCGACTGAGCCACCCGGGCACCCCTAAGTACTTTTATTTTGAAATGAAGATGTGTGCCTAGAGTAGTGATTTTCAAAGTAGGTGCTCTGTCCCGGGACCTCAGCTGGGGATGCTGAGATAAGGAAGCAGCAAAGTAGGAAGGCTACACCTCCTACCCCCACTGCAGCTGAAGTCCTGTTCTTTTTATGTGCTTTACATATGACCCTCCATTTGCACAGAGAATTCCAAGGTTAAAAGGAGTTTGAAATCTATTGTTCCAGTTCTAGGGGAAAGAAATGAAGTGTGTGTGTGTGTGTGTGTGTGTGTGTGTGTGTGTATCTCCCAGGAAAATGAATGAGCAGGGGCCAGTGTCCTAACTTTAATTCCTACTTCACTTCCCTATTGACCTCAAAGAGATTTTTTCTAACTCCTTAACATTACACCCCAAGTAGAGTCTTTGAATGAGGCATGAAAGTCCCTCAACTAGACTCAGAGAGGTTGTTAAACCTAGTGTGAAGATTCGTCATCCTTTATTTATCAGCACTCTGCTCTCCCTCAGCCCTCCTAGTTATCTCCTCACCTTACTCCCCGGGACAGATCGGAAGTGAGAAAAAGCCCTGTTTTTACCTGGAATTTCAAACCCTGGTTTTCTTCTTCTAGCCGTATGTGGTCTTTTTTTTTTTTTAATATGAAATTTATTGTCAAATTGGTTTCCATACAACACTCAGTGCTCATCCCAACAGGTGCCCTCCTCAATACCATCACCCACCCTCCCACTCCCCATCAACCCTCAGTTTATTCTCAGTTTTTAAAAGTCTTTTATGCTTTGGCTCTCTCCCTCTCTAACCTCTCTCTTTTTTTTTTTTTCTTCCCCTCCCCCATGGACTTCTGTTAAGTTTCTCAGGATCCACATAAGAGTGAAAACATATGGTATCTGTCTTTCTCTGTATGACTTATTTCACTTAGCATAACACTCTCCAGTTCCATCCACGTTGCTACAAAAAGCCATGTTTCATTCTTTCTCATTGCCACGTAGTATTCCATTGTGTATATAAACCACAATTTCTTTATCCATTCATCAGTTGATGGACATTTAGGCTAGGAATTTACCCAAGGGATACAGGAGTGCTGATGCATAGGGGCACTTGTACCCCAATGTTTATAGCAGCACTTTCAACAATAGCCGTATGTGGTCTTAATGTCAGGCAGACTTAGATAAATACCTTTAGTCTCTGCCTGCTAAAAACCATCTCATCTGCTGCCAGTCAGTGAGCGTTCTTCCCAGTGTGGCTCACCACAGACATGAAGCAGCCTCATGCTCCTGCTGGCACATGACACAGCCATCTTCAGCCCAAAGCAACACGCCTCTTGATGCTTTAGGTGTTGGGAGAAGCTGACATCCTGGAGAGTTTTTAGGCTGCAGAATCGGTTCCACCTGGGAGATAGGTCACCTGGGAAGACTGGGTGCTGCATGCTGTGCAATGGAAGACTCTAGCAAAGACGTCATAAAAAATATAAATATATGAGGGATTCCACAATCTGAGTTTTCTTGCAGCAACTCTAGTGGCCACTCTCCCCAGTATTGGATTGTTACCACATGGAAATAGTTACATGGAGTTTTAAACCAGTGAGTTGGCCCATTCATAGATACATCCGCCTCTTGGTATGCTTTGCCCTTCCAACACATGGACATCTTTTAAAATAGTTCACAACAGAGTCTACGGAGGAAGAGGCTGCTCCAAGCAAATATTACAGAGCTGCAACCTGAGCACGTGTCACGAGCTCTGCTTCCAGCTCTACATCTGGGATGGCAAATAGGTGTCATCTCCTCTAATTCATCAGGGTGTTTCCTGAAGCACTTTCCTGACGAGGTTGAGAGATAAACATACCAAAGCTTAAGGGGCAAGGATGTTGATTGGTTACTGATGATACCATGGGCATGGAAAAGGGCAGTTTGTGCATTATTTGCCTCTGTAGACAATAAGGCAAATCCTTGAGGACTGCTTGCTTCTAGTCTTAACGTGCTATGTGTTCCTAGTGAAGGCATTAGCTGATAGCAGAATTTGGGTCTAAACAGAGAGGATTTTATTCTGATTACAGTCGTACAAATGTTTAGCCAGGTCATTAAAGAATCAGTGGCCTCATTTCCTTTGGGCTGCAACAATAGCCCCTTCATCTCCACCGATATTTGCCCAGGTAGAGCACTGGCCTGGCTCTCTCATTTCAGGATGTACTGTGTGTAGGTCCCTCAAGGGACCATAGTCGCTGGGAAAATAGTCCTATGGTTTTGCTATCAAATTTTACCTTCTGATAGTATTCAGCTCTGGTAAAAACTCTTTCCATCATCATCTGTTGTCTCCCCTAATGAATTGCGGCTTTTGGCCCAAATGCAGGATTTATTTTAGATCTTACACCCTCCTGAATGTGAACACTGATAGGTAGAAGCACATGCCGGGCAGCATCTGAGGCCCTGTGTCCCTTTGCTCATGCGGGCTGGATGTGTTCGTTAATCACACAGGTCCTCCTGCAAGGCTGTAGGAGCGTAGAGCTGGATTGTTGGGATGGAGACGACGGGTTGCCCATCATCTATCATGGACACACGCTGACAACCAAGATCCCCTTCAAGGTAACGCTTCATAACGGTCCCTAAATCCCATCAGGGAGTCACTGTCTTTGTGCGCCTTTTCTGTGAGTGACTCTTCCAATCACACCTTAAGTTGGGGTTCTTGTCCCGAGTCTGTAGACTTCCCGAAACTGTATGGGATGTGCACATGTCCGTTTTTCTGGGAGTTGATCTAGAACTCCCATTAAGTTCTCACTCAACCAGAGCTTAATAACCAGGACCTGAAATGAGTTACCTTGTAATTATATTGTTGCAATTTTTTTTTTAACGTTTATTTATTTTAGAGACAGAGAGAGACAGAGCATGAACCGGGGAGGGGCAGAGAGAGAGGGAGACACAGAACTGGAAGCAGGCTCCAGGCTCTGAGCCATCAGCCCAGAGCCCGACGCGGGGCTCGAACTCACGGTCCATGAGATCGTGACCTGAGCTGAAGTCGGACGCTCAACCGACTGAGCCACCCAGGCGCCCCTATTGTTGCAATTTTTACATCCTAAGATGATATATAAAAGGCAGGAGCTTTTCTCTTGCTACAGGAATTAAAGGTCATTTATCCTGGTGTCCTGCTGACAAAGACCAACATCATGTGTTGGGAGATGATTAAATAATATTACAAAGTAATGAAAATTGGTTCTACTTGGGGAAGTCGGTCACCCAGGAAGACTAGGCTCCTTGGATTATTGTTTCGAATTCTAGATAGTTTATTCATTCATTGTGCAATTACTATCCTCATTCAGTGTTTTTCATTGTGTAAAATCATTTTTCTCTGAACTGTGGCCGGGCTGGAATGGAATACTATTATTTCTGTCTTATATGTAGACCGGATAGCTAAAATGCATTTTCTCTTTAGCTCATCTTCCTATTCATCTCTCCTGAAACTTTTGTACTCTATATTGAGGGAAGGAAGATTTGATAACTGTGTTTACGTGCACACATGAGTATATGTATATATGTCTTATTGTCCCAAGTAGATTGATTACAAACTCCTTGAAAACAGAAAAGTATCTTAAGCCTTATCATTTTGATGCTGTAACCAACACAGTGCCTTTTACCTATAATGTAATCAGTATACATACTGATTTATTAGATTTGGCATACTAATAAAATATATAAGTTCCTTATAAAGTATGTAAACAAAACTCAGTATGAACAGTTTAATGTATTCACAGAAAACTGCCTATCGTCTTGCTTAATTTGATAATACCTTTGAAAAAAATAAAACCATTTTGGCCAGAATTTTCTGCATACAACAATTTATATGCTCTCTGTGGCTATAAGTAACTGGCCTTCTGATACATCTGGAGGACATCTGGACTCTAATGAGCTCTTCTGGCTCCTGTAGGAGGTGGTTGAAGCCATTGAACGCAGTGCCTTTGTCAACTCTGACCTGCCCATCATCATATCGATTGAGAACCACTGCTCATTGCCTCAGCAACGAAAAATGGCAGAAATTTTCAAGGTAAGCTATAAGCTAAGAGGCAGGATGGTATCTTGGCCTTTGTCTTCTAACTGTTGCTTTTATATGGAGCCACCATGGACCACATGACAGCTGGACCTCAGCCATGAAGCACAATTAGGGTCCCTCAGAGCTAAGAATTGCCATGGGAGCTTGGACTTTCTCTTGAATGGTCCATCTTTTCAGCTGAAGTGATAGAAGCATTGTTCTGTGGTCTCCTAACCATTTCCATCCAGAAAGCCTTAGGAGATAAGGAGAGACCAACTCTCCAATGCTTCTGGTACCACAAATCAGGGATGCTGGGATGTCACCTGTCAGTTGTATGTGGAAAACTGAAAATATCTCAGGGCAAATAAGTGAAATTTTCCTGTGTCTAACACTACAGATAGAGGGATCCAATTTGGCAAAGACCTTAGACCAGCCAAAACAGTTGCTATAACACTTGGTTCTTCCTTATATAGGCAAACTATCATGCAGACAGATTTAGGGGAAAATATTCCTTTATTCTTCCCCCTTCCTCCATTGATTGAGGCATTTATGGAAATAAGGCTATCAGGAGGAGGGAGGGGCATGGGCAGAGGAAAATGTCCCCAAATACTTATGCCAACAAAACTAATTAGCTTTTCATATTGACTTTTTTTTTTTTTTTGCCATCATTTAGAATAATGATCTCAACTTTTTTTTTTTTTTTTTTTTTTTTAGAGAAGTAGAATGTATGCACATGTGTGACTGGTAGGGAGGAGTAGAGGGAGAGAGAGAGAGAGAGAGAGAGAGAGAGAGAGAGAGAGAGAGAATGAATCTTAATCAGGCTCCATGCCTAGTGCAGAGCCCTAGCTCAGTCTCACGACCCTGAGATCATGACCTGAGCCAAAACCAAGAGTCAGACGCTTAACCTAGTGATCCACTCAGGCTCCTCCTCAACTTTTTTGATTGTATCCATCAGTAAAATACTGTAGTATATGTATTCCTATTGTACGCTTATTGACTTATTCATAAACTATACATATATCCTACTTATTAACATATTTTATACATTAATAAAACACACAAAAATAGAATATGAAAGGGAATAACATAAAAAGATGAAGTAAAGAATTATTCTTATACTATTATTTATTAATGGTACAAAATCCCTTTTGGTCTCATAAAAATTTTAACAATAAATGTATTACTGTTTTCAGTGGGAGTAATGTGATTGAAGACATTCATTGTTTTTTAAATTTTTGTGATCTGTGACTTGTATGTCTGGTTTTAAGTTTAGTTTATTACTTCAGTGTTTGATGTTAATGGCTGTAGCAGCTGATAAAGACAGCTTACGAAGAAACGTGTGCAGACAGAACAGGTGCTCTTGCCAAATGGTGGTACCCATTTCTCAACTCCATTAATGAGGCAAAGATACATGAGACACTAATAAGCTTCATTTTTGTTCTTTTTTAGTTAAAAATTTACTAGAATTAGAAACTGCTGTATTTTCTACCCTCACCTCAATGGATTGTCTTGTGCCTACTCCCACCGCCCGCCTCCTTGAAGATACACATTCCCCTTCAGAGGCCAATGCTCATAAAATCTTTGTGAGAAGACTGTATAGCACATTCTCCCCATTATCTTTCAACCTCGTCCCCACTCCTTACCTACCTCAAGGTTTCTATCCTTTTGACATCTAACTCACATCTGGAACAGATTGTGTTCTATAAACCACAGCCTCTAATTGAATCTCCTTTTCTTTCTTTAGTGTATCAGACCCTAAAGGACCTTCCTAAATAGTTAGAGCTGGCCCCACCTGGGGAATGGCCTAGACCTCTCCTTCTGACCTTCCAGCCACCTCCCTTCCTTCCAGTAAGAAACTGTTGGCGGGGAGGAGAGACACCACTTCTTTCCTACTTTCTCTTCCTAGGATTTGCAGAACAATTCAACTGAGCTGAAATATCTAGTTGAATTACCCAAGCGTAGGTAAAAGGCACTGATCGTGTGTTTTCCTTTATTCCTTTCAGAGTGTGTTTGGAGAAAAACTGGTGGCTAAGTTCCTGTTTGAGAGTGATTTCTCAGATGACCCAATGCTTCCCTCACCCGACCAACTTAGGAGGAAAGTGCTCCTTAAAAATAAGAAGCTAAAAGCCCACCAAACACCAGTGGATATCTTAAAGCAAAAGGTATTCTCTCATCATAGAGGCTAGGGGTATGCTGTGTGCCCAGAACAAAGAAATCAATGTTATTCTTCTGACCTTTCAGAAGACCTGCAGGGTAACCAGTTTTGTGACAGTTGAGTTTCCTGGAATGACAAGTTTGAACTTTGGCTTTCCCTTTACTAGACTCATAAATACTGTCCCCTTCCTCACCTAGAATTTTATGTCATGAAATTAATTTCTCATGTAGAATGTATCTCATTATTTAAATTACTCTGAACAGGATAATGTGTGACTCTTATCTCTAGACCTAGACTTCATAGCTGTCAATCCCAAAGTGGTTGCCATGGTTCCCTTTAGGTAAAGCACCCCTATAGGGAACCCTCCCCCACCCTTAGAGAAGCACCCCACCCTGTAGGAGGAGCACTTGGACCAGGGGCTGTGACTCCTGAGGTCGGTAGTGGAATCCCAATACCAGCAGCCCCGTGGTCCCAGCATGGAAGTTGGCACAAGGTATCACCGTAGCTTGTGGACTCCAGGGCACTCCCATACCGATCTCACCCACAGAGATCTACTTCCCAAGTATCACAAACCTGCTTGTGTAAAGAGCCTTTGGCCCAAAGATCCATGAAGAAGTGTAGCTCCAGGGCCACTGAGTTCATATGCCAGGTTGCACTCATCACACAGAATGCCAGCTGCCAAACTATCTGTTCTATTTAGGCCTCTGTCTTTATTATTGACCCTAAAACACCACTTTTGAAACAACAACAAGAGTTGCTGCACGAAGCTAAGTACAGTGGTGCCGTTTCAGCAGCAGGGACGATCCAGAGCTCAACCTAGTTCGTGGCCAATGGCTCTTAATTTCTGTCCATGCTATCACCTCCAAGCCTCCAGGCCTTATTGCATTCCTGTTTCAGAGGCTTCCAGAGAACTGAGAAATTAGCAGAAGGATTCTTTTTTTTTTTTTTTTTTTAACATTTATTTATTATTGAGAGGCAGAGACAGAGCATGAGCATGGCGGGGGTCGGGCAGAGAGAGGAGGAGACACAGAATCAGAAACAGGCTCCAGGCTCTGAGCTGTTAGCACAGAGCCTGATGCGGAGCTTGAACCCACAAACCACAAGATCATGACCTGACCCGAAGTCAAACGCTTAACCAACTGAGACACCCAGGCGCCCCTGCAGAAGGTTCTATGAGTCCAACAAGTTTGGAGCCTTGTGCAAAGTCGTTAATAAAAAAATGCCAAGTCAAATTGAGTCAAGTATCCAGTTATACCTAGTTCAGTAGTCCATTTGGGACATTCATCAAACCTTCTAAAAGCCCTAATTTGTAGAACTCACAGGTAAGGGCCTGAGTTTGAAGCCGAGTGATATATAGCATGGTTCTACAGAAGGAGCGTTAGATATAGAGCTGAGATACCAGTTTTTAGTCACTGTCTCTGTCACAGACCAGCCACGTGACCATGGGCCAGTCAAACTTTCTGGGTCTCCATTTCTTCCTCTATAATATGGGAATGTGAAGGTAACTAGAGCACAAGATTCTTCTGACACGAAAATCTCACAAAATCTTTCCTAAAGTGAATCCTGGGACCCCTGCCAGAATTGCAGACCACTCTGGAAACATTTCATTGTCCCACATCTCAGTCCCTGTTTCCAGCATATCTTGCCATTCCTAGAACATTACTGCTTCCCTGAGGGGCCCTTCAAGAATCTTGTCATCTGCTGAGTAAGTACCAGGCAATCCCCAGGCTGCCCCGCTCACCTGCAGTGGGATTCCAGACGGCCCAAAGTCCAGGCTGAGTTAGGAGCTTATGTTACATCACTTAGTAAAGTCAGTGATTCACCATGTGCCCAGTTACTCCAGATGCCCTCAGGGCAGGGGAGGATGAGGCCGGAAGCTCCATCATCTTTAGACTTACCCTTCTGAAAACAGATACTTACAGAAAGTGCCCCAAACCATTCCAGCCAAGGGATCCCTACTGGTCAGTGTTGCCCTAACTGGAGAGGCTCAGGATTACCATGGATCCTCTAGAACTATGCCCGGCAAACCTTTTTTGCTCAAGATTCGCTTAAAAGATTTTTGAAAAACTTTCCTCTCCTGAAACCAATATTACACTATATGTTAACTAACCAGAACTTAAATAAAACTTTGAAGGAAAAAAAAAGAAACTCTAACTCTCACACGTTTTTCCCCTTTTCATACATTTTTAAGTTGACATTAGAAATTTTATCACAAGTGTAAATAGTTACAAAGGATATGTTTTCAAACGTAATATTTATTATATGTAAATACAGATGACATTAACTATATATCAATATAATGTACAAAACAGTCCTCATTATCAAAGAAATCAGCACAGTCAGCCAGATGACGTTTGGTCAGAAAAAGTCTGACTTTATTTTTTTTCACTCAAGTAAACATTGTATTAACCCTAAGATGACCATCACACTTTTGAATATTATTTCTAAGATAGGTGGACAGATGAAGGGAAGGGAGGGTAGGAAAGAGAGAGAGAGAGAAAGAGAGAGAAAGTCATGAAGCCTTGAACATTCTCGTTGCCTAGATGAAATAAGATCCCCCCCACCTGCCCTTAGCTTCTCCAGACTCTCAGGAGCCCTGCATTCTCCAGTGACCCTTTGCTGCCTTAGGTGGTTTTCATCTCATCTCATGCATCACAGATTTTTTTATTGGTAAATGAAAGTTATACGTTCCTTTTATAAAGCCAGAAAAGAACAGTTAGGACAAGAGCATGGGGAAGGGAGAACCAGCCAACCATAAGCTTGTTTGCAGGCAGTCCTGTTTTTTGAAAAGTACACACGGAAGTTGAAGATACTGAATCTAGAAATTGATTCCTTTAAAAATATATGAAGCTGAACATCCCTAGATGTCTTTGTGTACCCTGGAGGCACACAGTTTGAAGATGGCACACAGCTCTAGGCCAAGAGTTGCAAAACCCCCCAACCTCAGGGGTCAAGCAACATAAATATGAGGGGACAGGTGGCTACATGACAGTTGGAAGCAGCCAAGACAGAGTGGAGCATGCATGCCCTCATAAATGAACAGCTCTAATTAAATTCTTTTCAAAAAATTTTTTATTATGTTTATTTATTTTGAGGGGGGGGAGAGAAACAGAATCTGAGTGGGGGAGGGGCAGAGAGAGAGGGAGGCACAGCATCTGAAACAGGCTCCAGGCTCCGAGCTGTCAGCACAGAGCCTGACATGGGGCTCGAACTCACAAGTGTGAGATCATGACCTGAGCCGAAGTCAGACGCTCAACTGACTGAGCCACCCAGGCACCCCTAATTGAATTCTTTTTAAAACATTGTGCCAGCCAAACCAGTCTGGTCTGGAGGTGAAGTCAGCCCTGAGGGCCACCAGTTTGAGCCCTCTGCTAGGTTTCCCTGTGTCCAGGTCTGTGCTCTCAAAGCTGCTCCAGAAAGCCTGCCATTATGAGGGTTCCAGGGGCCATGAGATCTACGCTGATGGGCTTTGTTAAGAAGTCATTCAACTAAAACATTAGCATGTGTTCCCCACTGCCTGGCCCTCCTCAGATGATGCATCAGTAACTCACTACCCAGCACAGGGTGCTTTTTCTTCTACAACACTGTTCCTCCGTGCTGTTTTGTTTACTCAGCAACTACTGCCCACTCCTGACTGCCAGGTAGACACAGCCGCCCTGTGCATACCTCTGTGGTCTTCGAGATGTGTTGAATGTTGTTGCTGTTGCCCTTCCCATTCTCTGCAGTGGCTTGCAGTTACTTACACAGCCTCCAATTCACAAATGAATACATTGTGCTATTTCAGAAGTCTTCTTTATGTTGAGCCCAGCCTTCCTTCCTGTTCCTCCTACTCCTTGGCACAACTTCTTCCCTCTGCAGCTGCACAGACTAATTCCAGACCTAGAGAGCTAGCATGTGTCTCCCCACCAGCTTTTCTCTTCTCCAAACTAAACATTCTTGTTGCGTCAACTGTTTCTCATAGGATATGGCTGCTAAGACTCTTTACTTTCCATTAAGAATGTTTGGATATTCTTAAATTTGTGGATATTCTTGAATTTGCTGATCTTAAAATGTGATTTCCAGAACAAGTCCGTACTCCAGATAGGGTCTGACCGCACAAGGACAGTGAAGCCATCACCTCTCTTCACTTGTACTTCATACCTCAGTTAATGCAGCCTAGGACTGTTCTCACTTTTAAAATTCTTTGGTGCACACGGGGCTCTTGTTGAGTTTGTGGAAAACAAAAAGAGTTCAGTTATTTTCACATGGACTGTTCTTTGGCTGGTCTCCCATTTTTCCAGGTTGACCATTGATTTTAATCTTTCATGGGCAGGAGCCTCACATTTATCTCTGTTAAATTTGCTCTTCTTCGGTTTCGGCATGCCATCACAGTACGAAAGGTTCTTTGTGAATTTGGACTTCTGATATCCAGTGCATTTATTGGCAGTTTTTCTAGTGGTGCCTTCATTCCAAGTTGCCCTTGAGCCAGATTACCAAGCAGAGAGCCCTGTGGTCCTTCTTAGGTAACCATCACTCCTGTCTAGTGCTCTCCTCTTTTGCAGCCCACATTTCCCCAGAATCTAAAGAACTGAGTGTTCTGGAAATGTGTTATTAGTAAACCCATACTAACCCTTGATAATCACCTCTTTCTTCTGTGTTCTCACAACCAACAAATTAATAATCCATTCTGATTTTGTCGGCTATCACCCTGATACTCCCCACTATGTAATTTCCGCAATTTGCCCCTTCCTCCTGTTGGAAAAACAGAACAGTGTAATCCCACTTCTAGTTTTCTAAGACCACTTCCAGCTCCCACGATCTCCCAGGGACTACTGACAATCATACCCGCAAGGTGTTTCAGTCTGGTAGGTTGTGGGTGCAGACCTGGTGATCTGAGCTCGCACAAGACTGGACGATTGAGTGTCTAGAGCCCCAGTGTGTTCAGACCAACCCCTGAATTACCTGGGTCATTGCCACACAAGGAGCTCAGCCTCAGCAAGGGTGGATTGACTCAGAGCAAGGGGGGAATTTCTGAAGCCTTCCATCTGCCTCACACTCATGCTGAGGCTCTTATGAAGACCCCCTAACTACATCCCACCAGATATCCAGTTTTCTCACCTTGATCTCCCATGCTCCAACCTGCCAGACTCGAACAATTCATACTAGATGACAGGGACTGTCCCAGGTACCAGGGGAGCAGAGCAGAGTAAGACATGGCCCCACCTAGACCCATCTGGCACAGTCTCCTCGTCTGGCCCCTAACTCCAACCCCCTGACCTATATCTGAATTGTTTTTTGTTTGTTTGTTTTTAACATTTATTTATTTTTGAGACAGAGAGAGCGAGCACAAGCAGGGGAGGGGCAGAGAGAAAGGGGGACAGAGAATCTGAAGTGGGCTCTGCGCTGACAGCAGGGAGCCTGACATGGGGCTTGAACTTATGAACCGTGAGATGATGACCTGAGTCGAAGTCAGATGCTCTGCCGACTGAGCCCCCCAGGTGCCCCTGAATTGTTTTAATCAAGGGCTAAGATCCTGTTTTTCTGCCTCAGGGTAAGCTGGGTATAGCAAAAAATAAGGATGTCAGCTCCTAGTTATCCTTTTGGCCACATCTCCATACTTCCTGCATTGGTGGAAGTGTTTGGGAATTTAAGGGACCTTGACACACTGCTTTCTGATATCGCCAGTCCCAGGATCTTTGCGCAGCGCCTCTCCCATCATATGGTTCTCACACTTGTCTGCCAGTGGGTCTACCAGGCTGTTTGCCTCATCATTCCCAGCCCTTTGGCCCTACCTTGAATGCCTGCTGCATCAAGGCCCTTCTCTTACCCATGACAAATAGACTTGCTTTTGTGGCTCCCTTGTGCCTAGAGTAGCTTTCCCAAAGTTTTGAAGAACACCAATCCTGTGAGACACGCTGAGAAAAGGGGGGGGGGGGGGAATCCCTGGTTAAAAAAGGGTGGGAAATGCTGTACTGGAGATCTTTGAAGAATCACAATGCCCTCTAGCATATTCAATGAAGGCAATGTGAAACCCTGTAGCAAGAATGTGTCTGTCTCAGTTTGTTTAAGTGCTGTTTCCAACCTCCCATTTTGTTTTGTGGTTACTGTAATTGTCAGTTTTTACCTAACAGCTGTTAATACCCATGGAACTAGTGTTCCATAAAACCCACTTTGAGAAATCCCAGCTGAAACAATGTTCAGTTGTGTAAAGTGAGCTATATTGTAAAATATTTTATGTGGATATAGACACAGCCTAAATTGTTTCTTCCTTATGTATACATTTTATGTTGTAAAAGTAATATAACCACATTTCAGAAAATTTAGGGAATAGAGAATTATTTTATTTTAAAACATACATAATTCCAGTGCCAAATATACCCTTATTACAGGGGTTCTTAACCTTGATAACACATCAACAGACAGAAATCAAGGGTCCATGAATTTAGAAGAAGAAAAAATTACATCCCCTTTGCACTAACCTCTAACTAAAATTTAGCATTTCTTCCAATAATAAAGGAATAAACCACAGTAACATTGGCAGTTCTTAGGTCTTCATCAGCAATAAAAATTATAGGGTTTTTTCTAAGTTTATTTATTTATTTTGAGAGATACAGAGAGCACAAGTGGCAGAGAGAGGGGGGGAGAGAGAGAGAGAATCCCAAGCAGGCTCTGCACTGTCAGGGCAGAGCCCGACACAGGGCTCAAACTCCCAAACTGTGAGATCATGACCTGAGCCGAAGTCGAACGCTTAACCGACTGAGCCACCCAGTGACCCTGAAATTATAGTTTTTATATTACATCACAGTTGTTGCTAATATCTCCAAGAATTATTTATGCTAACCGCTATTTCAAAATGTTACTGGACTTACCATTATACATTTTTATCTGTGTTACTAAACATATATTCCTATAGCACAAATTTGTTTTTTAATAATTTGATAGCTGTATTCAACATTTTTTTGGTAATATTTTGTATTTGGTTTTATTCATTTAAAATATCATTCTGAAAAGGTGCCTGGGTGGCTCAGTTGGTTAAGTGTCCAACTCTTGATTTCGGCTCTCTCTCTGGGATTTTCTCTCTCCCGATCTCTTTACCCCTCCCCCCGCTCATGCTCTCTTTCTGTCTCTCAAAATAAAAATAAACTTTAAAATGTCATTCTAGGGGGGGTTTCTGGGTGGCTCAGTCGGTTAAGCATCCGACTCGATCTAGGCTCAGGTCATGATCTCACAGTTCGTGAGTTTGAGCCCCAAATTGGGCTCTGCACTGGTAGCGTGGAGTCTGCTTAGGATTCTGTCTCTCTCTCTGTGTCTCTCAAAATAAATAAATAAACTTTGAAAAAATAGGATAAAATAAGATGTCATTCTGAGAAGGAATCCTACCTCAGCAGATGACCTAAGGGGTTTGTGCCACAACAATAGGTCAAGAATCCCTGCTATATTATGCAGCAACATATGTATTATGATGTATTATGTATCATTTTATGTAATTGTAATCATTATGGATAGACAGAAATATATAGACATGAAACAAATGATTTCGAATTGTATATACATTTACATTTATATTTATACATACAATTCTATATCCTGTTCAACAAATATATCTCACAATTATTTTTTCAAGTCTAATTTTTTTCAAGCAGATACACCACCATAGTTTACTGACCTCATTCTTCTACTGTTGGATTTTAGATTTGTTTCTTGTTTTGAATTCATGCAAGTAACTTTTCCTCCATTTCTGCTTACTTCCTATGCTAAGTTCCCAGACCTGTATTAACCTTGTATCCCGTGAAATCACCTCCCAGGTGATTCAAATATAAGTAATATAAGGAAGTCAAATATAGAGACACACAATCTCCCTCGTAGCATCAAGTTTCTAGAAGTTTCTGAGCTTTTGTTAATCTGATTGATGGTTCATATAAAGTCTGTTGAAAGAACTTTATTTAAACCGACAACTGTTTGTTCAGTGTCATTCTCCATAGGGATTCTAACCTTTTTCTCCAGGTCAAAGGCCTTTAGATATTATTTTAAGGGCAAAAAAGAGACAACAGTTTCTTAGCAGAGATTTACTTTTCCAACACTGATGAGCTGATTCGCTCCTTCCTTCATCATTTGGGAGTGATGGCGGTTCTCCACAGCAGCAAGATATGTCCTGTAGGGCTTGCCCCTGGGGAACCGGGGTGTCTGGCACTATATATGATTCCTTGTGATTGTTTCTAAAAGCTGCTGGATTGTAGGGATGTTAACATTTGCCCAAATATTGATGTTGTACTTTAGGTGAATTTAGATTTTTGTTTTCTCTCTCAAATGAATCAAAATAGCTTAAGCCACTTTTTGTGACTGTGGCAAGCATTAAGTGATCATTTTGAAGGCTATGAAGGAAACCTCAGGAGCTTATTAGCATCTGCGGTCTTTAATTACTGATATCTTACAGGCTCATCAGTTAGCATCCATGCAAGCTCAGGCTTACAATGGTGGGAATGCCAACCCCCCACCGGTTAATAACGAGGAAGAGGAGGATGAAGAAGACGAATATGATTACGACTATGAATCCCTGTCTGATGGTAAGAGAGACACAACCGTATGCTGTGTGCGGGGAAATGCTTGGGTGATTTTCTGTTGTGGGGTTTTTTTGTGTCATTTTGGAGTCTGTCATTCCACAGACCAGCAATAGCAGATTGTTGTAGTAACTGTCCAAGAATTCCTGAATCCCGTGGCTTAGTGATGAGGACCAAGGAAGGAAGGGTATTCTCTTAGCCACTGCAGCCAACATTCAAGGAAAGAAGAAGAGGGTGTGGAGAGCAACACAGGGGTCATTCCTGAGTGGGTTCCTGGAGGAAAAGTTGGAATTGCAACAGAGAGACCTCATTCTCACCCTTTCAGTTTCTGACGTGGCTGATGTACTTGGCAGACATTGTGGCTGCTGGCTGTTCTCGCCCCTCACCACCTGCAGGGGGCAGCATCATGGTTCTGTGCTCTCCACTCCTCCCTCTCACCGCCTTCACTCCTGCTTTGTAAAAAGTATACGGAAAAAAAGCAGCATTTCCCTTCCCCCTCTTCCTAGTTCTCACATTACTAACCCAACAAGATATTTCCTTCTGGCTCCACCAAAGGGACAAAACATGGGTGAGCCTAATGGCACAATACAAAAAAAGTCACATGAATGAAGTCATCCACAGATTATAGGTGAAGGATTCCTGTTATATGAGAATTAGGTTTCAGGGGTGTCTCATTTGTACCAAATTAGTTATAGATTGCAAAATATTTTCTAGGTACCATTGCTGATGGTAGACTGTTGCATTTTAGCAACTTGTGAAAAGTAATGTAATAATGAAAAAATGCTTAAGTTCCTATTTATAAAAATAACATTGTATGTGTAGAATATATGGCTTCTGTGGAGGATAATTGTTTGCTCATATGTAGGTATGCCCAGACCAGCAACCATTTACCCTTGGCATTAAGACAGCCGAGCTACCCTCCTCCAAATATCTGTTGCTTACGCTCCAGGATTGCCCCCTAGTTATATCCTGTTTCATGAGCCTCTTTCATGGCCAGCAGTTACAGCCCAGCCTCTTTTTGCCTCCCAAATACAATACTAGCCTATGTCCATTTAATATTTGTCCTTAGTAATAGTTGATCGCTTCATACCATCAACTAAAAGCCAAATTTACTTGACTGAAATCCCATCAGTTAATGTGAGGAGCTTATACTCTAAAGGGGAAGTAGAAAGAGGAGGAAGATGAAAAGGAATCAAGATGATTTCTTGTATCCTATTCCTGAATAGTTGTGGGAATATGAATATTCTTATATTGACTTATTCTTCCCCATGGATTTCCATTACAGTTATGGTGATGTTGTTTCAGAAGAACAAATTTATTCAGATAAGAAACGAAAACCACACGTAAGAGATCAACCAATCCAGATGTCAAATGCCCTGTGAGAGCTTTATTTGCTAGAAGATAAATTCACTCTTTATCATAAATTACTCCCATGTTTTTTCTGTACTTTTCAGAACACAAAAGAAAGGCCTATATATATCTATATATCTATATCTATATATATATATTTTTTTTAAGTTTATTTATTTTGAGAGAGAGCACAAGCAGGGGAGGAGCAGAGAGAAAGAGAGAGAGAGTGAGAGAGAGAGAATTCCCAGCAGGCTCTGCACTGCCAGCACAGAGCCTGATGCAGGACTTAAACCCATGAACCTGCCCTGAGATCAAGACCTGAGTCGAAATCAAGAGTCAGACACTCAACTGACTCAGCCACTCAGGCACCCCAGGAAAGGCTTTTCTTAATTATTAGTGTTGTTATAGGAATTTTTGATAATGCAAATAACAAAATGATCTGGTATTTATTTATTTCAGTTAGGGAGAGTAAAATTTAAGCCCTATCCCACTGAATTTCTAAGATAGTTTCATGCTTTTTAAAAACCTATATGAAAAGAAAAAAAAAAACCTATATGTACTGAGGTGGGATACAGGTGAAAAGGGGGCCCCACCAGGTCCTGACTCAGTAAACTAGGAGACGTTGGGTCAATGTCCTATCTCCACTCTAGGCCTTAGGTCCCTCAGATGTGTAACAAAAAGATTCTGTTCAGTGTTGGGTGATGTTCTCCCTTATTCTAGCACTAACATCTATGATCTATGAAGGCCACTGCCGCCACCTAGATATTTCCCGTTTCATTGAAAGATTCCTCCGACTGGCAGATTCCCAAACTGGCCTTATAGTTATGTTGTGACTGGTTTAAACATGTCGTGTTGAGGCTCTCTCATGCCACAGTTAAATGCTCTGTCAATCCTGCATTCTCAGTTGTGCCCTCACTCACCTCTGTACCTCACACACTCACCTCTACATCTTCGCGTCCTCCAGTTGAGATGAGAAGGCAGCAGAAACCTGCCTGCCATGGGTAGAACCATTTGGAGCTTCATATGGGGGACCTCAAAGGTTTCTCAGCTTCTTGTAATGATGAGTCCCTTTGGGAAGGAAATTAGAGCTGTGACCAGTCCCCTCAGAGAAATAAATGTGCTCTCAAAATTCCACATGCAATTGTGGGAGTGTTGCCTTCGGAGGTGTCCCAGGTGAAGAGCTCATCTGTACAATTTGGGTGGCCCAGGTTACCTCTGTGACAGCTCTGGTCCTCAGTTTTCATGACTATAACATGAGAGAATTAGTTGGAAGCCTCTTTGGGCCATAGAAATGTGATGATTCCTCACCACAAAGTTAAGTCCAGAAGAGCTAAAGGAAGTTGCACATGAGACACTTGTGTTTCAGAAACTCCTACTCTGCCTTTTGGCCAATAAGTCCTTCATGAATATTTATTTAATCAAATTTCATTACATAAATAGAGATTAATTTTCTTCTGACCTTGCTGTTTATCTTGACTAGCTCTGAACAAGCCCTAGGGTGCAGATTTGAATCTGCAACTTAACGCAGACGTTCTGTGACAGTGACTGCATGACTCTAACAAATTAATCCATTTCTATCCATTTGAAATAGTGCATGATTGGGAATGTTAACAACAGTCAGTAACTGAAAATATGTAATGTGACTATGACAGCATGGTTAATATTAACAATGTTTGTCTTTTTTTTATTGCTAGACTTTATATCCCTAACAGTCAAAATACTAAATCAACAGATTTCTTGTCTAATTTGTCTTATAATCTAAGCTATTGTTATTTATGCTTTGCTTCATACCTTAGTTCAATTTATCTGGCTTTTTGTCTTAATTTTCCTTACTTTCATCCCCTTTCTGATTCTGTTTTTCTATAGCAGATGTCCTTACCGCTTCTCCTGCTCCTAACAGTCAGGAAGGTAAAGCCATTCGAACTGGGCATTTTAACTGCATGAATGTCGGCATTCTGTGTCCAATTTCTTAGGCTTGAATTAGCATGACATCGTGACACTGATATGAGTAAAAATGTAATAAAATGATTGATCTCATTTACTTCTTGGCAGCCTGCATGGCCCTTATTTGGTATAAGAATATTTTGGTCTTAACATTTTTGGTCTGATGAGATAATGAACCTTGGGTGAGAAATGAGAGCTTTCTTGTTTTTCATTTTAAGAGGATAATTGTCTAACACCTGTAAAGTCATTTTTTTAATGTTTGTTTATTTTTGAGAGAGAGAACGCTCATGTGTGAGTGAGGGAGGGGCAGAGAGAGAGGGAGACAGAAGATCCGAAGCAGGCTCTGCCCTGAGAGCACAGAGCCCGATGAGGGGGCTCAAACTCATGAACCGTGAAATCATGACCTGAGCCGAAGTCGGAAACTCAGCCAACTGAGCCATCTAGGCACCCGTAAAGTCATTTTGGATGACTTGGATAGAAATACCAAAACAAGAGCAAAGTAAAAGATCATATGTCATGCTTTACATATTTTTAAACATATTTTAATTTCTATCCTCAAGAGTTTTGCTTAATAAATTCATAAACAATTATGGAAATTTGACTTTCCGATTAAGTAGAATTGTGAAAAATGCATTGCAGATAACAGTATCTTTTTCCTGCAGGTTTTGGCATTTCTAGAGGTAAAAGAAGCTAATAGCTTATTTTAAAGTGAGAGTGATTAACTCACATATGCACCATCTACAAGTGCTTCCACGACTAAATCCTCCCCTAACTTGTGCACCAAGAACTTCTGGCACAGGGTGTCTTTTGTAAGGTTTGCACAGTCCTAGTTACCTGTACAGACACGAGCCTTCTCATTAAATGATGTCTGTATGGTACCAAAACTACTGGTAAATGAGTCCATTCAATTAAAAATAAACACATCCTATACCACATCTAACAAATTTTAAAAATTATACCCCAAGCCATCATTTTGGTAACATACTAGCCAGATCCTCAGTCTTAACAGATAAGCACCAAGTGACTGGATATCTTTACAAAGATGTCAACATAGCCCTGAAGTGCAACATTTGGTTCTTGTTTGCTGAAGCCTGCCAACTTATTTTCAGACAACATTCTAGAAGACAGACCTGAAAATAAATCATGTAATGACAAGCTTCAGTTTGAGTATAATGAAGAAATCCCCAAGAGGATAAAGAAAGCAGATAACTCTGCTTGCAACAAAGGAAAGGTGGGTGAATGGCTTCCGTTAAGTTACACTTGGACCATGGTGCTCTTGTCAGTATCGGATAGAATTTCACTCCCTCCCTGTCCCTTCCCTTCACTTTTCCCCTCACTTTCCCTTAGATGCAAAAGCCCACATGGTGATGCTATGGGACACCCCCCTGCCATTTGTAGAAGGTTAGTCACTGGTTCATCCAGCCAGTACCTGCGTAAAGTGTGCAGTGTGGCAGGCACTGAGATGACACTGGAGGTGCTTTAGTGATGGAGACAAATAGGTAAACAGTGCTTACAGATAAGTACAAAGACCAGTGATTACACAGGGTTGTCAGAGCATCAGGGAGGATAATGTTAGAAAGATTTGGCCAAGCAAACAAAAACAGGACATATTTAGGCCAGGAGGACAGCCTGGCACATTCAAGGAATTTCTAGAATTTTTAACGTGTTTGGAATAACCAGGCAGATAAACAGGGCCCAGACTGTGAAGTGTTCACAGAGGAATGACGCAGAGAATAGAAATGTAAATGAGACACCCAGACCCTGCCTTCCAGTGCCTCACACTCAACTAGACTCTGAGCAAATGTGCAGACACACTTTCAGAGACACCGTTAGAGAGCCAGATAATAAGGTATGGCAAAAATTTGAGCCATAAAAGACGCATCCTCAATCACCTAGTCATTCAACAAATATGCACTGACTGTTCCACATTGAAGACACTGGGCTATGCCCCAGGGGAAGAGGAGGAAGAGCTTACTCTCAGAACGCTTTTACTCTAGGAAGTGTGTTGGGACGTTTATATGGAACGATACACAGCAATGTGAAATGCACTGATGACATGAGAAAGGAACAGATAAAGCTTTGGGGATTCAGAGGTTGGCGGCATGTACTCTCCATGTAAACTGGCATTATTTTTCCCTTGTTAGGTTTATGATATGGAACTGGGAGAAGAGTTTTATCTCCCTCAGAATAAAAAAGAAAGCAGACAGATTGCACCAGAGCTCTCTGACCTTGTCATCTATTGCCAAGCAGTAAAATTTCCAGGTAAGAGTAGGCAATATCTTCTATAACAACTAAAGATACCAAAAGATAAAAATATGCTATTTATTTAATTGGACTTGTGAATGCTTTCAAAATAACTAAATTGTGTTACCAAAGTCATTGTTATACTACTTTCTAAATATTTATTATTATTATTATTTTAATTATTATTATTATTAGCTTTGATGTTGGTAAGGAAAATACCATAAAGTGTTTATTTTCAAGATATCATGTCTTTTCATAAGAATTAATAATAATGATAATAATATTCATGACATCTAATAGCTAAAATTTATTAAGCCCTTCAGTACCAGAAATTGTGCTAAGTATTTTATATATGTCATGTTATTGATTTCATATTAATTCTCTGAGGTAGATGGGTTTGTCCCCATTTTTAAATAAAGCAAAATCTGAGAGATATGAAGTAATTTCCCCAAGGTTGCCAAGTTTATCAGTAAGATTCTTTTGTTTAAAAGTGGTAGAAATTAACTTAAGCAAAAAAGAAATTTATTGGCTCATCTATTAAAAAATGAAGGGATATTCAAGTTTCAGGTACAGCTTGATCCAGGGCTTCTCTCTCCCCGTTTCTCATTCTGCCTCCTCTGCATTACCTTTGTGCTTGCAAGGCGGCTGCAACAGACTAGCACCACATGTTTCCAGATTAACTTCAGTCTGAGAGTCTCTTCCAGAACTTTCAGCACCAGTTTCATTGTTTTCCATTAAGCCCTCTGCCCATCCCTGAACCAGTCAGTCACTGTGGCCCAGAGAATGCAGTGCTCTGACAGTCTAGGTCCTATGGCACATTCTTCATCTTTGAAGATGGGTAGTGAGGCTCCACTCAAACCACAAGGACCAAGGATGGGATTTCAGTGAGAGAAAGTTTCCCCAACTTGCCATTTCTAGAAGTACAGTGAACTTACGATGATAAACCATGCCCCCATACACACCAAATGTGCATTTCAGTTAATAAATGGTAGAGCTATGATTCTGAAGCCTGTCTATCTCCAAAGCCCTGCTCTTAACCATTGCACTACCCTGCCCCTGTTGTTAGGGTGTGCTCTCAGTGTGTTCACACAATTGAGTGTCCCACAAGTGGGGCAGCAGGGGCTGCAGGGAAAACAGGAAAGTCCATAAATATATGAAAGTCAGAAAAATTCATCTCCTCATACTATGAAAACAGGATTCCCTCATAAAAAATTTCTAAGGACAGGACAGCAGCTTGATTCTGGAGATTCATCTAAAATGTTGGGAAACAGGGTATACAAACTTGGTCTGGAGAGGAAAGTTAAAATAGCAATGCTGTGTATGAACGCAGATCCCAGCCTCCAGAGGCATATCTTAAGCCTCACTTCTCACACTGCCCTGCAAACAGGACAAAGGTATTACGGTATTAAAAAATTAGGTAAGGGACCCCTGGGTGGCTCAGTCGGTTAAGCATCATGATGACTCTTGATTTTGGCTCAGGTCGTGATCTCACGGTCATGAGATCGAGCCCCAAGTCGAGCTTAACACTGACAGCTAGGAGCCTGCTTGGGATTCTCTCTCTCTTTCCTTGCTTCCTGTCCCTCCCTCACACACACAGTCTCTGACTCTCAAAATAAATAAACAAACTTTTAAAAGATTAAATAATAGTGGTCTTTTCACACACATGGAAAAAAATCACAGATAGGACTTTCTCAACTTTAAGTTTTCTCCCACTTTCTGTTTTTAAACTTTTGGCAACTGCTGCTGCTTATCGGACAGCAAATTCTGTCAAGGAGAATGTGAATCCATAAGCAGCGATCAAAGATTTCGAGGAAACATAAGAGCCTCGCTACTTCAGTTTAGTTCACAGATCGTGACTTTCTGTCCCGAAAGTACAATAGGATCATATTTGCAGCTGGTGACATTGTTCTCATGACAGAATAAAACCCTTTTCCTGTCAAGGAGCCTCATGACCTGCATGTCCTTTGTGACAGGAACAAGCGTGAGGACCACTCTGTTCACAAATGACGCCCACACTCAAGAATCACTCTTGTACTTTGTAAATTCTGCTGACACCACACCCAAACCATTGCATCGGCTTTGTCTTTTCTTCTCAAGCGCTGGTTAAAGAGCACCCATCCCCAAAGATATTTGAGGTCACTGTGAAAGAAAGTTTCGTAGCAGTAGAGCGTTGTGGGAGAGCCAGAAGGTCATTGGGTCCAGCTTCTTACTTGAGGCGCAGGCTAAGCGTGGGGTTATTTGGCTTATGTTTAAAATTCCAGGGGCGCCTGGGTGGCGCAGTCTGTTAAGCGTCCGACTTCAGCCAGGTCACGACCTCGCGGTCCGTGAGTTCGAGCCCCGCGTCAGGCTCTGGGCTGATGGCTCGGAGCCTGGAGCCTGTTTCCGATTCTGTGTCTCCCTCTCTCTCTGCCCCTCCCCCGTTCATGCTCTGTCTCTCTCTGTCCCAAAAATAAATAAAAAACGTTGAAAAAAAAAAAAAATTAAAAAAAAAAAAATAAAATAAAATTCCAAGAATGCTGTTGGTTTTTTTTTTTTTAAGTGTTTATATAGCACACATTCTTTATAGGTATGCTACATTTAATTTTTTTTTTTTTTTTTAGTAATTGAAATCTCTTACATTTTTCTCTCCCAAAATTTATTTCCTTTCTCAAACTTAACATTGTGTTGCCAGAATCATTGTTATAATGGCTTCTAAATATGTACTGGTATTATGATTTATTTCAATGCTCATGGGGGAAATACCACAAAATGTTTATTTTGCTACACTATTGTTTTGCGTTTGCTACCTTATCAATTTCAATGCAGCTCACCTTCACCAAGTCCCTTCCAAGGAGACGTATGCGGACAAATCTGCAGAGCGTTGAGGCACCACAAAGATCATGTGGTGTGACCTTCCCCCAAAGTAAATGAATTTCCCCAAGATCATGAACCTGCTTTGGTGGCAGGGCTCTTCCAATTCCTTATCTGTAAAAAAAAAAAAAAAAAGGCTTCACAGTCCTAACCTGCAGGATGGTTGTAAAAATCAGCAGTAAAGTATATAATGTGATTAACACGCTATCCAGGAAAGAACTGGCTCTCTGGAAGTAGTTGTTGTCATTGTCATTGATAAATGGGCCAATAGGGCAGGAGAAGGCTCTTTGTTGCTCTATCAGTTAGTTCTCTGGGCCTCCCCAGATTCTTTCCCTTTTCTTGATCACCCGCTCTTGTTTTCTTGCTTCCTCACCCAAGAGAACAACCAGGCTTTTCACAAAAGGGCCCACATACCCTTCGACATGTGCCAGGATGCGTACAAAAACCCCAGAATGAACAGGCCCCTTGCTCTAGTTCCTTGTCCCTGACCCCCCCCCCCCCCCCCCGCCATCGGTTATACTTGGGAGAAAACCTAAGTTTCATTTTCTGTCATGATGCAGAGTGCAAAATTCACACAACATTTTAAGATAAAGCATGAGAACCTCCTGGTCCAAGTTTGTGTTGCATCTTTGTGGTTACAGATACTTAAGAGAAAACAAAATTTAGAAGCCCCACAGCTGCTATGAACTGAGCACTTTCTCTGACCAAGACACTCTACTAAGTATGTATATATACCATGATCTCATTCAACCCTAACCACCTTGACCCTTTTACAGATGAGGAGGGAGTGATGCAGAGAGGTTAAGTAATTTGTGTGAGGTCGCACAATTTGTGTGAGGTTTCAACCCCAAAGTCTGTGCTTTGCTTTTCTTTTCTTTTTTTTTTATGTTTAATTATTTTTGAGAGAGACAGAGAGAGAGACAGAGCACAAGCAGGGGAGGGGCGAGAGAGAATCGGAAGCAGGCTCCAGTCTCTAAGCTGTCAGCACAGAGCCCAACGCAGGGCTCTAACTCAAAAACCATGAGATCCTGACCTGAGCTGAAGCCGGACACTTGGCTGACTGAGCCATCCAGGCGCCCCTCAGTCTGTGCTATTCTTTTTTTTTTTTTTTAATTTTTTTTTTAACGTTTATTTATTTTTGAGACAGAAAGAGACAGAGCATGAATGGGGGAGGGTCAGAGAGAGAGGGAGACACAGAATCCGAAGCAGGCTCCAGGTTCTGAGCTGTCAGCCCAGAGCCCGAGGCGGGGCTCGAACTCATGGACCGCGAGATCGTGACCTGAGTTGAAGTCGGATGCCTAACCGACTGAGCCACCCAGGCACCCCAGTCTGTGCTATTCTTAAGCACTACCTTACCCTGTTTCCTCTGATGATGTTCCTGGAAGGTATATTTTCATCTCAAAGAGGACCTCCTGAATGCTGCTTCAGCTGAAGGAATTACTTTCTAACGGTACAGTTGTACACAGTGGAATGGTTTGGAGGCGACTCTGGCTTCATTGGAGCTTTTAAATGACTCTTGCTGCACTGGAGCACGGTGTGCATTCATTCTCTCATTCAGCAAATATCTATTAAGTTCCTGCCGCACACCAGGCACTGTGCCAGGCAGGAAGGGTCAGGCAACAGTAGGGCTGGGAGTGAGAAAGAGAAGCCAGGAAACATCATCATCATCCTAATGTATTTCCCATCAGACCTTCAGATTAACCCTGGGAGCGAGCTCCTATCATACCCATTTTGTAGATAAGGAAACTGAGGAATGGAGAAGGTAGATGTTAAGGCAACCTCATACTGGCAAGAATTGAACCTAGACAATGTGCCGCTGAAGCTCCAGCTTTTAACCGGTCTTTCATCTCTCCAAGTTGAGTAATCACGTTCTGAGAAATGTTGACTGGAGTGCTTTCTTTTCATGTAGCTTTTCAGAATCTTTCTGGTGCACATCCAAGTGGGTCTGTGTATGTGATTTTGTGATGATCATGCAGTTCTGGTCACATTTGTCTACAGAGAGAAAAGCTTTGCTATCATTCCCCGTTCTTATTAACTGTGCTAAAAATGCTAGTAGGTCTTCTGTCCTGGGGCTGCCAGGGAGTAGTAGGACTTCAAAATAAACAGTAACAGGGATGGAAAATGTTGAGTTCCTTGCTTGTAGTTTTTGGCTTATTTATTTTCATTTTATGGGAACAGGCCTGTCAACTCTAAATGCATCTGGCTCTAGCAGAGGAAAAGAAAGGAAAAGCAGGAAGTCCATTTTTGGCAACAATCCGGGCAGAATGAGCCCTGGGGAGACAGCATCGTTTAACAAAGCATCTGGAAAAAGTAAAGTCACCTTCTTGTAATATTTTGGCCTGATTCTGCATGCCGGATGATTCTGATATTTGACCGTCTAAGCACTTCCCTTGAACTTTTAATTTTTTTTTTCATGAATGTTTATGTGAAGTGTTAGGTTAAGTGTGGTACCAATATATTTAAATTATGAATTTACACTCTTAACTTCCTAAAAAATAACGTCTCACTAAAGACGTTCTAACAGTGTTTGCCTCAAAAGTAAAAATTGGAGCCACCTTGGAACATTCTAGTTGTTCTTGGAACTGTGCTCTTCATCCTTATAACTCCAGAAGATATATCCATTTTATTTCTAATTACTTTTTACTATGAAAGTAATAAATTCTCATAGTTAAAAACTCAAACAGTTCGGAGTATTATTAAAATTCCTTTCCACTCTCAGTGTCCCAGTTCTTCTCCCCAGAGGTAATCACTGTTAAGTTTATTGTGTTTTGTTTAAGAAAAATAAGATTCTTTTTAAGATAATCCAAACGGATATAACTGAACATAGTTGGATAACTATTTTTTTCTCTAGGTAAAATTTGTATATAACGTTATATTAGTTTCAGGTGTACAACATAGTAATTTGATCTTTAATATACACGACAAAGTGATCCTAACAATAAGTCTAGTTATCATCCATCACTGTACGCTTAACCCCCTTCACCCATTTCACCGCCCCCCAACCCCTTCCCCTCTGATAACCACCAATCAGTTCTCTGTATCTGGGAGCTTTGCTTTGTTTTATGTATTTGTTTTGTTTTGTTATATTCCACGTGTAAGTGAAATCATGTGGTATTTGTCTTTCTCTCTCTTATTTCAGTAAGTATTATCATACCCGCAAAATCCATCCATGTTGTTACAAATGGCAGGATTTCCTTAATTTTTATGGCTGAGTAGTATTCCATGATATATATATATATACATATACATATACATATGTGTATATACGTATATGTATACATCTATACATATGTATATATACGTGTATATATATACGTGTATATATACACATACGTATATATGTGTATATATATATATACACATACATACATATATATGTATATACGTATGTGTATATATATATATATATATATATAATGTTTTCCTTATCCATTCATCCTTCATCCTTCAATGGACTGGACGTTTAGGTTGTTTCCGTATCTTGGCTATTGTAAATAATGGTGCAGTGAACATTGGGGTACATATATCCTTTTGAATTAATGTTTTTATTTTCTTCAGATAAATACCCAGAAATAGTATAGCTGGATCATATGGTATTTCTATCTTTAATTTTTTGAGGAAGTTCCGTACTGTTTTCCACAGTGGCTGCACCAGCTTTCTCCCACTAACAGTGCACGAGTGTTCCCTTTCTCCACTGTTTACTCTCCCACTGCTGTTATTTCTTGTCTTTTTGATACTAGCCTTTCTGACAGGCGTGAAGTGGTATCTCGCTGTGGTTTGGGTTGCATTTCCGTGGTGATTACTGACATCGCTCATCTCATGTGCTTGTTGGCCATCTATAGATCTTCTTTGGAAAAATGTCTGCTTCAATCTTCTGCCCATTTGTTAATGAAATTGGTTGTTTAGCTTTTGAGTTATTTGAGTTCTATATACACTTTAGATATAACACATTTAGATATTTGGATAAAAGATTTGCAAATATTTCCTCCTATTCAGTAGGTTGCCTTTTCTTTTTATTGATGGCTTCCTTTGCTATGCAGAAGCACTTCAGTTTGATGTAGTCCCACTTGTTTACTTCTCCTTTTGTTGCCTTTAATGTTGGAGTCAGACCCAGGAATTCAGGGCCACTAACGTCAGGAAGCTCACTGCCTTTGTTTTCTTTTAAGAGTTGTGTATTTTCAGGTCTTACATTCAAGTCTTTAATCCATTTCAAGTTAATTCTTTGTGTATGGTGTAAGACAGTGGTCTAGTTTCATTCTTTTGCATGTGGCCATCCAGTTTTCCCAACACCATTTATTGAAGAGATGATCCTTTCCCTATTGTGTATTCTTGGCTCCTTTGTCATAAGTTAAAGGGCCATATATATGTGGGTTTATTTCTGGGCTCTCTATTCTGTTCCATTGATCTATGTGTCTATTTTTATGCCAGTACCATATTGTTTTGATTACTATACTTTGTAGTAGAGTTTAAAATCAAGGAGACTTGTATAACCTCTATACTTGCTGTAACTTTCCTCATGGCTTTCTATACATTTGTCTACCTTATTGTCCTTAGTGCCTCTGTGGTATTATTCCATTGTGTAGATATATTGTCATTTATTTAATCACTACCTCACTGGTAGAACATTTAGGTTGCTTCCTGGATTGTGGTGGTGGTGGTGATGGTGGTGGTTTTGGAGTTTTTGGGTTTTGTTTTGTTATTTAAAAACAAAACAAAGCAAAACAACGCTAGAGTGAACACCCTTGGGCATACATTGTGCCTTTGTGCAAATGTATCCACAGAATAGATGAGGTACATAGGCAAGGACTTTCAGGCTTTTGATTTAAATTGGTGTGGCCACAGTCATCTTAAAACTCAATAGCTCTCATTTTGTTTCAAGGTTGTAGACTAACTCACGAGGAAAAGGCAAGATGTGTTATGTGTTATGATTGCCTATGGGGATGTTGTTCAGGTTTTATCTTTCTAAAATATTTAAAGTTTTCTGCACTAATCTGAGGCTAATCTTTTGGGGGGTTTAGGTTCCTGTGAAGGAATGCGACAGGCCTGGGAGGAATCTTCTTCCCCCCTCAACCCAACCACATCCCTCAGCGCTATCATTAGAACTCCCAAATGTTACCATATCTCCTCGCTGAATGAAAATGCCGCCAAACGTCTGTGTCGCAGGTATTCTCAGAAACTGATCCAGCACACCGCCTGTCAGCTGCTGAGGACTTACCCGGCTGCCACTCGCATCGACTCCTCCAACCCCAATCCCCTCATGTTCTGGCTCCATGGGATACAGCTCGTGGCGCTCAACTACCAGACAGATGGTAATGGGCCCGCTTCACCCGGAAGGGTGCCTCCCCACCTCTCTCCTCTGCCTCTTATATTTCAGTAAATATAGTTCAGCAAACAAGATTGTTTGAAGGGGCAGGACTCCAGACTGGGGCACACCAGATGTGAGGGTTAAAGTACAGATGACCAAAAACAGAAGTGAATTTGATATGGAATTGTGCCCTTGATGTTTTGATTAAGACGATAGATAAAGGGGCTCCCAGGTGGCTGAGTCGGTTAAGTGTCTGACCCTTGATTTCAGCTCTGGTCATGATCTCACAGTTTGTGAGTTCAAGCCCTGAGTCAGGCCCTGCACTGACAGCGTGGAGCCTGCTTGGGATTCTCTCTCCCCTTCCTCTCTGCCCCTCTCCCATTCATATTCTCTCTCTCTCTCTCTCTCTCTCTCTCTCTCTCTCTCTCTCTCTCTCTCTCAAAAAAAAAAGACAGTAAAGACCATGAGGGGACCCCTAAAGGTCTTCTGTTCCTGCCTCCTTCTTTTCAATTTTTTTAAGTTTATTTATTTTGAGAGAGGCAGAGACAGCATGAGTCGGGGAGGGGCAGAGAGAGAGGAAGAGAGAGAATCCCAAGGAGGCTCCACACTGTCATTGCAGAGCCTGACATGGGGCTCGAACTCATGAAACCCTGAGATCATGACCTGAGCCAAAACCCAGAGCTGGACGCTTAACTGTCTGAGCCACCCAGGTGCCCCCCTGCTGCCTTTTTAAAGTACTTTTTAAACTTATGACTCCTTTTGACGGCACTCTGTCCAGTTTGCTTTTAAAGGTGTTTGGGGGCAGAGATTTCCTAACATGCCTTAGTAAGTTCTCTTGCTAAGCTCTTGTTCTTGCAGTCAAAAAGTAGTGTTGCTCCAAACACTTTGCAAGTTAGAAGCATTTTAGCTTCTTCTCTTCCCTTTGAGACTGAAATAAATAATGTTCAGTGCCCTAGGCATGGCTACCACGGGGAAAACAAGTACGTGAACCACCTGAACAGAGAACGTAGTGTGTGTGTCTCTCCACTGTGGATGGGACTCCTAACAGAGTAACTGAGGAGTAAACTCCAGGTAGCAGCTGCCGTTTATGGCATGCTCACTGTGTACCAGGCACCGCGCTGCATTCTTGACCCCTATTCTCTCATTTAATCCCTGCCACAACCCTAAGAGGTGGGTCCCTTTATGATGTCCATTTCTCAGATGAGCAAACCAAGGCACAGAGCAGTTACTTTGCTCAAGGTTACAGAATGACTAATAATAATAGATACAAGGACTCTGGGAGTTCAGAGGGTAAAGTGTTTTGTCTCCACTTGGTTATGGGGGAAAGAAGGGAGCTGCAGAAGACGAAGAAAAAATAGAGGAAGAATGTTTCCTAGAAGCTCACTGGAAAACCAGTCTCTCCTTCGAATAGTCAAGCAACATTCTCGTTCCTCTCACGAGCACTGAATCAGATCCCAGCTAGCTGTGCTGACCCATCAACCAAAGCATAGCCCTGTCTTCAGCCAAGGTTAAACCCCAGCCTTCGCCCTGGGATCACCTAGCAACCTTGCACAGGTGCCAACAGTGTCTACTTGTGGCTGACCCCGCAGATGTATGGTCAGAGACATCAGTCATATTTTTGTACCCTTTAATATTTGTTTCTTTCAATTGATATTAAGTAAGTCGGCACAAGTGAAGTACCATACCAAACGCAGTGCTTGGCACGTAGAAAACATTCCACGAACATTAACCATCGTAAGTGTTTTTTGATAAGTTATGAAAACAGTATGATTTGGACTCACAAGTGGAAATAATAATGAAATATCTTCAGAGTTGTAAAAATTTCTCTTCGATCTGTCCCAAGTGGCTTGTGGGTTCACATCTCTGGCCCTGTCCTTAGCCCTGTGTCCACTGGTCCCCTCGGTTGTTATAACACTGAAATATTTAAGTAAACTGAAATAACTAGCAAAGTGGTTTTCTCAAGGAAATGAAAACGCATTTGGTTTGGGATGTGTCCTTCTTCCTGAAGCGCCAAGGCTGCCGCAGACATCCTGGCTCCACGGATGGCAAAGGGAGCCATGGCTGAGGGGGACCCGGGAATTGCCCCTCCTTGACCCACCTCGCGCTCTGAAACACACACTGAGGCTGCTGGTGGGCCTCCACTCACCCCTGCAGGCTTTTCCTCTCTCCCACATCAATGCCATCACCCTCATTGACTGAGAGGGATGATGGGGTTACACAGATTCAGGCACACTGTTTCACTTAATGGATACAGGAGTTTTTAAAATTATAGCTCTAGATGAAGTTCTGAGACCAGCCCTAGGGGGCAGTGGGAGAACTAGATTGGAGGCCCCGCCTTTATTCTAACAAAGCAGCTCCACGTGGATCTGTTTTACATATGGGATCACCAAGTGAGATTTTAGTTAAGAAAAAGTGCTTTAAAGTTTGGGAAAGCAGGCTGCCTGGCTGGCTCAGTCGGTGTGTGACTTGATCTTGGGGTTGTGAGTGTGAGCCCCACGTTGGGTGTGGAGCCTACTTAAAACAAAACAAAAAGGAGAATACAAGTTTTGAAAAGCTACAAGGATAGACACATTGCTAATGGAATCAGACTTCAAACCCAAATGGGTGTCGACATCATGATATAATTTAATATTTTAATTTATTGAGCACCTTCTATGTGCCAGATGCTGGGGTAGGGACCTTTACACATTATCTCATTTTTTTTAATTTTTTTTTTTTAACGTTTATTTATTTTTGAGACAGAGAGAGACAGAGCATGAACGGGGGAGGGGCAGAGAGAGAGGGAGACACAGAATCGGAAGCAGGCTCCAGGCTCTGAGCCATCAGCCCAGAGCCCGATGCGGGGCTCGAACTCACGGACCGCGAGATGGTGACCTGAGTTGAAGTCGGACGCTTAACCGACTGAGCCACGCAGGCGCCCCAACACATTATCTCATTTAAAAAAATTTTTTTTAATGTTTTATTTATTTTTGAGAGAGAGGGAGAGTACGAGTGGGGGAGGGGCAGATAGAAAGGGAGACACAGAATCCCAAACAGGCTCCAGACTCTGAGCTATCAGCACAGAGCCCAACGCGGGGCTCAAACTCATGAACCACTAGATCATGACCTGAGCCGAAGTTGGACACTTAACCATCTGAGCCACCCAGGTGCCCCTTGTCTCATTTATCTTT
The DNA here is from genome assembly GCF_018350215.1 of Panthera leo. Lineage (NCBI taxonomy): Eukaryota > Metazoa > Chordata > Mammalia > Carnivora > Felidae > Panthera > Panthera leo. Next base: position 53,839,480 of record NC_056689.1, read on the forward strand.
ATGACACCCCCGTGAGGTATACGTTATATGGCTCCAGCAGTTAAGACTGGGTAGTTAAGATAATATACATTATGCTGTTTGGTAGTTAAGATGGGTCAGGCTGTCTGAGTTTGAACACTAGCATTCACCACTTTCTAGCCATGTGCCTTGGGTTTTGTCGTATCTTATGCCTCAGTTTCCTCATCTCTAAAAATGAAAATACTAAAATAAGGCAATAAGCCACCTCATGGGTTATGGAGGCACTGGTGCACCCAAAGTGCTTAGAACAGGTGCTAGCTCTAATTTTGTTAGTCATATTTATCCATTTCACATTTACCAACTGCGTGGGCTAGTTTGCTTCCCTCTGTAGCCTTAGTGAATTAATCACACGGGGACTGGATGGGCCTGAGAGGAGGGGTCCAGTGTGCTAATTTTGTAGATAAGCAGGCTGAGGCCCCAGGAGCTCTCATGTGTCTAAAACATCTTCCCCCCAGAATTCCTGTACATGACCCTGGCCAGCTCCCCCCGACACAAGTAAAGGCCAACTTCTCATCGCTCCACGGTGCTTACCACACTTTTCCTTGATGTTGGTCCATGTAGCAAAGTTCACTCTGCACATGGGAGGAATCTAGCAGAGGGAACATTTGTCAGGTGTGTCTCATAAACTTTTTGCTCATTTGGGCAACTTTTATGCAGACTTGTGCCATCAGATGAGCATTTGAGTGTGTAGGGATCCGATCATTCACCAAAGACCTGTGCCAAATAAATTTTGGCCACAAAAGACTGTTGTAAAAGTTCCCAGCATTTGTGATTGAGGAGACTGTGGATATGATGTGAATCACATGTGATAATGGTTTGTTTCCTATTGAACCACCATTTTTAAAAAAGAGGTAGAGGGGCACCTGGGTGGCTCAGTCGGGTAAGCATCTGACTTCAGCTCAGGTCATGATCTCATGGTTCATAGTTTGAACCCTACATTGGGCTCTGTGCTGACAGTTCAGAACCTGGAGCCTGCTTGGGATTCCGTGTCTCTCTCTCTGCCCCTCCCCAACTCGTGCTCTGTTTCTCTGTCTCTCAAAAATAAATAAATATAAAAAATTGTTTTAATTAAAAAAAAGAGGTAGAGGCATAGCAATTTATGGGTTGAAATAGAAATTTCAAAGACAAGGTATGTTTTTCTGGCTATTCTCCTAGCCTTTCTTGTATTACTAAGATTTTATCTTATATTTGAAAAAGCAAGAATTGTTCACACAATTGTCTGCATGGCTTAGCATTGGGGATAAGACAATCCTTTTTTTTTTTCTAAAGTTCAGTATAAAATGAGGTGTTCAAAGATTTTTCTGGATGGATGTTGTGAATTTTTATTTATAAGAGTTTTTAGGTGGCAGAACATGGGATGGAGCATGAGCTCCATGAAGACAGATTTCAAGTCTTGTTAGCAGCTATATCCTGGATGCATAACACTACTTGGCACAGAGTAGGTACTCAGTCAGTCTATGCAATGAATGGATGGCTATCTCTTCTTCATACTTCAGCTTAGGGGAAACTGATGCAGATTTCTTTTGAACTTTAAAGTAAATGTATAGGATGACACATGAGCCAAACAATATTGACTTTATTTTGCAGATCTCCCTTTACATTTAAATGCTGCCATGTTTGAAGCCAACGGTGGGTGTGGTTATGTTTTGAAACCCCCAGTTCTGTGGGATAAGAACTGTCCCATGTATCAGAAGTTCTCTCCCTTAGAAAGAGATCTGGACAACATGGAGCCTGCCATCTACTCCTTAACTGTAAGTATGGCCCCAGTTGTCAGAATCTAGTAAGGTCTGTAAGCCTTCATGAATATGAACTGGTTTTGAATTCAAGGCATTACAAAGGTCTCGTATCACCATTTTGTTCATGCAGATTTAGTTCCCCAAAGCATTTTTTCATCCTCTCAGGAAGCAGTGGCTATGGTTTATATACGCTGTCACCAGGCCCTCTATTTGCCAGAGTCAGTAGGTGGAGTTATGAGGTCCCTGCTTCACCTGCAAACATGATAGGAATTCTGTCCTCCAGGCCCCGGGAATCATAACTGTGCATGGATCCCATAAAAGTTGAGCTCCTGGTTAGAGCAGGTCATCTTACACTCTGACAAGTTCTCATAAGATCAGACAGGCATCAATATATGAAGCAACTACATATCTTTCCTCCTTACAGCTTAACCTTTATCACTCCTGGGCTTCTCCTTACTCCTTTACTCCTTTAACTACCTAATTGTCAGAACTCCACAGGCTGCCCCTAACAACTCAGCCCCAGTAGCTCATCACCCAACCTTATTCCCTGTTCTTTCACTCCCACTCAGCTGATAGAGAGACCACCACTGGATGGTGATAGGAAAGACAGAAAGGGAGAAAGTTACCTCTTCTCTCCATTATCATATTTGGTCTGACTTGCTGCAAACAAAGAATGCCAAACAGCCTCTGGTCATGACACCTCAGAGCCCTGGGAGAGCCAACTCGCAGACCTTCCACCTCCCACACGGTTTTTCTCTCTCCTGAAGACTAGGGCAGCGGCCCCTTTCTGTTTGACCATTTCAGCTGGACTCGACTATAATTCCATCTACTTACGGAAGGCTATGGATTAATTTTTAACAACATTCCCTGTGACTTGGTCCAAAACAAACTGTTGAAGAAAAAGATTTGAGGTATATCAAATATATACACCTAAAACGTTTTGAACAGAATGTTAGCAACCATTTCTCAGATTGTGTACGGTTTCCTTTCCTCCTGCCTCCTTGAGAAACTTCATCATCTTAACGGCTTGGTTTTTGAAGATCTTTGAACATTTTTACAGTTGAAAGGTTATCGTCAGGTGAATGCTGTTGACAAAATAGGCTTTCACATGACTCTAGTCATGTGATTACCTGATTACAATCACTTTTTTTTTCTTTTTAGCAACTTTGTTAACCATGTACCCCTTCCATTCCAGAATGTTCTTTGTCTTTCTTGGTGGAGGGAAGCAGTAAGGTACAGAGGTTGCTTTGTTTCTTTCGTGTCTTCAGTGACTTTGATCCTTTTTTCCTTACCTCAGATTGTCTCTGGTCAAAACGTGTGCCCGAGTAGCAGCACAGGAAGCCCCTGTATCGAAGTCGATGTGCTGGGCATGTCCCTGGACAGCTGCCATTTCCGCACAAAGCCCATCCACCGGAACACTCTGAACCCCATGTGGAATGAACAGTTTCTCTTCCGGGTTCACTTTGAAGATCTCGTATTTCTTCGTTTTGCCGTTGTGGAAAACAACAGCTCAGCTGTAACTGCTCAGAGAATCATCCCACTCAAGGCTTTAAAACGAGGTAGAACAAAATTCTCAAAATGCTAATAATTTTAATAGCTAAGTGATGGATGCCCTGGGGTTCATGATGTTCTTCTCTCTCCTTGTGTGTATGTTTGGAATTTCCATAGTACAAAGTTAAAATAAGAGGCATAAAGGGGGCGCCTGGGTGGCTCAGTCAGTTAAGCGTCCGGCTCTGGCTCAGGTCATGATCTCACAGTACATGAGTTCAAGCCCCACATTGGGCTCTGTGCTGACAGCTCAGAACCTGGAGCCTGCTTCAGAATCTGTCTCCCTCTCTCTCTACCCCTCCCCCACATTGCACTCTGTTCTCTCTCTCTCTCAAAAATAAATAAACATTAAAAATAATAAGAGGCATGAAGAAATGATACATATTTGAACACTGTTTGATCACATCTCAAAAGAGATTTTTACATTATCCTAAAATCAGAGGTGTTGACAACATCCCATGGAGTGTGTCCTCTCCCTCTGCTGGTGTGGGGAGGAGTGGCTGTGCTCCTATTCCTGCACACCCCTTCCCAGTAGCAGCCGCTGCACCCCTGGCGTGTTTAAAGCAAGGACTGACGTTAGGAGAGGGGCCCGGGGTTGGGAGGTGCTGCCTAGCTGGCTCAGTCAGTGACTGGCTCAGCATGTGACTCTTGATCTCAGGATCTTGAGTTCAAACCCCACATTGGGTGTAGAGCTTACTTTTAAAAAATTTTAAAGTGAAGCACCTGGGTGTCTCAGTTGGTTAAGTTGGTTGATTTTGGCTCACTGTTTGTGGGTTCGAGCCTCACGTTGGTTTCCATGCTGACAGTGCAGAGCCTGCTTGGAATATTCTCTCTCTCTCTGTCTCACTCTCAAAATAAATAAACTTAAAAAAAATTTTTTTAATAAAAAAAAGGAAAAGAAAGAAAGGAGCCTGAGAGAAGGAGGGCTGGGATGCTCTCATGGCACGTCCAGGGTTGGAAGCCGGAGGTGGGTGTTGGGGGCAGAGCAGGGCAGATGGAGAATCCTGAGTAAAGGCCAGAGCTGTTGGCCTGATGTGGTTTGGCTTTGCCAAAGCACTTGTGGAACTTCAGCTTGTTGTCCAGTGGGCATGGCTGCACCTTGCTCCTCCAACACTGATGCGTGTCAGGGTCTCCTGGGACTCGTGGTAGTGAAATGCAGATTCTGATGCGGTAGGTCTGGGGGTGCGGGGGCTTGAGAGTCTGCATTTCTAACAAGCTCCCAGGGATGCTGACCCTACCGGCCTACTTTGAGTACCAAGGTACTAGCGCCTTCTTCCACCACCACACTCAAAGCGGCGAACTCTGACTTCCACGAACACATTACAGTCTCCTGCATTTTGTTCTCTTCCTGTTTTTCTTCTCCACTGTGCAAGTAGCACATGGCCACTGCCCTAGTCAGCTCGGGTTGCTGAAACAAAACACCACAGACTGGAGGCTTAAACGGCAGACATTTATTTTCTCACAGTTCTGGAGATGGAGGTGATGGCAGGGTTGGTTTCTCCCAAGGCCCCTCTCCTTGGCTGGCAGACAGCCACCATCTCGCTGTGTCCTCACGTGGTTGTCCCTGAGACTGTGTGCAGGCACCTGGTGTCTCTCTCTTCTTATAAGGACACCGGTCATATTGACTTAGGGCTCACCCTACTCACCCATTATGACATCATTGAAGGCCCTAACACTCTTTAAAAGACCCATCTCCAGGGATGCCTGGGTGGCTCAATCAGTTGAGTGTCCAACTCTTGATTTCACCTCAGACCATGATCCCAGGGTCGTGGGATCAAGTCCCAAATCGGACTCTGCTGACAGCAAGGAACCTGCTTGAGATTCTCTCTGTCTCTCTCTGCCTGCCCCTCCCCCACTCACACTGTTTCTCTCTCTCTCTCTCTCTCTCTCTCTCTCTCTCAAAATAAATAAATAAATAATGTTTTTAAAAGCCCCATCTTCAGATACAGGCACATTCCAAAGTACTGAGAGTTAGAGCTTCAACATGAGAATTTGGAGAGGACACAATTCAGTTCATAACAGTTATTACAGAACTATGAGAAAGCACAGAGAAGCAAAAACGTTTCTTTTGAATTATCCATTTTCCATCTCTCCAAAATAATCACTTTTGGTATATTTCTTTTGTAGGCTTTATTTCTCTGCCCATGTATTTACATATTATATGTAATAGACATATAACATAATGTATATTTTTAATAAATAGGCTTTCTACTAATCTTAGTGTCTTGCATCTCACTGGTTTTCATTCCTAATGTATGTAGTGAGCAACTTTTTTTTTTAATTTTTTTTGATGTTTATTTATTTTGGAGCGGGGAGGGCAGAGAGAGTGGGGGGACACAGAATCCGAAGCAGGCTCCAGGCTCTGAGCTGTCAGCACAGAGCCCAACACAGGACTCAAGCCCACAGACCGTCAGATCATGACCTGAGCCGAAGTCGGATGCTTAACCGATTGAGCCACTCAGGTGCCCCTGTAGTGAGCAACTTTTCTGTTGGTAGCTGTGCATCTTCATTAGCACTTTCACTGGCTGCACGTTATTCCACGTTATATTCGTACAAACAGTCACGCCATAACTTACTTTCCCAACTCCGTATTGTTAGAATACTGCATTGTCACTAAGAGGGAATATTTGTAAAACAGTGACTGTACATGATATCAAAATGATCAGATTTTCCTACTGTATTTTGTTTGAGTTTAAGATATTCTGCTTGAGTCTAAGTTAAAAATAGCACCTGAACAAGTTAGTTACCATAAGGTGACCCAAAACTGTCCCCAGGAGCAGCAGTCTCGATGAAAAGGTGTCTGTCTGCTGGTTGCATGCCCACTGCCACTCCCTGCCCATCGGAAGACCTGATTTCCGCCTACCATTTATTGACCTCCCTGGGTTACCTTCTTTGCAGAGCTCTGCAGTGCATGGCTAACAAGCTTTCCCCAATTCTGCATTATTCCAGGATATCGACATCTTCAGCTGCGAAATCTTCACAACGAAGTCTTGGAAATCTCTAGTTTATTCATAAACAGTAGGAGGATGGAAGAAAATTCCTCCAGCAGCACCACGCCGGCCTCTTTGGTAACTAAGTTCTATTTCACTCAGCATATTTGCAGGGATCGCTACACTGGGGATAGATAGACTTTCTTGTGGCACAGGAACCTGGTCAGTTAGAGTTATTAATTAGGTAGCAATGGAAATAATGACAACAACAGTAATGGCTGGCACTTGACACTTTCTAAGCACTTTACAACTATACTAATTCAGTTAATTCTGTCAGTAACTTTGTGAAATAGCTACGGTATCCTCTCCATTCCATACAGATGAGGAAGGTCAGAGCTAAGTATATCTAGGTCACACAGCTATAAACCCGTTACAGTAGTGCCAAAGCCCATACTCTTTTTTTTTTATTTAATGTTTACTTTATTATTTTTGAAGGACAGAGTGCAAGCCAGGGAGAGGCAGAGAGAGAGGGGGACAGAGGATCCGAAGCAGGCTCCACGCTGACAGCAGCGAGCCTGATGTGGGGCTCAAACTCACGAGCCGTGAGATCATGACCAGAGCTGAAGTCGGATGCTCAACTGACTGGCCACCCAGGTGCCCCCAAAGCCCACACTCTTAATGAGTGCATTATAGGCCTGCCAGGGAGATGAACCCAAAATAATAACATGGGGAAAAGACTAATTAAGCAAAGGTTGGGGAGATGCAGAATTGGCCCTCTTGGAAATGGGAAAGGAATGCCACAGAAAGGGTCACTATTACAGAATCTGTCTCTTAACAAGTTCCCTAGGTAAGGTCCATACCATTGAAGTTTGAGGACCACTGGGCCAGTACCCACCCCAGTAATGCAAGGTTGTTTATTTAAACAAGTACCACTGCTTTAATTAACTGGTTGATTCCATTATTTGAGGTTTAGAAATTAACTTAAAATGAGGGGCATCTGGGTGGCTGAGGAGATTAAGCTTCCAGCTCTTGGTTTCAGCTCAGGTCATGATCTCACAGTTCATGAGTTTGAGCCTCACATCAGGCTCTGCACTGACAGCACGAAGCCTGCTTGGGATTCTCCCTCTCCCTCTCTTTATCTGCCCCTCCCCCCTCAAAATAAATAAATAAACTTTAAAAAATACTAATAACAGGGGCGCCTGGGTGGCTCAGTCAGTTGAGCGTCCAACTTCAGCTAGGGTCATGATCTCACAGTTCATGGGTTTGGGCCCCGCATTGGGCTATGTGCTGACCGCTCAGAGCCTGGAGCCTGCTTCGGATTCTGTGTCTCCCTCTCTCTCTGCCCCTCCCCCGCTCATGCTCACTCTCTCTCTCTCAAAAAATAAACATTAAAAAAAATTGTTTAATAATAATAACAATAGAAGGGTGTCCATTGATTACCTCTTTACATGTTTAATATAACCTGTTCACCGTTGTGTCAATCTTATACTTCAACATAGTGCTAACAACCTGTGGAAAGGCACCCCGTATGCTCACAAATGGCGCTGGCTCGACCACTGCCATGGCCACCCATAATTCACCCAATTTTCTTCTCTGCTGTTCTTCCCCTCACCTCATCGGTGTCGTCTCTCTCTCCATCCTGACCTCATTTTCTCAGGTTCTCCTCCTTTTCCCTTCAGTGTGTGGCCAAAGTTGAGAACAACACTTGGCCAAGGTAGAGAGAGGTGTTGCCTCTACTTGTGCAGAGGACTGGGAAGCAGAGACAGGGCTGCCTAGGTATCGAAGGGCAAGAATCAGCTTTCACAAAGGGGAAGCAGAGCTTAGTGCCTGATTCTGGCTCAGTTTGCCTCGATACTTATTAGCACTGAAGATTCCACACATGCCATTGATGAACCATTTTTCCTCACAACACTTCTGACACCAAATGCATTGTGTATTTTCTTACACTGCTTCAACTCTGACAGCAGCTGGGTGTCCTGCCTTTCAATTTAATTCTGACAGGGTCTACCTGGAGTTAGCATCAGGTCCCAGAGTTAAGGGCTCAGTCCTATGGGACTGTCCCCACTTCAGGTGTCAGTGGCAAGTCCCAGTTTGTCACTGGTACTTCTGACTGACCAGCTGTAAATTCAGGAGGTTTCCACAAACCCCTCCTCAGGTTCAGGAATTTTGTAGAATGACTCAGAGAACTCAGAAACGTGCTTTACTGTTACCAGTTTATTATAAGGACACAACGCAAGAGAAGTCAGATGGAAGAAATACATAGGGCAAAGGGGGTGTGAGGCCTCCGGCATCTCAATGTGTTCACCAACACAGAAGCTCTCGGAACCCCACCTTTTAGCGGTTTTAATGGAGCTTTATTGAAAAGGCATGATTGAGTATGTCATAGCCCATTGGTGAGTGACTTGACTCTCGGTAACGTCCCCCTCTCTGGAAGCCCCAGGTGGTGCTGAAAGTTCCCACCATCTGATCCCACCTCGGTCTTTCCAGTGAGCACCTCCCATCCTGAAGCTGTCTAGGGGCCTCCAGCCATCGGCCATCTCATAACATGCAGGGAACATTCATCACTGCAGAGGTTCCAAGGGAGATGCGTGCCAGCGACTGTGAACAAAGACCAAATATTTATTTTTTATTGTACCACACCAGGCCATCCCTGGGTCCCAGGCAGCAGCAACACGTATGTGTTCTTTGACCACTGAAGTCATCACTCTCCATTGCTCAAGCCAATAACAGAAGATCATCCTGGACTTCTCCCTCCCTCTCACTGCCCCATTTAAGACTTGATAAGTCTATCTCCTTAGTGGTTTTCAAATCCATTCATCTCTGTCCATCACTACTGCTTTGACCCTCATCCATTCGCACCTGGCTTGTGGCAGTGAGTTTCTAACTGGCCTCTCCCTCTGAGCTTGAACCCCTCTGTCTGTCTGCTTAGCCACATCTAACTAAAACCTAAATCTGATCATGTCACTCCTGTGTTAGAAACCCTTCCTTGGTTCTCCACTGCTTTCAGAGTAAAATTTATACATGGACTGGGCAGAGACTCTGGGAAAACAGTGAGCTTATGAGTCATTTAAAGGGGCAGCCACTACCCTGCTCTCAGCTCCAGCTGCTGGTTGCCATGCAGTGTGGCCTGATCTTCTGGTTTCCAAGAGAGTCAGGACATCTGGATTTGCATAACTGTTGGCAGTGATTTCAACTTCCAAAAAATACAGTGCAGGCTAAACCATATAATTGAAATGTGCATTTTATAGTATACAAATCATATCTCAATAAAATGCATTAAATAATAGAAACACAGTGTGCAAGCAAAATAAAACAGCCAACTCCTTCCCCAAATAAAAATAAAGTACAAGTTCAACGAAATACTTAGGGCTTCGGGTCACTATTCCGCTCTCAGTGTAGCTCTTCCGGCCAGTTAGGAAGAGGCCTGCATGATTGTGCACCTGCTGGCTTCTCCAGCCACCCCCTCCACACCCCAGTCATGGAGCTTGTGGAGGCTCCCAGAATCCCCTGCTTCAGGCCACCTCCAAGCCTTTGCACACAGGCTGCATCAATATTTGGGGTGTTCTTGTTCCACTCTCCATCTTCTAAGTCACACTGGACTTCCAAGGTTTAGTTCAGATGATACCATTTTCAGGAGGTGCTCTCTGCTTTCCTCCAAACCTGGGATCTGCCCCCTCCTCTGGGTTCCCAAGGAACTTAGCATACTGCTGACAGTTGTCCATTTTCTTTTCTGATTCATTCCACTGGGTGCCCTTGAGGGCAGGGATAAGGTCCTCTTTCTGGGATAATGTCCCAGGGCCAGACATAGTGTCCGATTCACTATCAACTCTCCATAAATGAATTTTATATTTTGAGTGAATGAATATATCTTAATATATAAAATGCTCAAAAGTTGTGAGTTACACACCTCCCCAGCTCTTCCTAAAACAGAAATACTTTTCATATTATGCTTATCTGTGTGCCTGGGCGGAGAGTGCTCTAAGCCTGGAATAGTCTATCATCTTACCAACCAAAATTCTAACCCAAGGCCCTGAGGAGAGAGGGAACTCAATAGACACTGTTGAAGGTCAGTTCATAAGTAAGGACTAACATACACTTCAGATAATACCAGTCTCCTAATTATGATGGAAAGAGTCACTTTCCATTTATTTTAAATAAATAAATTTTAAATAAATAAATTAGTATTTTGGTGGTATGCTGCTAATATCCTCACTAGACTGTTAAGGAAGATGCACCATCGCCTCTTCAGCGACAAACAGAAGTATCAGGTTGTAAAAGAATGGTCTTCTTTTGCATTTACATGTCCCTCTACAGACTTCTAAGAACTAGTACTTGTGTACTGAATATAGCCTAGAAATAACATGAGAATGAGAATGAGAATGAGAATGAATGAGAAACCATGTGGTCTTCCTTGACAGATGTTTAATTCAGAAGAAAGAAAATGTTTGCAGGCTCACAGAGTCACGGTGCATGGGGTCCCAGGTCCAGAGCCCTTTACTGTTTTCTCCATAAGTGGAGGCACCAAAGCAAAGCAGCTTCTCCAACAAGTAAGTCCACTGAGGCCATGGTTGGGAGAATCCATCATCTAATATGTATGGAAGGGTGTGTGTGTGTGTGTGTGTGTGTGTGTGTGTGTGTGTGTGTGTGTAAATGCAGGTGTAAGCATACACACACACACAAAAGTCCATGTTGATGATCTGCCTTTTGATTATTTGTGTAATTCAACACTGAGATCCACCATAAGAATGATCTGGGAGGTCATGGTACCATTAGATAAGCTAACCTACAGAGAGAGACAGAGCATGAGCAGGGGAGGGTCAGAGAGAGAGGAAGACACAGAATCCAAATCAGGCTCCAGGCTCTGAGCTGCCAGCACAGAGCCTGATGCGGGGCTCAAACTCATAAACCATGAGATCATGACCTGAGCCAATGTCAGTCACTTAACCGACTGAGCCACCCAGGCGCCCCTAGAAAAGAATTTTTAACAAGTCTTCAAACACATAAGAAAACACTAGGCTCAAGATGGATAAGGACCAAAATGAGTGGCTTTCCAATCGTGTATTCTTTCCCTCTAAGGCTAGACTCGGGCCCCATCTTTCTTCTTAATGTGGAGCTTACTAATCAGTCAGAATTTGCACACAAGCTGAATGAAGTTTGTCGTCCTAGGAGTTAGATCAAGTTTTTAGAGCATCAGGATGGACGGCGGCCAAGAAGACATTGCTTCAGCCCCTCTAGCCTTAGGCCTTTATCTGGCCTAATTGGGCAGCCCCATTGTCCCCCTTCCCCTGGCACTTGATCTTAACCCTTGAGGTCCTACCCCTCTGGTAGTGCAAAGAGGCCCGCAGGGCCTGACCCAGGAGGATGAGAGCCTGTTACCCCAAAACCTGCAGCAGCATCACTGGCCTTAGTCCCCTCATGTGGTGCCACTTCTGCTCGGGATCGCCCCCAGAGATTCCTGTGGCTTTCTGTAAGCAGGGACACCACCCCACCCCCCCCCCCCAACCCGGGAGGACGTGTGAGAGTGAGAAAGCCAGAAACCAAGCAGCATCCGGAGGGGGCAGCTCCTCAAATGGACAGACAGCCCCATGTGTAATGTCTTTTCTCTTCACACTGGAAGCCCCACCTCGGATTGACACAGTGACCTAATATCCTTGCAGCACCGACTACAGACCAAGTGCTGGGGTGAAGGGAGCTGCATCTTCCTGAGAATCTTCTGTCCTCACCATCCTCGGTTCATTCCACTTTTCCTCCAGGCCAGATGAAGTAGTGCCAAGTGTGGACTCTAGGAGTTGCATCACTGGCGGGGGCGAGGAGAAGGGTGCTTGCCTAATCCAGACCAGATGGTGGCAACCTTCTCTGTCCCCACTTGGAGTGGAATGTGCGGTCACTAACTTATAGGAGTGTGATGGTAACTGGCATTTATTGAGTTCTCGTATGTGCCGGTGTTATGCTTTCTAACCAGTGCCTCAATCATGAAACGAAATGAGGAGGTTGTTACTCTTAACTGTTCCCATTTTATGGATGGGGAAACTGAGTCTCTAAGGGGTTAAATACCTTGTCCAACACCTCACAGCCAATAAGTATCAAAGGCAGACCTCAGACCCAGGTCTGTCTGGCTCCAGAGCCTTGTCCCAGCCACTCTGACCGCCTGGGTAAGTAACCAACAAAGAAAAACAAGCTTGTAGGCACAGTGTCAGGACTTAATTGAAAGGAGAATTCCCAGGAACTTAGATCAGATGAGATTAGAAGACAAGTATTTCTAACATGAGAAAAAGACACGGTGCTGGTAAAAGCTATGCTAGGTTCTTTGCCATTGGTCCTGTGTTACAAGATTACAGAGAGCTAAATTCATGGATTGAGAAGCATAAAGTCTGTAATTCAGTAGAAGCTCTCATTCCAGCTGTGGGAAAAATAGTTATGCTGTCTGGGGATTATGAATAAATTGTGTCGTTGCCCAGAATGAACATAAACAATCCTTCTTGGACATAAGAGAGTTCTTAGGTCTTCCAAAAAGAATTATTCAACACTGCAGAGTAAGTTTCACTTATAAATTACACATCAGACCTATGTAAACACCATGACAATAGGTTTCTTTTGTGTGTGAGTGTGTGTGTGTTTTATTCAAGTATAGTTAACATACAGTGTTATATTAGTTTCACGTTTCTATACAGGACTCAGTGCTCATCAGGATAAGTATAGTCTTTAATCCCTAGTTCCTATTTCACCCATTCCCCACATACCCACCCACCCACCCACCTCCCCTCTGCTAACCATCAGTTTGTTCTCTGTACAAAACTGGCTTATTTTGAATTAAAGTTTTGCCTTTGCTTTTTCTTTAGATTCTGACCACTGAACAAGACACCAAACCTATCATCACAGACTATTTTTTGATGGAAGAAAAATATTTTATATCTAAAGAAAAGAATGAATGCAGGAAACAACCGTTCCAGAGAGTCATTGGTCCAGAGGAAGAGATTATGCAGATTTTAAGCAGCTGGTTTCCAGAGGAAGGATATGTTGGCAGGATTGTCTTAAAAACCCAGCAGGAAGTAAGTGTGTCTCACACCGTAACAACTCAAGGTGTGATTAACCACCTCACCACTGGCCACCTCCCTCGATTCAGAATTTATCATTGCAACCTGATTTATGTTATTCTTCTTTTTTTTTTTATTTTTTAAAAAAAAAAATTTTTTAACGTTTTTATTCATTTTTGAGACAGAGAGAGACAGAGCATGAATGGGGGAGGGTCAGAGAGAGGGAGACACAGAATCTGAAACAGGCTCCGGGCTCTGAGCTGTCAGCACAGGGGCCCGATACGGGGCTCGAACTCACGGACCGCGAGATCGTGACCTGAGCCGAAGTCGGCGGTCAACCGACTGAGCCACCCAGGCGCCCCTATGTTATTCTTCTTAAGTAAATGGGGAGAAATGATTTTATTCTTCTGCACCTATTCAGAATGTTATCTCTAAGTTACAGAAATTCAGTCTAAAAACCATCTCTTGTAAAAGAAAGGGAGCAAGAATTCAAAGGATTCCTCATGCTTGTCATCAACTGTGGGTCCAGGCTTTGATTTATATGTGAAAAGGCATTGTCATAAGGGTCACAGGACCGTGTCATGCTAGTCCCGTTGGTATTTTACATTTGGGAATTGGTTGCCTTCTTGTTCGTGCCTGTTAAAGTTTTAGCTAATAAAAAGTTCTGTGTTTTTAGGTAGAGCAGTAGTTCTTTGAAAATATTCTGAAACTTCACACAAAGCAAAGTATTCTCAGCTTTGATCAGAGTTAGTAAGAATTTACGTTATGTTCACTAACATTCCTGTGATCATTCGCATGAAGGAAAATAATATAGCAACTTCCTGTCAGCTCTACATTGATTAGTTCCTTTTCAAGTTTGTGGATGGAATACTGATTTTTTTTTTTTTTTTTTTTTGGAATAAACTGTTAAGAGCCCACTAACTTACCGCCATTTTTTTAAATGACATAAAGTCACTGCTCCACCATAGATGTTCAGGCCTCATGATATGTCAGTAATGAGGGAGTGGAGTCAATTCAACAATTAGATTAAACAAATATTTATTGAGCACCTAATACATGCCAAACCCTGTTCTGGGCACATGTAATAGAGCTTGGTTGGTAAAATGCCCATTGGTGACCCATGATGTTGGGACACAGTGGAGATGATAAAGAGCCAGTTTTCAGCATCATGTGCCACTTTTTCACTCTGCACCGAACGGTGAACATGGCCTGCATCGTACTCCACAGACCTCCAACATCTGCTCTGGGAACCACAGCCACTGCCTTTCTTCCTAACCTTGCCTTAGACCATAAAAGGACACTCCAGTTAAGCAAAGAAATGTAATCGTCTCCCCAACCTCCTCTCCCTATAAGACATACACATTGCAAAGGCAGGTAATGAGCAGTTCTGATGATAATAGCTTTATGAGAAAATGTCAGAGGCCTTAGCTGGACTTTTGAAGCCTTCTTCAGTTTCTCTCTAAATTTTTCTGTATTTTTTCTCGTTGACTTGCCTCATTCTTTAGCTACAGGTAAAAAAATGTCCTCTAAGTGATAAGGTCAGCAAGCAAATTTTCAAACCATATATTTGCATAATGATTTACCGTGTTCAAAGTTCTCACTCACTACTTTTTTGAATGATCTCATGAGGTAATGGAAACCATTTTGCACATAGGAAATTGAGGTTCACAGAGGTTAAATCGTGACAAAGTGAGAAGTAGAAAGAACTCAGGTCTGTGGCTTCGAAAGTCAGTGTCCTTGCCCCATCCTGTGCTGCCAGGGCTGGTGATGAGTCAGCCTTCCTGGACCATGGCACCCAGCACTGTGGGGGCAGTGGGAGGCAGTGAGCAAGAGGGAACGTGGGCAGGCTCTTGAGTGTCTTATAGTTAGAAGGGCTGGGGAGGTTAAGAATGCCCATATGCAACTTAAGGTGTATATGAAAACAGGCTATAGAGACCTCAGGAATAAATACTTAACAAGGGCTAGTGGACGAGAAGCATTTTGAACAATAAGGGGAATGAGTTAGAAGGGAAGGCTAACAAACATGTTCTGATGGGGAGAATACAGCAAACTCTCCTGTCTGTGCCTTGGTGAAGAGATTTTTTGAAATGACTGACATGTATCTCCAAAGATAACAAATCACATTTAATGTGTCTCGGGTGACCTGGTACATCGTGGCACACACATATTTACTGACTGAATAAATGAATTCAGCAAGTATTGAATGCAAGCAGACACTAGTATAGTTGATAGATCTGGGCTATATGTATTTCCATTTATTTCATTCTGTGGAACTAGTAAGATAAATAAGCAATTTTCCCGTATATTCAGAGTCCCCAAACTGTTATCCATGACCTCTGATCTCTCCTCCTTGCCTGCCTTTTATAGTTTTCTTGTCTTCTAGGTTCTCAAGCTGTCAGGATCACATCTTCCTGTGGTCAATATGCCTTCCTATGACACCTGCTGGATTTGAAATCAGACAGACCTGGCTCTGCCACAAATTAAATGACCTTGGACAGCTCATTTAACTTCTGTAAACCTCTGTGCCCTAATTTGTAAATCTGTGATTGAAAAAGATTAACATGAGCCTCATGCCAAACATATAGACAATATGTAGAAAAATGCTTAGTAAGCTGTAAAGAACTGTAAGTGAGGACTGTTGTTCTGGTCATAACCTGTGCCTTCTAATGGGGCAGAAAACTCCCTAAAAATAAATAAGTTCTGAGAGAGGCTCTGAGGAGGTCTCTTAAAAGTAATGTTTATTGCATAGTTATTGAGATATTTTATGTGTGCATTAGAACTTTTTTGTTTTCATATTTGCTTGCTTCCTGGTTTTCAAGATACGGATTATAAATTATGTCAGATGAATTACCACCCAACCCCACTCTCAGACTGGTTAAATATATCATGGTCAACACAATGACATATTACACAGCTAAATCTCTAATAATTGACATGAAATGAACACCACAATCTTTTAAGTGGGGAGGAAAAAACAAGCTGCAGAACATTATATGAAGTACAATCTCAGTTTATGTAGTAAAAATGGACAGTAACTCTCCCCTCCCAACACCCCTAATATAACGGATGGGGTCCAAAAACATCAGTCATGAAAATTTTAGGGACCATGATTGTATGATTAATGATATGACTGGGGTGAGCCTGTGGGGCCAGAAGCTCCTGCAACCCAAGTCCTTTCTGGTCCTGGTTGCAGTTTGGCGCCACCTGGTGGCAGTTATCCATTCTGCCTCAGTATCAAAGGGGACAATTCTGGATCCTATGGCTGGCTGGTTGGAACCTCCAGGATAGTTAGTGACAACGATTCTTGGATTTTTCTTGGATTAGTTAGGACCATTTCAGTCATTTCAGTGGCTTGACCTGAGATCAGGCTAGGAGAATGCTGGAATCGAAGGACTCTCCTGCTAAATGCTCTCTTCCTGAGATGAGGTTGCCTCTTCCCCTTCAGACCTCCCCCTTGCAGAAGATAACTGTAAGCTAATAGGGCTAAAAAAAAGGGGGGGGCGGGGGAGCCATTTGACAATCATATTCTATCTAAATTCACGTAATTCCAGGGTTTCATAGTATATATATATATTCACATATACAAAAATATACGTGTACATTCACAGCACATGTTTAGAAGCATATATAACCTAACAACAGTGGTTTTTTTGTAGGGAATGAGATGAGACACAGAAGGGAAAAAGTTGATAATGGGGAAAGCTTGGCTTTTTATTGATCTATTTCTATACTGTTTGAAAATTTTTAATGATACATATGCCTATAGATATATCTAAATATATATTTTATATATATAGCTCCATGTGTAAAATTTGCTAAAAGCCAATTAACCTGATGACCAATTCTCATAACTATTGAGAATTTTGTCAACATTCGTTTCAGTGTGACCTACCTCCAGCCATTGGTTCCGCCTTTCCGCTGTAGTTCCTGTTCTTCCAGCCTGGCTGAATGCCAGTTTGCACATTTCATTGTTCAGATCTCCAGCATTTCTTAAATGCTCAAGGCCTGTGTAGGGCATGAACGGGCTTTCTCCTAAATGTAATTTACTGTGTTCTTACTTGACTTTTAATATTTGGCAAAATGGTGTATTGTCCTTTTCCAAATTTGTCTACAGTTGACTGGGACTCAAAATCCACTGGCAGTAGGAGCAGATCTATTGGCTTATTTTGAGCCAGGTCCTTATTAGTCTGTCAATATCAGCAGAAATACCCACATTACTTTCTTCCTCTCAGAAGATACGTGTATCCTTTAGAATAGTTTATGAAATATTAACTAGTGTATGAAATATAAAGCTAAGATATAGTTTCCACATTGCCAAGATATAGCTCACATTTTTGCTAGGTTTTTCTTTTTCACTCTACATCATCTTACTATTTACTCACACTTTTCATCTCTTTAAACACAGAACCTAGAAGAGAAAAGCATTGTTCAAGATGACAAAGAGGTGACCTTGAGCTCAGAGGAGGAGAGTTTCTTTGTTCAAGTGCACGATGTTTCTCCAGAGCAACCTCGAACGGTCATCAAAGCACCCCGTGTCAGCACCGCACAGGACGTCATTCAGCAGGTGAAACCTTCTCCCTTGCTTGCCTCAGCTCCTCAGTGTAAATCACTAGGACAAATCTGATGTCAGCCCATTTTATGAGTGAAGTTCTAGAACAATGGGGATCTGAAGAGGGAGAGTGTGCCTCTTACAGTTGGAAAATACTAGTTCATTCCTTCAGCAGACACTCACCTAGTATCTACCATGAGTCTGGCTCTCTGTGTAGTGTTGATAACAGACTGAGGTAGGAACTCCACAGAGTAGTAATTTTATTGCCCCAGACATGCCTAAGCCAATCCTAAAGACTGTCTCTCAAAGATCCTACAGAAGACATGCTGGAGGCCTTCTCTGGCCCTTTCCCTCCTCTAAGTCATACTTCTTGGTGCACATGGTTTCAGAGAACTATACTTCCTTCCTTCAAGCTGTGTAATGGTTTGTGTTTATTAAACACCCATTTGAGAAGTGGTATAGCATAATGGTTAACAGCACAGAAGACTCTAGATCAAATTACTCCAGGTTCAAACCCCAGCTCTACTTTTTAAAAAATTTTTTAAACTTATTAATTTTTAAAATTTACATCCAAATTAGTTAACATATAGCGCAGTAATGATTTCAGGAGAATTTAGTGACTCATCGCTTACATATAACACCCAGTGCTTATCCCTACAAGTGTTCTCCTTAATGCCTCTTGCCCAATTAGCCCATTCCCCCACCCACAACCCTTTCAGTAACCCTTGGTTTGTTCTCCATATTTACGAGTCTCTTACGTTTTGTCCCCCTCCTTGTTTTTATATGATTTTTGCTTCCCTTCCCTTATGTTCATCTGTTTTGTCTCTTGAAGTCCTCATGAGTGAAGTCATGTATCTGTCTTTCTCTAATTTCGCTGAGCATAATATCCTCTAGTTCCATCCATGTTGTTGCAAATGGCAAGATTTCATTCTTTTTGATTGCCAGGTAATATTCCATACAAGTATTCCATTGTATACACACACACACACCACAACACACACATACACACACACACACACACACACACACACACCCCACATCTTCTTTATCCATTCATCAATGGACATTTGGGCTCTTTCTCTATTTTCGCTATTGTTGATAGTGCTGCTCTACACATTGGGGTGTATGTGCCCCTGTGAAACAGCACTCTGGTATCCTTTGGATAAATACCCGGTAATGCAGTTGACCCCAGCTCTAGTTCTTAGTGCCTCAGCTACAGTAGTGTGCTGGTAAACTGGCTCTCTTAAGGAAAAACAAAAAAGCTCCAACTGATTGTTTGTGTTTGCCAGTTTCTGTTGTGTGGCTGCTCCCACCATGTCTGATTTCACTGACCCGTTCCAGTTGGCTCCAGCACACTGTTTACCATGTGCTAAGTTACTACATAGATAACGTGGAGATAGTATAATAGTACTTTCCACCCAGAGTTGTTGTGATAGTGAAGTCAGTAAGTATCGGTAACGTGTATAATGCTCAGCACATGGCAAACACTATAGTGTTATTTGCTATTGTTGCATGATTATGTGGTTAATATTTGCCTCCTTAATTGAGTTTGAACTCCAAGAAAGCCCAGACATATGGGCGTTTTTTTTGTTCATCTTTATCTCTCCAAAGGATAGTACTGTATCTGGGACACAGGAAGCCTTCACTAAACATTTGATGACTAAATAAACATGTAAGCGAAAGATGATCTCGTACTAAATGAGAAGTGAGGCCAGGTAAATAACTAAAATGCCTTCAACATCCAAGACACTGAGATGAAGCAGCCTGGTGGGACAGAAAGGCTCCTGAAGGTCAAGATTCTGTCTCTCATTGTCTGTGTGACCTTCATGTCTATGAGCTTTGGTGCATGTAGAAAATCCAGTGAAAGTCCTTATTCTACCACTTATTAGTTGTGCATCCTTTGGAATCTGTTTAACCTTCATACATTTAAGCTTCCTTGTCTGAAAATGGGGTAATACCTAAATCATGGTCTGTTGTGAAGCTTTATCAGGTAATGCAAGAAAGCACGTTACAAGCTATAAGTACACAGATGTAAAATGAGGAATGATATGAGGCCATCTGAAAGATCCCTTCCTTCTCTAAACGTCTGTGACATTTTCCCCACCTTCAAGTCTCATTCAGAATGAATGCAAGTGTTGGAGATACTGTATCTGTATTCAGTTGACTGTAATTTTTTTTTAATGTTTATTTATTTTTGAGAGAGAGAGACAGTGCGAGCAGGGGAAGGGCAGAGGGAGAGGGAGACACAGAACCTGAAGCAGGCTCCAGGCTCTGAGCTGTCAGCACAGAGCCCGACGCGGGGCTCGAACTCATGGACCGTGAGATCATGACCTGAGCTGAAGTCAGACGCTTAACCAGCTGAGCCACCCAGGCGCCCCTCAGTTGACTATAATTTATCTTTCAGACCTTATGCAAAGCAAAGTATTCCTACAGCATCCTGAGCAATCCCAACCCAAGTGACTATGTGCTTTTGGAAGAGGTGGTAAAAGACACGACCAAGAAGTCTTCCACCCCAAAGTCCTCCCAGCGGGTCCTTTTGGATCAGGAGTGTGTGTTTCAAGCCCAAAGCAAGTGGAAAGGGGCAGGAAAATTCATCCTTAAGCTAAAGGAGCAGGTGCAGGTAAAGTTCAAAGTTCTTTTGCTCTCTTCACAAAGTATTTGCTATTCACAGCTCCACGGTAATCAAATTTGGGAGCTCGTGAAATCTTGAAGAAAGTTCCTGAGCCAAGGGATATAGTTGGGAGAAAATCATTTGGCTTCATTTTCACTATGTGAAAAGAAAGGTAGTGCCTGCCACCCCTCCACGGGTAAGCAGTCCTGAAAGAGGTGTCCCTCAGCACTTCTTCCCAAAGCTCTACTTACTGGAGAGGAAGAGGAAAGGGTTCTATGATAGCATGTCATGTGACTGAGGATCCCGGCTTTAACATACCAATGGAAGGTTCTTTTTTTCCCCACAGGCATCCCGAGAAGACAAAAGGAAAGGCATTTCTTTTGCAAGTGAATTTAAGAAGTTCACCAAGTCAACTAAACAACCCCGAGGACTCGCATCACCTTCTCAGGTCTTGGCCTCAGAAGGTGTCCAAAACAAGGAGGAGAAACCTATGGGCAGCTTGTCCTCCGGTGACACCATGGAGTATCGACAATAACCAAGGTTGGCACGTTTTACCCGGGTAGACTTGAATCATCACATTATTCTGAAATGGGGACCAACTACTGTGTAAGGGCCAGTAGGAGGATGTCCCCTGAAGGCAGATAGGAATGGTACCTAAAAACAAGAAAAGACCTCTGCAGATTTATGTATAACATTTATAACTTTAGACTGCTGGGTTTGTAGATGGCCAAACGAAGGCCCCGAGAGGACAACCCACTTGCCCGACCTACTACATCAGCCTTATTTCATCAGACATAGAACTGCCTTAATTATTGCTCACGGTCCTGGACATTCTCAAAGGACTTCTGTGGGTCATTCAGCTCTTATTCCTTTGGATTTCTAGTTTCAGGTCCGTTTCAAGGTTTGATTTAGCCTCAACAACCTCACCTTGGTCTGCCTCAATTAAAACATTAAAAACCTGGCATCCAGGATGCGATGGTTAAAAAGAAAGCAAAATAACATAACAGCCTCTGTCTTGAAACTGCAGTAAATTAAGCCTTTGGTTGCCCGCCCACTGCGTGGCATTTACAGAGTAAACTTAGTTCTATCTTAAAACAAATTACCGGGGCGCCTGGGTGGCTCGGTCGGTTAAGCGTCCGACTTCGGCTCAGGTCGTGATCTCATGGTCCATGAGTTCGAGCCCCGCGTCAGGCTCTGTGCTGACCGCTCAGAGCCTGGAGCCTGTTTCAGATTCTGTGTCTCCCTCTCTCTCTGCCCCTCCCCTGTTCATGCTCTGTCTCTCTCTGTCTCAAAAATAAATAAACGTTAAAAAAAAAACCAAAAAAACAAATTACCGTATATGGAACCCAAATTAAAAAAAAAAAAACTTGAGGAAACCAGATTTTTTTTTTCACTTAGTTTGTTAATGAACCCAGGGATTAAAGCCCAGTTTTTACCTGTGTCACTGTAGTTGTAAAATTAATGAGACCGACGGCATAGTGAAGGCATTGCTGCTTATACTGTAGAGGTTGATCGTCTGTCTTTATCACAATTAGGAATTTCTTATATTAAATTGGAGCTCACAATTAAAGACTTTATTGATACCTTTTGACAGGACCTAATTTGATTTATAATAGCACAAAAGAAGGCTCAATACACTGAGCCCGTATTTCCACATTTAAGAAGCTCTTAAAATAACCAGTGCCCCACACAACGCCGTGCAAAGCTCTTCCAAAACAGTCAGGGCCAAACACAGGGAACACCCTCCTTCAGAATATCTGCGTATTCAGCTATTATGAGGTTTGTTTAGGTTCTGTATGGAAAGGATCATCAGAAGGAACTCTCAGAACTACAGCAGCAAATCCCCATCAAATAGCATCGGACAATAGTAAATACACATAGAACGGCAAAGCCCTGACCTATGCCAGACCGAGAATGTTCAACACTCATTTTCTGTTGAGATACATCTGGAATCCCAATTTTTAAAAGTTCCAGAGGTGGGTGCCTGGGCAACTCAGTTGATTGCTGACTCTTGATTTCAGCTCAGGTCATGATCTCATGGTTCATGAAATCAAGCCCCACGTCAGGCTCTGCATTGACAACACAGAGCCTGCTTGGGATTCTCTCTCTCCCTCTCTCTGCACCTCCCCTGCTCATGCACTCATAAAAAAAATTTTTTTTAAAGTTCCAGGGGCCTCTGGCTGCCACAGTTGGTGAAGCGCCCGACTCTTGATCTTGGGGCCGTGAGTTTGAGCCCCACGTTAGGCACAGAGATTACAATTAATCGATCAACACATACATATATACATTAAAAGTTCCAGACTCACTTTCTTTTTTGCCCCAGGACACTGAGACAATAGTGCCTTCTCCAAAAGCCAAGTGAGCTTTAGGACTAAGCATCAATGTTGAGCCTCCACAGCTGTTCAGAAGATGGCTTACCTTGGTAGTGGGTCTGTGAGCGTGACACTAAGGACAGTAATTAAATCCCAAAATATTGTTTTCCATGTCAAGAACTTAGCATCAAATAAATCATAGATGTGATGTTATACACACCCCTTAGATTATAACCTCCACAGTGACAGTGGAATTATGCTCTGCACAATGGAGCCCTCACTGTGCCACAAGATTACAAGAAGTACATCAGAATATAGCTCCACTGGAAATCTGACTTAAAAAGAATAAGCTTGTTATAATGAGCATTATTAGGAGTAGGGGTGAGGGGTGATTTAGAGGTATGCCTTTGGACTATATTTTTCTGTAGCAAGCATAATCATTGAGTTGACCTCAGCTTTACCTAAACTTGGGGAAGCTTCTCTTTAAAAACATCCATGGGTGCATCTATGGGAATATGTATCTCATGTTATAAACTCCTTTACAAATGGTCTCATGAGAAGAGACTTTTTGTGCTCGCGAGAAGACAAGTGTAGTGTTTTTGCTGTTTTCTGAGAACGTAAGGTTTCATGTTACTTGTTCTAAAATTTTCACCCCTGAAGTTTTAAGAGTTACCCCTTAATAATTTCCACAATTATATACCTTACTCATATCTGAAATAATGCAGAGTTGAAGGACTTCCCCCTTTTAAAAAAGTTGAAATTTATTTGATTGTGATTACAAAAACCTTTCTAAAGAATGTGGTGTTCGGAACAGAAATAGGCTCATGTTCCACCACCCAGGAGCATCATGTTATGACACTGTGAGTTTATAGCAAACAGTCTCTCCTCCAAAACCAGCCACCAAAGCTGTGGGTTTCTGTCGGTCGAATAACACTAAACCCTTGCTACACTGCAAATGTTTCTGTTCCTGCATTTTAAATATACTAACAAAGCTATGTATACAACTTTACAGGTGAAGACCTTTTGGTAAGAAGTTAAAGTCAAGAGTGAACATGGTGGAAACAAATACAATTTGCTTATTTTCATTAGACTTAAACTGGAAATTGAGGATTTCTGAACCGAAGCCTTCTTGACACATGATGTGAGGTCCATGCTGAGGACAAGCAAAATGGCAAGGGCTACCTACCAACCAATTTCCTGATGAATGCAACAATGCAGCCCAGGAGATTGCCACTTTGCAAATGTCAGCAGTTGGGAAAAAAACATTGCTAAGCTCGCAATAACTGACTTAGAACAAGGGTCAGCAAACTTTGTCCATAAAGGGCCAGATGGTAAACATTTTAGGCTTTATGAGCCATATGGTCTCTGTAGCAATTACTCAGCTCGGCTGTCACAGTGCAAAAGCAGCCATAGATGATCTATACGTGAATAAGCATGGCTGTATTCCAATGAAACTATTTACAGACACTGAAATCACAATTTCACATAATTTTCACATCACAAATAATCCTCTTTGGGGTTTTTTCCAATCAGTTAAAAATGTAAAAGCTATTCTTAGTTCAAGAGCCATACAAACACTGGCGGCAGGCTAGATCTGGCCCAGGGCCATAGTTTGCTGACCTGACTTAGAAAACTGGCAACAAGAGCCACAAAGGTCTGAAAACAAGCGAGGTTAGTCATACAGTTCATGCCGGACAATTGGAAGCTTTAGGGCATTGTGAGTGTAAATATGTCCTGTAAGATTCATCACAAAGTAATTTGATTTAGTTTCTATATTGTGCACCATAGCGGACTCTTCTTTACCATTTCTTTTTACATACAGAATGATGTTGGGTTTTTTTTAAGTTTATTGCTTATGTATTATTCACAGATTATTCCACTTTTGGTTTTCACAAATTGAATTTAGAATGATGTACAAATTAGTATCTTCTGAGCTGTGACATCTTAACAAAAAATTTAACATTTCTTAAAGTAAAAGTAGACTGAATTGGTGTTCAAATTTATTTATTTTGCAAGGTTTGTATTGACACTGTACTTATATATTTATTATACATCGCTTTCTTGATATTGCTTTTAGATTTAGAAGTATTAGTGGTTCTAGCTCACTATTTGAAGACAAATCTCCTAAAAAAAAAAGAAAAAAAGTACGCTCTGAATACCTGACATGGGCCAGAATTTCATGCAAAAAAAAAAAAGCTTCATTTTCATTTCTAATTGAAGAGCTATTGATCCAAGTCATAACTGCCACTCAAGGTAAATTATCTTTAAAATCTTACTGCATAAAACTATAACGTAAGTATAAAAGATTTTTACTCTCAGTATGAAGCAAATTATGACTTTTAAAATGCAATGTGTGCCCCTCTGAAGTAAAATCCAAATTTTATCTTTCTGCTGATATTAAAATTTTTTCTTCAAATTATAAAACAAAGTCCTAACCTTTTGAGAAGTTCTTTTTATGCCAATTGTAAAAATGAATAACATGGTCCCCAGTTCTTTGCATACTCTAAAATCAGAAGTGTTAAAAGTATACCACACAGGGGCGCCTTGGGTGGCTCAGTCAGTTCAGCATCTGCCTTTGGCTCAGGTCATGATCTCACAGGTTGTGACTTCGAGCCCCACATTAGGCTCCGTGCTGACAGTGCAGAGCTTGTTTGGGATTCTCTCCCTCTCCCCTCTCTCTGCCCCTCCCCTACTTGCTCGCACTCTCTCTCTCTCTCTCTCTCTCTCTCAAAATAAATAAAAACAAAAAAAAAATCACACCATACAGCTTTCACATTATTGGAAGTTCGTACTCAAAGCCTTAATGCTAGAGCAGTGACCACTTGCTTGTCGACAGAATTCAGGCTATTCCAGTTTGATGGAGTTTGCACAGTGCTACAGGTTTCTTTTCAAATAATCTATAATAAATGCACAGTACTGCCCATTAAAAAAAAAAAATTCCAGAAACATGTTATCATGCTTCTATAAATCTGGCATCTTTTCTTCTGGTTTGGCATACCGTGTATTGCAAACTGAATTACTGGCCTAACTGGCTAGAGTCAAAATGAAAACCCATGCAGAGATGAGATGACTGGTCTCTCTAGGTTTTATCACTTGGCCTTGATTCTAAGCTCCAGCCCCACCTCACCCCCATCTTTAACATAGTTCATTTGGCTGCAGAACAGAATCGGCAACTTCCTGAGACTGAAGTGAGACCACGTCTCACAAGTGAATATATTGCCTGTACTGAACCCTACTTGATTGTTCAGTTCCTTTTGAGGTGAAAGCACATCCTCTAGTTGAGTCTTTGGGACTTCAGGAAGGACACATTGCTCAACACGTAAAGCATCTATTCTATTACAACTAACCAAAACAACCTGGTGTTTGCCAAAAATACAAAATTTTTTAGTTTATCTGAACCATAGAGTTATGATGGCATACCAAATGAAAGAAATTACCCTATTTAGAATGAATCAAAAATGGCCACCCAGACTGTACCCATTAACACTTCATACTTTCCATACTACTAAAAATCTGGGTAGCAAAGTTTTATCAGTAAGTTGATATGGAAAGAAATCTGAATAGGAACTCCTGGGTGGCTCGGTTAGTTAAGTGGCCAACTTTGGCTCAGGTCGTGATCTCGGAGTATCTCTCTTTGTGGGTTCAAGCCCCAGGTCAGGCTCTGTGCAGACGGCTCAGAGCCTGGAGCCTGCTTTGGATTCTGTGCCTCCCTCTCTCTCTGCCCTTACCCTGCTCGTGCACGTATGCTCTCTCTCTCTCTCTCTCAGCATAATAAACATTAAAAAGAAAAAAAGAATCTATTTATGCAGGTTAGGTTTATTACAAAGTTTGGAGGAAAAGTATTTGAAGACGCTTCACTAAAAGCAGAGGAGCATGAGTTGTGTTACTCTGTATGGTGATGCCAGCTTTACAGAATATACAGAGCTGATGAGAAAGGATTAGGTAAGAATCCAACTTGATCAGTGATGCTGAAAGAAATAGACTAACTTCCTCTCGGTCACCTGTTCATCTGGAATTGGTTGTTTTACAAAATAATAGAAGGTTACATGAGGTTGTTAAGGAAGCCAGGGTAAGTTTGAGGGCAAATTTGTAGGAAGTAACAATACTATTTGGGCGGAAAGTGCCCTCTTGAGGGAACCTTCTTTTCATGTCATCCTTTGCAAGTAAGTTATTTATAAATTCTCCAGTTGGGGGTATATAGTTGCAGCTACAAGTGAGTTACAGTGCCTTGTTTTTAATTAAAGTTACTTTCTAACAAAGGTCTCCCATCTCAATGGCTCCGGAAACACTGGAGGCTCTTTAATGAAGCGGCCCCCTGCTGCCACACACCCACTCCTTCCTCAAACTACATCTTCCCCTTCCTCTGCTCTCCCTCCCTATCCAGTACCTCTGCAGATCTGTCCTCCTCTGCCTGGACAACCATAGGCCTTGCTTAATTCTGACAAGTAACAGAGATTGCATTCTGCCTGGAAAAAACTGAATTGACTTGCCCACACGATACTCCACAACTAGGCCACACCAAGAGAAGAGTAGGATCTTCCTGGCTGGTGTCGGATCTCCAACTAGGCGGAGTGGGAGGCAGCCCACAGCCTACGTGCTCTCCAGACGGCTGCCTCGGACTCCTCGCAGTTGCTTCTCTTACATGAGCGTCAAAGTGACAAGAGGTGAACACCTGGACCCTCCGGAAAGTTATTAGAAAACAAAGATTGCCTCTTACACCAAGTCCAGCACCCATGATATGGGGCACGGTCAACAATTTATGTGTTCTTGGCCATCTCTAAGTATCAACTTCCTGAAAGGAATCTTTGGCTGATGGCTAAGGATTTAGACATGGGATGACCTGAAATGAGTGTTTTTGAAATACTGACTCTCCATGATTACGAAGCTACTCATTCATATACATCTCTTAGATCCAAAATATACTATGCTCAAGCAGACCATCAAGCAGGTCTCTGAAACCTTTCCTAAGTCTCTGAACTTTGAAATAATTCACTCTGACACTGAATTGGGTAATGTTGCATTTTTTTTCATGTTGTGTGAATGATCTGACTTAACATGCAGGACCATGGAAGACTGAAGCTGTGTCTTACACTCGTTATTATCCCACTTCACTTTTAAGTGCTTAGCACAGTGCTAAGCACATAGTAGGTGCTCGATATTGGTCTAGTTAAAAATATATTAAGGCTGTAAGCTTGTTATAGCCTCAGGATATGTATGTGTGTGTATGTGTGTGTGTGTGTGTGTGTGTGTGTATGTTACTATGATATTTAGTTCTGAAAATGAAACTCATCAACACAGGCCATGAAAGTTTATGCACAGATTTCATTCTCAAATTCATAAAGGGTATTCAAATACTAGATGTGTAATTTTATGGTCCCACTGTGATTCTCTGTATGTGTAACTACAAAGTTAAAAGCATAATACAAGTGTGAAATAGTTCATGAATTTCTACTTCAAAATTGATTTTTCACCTAAACTAGTTTCTCCTGCCAAAGTGAAATATAAATGTATTTGTATATGTTTGGAAAATAAATGATTTGTGACATGCATTCGTCATTTGTGCTCTGATGGGGAAAGACCATGTGGTCAAACATCTATTCATAACGTTTCTGGACTCTGTTTTATATCTAAAATGTGGTTTAAAAGCAAATATTTATATATTAAATTGTACATTTCATTAAATAAGCCTACAAAAAAACACTTTTTAAAATCACATAAGAATATGCTATATATATATATACATATATATATATATAAACATATACACACGCGCGCGCGCATGCTGAAAGATAACATGCACTGTTGAGCAGATATCCCCCATTAAGCTGGAATAATAAAGGCAATTTCTATTTTTATTTATTTCATGAGGGAAAAAAAGGGCTTTAAGCTCTAGAACAAAGGAACTGGCTTCTATAGTTTCAAAGACATAGAAGATCTATTTAATTGGGAATGCTGTACATTTTATTAAATTCTCACATCACAAGAACAGGAAGCAGAAGGGTACCTGGCTGGCTCAGTCAGTAGAGCATACGGCTCTTGATCTCAGGTCCATGAGTTCGAGCCCCACGTTGGATACAGAGATTGCTTAAATAAAGAGAGAGGGAGAAAGAAAAGAAAGAAAAGAAAAAAGAAAAAGAAAGAAGGAAAGAAAGAAAAGAAGAGAAAAGAAAGAAAGAAAGAAAGAAAAAGAAAGAAAGAAAGAAAGAAAGAAGGAAGGAACAAACAAACAGGGGCTCCTGGGTGGCTCAGTCAGTTAAGCATCTGACTCTTGATCTCAGCTCAGGTCATGATCTCATGGTTCATGAGACCAAGCCTCACGTCGGGGCTCTGCACTGACAGTGTGGAGCCTGCTTGGGATTCCCTCTCTCCCTCTCTCTCTGCCCCACCCCTCTCTCTCTCTCTCTCAAAACAAATTAAGGAAAAAAAAATAGGAAGCAGAAAAAAGCAGCTGTTTTATTTAATTATTCACAGTAAAGAATATTTATAACCTGGTTGTAATAAAAACTTATTTCAGAGGTCATTCCTAGAATATGACAGTATCTTAGGTAAAATATTGTTTAATTATATTCATAAAGAAGAGGATCGTATCTGTACAAAGGGAGAGGAGGGGCTGGAGGAGGGTAGGAAGAGGAGGAGAGGGTGGAAGAGGAAGAAAAGAAGAAAAGCCCTTCAATAGGCACCATTTATCCTTAAACAGAGTCAAGTCTTAGACTTGGTTTTTCCACCCAGGAGTCCTTCCCCCATCACCCTCCAGGGCACATTAGAAAATGCAAAGAACTTTGAAGAGATTAGAGTCACATTCAAACTTTCATTGCAAGTAGCCATAATGAACACTCTCATTCTTTTTTTAAAAGATCGAATTAGATTACTTCTTGAAGTGTATCATCCAACAAGAGCCAATGAACTTGGTGTCCAATTTCAAACTATTTTCTCTTTTTCTCAAAAATCTTTATAAAAATATACTCATTCAAATATAGAATTCTTATTTTCATCTATAGTGTTCCAAAAAATATATATTTACTTCATTAGAAAGCGTTTTGGTCAGGACGCCCAGGTGATTCAGTCAGATGAGTGTCTAACTCTTGATTTCGGTTCAGATCATGATCTCATGGGTCTGTGGGATTGAGCCCCACATTGGGCTCTGCACTGACAGCAGGGAGCCTGCTTAGGATTCTCTCTCTCCTTCTCTCTCTGCCCTTCGCCTGCTCGCTCACACGCTCTCTCTCTCTCTCCCCCTCCCAAAATAAATAAATAAACATCAAAAGGAAAAAAAAAGAGTTTTGGTCATAAAGAGTAGCTGAATGGTATAAAGCAATCTCACGGTCTTGATTTTTCTACACTCTATGCCCTCATTTTAATCTAGCAACTGTAATTCAATTAAGTTCACTTCAAATATTTTTTTTTTTAAACTATAACTTAAGATGTATATTAAGTTTTAAAAAGGCAACATCATCAAGAAACTTCCAAATATGGGGGTAGGGGGCTCTCAATTCTCCTTTCTTAATGACATTTTCAGAATCTGGGCAGAACCCTGTGCCATGCAAAGGGTAACTCTTCCACCTCTGTTAATTTTCTTAGGAAGCTTCCCTTATGTAAAGAGAATGTCCTAAATTAACAATATGTCTCTATGTGCATCTAAACAAACACAAATATGCAAGAAAGCCCATGGACGCTTCGCTCTTCTACCTCTGCAGTGATGTTGTCGAATATCTGCTGAAATCCAGAGGCAAGTGAGTAGCGACTTCACTGCAATGTCTTTTGATTAGTTGATTTAAATCTTCATTCAAAAATGCATCCCCTTGTAAAACTTCATCCTGCAAAAATATTAAAAGTAACTCATATTAAAAGTTCTAAAAGCCAAGCTGTGAGCAAAATTAAAAATGGTGACACCTGACCCCAAGCCAACATGTGCCGGGTCTTGGACATCTCCTGTACTGAACAAAACGGTCTCAGGACTGTCTCCACAGAATCCCAACCCCACAGATCCAGCCTACCATCAACTCCTAAACATGAGAGGAAAAAAAAGTACCTATAACACAATTAAGCAAGTTGGAATCAGTTAATAAGAGACATCCTTAGTTTTTATTTCATCTTTTAAAAAAATATGAAAAGTATCACATACCTTCCTTTTGGAACTTGAAGACTGAACGGGAGGATTGAATGTCATTGCAGCCATGCTGTAAGTCTCAAAAAGTTCTGTAGCAGATCTATAATCACAGAAGAAATGTAAAGACATCACCATACCCGTGTAACTTGAAAATAATTAGACTGTACCCAAAGAGAAGCACGCATTATTCTAAACCCATATAGTGAGGGACAACCTAATTTTGCTCTTAAAACCAACAAACTCATGTAAAATAAACCCTAAATTCCCATGTAATGATAATGTTATCCAACTAAATCCACCTCAGAGAGGTCTGGTGTGCATTGAGAAATACAAGGCTGGACAAAAGACAAGGCCAAGCAGAAGACCTCCAGCTCAATGTGATCAAATCCCAACTCAACCACAGTTACGTGAACAATATGCAACTAAGTCATGGGGGTCCAGAGAAGTGAAGCACAGTGTTACCCTCCATGGCTTTCAAACAGCTCAATCTTTCAGTTACTGGCCTAGATTAAATGTCCATACCCATGGCTGTCCATGAATGCTTAGTGATTTGGGGTTGGTTTACATTCTCTGAAGGAGACTGGGAAGGGCCTGCAACAGTCACATCCCAAGCTCCACCCTCCAGGGCAAGACCACCAGGAGTCTCCTTTCTCAAGCTTTTGGGATAAACCCACCCTTCGTCTTCCTCCAGAGGACATTTCTGGCATAAATGAGGCAAACGTTCAAAGTCTCTGACAAAAACATGCCATAAAAGGAACATGAATAAGAAAACTGACAAATAATTGTTTTCTCCTTTCTCTCCCTTTTCGAAAAGGCTGGGGGCACTTGGGTAGCTCCGTCAGTTGAGCATCCAACTTCAGCTCAGGTCATGATCCCAAGATGCATGAGTTGGAGCCTCACATCAGGCTCTCTGCTTGTCAGCAGAGCCCGCTTCGGACCCTCTGTCCATTCCCATCTCTCTGCCCCTCCCCCATTCGTTCTCTCTCTTTCGAAATAAACTTTAAAAAAAATAAAAACTGGGGTGCCTCGGTGGCTCGGTGGGTTAAGCGTCCAACTTCTGCTCAGCTCATGATCTCGCAGACTGTGAATTCAAGCCCCACGTCAGGCTTGGTGCTGACAGCTCAGAGCCTGGAGCCTGCTTCCAATCCTGTGTCTGCCCCTCCCCAGCTCATGCTCGGTCTCTCTCTCTCTCTCAAAAACAAATAAACATTAAAAATAAAATTAAAAATAAAAAACAAGGCTGGAGGACAGGTGGGAAGTATGAGGGGAAAAAAAAGCAAACGGCCACTTTATCATTTAATAAGACCAAAAGTTATCTTTAGTCTACCCAGAGGGAAAAGCATTCATGGAAAACTACAGAGTTTATGTCTCATTTAGAAGGGAGGAAGCAGCTGATTTCTGCCATGTAAAAATACAGATCTATTTTGCCAAATCTCCCAGTACTTCAAGGAGCTGGAAATTTTATTTTTAGGTGAATTCCTCTAATATTTAAAATATAGCAAATAATTCCATTTTTGTTTAAACTGTGAAGAGGTCAGAACATCACTCTGCTGACCTCCTGATCATTTGTCTGTGATCTCCAAATTAAAGAAACCAGTGGGCTGCAAATGAGAAAAATTTATAGCAAAATATTAATTCTGAGTGGTGGGTATATTACAAAGGCATCTTTTATGTCTTATTTTCTTATAATTCAAGTATTGCCTAATTTTGTAGGGAAAGAGGTAATATTTTTTTCCACTTTTCTGTACTTCCGAAATTTTTCAGAGTAAGAAGCTGGAAAAGCAACTTCTCCCGGCAGGACCCTATTCCCCATCTGGAGCGCACGACGAATGCTGGGAGTGGCGGCAGGTCACGACACACTACACAGAGATGACCGTGAGGTGCAAGAGAGAAACTGCCGCCCCGCTTGAGTGCCAGTGTCACAAAGCACTTCTTTTCTCTCATTTCTCCCTTTCTGGCCCTAGCAGGACCAGCCAGGAGTGGGCAGAAAGAAAAGGAATCTCTCTGTGGTTGGACTCGTGGATCTTCTCATAGAGCAAGTATGGCATTACCTATAATGTGCGTCAGGCGCGTGTATTTTCACTATTCTACTTATCTGGATGTGCGAAACTTCTTTTTTTTAAGAGAGAGAGAGCATGAGTGGGGAGAGGGGCAGACGGAGAATGAGAATCTTAAGCAGGCTCCATGCTCAGTGCGGAGCCCGACCCCATGACCCTGGGATCATGACCTGAGCTGAAGTCAAGAGTCAGACGCTCAACCAACTGAGCCAGCCAGGCGCCCCATGTGAAACTTTTTAGAACCAAAAAAAATGTTAACTGATTACCAAAAACGAACTAACAAAAACACGCTAACAAAACCCACAGGCAACATGTTTTCTCCTTGGAACGACTCAGAAATATGAAGTGAGACCAAATCCCGATCAACTGGCACTTTGTATTTGAAAATCTATTACTTTATAGAGCAGACTTCTCATAAGAAAGAGCACTCGACTGCAATGTGTAGTCTGATAAAAAGGCAGTGCTGACTACTAAATACCTCCGGCTCAACTCTGGTTTGAGCGCTTCCGAGCCTTCAGAAGGTGCTCCGGCGATCAGGTGAGCTGCAAATCTCTGCACAATGGGATGGTAATGTCTCTGAAGGGCAAGAACGACCACGTTTTGCACAGGTCAGTACCTTATATAAATTACAGCACTAGCTGCAGTGAAGATTTTCCTTAATAAACACTATTTTTTAAGTCATATATATATATATAATTCACAATAAGCACATCCCAACAGAAAAAATATTCTCTTTGCTCAGAGGACAACATAAATCTGTTTGATGACCAAGTTACCACTGACATACCTTAGTCTTGCTTTTACAGTATGAAAACAAAAAATCAAAAAGCAATTTCTCTTCTAGAGTGAAAAAAGTTCGTTTACAACAGGTTTCCTGAAACATTTTGCTCCAAGCCTCCTCCTATGCATCTGCACCATGAGATCACAACACAGTGCGGCCCTCTTGAAACTGGGGTGATGTCAGAGTCTCCTCAGGTCAGACCCAATATAGACCTTCCGTTCTGAATAGTGTTGGGGAAAGACTGCAGTTAACTTTCTAAACCACACCCCCAAACTGTCATTTTCTGCTTCCTTAGAAAATGTACCTCAACATCTTAAAGAATAGTAAGAGCAAAGTGAAATGTAGACTATTAAAACAGGAATCCTAGGGGCGCCTGGGTGGCTCAGTCGGTTAAGTGGCCGACTTCAGCTAGGTCATGATCTCGTGGTCCGTGAGTTCGAGCCCCTCATCAGGCTCTATGCTGACAACTCAGAGCCTGGAGCCTGCTTCAGATTCTGTGTCTCCCTCTCTCTCTCTGCTCATCCCCTGCTTGCGCACTCTCTCGCGTGCGTGCTCTCTCTCTCTCAAAAATAAAGAAACATTAAAAACATTAAAAAAAATTAAAAAACAGAAATTCTACAAAAGGCCATGCCAGAACAAAATATACAGAGGACTCTGGCAATAGTAACTACTTGGGGAAACACTGAAAAACACTGATCACATGAAAAAAGGCCATTCTTACCCGCAGTGCATGCAATTCCCAAAGAGCCGTGTTCTGGGCGTTACAGTACTCAGGTTCATCCAGTTCAGGAAGGAAAACCCCACTTCCCTGAGATTCATTGTCAAGCAACAAATCTGTTTTTGGGAAAGTCTGCAAAAATGTCACATAAAAAGAACTAATTAAATTAGTCTTAGTAAAGAATGTTATTGGGGTTCTGTACTTTTCTCTCTATTGAAATTTATTTTGATTTTATGCTTATTGAAGAGCTATAAGAACATGTACTTTACAGCTACATTTGTACGGACACAAAAATGTGTCCATCAACAGTGTTTAAAGAAAACACGCAGAACAATAATGTACACTATAAAAAAGCTGTCTGTATGCATGTGGTGTGTTTATATATGAATGAAAGTGTCTGCTGGAAGGACCCACCAAATGGTAAAAATAAGTTATCTCTGAAGAGTGTCAACAGGGGTGAGAATGCTTTCCTTTCGTAATGTTATGTACTTCTTTTCTCGCTGGATTTTGCCATTTTGCTGTTATTACAGTAGTACGGTAGTAATGTAAATGGGGAGAAAGATGCAAAAAAGACAGCACTGTTGTTGCACGTAGCAAAGCTTAGCTCTACTCATTTGTTTGCATGGCTACTTACATGCATCAATATTCTGTTAGTTGCTAAAATGCCAATGCTTGCATTTGGAAGAACATGAAGAGCAAGTGTACAAAGACGCTTGATGAAGGCAAGGGCTCTCTGCTGAGAAACCTGCTTTCTGCGCTTAGTTAGCATGATGTCAAGGCACTGGAGTACAATCTCGACGCCTTCGTTGGTAGCACCTACGACAGCAGATACACCCGTCAGGCCTGTTCCCGTTGGCTTTTTCATTGCAAAACTTCACTGCACTCCAGAAAAACCCAAGATGAACTGTCATCACCTGTCCCAAATCATTTCCCTAACTAACGAAGTAGGACCAGACTGCTCAGGAAATGCGCTGGTTGTACCATCTCAATTCCAGACGCTCTCTCCAACATCTACATAAGGTTAAACACAGATGTGTGACACCAGCAGGCCACCATTTTATATGCCAATTTTGATTTTTCATTTTTCATGGACTATAATACCAGTCACAATATATTCTTAAAAGGTAAGTATTTATTAAAAACACAATATATAGGGACATCTGGGTGGCTCAGTCAGTTAAGTGTCTGGCTCTGGATTTCGGCTCAAGTCATGATCTCGCAGTTCATGAGTTCCAGCCCCACGTCGGGCTCTGTGCTGACCACGCAGAGCCTGCTTGGGATTCTCTCTCTCCCTCTCTCTCTGCCCCTCCTCTGCTCTCTCTTTCAAAATAAATAAATAAATAAACTTAAAAAAAAAAAAGATTAAGAAAAAAACCACACAATATATAAATGTACATACCTGCATGTAACTTGAACAGTGTTTTATATAGATGTGTATAGAATTTCATTGGATCAATATTCAGAACGTCACCTTTGAAATTACAGCAAGCAACAATTAGGTATTTTATAGCCTCCAAAGGATTAATATTCAGAATGTCACCTTTGAAATTATAACAAACAACAACTAGGTATGTTGCAGCCTCCCAAAGTAAAGAAAATTATCTTACCTTGACCAGAAAGAATATGAAAAGCAGTCTGGACACAATGAAGGCTTTCTTGATAGCTCAGGTCCTTGGAAAAAAAGGGAGAAAGGGGACATTAAGAATAATAATTACCATTTATATCTTAAAAAGTAATTCATTAACAGAGTTACTTACACCAGATTCGATGAGAGTATGCAGTACTACTAATAAATCATCAAAAAACTCGACATTTATAAGGTGAGCAAACCTAGAATCAAACAGAGTTTAGTTAATGGGTGACCTAAAAAGAGAAATAAAACAGCCAGAAATTAAATTTGACTTTAAAACCATATTTTTAATATTCCTTATTTCAACGTTAGTCACAATGGAGACGGTGGTGATTATTGATGTTTTTCATTAACTCAAATTGGTCTTTTTGACAACACCCAGCATAAAATAGATGAGGCACTAAACAAACTGAAAATATTTCAGAAATACTTATGCCCTATGAAACAAGAACAAACAACTACCCAAGGAAAGTACTCCATGCTGTTCTAACTCATAAAAGGGCCAGGAGCATCAGGTTCTAGGAAAATGGGGAGCGGGAAAAGGGAAAGAAATCTGTTATTTATAGGAATATGGATCCTACGAAAACTTCAAAAAACAAAATGAGAGAATACTGGGTCTAGTATCTAGTTGAGGTTCTGCAATTAATTACCTATTCAATCCTAGGTAAGTCACTTACAGTCCTGGAACTCTATTTCTAGAAATAACTGAAATCACTCAATAGAATAATAGAGGAAGAATCATCTGATCTACTAAATGTGAGAGCACTCTGTACACTATAAAATACTAGGCACTAAAGTACTTAAAAGTCAAGATATCTCTTCAGTATTAGTGCAAGAGCCTTTGACATTATATAAATCTTAGAAGTGATACATTCCCTCTGTGCTAGTACAATCTTTTTGGGAAGCAACTGGGCAATATTTATCAAAATTTAAAATGAGCAGACCCTTTGACCTGGCAATATATGCACACGAGGGCATGAAGGTATTTCCAATGCAGCATAGGGGACTGGTCAAATAAACGTATTATTGATTCATAAGATGAAGTATTATAAATGTAAAGAAAAAAAAAGTTCGATATAGTCATGCCAACATGGACACATACCCAGAGTAACCATTTTATCAAAAAAGAAAAGTTATGAAACATTACATATAGTATGATTCCATCTGTGTGACAGAAAACAGACCAACACACACACACATACACACACACACACATATAGGGATATATATATAGGAATATATATATATAGGGAAAATATATACAGGGATATAGGGAACTTGTAATTTTTTTTAAAGTTTATTAACTTGAGAGAGAGAAAGCATGAGAGAGGGAGGGGCAGAGAGAGGAGAGAGAGCCAAGAATCCCAAGCGGGCTCCGCACTGCCAGCATAAAGCCTGATGCAGGGCTCAAACTCACAAACCATGAGATATGACCCGACCCAAAGTCAGACCTTCAACCGAATGAGCCACCCAGGTGACCCTGTATTTTTAATTTTAAATCCTTCTGTATCATTTGAATTTTTTAAAAAAATTTTAAGTGTTTATTTATTTTTGAGGAGAGAGACACACAGAGTGTGAGCGGGGAAGGGGCAGAGAGAGGAAGACGCAGATTCCGAAGCAGGCTCCAGGCTCCGAGCTGTCAGCACAGACCCCGATGCGAGGCTTGAACTCACAAACCATGAGATCATGACCTGAACCAAAGTCAGATGCTTAACTGACTGAGCCACCCAGGTGCCCCTGCATCACTTGAATTTTTAACGTAAGTATAACTAAAAACTTTTTTAAATAAAGCAATTGGTCACTGAAAAACAAACAGCAGGCCCTCTCTTTGAATCCTTTAATAACAAGGCCCAATTTTATAATCCCACTGTCAAATAGCTCCAGTCATTAGAAAGTAATGTCTTTATGGGGGTGCCTGGGTGGCTCAGTCAGTCCGATCCTGCAGTTTGTGGGTTCAAGCCCCACATCAGGCTCTGTGCTGACAGCTTGGAACCTGGAGTCTGCTTCATATTCTGTGTCTCCCTTTCTCTGCCTCTCCCCCGCTCACACTCTGTGTGTGTCTGTCTGTCTCTCAAAAATAAACAAACAGTAAAAAAAAAAAAAAAAAAGAAAGAAAGAAAGTAATGTCTTATACTAAACAGAACTTGCTTCTTCTCTATTTTCCAACCATCAGTCCTATTTCTGAAGCTGTGCTGTCCAATGACAGCCACTAGCCACATGTAGCTATTAGGCACTTAAAATGGGGCTAGTCCAAATTGAGATATGCTGTAAGTGTAAAATACACATCAGTTTTTGAAGATTTTATGGAAGAAAAAAGAATATTAAATAACTCCTTAATAATACTGAATATATGTCAAAATATTTTAGATAAATTGATTCAATAAAATATACCAAAATTAATTTCACCAATTCCTTTTTACTTTTTTAATGTGGCTAACTGAACACTTTAAATTACATACCTAGTTCACATTATATTTCTATTGCACTGTTCTATAGGATACTACCTCAAATAACTGGAAATCCATCACAACGACCATTATTCTAGCTCATATCCCCCAACAGGTTCACTAGAATATACCAAAAGCTCTCTCTCTGCAGGAAGAGTAGACAGGACTCGAGAAATGAGGTGCAAGCAGGGTTAGAACAGACTTAAAAGTTGCCTGCACGGACCACTCAAAACTCTGACAGTGGATAACTGACCACAGTGCGAAAGGAACAAAAGAACTGTGAGATAAACTTCTGGGACCCCCAGAACTTAATAAGCAGAAGGAAGGAATTACTGAAGGAGATTCAAAAAATAAAAGGTTTGAGATGAGAAAACTAAAAAATGTTAGGAACAGTTTCAAGGAAAGGCTGGTGACAAAGAACGAGAGAATGGAGAAGGTCATGGGGTCATCCTTAGTGAACCTTGTTTAAGGTTCATGCTTTTTTTGGTTTAGAAAGAATCTAAAAGGTTTCAACCTACACAGCCCTTACTTGGCAAGACCTTCTAGAACTGCTGGCAGGAGAGGTGACCTCTGGGCCTTCTTCAATATTCTGAAGTAGGTTACAAACACAATATTCAAAGTCTCTGTGTGCTGGCAGAAGAAAGAAAATGACTTTAGTATAACGTTGTATATTTTCTCCTGAGTTACCAGAAAGATGACTTTCAAAGTTCAACCTTTTTTGTCCCTTCCTAACCCTCTCCACAATCCAATCTTAGGAGCTTCAAAACAGAATGAAGGTACACACCCTGAGATCTCCTAAGACCAGCAATGATCATGCCAGTTTCTTGCATACGGAAGCCTCATGAAATAAACCAAGATTATACTGCCACAAATTGAAACAATAATCTCCAGTTAAAACCCTTTAACAAAACATTTTACAAGCATGAGAGAATGTGAAACTGCCTACCAGTTTAAGTTTTTTCTCAGTGCTCTCTGAAGCTTCTGCTTCTAGAAGCTCTCTCTCCAATTTCTCTTCTGCTTTCTTCCACTGGAAAGAAACAGGGAAAGAATAAGTAAGAGTATATAGCGCTGAGTGAAAAAGCAAGCTTCAGAGAGGCATATATATGTAAATATTCTGAAAGACATACCCTAGAACACAGATAAAAGTACAATTACACAGACCTGGAGAAGAAGCATACACAAACCAAACTCAGGACAGTGGCTGCCTCCTGAGAGGAAGGCAGAACAAGACTGGGGAGAGGAGCAAAGGGGATGCTAACTCTATCACTATGGTTTCTTTTCAAGAACAAAAGTGAAGTAAGTCTACTACGTTTGCTCATTGTGAATGGTAGACACATGGGATATGCTACTCTCTGTAGTTTTCCACGATTTACATTTTTTCAAAAGAGGAAAAAAAGGGAAGAACACACGGAGCCCAGAAATAATTCTTACTGTTAAATCATCTGTAACATGGAAACAAGTCATTAGCAATACCCCTAGACACACTGACATACAATGCATAAAACCAGATACTATATAGAAATTCAACAAAATATTAGTTTTTTCCACTTCCTTATGCTGTAAGAGCAGCAAACAATGGTTGCTAAGCTGTGTGAGACGCAGGGGGACCGACTGAGAAGAGTTTCCTTCCTGCATGCAGAGTTAACTGCCATGTTCTTAGTGGATCTTTTGTTTCCCCACCACAGCTACATACATGCTATTCCTAACACGGATTCCGAGTTATATTAGAATAGTATGGTACAAACAATTAAAATATTTACCTTCATTTGTTTACAATGATTAAGTCTATTTTTGTACTTC
Organism: Panthera leo; assembly: GCF_018350215.1. Classification (NCBI taxonomy): domain Eukaryota; kingdom Metazoa; phylum Chordata; class Mammalia; order Carnivora; family Felidae; genus Panthera; species Panthera leo. The sequence continues at coordinate 53,879,758 of NC_056689.1, forward strand.
TGTCCTATTTTCACAATTTATTAGACACATTCAAAGACAGATATCCCTGAAAATGTTTTGTTTTTATAAGCAATTTGATAACCCTAATAAACTATTTAGAAATGTTCTGAGAAACAACAATGATAACAATGGTGGTGGTGGTAATTAAAGTTTATAAAGTATGCCCAGCGTCACGCACTTGCTAAGTGCTTTACATACATTATCTTATTAAAGTGCAGAGTGACCCACGAGGTAGGTGCTATTACTAGCTCCATTTGTCAAAATAATAATAATAAAAAAAGAAGTTACCAAGGTCTCATACTAAATAAACAAGGGGCTGGAATTTCAACCTAGGTTTCAAATACAAGCCAATAAAGAAACGTGGTTCAATTAACAAAAATCCACTCTGTTGCCAACTTTACATGAATGTCACCTTTCTGCCAAGGAAGGGATCTGTGTATCACAATGAATCTAAGACCATCTAAAGAGCAAAAAAATAAAAGCCAGCACGGCAAGGAAATTTTTTCAGCTATTGCTCTTTTTGCCAGTGAACTGTTAGTTTAGTTAATTCAATAAGACATTTCTTTACAAGAAGTAGAAAAAATAAAATTCTCTAAACATTAGGTTTTAACACATCTATATTTAACTATGATCTCTTCCTGTGCCTACATTATGATTTTAATCTCAAATCAAACAAAAAAGGAAATCAAGCAAACCTTTCTCTGCATTCTTGAAAGAGTTTTTCTCTTTTCCTTGAAAGTCATGAACTTTTTTGGTTTATTAATGTCCTCTGTATCTTTTTTCACTTCTACTTCCTTGATTCTTAAGCACAAGAATGTTTTTAACATCTAATATGAAGAAAACACAATATACAGCTTAATATTCATATCGCCCTCAAAACCTTTATACAGAAAAGCATTTAACAATGTTAATTCCTTCCTTTGTGCAAACAAACAAACAAAAAAACTCTGATACATCTTCTATCACATTTCATACAAAATACTATCATGTTATTGCTAAACATATTTGGCAATTTGTGTCTTTAAAAGGACGCAGTATTTGGCTAAATACACATAACATTAATTAGTATTCAGTGTAAGAAGTATAAGGAAGAGAGAACACATCACCTAGGATCGGTCGATAGGAGTACAACCAGTAGATAGGCCAGAAAAAGGTATGGGCCAGTATGGGAGGAAAGGATATAAATTACATATTTCTAAACCAACTTTAATTTGCCAAACCAGCCTCCATTTAGTAGTGAACAGTTCTAATCTTCAGCTTCCTGCCCCCCATTAAAACACAGAACAAAAAACATGTAGACCAATGTTATTAATTTTAAGACTAGTTATTTTCCTTTAAGCCAATGGGTCTCCAAATTCAGCAAACATAAGAATCATCTGGAAGACTTAAAACGCAAACAGCTGGGCTCCATTCTGAGTTTCTTTTTTTTTTTTTTTAAAGTTTATTTATTTTTGAGACAGAGCGAGACAGAGCATGAACAGGGGAGAGGCAGAGAGAGAGGGAGACACAGAATCTGAAACAGGCTCCAGGCTCTGAGCTGTCAGCACAGAGCCCGACGCGGGGCTCGAACTCACGGACCGTGAGATCATGACCTGAGCCGAAGTCGGACGCTTAACCGACTGAGCCACCCAGGCACCCCCATTCCGAGTTTCTGATTCACTAAGTCTGGAGTGGGGCCTTAGAATTTGTATTTCTAATTCCCAGCTGATGCTCATCTAGGGACCGCAAACTACTACCTTAAGCCATTCAAAAAATCCAGAAATTTGGTAATTGGTGTTTTGTGTACTACAGCAACCATCCAAACACAAAGACAAAAGGGGTTCAAAATCCTAATTTTCTCTGGAAGAAAACACTCTCCTGACTTCCTGCAGTCACAGCAGCATTCCTGGAAAAAACACTTGAGAACTATAGGTTTTATTCCAATGTTCCAATATGTACATTTGTAAGAAAGCAAAGTATTTCAGTTTTCAGCATAGAATGGAAGCAAGAAAGAAAAGGATAAACAGTGAACATGAAGTCATCCCAGGTACCAGAAAGATCAGTTGGAGTATTCTGTAGGTATTCTACCTGCTCACAAATAAAAAATAAAGTAACTCCACATTAAAGATGGTCAACTTCTGTTAAAAATTTTTTTAATGTTTTTATTTTTGAGATAGACAGAGTGCGAGTGGGGGAGGGGCAGAGAGAGAGGGAGACACAGAATCCGAAGCAGGCTCCAGGCTCTGAGCTGTCAGCACAGAGCCCGACGCAGGGCTCAAACTCACAAACCGTGAGATCATGACCTGAGCCAAAGTTGGACGCTTAACCAAATGGGCCACCCAGGCACCCCTAAAGATGATCAACTTTAAAAGATGGGCACCAAGAATACACAACGAAGAAAGGACAGTCTATTCAATAAACAGTGTTGAGAAAACTGGACATCCACATGCAAAAGAATGAAACTGGAGCCCTGTCTTACACCACTCACAAAAATTAACTTGAAATGGAGTAAAGACTTAAAAATAAGGCCTGAAACCATAAGACTCCCAGAAAAAAACATAAGGGAAAAGCTCCTTGGCATTGGTCCCAGCAATGAGTTTTTTGGATAAGAGACCAAAAAGCACAGGCAAGAAAAGCAAAAATAAACAAGTGGGACTACATTAAACAAAACATTTCCTGCAGGCAAAAGAAACCATCAACAAAATGAAAAGGCAACCTACTGAATGGGGGAAAATATCTGTAAGCCACATATCTAACAAGGAGTTAATATCCAAAATATACAAGAAACTCCTACAACTCAACAGCAAAAAACAAATACCCGAGTTAAACAATAGGCAAAAGACCAGTTTCCAAAGAAGACATACAACAGGGGCGCCTGGGTGGCGCAGTCGGTTAAGCGTCCGACTTCAGCCAGGTCACGATCTCGCAGTCTGTGAGTTCGAGCCCCGCGTCAGGCTCTGGGCTGATGGCTCGGAGCCTGGAGCCTGTTTCCGATTCTGTGTCTCCCTCTCTCTCTGCCCCTCCCCCGTTCATGCTCTGTCTCTCTCTGTCCCAAAAATAAATAAAAAAAATAAAAATTAAAAAAAAAAAAAAAAAAAAGAAGACATACAACAAATGCCCAGCAGACATATGAAAAGGTGGTCAACAGCACTAATCATTGCAATCCAAAACCACAATGAAATATCACCTCACACCAGTTACAATGGCTATTATCAAAAAGCTAATAGGGGTCTACAAGAGACTCATTTTAGATCTGAGGACACCTTTAGATTGAGAGTGAGGGGATGGAGAACTATTTATCATGCTCCTGGAAGCCAAAAGAAAGCTGGAGTAGCCATACTTATATCAGACAAACTAGACTTTAAATTAAAGGCTGTAACAAGAGATGAAGAAGGGCATTATATAATAATCACAGGGTCTATCCACCAGGAAGAGCTAACTATTATAAATGTCTATGCGCCAAATACCCGAGCCCCCAGATATATAAAACAATTACTCATAAACATAAGCAACCTTATTGATAAGAATGTGGTCATTGCAGGGGACTTTAACACCCCACTTACAGAATTGGATAGATCATCTAGGCACACAGTCAATAAAGAAACAAGGGCCCTGAATGATACATTGGATCAGATGGACTTGACAGATATATTTAGAACTCTGCATCCCAAAGCAACAGAATATACTTTCTTCTCGAGTGCACATGGAACATTCTCCAAGATAGATCATATACTGGGTCACAAAACAGCCCTTCATAAGTTTACAAGAATTGAAATTATACCATGCATACTTTCAGACCACAATGCTATGAAGCTTGAAATCAACCACAGGAAAAAGTCTGGAAAACTTCCAAAAGCATGGAGGTTAAAGAACACCCTACTAACGAATGAGTGGGTCAACCAGGCAATTAGAGAAGAAATTAAAACATATATGGAAACAAACGAAAATGAAAATACAACAATCCAAACGCTCTGGGATGCAGCGAAGGCAGTCCTGAGAGGAAAATACATTGCAATCCAGGCCTATCTCAAGAAACAAGAAAAATCCCAAATACAAAATCTAACAGCACACCTAAAGGAAATAGAAGCAGAACAGCAAAGGCAGCCTAAACCCAGCAGAAGAAGAGAAATAATAAAGATCAGAGCAGAAATAAACAATATAGAATCTAAAAAAACTGTAGAGCAGATCAACGAAACCAAGAGTTGGTTTTTTGAAAAAATAAACAAAATTGACAAACCTCTAGCCAGGCTTCTCAAAAAGAAAAGGGAGATGACCCAAATAGATAAAATCATGAATGAAAATGGAATGATTACAACCAATCCCTCAGAGATACAAACAATTATCAGGGAATACTATGAAAAATTATATGCCAGCAAATTGGACAACCTGGAAGAAATGGACAAATTTCTAAACACCCACACTCTTCCAAAACTCAATCAGGAGGAAATAGAAAGCTTGAACAGACCCATAACCAGCGAAGAAATTGAATCGGTTATCAAAAATCTCCCAACAAATAAGAGTCCAGGACCAGATGGCTTCCCAGGGGAGTTCTACCAGACATTTAAAGCAGAGATAATACCTATCCTTCTCAAGCTATTCCAACAAATAGAAAGGGAAGGAAAACTTCCAGACTCATTCTATGAAGCCAGTATTACTTTGATTCCTAAACCAGACAGAGACCCAGTAAAAAAAGAGAACTACAGGCCAATATCCCTGATGAATATGGATGCAAAAATTCTTAATAAGATACTTGCAAATCGAATTCAACAGCATATAAAAAGAATTATTCACCATGATCAAGTGGGATTCATTCCTGGGATGCAGGGCTGGTTCAACATTCGCAAATCGATCAACGTGATACATCACATTAACAAAAAAAAAGAGAAGAACCATATGATCCTGTCAATCGATGCAGAAAAGGCCTTTGACAAAATCCAGCACCCTTTCTTAATAAAAACCCTTGAGAAAGTCGGGATAGAAGGAACATACTTAAAGATCATAAAGGCCATTTATGAAAAGCCCACAGCTAACATCATCCTCAACGGGGAAAAACTGAGAGCTTTTTCCCTGAGATCAGGAACACGACAGGGATGCCCACTGTCACCGCTGCTGTTTAATATAGTGCTGGAAGTTCTAGCATCAGCAATCAGACAACAAAAGGAAATCAAAGGCATCAAAATTGGCAAAGATGAAGTCAAGCTTTCGCTTTTTGCAGATGACATGATATTATACATGGAAAATCCGATAGACTCCACCAAAAGTCTGCTAGAACTGATACATGAATTCAGCAAAGTTGCAGGATACAAAATCAATGTGCAGAAATCAGTTGCATTCTTATACACTAACAATGAAGCAACAGAAAGACAAATGAAGAAACTGATCCCATTCACAATTGCACCAAGAAGCATAAAATACCTAGGAATAAATCTAACCAAAGATGTAAAAGATCTGTATGCTGAAAACTATAGAAAGCTTATGCAGGTAATTGAAGAAGATATAAAGAAATGGAAAGACATTCCCTGCTCATGGATTGGAAGAATAAATATTGTCAAAATGTCAATACTACCCAAAGCTATCTACACATTCAATGCAATCCCAATCAAAATTGCACCAGCATTCTTCTCGAAACTAGAACAAGCAATCCTAAAATTCATATGGAACCACAAAAGGCCCCGAATAGCCAAAGTAATTTTGAAGAAGAAGACCAAAGCAGGAGGCATCACAATCCCAGACTTTAGCCTCTACTACAAAGCTGTCATCATCAAGACAGCATGGTATTGGCATAAAAACAGACACATAGACCAATGGAATAGAATAGAAACCCCAGAACTAGACCCACAAACGTATGGCCAACTCATCTTTGACAAAGCAGGAAAGAACATCCAATGGAAAAAAGACAGTCTCTTTAACAAATGGTGCTGGGAGAACTGGACAGCAACATGCAGAAGGTTGAAACTAGACCACTTTCTCACACCATTCACAAAAATAAACTCAAAATGGATAAAGGACCTGAATGTGAGACAGGAAACCATCAAAACCTTAGAGGAGAAAGCAGGAAAAGACCTCTCTGACCTCAGCCGTAGCAATCTCTTACTCGGCACATCCCCAAAGGCAAGGGAATTAAAAGCAAAAGTGAATTACTGGGACCTTATGAAGATAAAAAGCTTCTGCACAGCAAAGGAAACAACCAACAAAACTAAAAGGCAACCAACGGAATGGGAAAAGATATTTGCAAATGACACATCGGACAAAGGGCTAGTATCCAAAATCTATAAAGAGCTCATCAAACTCCACACCCGAAAAACAAATAACCCAGTGAAGAAATGGGCAGAAAACATGAATAGACACTTCTCTAAAGAAGACATCCGGATGGCCAACAGGCACATGAAAAGATGTTCAACGTCGCTCCTTATCAGGGAAATACAAATCAAAACCACACTCAGATACCACCTCACGCCAGTCAGAGTGGCCAAAATGAAGAAATCAGGAGACTATAGATGCTGGAGAGGATGTGGAGAAACAGGAACCCTCTTGCACTGTTGGTGGGAATGCAAATTGGTGCAGCCGCTCTGGAAAGCAGTGTGGAGGTTCCTCAGAAAATTAAAAATAGACCTACCCTATGACCCAGCAATAGCACTGCTAGGAATATATCCAAGGGATACAGGAGTACTGATGCATAGGGGCACCTGTACCCCAATGTTTATAGCGGCACTCTCAACAATAGCCAAATTATGGAAAGAGCCTAAATGTCCATCAACTGATGAATGGATAAAGAAATTGTGGTTTATATACACAATGGAATACTACATGGCAATGAGAAAAAATGAAATATGGCCTTTTGTAGCAACATGGATGGAACTGGAGAGTGTGATGCTAAGTGAAATAAGCCATACAGAGAAAGACAGATACCATATGGTTTCACTCTTATGTGGATCCTGAGAAACATAACAGAAACCCATGGGGGAGGGGAAGGAAAAAAAAAAAAAAAAAAGAGGTTAGAGTGGGAGAGAGCCAAAGCATTAGAGACTGTTAAAAACTGAGAACAAACTGAGGGTTGATGGGGGGTGGGAGGGAGGGCAGGGTGGGAGGGAGGGCAGGGTGGGTGATGGGTATTGAGGAGGGCACCTTTTGGGATGAGCACTGGGTGTTGTATGGAAACCAATTTGACAGTAAATTTCATATATTAAAAAATAAAAAATAAAAAAAAAAAATAATAATAAAATGATTTAAATAAAATGTCATTCAAGCCTAAAAAAAAAAAAGCTAATAGGGGCACCTGGCTGGCTCATTCAGAGGAACATGCACCTCTGGATCTCGGGGTCAAGTTTGAGCCCCACATTAGGTGTAGAGATTACTTAAATAAACTTAAAAAAAAAAAAGATAAGAGAAAACAAGTATTAGGACATGAAGAAAAGGAAACCCTGGTATACTACTGACAGGAAGCAAATTGGTACAGCCATGGAAAACAGCATGGAAACTCCTCAAAAAATTAAAACAGAATTATCATACGATCCAGCAATCCCACTTCTGGGGACATATCCAAAGGAAATGAAATCAGTATCTCAAAGAGATATCTGCACCCCCATGTTCACTGCAGCATTACTCACAACATGCAGCAAAGATATGGAAACAGCCTATATGTCCACTAACAGATCAATGAATATAGAAACTGTGCCATATACATACAATAAAACGTTACTCATCCACTAAAAAGGATCCTGACAGTTGTCACCACAGGGATGAACCCAGAGGACATCACACTAAGGGAATTAAGCCAGACATGGTAAAACAAATACTGTATGCTCTTACTTATATGTGGAATCTAAAAAAAGTCCAATGCGTACTAAAAACAGCTGTTGCCAGGAAACGGGGGAAATGAGGAAATGTCAAAGGATACAAACTTTCAGTTATGAGTAAGCCCTGAGGATCTAATTTACAGCACAGTAATTATAGTTAATAAGATTGTATAATTTGAAATTTACTAAGAGTAAATCTTTAGTATTCTCCTCACAAAAAAAGATTAAGAGACTACAGATGTGTTAATTAACTCGACTGTGGTAATCATTTCACAACATATAGTATACTAAATCATGTCGTGTAATCTTAAAAAAAAAAAAAATCACATCATACAACCTAAATATATACAAAAAAATACAAAAAACAAAAACAAACACCCAACAAATTAAAGGATGTGGTTTATATTACAGCATCACTAAAGTGGAAGTGTTTCCCTATGGGCAAGTTTCATGTTCAAGTCTTAGTATCTGATCACTCTACAGTTCTGAGTATTTATTTAAGCCCAATATTTATTTTAGCTGTCCAACTAAAATTATCAGCTCTGAGAAATGAAAGGGATTAGACAGCAAAGAAAGACTTAAAATTAGGGAATAAAACAGTTCTAGAAAACATCAGTTTAACAATCAAAACTATAGGACTAAAAATGAAGTTAATAAAAATATCTAAGACCCAAATGAAGACAACTATAAAATTTCAGTTAAGGACATGAAAGAAGCCTTAAATAAATGGCAAGATACATATTCGTAAATAGAAAAAAAAAAAAACTGATTCTTTAACTATTTTAATTCTCCCAAACTAATCTACACTTTGAATCAGTTCCAATCAGATTCTGTGTAGACTATTTCAGGAAAAGGAAGCAAAAAAAAAAAAAAAAAAAAACCAAACAAACAAAAAAAACAACCTTCATTCTAAATTCCATTTAAAATAATACATAAAAGTAATTTAAAATATTCTGGAGGAAAAAAAGAAGGTCCGTGCCTTTTATCAGTAATGCCCGTTTTGATCAGTACCATCCTACAGATGAACTGTATACTATATATGATAAACATAAAGCTCCGGTTACTAAAAGCAGTATGTTACATGTAGGGGATTTACTGAATCAACAGAACAGAAAGTTGAGAAATAAAATTTTGTGTAGAGATTTAATGTAAAATAAACGCAGCATTTATATCAGCAGCAAAAGGGAAGTGGTACTGGAATAACTGGTTATCCATTTCAAGAAGTATATACGTATCAGATCTGCAATCATACCATCCACACACATAAAGATGTCAGATGGATTAAATGTTTAAATATAAAAATTAACACTCTTCTGGACGGACAGAATCTATAATCTTGGGATCGAGAATGTTCTTCCATGGATGGCAAAAATACATATAAACAAGTAGATATGTTTATATCTATATAGAAAAACATCTAGAAGAATACATACTAAATTGTTAAGAGTAGTTACACCTAGTAACTGGTGAGTTTTCTACTTTATACACTTCTACAAAGAATAAAATTCTTCATTAACTGTTGTAATTTAAAAACAAAATGCAAAGAAAAGAAAGGCTTACCTCTGGTCTAACTTCATAATTTCTGCCCTTCACAAAACCAGAAATCACTTTAATTACACCAAGGGAAGCTTGGCCTAATTTATCTTGTTTAAACAGTTTCTTTACTGCCTCACAACACATTTCAGATATCTGAAAAATAAAATGTTACACTCAGCCAGCGTTTCTCAACTTTGGCACCACTGACACTTTAGGCCGGACGATTCGTCACTGTGGGGGGCTGTCCTGTGCATTGTGGGGTGTTTAGAAGTGCCCCAGCCCTGACCTGCTAGATGCCAGCAGTAGCCACGGCAGGCAGTTGTGACAAACTGTGAGCAGACGCGGCCTAATGATCCCCAGAGGGCAGACCAGCCTCCTGCTCAGAACCACCACACTATATTTCTGTTCAAAGAATTTTTAGACACAGTGTTTAACAAAGTGACCCTATGTTAGCAATAAATCATAACTCCAAAAGAATTCTGAAAGAGAAAAAAGAATAATAATCATAAAGCCGACAACAGCAATCACTTAAAGCAACCCACCGATTTTGACACGTCATTCATGAGAGGGACAATCAGTACAATGATGTTGTTGTGAAAGTTGAAATGAGACAGTGCCACCAACAGCTCGCACAGGCTCTTCACAGCCACTTCCGCCAGTCCTT